>NC_072407.2:119377500-120823750 GCF_028858775.2 Pan troglodytes | reverse complement strand
GGTGAGAGGATTGCTTGGGCCTGGGAGGTCGAGGTTGTAGTGAGCTGAGATTGCACCACTGCACTCCAATCTGGATGACAAAGCAAGATCCTATCTCAGAAAAAAAAAAAAAAGACAGAAAGACTACTGATACTTCCGCCAAGACTGGGTTTGTGTCTGGTTTAGGCAAGGGTGGCTGCTTACATCAGCTCAGGTGTATTTTTCTCAGTAATTATACTTTACAGTCCATGGATTACATTAAATTTCTATTTGTTCCAGAGATTAGATACAATCACTTGTCTTGGAGTTCATTTTCCATATTCCACAGAAAAAGTAAGCTGTTCCTCACAGTTTTGGGGTGCTGCTACAGGGAACGGGCTGGGGTTTCCCCTTCTATTAACCTAGGACTCTCTCCCTCTCTGACATGGCCAGAGACTTTGTTCTCTTCTTTCTCTGGGTCTTTCCCAACAGCTGAGAACAGAGCTCCCAGGTCCCCACCTCATTAGCCTCAGGAAGAGTAGGGTGTACCTCTCAGCACTGAAGGAAACTCGCCATAGACTTGCATAGCAGTCACCGGTCTACACAGTTCCATGAAAGTTTAAATTTAATGTTACTTAATCTTTATATTTCACTTAATCTTCACATTTAATTATATGTAGTCCTTGAAGCGGCTTGTGCAGGAGGGATTGGCATCACTCCTGGCCGTATTTTGTGAGGACAAGGAAACAGAGTCTCATTTTCTTGCTCGTGATTGCAGGGAGGGTTCGTTGCAGAGTCAGAGCCTGAAGTCAGCCCTGTAGGCACCAAATCCAGGGCTCCCTCCACAAGACCACACGGCCCGTCTCTCAGAGGCGCCATTTTGCAAAGGACAGGCACTTACCTGGCTGGCTAAGGGGAAAACTATGGCTAAATCCTGCACAGGCTCCTCATCAGGTACTTTCTATGTGCCATGAACGATGATAGGTTTTTCACACATCATTTCTTTTCATTCCCTGAACAGTCTTTGAGTGTTGGGTTTTTTGTTTTGTTTTGTTTTTGAGACGGAGTCTCGCTCTGTCGCCAGGCTGGAATGTGGTGGCACCATCTCGGCTCACTGCAACCTCCGACTCCCTGGTTCAAGCAATTCTCCTTCCTCAGCCTCCTGAGTAGCTGGGATTATAGGCACGTGCCGCCACGCCCAGCTAATTTTTTGTATTTTTAGTAGAGACGGGGTTTCACCATGTTGGCCAGGATGGTCTCGATCTCCTGACCTCAGGTGATCCACCTGCCTTGGTCTCCCAAAGTGCTGGGATCACAGGCATGAGCCACCGCGTCCGGCAAAGTGTTGGGTATTTTTATTACCACACTGCAGATGCGGAAACCAAGCTTCAGACAGTAATGGGAAGTAGCATGAATGTTCACAGCTCACTCAGACAGCAGGGACCCAACACCCCATTACAAGTCAACACAGGAAGTGGGGTGGTAAAGGCTGTCATTGCCGGCAGCCTGCACCCACGCACAGCTCCCCTCTCGTTAGGAAACAGGTAGAGTCCTGCAGGGAGGAAATGGGCTGCAGGTGCTGGGTAGGCACATCAAGGTTACCACAAGTCATGGGGGCCACAAATGAGCTTGGGAACGTCGGCCTGGGGCAGGTTGTGTGGCCAGGGTTAGAGTGAGTCTGGTGCTTGGATCAGTTGTTTGTATACTGAGTACTGCAGCAGCCAGAGGCGAGATTCTGATGGAGGAGCACCTTGTCTAACAGAGAAGGCAAAACAGACACATATGCAAGTTGGCACGCTCATATTCACATGCAACTGGGCACATTTTCAAAGAATATACAAAACTCTACCGTGTTACTAAGGTAGTGTGGGTGGAGTCAGCAGTGTGGAAGGCACAGGGAATGGGGGAAATGTGCAGCATTCCTTCGCACCTAAGTGCTGTGGGTGCATGTGCTGGGTAGGCTGTAAGGCTGAGTGGGTGGCAGAAGAAACGCTGCACTGGAGGCCCAGCACTTCTACTTCCCAGCAAGACCGCTTTGAGACCAGACCCTGCCTGCTTGTGCAAAGACACACCAAACACAGAATGCCAAACAGGCATCCCTAGGGGAGTGCTCCTCACACTTTATGCCTCAGAGGCACCAGGAGGGCTTGTTACCTCCAGGTTGCCAGGCCCCACCACAAGAGTGTCTGATTCGGGAGGTCTGGGGTGGGACTTGATAATGTGCATTTCTAAGAGTGTCCAGGTGACGCTATGCTGCTGGCCTGAGAACTACACTCCTAGAACCACCGCTCTAGGCCACGTAGGACTGGTACACAGCCATATACCAATTGGTAAACTCGTCCCCACACAGCTTGTTTTCCAACCTGGAGCTCCCAACCACCCAGCAGGGCCTTCAGTCCCTCCACACAAAGGGTGCCATAGTTGACGTCTCTCCAGAGCAACACAGCACCTCATACAACCAACACACAATCAACAACAATGACACAGCACTTCATACAACCAGCACACAACCCACAGCAACAACACAGCACCTCATACAACCAGCACACAACCAAAAACAACGACACAGCACCTCATACAACCAGCACACAACCCACAACAGGAAGAACACAGCACCTCATACAACCAGCACACAACCCACAGCAACAGCACAGCACCTCATACAACCGGCACACAACCTACAACAACAACACAGCACCTCATACAACCAGCACACAACACACAACAGGAAGAACACAGCACCTCATACAACCAGCGCACAACCCACAACGACACAGCACCTCATACAACCAGCACACAACAGTTGGTTTTCCCAGAACACCGGCCTCCCTGGGCCCCACCCTGGCACCGTTGAGATTTCTGTGGTGCCTCCCGGGCTCTGACAGGTTGCACCTCTATCTCTCTGGTCGGTCTCAGCTCTACTCTAATAAGTAATGCATGAGCTCTACTAGTTAGCTTTCAGCATGTCATGTAATCCTGTCACTTTGATCATGACCCATAGGAAGAAATATATTTTATATCACAAGCTAGTTGGACATGTGTGATGAACATATACACACAAATACACAGTAAGTTTTGTAAACACTGCTTAGTATGGGTAGCATACTCATATTTTCTACTCTTCCTCCTTCCCTCCTTTCCTCCTTCCTTTCCTTCCCTCTTTCTTTCTCTCACTCTTTCTTTCTTCCCTTTTTTGTAGAGATGGGGTCTCTCTATGTCACCCAGGCTTCAGTGCAGTGGCACAATCATGGCTCACTGCAGCCTCCACCTCCCAGGCTTAAGTGATCCTCCCATCTCAGCCTCCTGAGTAGCTGGGACTACAGGTGTGCATCACCACACCAAACTAACTTTTAAATTTACTATAGAGATGGGGTCTTGTTATGTTGCTTAGGCTGGTCTCGAACTCCTGGGCTTAAGCCATCCTCCCACCTTGGCCTCACAAAGTGTTGAGATTATAGACATGAGCCACCATGCCCGACCCTCTTTCTATTTTTAATAGAGGTCAATGAATCAAACTGCTTTCATGGGTCCACACATAAGTCACAATCCCCAGTTTGCAAATTATAAATATAACTTCTCTGAGCATTAGTTTCCTAATATGTACAATTGTAAAATACCTGCATGGCCAATTTTGCTATTAAATAAAATCTTGTATGTAAAAGCCTTTTTCTTTCCAAATAGAAATCCTCCATAGGTCCAAAGTGCTATCTCTCTCTCTCTTACACACACACACACACACACACACACACACTCATGCTTTTTTTTTTTTTTTAGAGACAAGGTCTTGCTCTGTCACACAGGCTGGAGTGCAGTGGCATAATTATCGCTCACTGTAGTCTCAAACTCCTGAACTCAAGTGATCCTTCCACCTCAGCCTCCTGAGCAGCTGGGACTATAAGTGTGTACTATGCCAGGCTAATTTTTAATTTTTTTTTGTAGAGATAAGGTCTTGCTATGTTGCCCAGGCTGGTCTCGAACTCCTGGCCTTAAACCTCCTTCCTCAGCCTCCTAAAGCACGGGGATGTCAGGCATGCACCTCTGCGTCAGGCCCACTCCTCATGCTTTTTAAAGGGAGGTCAAAAAGGAAGGAACTTCAGGCAGGACTTTGAGGGAAGGAGGTCCGCAGGCGGTAAATGCACACCTTGGGGAAGGGATGGTGAGCAGTTTGTCTGGACTGGAGCAGAGGAAGATGTGGGAGAAGGCAATGAGGGTGGATACTGAGAGGCCCAGAGAGCCTGTCTGGGCATTTGGATGGCAGAGGGGGCAACTGAGACACATGGCAGGGACTTCAGCAACAGAACTTCACGATGAAGCTGGTGGTGTTTAAGGTGTTTTCATTCCTTTCTTTTCTTTTCTTCTTTCTTTCTTTCTTTCTTTCTCTTTCTTTCTTTTCTTTCTTTCTTTCTTTCTCTTTCTTTCTTTTCTTTCTTTCTCTTTCTTTCTTTCTCTTTTTTTTTTTGATGGAGTCTCGCTCTCCTCACCCAGGTTAGAGTGCAGTGGCAAGATCTTGGCTCACTGTAACCTCTGCCTCCTGGGTTCAAGGGATTCTCCTGACTCAGCCTCCTGACTAGCTGGGATTACAGGCAGCTGCCACCATGCCCGGCTAATTTTTGTATTTTTAGTAGAGATAGGGTTTCACCATGTTGGCCAGGCTAGTCTCGAACTCCTGACCTCAGGTGATCCATCCTCCTCGGCCTCCCAAAGTGCTGGGATTACAGGTATGAGACACCACACCCGGCTAAGGTGTATTCATCTCAACTTCCAAAAAACATGTATGAATGGCTTACCAAATGCCAGGCTTCAGCAGTGAACAAGACAGACTGGCCTAACAAAAGTCTCTTGCGAGGATGGTGGTGGGCCCTCAAATAACTCACCAGCTTATCGTTAGTATTCCTTAAACCCCCACAACATTACAGGCCCTGAACCAGGTGCTGGGAGAGTGATGAGAAACAAAATGAAGCATGGCTTCCACTCTGCGGTAGCTTATACCCTGGTGAGGAGGGAGGCATTAGACCCATAAACTACGTGCTTAGTAATAATAATAACTTATAATATCATTAGAAAATGTGAAAGTGCTATGAAGAAAAAGAACAGGGTGCTAAGAGAGCAAATAACAACGTGAACTCAATCTCTGTAAACTAATAACCATGACTGTAATACTCCCAGATTAATTTACAGTTTATGAAGCCCTCTCCCATTCTTGGTCTCATAAGGGCCTCATCCCAGCCTGTGGAGACAGGCAAGCAGGCGTTCTTGGCCTATGTTATTTCTGAGAAAACTAAGTAAGAGTCTATAGGTCTCATGCATCATATAAGTCTACCCAGTTAGTGAGGAACCCCAGCTAGTTCTGACTCAGGGCCCAGAGCTCTGTCCTCCAGGGAGAAAGAGATGAGCCAGCCCTGAGCAGGGCAGCTAGCCTGCTTGTTCTAGAGGAGAAGCTCAAGACATCAAATGGTGAAAGGTTCATCTTCCCCATGTTCAGTCTGGACAGAGCCTCGCAGTGAGGCTAGTGTGAAGAACTGTGGTCAGCAACGTGGAGCTTAGAGGCTTGGCCTTGGGTGGCCCAGAGTGGGGCAGGCAGGACAGAGTGACCTTGAAAACAAAGGAGCAGGAAACGCCGAAGAAAAAAGATGCTGAAGCGGCATCATCAAAGGCGGCCGTGGAACTAACTCAGCAGTGAAAGTGAGCCGGGCCCAAGGCAGAGGTGATGGGCCAACGAAACTCCTCACCGCATTCACCGTCGCGATTGGAGACATGATTGAGGCCGGCCCACCTGCCGCATCTGCACCTTGATCACGGAGCTCCTCCGAGAGAGGTTTCCAAATGACTCGGCCCTGCTGCCCCAGGAAGGAAGCCTTCGGGGCTGCAAGGTGGGGGCCACTGGGTGGGGGCCAGGCACCTGAAAGAGAGTAATTGATGACACAGCAGTAGGGGACAGGGCTGCTGACACAGTGGGACCGGCGCTGGAGGTGGCAGAGATGGAGCAGCCACCTGGCCTTACCTACCCAAGGGGGACAATGGGAAATCCCGCCAACGGCTCTTGTGAACAGAGAAGCAAGTGCCAACCCTGGTGCCACAGTTTATGTCCTCTGTAACCTGGCCCCAATTCCCTGCTTTGGTTTCCCAGATATAAATATTTATAGAATGTCAGCCGGGCGCGGTGGCTCATGCCTGTAATGCCAGCACTTTGGGAGGCCGAGGTGGGCGGATCACGAGGTCAAGAGATCGAGACCAGCCTGGCCAACATGGTGAAACCCCCGTCTCTACTAAAAATACAATAATTAGCCAGGCATGGTGGTGCATGCCTGTAGTCCCAGCTACTCAGGAGGCTGAGGCAGGAGAATTGCTTGAACCCAGGAGGCGGAGATTGCAGTGAGCCGAGATTGCGCCACTGCACTCCAGCCTGGGTGACAGAGCGAGACTCCGTCTCAAAAAAAAAAAAAAAAATTTATGGAATGTCTACTATGTGTTCCCAAACTTATATCCTGCTTCTCCCTTTGCGGTGCACTGTCCTCCAACCACATGAACCCCAGTAGCCTTCCATCCTTCTGTGCCCTCCACCCCTCTGCTAAAGATGTTTCCATTTCTGGAATCTGGGCAGCCCTTCCCTCATATCTCTGCATGACCAAAACCTAAATATCCTCAAGGCCCATCTCAGTGCCCCTTTCTCTACAAAGACTCTCCTAAATCAAAGTAAATGTGCCCCCACCCCCCCACCCCAAGCTGATCTGGCACTTTACCTGTATTTTTTACCTTGCACTCTAGTGATTAATGTACTCTACTTTCCTATTAGGCTATGAGAGCCTTTGGTGACAAAGCCATTTATGATTCTTCCTTCCTCCCCTTTCCTCAAGAGCTTTGCACCCCACAGGAGTACAATAACTGTGTTTGGCAGACTGGCTGAATGAATGAAGAGGGAGTGAGGTTGGAGCCAGTGGAGGGTGGGGCGGGAAATCTGGGGTGGGTCTGAGTTTGGCTCTCCTGGGTGTTTTTCTGTGGCCTGCCTGTGGTGCTCATTCTCATCAGGAGAAGCAGAGGAGCTTTGGATCTCAGCTTGGATATCAGTAGCTGCGTGACAGTGGCCAGTCTCTCTTCTTCGCCCTGTGTAAATGGCACAACCCATCTCAAAGGTTACTGTGAGGATCAATGCGTGATCAATACACGAAAACACTCAGTGCCTATTAGGTGCTCAATAAAGTTTGTTGATGAATTACACAAGTGACAGTAATTTTTTAGTCCCTTTCTTGAGGTTGGGGTGGGGGTGGGGTGGCCATCTACCCTACTCTTCCTTTCAGTACTGACATCTGTGCCCTTGTCAGGTCTTTCCTACTAGATTATAACCTTGCACGGTGCCAGGAACGCAGGGCAGCGCGAGCAGTCAACAGAGGTTTGGTGAATGGATGGATGAGCACATGTGTGATACGTAAATCAGTAGTCTCTGGAGTGTAACATCCTATTTCCGATTAAGCAAGGTGCTCTGGAAACTACAGGAGCATAAGTGGCTGCTGTTGCTGTTGTTCTGCCTCTGGACAAGAGGAATTCATGTCTTCTGGGTGGTGATCCAGCTCCACGATCCTCCAGGGTCCCCTGCCGGCTACTGTGGGGGTGCTGCTGGGAGAGAGGCTCAGCTTGTCGGTGAGGGCAGTCGCTCTTTGCTGCAGGCTGACCCAGAAAACAAACTGGTGCTTTTTGCCCCTCCCAGGCCTGTGGTGGGGAGGAGAAAGCCGCAGGGCACTGAGCCCTATGAACCAGTCCAGTGTCCAGAAAAGGGACGATGGCCAGGCTTCAGGGCTGTGGAACTCGCTGTTCTGGAGGCTGAACCCGGGTCAGCTGCAGAGGGGACTCCTTGGGCTGGGCAGTGGGGAAAGAGAGCAGCCGGGGAAGTGCCCAGGGACAGGAAAGAAGGGGCCCCAAGCTGGCCTCAGCAGCTTTCTGTGCACGCAGTTTCTTCTCTGAGGTAAGCAGTTTGAGCTCATCATAGAGAAGGTCTCAGAAATGAACAGTGCCACAAAAGTCTTGTGAAAGGCTTGTCTGTCATCTGAGGCTAGTGCACAGTGACGCGGTGTGTGGGGTGTGCCCTTGAGAGAAACCGGCTGTGCGGCTGCCCAGCAGCCACTGAGCTGGAGGAATTTGCCGTCAGAAGACCCTAGGGAGGCCGCAGTCTCTCTCCAGCCTGTTTCTCTCCAGGCAAACTAAACCTGTGGGTAACTTGCTTCCAGAGGGCTGTTCCACTCTTTCCTCTCCAAGCTGGAGGTCTCTGGTGGGGGTTTCCTACAGCCCTGCTAAAGGCAGAGAGAAGCGGCGAGGGTGTTCTCTTTGCCCCGTCCACGTACAAAACAGGCCAAGGCTTTGGGCTGTGTGACCTGGAGCCATGTCTCAGAGGGCGCTGGGAGCTCTCCAGGCCTTTCTCCAGCCCCCACATTTGTGTTTAGCTGGAGGCAACCTAAGCCTGCACGGGAAAGTAAACAGTTTCATTGTTTGGGAAGCTTTTATTAATAGTTACAGATTACACTTTCTTTAAAGGCTTTAAAGAAAACAAGGTGTAATCTGTAACCAATTTTTTTTTTTTTTTGAGACAGAGTCTCACTCTGTTGCCCAAGCTGGAGCGCAGTGGCGCGATCCCGGTTCAAGCAATTCTTTTGCGTCGGCCTCGCAGGTAGCTGGGATTACAGGTGCCCGCCACCATGCCTGGCTAATTTTTTTGTATTTTTAGTAGATACAGGGTTTCACCATGTTGGTCAGGCTGGTCTCAAACTCCTGACATCAAGTGATCCACCCGACTCGGCCTCCCAAAGTGCTGGGATTACAGGCATGAGCCACTGTGCCTGGCTTGTAACTGTCAATGAAAGCTTCTTCCAGCATTAAAAAAAATCTAATTGCATAATATTTTTAAGTTAAAATATTTTTGAATTTAATAATTGTTAATTTTTTTTTTTTTTTTTGAGATAGAGTTTCGCTCTTGTTGCCCAGGCTGGAGTGCAATGGCACGATCTCGGCTCACTGCAGCCTCCGCCTCCCCAGTTCAAGCAATTCTCCTGCCTCAGCCTCCCCAGTAGCTGGGATTACAGGCATGTGCCACTACACCCAACTAATTTTGTATTTTTAGTAGAGATGGGGTTTCTCCATGTTGGTCAGGCTGGTCTCAAACTCCCGATCTCAGGTGATCGGCCCGCCTCGGCCTCCTAAAGTGCTGGGAATACAGGTGTGAACCACCTCACCTGGCCTAAATTAAAAAATAATATTTACCCATTGTTTTTGTAAATGACTTTGCAGTAGAAGCCCTTTGGTGGGGACTGTTCTATGCACTATACAAAAGATAAAGTTGGCCAGGTGTGGTGGCTCACTTCTATAATCCCAGCACTTTAGCAAGACAAGGCAGGAGGATTACTTGAGCCCAGGAATTTGAGACCAGCTTGGGCAACATAGGAAGACTGGTCTCTACTAAAAAAAGAAGTCAAACAAACAAATTAGCTGGGCATAGTGACGCACACCTGTAGTCCCAGCCAGCTACTTGTGAGGCTGAGGTGGGACAATTGCTTGAGCCCAGGTGTTCAAGACTGCAGTGAGCCCTGATTGTGACAGAGTGAAGCATGAAAAAAAATTTTAAAAAAAGGAAAACGTATAGTTTTGCTTTTTTTTTTTTTTTTTTTTGAGACAAGTCTTGCTCTGTCGCCAGGCTAGAGTCCAGTGGCGAGATCTCGGCTCACTGTGACCTCTGCCTCCCAGGTTTAAGGGATTCTCCTCCTCAGCCTCCAGAGTAGGTAGGTCTACAAGTGCGTGTCACCACGCCCAGCTAATTTTTGTATTTTTTTTTTTTTTTTTAGTAAAGACAGGGTTTCACCATGTTGGCCAGGGTGGTCTCAATCTCTTGACCTCATGATCTGCCTGCCTTGGTCTCCCAAACTGCTGGGATTACAGGCATGAGCCACCGCGCCTGGCCAGTTTTGCTTTCTTTTTCTTTCTTTTTTTGAGACGGAATCTCTCTCTGTCACCCAGGCTGGAGTGCAGTGGTACGATCTCAGCTCACTGCAACCTCCACCTACCAGGTTCAAGCAATTCTCCTGCCTCAGCCTCCCAAGTAGTTGGGATTACAGGCTTATGCCACCATGCCCGGCTAATTTTATGTATTTTTAGTAGAGATGGGGTTTCACAATGTTTGCCAGGCTAGTCTTGAACTCCTGACCTCAAGTGATCCACCCACCTTGGCCTCCCAAAGTGCTAGGATTATAGGCGTGAGCCACTGCGCCCAGCCTGCTTTCTTTTTATATGAAGGATATATTATTCATATTTCAGTAAGTTAACATTTTATTTTATTTTAGAATCAACATTACATATAATTGGAAAATAGTGGGGAAAATCAGTCATAATGTTGTGATGGGAACTAATATAACTTTGTCCATCATCTTTTTTCTTTATTATATATATGTAGATATATGGATTTTTTTTTTTTTTTTTTTTGAGACAGGGTCTCACTCTGTCACTCAGGCTGGAGTGCAGTGGCATGATCATCACTCAGTGCAGCCTTGAACTCCTGAGCTCAAGTGATCCTCCTACAAAATTATCCCAAGTAAACTAAATAAGAAGGCTTTCCAGCTGGGCATGGTGGCTCACACCTGTAACCCCAGCACTTTGGGAGGCCAAGGCGGGCGGATCACCTGAGGTCGGGAGTTTGAGACCAGCCCTACCAACATGGAGAAACCCCGTCTCTACTAAAAATACAAAATTAGCTGGGCGTGGTGGCGCATGCCTGTTATCCCAGCTACTTGGGAGGTTGAGGGAGGAGAATCACTTAAACCTGGGAGACGGAGGTTGCGGTAAGCCGAGATCGTGCCATTGCCCTGCAGCCTGGGCTTTCCATGAACTGGGCAATTGTTGGAAACCAAGTGGATGTGGGTTGCTAGCTGATTCCAATATGTGCCTAGGATTAGAATATTGATCCGGATTTTTACATTACTCATCCCTCTTGTTTCATCTGAGCTGCAGTCAGAGATCACTGATTGGTTCACAGCAATAAGCAGGTGAGTCTAAATTGCAGAAAACAAGCTCAAAAACAACTGATAAGACTAGAATCTAGTAACAGGTGTACCACAGTTACTGAAACATATTTTTTTCTCTCTCTCCAGTCTCCCGTTTTTACTAAAGAAAAATCACGGTAAGACCAATTTGCTTTATTATATTCAGTCTGATCATTTGTATAAAGTGCAGCAAGAATAATTATTTTTCACATAGGATTTTTATAATTGACTTTGATGGAACTTTCTTCCATAAAAAGAATCTCAGATAATACCTTTTTAAAAGCCAAGCCTAGCCATGGGTTTGTACTGTCAAACACCTATAGGAGTTGCATAAATTCCTTTCCTCTTGAGGTCCCGAGATAACTTGGGGCTCCTGGGCCTGTCAGAAAGTGACATTCTTTATTTACCACAGGTCAGAAACCCTGTATAAGGACTGTGCAGACAAGGCACATGGCCAGTTTTCCCAAGGGGCTTTATTGCCTCTATAAGTCAAGTTTGATTCCTTAAAGGAAAGAACATCATTCCATTCAAAGCCTTGGTAAAATAACCAGTTTCTCCAATTGTGTCCTGTTGCAAAAGAAAATGTTCTTATTGCACTTATGCAAATAACCATATTGCCATAAGTTAAGAATACTCACAAATAGTGTCCAAATTCTGACAAAATCAGGAAGAAAAACAAATACGCTCCAAATTTTGTTCACAGGTGTTTACTCAATTGTTAGAAGCTGTCAATAGCTCAAAATAAAAGTTTTCTTGACTCCAAAGTCAGCCAATTAGTGCTGAAGTCTATTTCCTTTGGGTTGGGGTCTCCCCAGTATAATCCCCTCATGGTTAGCCAGGAAGACGTTACTGGAAAGGGGTCCCAATCCAGACCTCAAGAGAGTGTTCTTGGACCTCGCTCAAGAAATAATTTAGAGCAAGTCCATAGAGTAAAGTGAAAGAAGTTTATTAAGAAAGTAAAGGAATAGGCTGAGTGCGGTGGCTCACACCTGTAATTCCAGCACTTTGGGAGGCTGAGGCTGGTGGGTCATTTGAGGTCAGGAGTTCGAGACTAGCCTGGCCAACATGGTGAACCCCTGTCTCTACCAAAAATACAAAAATTAGCCAGGCGTGGTGGCAGGCACCTGTAATCTCAGCTACTCCGGAGGCTGAGGCAGGAGAATCTCTTGAACTCAGGAGGTGGAAGTTGCAGTGAGCCAAGATTGCAGCACTGCAATCCAGCCTGGGTGACAGAGCAAGACTCTGTCTTGAAAAAAAAAAAGTAAAGGAATAAAAGAATGGCTACTTCATAGGCAAAGTAGGCAGAGCTACATTTTCATTTAGCATGTTCTTAAAAATATTGTTTGGAGGTTTTCAGCATGAAATGTCGATGTTTAAAATTTCTGCCTCTTACTGTTTCCAAAATGTCAAGATAATAATTAGAGTTAACATGTATTTATTATATTTAATGAACAATTATTATGAAGAACCTACTATGTGCCAGGTCGTGGTCTAGGATCTGAGGACATAGCAGTGAAAAAAACAGAAAGGCTTCCTATCTTCAAGTCTTTGTGGAGCTTACTTTCTAGTGGGGAAAGACAGACAATAAACAAAATAAATAAGTAAATTAAATAATACATTAGTTAGATTGGCTGGGCGCCATGGCTCATGCCTATAATCACAGCACTTTGGGTGGCTGAGGTGGGCAGATCACTTGGGTTCAGGATTCGAGACCAGCCTGGACAACACGGCAAGACCCTGCCACTAAAAAAAAATTATAAAAATTAGCCAGGCTTGGTGGCGTGCACCTGTAGTCCCAGCTACTCAGGAGGCTGAGGTGGGAGGACGACTTGAGCCCAAAAGGTGGAGGTTGCAGTGAGCCAAAATCATGCCACTACACTCCAGCCTGGGCAACAGAGTGATACCCTGTCTCCAAAAAAATAAAGAAAGCAAGAATACGTTGGTTAAATAGTATATAGATGGGGCACATGTGTTTTTTTAAAAAGGTGACCCAGAAACAGAGGATAGAGAGGGCTGGAACTGTCAGGAAAGACCTAACATTTCCAAGGGGACTTTTTGGGTTTTTTTTGATCACGGTCTCACTCCATTGCCCAGGCTGGAGTGCAGCAGCACAATCTCAGCTTGCTGCAGCCTCAACTTACCGGGCTCAAGTGATCCTCCCACCTCATACTCCTGAGTAGCTGAGACTACAGCCATGCACCAGCATGCCCAGTTAATTTTTGTATTTTTTGTAGAGACAGGGTTTCACCATGTTGCCCAGGCTGGTCTCGAACCCTTGGGTTCAAGTGATCCTTCCACCTTGGCCTTCCAAAGTGCTGGGATTACAAGCATGAACCACTGCACCTGGCCCAGGGGGACTTTTAAATGAAGACCTGAAGGTGTTAAGAACATGAGCCATGAGGATATCTTGGTGTAAAAGTGTTCCAGGCAGAACAATGAGCAAGTATGAAGATTCTCAGGGGCGGGAACTTGCAAGGAGGCAAGTAAGCAAAGGGTTGTGTAAAGATGACAGCAGAGAAGTTGAGGCCAGAGTATGGAAGACCTTATAGGCTCTGGCAGAGACTTTGGCTTTTACTCTAAATTGGGAAGTATTGAAGGGTTCGGGGCAGGAGTAACATAATGCAACTTCTGTATAAATAGGCTCACTCTGGATGCTACGTTGAGTAGAGACCATAGGAGAGTATACTTGGAAGCAGGGAAACCAAGAACCTGTTTCATTAATCCAACTAAGAGGCGATGGTGACTTGAACCAGTGCAGTTACGGTGCAGTGCTGAGAAAGGGTATTCCAAGTATCTTTTGAAGGTAAAGCCAAGGCCTTTGGATGGATGGATGGATGACTCCGAGGACTTTGGCCTGAGCAACTAAAGGAGGGAGTTGCCATTAACTGAGATAGTTAATGAGATAAGGAAGACCTTGGAAAGGGCAGGTTTAGGGGTGGAGATCTTTTTATTTTAATTAATTTTTTTCCTGATCACTAGACCACCAGGGATAGGGACAGAGATCAAGAGTTCAGTTTTGGACTGGGCATGGTGGCTGACACCTGTAATGCCAGCACTTTGGGAGGCTGAGGCAGGAGGATTGCTTAAGCCCAGGAGTTCAAGACCAGCCTGGGGAACATAGGAAGACCCCCGTCTCTACAAAACATAAAAAATTAGTCTGGTGTGGTGTTATGCACCTGTAGTCCGAGCTACTTGGGAGGCTGAGGTGGGAGGATCACTTGAGTCTGGAAGTAGAGGCTGCAGAGAGCCATGATTGCGACACTGCACTCCAGCCTGGGTGACAGAGACCTTGTATCAAAAAAAAAGAAACAAAGGTTCAGTTTTGGGCGTGTTAGTCTAAAGATATCTACTTTGTATCCATGTGGACGTGTCCATCAGGCAGGCTGATATATTCCAATAAAGAGTTCAGAGCAGAGGAATGAACTCAAGATATACATTTGGAAATGGCTGATATATAAATGGTATTTTTTAAAGCAAGTTTCATTTAATTTTATTTTATTTTATTTTTGAGATGGAGTCTCGCTCTGTCACCCAGGCTGGAGTGCAGTGGTGCAATCTCTGCTCACTGCAACCTCCACCTCCCGTATTCAAGCAATTCTCTGCCTTAGCCTCCCGAGTAGCTGAGATTACAGGCATCCGCCACCGCACCCAGCTAATTTTTGTATTTTTAGTAGAGATGGGGTTTCATCATCTTGGCCAGGCTGGTCTTGAACTCCTGACCTCATGATCCACCTGCCTCGGCCTTCCAAAGTGCTGGGATTATAGGTGTGAGCCACTGTGCCTGACCCTAAATGGTATTTAAAGCCAAGGAAGTGAGTGGAGGCAGAGAAGGGATTAAGGATTGTGGCCCTGGGCACCCCAAGGTTCAGAGGTTAGGGAACTATATGAATTCATTTAATCCTCACAATAATCTTCTGAGGAAATTGTTATTACTGTAGTGTCATCATTTAATTAGTGATGGGCCAGGCACGGCGGCTCACACCTGTAGTCCCAGCACTTTGGGAGGCCAAGGTGGGCAGATCGCCTGAGGTCAGGAGTTCAAGACCAGCCTGGCCAACATGACAAAACCCCGTCTCTACTAAAAATATAAAAATTAGCTGGGCATGGTGGCGCAAGCCTGTAGTCCCAGCTACTCAGGAGGCTGAGGCAGGAAAATTGCTTGAACCCAGGAGGCGGAGGTTGCAGTGAGCCGAGATTGCACCACTGCAATCCAGCCTAGCAATAGAGTGAGTATCCATCTCAAAAAAAAAAAAAAAAAAAAAGTGATGAAATTGAGGCAAAAAGAGGTTAAATAACTTGCCCAAAGTCATGCAGCCAATAAGTAGCAGAACTGGGATCTGAACCAGCCAGTCTGGCTCAAACCATTGTATATTTCACCTCTAGGCTATAACGGGTTGGCTCTGTTAAATGGCATACTTTGCAAGTAGAGAAATTGAGTTTTAGGTTAAATAATTTGTTAATATTGGTGGTCGGTGGCAGAGCTGAGATATAAACTCTCTCACTGGTTCTTTGTTTTAAGAGATCTCGGCATTTTTGTTTTTTTTGAGACGGAGTTTCACTCTCGTTGCCCAGGCTGGAGTGCAATGGCACCATCTTGGCCTCCTAAAGTGCTGGGATTACAGGCGTGAGCCACCAAACCCGGCCAGATCTCTGCGTTTTTAATTACTCTGCTGTATGATCTGTGCAACGTTTAGTTTTTATTTTCTTTATTTTTGAGACAGAGTTTCACTCTTGTTGCCCAGGCTGGAGTGCAATGGTGCAATCTCGACTCACTGCAACCTCCACCTCCTGGGTTCAAGTAATTCTCCTGCTTCAGCCTCCTGAGTAGCTGGGATTACAGGCACCTGCCACCATGCCCGGCTAATTTTTTGTTTTTGGTTTTTTTGAGACAGAGTCTCACTCTGTTACCCAGGATGGAGTGCAGTGGCATGACCTCAGCTCGCTGCAACCTCTGCCTCCCAGGTTCAAGTAATTCTCCTGCTTCAGCCTCCTGAGTAGCTGGGATTACAGGTGCCCACCACCATGCCTGGCTAATTTTTTTGTGTGTGTTTTTAGTAGAGACGGGGTTTCACCATGTTGGCTAGGTTGGTCTCGAACTCCTGACCTCAGGCAATCTGCCTGCCTTGGCCTCCCAAAGTGCTGGGATTACAGGTGTGAGCCACTGCACTTGGCGTCTGTGCAACATTTAAATGATGGGTGTACCTGTAGTCTAAACTGCCTGGGAGGCTGAGTGGGGAAGGATGGCTTAAGCCCAGGAGCTAGAGTCCAGTCTGGGCAACATAGCAAGACCCTGCCTCTAGAAATTTTTTTTAAAAAAGGCCGGGCACAGTGGTTCATGCCTGTAATCCCAGCACTTTGGGAGGCCAAGGTGGGTGGATTACAAGGTCAGGAGATCGAGACCATCCTGGCTAACACGGTGAAACCCCGTCTCTACTAAAAATACAAAAAATTAGCCGGGCATGGTGGCGGGTGCCTGTAGTCCCAGCTACTTGGGAGGCTGAGGCAGGAGAATGGTGTGAACCTGGGAGGCGGAGCTTGCAGTGAGCTGAGATCGTGCCACTGCACTCCAGCCTGGGTGACAGAGCAAGACTCCATCTTAAAAAAAAAAAAAAAAGATGGGGATAAAAACCTCCCGCATCTCTCAAATCACCACCCTTAATCAACTACCTTTCCTACCTACACACAAGACAAATTTTCTGGCTTGTCACTGTTATTGGAGAAATGGGATACCAGATCGAGGTGCTAAGTCAGTGTCAGTTCCTGCTCCCCTGCTTCTTCCCCCTCTCCTGGGCAAGAAGTCCATGACTGGACATGATTCCTGACTTCTGAAAGCACAGCTCTTAAGGGTGTTCTGTGGAATGGTTCTCTGTAGCCACCAGCAACTTGCTTTCCTTGCCAGTTTAGTTTCTCCTTCAGCAAAACAAGGGGATTGGGTTGGGACACTGGTTCCCAAGCTTGGCTGTGAATCTGAACTACCTACCCGGACACTGTTTAAAGCCTACAGTGCCCACCACAGACCTATTGAATCAGACTCTTCAGGGGTGAGACCCAGGCATGTATACGGTGGCTCTAAAACACCCTTCAAAAAGAAGCCCTGGGCTAGATGATCTTGAAGGTCTCTCAGCTCTAATGCACTGTGCTTTGGGGCCTTGTTTTGCACTGTGCTTCCCTGATGTCTTTCTCAGGGCCCAGCACAAAGTGGAACTCTGAACAGAAGGCAGAGAACCTGGGTTCTTATTCCAGCCATGCTAGTAACAGCTCCAAGTTACTTCCACTCTTGGGGCTTCAGTTTCCTTATCTGCAACAAGAGTTGGGGGTATGGGGGTTGCCCTAGATTCCTTCATCCAGCAAGTATTTATTGAGCACCTACTCTGTCAAGCTCTGGGATTCATGGGGTCTGAGTCTTGGTCATGGAATAGGATAACATTGCAAGGGGTAAGGGCTGCTGCCAGGCAACTGGGCCTGGTTTTAATTAAATTAAATTAAATTAAATTATTTAATTTAATTAAAGGCAAGGACATCACAGGTCCTTTTTTTTTTTTTTCTTGAGACGGAGTCTTGCTCTGTCGCCCAGGCTGGAGTGCAGTGGTGGTGCAATCTCGGCTCACTGCAACCTCCTCCTCCTGGGTTCAAGTGATTCTCCTGCCTCAGTCTCCCGAGTATCTGGGATTGCAGGTGCCTGCCACTACGCCTGTATAATTTTTGTATTTTTAGTAGAGACGGGGTTTCGCCGTGTTGGCCAGGCTGGTCTCGAACTGCTGACCTCGTGATACACCTGCCTTGGCCTCCCAAAGTGCTGGGATTACAGGCATGAGCCACCGCGCCCGGCCCCCCACTGGTCCTCTTTTAGTACCACCATGATGGTTTCCTGTCCCCAAACTCTCTTCCAACCCTTGTTAACCATAGCTAGTCTCCACAGCAACAAACAAACCTCCTGGGTTCAGAAAGGGAACTGTATGTAAAACTGGCTAAATAAAAGTTCTTAGCTTTTCTAGATAATCCCACTAGCCAGTTCTGAGATCTGAGACTAAACTATTCCACACACAATGGCACAACTAGAACCTTGTGGTTCACAGCGTGGCCCACAGATCAGCATTGCATCTGTCACTGATAGCTTGTTAAAACTGGAATCCTAGGCTCCACCCTGGTCCTATTGAATCAGAGACTGCATTTAAAGTGATCCCCAGGTGATTGTATGCACATTACGGTCTGAGAAACACTAAACTAAAAAACTATGAGCTCAGAAAATCTGTGGCAAGAAATGTGTGTGAAACCTATAAGAGGAAATCCATACCACTTCCCCGAGAGACAGCACATAGCGTGTTTCTGGATGGGAATACTCAGTGGGGGGAAGATGACAATTCTCACTCACATGAAATGGATCAAAGTGATTTTTTTTTCTACTGTCATTTTTCTTTTTCTCTATATTTTTCAAAATTGATATATCATGATGGTACATATTGGTACATATTGTGGGGTGTGTGTAGGTCAAATTGATTTTTGAAGTTAATTTGAGAGAATAAATTGGCTGGGCATGGTGGCTCACATCTGTAATCTCAGCACTTTGGAAAGCCAAGACAGGAGGATCCCTTGAGGCCAGGAGTTCAAGACCAGCCTAGGCAACATAGCAAGACTCCATTTCTACAAAAAATTGTTAAAAATTTGCCGGGCTTGATGGGTGCACGCCTATAGTCCTAGCTTCTCAGGAGGCTGAATGAGGAGGATTGCTTGAGCCCAGGAGTTTGAGGCTGCAGTGAGCTATGATAGCGCCACTGCACTCCAGCCTGGGTGACAGAGCAAGACCCTGACTCTAAAAAAAAATTATAAAATAAACAGACAAGAATAGAGTTTTTTTTTTTCTTTTGGAAAATAAATACAATAAGGTAGGATTTCCCCTATCAGATATTATGTTAAGCTGTGTGTAGTGGCTCACACCTATAATCCCAGCACTTTGGGAGGCCGAGGTGGGCAGATCACCTGAAATCAGGAGTCTGAGACCAGCCTGGCCAACATGATAAAACCCCTGTCTCTACTAAAAATACAAAACAAACAAACAAACAAACAAAAAAAACAGCCAGGCATGGTGGTGCACACCTGTTATTCCAACTACTCGGGAGGCTGAGGCAGGAGAATTGCTTGAATCCAGGAGATGGGGGTTCCAGTGAGCTGCGATTGCACCACTGAACTCCAGCCTGGACAACAGAGCGAGACTCCATCTCATGGCTGGGTGCAGTGGCTCACACCTGTAATCCCAGCACTTTGGGAGGCTGAGGCGGGCGGATCATGAGGTCAGGAGTTCGAGACCAGCCTGACCAACATGGTGAAACCCCGTCTGTACTAAAAATACAAAAATTAGCCAGGCGTGGTGGCGCACGCCTGTAATTCCAGCTACTCAGGAGGCCAAGGCAGGAGAATCGCTTGAACCCAGGAGATGGAGGTTGCAGTGAACTGAGATTGTGCCGCTGAACTCCAGCCGGGCGACAGAGTGAGACTCCGTTTCAAAAAAAAGAAAAAAAAGACTCCAACTCAAAAAAAAAAAAAAAAAAAAGAAAAGAAATGATGTTAAGAGGAATTCAGGTTCTGGAGAAAGAAAATCTGGGTTTAGGCCAGGTGCAGTGGCTCACGCCTGTAATCCCAGCACTTTGGGAGGCCATGGCGGGCTGATCACGAAGTCAGGAGATCGAGACCATCCTGGCTAACATGGTGAAACCCCGCCTCTACTAAAAAAATTACAAAAAAAAAATTAGCCCGGTGTGGTGGTGGGCACCTGTAGTCACAGCTACTCGGGAGGCTGAGGCAGGAGAATGGCATGAACCCGGGAGGCAGAGCTGGCAGTAAGCCAAGATTGCACCACTGCACTTCAACCAGGGTGACAGAGTAAGACTCCATCTCAAAAAAAAAAAGAAGAAAATTGGGTTTGAATCTGACTTTGCCACTTCCTGAACATGTCACTGCTATGGACTGCATGGTGTCCCCTCAGATTCATATGTTGAGGCCCTCCCCTTCTTCTCCCCGTCTCCTTTCCCCACCCCCTGCCCAGCACAAAGGAAAGGGCACTTCATGAAGACACAGCGAGAAGGTGGCCATCTACAAACCAGGGAGAAAGCCCTTGCCCAAAGCTGAACCCTGCCAGAACCTTCCAGCCTCTAGAACTGTGAGAAGATATTGATAAATTTCTGTTGTACAAGCCACTCAGTCTGTAGTATTTTGTATGGCAGCCCAAGCAGACTAAGGCTGCCATCTTGGGAAACCTTCCTAACATCTCATAGCCTCTGTTTCTTCCTCCTGTAAAATGGGAGTAAGAATATCATTTACAGCATCCTTATGAGTATTAAAGGAAATAGTATATGTCAAACACTCAGCAGAATGCCTGGCCCATAACAGTTGTTCAACAAATGATGATTACAGTGATAACAACTGCACCACTGGGCAAAAATCTGTAGAAAGACCAATGGAACAGAACAGATAACCCAGAAACAGACCTCAGCATTTCCATAAGCTCCAGGAGTGCAGAGAAAGTCTATGTTTGTACTCACCATTGTGTCATTTTCCCCATGCCTAACATATATAGGGCATACAGGAAGTGCTTAAAAAGTGTATGTTGTATTAGAATTTCATACACATGGCTAGGCATGGTGGCTTACACCTGTAATCCCAGCACTTTAGGAGGCCCAGGTGGGAGAATGACGTGAGCTCAGGAGTCCCAGGCCAGCCTGGGCAACGTCGCGAAACCCCATCTGTACAAAAAATACAAAAATTAGCCAGGCATGGTGGCACGTGCCTGTAGTCCCAGCTTAAGCCTGGGAGGTTGAGGCTGCAGTGAGCTAAGATTGTGCCACTGCACTCCAGCCTGGGGTATAAAGTGAGACTCTGTCTCAAAAAAACCCCAAAATGTAATACATGCTAAAGAAGGACTCATAAATCAGTGGTGAAAGAGAAGACTAGTCTTTCAATAATACTGGGAAAATTGCTTACAGTTTTGGACTAAAATAACCAGATTTTATTATTTCATTTTATAAAGAGGCTTTTAAACTTTTTTGGACTATGACCCACAGTAAGAAATATGTGGAACATCTTGGCTGAATATAAATTAATAATTAAAAGTTTATAAAGCAATATTTATCCTTATTATGTCAGATGGACTCTGATCTATTCTATTCTATTCTATTCCTATATTATTAAAAAGAAAATTCTGGTGTCTGCCCAGTAAATTGATCTAATAACTCACTAGTGAATAGCTACCAGTAGTTTGAAGAATACTTCTTATACCAAAATTAATTTTTAATTTAAAAAAAGAAAAAATTATAGGTAAATAATATAAGAGTTTATTTTATTTTTTATTTTTTTGAGACAGAGTCTTGCTCTGTATGTCACCCGTACAGTACAGTAGCACCATCGGCTCACTGCAACCTCCGCCTCCCAGGTTCAAGCTATTCTCCTGCCTCAGCTTCCCGAGTATCTTGGATTACAGGCATGCACCACCACACGTGGCTAATTTTTTTATTTTTAGTAAAGACGGGGTTTCACCATGTTGGCCAGGCTGGTCTCGAACTCCTGACCTCAAGTGATCTGCCCGCCTCCGCCTCCCAAAGTGCTGAGATTACAGGCATGACCCACTGAGCCGGCCAAGTAATAGGAGGTTTTGAAATGAGAAATGACTTGAGATTTTAAAAATACTGAAAAAAAAATAACAAAGGCAAACATCAACAAATTTGAGAACATCAACATTTTAAATATGTTATAGGGACCACATATGGCAAAGGCAGCTATGACAGACAGGATGTGGTCATCACTGGAGAGAAGAGGCCAGTTATTCTTGACATCTCTTTCTTCCTCATATTCGCCCACATGGAACCCAACAGCAAGTCCCGCAGATGCTGCCTCCATTCGTGCACTTTCTCCCTGGCCACAGCCCTGATCTTAGTCCAGACCATCATTCTCTCACTCTGGGACTGCTGCCCCTACCTCCCAGCTAGTCTCCCTGCTTCCACTGTGCACCCCACAATCCTTTCTGCTCACAGCAGCCAGAGTCATCTTTTTTTTTTTTTTTTTTTGAGACAGGGTCTCACTATGTTGGCCAGGCTAGTCTCAAACTCCTGGTCTCAAGCGATGCTCCTGCCTCGGCCTCCCAAAGTGCTGAGATTGCAGTCATGAGCTACCATGCCCGGCCAAGAGTAATCTTTTTGAAGTATAAATTAAATCACTCTCAGTAATCCAATTAAGAAACTGGCAAATGAAGAATCTTACAAGTGCTGAATCTTCTGTCTGTCTGTATTTATATGTGTTGTGTGTGTGTGTGATGTTTATACATAAAAGAGCTCTGATTAATTGGCAGCAGGCAAGGTGAACCCCTTGGGCGGTTACAGAATGGAAGAGCGGGACTTGACTGTGACAGGCCAGACCTCTCTGCACTTCCACATTCCAAGGAGAAACTGAGGAGTCCAAGAATTCTAAATTCCAGCTGGCTTCCTGGTTCTTTTTTTATTTTTTATTTTCCAAGATGGAGTTTTGCTCTTGTCACCCAGACTGGAGTGCAGTGGCGTGATCTCGGCTCACTGCAACCTCCGCTTCCCAGGTTCAAGGGATTCTCCGGCCTCAGCTTCCCGAGTAGTTGAGATTACAGGCACACCACCACGCCCAGCTAATTTTTGTATTTTTAGTAGAGACGGGATTTCACCATGTTGGTGACAGGCGGGCACGTGTAATCTCAGTTACTCGGGAGGCTGAGGCAGGAGAGTCATCTGAATCCAGGAGGTGGACATTGAGTGAGATTGTGCCACTGCACTCCAGCCTGGGTAACAGAGGGAGACTCCGTCTCACAAAAGAAAAAGAAAAACAAAAAACAAAACACAGCACTTTGTAGATTCCCAGGATTTTAGGAGTTGTATGCTGGGAAATGGTGATAAAGACCAAATATATATTTCAGAATATCACAGGAGGATAAACCATATTTGGTCTAATAGTCTCTTTATAACTTGTAACTATCAGGTATATGGTCTATGAGCCTCCATCTGTATTCTCGCCCAAGCTTTGGCTTTTGGTAGAGACAGGCTTGGCTGAATGGATGGAGGTCTTGGGCCGGGTTCTTCTTGGGGAATCCAGGGGATGCACACACAGAGACCCCTGGAGCTTGAGCCCCAACAGAAAATTGACCCTGAAATCTTTGAAGCTTTTATAGGAATGGAGAGGAAATGAAATTTGTCATTTCAAAGCCGAAGTTAATCCATTTTCATTCTAGGAAAACCCTCTGGAAGGGACTTTTAGTTATGTACCTGTAGGGCAGAACTCCTCTTCTGAAATGGAGATGCCTGTGGCCCTGGGGCTCCATGGAGCACCCCTCCTCTGGTCAGCTGATGAAAGGGCCTGTGTTGTAGGCAGAAAGGTGCCTCTTCAGATCAGGTTTCCCTTTAAAATTTTTGATACAGGCCAGGAATGGTGGCTCACGCCTGTAATCCCAGCACTTTGGGAGGCTGAGGTGGCTGGATCACCTGAGGTCAGGAGTTTGAGATCAGCCTGGCCAACATGGCGAAACCCCGTCTCTACTAAAAATACCAAAAAAAAAAAAAAATCAGCCAGGCATGGTGGTGTGTGCCTGTAATCCCAGCTACCTGGGAAGCTGAGGCAGGAGAATTGCTTGAACCTTGGAGGCAGAGGTTGCAGTGAGCCAAGGTCACGCCATTGCACTCCAGCCTGGGCAACAGAGTGAGACTCAGTCTTAAAAAAAAAAAAAAAATTGGCCGGGTGAGGTGGCACACACCTGTAATCCCAGCACTTTGGGAGGCCGAGTCAGGGGTGGATCATGAGGTCAAGAGATCAAGATCATCCTGGCCTACATGGTGAAACCCCATCTCTACCAAAAATAGAAAAATTAGCTGGGTGTGGTGGCGCACACCTGTAGTCCCAGCTACTCGGGAGGCTGAGGCAGGAGAATGGCTTGAACCCAGGAGGCGGAGGTTGCAGTGAGCCGAGATCATGCCATTGCACTCCAGCCTGGCAACATAGCGAGACTCTATCTAAAAAAAAAAAAAAAAAAAAAAAATTTGAGACAAAATACAATTTATACAATTAATATTTAATAAATGATTATTATGTGCCAGATACTATGATAAGCACTTGATATGAATTATCTCACTCAGCCTTCATAATACCCAATATTACTTTCATTATATAAATGAAATGAGCAAACTGAGGTTCATAGAGTTTAAGTAACTTGTGCAGTGGGCATGCATTTGGCAAGTGACAGAGAAGGGATTTGTACCTACACCTGACTCCAGAGCCTATTCTCTGCCTCCGTCATCCTCTGGAATTTTTTCAGGTCATTAATGGAGTGAGTAGTTTTCCCAGACTGTCAGAGGGGTTTGAACCAGAGCGACTCCATCTTGAATAGGGGCTGGGTAAAATGAGACTCAGACCTACTGAACTGCATTCCTAGGAGGCTAGGCATTCTAGTCACAGGAATAGACAGGAGGTCAGCACAAGATACGGGTCATAAAGGCCTTGCTGATAAAACACGTTGCAGTTGGCTGGGCGCGGTGGCTCACGCCTGTAATCCCAGGACTTTGGGAAGCCGAGGCGGGCGGATCACGAGGTCAGGAGTTCGACCTGGCCAACATGGTGAAATCTCTACTAAAGATACCAAAAATTAGCTGGGTGTGGTGGCGTGCGCCTTTTGCTACTTGGGAGGCTGAGGCAGGAGAATCACTTGAACCCAGGAGAATGGCTTGAACCCGGGAGGCGGAGGTTGCAGTGAACACTCCAGCCTGGGCGACAGGGAGAGACTCTGTCTCAAAAACAAACAAACAAACAAACAAACAAAAAACACACGTTGCAGTAAAGAAGCCAGCCAAAACCCACCAAAACCAAGATAGTGACAAGAGTGACCTCTGGTTGTCCTCACTGTTCATTATACGCTAATTATAAAGCATTAGCATGCTAAAAGACACACCCACCAGCGCCATGACAGTTTACAAATGCCATGGCAACATCAGGAAATTACCCTATATGGTCTCGAAAGGGGAGGAGGCCGGCGCGGTGGCTCACGCCTGTAATCCCAGCACTTTGGGAGGCCGAGGCGGTTTGATCACGAGGTCAGGAGATCGAGACCATCCTGGCTAACATGGTGAAACCTCGTCTTTACTAAAAATACAAAAAATTAGCCTGTGGTGGCGGGCGCCTGTAGTCCCAGCTACTTGGGAGGCTGAGGCAGGAGAATGGCGTGAACCTGGGAGGCGGAGCTTGCAGTGAGCCGAGATCGCGCCACTGCACTCCAGCCTGGGTGACAGAGCGAGACTCCGTATCAAAATAAATAAATAAATAAATAAAATAAAAATAAATTTAAAAAAATAAAAAGGGGAGGAACCCTCAGTTCTGGGAATTGCTCACTCTTTTCCCAGAAAACTCATGAATAATCCACCCCTCGCTTAGCATATAATCAAGAAGTAACAATAAGTATCCTTGGTCGAGCAGCTCAAGCCACTGCTCTGCCTATGGAGTAGCCATTCTTTTATTCCTTTGCTTTCTTTTTGTGGACTTTCACTTTGTGGACTTGCCTCAAATTCTTTCTGGCGCGTGGTCCAAGAACCCTCTCTTGGGGTCTGGATCGGGACCCCTTTCCGGTAACAAGATTAGAATGCCATTCTTGACTGACTTAGACTGGAGCAGAATAGGATAAATCATCACCTTCTTGAAGTGTGTGCCAGACGGGGCCATCCTTGCTGATCTTGGGAGGAACTTCTCTCTTGACCCAAGAGGGAAGGGATGGAATCATTTCACAAGGCACAAAGACACCGTCTTGGCGACAAGCAGGAAGAAGCCATGACCTGTTCTTCCTGTGGGCCAGGTCAGGAAGAGTTGAGCCCCAGGTGGCCATGCCAAGTTCCAAAGGGTGATGTTGAAGAAGACTGCAGGTGATGCTGAGATTGAGCCCTAGTGTTTTACAGAAGCAAGCAGACCCCTGGACAGAGGCCTCTTGACAGAGCAAACTGCTGGGGGCAAGCAGTGTTCAGAGAGTCAGAGCAAATGTGAGAATGGCTGGAGCAAAGAAAATGTAACTACTCCCTCCTCTACCCACCCCTCCTCCAAGTAACCCTCAGCCCGTCTGTCCCAGTTCAATGGTTACACTTCTTGACATTATGTTACAAGCTGTTGGTTCATATTTAGCTTGTGGTTGGCCTAAACCACCAGATCTTTTTCATACAAACTGATATCTGGCCAGTTCCTTCCATCCCATGCTTCTAGTACACGTGCAACTAATTTAAAATAAAGCAAAACGTAAATGCAAGATATCCCACATATAATTTAATTCTGTTTGATTCTGGTCAGCTGAAATAATTAAAAGTTTTAATTCTGTCATCTTTTGTAATAATTCCCTTCCCAGTTTGTATCATCTGCCAAAGTGGTAAACATTGATTATTTTGTCCTAGCAGGTAGTGAGAATGCTGAATAGGACCAAGCAGAGTCCTCTGGCATAATGCTACAACAGGGGTTCCCAAAGTGTGGTCTGGGAATATCAGAGGTCCCAGAGACCCTTTCAGCGGGTCTGTGAAATCTAAACTATTTTCATTGATTGATTGATTGATTGAGACGGAGTCTCATTCTGTTGCCCAGGGTAGAGTGCAATGGCACGATCTCGGCTCAACGCAACCTCTGTCTTTCCAGTTCAAGAGATTCTCCTGCCTCAGCCTCCCAGTGGCTGGGATTACAGGCACCTGCCACCATGCCCAGCTAATTTTTGTATTTTTAGTAGAGACAGGGTTTCTCCATGTGGGTCAGGCTGGTCTCGAACTCCCAATCTCAGGTGATACACCCGCCTTGGCCTCCCAAAGTGCTGGGATTACAGGTGTGAACCACTGCACCCAGCCCAAAATTTTTTTTTTTTTTTTTTTTTTGAGACAGAATCTTGCTCTGTCGCCTAGAGTGGAGTGCAGTGGCGCAATCTCGGCTCACTGCAAACTCCGCCTCCCAGGTTCATGCCATTCTCCTGCCTCAGCCTCCTGAGTAGCTGGGACTACAGGTGCCCGCCACTACGCCCCCGGCTAATTTTTTGTATTTTTAGTAGAGATGGGGTTTCACCGCGTTAGCCAGGATGGTCTCGATCTCCTGACCTCGTGATCCACCCGCCTCGGCCTCCCAAAGAACTGGGATTACAGGCGTGAGCCACCGCGCCCGGCCCCAAAAATTTTTTTAAAAAAAGAAAATAAGCCGGGCATGGTGGTTAACGCCTGTAATCCCAGAACTTTGAGAGGCCGAGGCAGGCAGATCACCTGAAGTCGGGAGTTCAAGACCAGCCTGACTAACATGATGAAACCCCGTCTCTACTGAAAATACAAAAATTAGCCGAGTGTGGTGGCAGACACCTGTAATCCCAGCTACTTGGGAGGCTGAGGCAGGAGAATTGCTTGAACCTGGAAGGCAGAGATTGCGATGAGCCGAGATCACGCCATTGCACTCCAGCCTGGGCAAAAATAGTGAAACTCTGTCTCAAAAAGAAAAGAAAAGAAAAGAAAAAAAATTTGGACTGAGCACAGTGGCTCATGCCTATAAGCCCAGCACTTTGGGAGGCCAAGGCAGGCAGATCCCTTGAGGCCAGGAGTTCAAGACCAGCCTGGCCAACATGGTGAAACCCCATCTGTACTAAAAATATAAAAATTAGGCCAGGCACAGTGGCTCACACCTGTAATTCCAGCTTCTTAGGAGGCTGAGGCAGGAGAATTGCTTGAATCCGGGAGGCGGAGGCTGCAATGAGCCGAGATCGTACCACTGCCCTCCAGCCTGGCAACAGAGCAAGACTCCATCTTAACAAAATAATAATAATAAAAAATTATTTGTGAACTGTTATAGTGCTTAAATGCCATTTTCACTCTTGTTCTATCACAAAAAAAAAACTGTGGAATGTTCCAGAGGCTACAGAATGACTGATATCACACTAGACTACATGCAGCACCAGTTATGAGAATCCAGCTGTCTTCTGTGAAGCCAGAGATGAATAAGATTTGTAAAAATGTAAAACAAAGCCGCTCTTTTCTCACCAACTTCTTTTTCCTTTTGAAATATAGTTGTGTTTCATAAAAGTGTTTGAGTATGTTTGGGCTGCTATAACAAAATACCTTAGGCTGAGTAATATATAAACAACAGAAATTTATTTTTCATAATTCTGGAGGTTGGGAAGTCCACGATCAAGGTGTCAGCAATTTTGGTATCTGGTGAAAGCCTGTTCCTCATAGATGGCTCCTTCTTTGTGTCCTCACAAGGTGTGAGGAGCAAGGAAGCTCCTTCAAGCCTCTTTTATAAAGGCACTAATCCCTCGATAAGGGTGGAGCCTTCATTACCTAATTACCTCCCAAACACCCCGCCTCTTAATATCATCACCTTGGGGATTAGGTTTCAACATATGAATTTTGGGGAGTACGCCAACATTCAGATCCTAGCAAAAGTTATTTATGTATGTTATTTATGTTGACACACAATGAGTTTATTATTATTTTATTCTGTTTTTTGAGACAGAGTCTCACTCTGTCGCCCAGGCTGGAGTGCAGTGGCGCGATCTCGGCTCACTGCAACCTCCGCCTCCCAGGTTCAAGCAATTCTCCTGCTAAGCCTCCTGAGTAGCTGGGACTATAGGCGCCCACCACCATGCCTGGCTCATTTTTTTATTTCCTAACAATATTTAAGTGAAAGCATTTTTTTTTTTTTTTTTTTTTTTTGAGATGGGCTGGAGTGCAGTGGCTCAATCACAGCTCACCAAAACCTTGAACTCCTGGGCTCAAGTGATTCTCCCATTTCAGCCTCCCAAGCAGCTGGGACTATAGTCATGCAACATCACACCTGGCTAATTTAAAAAAAAAAATTATTTTTGGCCAGGCGCAGTGGCTCACGCCTGTAATCCCAGCACTTTGGGAGGCTGAGGTGGGCGGATCATGAGGTCAGGAGTTTGAGACCAGCCTGATCAACATGGTGAAACATGTCTCTACTAAAAATACAAAAATTAGCTGGGCGTGGTGGCAGGTGCCTGTTATCCCAACTATTTGGGAGGCTGAGGCAGGAGAATCACTTGAACCCAGGAGGCGGAGGTTGCAGTGAGCCGAGATCATATCATTGTACTCCAGCCTGGGCGACAAGAGCGAAACTCCATCTCAAAAAAAAAATATTTTGTATAGACAGGGTCTTGCCATGTTGCTCAGGCTGGTCTTGAACTCCTGAGCTCAAGAGATCCTCCTCCCTTGGCTTCCCAAAAGGCTGGATTACAGGCATGAGCCACTGTACCTGGCCAACCATGGTACTTGGTTTGCAATTGATCTATGAAATGCTTTCTACTCTATACCTTTTAGAAAAGACCACCAGATGCAGTTTTCTTTTAGTTGGCAGGGCTGCAGTACACCTTCATGTCGCTACCTCAGGGCTCCATGCACTCTCTAACCTCTGTCATAATCTGGTCTGAGGAGAGGAACATGTGGTGAGGAACTGAGGCATCCTGCCAACAAGCAGCAACAACTTGTAGTGCGTGCCTGGAGTCACAGCTGCTTGGGAGACTGAGGTGGGAAGATCACTTGAACTCAGGAGGTGGAGACTGCAGTGAACTATTGTGCTAATGCACTCCAGTCTTGGTGACAGAGAAAGGTGCTATCTCAAAAAACAAAACACAACAGAAAAAGCAACCAAGTGCCATGGGATGTGTTGATTTGCTTTAGCGATGAAATTATACCTGGAACAGCAGCTGCAATTGGAGTTACAAGGCTGTGGATAACCCACTTTCATTCTCCTATGTCCTTCAGTCTGCTGACAGGCAAACAGGTGATTTGAGCAGGGATATGGTAGGAATTACCACCTCTGTGTCTTTCAAGACCTTGTTAGTGGCACTAATCTCATCAAGCCTTCCAGAAATGTGATACTGTTTTTGGTTTACTATTTTAGTATGTAGACACAGTTCTAGTGGATTCCACTTGGCCTTTTTTATCATGATAGCCTTCATGCCATGGGTCAGAGAACCAATACAAGAAGTCTACCAGTTGTTGCCGGGCGCAGTGGCTCACGCCTGTAATCCCAGTACTTTGGGAGGCTGAGGCAGGTGGATCATGAGGTCAGGAAATCGAGACCACCCTGAAACCCCATCTCTACTAAAAATACAAAAAATTAGCCGGGCGTAGTGGCGGGCACCTGTAGTCCCAGCTACTTGGGCAGCTGAGGCAGGAGAACGGCATGAACCCGGGAGTCGGAGTCTGCAGTGAGCCGAGATTGCGCCACTGCACTCCAGCCTGGGTGACAGAGCGAGACTCCGTCTCAAAAAAAAAAAAAAAAGAGTATGTTGTGGAGTATGTCTACTCATACACCTACTGAATATATCTAAACTGCAATGTATACCCACCTGTGCATTCTGGAACTGGGGAAATAATGATGGGATGAGTTCTGGGAACTACTGGGCTTGCTGTGAGATGGAGCCAAGCCAAAACTTCATAGATCATCTAACTTCCATGAGCCTCTGCTCTGACAATGGGACGCAGTGCCATTTTGGTTCTCCAGGGATTAGCACCAGTTCAGAGCTGAGGTTTACTAACTCCTAAGTATCTGGTCATTTCTCCTTCTCAAAGCACAGTCACCCTGCGTTATGGCTTCAGGTCTCTTTGAGGAAATGCTAAGAAGATTTACAGTGTAACTTTTTGACAGTGTAGTAAATCCTTCCTCAAAGGATCTTTCCTTCATTCAAGGGGACTGGGTTTGGGGACTGTCTCTAATCTAAGAATTGATTGAAGGGCTCTTACTCTTTATTGTCAGAAGTCGGCTGGGTGCAGTGGCTGACGCCTGTAATCCCAGCACTTTGGGAGGCCGAGGAGGATGGATCACGAGGTCAGGAGTTGGAGACCAGCCTGGCCAACATGGTGAAACCCCGTCTCTACTAAAAATACAAAAATTAGCCGGGTGTGGTGGCACACGCCTGTAATCCCAGCTACTTGGGAGGCTGAGGCAGGAGAATTGCCTGAACCTGGAAGATGGAGGTTGCAGTGAGCCGAGGTCTTGCCACTGCCTTCCAGCCTGGGCAACAGAGTGAGACTCTGTCCCAAGGGGAAAAAAAAAAGCGAACTTCTAAAGCCATTCCCAAACAACTTGAACAGATACCTTAAATTCAGAATCTCTGCTTAGTACACATTTTGCTTCTTTAAATTTTTTTTTTACATTTATTTATTTTTATTTTTTTTTTAGAGACAGGATTTTTCTCTGTTGCTCAGGCTGAAGTGCAATGAATGGCATGAACCTAACTCTCACTGCAGCCTTGACCTCCTGGGCTCAGGCGATCCTTCCACCTCAGCCTCCTGAGTAGCTGGGACTACAGGTGTGCGCCACAGTATATTCTTATAGAGATGAGGGTGTCACTATGTTGCTGGTATTAAACTCCTGGCCTCAAGTGTTCCTCCTGCTTTGGCCTCCCAAAGTGCTGGGATTCCAGGTGTGTGCCTGGCTGCTTTGCATTCTTTAATGAGATGGCCAGTCTCATAAAAGTTATGGCCACAAGAGACAGGAAAGGCTCAGGAAAACAGAGTTTATTGTACTCTTGGATCCTAGGGACAGGAAGCATGCAGGGCCCCAAGGAAAAGACACAGGGTGGTCAAATGGCAGAAGACAGAAGTGTGGGGAATGTTTAGGCTACTGCTCTTTGGGGTGGGGGGTTTTGCAGGAAAGGCAATGTAGGGTGGGGTTGAACCTTTAGTATTGACTAGTTTGAATAATTTCAGTGGCTTTGGGGTATAGGTTGGTCCCTAATTGACTGGGACCTGGCCCTGGGCGGAGGAATTTTGCCTCTGGGGGTGTGTAGGACAGATAGAGGGGGTGTGGCTCTGGGGCTGGTTCATTTGCATATCAAAGACATGCTTCTGGCTGAGCTCTTTGCTATCTCTAAGAACTGGCTAGCCCAGGGAGGGGCAGTCTCTCCCCAGCCAGAAAGGTTTATTTTATTTTATTTTGTTTTCTTGTAGAGACGGGATCTTGCTATGTTGCTCAGGCTGGTCTCGAACTCCTGGCCTCAAGCAATCCTCTTGCTTCAGCCTCCCAAAGTGTTGGGATCACAAGTGTGAGCCACTGCACCTGGCTGATAAAGGCTTTTTAGGGTTTGCATTCTTATTAATAAATTCATCCAGGCCAGGCGTGGTGGCTCACCCTGTAATCCCAGCACTTTGGGAGGCCGAGGCGAGTGGATCACCTGAGGTCAGGAGTTTGAGAGCAGCCTGGCCAACATGGTGAAACCCCATCTCTATTAAAAATACAAAATTTAGCCGTGCATGGTGGCAGGCGCCTGTAATTCCATCTACTCAGGAGGCTGAGGCAGGAAAATCACTTGAACCCAGGAAGCAGAGGTTACAGTGAGCCAAGATTGTGCCACTGCACTCCAGCCTGGGCAACAGAGAGAAACTCTCTCTCAAAAAATAATAAATAAATAAATAAATGAATGAATAAATAAATAAATAAATAAATTCATCCAAATCCAAAATTATATGTCTTCCATCCTGATCCCACTCTTTCAAGATCTATTCCCCTACCTATTCCCTGAGTTTCAGTCAGTATAAATCAGCATTTGAGGATCTTGGTAAAATATAAAAGGAATTGTTTGTACTATTCTTATAACTTTGCTGTAAATATGAAACTATGTCAAAAAAAAAAACATGAAGCAATGTATACATTGACAAACTCTCAATATTCTTTTGGTTTGTATGGTATTTCCTCATGAGTCACCCTGGGGCCTGCTATGACTTGAATCTCTGAGCTTACAGATCTAAAAGAGGTGGAAGGGTTAGGTTCCTAGGAGGATCACAGTCCCCTGAAAGGCCACTAGCTCTGGGGAGGTCATCCCAGGTTCTTTAGGTAAGGGAAGATTAACTGCAGATAGAGAAGAAGGTCACTTTTTTTTGGCTAAGGAGGGTTAGCTGAATTTAGGGTTTAAGGCAGGGGTGTCCAATCTTTTGGCTTCCCTGGGGCACATTGAAAGAATTGTCTTGGGCCACACTTAAAATACACTAACAATAGCTGATGAGCTAAAAAAAAAAAAAAGAAAGAAAAAGAAAGAAAAAGATCACAAAAAACCTCATAATGTTTTTTATAGTTGTTGTTGTGGTTTTTGTTTTTTCTTTTGAGACACAGTTTTACTCTTGTTGCCCAGGCTGGAATGCAGTGGTGCTGTCTTGGCTCACTGCAACCTCAGCCTCCCGGGTTCAAGCGATTCTCCTGCCTCAGCCTCCCAAGTAGCTGGGATCACAGGCGACCGCCACCACGCCTGGCTAATTTTTGTATTTTTAGTGGAGAGAGGGTTTCGCCATGTTGGCCAGGCTAGTCTCGAACTCCTGACCTTAGGTGATCCACCCGCCTCGGCCTCCCAAAGTGCTGTGATTACAGATGTGACCCACTGCGCCTGGCCAAAGCTCATAATGAAAGTTTATGGCCGAGTGTGGTGGCTCAAGCCTATAATCCCAGGACTTTGGGAGGTTGAGGCGGGTGATCACCTGAGGTCAGGAGTTCGAGATCAGCCTGGCCAACATGGTGAAACCCCATATCTACTAAAAATACAAAAAAAATAGCTGGGTGTGGTGGTGCGTGCCTGTAACCCCAGCTACTTAGGAGGCTGAGGCAGGAGAATCACTTGCACCTGAGAGGCAGAGGTTGCAGTGAGCCAAGATCGTGCCACTGCACTCCAGCCTGGGTGACAGAGGGAGACTCTGTCCAAAAAAAAAAAAAAGAAAGTTTATGAATTTGTGTTGGGCACATTCAAAGCCATCCTGGGCCACATGCAGCCTGCAGGGCCACAGGTTGGTCAAGCTTGGTTTAAGGTCTTTGACCTCATAGGAATCCATCCATATGTCTGTATCCTAAGACTCAGGGTCTTACTCCTTTCCAATCAATGTCTTATTTTGAACATAAGACACCCTGGTAGGTTATGAATTCACTTTGCGTTGAAATTCAGTCTGCTGCAAGTGGACACTTAGTGTTTGGTGATCAGAAATCTTGACCTTGAGGCTATCAGAGATGAGAGTTTTTTTTAAAGGCAGTCTTCAAGTTTTTTGGTCCATTTTCCAGAACTTGGGATGGAAATTTAAAGCCTTTAGCTCATCATTTTCTTTCTCCAAACTTTCCCCATATGTAGAAGCAACCAACATTCCTCATTACATTCCTATTTCTACTAAAATGTTCTACAGCAGCAAATATTTGGCTACCCAAAGCTTTGCCGTCTATAAGCATTTATCACAAGTGATTACAGGTAGAGTTTAAGAATTTAAGTTTACTGCTGGCAACAATCATGAATGCACTTAAGTTTAATCAGGTCAGAGAACCAGTTTCCAATTCCTATCCTTAATGATCTGTCCCCTGAAACCATGGCCAGTACCAGTAAGTGTATCAGTCAGGGAGGTAGAACCTTTATGAATGATGAGATAAGGAATTTATTATGGGAACTATGCTTTACACAATTGTAGAAGAAGCTGGGGAAAGGAAAGACCAAGAGGTTAGTCAGAGAATCAAAAGAGGAGTCACCAATGTGGGGAGGGAAGTGCATCTGGCCACTGACATGGGGCTGTGATGAGAAGGCTCCTGGAGAGCCATCTGGGCAGCCGTCACCTCTGTGGATCCATCACCAAGTGTCTGGTGGTCACTGGTGGTCAACAGGGTCAGGAATTGGAAAGCATTTCTTGACACTGATCAGAGCAAAGCAAGGACAAGCTAGAGCTCACTAACACTTCTGTCACCACATCTAACCACAATGACATTTAGAGAATAATACTTGTGGCTAAGGTGCGGTGGCTCACGCCTGTAATCCCAGCACTTTGGGAGGCTGAGGCGGGCGGATCACGAGGTCAGAAGTTTGAGACCAGCCTGGCCAATATGGTGAAACCTCATCTCTACTAAAAATACAAAAATTAGCTGGGTGTTGTGGCGCATGCCTGTAGTCCCAGCTACTCGGGAGGCTTCATTTCTGCCTTTTTTTTTTTTTTTTTTTGAGACAGAGTCTCGCTGTGTCTCCCAGGCTGGAGTGCAGTGGCATAGTCTTGGCTCACTGCAACCTCCACCTCCCAGGTTCAAGCGATTCTTCTGCCTCAGCCTCCCGAGTATCTGGGATTATAGGCGCCTGCCACCACACCTGGCTAATTTTTTGTATTTTTAGTAGAGATGGAGTTTCACCATGTTGGCCAGGCTGGTCTCGAACTCCTGACCTGGTGATCCACTGCCTCAGCCTCCCAAAGTGCTGGGATTATAGGCCTGAGTCACCATGCTGGGATTACAGGCATGAGCCACCATGCCCAGCCCTTAATGTTATTTTTATGTTTGATAACGGCATTGTGGTTATGTAAGATAATGTCATTCTTAGGAGTTGGGGTTTAAATATTTAGGGGTGAAACTTCAAATGGCTTTGCATTTATTTATTTGTATTACGTATCTAGTGAATACAACAAAATGTTCAATCGTTGAATCTAGGTGGTGGATCTGCAGATGTTTCAACCTTTCAGTTATGTTTGACATTTTTTAATAATAAAGTAACAGGGAAAATAAAAGACTCCTCTCGATTCTTACCTTCTCTGGAAGGCTTTCCTACCCACCTCCTGTTACCCCTTTAAAGTCTGTGCTGTCCATCCTTTTTCTTTCCAAGGTATAGCTCTGTGGCATATATCATACTGTACTTTAATTTCTTGTTTTCTGGTCTCTCTGTAAACTTTGAAGTCCTTAAAGGGCAACATGCTCTCTTTCATCTGTAACTGTCCAGCATTTATTCCTGTACCTGGCACAGGATTGGGTGACTCATTCATCCTCGTTCAGTCAAGAACAGAAGAAAGTCTAATTTAGGAATTTTCTTCAGGGCTACCAATTCAAGTGACTCCAAGAAGAGCAACGGTTTGAGGTTTTTAATTTTTGTTTCACATTATAGAAGTGATGCTTGCAAATTAAAATAATTTTAAAACAAACTAAAAAATAGAGTTATTTCATTCCTGTCATATACACACTTGTTAGAGTTGAGTTTAGCATGTATCCTTCCAGAACTATATCTATGCAATTATAAACACACACACGCAAAATACTACTATAAATGTTGTCTGGAGACTTACTTTTTAAAAATCTAATAATATATTATGGAGCTTACCATATTTGTATATAAATAGATCTGCATCATTCTTTACACAGGCTATGTAGTAATTGTATGGCTGTGCATTGATTTTATTTCACTACTGCATTTGAATAAGCGTATAGGTAGAGAAGCAGTCTCTACATGAAATGGCTAGCCCAGACAAAAAGGGATTTGGCAACCACTAGCCCAGACCAAAAGGGATTTAGCCTTGAACTGTGGGTACAAAGTCAGTGTAAACTGGCAAGGAAGGGAATTTACCAAACGTTTCAGTTTACAGAGTCCGGGTCTGTTCAAGAAACAAAATAGAAATCATGGAAGAGAAAGAACCAAGTATGAAATGGAATGGAGCCAACTGACAAGTGTGAGACCTGTAATCACCTAATTTGTGTATGCCGTTACCTTCCTACTGTATGAGCATAGTCCCTGCACCCTGAGGCAGCCAAGACATGACACAGCCTGTAGGAACAAGTGAAAGTGGCAAGTGTATGGGCCCTGGTTCATCTTGGACGAGAAAGTCCCACTGGCTTCCCAATGACAACAGAAAGTTACCCAAGCAAGTGTGGGCGAAATCCCACTAATGTTTCTAGAGCCAGCCAGTCTCATCATGGGTGCCCCCACTGCTTTCGCTTTCCCCAGCCACTTCTTAGGCACGAAAACACGCCTCTTCTGCTGGGAAGCCCTCCCTCCTTTCTGAGAGTCCTCACCCACCCCAGCTATCCAATCTCATTTCCCTCTTAGTTTCTTTTCTTTCTTTCTTTCTTTTTTTCAGACAGAGTCTCTGTCACTCAGGATGGGATGCAGTGGCATAATCTCAGCTCTCTGTAACCTCCACCTCCTGGTTTGAAGTGATTCTCCTGCCTCAGCCTCCCGAGTAGTTAGGATTACAGGCATGTCCCACCAAGCCTGGCTAACTTTTGTATTTTGGGTAGAGATGCGGTTTTACCATGTTAGCCAGGCTGGTCTTGAATTCCTGGCCTCAAGTGATCCACCCTCCTTGGCCTCTGAAAGTGCTGGGATTACAAGCATGAGCCACCACGCCCGGCCTTATTTCCCTCTTAGTTTCTTTTTCTTTTCTTTTCTTTTTTTTTTTTTTTTGAGATGGCGTTTCGCTCTTTTTGCCCAGGCTGGGTGCAATGGCGCGATCTTGGCTCACCGCAACCTCCGCCTCCTGGGTTCAAGCGATTCTCCTGCCTCAGCCTCCCGAGTAACTGGGATTATAGGCATGCGCCACCACCCCAGCTAATTTTGTATTTTTAGTAGAGACGGGGTTTCTCCATGTTGGTCAGGCTGGTCTTGAACTCCTGACCTCAGGTGATCCACCTGCCTCGGCCTCCCAAAGTGCTGGGATTACAGGCGTGAGCCACTGCGCCCGGTTCCTTCTTAGTTTCTAATACCCATCCTGTTAGCTCAGACTGTTACTGTGTCAACAAAATGATGATGGAGTGCATTGAGACTATTAAAATGGGTTGTATAATCATTGCATGCCTATATCAAAACATCTCATGTATCCCATAAATATATACACCCACTATGTACCCACAAAAATTAAAATTAAAAATTTATTTAAACAATTAAAACTTTTTTTAAAAAAGAGTTGTAATATCCTGATGGTGTTGCCCACTCCAAAACATAGCATGAACCCATCCCTGTCAATTCGCCTTCACTGCCATGTCAGAAGTATGTGCTCATGGCCCTGTCTGCTGCTAAGCACAGGCATTTCTGCAAGTAAAATAAATGGTAATGAGCTATTTATAAATTTGCTTTATATAAATCCAATGAGTGGTGATCCAAGAAGTAACAAATTTTGGTAAATACAAAAACTGGGAATTTTAATCTGGGATTCTGTATAGTGTTAGGAAAGCTCAATGTTAGATTATTTGAATGCTAGTCAATAATGCTCATTGGCAATTTTTATTTTATTTATTTATTTATTTATTTATTTTTGAGATGGATCTTGCTCTGTCGCCCAGGCTGGAGTGCAGTGGCGCGATCTCGGCTCACTGCAAGCTCTGCCTCCTGGGTTCACGCCATTCTCCTGCCTCAGCCTCCCGAGTAGCTGGGACTACAGGCGCCCGCCACCACGCCCGGCTAATTTTTTGTATTTTTAGTAGAGACGGGGTTTCACGGGGTTAGCCAGGATGGTCTCGATCTCTTGACCTTGTGATCCGCCCGCCTCAGCCTCCCAAAGAGCTGGGATTACAGGCGTGAGCCACTGCGCCCAGCCTGCATGTTTATGTTTTTTATTTTAAGAATGTTAACTTTTTTGGCTGGGCACAGTGACTCATGCCTTTAATTCCAGCACTTTGGGAGGGAGGTTGAGGCGGGAGAATCGCTTGAACCCACGAGGCAGAGGTTGCAGTGAGCTGAGATCGCACCACTGCACTCCAGCCTAGGTGACAGAGAGAGACCATGTCTCAAAAAAATTTAAAAATTAAAAAAAAAAAGTCTTTTTCTTTGACGATCTTGCATACTAACATTTAAAACATTAAATAAAGTGTTATAAAAATACGGAATAGTTTTTAATATCAAGAATTTCTGAGAATTCCTGGGAATTTCTATTTTATTCCCAAATCCTAAAAATTGGCCATAAAATGATAATTTGAAGCTATTGATGGGTATTTTGGGTGCTATAATATAACTGTGTCTATTCTCATATAAGTTAAAAAAAAAGTTTTTTTTGAGTCGGAGTCTCACTCTGTTGTCCAGGCTGGAATGCAGTGGCACGATTTTGCCTCACTGCAACCTCTGCCCCCCTGCTTCATGTGATTCTCGTACCTCAGCCTCCTGAGTAGCTGGGATTACAGGCGCCTGCTGACACATCAGGCTAATTTTTTCATTTTTACTAGAGACAGGATTTCACCATGTTGGCCAGCTGGTTTCAAACTCCTGACCTCAACTGATTTGCCTGCCTTGGCCTCCCGAAGTGCTGGGATTACAGGCATGAGCCACTGCCTATGTTTAAATTTTTCCAAACCAAAACTGGATCATTTGGGCTACATTCCTGCACAAACTACTTTGATGACTTTCTAGCACCCCTAGGATAAAAGCCAACCTCTTCGTGCCCTTTAAAGCTTGCATAATTTTGACCTGTTCACCCTCCAGCTCCAACTCTCACTCTCCTACTGCTTTCCAGTGACATCAGCCTTCTCTCAGTTCCTCAAACTCATCACTTTCCTGACTCAAGGTCTTTGCCCATGCTGTTTACTCTGCTCAGAATATTTTTCAGCCCAGCACTTTGGGAGGCTGAGGCAGGTGGATCACATGAGGCCAGGAGTTTGAGACCAGCCTGGCCAATATGGTGAAACCCTGTCTCTACTAAAAATAAAAAAATTAGCTGGGTGTGGTGATGCATGCCTGTAATCTCAGCTACTCAGAAGGCTGAGGCGGGAGAATCACTTGAAGCTGGGAGGTGGAGATTGCAGTGAGCCGAGATCGAGCCATTGCACTCCAGCCTGGGTGACAGAGCGAGACTCCATTGCAGAAAAAAAAAAAAAAACTCTTGGGCGCGGTGGCTCATGCCTGTAATCCCAGCACTTTGGGAGGCCTAGGCGGGTGGATCACAAGGTCAAGAGTTCAAGACCAGCCTGGCCAATATGGTGAAACCCTGTTTTTACTAAAAATACAAAAATTAGCCAGGCGTGGTGACATGTGCCTGTAATCTCAGCTACTTGGGAGGCTGAGGCAGGAGAATTGCTTGAACCCAGGAGGTGGAGGTTGCAGTGAGCTGAAATCGTGCCATTGCACTCCAGCCTGGGAGACAGAGCGAGACTCTGTCTCAAAAAAAAGAATACTCTTTCTGCTACTACTTCCCTGGCTAACTCTTACTTATCTTTATTTTATTTTGTTTTATTATTTATTTATTTATTTTTGAGACAGAATCTCACTCTGTCGCCCAGGCTGGAGTGCAGTGGTGCGATCTTGGCTCACTGCAACCTCTGCCTCCCGAGTTCAAGCAATTCTTTTGCCTCAGCCTCCCGAGTAGCTGGGACTGCAGGCATGCACCACCAGGCCCGGCTATTTTTTTTTTATTTTTTATTTTTAGTAGAGATAGGGTTTCACCATATTGGCCAGGCGAGTCTCAAACTCCTGACCTCATGATCCACCCACCTCGGCCTCCCAAAGTGCTGGGATTGCAGGTTTGAGCCACCACGCCCGGCCTCTTACTTATCTTTAAATAGGAGTTCCTCTTAAAGGCTTTCCTTAGACCAACCTCCTGCCTGCTGCCAAATCTAAATCAGATCTTCCTGTGAAACTCTCCCACCATTCTACCATCCTTCATACCCCTTCTCACAGTTTATAGTGGTATATTTATTCACGTGCTTATTGGTTTAACGATTGTCCCTCACTATATTGTAAGGGCAGGGGGGATGTCCTTTTGGTTCACCCCTATTGTATCTATCTACACTCTTAGCACAATGCTGGGTACGAAATTGGCCCTCGGTAACTACTAGTGTAAACAATCTGACTGTGCAAGGGAGACAGATACTTTGACAAGAAGGAAATAAAGTTCAGCAAAATTGCTTTTAGTGAATATGTGACAGCTCTCAGAACCACCAAATTTTTTTTGTGTTGCCCACAAATTCCATTCTAGAATTTCACTTAAGATCAACATTGAGCTTGCCATTTGTCATTTCTGGAGTCTACCTCTCTCATTCTTCTTATTCTTTTTTTCTGAGATAGGGTCTCACTATGTCACCCAGGCTGGAGTACAGTGATACGAACATGGCTTACTGCAGCCTTGACCTCCGGGTTCAATCAATCCTCATGCCTCAGCCTCCCATGTAGCTGGGACCACAGATGCCCACCACCACACCTGGCTACTTTTTTTTTTTTTTTTTTTTCTTTTTTGTAGAGAAGGGGTTTTGCCATACTTCCCAGGCTGGTCTCAAATTCCTGGGCTCAAGCGATCTGCCCGCTTCAGCCTCCCAAAGTGCTGGGGTTACAGTGTGTGCCATTGCGCCTGGCCCCTTTCTTCTTTTTTGTTTTATTTTGTTTTGCTTTTTTCAGACAGAGTCTCACTCTGTCACCCAGGCTGGAGTGCAGTGGCATGATCTTGGCTTCCTGAAACCCCTGCCTCCTGGGCTTAAGCAATTCTTGAGCCTCAGCCTCCCAAGTAGCTGGGATTACAGGTGCATGCCACCACGCCTGGCTAATTTTTGTATTTTTAGTGGAGACGGGGTTTCATCATGTTAGTCAGGCTGGTCTCGAACTCCTGACCTCAAATGATCCACCCGCCTTGGCCTCCCAAAGTGCTGGGATTACAGGCATAAGCCGCTGCGCCTGGCCCCTTTCTTCTTCTTCTTCTTCTTTTTTTTTGGATTGGAGATGGAGTCTAGCTCTGTCGCCCAGGCTGGAGTGCAGTGGCACGATCTTGGCTCACTGCAACCTTTGCCTCCTGGGTTCAATCAATTCTTCTGCCTCAGCCCCCGGAGTAGCTGGGATTACAGGTGCCCGCCAGAACGCCCGGCTAATTTTTTGTATTTTTAGTAGAGACGGGGTTTCACCGTGTTAGCCAGGACGGTCTTCATCTCCTCACCTCGTGATCCCCCCGCCTTGGCCTCCCAAAGTGCTGGGATTACAGGCCTGAGCCACAGCGCCCGGCCTGGCCCCTTTCTTCTTAACAACCTTAAATAAAAAACTGATCCTCTAAGGCTGGCAACGGAGGGAAAAAGCAGCTCAGGAGAATTAACAGGCGTAAGCCAATTGCTATGTGTGGAACTGATTTGCCTAGAATTCCATGGTTTTTGTTGTTGTTGTTGTTGTTGTTTGGCTAGTCAAGTGAAGCAGTAGGGAGTGGAGAAGGAATAAATAAATCTGTGACTGGTTGTGATAAATTAGCTGTAAACACCACTGCACTTGGACCATCTCCAGGCTGGCGTGCAGCGGCGAGATCTTGGCTCACTGCAAGCTCCGCCTCCTGGGTTCACGCCATTCAGCTGCCTCAGCCTCCCGAGTAGCTGGGACTAAAGGCCCTTGCCACCATGCCCAGCTAGTTTTTGTATTTTTAGTAGAGACAGGGTTTCACCGTGTTAGCCAGGATGGTCTCAATCTCCTGACCTAGTGATCCGCCCGCCTCGGCCTCCCAAAGTGCTGGAATTACAGGCGTGAGCCACCACGCTAGGCCCTGTAGTTTATATTTAATGTGTTTATTTTTAGAGACAGAGTCTTGCTTTGTCACCCAGGCTGGAGTGTAGTGGCAGGATCAGGGCTCACTGCAGCCTGGAACTCCTGGGCCCAAATGATCTTCCTACTTCAGCCTCCTGAGTAGCTGGGATGACAGGATTGCAACACCATGCCTGGCTAACTTTTTACTTTTTAAAGAGATGGGGTCTCACTATGTTGCCCAGGATGGTGTCAAACTCCTGGACTCAAGCAATTCTCCTGCCTCAGCCTCCCAAGGTACTGAGCTTGTAGGTGTCAGCCACCGTGCCTGGCAGCCCCAAGTTTTGACTCTTATCCCAAGATTTAGTTTTTGGTCCAAGTAAAAGAGGGCACTTCGTTATTGTTTCTACAGACATTGAAAAGATAATAGAACATTATGAACAACTTTTTATCAATATAAATTTAACAACATAAATGAAATGAATAAATTCCTGGAAGGACACAAATGACCACACTGACTCAAGAAGAAATAAAATATGTGAATAGTCCTATATCAATTAAATAAACTGGATTTGAAATTTAAAATCTTAGGCCCTGGTGAGTTAATTGTTAACAAAATATTAGCAAATTGAACTCAGCAATATGTAAAAAGGATAATACAGCCTTCCAAAGTGAGTTTATTCTAGGAATGCAAGCTGGGTTTAACATTTGAAAATCAATTAATGTAATTCGCCATGTTAATAGAATAAAGGAGAAAAACCATATGATTATCTCAGATGCATAAAAAACATTTAACCAAATTCAAAACCAAAATTTATAACAATAACAACGAAAACCCCCCAAAACCCAAACTTTCACCAAGACTTTTTTGCCCACAATTCACCTTGTACCCTTACTTCCCCACTTTCTACTGTGCACCAGGGATCTCTCTCCGTGGTCAACCCTGGAGGAGTCAACACTCAACTTTAAACAAATATTTGGGGCCTGTTAGGAGCTGAGGGTACTGTCGTGAATATGCAGATGAGGTCCCTACCTTTTAGAATTTATCTTCTTGGAAATAGGCTTGATTTTATTAAGGGTTCTGGAAGGACTCCTTTCACTTTCATTCTATCCATGCCACTTTAAAAAAATCTGTGGGTGGTTTTCTGAGCTTCATTCTGTTGAGCAATGAGACTCGTGGTCTGGTTGTTGGACTTTTCTAGCAGCACGGCCCTGAAATGCCAGTCTCTACTACTGCCTCAAAAGAAGAAACCAAGTCTGCCTTGTGCTGAGACCAGAGAAGACATCCATCTCTCTGGGCTTGCAGAAGAAGACAGAAAAAAAACCAGCGGAAGCAATTGAACTTATTGATAAAGTACAAAATGAAATAGACTTAATGAACAAGCCAGTGAGGAGATTTTGAAGCTAGAAAAAGAAATATGGCAAACTCCGCCAACCATTTTTTCCAAAGAGATCAGAGTTGATTGCCAAAATCCCAAATTTTGGGGTAATAATATTTGTCAACAATCCACAAGTGTTTACACTGCTTGGGGAGGAGGATAAAGAGGCACTGCATTATTTGACCAGAGTTGAATTGACAGAATAGGAAGATATTTATTAGGTTACAGAATAGATGTTTATTTTGATGAAAATTCTTACTATGAAAATAAAGTTCTCCAAAGAATTTCACCTGAATGAGAGTGGTGATCCATCTTCAAAGTCCACTGCAATCAAATGGAAATCTGGAGGGGATTTGATAAAGCATTCAAGTCAGACACAGAATACAGCCAGAGTGAGGAATCGGAGAGCTTTTTTACCTGGTTCACTGATCATTCTGATGCAGGTGCTGGAGAGTTAGGAGAGGTCATCAAAGATGATATTTGGCCAAACCCATTACAGCTCTACTTGGTTCCTGATATGGATGATAAAGAAAAAGAAGAAGATGATGATGAAGGGTTGGAAGATACTGACAAAGGAGAGGAGGATGAAAGAGGAGATGGCTAATAGAACACTGATGGATTCCAACCTTCCTTTTAAAAAATGTTCCCCATTTTCTGGGAGCAAGTTGCGGTCTTTTTGTTTTTTCCCTCTTGTGCCCAGTCACACTGTTCCTGAGGTTTCTTTTCTTTATACCATGGGTGTTATTTTGGGGGCATGCACCTTGAGCAGAACAGAGTGGGAAAAGAGTCTCTATCCCTTTCCATCCCAAATTCATTTTTATCCCTTCCTGTCTGAACAAAAACTGTATGGAATCAACACCACCAAGCTCTGTGGGAGAAAAGAAAAACCTACTTCCTTCGCTCTGCTGGAAGCTCGGGGGTGCTAGGCCCCTATGTAGTTATGCATAGAATTCTTGCTTTTTTCCTCCTTTCTCTGTGTATTGGGCTCAGAGAGTTCACTGTGTCTCTGTGTGAACATGGACAGTTAGCATTTACCAACATGTATCCATCTACTTTCTCCTGTTTAAAAAAAGGCAAAAAAAGGCCAGGAGAAGGGAGTTAAATGTGAATTGAGACTGGGCGCGGTGGCTCACATCTGTAATTCCGGCACTTTGGGAGGCTAAGGTGGGTGGATCACTTGAGGTCAGGAGTTTGAGACCAGCCTGGCCAAAATGGTGAAACCCTGTCTCTACTAAAAATACAAAAATTAGCCGGGCGTGGTGGCGGATGCTTGTAATCCCTGCTACTCAGGAAGCTCGGGCAGGAGAATCATTTAAACCTGGGAGGTGGAGGTTGCAATGAGCCGAGATTGTGCCACTGCACTCCAGCCTGGGGAAAAGAGTGAGACTGTATCTCAAAAAAAAAAAAAAAAAAAAAAAAGGGAGAAAAAAACCTTTAAAAAACAGGGTTATAGAAAATCAGCAAAGGGAGAATTTGAGATATTTCGGTGGGTTAAGTAGGCATTTTGACAACATGGCTTCTCCTTTGGCATATTTAATGATATTGTTTAACAGACATCATTAAGATAACACTTTTATTTTGAGATGGAGTTTCACTGTGTCGCCCAGGCTGGAGTGCAGTGACATGATATCGGCTCACTGCAACCTCCGCCTCTTGGGTTCAAGTGATTCTCCTGCCTCAACCTCCTGAGTAGCTGGCTGGGATTACAGGCATGCACAACCATGCCAGGCTAATTTTTGATTTTTTTTTTTTTTTGAGACGGAGTCTCACTCTGTCGCCAGGCTAGGGTGCACTGGCACAACCTTGGCTCACTGCAACCTCCACCTCCCGGGTTCAAGCGATTCTCCCGCGTCAGCCTCCCTAGTAGCTGGGACTACAGGCGCGTGCCACGCCCAGCTAATTTTTGTATTTTTAGTAGAGATCACCAACTTGGCCAGGCTGGTCTCGAACTCCTGGCCTCAGATAATCTGCCCACCTTGGCCTCCCAAAGTGCTAGGATTACAAGCATGAGCCACGACGCCTGGCCAAGATAACACTTTTAAAATAAAGTTTTACATTTATTTATTTATTTAGAGATGGAGTCTCGCTCTGTTGCCCAGGCTGGAGTGCAGTGGTGTGATCTCAGTTCATTGCAACCTCCGTCTCCTGAGTTCAAGCTATTCTTCTGCCTCAGCCTCCCGAGTAGCTGGGACTACAGGCATGTGCCACCATGCCTGGCTAATTTTTGTATTTTTTGTAGAGATGGAGTTTCACCATGTTGCCCAGGCTGATCTCAAACCCCTGAACTCAAGCCATCTGCCGGCTGGGGCCTCCCAAAGGGCTGGGATTACAGCAGGTAGCCACAATCCCTGGCCCAGAGGCTCAGTTTTAAATATTAAAAATGTACAAGTTGCCTTGTGGCCAGGCGCAGTGGCTCACACCTGCAATCCCAGCACTTTGGGAGGCCAAGGAGGGTGGATTAACTGAGGTCAGGAGTTTGGGACCAGCCTGGCCAACATGGCGAAATCCTGTCTCTACTAAAAATAAAAATTAAAAAAAATTGGCCAGGTGTGGTGGCATGCACCTGCAGTCCCAGCTACTGGGGAGGCTGAGGCAGGAGAATCACTTGAACCCGGGAGGCAAAGGCTGCAGTGAGCTGAGATCATGCCACTGCACTCCAGCCAGGGCAACAGAGTGAGACTGTCTCAAAAACAAAAACAAAAACAAAACAAAACAAAAATGTACAAGTTGGTTTGTTACAATAAAACTAAACATATACAAACACACAAAATAAATAAATCCATGTTTGGGGGCTGGGTGCGGTGGCTGACGCTTGTCATCCCAGCACTTTGGGAGGCCGAAGTGGGTGGATCATGAGGTCAAGAGATCGAGACCATTCTGGCCAAAATGGTGAAACCCCCATCTCTACTAAAAATACAAAAATTAGCTGGGCGTGGTGGCACATGCCTGTAGTCCCAGCTACTCGGGAGGCTGAGGCAGGAGAATCGCTTGAACCTGGGAGGCAGAGGTTGCAGTAAGTCGGGATCATGCCACTGGACTCCATCCTGGGGGACAGAGTGAGACTCCATCTCAAAAAAAAAAAAAAAAAAACCATGTGTACTTGTCTCCAAAACTTTTCTTCTCTCACCCAATTCTCCATAATTTCTCATAAATTAGTTTAAATAATTACTACACCTACAAGTTCTTTCAGTGCCCTAGGAGGTAATTTATCTGGGCCCAAGAGTCTTGAACTCCTTGAAATACACAGAGGCTCACTTACTATCTTTCCCACACTTTGGGCTTCAGTTTACATTTAACTCCTTTCTCCTGGCTCCATGTGCCCAAGCACTAGATTAATATCTTACCTACTTGCTCTAAACTATGAAATCCAGCTTCATTGAAGTAGAATTCACATATTATTTAAGTTTTTTTTTTTTTTTCTGAGACAGCATCTCACTCTGTCTCCCAGGCTGGAGTGCAGTGGTACAGTCAAAGCTCACTGCAGCCTCAATCACCTGGGCTCAAGCAATCCTCCTGCCTCCTTCCAAGTAGCTGGGACTACAGATGCATACACTATCATGCACAGCTAATTTTGTTTTTTTAGTAGAGATGGGGTCTCACTACGTTGCCTAGGCTGGTCTCAAACTCCTGGGCTCAAGTGATTCTCCCACCTCAGCCTCCCCAACTGCTGGGCTTACAGGCATGAGACACTGTGCCTGGTCATCACATATCATTTAAAGAATACACATATTTGGCTGGGCGCGGTGGCTCATGCCTGTAATCCCAGCACGCTGGGAGGCCGAGGCAGGTGGATCACGAGGTCAGGAGACCAAGACCATCCTGGCTAACATGGTGAAACCCTGTCTCTACTAAAAATACAAAAAATTAGCCGGGCGTGGTGGCAGGTGCCTGCAGTCCCAGCTACTTGGGAGGCTGAGGCAGGAGAATGGCGTGAACCCGGGAGGCGGAGCTTGCAGTGAGCAGAGATCTCACCACTGCACTCCAGCCTGAGCGACAGAGTGAGACTCCGTCTCAAAGAAAAAAAAAAGAATACACATATTCAAGTGTACAATTCAATCTTTTTTTTTTTTTTTTTTTTTTGAGACAGAGTCTTTCTTGTTGCCCAGACTGGAGCACAATGGCGTGATCACAGCTCACTGAAACCTCCGCCTCCCAGATTCAAGTGATTCTCCCACCTCAGCCTCCCAAGTAGCTGGGACTACAGGCACCCACCATCATGCCCGGCTAATTTTTGTGTTTTTAGTAGAGACGGGGTTTCACCATGTTGGCCAGGCTGGTCTTGAACTGCTGACCTCAGGTGATCCACCCGCCTCAGCCTCCCAAAGTGCTGGGATTACAGGCATGAGCCACTGCACCCAGCGATCATTAACTTTTTTTTTTTTTTGAGACAGTGTCTCACTCTGTCGCCCAGGCTGGAGTGCAGTGGCAAGATCTCAGCTCACTGCAACCTCCACCTCCTGGTTTAAGCAATTCTCCCACCTCAGCTTCCTGAGTAGTTGGGGCTTCAGGTGTGCACCATCACACCTGGCTAATTTTTTTGTATTTTTTGGTAGAGACAGGATTTCGCCATTTTGGTCAGGCTGGTCTTGAACTCCTCAGGTGATCTGACCTCCTCAGCCTCCCAAAGTGTTGGGATTACAGGTGTGAGCCACCGTGCTAGGCCTCAATCTTTTTTAGTATATTTACAAGCCTGTGGAACCATCACTACCATCTAATTTTAGAACATTTTCATACTCCATTAGCAGTCAATCCTAAACACTTTTGAAGTGTTTAAAGGACAGTGCCTTTTTATTTTTTATTTTTTTTTGAGACAGAGTCTCATTCTGTCACCCAGGCTGGAGTGCAGTGGCACGATCTCGGCTCACTGCAAGCTCTGCCTCCCGGGTTCATGCCATTCTCCTGCCTCATTCTCCAGAGTAGCTGGGACTACAGGTGCCTGCCAGCACGCCCGGCTAATTTTTTGTATTTTTAGTAGAGACAGGGTTTCACCATGTTAGCCAGGATGGTCGCGATCTCCTGACCTCGTGATCTGCCCGCCTCAGCCTCCCAAAGTGCTGGGATTACAGGCGTGAGCCACCGCGACCGGCCTAAAGGACAGTGTTCTTTATTACAGTCTTTAGTTGTTTCTCTTTTTAGTCTAAAGAGGGCTTCGGCCTCCTGAGAATTGCTCCTATGACTGGTACACACATGCTCTGCTATTTGTCTTTGAACTTGCCCTTCTGTTTTCTTTCTTTATTTTCTTTTTGATTTATTTATTTATTTTATTATTATTTTTTGAGACACAGTCTCGCTCTGTCACCCAGGCTGGAGTGTAGTGGTGCAATCTTGGCTCACCGCAACCTTCGCCTCCTGGGCTCAAGTGATCCTCCCACCTCAGCCTCCCACATAGCTGGGATTACAGGCGCATGCCACCACACTTGGCTAATTTTTGTATTCTTAGTAGAGATGGGGTTTCACCATGTTGGCCAGGCTGGTCTCCAATTCCCGACCTCAGATGATCTGCCTGCCTTGGCCTCTCAAAGTGCTGGGATTACAGGAGTAAACCACCGTGCCCAGCCGTTCTTTTTGATTAAAAAAATTGTTTTGTTTGTTTGTTTGTTTGTTTTTTAGTAGAGACAAGGTTTCACCATGTTGCCCAGCTGGTCTCAAACTCCTGGGCTTAAGTGATCTGCCTGCCTTGGCCTCCCAAAGTATTAAAAAAAATTTTTTTTATAGCGATGGGGTCTTCATATGTTGCCCAGGCTGTTCTCAAAGTCTCAAGTGATCCTCCCATCTTAGCCTCCAAAAATGCTGGGATTACAGGAATGAGCCACCATGCCAGGCCTGCCCTTCTGTTTTCTTCTTTTTTACTATATATTTTTTCAATTTATTTATTTATTTAAAAAATGTAGAGACAGGGTGTCACTCTGTCGCCCAGGCTAGTGCTATAGACGTGTGCCACCACACCCAGCTAAATTTTTTGTATTCTTTATAGAGACAGGCCATGTTGCCCAGGCTAGTCTCAAACTCCCGGACTCAAGTGATCTGCCTGCCTCGACCTCCCAAAGTGCTGGGATTACAGGTATGAGCCACTGCGCCCAGCCGTGAGCCACCTGTTTTCTCTTTGCCCTTAGGACCATAGTGGATGGTCATAGTGGGTGTTGTCTCCACAATATCCATTTCACTCTCCCTCAACTGCGTAGCAGCCTGTACAGTTGGAGCTCCAACTGCTGGAGAAGGAGGTTTTGACTGTACCACACCTAAAGTCTTTATTTCCTCTATACTTTTCAGTTAAATGAGCCAATACATTTCCTTTATACTTTAAGTCCATTTGTGGTGTGTTTTTGTTAAATTGATACAGCATCCTACTTAGGAGTCATTCATTTGTTTTTTTTGTTGTTGTTGATTTGTTTTTGTTTTTGTTTTTTGAGACAGAGTAAGACTCTGTCTCCCAGGCTGGCATGCAGTGACATGGTCTTGGCTCACTGCAACCTCCACCTCCCAGGTTCAAGCAATTCTCCTGACTTAGCCTCCCGAGTAGCTGGGACTACAGGCACGTGCCACCACACCCGGCTAAGTTTTTGTATTTTTAGTAGAGACAGGGTTTCGCCATGTTGGCCAGGATGGTCTCGATCTCTTGACCTTGTGATCTGCCTGCCTTGGCCTCCCAAAGTGCTGGGATTACAGGCGGAAGCCACCGCGTCTGGCCTCATTTGTTATTTTTTAACAGCTTTATTGAGACGTAGTTTACATACCATGCAATATACCCATTTAAAGTACACATACAGGCTGGGTGTGGTGGCTCATGCCTATAATCCCAGCACTTTGAGAGGCGGAAGTGGGGCAATCACTTGAGCCCTGGAGTTGGAGACCAGACTGTGCAACACAGAGAGACCTCATTTCTTAACAAAATTAGCCAGGTATGGTGGCGCATGCCTGTGTCTCAGCTACTTGGGAGGCTGAGGTGGGAGAATCCCTTGGGTCCAGGAGGTTGAAGCTTCAGTGAGTTGTGATGGTACCACTGCACTCCAGCCTGTATGTGCCTGGGTGACAAAGTGAGACCCTGTCACAAAACAAAACAAAATAAAACAAAAACAAAACAAAACAACAAACAAACAAGAAAATCCCAAACAACCCAAGGTGGGGTACATACAAAATGGTTTTTTAGTTTATTTACAGAGCTGTGCAACCACCGAAGCAGGCAGATCACTTGAGCCCAGAAGTTTGAGACCAGCCTGGGCAACATGATGAAACATTGTCTCTACCAAAAAAATCACTACAATTAATTTTAGGATATTTTCCTCACCCCAAAAAGGAGCCCTATACTCATTAGCAGTCAATTTCCATTTCTACCCATGTTGAGCTCCTGACTTCCAGAACTGTAAGATAATAAAGTGGTATTGGGTTAAGCCACTACATTTGTTATGGCAGCAATATTTATATATCTTCTTTGCAGAAATTTCTATTCAAATCTTTCCCCATTTTTTTTTCTTTCTTTTCTTTCTTTCTTTCTTTCTTTTTTTTTTTTTTTTGAGACGGAGTTTCGCTCTTGTTGCTCAGGCTGGAGTGGAATGGTGATCTCGGATCACCACAACCTCTGCCTCCTGGGTTCAAGCGACTCTCCTACCTCAGCCTCCCAACGAGCTGGGATTACGGGCATGTGCCACCATGCCCAGCTAATTTTGTAGCTTTAGTAGAGATAGGGTTTCACCATGTTGGTCAGGGTGGTCTCAAACTCCCAACCTCAGGTGATCCACCCGCCTTGGCCTCCCAAAGGGCTGGGATTACAGGCCTGAGTCACTGAGACCGGACTTTTGCCCATTTTTCAATTGGATCATTTATCTTTTTATTGTTGAGTTGTTAGAGCTCTTTATTTATTTTGGATACAAGTCCCTTATCAGATATATGATTTGCAAATATTTTCTCACATTCTGTGAGTTTTTTCACTTTCTTGATTCTGTCTTTTGAAGCACAAAAGTATTTAATTTTGATGATGTCCAATTTGTCTATTTTTGTTGTTGTTTGGGTTTTTGGTGTCATATCTAAGAAGACTTTCTCTGACTTAAGGTCATAAAGATTTACTCTTGTTTTCTTCTAAACATTTCATAGTTTTAGCTTTTACATTTAGGTCTATAATCCACTTTAGTTAGTTTTTGTATGTGGTGTAAAGAAGGGGTCCAACTTTCTTCTTTTGCATGTAGATATCCAGTTGTCCCAGCACAATTTATTGAAAAGATGATTTTTTTCCTCACTGAATTGTCTTAGCACCCTTTTTGAAAATCAATTGACCGTAAAGCTAACAGTTTATTTCTGAACTTTCTGGTCTGTTCCATACAGTACCATACAGCCTTGATTACTGTAGCTGCTCGTGATTTTTCAATAAAATTTAAAACATTTTTAAAAATTTTGCCGGGCATGGTGGCTCATGCCTATAATCTCAGTACTTTGGGAGGTTGAGGCGGGAAGATCATTTGAGGTCAGGAGTTCAAGACCAGCCCGACCAACATGGTGAAACCTCCTCTCTACTAAAAATACAAAAATTACCTGAGCGCAGTGGTGTGCACCTGTAATCCCAGCTACTAGGGAGGCTGAGGCAGGAGAATTGTTTGAGCCCCAGGAGGCAGAGTTTGCAGTGAGCCGAGATTGTGCCACTGCACTCCAGCCTGGGCGACAAGCGAGACTCTGTCTCACAGATAAATAAATAATTTAAATTTTTTGTAGAGATAGAGTCTCACTATGCTACCCAGGCCCGTTTCAAACTCCTGAGCTGAAGCAATCCTCCTGCCTCGACCTCCTAAAGTGCTGAGATTATAGACATGAGCCACTGTGTCCTGCCTAAATACAATTTTTATTCTAAAGACAGTATATTATTATTACAGATAAATAAGAGGAAAAGGGAAGAAGAAAAAAATTACCAATTATTTCAAGACAACCATTGTTAATGAATTAATATGTTTTATCCCTTTCTTGTTTCTATGTTTTATTTTTTAACATAACTGAGATTAGAATGTACAGTCAGCTCTTTGTAACTGTGAGTTCTGCATCCTGGGATTCAACCAACTACAGATTGAAAATATTTGAAAAAGGAAAGGATGGCTGCATTTGTACTGAACATGCACAGGTTTTTTTGTCCTGTCATTATTTCCTAAACAATACAGTAAAACTACTATTCACACAGCATTTACATTGCATTAGGTATTATAAGTAACCTAGAGATGATTTAAAGTATATGGGAGGATGTGAGTAGGTTGCATGCAAATACTACATTATTTTATATTAGGAACTTGTGGCCAGGCACGGTGGCTCACGCCTCTAATCCCAGCACTTTGGGAGACCGAGGCGGGGGATCACCTGAGGTCAGCAGTTTGAGACCATCCTGGCCAACATGGTGAAACCCATCTCTACCAAAAATACAAAAATTAGCTGGGTGTGGTGGTACCTGCCTGTAATCCCAGCTACTCAGGAGGCTGAAGCAGGAGAATCGCTTGAACCCAGGAGGCAGAGGTTGCAGTGAGCCGAGATCGTGCCACTGCACTCCAGCCTGGGCGACAAGAGTGAAACTCTGTCTCAAAAAAAAAAAAAGCAACAACATAAAAAGAAGGAACTTGTATATTGTGGATTTTGGTATCTGTGGGGACAGGGGGAGTCCTAGAACCAATCTTCCACAGATACTGAGGGATGACTGCAAATACAATTTTGTATTTTGCACCTTTTAATTAACATTGTAATAGGCCAGGCGCAGTGGCCCACAACACTTTGGGAGACCCAGGTGGGTGGATCACATGAGGCCAGGAGTTCGAGACCAGCTTGGCTAACGTGGCAAAAACCCATCTCTACTAAAAATATTTAAAAATTAGCTGGGTGTGCTGGCACACACCTGTAATCCCAGTAGGGAGGCTGAGGCACAAGAATCATTTGAACTGGGGAGGCCAAGATTGCACCACTGCACCCCAGCCTGGATTGTAAAAAAAGCATTTTCTCGTGGTACTAGAAAACTTAACACAGCATCTTTTTTTTTTTTTTTTTGAGGTGCAGTCTCGCTCTGTCACCAGGCTGGAGTACAGTGGCGCGATCTCGGCTCACTGCAAGCTCCACCTCCCGGGTTCACGCCATTCTCCTGCCTCAGCCTCCCGAGTAGCTGGGACTGCAGGCACCCGCCACCGCACCTGGCTAATTTTTTTTTATTTTTAGTAGAGACGGGGTTTCACCATGTTAGCCAGGATGGTCTCAATCTCCTGACCTCGTGATCTGCCCGCCTCGGCCTCCCAAAGTACTGGGATTACAGGTGTGAGCCACCGCGCCTGGCCCACAAAGCATCTTTCCCAACGGTTGCATTAGTGTTCTACTGTGAGAATATATTATCATTTATTTAACCAGTCTCATATTTTTTGATACTTAAGTTATTCCCATTTTTTCTTATAAATAACGCTGCATCATTGTGAATAAATTTGTGTTATGTTCTGGATAACTTTCTTAGGATAATTTAACAGGAATATGATTGATACGCATCACCAGATGGTTTCCCTAAAAGTGGCATCAATTTAGCCCACCACTAGCAGGGCATAAAGACAGCCACCACACTGCATGCTTGCCAGTACTGGGTATTTTCTCACCACCCCCAACCCTTTTTTTTTTTTTTTTTTTTGAGATGGAGTCTTGCTCTGTTGCCCAGGCTGGAGCACAGTGGCGCAATCTCGGCTCACTGCAAACTTCGCCTCCCAGGTTCATGCAATTCTCTGCCTCAGCCTCCCAGGTATCTGGGATTACAGGTGCCTGCCACCACGCCCAGCTAATTTTTTGTATTTTTAGTAGAGACGGAGTTTCACCATGTTGGCCAGGCTGGTCTCGAACTCCTGACCTCATGATCCACCCGCCTTGGCCTCCCAAAGTGCTGGAATTATAGGCATGAGCCACTGCGCCAGGCCACACATTTTTAACTTTTGCAAATTTTATAGATGAAACGGTACCTGGTTCTTAAAATTTGCATTTCTTTTGTTATTAGTGAAGTTGAACATTTTCCCACGTGTCTTTTAGCCCAATATATTTCCTCTTTTGTGAACTGTTCAACTTCATTTATCTTTCAGCTGGGTCCTTGATCAATTTTGACTACTTTCCTTGGACCCTACCTTTCCTATCACTTCCCAACTCTTAACACATGGGAGTAATTCACTCAGAACCCAAAGAAAGGAGCTTTCTAAATAATGAGAATATTTAAAAATATATAGACATCTGAAAAGGGACTTTTCTTCAGAAAGTGTAGAGATGAACAAATGGGGTCAGAGGAAATCTACCACCTCTGACAGGAATATTAGCCCTCTCTGACCTGCTCTAGCAGCCAGAAAAGTTGACAAATGTAGCCCTTCCTGGGCAAAGCACTTGAGAATTTCTGTATTTAAAAATCTCCAATTCTGGCTGGGCACGGTGGCTCACACCTGTAATCCCAGCACTTTGGGAGGCCAAGACAGGAAGATTACTTGTGTCCAGGAATTCAAGACCAGTCTGGACAACATGGCAAAGCCCTGTCTCTACAAAATATAAAAATACTAGCCGAGCATACTGGTGCATACCTGTGGTCCCAGCTACTCAGGAGGCTGAGGTAGGAGGATCGCTTGAGCCCAGGAGGTTGATGCTACAGTGAGCTGTGACTGTGCCACAGCACTCAGTCTGGGCAGCAGTGAGACCTTGTCTCACACACACACACACACACACACACACACACACACACACACACAAACACAAAAAAAACCCCTCTGAGTTCAAGTTCCCCATGTCTTACATATAATCTTGAATATCAGCTCCTCAGGATGATGATAAAGATCTAAGCGGTCTTGTATTTGGAAAAGACAAGAGAAGGAGGGGCCACTGTAAACGGGGAATGAGAAGCCATTATCTATTTATGTCCAAGGCTAAATTGATTGACTGATTTTTCATGTCATGAGTTTATTCACAAACATATCTAGTATGCTACATGAGTTCAAGAGTTTGATCCATTTTTCAAAGGGCAACTCTTGAAACACTCTTCATGTCTGTTCAATGGATAAACTAAAACATTCTTATTTCTTAAGCAGTTGGTGTTTTACTTTAAAGAAGGGTGCCGCAGATCCCGATCCCAGTACAAAGTCATCATAATTAGTAACTGCCACGTGTTTTTCATTGAAAATGGCAAATTCTTCCCTGGGCCCTCCGCATAGTGGCTCCTGCAGACCACAGATGTTGTCAACCATCTAATGCTCTGTCCCCACATGGAGCTCTTGGAAGCTCCACCAAAGTTGTAGAGACCCAAGCCAGAAGCAATGGCGGCACCATACCCACTTGTTCATACCAAGTCCTCCTTTGCTCAGGACCTTGTTCCCCTGTGTCTGAAAGAGTAAATGTAAACGGTATTAACACAGGTATGGGGTAGATATGAACAAGGACCAGCCAACTTTCAGGAGTTTGAACCTCTACACAGACAATTGTAAAGATCTATGTAGGACTCCTCAGTTATTTTGTAGGGAGAAATTGATAATTCCTTGATAATTGATAATGCCTTTTTTTTTTTTTTGAGATGGAGTCCCACTCTGTTGCCCAGGCTGGAGGGCAGTGGCACGATCTTGGCTCCCTGCAACCTCTGCCTCCTGGGTTCAAGCAATTCTCCTGCCTCAGCCTCCCGAGTAGCTGGGAATACAGGTGCGTGCCACCACACCCGGCTAATTTTTTGTATTTTTAGTAGAGACGGAGTTTCACCACGTTGGCCAGGCTGGTCTTGAACTCCTGACCTTGGATGATTCACCTGCCTCAGCCTCCTAAAGGGCTGGGATTACAGGCATGAGCCACTGCGCCTGGCCAATATCCTCTATCTTTAATAAGCATGTCCAAGCAAGAATGGGATGGCTAACTAATCTGAATTCCAGCCAGTCCATGGAAGGTGATGTAAGGTGAAAAAGTATGATTTCACAGGGCCAGGCATCATCACATCACCGAGCTACTTGTGAATTAGATAAGCCTATTCGCATGAGGGGACTCTGAGCATGAGTGGGAATCCCACAAAAGTCAAGCTACAAGGTTGAAGGTAGAGGGGGAATACCAAACCGGAACCTGACATTTCAGACTGCTTCCCTGACAGGTCCTTTCAAAGAAACAAGAACTGAAATGCAGGCTTAACTGGCATGCAAAACAGGCAGCTATTTCAGTCTGAATCATAAGCAGGGGCCACAGTGGGCCATCTGAAACTGAGGGGCAAAGGAAATCTGCACACCAAGGCCTGAGCTGCTTATGACAAATAATTGAAACTGTCCAGGCAACTGGTCCATTCCAAGCATTAGCTGTGCTGGGAGCTGAGCCATGAAGCAGAATTTTAGATTTTCTTTCTTGCTAGAGCCGTGCAACAATGATCCTTCCCCTCCACCCCTCCCCTCTTCCCCAATATTCCTGCATTCCCCTTGCCTGTCACAGGACTGCGGGGCAGTGGCCTCTTAGCATGGCTTTCCTTTGACTGCGGTGTTGCCACGTCACCTGGTGCTCGGCCCCTCCCCCGCCCTGGCACAGGGTCATAACAGCCTGCAGTGTTGCCAAGGAGCTGGCACCGTCCAGACCCAGTGCACAGGGATGGGCCTGAGGTGGCCGGCCACGTCATCTGTCACCCAGGGTGTTTATGCACCCTGCAGTCCAGCAATGCAAGGATCTGCCAAGAATCTTCAGGTTTATTATGCTTTCTTTGGCCTTCAAGAACTGGATGGCTGGCCAGGCGCGGTGGCTCATGCCTGTAATCGCAGCATTTTGGGAGGCCGAGATGGGTGGATCACAAGGTCAGGAGTTTGAGACCAGCCTGGCCAATATAGTGAAACCCTGTCTCTACTAAAAAAACACAAAAATTAGCTGGATGTGGTAGTGGGCGCCTGTAGTCCCAGCTACTCAGGAGACTGAGGCAGGAGAATCGCTTGAACCCAGGAGGCGGAGGTTGCAGTGAGCTGAGATCGCGCCATTCTACTCCAGCCTGGGCAACAGAGTGAGACTCCATCTCAAAATAAAATAAAATAAATAAATAAAATAAAAAACCTGGATGGCTATCATTAAAACAAGTCACAGAAAGCTCTGATGGAAATAATTTTCAGACTTCCCTCTTGAAATACCTTTTCTGCCTTTTTCCTGCCAATTCATTTTCCTCTCTCCCTCATCTCCCCTTCTGAAAAGGCTTCCTTCACCCTAAGACCTACTCACGCAGGCTCCTAGTCGTCTGTTCCATACATCAGAAAGGAAGTTTTCTTTCGAGACCCTGCCGCCTCCTAATCAGGGAAGCTGAAGGAGTGCTTAGAGAAAGTAAATACATTGTAATATTAAGTTATATAAATGTCTTCGGTACCTAGTCGGCACCAAATGTATTTAGCTTAATTGAAATCAGATGCAAAAATACATGTCCTTGAGAGCCAAAGAAAATTTAATTTTTAAATTATTTATGCACACATAATTCTTAAAATCTCAGGCTCTAGACAGACCTAAGTTTAAATTGAGGCTTTAACAATTACTGGTTGTGACCTTTAACAACTCACCTCATTTCTCTGAACTGCCTCATTTATAAAACGAAGATTATAATAACAAGCCCCTTAGGGCTTTGAGAGGATTAAATGTGATACTCTATGTAAATGAGCCACTTATTCACACTTGTAAACAGTTAAGCCACATGCATCATTCTGAGTGTGTGTACATATTCTTTCATAAATTATCTCTTTTTTTTTTTTTTTTTTTTGAGACAGGGTCTCGCTCTGTCGCCCAGGCTAATCACAGCTTACTGTAGCCTTGACTTCTCAGGCTCAAGAAATCATCCTGCCTCAGCCTCATGAATAGCTGGGAAGTGCAGGTGCATGACACCATGCATGGCTAAATTTTTTATTTTTAATGGAAATGAGGTCTCACCATGTTGCCCAGGCTGGTCTCAAACTCCTGGCCTCAAGTGATCCTCCCAACTCGGCCTCCCAAAGTGCTGGGATTACAGGCGTGAGCTACTGTGCTTGGCCTATGTCTACTGTTTGACCAGGATCTCTATAAGGGCAGTGCCAGGCTGACTGTCTGAGGGAGTGGGGTTGTCCAGCCTATTGATCCTCCATGTATAATCCCAAGAGAGCTCCAATATAGTCTCATGGTATTTGGGGTAGACTCAGGAGAAAGGCCTGGATCATTGAATTTGAGACACAGCATAATGAACCAACTATGCTACATCAGGTCATGATAGATAGTTGCTAAGTTTTAGGAAACTGATTCATTTATTTATTCATTCATTTATCCAAACATTTATTGAGCATCTGTTATGTCTGAGGCTATAATGTTGAAGAATGTACAAGGTCCCTTTCCTCTTAAGCTTACAGTTTAATTGTTTAACCTAAATAAATAATGAGGCAATTTAATTCATATTTGTTGGAAAACAATTCAGTTCAACTATGTAAAGGAACACTGTGTTTTATTAAAACAGAATTAAAACCCCCAAAGCTTAGCTCTTGAAAGAGAATATCTTACAGGAAGAACTGGCTGGCCAAACAGTCCTGAATCTGTCCCAGTTTCCTCCTCCCTCAGGTTTCCTGTGTCTTTGCTGTTCTTTTTCCATCCCTTTGGTCTAAGCATAGATTTTTAAACTTTTGTTTGTAGATGAAATGAGTTGGAGTCCTCAACAAAATATTTTGCTAAATATAAGGGAAAACAAAAGAACATTTTTGAAAGCAGTATGAAACAATAGTATGACTTTAGAAAATTGTTTGGCCGTATTAAAACTGACCATAATCATATACTATTTATATTTGTAAGCCAAATAATAATATTAATATTATTTTTATTATAATATATTTTAATATATTATAATGTATTTTAATATATTTTTATTAAAATATATAATATTTGTAAGTCAAAAAGAGACAATCATATTTTTTGTTTGTTTGTTTGTTTTTTGAGAGAGAGTCTAGCTCTGTCACCCGGGCTGGAGTGCAGTGGCACTATCTCGGCTCACCGCAACCTCCACCTCCCGGGTTCAAGTCATCCACCTGCCTCAGCCTCCTGAGTAGCTGGGATTACAAGCATGCACCACCACGCCCGGCTAATTTTTGTATTTTTAGTGGAGACAGGGTTTCACCATGTTGGCCAGGCTGGTCTCGAACGCCTGGCCTCAAGTGATCCACCCGCCTCGGCCTCCCAAAATGCTGGGATTACAGGCGTGAGCCACTGCGCCCGGCCATTGGAGACAATCTCTATCTCCACATTGCAATAGAATGGATAAACTAGGTTATTTCACTCAATGGAACAGCACAACAAGAATGAACAAACTACAACTACATGCGACAAATGTGTGAATCTTACCAACATAATGTTGAGCAAAAGAAGTCAGAAAGGAAAATATACCGTATAATTTTATTTATCTAAAGTTCTAAAATAGTCAAAACTAATCTATGGTGTTTGAAGTCAAGATGGTTTTTTTGTTTGTTTGTTTGTTTGTTTGTTTTGAGAGAGTCTCACTCTGTCACCCAGGCTGGAGTGCAATGGTGCGATCTTGGCTCGTGGCAACCTCTGCCTCCTGGGTTCAAGCGATTGTCCTGCCTCAGCCTCCTGAGTAGCTGGGACTACCAGCGCGTGCCACCAGGCCCAGCTAATTTTTTTGTGTTTTTAGTAGAGATGGGGTTTCACTGTGTTAGCAGGATGGTCTTGATCTCCTAACCTCGTGATCCGCCCGCCTCCGCCTCCCAAAATGCTGGGATTACAGCCATGAGCCACCACGCCCAGCCCAAGATGGTTTTATCTATCTCCCAACTGAGGGATTTTTCAGTCTCCAGAAGATTGGTAGAATTATGGTGAATATTTATATCCAGTGAATAAGCATATCTTTTGGGTAAGATCCCAGCTCCTATATTTAAAGTGTCTGTGTCCTCAATATAAATTAAATAATAAAATAATACTTCAACAAAACAATAATTATTGCATTAATACAGTAAATTCTCCCCCTTTACAATAGAACCTCCATGGGAGCTGGGATTTTGTCTTAATCACTGCTTTATTTTATTTTTATTTTACTCATGGGTGCCATAGGACACCTAGAACACACAGCACCTAGAACAGTCCTTGGCACATAATAGGCACTGAATAAAAATTTCTTGGATGAGATAACTATATTCAAACAGAACAGCATAGCACAGAGGATAACAGTATGTGTTCTGGAACCAGATTGCTTTGGTTCAAATCCCAACTCTGCCACTTTCTAGCTATGAGACACTGGACATGTTATGTAATCTATCCATGCCTCAGTTTCCTCATCTGTAAAACAGAGAAACTACTAGTATATTCCTCTTAGGGTTGCTGTGAGGTTTAAGGAACACTTGTAAAGATAACGTATGGAATTATTTGATGACTACCATGACAAAAGAGGGCTTGCCCTACCTCTTAGAAACATAGGAAATTTGGTGTCTTCTGACCATCTGTGTGACATACAATAGAATAAATCATTTTAAAAGCTAATACACATTAAATAAGTGAAATGAAGAAAACTTTAAAATTATTAAAATTGAAGAGTCCAGCAAGATTTTCTGTAAGTGAAGACAAGCTTATTCTAAAATTTATACAGAAAGTCGAAGGAGCTAGAATAGCTAAAACAATTTGGAAACAGAAGAATAATCTGGAAGGAATCATTCTGTCTGATGTTAAGATTTACTCTATTGCTACAGACTCACTGTAAAGATATAGTAATTTAAACAGTATGGAGTAGTGACAGACACACAGGTCAATGGAACAAGCCAGAAATTGATTTTTGACAAAGGAGCAAAAGCAATTCAATGGAGGAAGAATAGTCTTTTCAATGAATAGCCCTGTAGAAATTGGACCTCCATAGGCAAAAGAAATAAAAAAAGAACCTTGACCTAAATGTCACTTTTTTTTTTTTTGAGACAGAGTTTTGCTTTTGTTGCCCAGGCTGGAGTGCAGTGGTGAAATCTTGGCTCACTGCAACCGCCACCTCTTGGGTTCCAGTGATTCTCCCGCCTTAGCCTCCTGAGTAGCTGGGATTACAGGTGCACACCACCATGCCCGGCTAATTTTTTGTATTTTTAGAGGAGATGGGGTTTCACCATGTTGACCAGGCTGGTCTTGAACTTAGCTTAAGCGATCCATCCACCCACCTCAGACTCCCAAAGTGCTGGGATTACAGGCGTGAGCCACTGCACCCGGCCTAAACTTCACATCTTACACAAAAATTAATTCAAAATGGATTGTGAATTTAAATACAGCATGTGAAAAAAGTTAATCACTGTATGATTCCATTTCTATGACATTCTTTTTTAAAAATTTTAATTTGATTTAACTTAATTTGGCCAGGCATGGTGGCTCATGCCTATAATCCCAGCACTTTGGGAGTCTGAGGTGGGCGTATCGCTTACGCTAAGTTCGAGACCAGCCTGGTCAACATGGTGAAACCCAGAGTATACAAAAAGTACAAAAATTAGCTGGGCAGGATAGCATGCACCTGTATTCCCAGCTACTCAGGAGGCTGGGGTGGATCACTTGATCCCAGGAAGTTGAGGCTGCAGTGAGGCAAGATGGCACCACTGCACTCCAGCCTGGGCAACAGAGTGAGACCGTCTCAACAAAAATAATTATTTTTATTCATTTATTTATTTTTGGAGACAGAGTCTCGCTTTGTCACCCAGGCTAGAGTGCAGTGGCACTATCTCGACTCACTGTAACCTCTGCCTCCCGGGTTCAAGCGACTCTCATGCCTCAGCCTCCTGAGTAGCTGGGATTACAAGGGCATGCCACCATGTCCTGCTAATTTTTTGTATTTTTAGTAGAGACGAGGTTTTGCCATGTTGACCAGGCTGGTCTTGAACTCCTGAGCTCAGGCAATTTGCCTGCCTTGTCCTCCCAAAGTGCTAGGATTACAGGCGTGAGCCACCTTGCCCAGCCCTGATTTTTTTTAACTTAATTTTATTTTTTGTAGAGATGGGGTCTCCTTATGTTGCTCAGGCTGGCCTTGATAAACATTATTCTCTTTTAAATTATTATCATTATTATTATAACAGGAGAACCATTCAGCCACACACTGCCTAACATAGAGTAGGCAATCAATACATATTTGCTGAATGAATAAATTATAGGTACAGGGAAAAGATGGAAGAGTGATAGATTTTCTTTTTTTTTCTTTTTCTTTTTGTCTTTTTCTGAGACAGGGTCTCATTCTGTCACCCAAGCTGGAGTTCAGTGGCATGATCTTAGCTCATTGCAGTCTCCACCTTGCTGGCTCAAGTGATCCTCCCACCTTAGCCTCTTGAGTATCTGGGATCACAGGTGCACACCAACATGCCTGGCTAATTTTTGTATTTTTTGTAGAGGTGGGGTTTTCCCATGTTGTCCAGGCTGGTGTCAAACTCCTGGGCTCAAGCAATTTTCCCGCCTGGGCCTCCCAAAGTGCTGGGATTTCAGGTGTGAGCCACCCTGCCAGGTTGAACTTATGTTCTAATGAGGGAAACAGACTTAAGGCCTTATGGCTTTGAGCTGAGGTTTTGAGGATAAGCAGATGAAGAAGGATGAAGAATATACTGGGAAATGAGAATATAAAGATTAATTGAGGCTGGCCATGGTGGCTCACACCTATAATCCCAACACTTTGGGAGGCCAAGGCAGGAAGATTGCTGGAGCCCAGGAGTTCAAGACCAGCCTGGGCATCACAGTGAGACTCTGTCTCAAAAAATACAAAAATTAGCCAGGCATGGTGGTGTGCACCTGTGGTCCCAGCTACCCAGGAGGCTGAGTGGGGAGGATCACCTGAGCCTGCGGAGGTCAAGGTTGCAATGAACCGAGATGGCGCCACAGCACTCCAGGTTGGGCGACAGAGCAAGATCCTGTCTCAGAAGAAAACAAAAGAATCAGGTTACTGTACAGCCCAAATATGAAGAAAATGGATTCAGGCAAGTAATCAAAGCCTAGGAAGTTAATAAATGAACTATGAATTAATTATTCTCTCCCTTGCCTTCTCCTTCTCTCTTCTCTTTTCTTCTCCCTACGATATAGTCATAACTTGGGGAAGGATATGATCGCACACGGCATAAAGTGCGGTGACATTGCTAATGGGATGAGAAGCAGATCAGCTGGGGAGGAGATTGGACTTTCTGAGGAAAAGCTCCTGAAATGTCCTGAAGTAACAGGTGGATCTAATGTCAGAGCTGTTTGTAAAATGGAAAAAGGGTGAGATGTGTCATCTTCTGGGATAAGTGCTATCAGCATGATAATCCACATGTTATGCACCTGCTTGTGTTTTTGCTGCTGGGAGCACTTTCCACCGACACACAACTTACTAATGAGGAAATTGCTAAAGAGAACCCAAGAGATTAAACACAGATCTGCAAAGAGGGATGTGTTTACATCCTACATGTGAGTAGAGTGAGTATATTTTTAGGGTAGCAAGTTCTGGCCAAGCAAGCTTAACATGTAAACATGAGAATTGCCCTACTTTAAGGGACCCACCCAATTCAATATTCTGTTTTGGAGTGTGGAACTGAAAACATAATTAGTATATAGAACTTAATGTATAAATGGCCAATTTAGTTTTCACTGTTTGCTGTCCTGTAATAAACCTACATCATCTTCTGAATGAGATTGACTCTCTGCTAGGACAGGGTCCCTATTAAATCACCAGCTACCTGGCAACTTTGGAAAAAGTCATTCTGGATAGACAAGTTAAACACACAGACAAGGATGACTTCTCCAGACATGAATTTTAAAATGTATATTACACTTTTCCACCTCACACCTGTAATCCCAGCACTTTGGGAGGCTGAGGTTGGAGGATCACTTGAACTCAGGAGCTTGAGACCAGTCTGGGCAACATAGCAAGACTCAGTCTCCACAAAAAAATTAAAAACTAGATGTTGCGGCACATACCTGTAGTCAGAGCTACCCGGGACACTGAGGTGGGAGGATTGCTTGAGCCCAGGTAGGTTGAGGCTGCAATGAGCCGTGACTGCACCATTGCACTTCAGCCTGCGTGACACAGTGCGACCCTGTCTCAAAACAAACAAACAAACAAACAAACAAAAACAACCAAAAAAACCCAAAACCAAAACAAAAAACCCCCAAACCTTTTCTAAATAGATCATGGAGATAACAATGTTATATAATAAAGTTTGTAGAACCATTTTTTTCTACAGCAAATGTCCCAGAATGCTGCACTTCTATGTGGAATTTGTATAGTTTTTCCTGTCAGTCTCCCTGTTATCCACTTCTACTTCTCTTTGCTGTAAGGGTAGAGCTTACTTAATACAGACTCTCTTTCCTTCTAATATACGGTCTAATCTGCTATGGACAGGTGATAATTGTTACATTTGCACACTTTACCAATTACAAAGTGCTCATCAGAACTTTGCAGGTGATATCATTGTCTTTGGATCATAGCCCTGGGGCTGGGGACTTGACCTTGCCTGGCCAATCAGAATATTCCATCTCCCTTACCAATGATTGGTTGTGGGATGGACACATGACCCAAGCTGGGCCTGTTAGAATCTGCCCTGGGAGTTTCATGAGAGTCATCAGGAAAGTGGTAATCTTGACGTTCTCCTGATGGTTTTGTTTTTGTTTCTGTGTTTTTTGAGACAGGGTCTTGCTCTATTGCCCAGGCTGGAGTGCTGCAGTGGCATGATCACAGCTCACTGCAGCCTCAACCTCCTGGGCTCAAGGGATCCTCCCACCTCAGCCTCCCTAGTAGCTGGGACTACAGGCACAGGCCACCCTACCTGGCTAATTTTTAAAATTTTTCGTAGTTTTGGTAGAGATGGGGGTCTCACCATGTTGCACAGGCTGGTCTGGAACTCCTGAGCTCAAGCAATCCTCCTGCCTCAGCCTCCCAAAGTGTTGGGATTATAGGTGCGAGCCACCATACCTGGCCCTGTTGTTATCTTATGCATAAACTAGCAGGTAAACCTGAGCTTCCAGAGTCCCTCTTGCTGCCACACAAAGAGCCTAAATACAGGAAAACAGCCGAAAGAGAGACAAACTTGACAACAGCATTTGAAAACCTGAATCTTGGACTTTTCAGTTTGCACAAACTCCTTCACCTACCCCACCACACATATCAACATTTTGTTTATATATATATATATTTTAAATATATATATTTTTTGAGACACAGTCTCACTCTGTCACCCAGGCTGAAGTGCGGTGGCGCTATCTTGGCTCAATGTAACCTCCACTCCCAGGTTCAAGCCATTCTCATGCCCCAGCCTCCCGAGAAGCTGGGATCACAGGTGTGTGCCACCATGCCTGTCTAATTTTTGTATTTTTAGTAGAGACGGGGTTCCACCCTTGTATTATTCCATTCTCACACTGCTGTGAAGAAATACCCTTTATAAAGGAAAGAGGTTTAATTGACTCACAGTTCCGCATTGCTTGGGAGGCCTCAGGAAACTTACAATCATGGCAGAAGGCAAAGGAGGAGCAGGCACCTCCTTCACAGGGCGGCAGGATGGAGTGAGTGCAAGCAGGGGAAATGTCAGACGCTTATAAAACCATCAGATCTCATGAGACTCACTATCATGAGAATAGCATGGGGAAACTTCCCCTTGATCTAATTACCTCCAACTGGTCCTGCCTTTGACACGTGGGGATTACAGGGATTACAATTCAAGAAGAGATTCTGGGTGGGGACACAGCCAAACCGTATCAGCCATGTTGACCAGGCTGGTCTCGAACTCCTGGCGCCAAGTGATCCACCCACCTTGGCCGCTCAAAGTGCTGGGATTATAGGCGTGAGCCATCATGCCAGGCCAATATTTTTATTTTGCTTAAACTAGTTTGCATTCGGTTTCTGTCATTTGCTACTACTCCTGGTGCAGAGCTGTCTTCTGACCTCTCCTCACCAGCTTCGAGAGATCCCCTTTACCTTTTTCTCCCATTGCATCACCTCATCCCATATTTTCCTCCTTCTTGGCTTATGTCCTTATTTTGGTGACACATATCCCCCAGTAGCTTCCTGAATAAAATATAGATGAGAAATAAATTTTTGGAGACCTTGCATGCTTGAAAATATGTGTGTTTGCTTTCATACTTCATACAAAAGTTTGGCTCTATTTAGGATTCTAGGTTGTACAGAATTTTCCCTCTGAATCTTCAAGGCACTCCTTCACTGCCTTCCGGTGTCAGTGTGGCTGTTAATAGGTCTAAAGTCATTTTGATTCCTAAGCTCTTCTATGTGGGCTGTTTTTGTTTACTTCAGGTTTTCCCTTTCTGGGACCTCTTCTCTTTGTCTTTGATTTTCTGATATTTCTTGATGATGTGCCTTGCTGTGGGTCTGTTTTCATTGACTGTGCTGGCACTAGATGGGATGTTTCAATCTAGCGATTCGTATCCTTCAATATGGGGATCAGTCTTGATTACTTGCTTGGTGATTTCTTCCCTTCTGATTTCTATGTTGTTTTTCTTTTGAACACCCGTTAGTTAGATGCTGGATCTCCTGGCCTAATCTAATTGCCTTGGAGCTTGTATTTTGTGTTTTCCTCCTCCATTTTCTTTTTGTTTGTTTGTTTTTGAGACAGGGTCTCAGCTCTGTTGCCCAGGCTAGAGTGCAGTGGTACAATCATAGCTCACTGCAGCCTTGACTCAAGGGCTCAAGCGATCCCTCCCACCTCAGCTCCCCTAAACCCCTAGTACCTGGGACTATAGATGACTGCCACCACACCCAGCTAATTTTTAAATTTTTTGTAGAGACACGGACTCACTGTGTTGCCAAGGCTGGTCTTGAACTCCTGGGCTCAAGTGATCCTCCCGCCTTGGCCTCCCAAAGTGCCAGAATTACAGGTATGAGTTACCGCACCCGGCCATCCTCCTCTGTTTTCTATGTTTGTCTTTTATCTCTAAGATTTCTTCAATTTTATTTTGTACATTTTCTGTTGAACACTTAAACAAATTTTCTATCATATTTTTAATTTCCAAGAGCTCTTTCTTGTTTATGGAAGTTTCTCTTTATGTATACTGTTTTTGTTCCATTAATTCAATAGCTTATCTTATTTATCAGAGGAATTACTGATAGATTTTAAAATTTTATTTTTCATTTTATGCTGAAAGAATTTTAAATTTAAAAAAAAATTTCAAGAACTTTTTTTCTGAACCATCCAAGATTAAATTTCCAACACAATGCCCATCCTCCCTAACATGAGTACACACTCAAAAAAGTATATGACAGCCATCTAACCCACAGGCCCAGATCAGATTTCTCTAATTGTCCCACTACTGTCCCCCCTACCCCCCCTTTTTTTTCAGACAGGGTCTCACTCTATTGCCCAGACTGGAGTGCAGTGGTGCCATCATAGCATAGTCTGGAACTGTTCTTCCCAAGGGATCCTCCTGCCTCAGCCTCCTGAGTAGCTAGGACTACAGATGTGCACAACCATGCCCGGCAAATTTTTTAAAAAGTTTTTCATAGAGATAGGTCCCTATATTGCCCAGGCTGGTCTTGAACTCTTGGGCTCAAGCAATCCTCCTGCCTCAGCCTCCTAAATTGCTAGGTTACAGGTGTGAGCTGCCATGCCCGGCCCTAATACTGTCCTTTATATTAAAAGGGTCTCTTCCAGGACCATGCATTGCATTTGTTTTCATGTTTCTTTCTTTCTTTTCTTTTCTCTCTCTTTTTTTTAATTGAGATGGAGTCTTGCTCTGTCACCCAGGCCGGAGTGCAGTGGCGAGATCTCAGCTCACTGGAACCTCCGCAGCCTGGGTACAAGCGATTCTCCTGTCTCAGCCTTCCAAATAGTTGGGACTACAGGTACCTGCCACCGCACCCAGCTAATTTTTTTATTTTTAGTAGAGACGGGGTTTCGCCACGTTGGCCAGGCTGGTCTCAAACTCCTGACCTCAGGTGATCCACCCACCTTGGCCTCCCAGAGTGCTGGGATTACAGGCGTGAGCCACTGCACACCTGGCTCATGTTTCTTTCAATCTGGAACAATTTCTCAGTGTTTCTTTTTTTTTTTGGCAGGAATAGGACAGAAGTGATACTGCGTTATTGCCTACCATCTGGTGGTAACTGATTTCAATTTGTACCATTATTGAGAATGTTAACTTTGTTCTCTTTTTAAAAAAAAGTTGATACAATCGTTTATTTTGTTTGCATATTTGATTTGTTTTTAATCCAAACCTCACCAGAATGTTAACTTTGACCTGGATTAAGGTGGTGTCTGCTAGGTCTTTCCGCTGTAAAGTTACTCTTTTGCCCTTTGTAATTAGTAAGTGTTTTGTGGAAAGGTACTTCTTTGAGGTACATATCCTGTTCCTTATGATAGTTTTACTCACTATTTTTAGTTTTTTTTTTTTTTTGCTGAATGAATTATTACTATGAAGTTTGCCTAATAGTGGTTTTTTCAATTTCATTGTTCCTTCTAAATTTATTAGTTGTTATTCTGCTGTAAAGAAAAATGTTCTCTTCTCATTTGTTTATGTATTCTTTTATTCGTATCAGTATGAACATGTGGATTCCTACTTCATTTGATAGATTATGACCTTTTACTGTCATTATTTATTTTGATGCTCAGAGTTGGTTAGGGGAGCCCCCTTCAAGCCCCTTCGACATCCTGTTGACATATCTCTGTCATTCTTTAAGCACTTCTTTACTTTCTGCCACAGCAAGATGGTCTGAGTTCATCTTGTACTTTCCTTGTCTCAGCCCTGAAATCAATCATTTCTCCAAGGATCCCTGGTTTCTTTTAGTGGAGAACGGTATTTAGAGACCAAGATTTGGGACTAGGGGTGTTAACTGCTATTAGAGTATGACCATTTCCAAACTGTCTTGGTGCATAGAGCTAAGGAATATGCATATATGTCTACACTTTTTTTTTAACTTTTATTTTTGGTTTGGGGGTATATGTGAAGGTTTGTTACATAGGTAAACATGTGTCATGAGGGTTTGTTGTACATATTATTGCATCACCCAGGTATTAAGCCCAGTAGCCAATAGTTATCTCTTCTGCTCCTCTCCCTCCTCCCACCCTCCACTCTCAAGTAGGCCCCAGTGTCTGTTGTTCCCTTCTTTGTGTTCATAAGTTCTTATCATTTAGCTCCCACTTAAAAGTGAGAGCATGTGATATTTGGGGCTCTGTTCCTGTCTTAATTTGCTAAGGATGATAGCCTCCAGCTCCAGTCATGTTCCCACAAAAGACATGATCTCATTTTTTATGGCTGCATAATATTCCATGGTACATATGTGCCACATCTTCTTTATCCAATCCATCATTAATGGGCATTTAGTTTGATTACATGTCTTTGCTATTGTGAATAGTGCTGCAATGAACATTCATGTGCATGTGTTTTTATAGCACAATGATTTCTTTTTTTCTTTTTTCTTCTTCATTTATCTGAAATTCTAATATGATGAAGAATCCTGCTTTTTTTTTTTTTTTGAGATGAAGTCTTGCTCTTGTCCCCCAGGCTGGAGTGCAATGGCAGGATCTTGGCTCACTGCAACCTCTGCCTCCTGGGTTCAAGCGATTCTCCTACCTCAGCCTCCTGAGTAGCTGGGATTACAGGCACCTGCCACCACGCCTGGCTAATTTTTGTATTTTTAGTAGAGATGGGGTTTCACCGTGTTGGCCAGGCTGGTCTCGAACTCTTGATCTCAGGTGATCTGCTCACCTTGGCCTCCCAAAGTGCTGGGATTACAGGCATGAGCCACCGCACCTGGCTTTTTTTTTTTTTTTTTTTTTTTTGAGATGGAGTTTCGCTCTTGTTGCCCAAGCTGGAGTGCAATGGCACAATCTTGGCTCACTGTAACCTCTGCCTCCTGGGTTCAAGCGATTCTTCTGCCTCAGCCTCCCGAGTAGCTGGGATTATAGGCATGCACCACCACGCCTGGCTAATTTTTTTGTATTTAGTAGAGACGGGGTTTCACCATGTTGGCCAGGCTGGTCTCAAACTCCTGACCTCAGGTGATCCACCCGCCTCAGCCTCCCAAAGTGCTGGGATTACAGGCGTGAACCACCATGCCCTGGCAGGAGTCCTGCGTTTTAAATGGCAAGCCTGCACCCCTGCCCTTCCCCCTTCCCTGCAAGCCTCTCCACTTTCACACCATCCTGCTCAGTGTAATCTGTTGATAATTCATTCAACACACACTTTTACTGAAAAGCCAGGCACTAAGTGAGGAGCTGAAATGCAACAGCGCATGCTCTACAGAAATACAGAAAAATCACTTCCTTCTAAGTATTTAGTCGTTTTACATTTTTAAAAAAAATAATACTATTTTGAACACATAAACATGGTCTAACCTTTCACACCTTACAATAATTGCTGGCTGGGCACGGTGGCTCACATCTCTAATTTCAGCACTTTGGGAGGCTGAGGCGGGCGGATCACCTGAGGTCAGGAATTCGATCCTGGCCAACATGGTGAAACCCCATCTCTACCAAAAGTACAAAAATTAGCCAGCCTTGGTGGCGGGCGCCTGTAATCCCAGCTACTCAGGAGGCTGAGGCAGGAGAATCGCTTGAACCCGGGAGGCAGAGGTTGCAGGGAGCCGAGATTGCACCACTGTGCTCCAGCCTGGGCAACAAGAGTGAGACTCCGTCTCAAAAGAATAAATTAAAAAAAAAATTGTCAACCCTATCCTCGCTTCTCAAGATCACCTTATTTTTCTCCTTCTCTACTCAGCCAAGATTCTTTTTTTTTTTTGAGTTGGAGTTTCGCTCTTTTGCCCAGGCTGGAGAGAAGTGGCAAGATCTTGGCTCACTGCAAACTCCACCTCCCGGGTTCAAGTGATTCTCCCGCCTCAGCCTCCCGAGTAGCTGGGACTACAGGCGCGTGACACCACTCCTGGCTAATTTTTGTATTTTTAGTAGAGACGGGGGTTCACTATGTCGGCCAGGCTAGTCCTGGACTCCTGACATCGTGGTCTGCCTGCCTCAGCTTCCCAAAGTGCTGGGATTACAGGCCTGAGCCACCACGCCCGGCCGAATTTTTGTATTTTTAATAGAGACGGGGTTTCACCATGCTACCCAGGTTGGTCTCAAACTCCTGACCTCAGGTGATCCACCAGCCTTGGTCTCCCAAAATGCTAGGATTACAGGTGTGAGCCACTGCTCCCCACCTCAGCCAAGGTTCTTAAAAGACTGTGTCCCCACTTCTTCACCTTCCATTCACTTGAAAGAAAGGATAAAGAAGAGTCATGAAGAGTATGGAGTTTGTATCGCCTCTTGGCCTTTTGGCTAAGATCAAGTGGAGTATGGAGTTTCTTGACAGACAGACCTGGGTTTACACCCCAACTGATTCTTACGATTAAGCCTGTTTCCCTCCCCCTAAAGAGAGAGATAACTGTGCCTGCCTCACTTTGGAGGGTTGTTGTGAGGATTAAATAAGATCATTCATATAAAACAGCGTACGCCTGGTACATAATAAGCAGTCAATAAACATTAGGTATTATTATCAGTATCAATTACCCTACTAAAATCTGTCTTCTGCCCCAGTGCTATACTGGAAATGCTCTTGCCAAGGTTAGCAATGACTTTCCAGTTGCCAAAACCAACAGTAGTTTTTGGCCCTCATCTTACTTCCTCGAAATTCCCAACCACTCCTTCTTCCTGAAGCCCCCTCTCCTTCTGGCTGCTGGAACACCACTCTTTCCCTGTCCTCTGCCTGTCTCTCCCTTCGCAGCCACCTTGCCAAATCCTGTTCCACTGTCTGACTCCACCTGGTGTTGCTCTTTCCTGAGCTCATCCTTTCTCCCCCTTCCCAGCTGTACCCACCTTTCCCTGGGAGATCATGTCTACTCCTGTGGTTCTAACTGCCATCTCTATGCAGAAGGTACCTTCCCTATCTCCACCTCTGACCTCTCTCCTACCTCCAGTCCCATATTGCCAGGTACGTTCCCTAGAGGCACCCCAGATTCAGTATTCAACTTATGCATCTCTGAAAGCATGATTTACCATGCCCGCCATGAAACCTGCTCTTTCTCTTAGACTCTGACAGTTGCTATTGCCTCCAACCTCATCAAGTACACAGACCTAGTAACCTAGACATCATTCTTTCCATCTTCTTCCTCCCCAAATCCAACCTATCTCCAGGTCCTGTCGTTTAACTTATTGTCAGTGAATTCTGCTCTCTCTTCTTCTTTCTCTTCTTGCTGGGTAGAGGATGGATTAGATGGCCAAGGAGATCAGTTAGGAGCCATTTTCCATAGTCTGAGAGATGATGAGGGACCTCCTCACTGATATGCTTGGCCCTTCTTAATCTATCTCTATTTGGTTGTCAGAGTAATAGTCCTTAAAGTCCCATTAAGTCATCCTCGTCTTCAAAATCTTTAATGGTTCCCCTCACCTATAAGATAATGTCCAAACTTCATAGCCCAACACAGAGGCTGTTGATATAGTGACTCCTGATGCCTCTCCAGCCTCAGGTATCGCCACTTCTCTCCCCAACACACACATACACACTAAAGCTACTTGCGGGACTTCACTCCAGATCCTAGTCAACCTGTTGTTGACTCAGCCAGTAATGTTTTTCCGTCCTTGATCCACCTAACCATTTCCTACCCAACTTTCGAAATCCTCAGAATTTCATCTTGAAACCTTCTCTGAAGCATCATGCCATTGTACCCTTGCAGAATTAGTTACTTTTTCCTCAGTACTTCTTCTAGCCTTAGTATATATCTTCATTATGGAATGGAACATTGTGTTATATTTGTTCATATGTCTATCTACCTTTGCTACTAATAGAATATAAATTCCTTGAAGTCAGCTATCTGTTTTCATTCATATTTTCTCCCCCATAGTCAAGTACAGTGCCTGGAACACAGTGGATGTCCAGTTAATAGTTATTAAACTGAACTGAATTTCTGTAAAGGTGAGGCATGAAAGAGGGAGGGGAAAGAGGGTGCCGAGAGAGACAGGGAGGAAGGAATTAGGATTGGGAGAAGACATCTTGTGTGCCAATCCATGAAGTTTGGATAAATTGGCTGATAAATTTGTTTTAAGAAGCCAGTTCTGGCCAGGCACGGTTGCTCACGCCTGTAATCCCAGCACTTTGGGAGGCTGAGGAGGGCGGATCACCTGAGGTCAGGAGTTCGAGACCAGCCTGGCCAACATGGTGAAACCCTATCTCTACTAAAACTACAAAAATTAGTCGGGCATGGTGGCGGGTGCCTGTAATCCCAGCTACTCGGGAGGTTGAGGCTGGAGAATTGTTTGAACCCAGGAGGCGGAGGTTGCAGTGAGCCGAGATCGTGCCACTGCATTCTAGCCTGGGCGAGTGAAACTCCATCTCAAAAAAAAAAAAAAAAAAAAGAATAAGAAGCAGCAGCTGTGTGAGGAGAAGGGAGGAGTGCTCCAGATAGAGGAAACAGTAAATTCAAAGGTTGTGAAGTGGGAAAGAGTTAAGCTGATCCGAATCTCTAAGGGCCAGCCTGGCTGGAGCCGAATGAGCAACTAGGGCATGGCATGAGTTGAAGAGGGAGGGATTAGTAGAATTCAGATTGTGTAGGTCCTTGTAGACCAGGGCCGGGAATGTGGAGTGAATCCTCAGCTCGTTGGGAAGCAACTGAAAATGCAGAGTAATGATACTTTCATTTACATTAAAATAATCACTAAGGCTGTGCACAGAATAGATGGGGGCTAACACGAGAATAAATAGGGAGCCCTAGTTAGGAGACCACAGCAGTAAACAGGCCAATGAAAGATATCTGTCTGGATGAAGGTGGAGGCAATGGGGCAACAAGGAGTGGACATATTCAGAAAATATTTTAGAGGTTGAATTCATAGGGCTTGGTGATAGATTAGATGTACAGAGATCTAGGATAAGGAAGTGGAAATTGAGGTAATGTGTAGGTCTTTTGGAAAGTTTATTTTTGAAGAGGAGACTAAAGGGAAGTAGTTGATTCAAAAGCTCTTTCTAGCCAGGCGCGGCGACTCATGCCTGTAATCCCAGCACTTTGGGAGGCTGAGGAGGGTGGATCATTTGAGGTCAGGAGTTGGAGATCAACCTGGCCAATATGGTGAAACCCCGCCTCTACCAAAAAATACAAAAATTAGCTGGGCCTGTTGGTGAGGGCCTGTAGTCCCAGTTACTCAGGAGGCTGAGGCACAAGAATCACTTCAACCTGGTAGGCAGAAGCTGCAGCGAGCCAAGATCGCACCACTACACTCCAGCTTGAGCCACAGAGTGAGGCCCTGTCTCAAAATTGTAACAACACAAAAACTCAAAAGCCCCTTCAGTAAGCATTTACTGAGCACCAACTAAATGCCAGGCCATATGTGAGGTGCTGGACACACAAAGAAGAATAAGACATAGACAGACTCAGTTCTTGTGGAAGGCAAACCTACAACCAAATCAACTCTGCTGCTTTGCAGTAATAGAAATTTGCACGATGGTGGCACAGATGACTGGGAAGTGATTAACTCTGCTCTTGGGTACTGGAGGGAAGAGATATCAGGGAATGAGGTTAAGACCAGATTCAGTGGAAGACGGGTCTAGAGGAGAAGGGAAATTGAGGAACATTCAGCACTATGACCTTGATTTTTCCATTAAATATGAGGCAGTCATCTGCCTTGAGTAGGTAATAGGTTAGATAGCTTGAAGGAATGAATGCTGCACATCCCTGGCTGGGTTCCCAATGGGTGACACAGCTGGATTTGAACCTTCAGCATCCAGCATGGTGTCCCGGTCCTGGTCACAGGGTATTTTACACTCATTGACAGATATCACTGAGGGCATATCCTTAAAAAGCTCTTGGACAGGAGCGGTGGCTCATGCCTGTAATCCCAGCCCTTTGGGAGGCCGAGGCGGGCAGATCACGAGGTCAGGAGTTGGAGACCAGCCTGACCAACATGGTGAAACCCCATCTATACTAAAAATACAAAAATTAGCCGGGCGTGGTGGTACAAGCCTATAATCCCAGCTACTCAGGAGGCAGAGGCAGGGGAATCACTTGAACTCAGGAGGTGGAGGTTGCAGTGAGCCAAGATCTCACCACTTCACTCCAGCCTGGGCAACAGAGGGAGACTGCCTTAAAAAAAAAAAAAAAAAAAAGCTCTATTTTCCCCCAAGTTACTTACTATTATTCACTCAATAGCATTTAATAAGCATTTATTGTGTACCTGGTATGGAATAAATGAATGAATAATAAGTGAATGAACAAAAGAATCAATCGAACAAGTAAAGAATTATAGTTTGTCTTGGCATTAGACACAAGATTTAACTTAAAATTTGAGAACTTAATGATCTTAGCTAGCTTCACCTTTCACATCCAGGTTTTGTAGTGGCTCAGACTGCCTATTATAAAAACAGCTATTGCTGATTGGGGCTTGTAATGAGCCAGTCCCTATGCTGAGCATTTTATGTAAACTATTAATATTTATCATTTAAGGCCAGGAGTGGTGGCTCACGCCCATAATCCCAGCATTTTGGGAGGCCGAGGCAGGCGGATCACTTGAGGTCGGGAGTTCAAGACCAGCCTGGCCAACATGGTGAAACCCTGTCTCTACTAAAAAATACAAAAATTAGCCAGGTGTGGTGGTGCACACTTGTAATCCCAGCTACTCTGGAGGCTAAGGCAGGAGAATCACTTGAACCTGTGTGATGGAGGTTGCAGTGAGCTGAGATTGCACCACTGCACTCCAGCCTGGGCGACAGAGTGAGACTCTGTCTCAAAAAAATAAATAAAATAAAATAAAAAAATATATATATATATATATTTCATATTTACTCTTCTTACAAACTCCCCAGAGGCAGATGTACCATCCCCATTAAACAGATGAGAGAACAGGCATAGGGAAGTTATTTGTAAATAATTTAGGAATTCAAACCCCAGTCTTACTATTCCATAGTCAGATCTCTACACTAAGCATATTTTTCATTCTTCCCTTACTTCCAAGCGGCATTATACTCTTGTGTAAAGATTACTTGATCACTTGAATCTGTATCTTTTTAGTTACTGAAAACGTTGAGAGGATATATTCGAAGCTCCAACTTTTGCTTGCTAGAACGCATATACATGCATCTTCAAACAGGGAACGTGATCCTTTACGCTTGTGCCACTGACTGTGGGCACCTAACCTGGTATCTTTGTCATCATTTCTCTCCTTCCTGCAAATTAACCAGCCAATAGATATTGAACATCTCAATATCAACCAATTTACAAGAAAGAACTAGTTCTGCTATCTGGAATTGATAATTATAAGATATGATACATGAAAGCTTCTGATGTGGTAAAAGAAACAACACCACAAAAAGCTCAATAAAGGCAAACAAGCCGGTACATACTTGGGTACTAAACTGTGTAGAGTAGTTTGTAAACAAAGGTCTTGAGAGATATGACACCTGGACCCATCTGAGGGAAGGGAAAGTAAGATTTATTAAACTTCAAGGCTGGGCATGGTGGCTTGCACCTGTAATCCCAGCATTTTGGGAGGCCAAGGTGGGAGGATTGCTTGAGCCCAGGAGTTTGAGATCAGCCTGGGCTACATAGCAAGACCATTGTCTGTACAAAAAAATAAAGAAATTAGCTGCATGTGGTGACATGCACCTGTAGTCCCAGCTACTCAGGAGACTAAGGCAAGAGGAATTGCTTGAGCCCAGGAGATTGAGGCTGGAGTGAGCCATGATCATGCCAGTGCACTCCAGCCTGGATGGCAGAGTGATACTTTGTCTTAAAAAAAAAGGCGGGGCGCGGTGGCTCACGCCTGTAATCCCGGCACTTTGGGAGGCCGAGGCGGGTGGATCACGAGGTCAGGAGATCGAGACCATCCTGTCTAACACGGTGAAACCCTGTCTCTATCAAAAATATAAAAAAAAAATTAGCCAGGCGCGGTGGCGGGCGCCTGTAGTCCCAGCTACTCGGGAGGCTGAGGCAGGAGAATAGCATGAACCTGGGAGGCCAAGCTTGCAGTGAGCCAAGATAGCGCCACTGCACTCCAGCCTGGGTGAAAGAGCAAGACTCTGTCTCAAAAAAAAAAAACAACTTAACATTATCTATTTATTTATTTTAATTTTTAGCACATACCACGTTTGGGAAAAAAGAATTTAACACATTTACCATGTATTAGATATCGTGCTAGTCTCTCCACATACATTGTCTTATTTTAATCAATTATCCAATCCCATTCAATAGATTCCTGAGCTTCTAATATATGTATACAAAATACCTTACTAGATGTTATTGGTGAAAGAAAGATGAACACAGGCTGGGCAGGGTAGCTCGGGCCTATAATCCCAGCACTTCAGGGGGGAGGATTGTTTCAGTCCAGGAGTTTGAGACCAGCCTGAGCAACCTAGGGAGCCCCTGTCTCTTTAAAATAAGGCCGGCACAGTGGCTCATACCTGTAATCCCAGCACTTTGGGAGGCTGAGGCGAGCGAATTACTTGAGGTCAGAAGTTTAAGACCAGCCTGGTCAACATGGTGAAACCCCATCTCTACTAAAAATACAAAAATTTGCCAGGTGTGGTGGTAAACACCTGTAATCCCAGCTACTTGGGAGGCTAAGGCAGGAGAATCACTTGAAACCGGGAGGTGGAGGTTGCAGTGAGCTGAGATCGAGCCATTGCATTCCAGCCTGGGCAACAAGAGTGAAACTCCATCTCAAAAAAATAAAATAGCCTGGCGTGGTGGCTCACGCCTATAATCCCAGCACTTTGGGAGGCCGAGCCCGAGGCGGGTGGATCACTTGAGGTCAGGAGTTCCAGACCAGCCTGGCCAACAAAGTGAAACCCTGTCTCTACTAAAAATACCGACAAAAATTAGCCGGGCATGGTGGCACATACCTGTAATCCCAGCTACTGGGGAGGCTGAGGCAGGAGAATTGCTTGAACCCAGGAGGCGGAGGTTGCAGTGAGCCAAGATCGTGCCATTGCACTCCAGCCTGGGCGACAGAGCGAGACTCCGTCTCAAAAAATAAATAAATTTAAAACAAAAAATACAAAAATTAGCTGGGCATGGTGGCACGCGCCTGTAGTCCTAGCTACTCGGGAGGGTAAGGCAGAAGAATCGCTTGAACTCAGGAGGCAGAGGTTGCAGTGAGCCAAGATCATGCCACTGCACTCCAGCCTGGGCGACAGAGCGAGACTCTGTCTCAAAAAATAATAATAATTAATTAATTAAAATAAAATAAAATTTAAAAATTAGCCAGGCATGGTGGTGCCTGCCTGTGGTTCCAGCTACTTGGCAAGTTGGGGTGAGAGGATAGCTTCAGTCCCAGAGATTGAGGCTGCAGTGAGCCGTGATTGTGCCACTGCATTCCAGCCTGGGCAACAGAGCAAGACCTTGTCTCAAAAAAAAAAAAAAAGAAAGAAAGAAAGAAAGATGAACATGACTTTGTTCCTGTCCTCAGTGAGCTTAGAAATAACACATCTTTACAAATGGGTATGATACAAGACTATAAATCCAGTGATTATATAATTTATTGTCCCAATTGGGATAGTTCTGAGGATAAACAGGAGCACTAATAATAATTACCCTAGAAAATCCCAGTGTGTTCTGAAGAAATCTGATTTTATCACCTTAGCAATGAGCAAGCTCAAAGTGATGGGAGCACAAGGAGCACTGGGATGAATCAGCAAAGCTCAATGGTAGAAGTGGATTTGAGTTGGGCTTGCTGTTGGGGAGGGCATAAGCAATCAACATGTAAACAAAATAATTTCAGATCATTTAATGGGGTACAGAGTGAGGGAGAGGGGCACTACTTTAATATCATCAGGGAAGGCAACTAGGAGGAGGTAACATTTAAGCTGAAACAAATTATGAGAAGAACCAAGAAATTCAAAGATAAAAATATCACAAGATCTGTCTTATCCCAGCAATGATCAGAAGGTCAGATCACTCATGGGGTTTGGGGCAAGGAGGTCCCAAGGGCCTCCTACTTATTCTGAAGAGAGATGAGGGATCGAAATGTTATCCAGTAGTTAATGGAGAATTATGAAAGACTCTTCAACAGAATAGTGATCTGACTGGGAACACTACTCTGGCATTACTGTACAGGATGGGTTAGAGAGGAAAAGAGGTTGAAGCAGGAAGTCCAGTAAATAGTCTAAGCAAAAGAAAAAAACCCTGGGTTGAGACAGTGGCAGTAGTCAAGGAGAAGCAGAGATGGAAGTGATATCCCAGAGCAAGAATGGCCAAGATTTTGCAACGGATGTCACCTAACATAGCGCCTGTCCCTGGGAGCCCTTCAGTGAATACTTGTTCTTCCCTCTTCTCTCATTCAACCTGGAACCAGAGTGAGGGAAGATTGTTTTTGTTTGTTGTTTAGAATGGAGAAAAACTTGGGAACAAATCCAGGTTGAGAGGAAGAAGCAACAGAGAGAGAAACATTTAATAATATTAAAAATACAAAGGAAAGGAGGTAATCAATGGAATATTTTACTTTAAAAAAGGATAGATTAGCCTTACATAGGAGGTGTGATGCTCTATCTTCCAAGAAAGGAACAAAATGAAGTTTGTCAGGGAGGGAGGTGGAAAGTTTATGAAGCTTCTGTGGATTTATGAAGGTGGAAAGTTTATGAAGCTTCTATTTGATTTGAAGGTAAGCTTATGGATAGAAGAAAAGATGTGGAATGCTGTAGTAGGAAATAATTGTCCTTGAAGAACAATTAAGTGGTTCTCATTCCTGGCTGGACATTAGGATCATCCAGGGAGCCTTAACACACAAAAAAAATGACGCTGGACCCCAGCCCCAAGGATTCTGATTTAATTCTCCTGGGATGGGGCCCAGGCACTAGTGGTTTCATAAGCGCCTCTGTTGACTCTAATGAGCATCCACAATTGAGAACCAGCAGTAAAGGGTTTGTGGAGCAGCAGAAAGGGCTCAGCTGAGGTTCAGAAGCAAGAATTTATTGTTGAACCAATCAGCCTGGTTACAGGGCTCCCTCCAGCATCAACATTCCTGGAGCAGAGGCTGTGAAATTAGAGTGTGGCACTTGTTTATTAAGGTTGGTAGGGCACAAAGCTGAAGAGCTGAGAGACAATAGAGGCTAGGGAAATAGAATTGAATTGGCCAACCTCAGGCTGTAATCCGATAGAATAAGAAGAGGTTCAGACAAAAGTCAACAAAATAACAATAGCAACACCAACTAATTTTTTTGAGTAGTTGGCCATTTGCCAACTACTAAAATAAGTGATTTATTTCATTCACTTACCCTCATGACACTCTAGGTCCTATTATCCCCATCTTATCCACTTTATTGTTTCATTTTTCGTACAGACAGAATTTCTGTCTGTCGCCCAGGCTGGAGTGCAGTAGCACAATCATAACTCACTGCAGCCTTGAACTCCTGGGCTCAAGGAATTCTCCTACTTCAGCCTCCTGAATAGCTAGGACAATAGGTGCACGCCACCCTGCCCAGCTTATTTTTTGTAGAGGCGGGATGTCAATATGTTGCCCCGGCTGACCTTGAACTCCTGGCCTCAAGTGATTCTTCTGCCTGGGCCTCTGAAGTGCTGAGATTACAGGCCTGACCCACGTGCTGGCCACTTTTTACCCATTTTATAAATGGGAAAATTGAGGTTCAGAAGTTAAGAAATGGCCAGGTGCGGCGGCTCACGCCTGTAATCCTAGCACTTTGGGAAGCCAAGGAGGGTGGATCATTTGAGGTCAGGAGTTTGAGACCAGCTTGGTCAAAATGGTGAAACACCATCTCTACTAAAAACACAAAAATTAGCCGGGTGTGGTGGCACACACCTGTAGTCCCAGCTACTTGGGAGGCTGAGGCAGGAGAATCACTAGAACCTGGGAGGCAGAAGTTGCAGTGAGCCAAGATCACACCACCGCACTCCAGCCCGGGCAACACAGCGAGACTCTGTCTCAAAAAAAAAAAAAAAAAAAAAAAAAGAGTTGAGAAATGTTTCCACATTTATGGAGTAATAGCTAATAAGTGGCAGAACTGGGATTATGAACCTAAATGTGTCTGACTCCAGAGCCTGAGCCCTGGTTGCACAGTAGCAAAGGAATGGGAAGAGGATAGGGGCTTGTGGTAATATATCTAGGATTCTGAGTGAGATTTAGATAGACCCAGAGGAAAGGAGATGAGAGGGTTTCTAAGGGAAACAATCAGAGGTGAGGGAATGTAACCTCTCAGGAGACCAGAGCAGCAAATGTATGGGGGAAGGAAGAGTAGGAAATCCGACTGGGTAGGCATATTGGCAGTCTCAGTCAGTCTATGGAGTGTAGACTAGATGTAGTAAAAGGAAACTGGGAGCCACTGAGGGGGTAGTTTACGGTGTGGAGATATGATAAAAAGTAGTCTTTAAAATTCATCAGGCAGATGAAAAGCAAGGGGGGTCACTGAGAAGATCTCTGCACTGAAATACTTTTGTCTTCCTTTGTTCCTTCCTTGTCCTGGTAGCCACAGATGTTACACAATCCAACCATGGCACTCAGGACAGAAGACATTGCCCATTCTTTAGCTATAAATTACATTCCCAGGGCCCAAACCTACAATCACAGTTGTATTTTCAAGAATCAGTAAAAGTCTCTGCAGATTGACTAGTGGCAGGAAACCAGGGCTGGACACTTAATGATTGTTCAGACTCCTGTCGCTACCCCTGCACAGAAGGTTGTCAGAAGCAGAATCTTGTCACAGGTTCTTGGGCACAAAGGGGGCAGATTACACAAACCAACATCAGGCAGTTCAACAAGATCGCCATAGTGTGAACCCCCATCAGTGTTATTCCTCGGCAACTGCCCCTGAACTAACTTGGAAAATACCCAAGGAGAACAAGGTATCTTAGATGAGGACGATGTCAGTTCTTTCTTGATCTCAGTAAGTCAAAGTAAATTTATACCTAAATAGCTGTTTTCCAGATTTCAGTGTCTTCCAGCCACACATATTTTCTTTTTCTCTTTTCTTTTCTTTTTTTCTTTTTGAGACGGAGTCTCGTTCTGTTGCCCAGGCTGAAGTGCAGTGGCGTGATCTTGGCTCACTGCGACCTCCGCCTCCCGGGTTCAAGCAATTCTCCTGCCTAAGCCTCCCTAGTAGCTGGGACTACAGGTGCATGCCACCACGCCCAGCTAATTTTTTGTATTTTTAGTAGGGACAGGGTTTCACCATGTTAGTCAGGCTGGTCTTGATCTCCTGACCTCGTGATCCGCCTGCCTCGGCCTCCCAAAGTGCTGGGATTACAGGCGTGAGCCACTGTGCCCGGCCCAGCCACACATTATTTTCAAATTAATAAATAAGTTAAAATTGCTGGCATGCAGTCATCTTAGCGAAACTGAAGAGTCAAAATGAATAGCTAGAATTCTCTGGGTGATGACCAGAACATATACCATGCTGAGTCCCGATGTGGCCGAAGGACACCGTGAGCTGAGCCAGCTAGCTAGCTTGGTTGTGGTGTGCTGGGAATGAGGGTTATGTTATCTGTGAAAGAGAATACAAATTCTGCAAAGTAAACCTGGCAGTTTGGGGAAAATGTGTTTAACTCACCCACTTCCCTCCTCATTTGTACTATTGCTTTCCTACACTTTTTTTTTTTTTTTTTTTGAGACAGAGTCTTACTCTGTCACCCAGGTTGGAGTGCAGTGGTGCAATCTCAGCTCACTGCAACCTCTGCCTCCTGGGTTCAAGCAATTCTCCGCCACAGCCTCCCAAGTAGCTGGGATTACAGGTGCATGCTGCCACACCCGGCTAATTTTTGTATTTTTAGTAGAGATGGGGTTTTACCATGTTGGCCAGGCTGGTCTCGAACTCCTGACCTCATGTGATCCGCCCACCTTGGCCTCCCAAAGTGCTGGGATTACAGGTGTGAGCCACCGCGCTGGCCAACTTTCCTACTTTTCAATTTGAGTTTACTCAGGGGTTGGAACATTTATTCCAACAAAATGTGCCTGATGTAACCTCTCAGTGATTAAGCACGCCTGCTTAGTATGCATCAACTTCAGCGCAGTATGTGCACCTCTCTGAGGACATCTCTACTAAGCCCTCAGTGACTGATGCTGCTTCACTTTCTTCAGGTGTATAAATTGAAAAGGCAATTTTTACCTGCTATGAAGTCCCAAGAAAACGGGACTTGGCTCCTTGGGCATATTAGCCTTTAGTCTTGTTAGTGATGATCAGATGTTGCTTGAGCATATTTGGAAAATAACTTTGTATGTTGAAATTTTGGAAAATCAAAGTATTATACTGCAAATCACTTGAAAGAGGGCAAATACCAAACGGTAAAGCTTAGCCAGTTGTGATATAATCATTTCACTGAAGATATGAGATAGGTAAAATTTTTTTCTTCTAGGTAATGAACACATTTGATTGTAATTTGAGTTAAAGTATTATAGTCCCTTTAAAAAAAAAAAGCCCAGAATGTTAAAAGTGTGAACTCCATTTCAGCAAGTTGAAAACATTTGAGTGTTTAAGATATTATCACAGGTCTGCGTATTCCAGGTTCAACTTACTAGGAATTCTGGATTCTAAGTATTTTAAATTGAAGTTAAAGTGAAATCAAGTGTAAATTAATCTGATTTTTTTTTCGTTCTGGTTATTTTTAGGTAAATAAATGAGGTCAGGATGTGAGACTGGCGAATAATATTTGCTGAGATAACCCATTACTGTGATTGAATTCCAGGAGGAAATTGAAGAGGGGTGATGACGCAAAGGTGAATACAGACAACATGAAAACGGCTAATACATGTTGGGAAACTTTTTTTTTCAATTCTTTTTCTTTTCTTTTTTTTTTTTGAGACGGAGTTTTGCTCTTGTTGCCCAGGCTGGAGTGCAATGGCACGATCTTGGCTCACTGCAACCTCCGCCTCCCCAGGTTCAAGGGATTCTCCTGCCTCAGCCTCCCAAGTAGCTGGGATTACAGGCACCTGCCACCACACCCAGCTATTTTTTTTTTCTTTCTTTTTTTTTTTTTTTAGTAGAGACGGGGTTTCACCATGTTGGCTAGGCTGGTCTCGAACTCCTGACCTCAGTCGACCCACCTGCCTCGGCCTCCCAAAGTGCTGGGATTACAGGCGTGAGCCACCGTGCCCAGCCCAAGTGAAAAACTCTTTACCACAATTAATAGGTGAGTTCATTAGGGATGATAGCACACCCTTCAGAAACCGTATTTACTACAGATCTCCCACAACTATCACACTCAATACTAAAAGGCCAGAGGATTGGATTCATATAACTTTTTTAAAAGTACACATATATTTTATAAATATAAGGATATTATTTGCACTAGCAAACAATTTATCTGTATTCCTAGTGTCATACAAATGATTCTTGCAAATCTGTTTTAACTAGGGAGAAAACAATGTATTGAGATAGTTGGACTAGACCTATCTACCACTAACACTAAACTTGGAAGAAAAGATCCAATAGTTCATAGCTTAATTCTAAACCATCTATGCTTCTCACTTGAAAACAGAGAAGGGCTGATGTAAATGAGTTGTGAGGGTATCTGACTACCTTAAAAGCAGAATATTTGAAGGTTTTAGCCCTGGAAGGATTCCTAGGTGAGAAGGGGGCACCTATTTCATATTCTACTTTTGGTTGCCTCCTTGCTTTTGTTTTGTGACCTCAACCAGACTCCTTGTGTAGGTTACAATTTATTTGTGGATGTGAACCCGGGCTCCTTTTGTAGGTTATAGTTTATTTGTGGGTGTGAACCCCCTTCCTTTGCCTGGTTCAATTTCTTCAGTGGTTTAGGAAAGAGACCCCTCCAAGCAGTGGCCTGTTTTAAATCCGTAGGCCTCTCTTCCTACCACTCACTTCTTGGCCCAACCCCCCTTCACATTCCTCTGCTTGGGAAGATATTGGGGCAAAAAAGGCCTCATACATTTTTTATTAAGAAACCATTTTCTCTCTAGGATGGGCACAAGGTGCAGGGCTATTTCCTTACATTAGTAGGTATTTTAAAACCTGGGCTGGAGACGCCATGCTGTAAATTTAAAATAAAAAAAAAAAAGTAAGGCGAACCTTCTTTTTAACCTTAAGAATAGTCTTCACTATTCTCCACCACCTTCCCACCGGCTGTGTAGAAATAACGACCACCAAATGAGAATAGGCTATTTACTCAGAGCTGGCAAGAGTCAGCCGCGACCCATCACTTGATTTAATAGACTCATAGGCAAGCAGGGGAGTGGAAAAGCTTTACATATACTGAAAAAAGGGAGAAACTTCAGGTTGGCTCTGATTGGAGGATGTTGGCATCGGGAAGTTGGAGGAGGGCTAACTAGAAGCAGGGCTTCTTACGCGATTGGTGTGAGGAGCACATTTGGCTTTCTCTGATTGGCCCAGAGCTGGAAGCAGGGGCAAGAAATAGGGAAGCTGCCGGTTAAAGATCAAGTCCTGACCCTTCTGGGTAGGAGGTCATGGGTAGGTTTGGCCATTCTTTGTATATTCAGTCTCTCAATTGGGTGAGACTTAGATTTTGTTTCTCTTGACCTAGCTAGCTTTTAGCTCCAAAGTTTTGTTTAACTTGGAAGAAGACAGCAGTTCTATTATTTCTGTCAAGGATAAACACAGACATTGGGATCTGAAAAGTAATTATGGGAACATACATAAAGATCTTCATAGTGAGGGTCAGGCAGGAGAGTCACCCTCTGCCTTAAGCTTCTCCATTTCCTTACTGAATTCCTATTTCTATTATAACTGACGCTTCACTAGCTTCCCTCCCTTTAGTGGAGGGCCCGGCCTCCTCCGCCCCTACTTTCTTCAGTCTTGCCCTTCGAGGGCAGGAGAAGACGGTTGCGCCCTACTAACTCTTCACCTTACAGTCCAGCTTCTCCCCCCACCACCCCGGTGCGCTCTCTCGGTTTGCTACCCTCTCTACCAGGCCTCCCCACTCCACCTGCGCAACGCCCCCAGCTCCCTGCTCTCCGGAGTAATCCCCCTCAGTCGCACTCTCACAGCCCGGCCCCTGCCCCCGCCTCACCCCCAGTTGTGCCTTCACCTCCCGGTTCCTCCCCGACAGGTCCCCCAAGATACGCCCTCACAGTCCGGTCCCCCGCTGTCCTCTCCCGGCGCAGCTCAAGTCCGGTGCCTTCCCCCCGCAGACCCCCGATGCGCACCCTCAAGCTCGGTGCCTCTGCCCCCCCGCAGGGGCGCCCTCAAGCCTGGTACCCTTCACATGAGAGCCCCCCGGGCGCACCCTCAAGCTCGGTGTACCCCCCCATACCACCCGCAGGCGCGCCCTCATGCCCGGAGACTTCCCCCGCCCAGGTGCACCCTCAAGCCCGGTGCCTTCCCCCACAACCAGCCCCGCCAGGCGCACCCTCAAGCCCGGAGCCTACCCCCCGCCAGGCGCGCCCTACAGGCCCGCCCCGTCCCACCGCGCAGCGCCCCCCGCGCGCTCTCTGGAGTCCTCCCTCCTGCCTGGTGCGGCCTCCGGGCCCGGTCGGCCCCCCTTCCGGCCCCCACACTCAGACGCGCGCCCGGCGTCTCCGGGCCGCTAGTTCCGCGCCTTCCTGCATGGAGGCGCGCCCCGAGAGGCTCGGACGCGGCCCCTTAGGCCCGGCATCAGCCTCCCCGGCCAGCAGGAGGAGTCAGGTCAGCTTCCTGTCCCCGAGCAGCTGCCCGGGGGCCAGTTTTCAAAACATATCCTTAGTCAGGTAATAAAGAGATGTTCCTCTGGTCTCAACTCCCGATTTTTACTTTGGACGGGCGAAGGCAGGGCTACCCTTGCCAGCCACCATTTCTCAATCACGTCGCGGCTGTGGAAAAGCAGCCGTCCTGTCCCTTCAAAAAGGAACTCGTATTTCCCCCTCGAACTTTTCTCGTCGGTGTGAGAGAAGGGCCCTCCATTTTCTCCTCAGGAAGCTTTCGCGGCCCGGCTTCCTCTCACCACCAGGCCAGGAAGGCAGTGACGCCGCGGCGAATATAGCCGCGGCGGCCGAGGTTTCGCCATCTTGAGTGGAGGAGGAGCCGCGGTCGCCGCCATGCGGAGAGGCAGGGAAAGAGGGAGGAGGAGGCGGCGGGCGGGCGAACGGGCGAGCGAGGGAGGGGGCAGAGGAGCCGAGTTAGCTCAGCCAGGCGGCGACTTCGGCGGCGCCACGAGAGCGGGCAGCGGAGGAGGTAGGGCTGGACAGCCGGGGGAGCCGGCGGCTCGAGCGGCTGGCCTGCGCGCCCCTCGGAGCGGGGCGGGGGCGGGGGCGAGAGGAGGCCGTAGCGAGAGGGCTGGGTGGGGGCGGGCGGAGGTTTCCGAGGAGGAAGGAGCGTCCGCCATTTTGGGAGCTTCGAGTCAACAATAAAGGACCGAGGGTGCCGAGCGGGAGTGGCCTCGTTGGTAGGACACGGGCCCGAGTCGCGAGGCTTGGGGTGAGGTGGTGGGGTCGAGGTCAGCGGTGCTTTGGGGGCTGTAGGGAGCCCCCCGGGCCGGCTCTGGGGGACTCTCGGGCGGAGGCCTAACGCCTGGCCGGGCCTGGGGAGGAAGGCGGTCGGCAGCTGTGTGGGGTGGGAGCGCCTGAGAGGAGGCGAATATAGGAATGTGGTGCGCAGCAGGGTCGGCAGGAGGAACAGGCTAAGTACTCGGAGTAGCTTTATCGAAGATGAGGGAATATGAGGCGGAAGGGGGCGGCAAGGACTTAGGGGGATGATGGTGGAGGTTATAGGGTACGAGGCGGCCCTATAGGGGGCGGCAGGGACATGCTGTATTGGAGGGCTCGGTTTAGAAGCAAACCGGCCGCTGCTTGATTGCAGTAGGCCTTGCGGGTCAATAACAAGAGGGTGTTTATGGAGCCCCCGACTCTTGGAGGAAAGGAGGGGGATTTCTGGTTTAGGGGGTCCATTTGGGGCCTCCTTGGGGGAGTCCCTATTGTTTGCTACTGGTGGAGCTGGTTGCTGGCTCATATTGCGCAGATAGGATTGCAGAGCCCCAACCTTTTGTGTTTATGGTCAGAAGTGTGTGTGTTTGGGGCGGGGTGCGGGGGGGGCAAGAAATTTCCCTTCAGTTACGGGGTTCCAGTCATTAGTCAATGACTCTTTCCTGTATCTCTCTCCTTTCTCTTCCTCAGCCCCCATTTCCCTTCAGAATAAAACCCAGTCACTCCAACTTGCAGGCAAAGCTAGAAAAACTGCGCTGCATTTGCAAACAAAAGCTCTTGTTGGCGATGACGATACTGTTTTGGGTGTGAAACTGTCAATTGCTAACTACGATCTGTGAAGTGCTGTAATTAACTCCGCTAGGGGCTCCTCCCAACTAGTCTACGTTTCTTGTTGTTTGTTTTTTGTTTTTTGTTTTTTTTGAAAATGTAGAAAGATAACTTGCAAATCTAAATTGGGAAGGGGTAAGAGGAATATTTCCTTCTCTGAGAAAAAGCTGCAGTGCAGGTTTCAGTTTAAGAAGGGAGCAGTTATCACATAGTCTCATTTTGGATTTAAGGATATAGGAGGTCTTACTGTGCATGATGGACAGTAATGATGATATCGTTCGGTCTTTAGAGGTTGCCCTTTTCATCCTCTTAGTGCTCTGCAAACAGCTAAGTCTCTGTGTGAACTGCGTGATATCGCTGATCATAATATAAAACCGTCAGTACAAGAAAGTAGCTGTTAACCATATCTGCTTAAGAGGTCAGTTAGAGTCTGAAGTAAACAACTTTGTGTATGTGATAATCAGGATTTGCTTGTGAGCAACTTGTTCATTTTTTTTTAAGGAAGGCATAATCAAGGAGCATTTTCTTCATAAATGTTGAGATCTGTTGACTTTAAAATTTTGAGTTTCACATGCCTTGGTGTATGGCAGAAAGAATCAGCACTCGTAAGCTAGTGTATTTTATGTAAGAAATGTAACGGGGTTGCTGGGAGCGGTGGCTCACACCTGTAATCCCAGCACTTTGGGAGGCCAAGACAGGCGGATCAGCTGAGGTCAGGAGTTCGATACTAGCCTGGCCAACATGGCAAAACCCCGTCTCTACTAAAAATAGAAAAAATTTAGCTGCGCGTGGTGGCAGGCGCCTGTAATCCCAGCTACTCGGGAGGCTGAGACAGGGGAATCGCTTGAACCCAGGAGGCGGCGGTTGCAGTGAGCCAAGATTGTGCCACTGCACTCCAACCTGGGCGACAGAGCGAGACTCCGCCTCAAAAAAAAAAAAAAAAGTGTAACGGGGTTAAATCAAAAGCCAACAGAGTAGGGCTTTGTTTTCGTGTCTTTGTATGTTTTTATTAACTACAATTAAAAGTAAGATTTCAGCCGGGCACGGTGGCTCTCGCCTGTAATCCTAGCACTTTAGGAGGCTAAGGCGGGCAGATCATTTGAGGGTTAGGAGTCCAAGACCAGCCTGGCCAACTTGATAACACCCCGTGTCTACTGAAAAATACAGAAATTAGCCAGACCTGTAATCCCACCAAGCTACTTGGGAGGCTAAGGCATGAGGATCGCTTGAACCTGCGTGGTGGAGGTTGCAGTGAGCTGAGATCGGGCTACTGCACTCCACTCTGGGCAATAGAGTGAGACTCTGTCTCAAAAATAATAGGCCGGGCGTGGTGGCTTACGCCTGTAATCCCAGCACTTTGGGAGGCCGAGGCGGGCGGATCACCTGAGCTCAGTTGTTCAAGACCAGCCTGGCCAACATGTCGAAACCCCGTCTTTACTAAAAATACAAAAATTAGCTGGGCATGGTGGCGCATGCCCGTAATCCCAGCTACTCAGGAGGCTGAGGCAGGAGAATGGCGTGAACCCAGGAGGCGGAGCTTGCAGTGAGCTGAGAGCGCGCCATTGCACTCCAGCCTGGGTGACAGTGCAAGATTCTGTCTCAAAAAATACAATAAAAGATAAAAGTAAGATTTCCATTTACGGGATAATTTTAAAATGAGGTTGACTAGTTTTGTGGTTTTTTTTTTTTTTTTTTTTTTTAAACAGAGTTTTGCTCTTGTTGCCCAGGCTGGAGTACAGTGGCGTGATCTGGACTCACTGCAGCCTCCACCTCCTGGGTTCAAGTGATTCTGCTGCCTCAGCCTCCTAAGTAGCTGAGATTACAGGGCCACCACGCCCAGTTAATTTTTGTATTTTAGTGGAACGGAGTTTCACCATGTTGGTCAGGTGGTCTTGAACTCCTGACCTCAGGTGATCCACCAGTCTTGGCCTCCCAAAGTGTTGGGATTACAGGCGTGAGCTACCGTGCCCCTCCTACCAGTTCTTTTTTTTTTTTTTTTAAACTATTAATTAGCTTTACTACTCTGGATTTCTTGGAAAGTTTTCTTAAAATTACTAGTGTGTTTAGTCTTCCGCAGATTTTTTAACAGGAATTTTCCTGTTTTTTTAAATTTAAAATTAGAATAGTTATTAGCTAAGTTTGTTATAAATGAATAAAATTATTAGAGTCATCTTGTTTTTGTCAATTTCAAAATAAAAATTCATTTATACAAAATTTGTGTATATCACCTGTCCTTGGGATCATTACTTGCTGGATACATTATGGCAGAAATACACTATTCTCTTGACTGCTTCATTTATTGTTTTAAAGGACAAAAAGGAAAAAAGAAAATACATTTTTCTTCTTAAAGTTTTTTGTTGCTGCTTTTTGAGACAAGGTCTCTGTCACCTGGCTCACTGCAGCCTCCGTCTGCCAGGTTCAAGCGATTCTCGTGCTTCAGCCTCCCAAGTAGCTGGGACTCCATTACAGGTGTGCACCACCATGCCCGGCTAAATTTTGTTTTTCGTTTGTTTTTTTCTTGTTTGTTTTTGTTTTTGAGACGGAGTCTGGCTCTGTCGCTGAGGCTGGAGTGCAGTGGCACAATCTTGGCTCACTGCAACCTCCGCCTCCTGGGTTCAAGCAGTTCTCTGCCTCAGCCTCCCAAGTAGCTGGAATTACAGGCGCTCGCCACCACGCTTGGCTAATTTTTGTATTTTTAGTAGAGACAGGGTTTCACCATCTTGGCCAGGCTGATCCTGAACTCCTGACCTCATGATCCACCTTCCTCGGCCTCCCAAAGTGCTGGGATTACAGGCATGAGCCACCGCACCCGGCCTAAATTTTGTATTTTTAGTAGAGATGGGGTTTCACTATGTTGTCCAGGCTGGTCTCTAACTCCTGACCTCAAGTGATAGCCCGCATTGGCCTCTCAAAGTGCTGCGATTACAGGCCTGAGCCACCAGCACCCAGCCCATAAAGTTTAATAGTTGAAATTCGTAAGGGCACAAAGGTGTTTTTTTCTGGAAGTGTGAAGTTCAAGTCAAAAGCTCACTTAAATCTATAAGGACTCTCGGTTGCTGTTACAAGTAGAAGAAAATTAATGAATTGTCTTGTTTAAATTGTGTGATACTTCAGTGAGTTGTAATGCAATTAAGTATAATGAATCACTGGCTTTTAGAGATGTCAGAGACTTAGAGAATTCATGGGGAGGAAACTGAAGAGAAGAGATTATCATTAACAAGTAGTGCTAATTTACTAGTCTCTTTCTACTTAATCTCTGGATTGCTTTGAATTAACAATTTTAAATGTTTGATATTGGCCTCATTGTGTTTTTGAGATAGTTCAAAGTTGTGTCTATCCTAGCTTGGCTCGTGATTTGGTCTAAGTGTAGCTGTATTATTAATTCTTTAATATAAAAGATGAGAGTTCTTTTAAAGGGGTTCTTTTAAAAAGGAAACAAAGTTTTTCTGTTGTGTTTGCTAATTTAATTTTGTTTGTTTGTTTCAGATTGACGTGAGTGAATTCAGATATAACTCAAGCTTGTTAGAGGGCTTTTTAAAAATAAAAAGTTGATTCCGTGCAAGAGAGCAAGTTACTGCTGCTTACCGTTCAGAGACTTACAGGTGCTTGCCTGCATTGCAATAAAGGACTCATTTATTGAGCAAGACTTATATTTATCTCTTCATTTTGGAGAGCCTAATAAACTGTTATTACAGTTTCTCTACTGACTTTCAAAAGTTTTGAAGTTTGAAAGACCTTTGCAATTAAAACAGCATGAGCACGGCCAGAACAGAGAACCCTGTTATAATGGGTCTGTCCAGTCAAAATGGTCAGCTGAGAGGCCCTGTGAAACCCACTGGTGGCCCTGGAGGAGGGGGCACACAGACACAGCAACAGATGAACCAGCTGAAAAACACCAACACAATCAATAATGGCACTCAGCAGCAAGCACAGAGTATGACCACCACTATTAAGTAAGTGTTAGAGTAAATAATAAACACTTGTGGGGAACCAAGATTTGTGTTACTTTGGTGTTGACTATTAATACTTATGCCTTAATTTAACCATTTTGACTCCAAATAGAGGACAGATGACTTTTGTTTTATGGCCAGTAGGTATTTGCAATAGAATAATATATTTCTGCCATAATTTGTTCAGCAAGTAGTCATCCTGAGGTCAGATGATACACACACATTTTGTATAAATGGTTTTTGGAAACATTTCTGGCTTTCATAATTAGTGTAAAAGTTATTAGCTTAGTTTGTTGTAAATGAATAAAATTATTAGTCATCTCATTTTTGTCAGTATAGTTTTTTTAGTGTTGTTACGACTGCACCTTACCCTAGTTAAACAGCAGATAAAGCCAACTTTACGTATTAAATTTAAAGACTCAGTCTGAGTCTTTAGAGTCTTTAAAGACTTGCCCAACCTTCTGAACTCCAAGCATTATTCACTCAGAAAATTTTCTCATAACTTTTTTTAGCTTATGGAACTTAGCTTTTTTACTTTAAAAAAAAAAAAAGTTGGCTGGTTGAGGTGACTCACGCCTGTAATCCCTGTACTTTGGGGAGGCCAATGTGGGAGGATCACTTGAGTCCAGGAGTTTGAGACCAGCCTAGGCAACATAATGAGACTCTGTCTCTACCCAAAAAAAAAATTTTTAATTTTTTTCCTCCTTTTACATATAAAAAGGGAACTAAGAATTTTGAACTCACAGAACACAGTTCTGAACAGTCTCAGAAACCTTTTGTTAACCTTAAAATTGAAGAGCCTCCTCTTACTAGAGGATATTTTTTCTTTTAAAGCTGAAAGTATGTAGGCTATTTGTTACTTTTAAGTGCATACTTTAAATTACAATATTTGAATGGTAACCATCACTTTAAAGATTCAGTTATAGGAAATTAACATTTAAGATTCTTGACTCCAGTTGATGTTTGGCTTTTGTTAAGAACTTGCCATATAGGGCCGGGTGCAGTGGCACACGCCTGTAATCCAAGCACATTGGGAGGCCAAGGTGGGCAGATCACCTGAGGTCCAGAGTTCGAGACCAGCCTGACAAACATGGAGAAACCCTGTCTCTACTAAAAATAAACCCCGTCTCTACTAAAAGTACAAAATTAGCTGGGCGTGGTGGCACATGCCCATAATGCTACTCGGGAGGCTGAGGCAGGAGAATCACTTAAACCTGGGAGGCGGAGGTTGCAGTGAGCCGAGATTGCACCATTACACTCCAGCTTGGGCAACAAGAGCGAAACTCCATCTCAAAAAAAAAAAAAGGCCAGGTGCGGTAGCTCACGCCTTTAATCCCAGCACTTTGGGAGGCTGAGGCAGGTAGATCACGAGGTCAAAAGTTTGAGGCCAGCCTGACCAACATGGTGAAACCCTGTCTTTACTAAAAATACAAAAATCAGCTGGGCGTGATGGCATGCCCCTGTAATCCCAGCTACTCAGGAGGCTGAGGCAGGAGAATCACTTGAAACCGAGAGGTGGAGGTTGCAGAGAGCCAAGATCGTGTCACTGCACTCCAGCCTGGGCAACAGAGAAATACTCCATCTCAAAAAAAAAAAAAAACTTGCCATATAAAATAATTTAACCCTGGGAATCTTTATAAGATGTTGACACTGGGTTACTGAACTGAGGTATATGTTTTATTACAACCTAGATCTTTTCACTTCCTACAGAAAAATAGCTTATACAAGCTACCAGACTGTCATATAGTTACCGTATGTGGTTCACTAGGACCTCTAAGAACTAATTTTCAGCAGAATTGGTTAGGTCATTGGGAGAATTGGTATTAGTGTATATTCCGTTATTTTTAAGGTGAATGCTTTAATTGGTATAGAAATGAATACTACTTCAGTTGTAGTTTGTCTTGGCAGAATGTAAGTAGGTTAGCAAAATTTAGACTATTTTTAATTTTTTTTATAACTTTTTTTTTTTTTTTTGAGACAGGGTCTCACTTTGTTGCCTAGGCTGGAGTATGGTGGCACGATCATGGCTCACTGCAGCCTCAACTTCCCAGGCTCAAGTGATCCTCCTGCCTCAGCCCTACAAATAGTGGGGACTACTGGCATGCACCAGTAGCGACGGGGTTTTGTCATGTTGCCCAGGCTGGTCTGGAACTCCTGAGCTGAAGTGATCTGCCCACCTCGACCTCTCACAGTGCTGGGATTACACATGTGAGCCACTGCGCCCAGCCTATTTTTAATTTTTTTTTTTTTTTTTTTTTTGAGATGGACTCTCACTCACTCTGTTGCCCAGGCTAGAGTGCAATGGTGTGATCTCGACTCACTGCAACCTGCACCTCCTGGGTTCAGTTCAAGCCATTCTCCTGCCTCTGCCTCCCAAGTAGCTGGGATTACAGGTGTCCACCATCACGTCTGGCTAATTTTTGTATTTTTAGTAGAGATGAGATTTCATCATGTTGGCCAGGCTAGGCTTGAATTCCTGACCTCAGGTGATCTGCCTGCCTTGGCCTCCCAGAGTGCTGGGATTACAGGCGTGAGCCACTGCACCTGGCCTATGAGAATATTTTCTATTTAAAAAATTCTGGGGCTGGATATGATGGCTCATGCCGTTCATCCCATCACTTTGGGAGGCTGAGGTGGGAAGATCACTTGAGGCCAGGAGTTTGAGACTAACCTGGGCAACATAGCAAGACCCTGTCTCTACAAATAATAAAGGCTGCAGTGAACTATGATCGCACCACTGCACTCAAGCCTGGGTGACAGGGTAAGACCCCATCTCAAAGAAATAAAAAATAAATTCTGATTTGGGGACAACAGTGGATTTTGATTTTTCTTTTCTGGTTTTCCTACGATTAATGGTTTCTTTTCAGTTCTGCGGTTCTTCAAATCTCATTTTCTCTGCCCTCTCTTCCATGAAGTCCTCTAGATCCCATCAAGTGTCTCAGAACACTTCTAATACTTAACCTCTGTCACTTACTTTCTCATTTTAAATAGTTTTTTCATCTCATAAGATTATAAATTTCTTGTGGTCAGGTTTTGCATTGTATCTTATGCATTATTATTCACTATTTTGTTGAATTCGACGGTATGTCAAACTGACATCAGAAACTTTGATGATACAGGCCTAGATGAAAGGCTTTAGTAGGCTGGGTGCGGTGGCTCACGCCTGTAATCCCAGCACTTTGGGAGGCCAAGGCAGGAGGATCACGAGGTCAGGAGTTCGAGACCAGCTGAATCCCCATCTCTACTAAAAATACAAAAACTAGCCGGGTGTAGTGGCAGGCTCCTGTAATCCCAGCTGCTCTGGAGGCTGAGGCAGGAGAATTGCTTGAACCCCGGGAGGTGGAGGTTGCAGTAAGCCGAGATCATGCCACTGCACTCTAGCCTGGGTGACATAGCAAGACTCCATCTCAGAAAAAAAAAAAAAAAAAGGCTTTAGTACAGTAGTAGTCTTGGAATTGGTAGCAAAAAGTTACCAATGTTAGAGTATGCATTATGTAGGACCTAGTTTTAAGTAAAATAAGTGGTCTTTCTTTCTGTGAATGGAGCATTTGAGATGTTTTGGGGACTCTGGTTATGTAAGAACAGCTGCAGTGAAGACTTTTTCAAAGATGTCACAGTTAAATACTTTGTCTGCAGATGTTCCCTGATCTTTTTTTTTTTTTTTTTTTTTAATGCTTTGAGTATTTATTACTTGAGGTTTTTACCTGGCCAAAAAGAGAGTTTATTTATATTCTCCTTGTTTTTATTCTCTTTCATGGTTTCTAGCATTTCCAATAAAAAAGAAAGATTAAGAGATGCTCATTGGCTAATACTGTGCTATTATTTTGCCAGGCACTGTGCTGAGTGCATTATATCAATTGTTTGATGTAACTGTTAACCTATTTTGTTTTATTTATTTATTTGGGACGGAGTCTTGCTCTGTCGCAGGATCTTGGCTCCCGGGTTCAAGCAATTCTCCTGCCTCAGCCTCTTGAGTAGCGGGGGTTACAGGCACATGCCACCATGCCTGGCTAATTTTTGTATTTTTGGTAGAGACTGGGTTTCACCATATCGGCCAGGCTACTCTCGAACTCCTGACCTCAGGTGATCCGCTTGCCTTGGCCTCCCAAAGTGTTGGGATTACAGGTGTGCGCCCACCTTATTTATTTTTGAGACAGAGTCTCCCTCTGTCACTTAGGCTGGAGTGCAGTGTCGTGAGCTTGGCTCACTGCAGTGTCCGCCTCCCAGGTTCAAGTGATTCCCCTGCCTCAGCCTCCCGAGTAGCTGGGACTACAGTTGTGTCCCACCATGCCTGGCTAATTTTTGTATTTTCAGGAGAGGTGGGGTTTCACCATATTGGCCAGGCTGGTCTCGAACTCCTGACCTCAAGTGATCCGCCCACCTTGGCCTCCCAAAGTGCTGGGATTACTGATGTGAGCCACCACGCCTGGCCTGTTAACCTATTTTAAAAATGAGAATAGCCTGCCATGGTGGCTCACACCTATAATCCTATCACTTTGGGAGGCCGAGGCAGGCGGATTGCTTGAGCCCAGGAGTTATATAAGATATATAAAATCTTACAGTTTTTAAATGTTGAGAACTAATTTAAACTCATTTAAATTAAAACACATGCTGTGTAGGTCAAACAAAACACCTTTTGACAACAGTTACACTGTATACAATATTGCTTAAGAGGATGGATGCCTTAATCCCTTCTGTTCTTGATTTTTTTATCCTCCTGAGATTCTCTATAAGAACACTTTTTCTAAAGTTGTTTAATTATCTTGTTAGATATATTAAATGGAATATATTAAACTTACTGTGCTTTTTTAACACTTAATTATAATTGAGATGAATCATTGTTAGGATGCTATGAATTTTGATACTTCAAGTTTACTGTATTCTCTCTAGACCTGGTGATGACTGGAAAAAGACTTTAAAACTCCCTCCAAAGGATCTAAGAATCAAAACTTCGGTAAGTTGGTTGTAAAATACAAGTAGAATAATGGTGGGGAACTAGAAGTGAGGTATAGCTGTCCCTCGGTATCTGGAGGGAATTGGTTTCAGGACCATAACACCACTGCCACCCTCCTCCTCCAACCCAGTAAGATAGATATTCAGGCTATATATTCCCATTTTGTGGATGAGAAAACAAAAGCTCAGCAGTTAGTTCTCTTAGCCTATTGTTTTCAACCGGGAGAATTTTTGTCCCCCGGGGGCATTTAGCAATTTGTAGAAACATTTTTGCTTATCATCAATGGGGGGAAGCTAAAGGACAGCCCTTTACAACAAAGAATTTTGTGGCCCAAAGTGTCAGTAGTGCTGAACTTGAGAAATTTGACTTAGCCAAAGATATTTGTAGCTCATGAGTGGTAGAGGTGGGATTTAACTTCATATCTTGTGATTTGCAATTCATGGCATGATATTTGTGTAAAAAAATAACACTATTCCATCAGTCCTTAGGAGACTGTGACCAAGGGCCGGGCACAGTGGCTCTTGCCTGTATTCCCAGCACTTTGGGAGGCCGAGGCAGGCGGATCACCTGAGGTCAGGAGTTCAAGACCAGCCTGGCCAACATGTTGAAACCCTGTCTCTACTAAAAATACAAAAATTAGTTGGGTGTGGTGGCATGTACCTGTAATCCAGCTGCTCAGGAGGCTGAGACAGGAGAATCACTTGAACTTGGGAGGCGGAGGTTGCAGTGAGCCGAGATCACGCCACTGCACTGCAGCCTGGGTGACAGAGCGAGACTCCATCTCTCAAAGAAAAAAAGAAGGCTATGACCAAGTGCTCTTTCCCCAAAACATAGTTTTTTAAAAAGCTTGTGTGTCAAAGCAGGGACAGTGGTTTTTCTTCAGGAAAAGTTGAAATACAGATTAAAACAAGTAATCTGCATATATTTATATTTAAGATTGGGCAGGTAAAGTACTAAAGTCAGAGAAGTTTTCTTTCCTTTTTTTTTTTTTTTTGAGATAGAGTCTGGCTCTGTCCCCCCAGGCTGTGCAGTGAGTGCGATCTCACCTCACTGCAACCTCCGTCTCCTGGGTTCAAGCGATTCTCCTGCCTCAGCCTCCCAAGTAGCTGCGACTACAGGCGTGCACCACCACCCTGGTTAATTTTTTGTATTTTTCGTGGAGTTGGAGTTTCACCATGTTGGCTAGGCTGGTCTTGAACTTCTGACCTCAGGTGATCTGCCCGCCTTGGCCTCCCAAAGTGCTGGGATTACAGGCATGAGCCACCATGCCTGGCCCAGATAAATTTTCTTAAACACAGATAAATTTACCAAAGGACACCAAATTTACCAGCAGTGTTATTTATTCTTTTATTGTTCCTTTTTGTTTGACTAGGATGTGACCTCCACAAAAGGAAATGAGTTTGAAGATTACTGTTTGAAACGGGAGTTACTGATGGGAATTTTTGAAATGGGCTGGGAAAAGCCATCTCCTATTCAGGTATGTTAACCCTTTTTATCACATATGTAAGGTTATGTGTCAACCATTAAACAGTTTTCTTTTTGCTCTGCAGAAGTGATATAGTGAACTAACATTTCTCTCTCACGTATACACACTTTTTCTGAAATTTTTAAGGGTAAATTAGAAAATCATGGCTTTTACAACTCTAAATATTTCGGTGTGTATTTCTTTAGGATATTCTCTTATGTAACCACAGTACAGTTACCTTCAGTTAACATTGATAAAATACTTCTCTCTCATCTGTCATTCTAATTATTAATGGACCCAAACATGTCCTTTATAGCAGTTTTTTTCTTCTATACAGGATCCAGTCTAGGGTCAGGTATTATTTGTAGTTATGTCTTTTTTACTCATTAGCGTTTCCCTAGTGTTTGTTCTTCTTTTTATGACATCAACATATTAAAAATACAGCCTACAACCCCTTCCCCCATCCCTCTTTTTTTTTTTTTGCGACAGGGTCTTGCCCTGTCACCCAGGCTGGAGTTCAGTGGCCTGATCTCGGCTCACTGCAGCCTTGACCTCATAGGCTCAAGTGATCCTCCTGCGTCAGCCTCCTAGTAGCTGGGACTACAGGCATGTGCCACAACACCCGGCTAATTTTTCTATTTTTTTGTAGGGATAGGGTTTTGCTATGTTATCCAGGCTGATTAAAACTCCTGGGTTCGCCATAGTGCTAGGATTACAGACATTAGCCACCATGCCTGGCCCCCTTTTTTAATTAATAGTACATTTCCCGTTTTGGGATTTTGTGATATTCCCAAGTAATTAGATTCAAGGTAGGCTTTCTCAGCCCAAATAATGCAGAAATCACATTATGGCCTTCTCAGGGTATCATGTTTGAAGGTGTGCCTAGTGTCCATTTATTCCTCTTTGGTGATGTTAATTTTGATTACCCCGTCAAGGTGTTGTGTGGTTTTTCCATTCTATAATTACTGCCCTTTCCCCTCTCCCTTGAGACGAATAAGCAATCTGGGGTGCATTTTAAGACCATACAAATACAATAATACTATGGCCACCCTCCTCCTCCAACCCAGTAAGATAGATGTTCAGGCTAGGTATTATCCCCATTTTGTGGATGAGAAAACAAAAGTTCAGAGCAGTTAGTTCTCTTAGCGTATTGTTTTCAACCAGGGAGAATTTTTGTCCCCCAGGGGACATTTAGCAATTTGTAGAAACATTTTTTATTATCATCAATGGGGGGATGCTAAAGGACAGCCCCTTACAACAAAGAATTTTGTGGCCCAAAATGTCAGTAGTGCTGAGCTTGAGAAACTTGACCTAGCCAAAGATACTTGTAGCTCATGAGTGGTAGAGGTGGGATTTAACTTCGTATCTTGTGATTTGCAATTCATGGCATGATACTTTTTAAAAAAAATAACAAAATTTCCCCCCTAGTTTTAGCACCCATTGGTGATTCTTGCTTGATCTCATCTCTGCTCTGATGGGTTATGATGACTTTCCAATTCTAGCACTCCCTCTGTATTTGCCCCTATAAAGAAGAAACTTCCCTTCCCCTCATCCATATATATCTGTTATCAGTATGGACTTATACTCACCATTTTTTTCAATTTTTTTTTTATTATTCTAAAAATATCCTAGATCTGGCCAATGTAAGCTCTTTCAGCCTGGTTCCTATGTTTTTATGATGTGTCCCCTTCATTTTTCTTGAGTACTTTCTTGGTTTTTTTTTTTTTTTTCTTTTTTGAGTTGGAGTCTAGCTCTGTCAGAGAGGCTGGAGTGCAGTGGCATGATCTTGGCTCACCGCAGCCTTCCCATCCTGGGTTCAAGCAGTTCTTGTGTCTCAGCCTCCCCAGTAGCTGGAATTACAGATGTGTGCTACCACACCTAACTAATTTTTGCATTTTTAGTAGAGGCAGGGTTTCACCCTGTAGACCAGGCTGGTCTCGAAATCCTGACCTCAAATGATCGCCCACTTTGGCTTCCCAAAGTGCTGGGATTATAGATGTGAGCCATCGTACCCGGCCCCTTTCTTGCTTTTTGACATATCATGATGCAGGCTTATCTTATACCTATCCTGGCCCAGCATTGGCATCCAAGGATCCTTGATTCTTTTTAGTGTGGAGTAGTATTAGGGACCAAGACCCAGGCATTAGGTACCCTGTTTGCTACTTGGTCCTTTCAGTAGAAAGAGCAAGGAAATAAATGCATGTATATACATACCCACACACACATACACATAAATATACACGTACATATAAACATGCATTATACGTAGGCCAGTTTGATAAATGATGACAACAGATATACTTAAATTGATGAAATGATTGAATTCAGGCTGTGCTAAGGACAAACCCTGTGACATCACTGAGTACTTTTTCATTGAGCCAACGTGTGGAGTGACCTAGAAAGTGTTTCACCTTGGGAATTCTGTGATGAATAAGACAGATATATGGTTGCTGTCTTACAGTCTGGAAAGGACAGCTAATTGTATGGGTAATTCACTGTAATATGATGAGTACCTTTCTAGTTGGAATTGCGTATGTATGTAGTCATTAGAGGAAGATGGGACAACCTGGAAGAATTGAGCTGTGTTCCAAGCAGAGAACGCTGGGTAACGATTGCCCAGAGTTGAGAGTGTTGTTTTGGCTGGATAAAGTATCAAAACAAGGATATGCATCATCAGAGGGGTAATTTGGGTGTAGGTATTAGAAATACCTAGGAATCTACTATGATGTAGTTCATGTTAATCCATTTTATCTACACTGAAGTCTTTTTTTCTTTCTTTCTTTTTTTTTTTTGAGACAGAGCCTTACTCTGTTGCCAGGCTGGAGTGCAGTGGCGCGATGTCCACTCACTGCAATCTCCGACTCCTGGGTTCACGCGATTCTCCTGCCTCAGCCTCCCGAGTAGCGGGGACTACAGGCGTGCGCCACAGCACCCGGCTAATTTTTTGTGTGTTAGTAGAGATGGGGTTTCACCATGTTAGCCAGGATGGTCTCGATCTCCTGACCTTGTGATCTGCCTGCTTCAGTCTCCCAAAGTGTTGGGATTACAGACGTGAGCCACCGTGCCTGACCCACTGAGGTCTTATGAGAGTTCCTTTCCAGTAGGAACTGCATCATTCAACTTTTATCTCTAGTACTTAGCATAGTGCCTGTGCTTATTTAGCGTGCTTTGATGAAACTTAGGTAACTCATGTCTGCAGGTGAACGTGGTGTAGGGAACTGCCCAGATTGAATCCCAGCTCTACTCCTTCATAAATTGGTTATTTGGGATCTATAAGTCTTGGACTCCTGACCTATATAATTGAGGTAATAGTATAATACCATAGGGTTGTTGTAAAGATTAAGTGAGATAATTCAGATGCTTAGTACAATGCCTAGTACATGATAAATGCTAAAAAAATGTTATGGGTTATTTTATATAATAGTTTCAAAAAAGGAAATTAGTTAATTTAGGAGACGTAATTGTTTTAAATTTGTTTTAAAGAGACTGAGTCTTGCTAAGTTGCCTGGGCTGGAGTGCAGTGTCACAATCCTAGCTCACTGCAGCCTCAAACTCCTGGGCTCACGTGATACTCCTGCCCCAGCCTCCTGAGTAAGGATGATAGTGTAGTACCAGCACACCTGGCTGTTTTTTGTTTTTGTTTTTGTTTTTGTTTTTTGTAGAGTCAAGGTTTTGCCATGTTGACCAGGTTGGTCTTGACCTCCTGGGCTCAAGCAATCCTCCTGCCTTGGCTTCGCAATGTGCTAGAATTATAGATGTGAACCACTGCACTTAGCCCAGTCCTCATTCTTAGTGGATATTTGCTGACTCTTATTTCTTACCTTGTATTAAAATTTAAAATTAACTTTGTTACTTGTACTCTCAGTGTTGTTACAGCATATAGGCAATTAACTCTTCAGCCACTTAACCAATCTGACATCCAGCTTTTTCTGTAAAGTAGAAATAAGTACTCTCCCTCACAGGATTTTTATTGTTAAGATCAAATGTAGTGTATAACCAAAGTATTTTGAAATAGCAAGGTATTGTATGAGTATATTGTTTTAGATCCTCAAGGTCACTACTTGTATTGCCTTTTTCTTTTTTTTTATTGCCTTTTTCTTTCCTATTGTTTTGTCCTGGGGATCCATGGAAAGCACAAGATTATGTGTTTCTTAGAATCAATCAGAGTGACAAGTCACAAATATTAGGATTTTAGAACCGAAACAAAATTTACAGATCCCCTAGTAAAAAATTTTTTAAAATTTTTATTTTCATGGGTTTTTTGGGGAACAGGTGGTGTTTGGTTACATGAGTAAATTCTTTTGTTTTTGAGACAGGGTTTCGCTCTGTCGCTCAGGCTGGAGTGCAATGGTGTGCTCTCGGCTCACTGCAACCTCTGCCTCCCGGGTTCAAGCGATTCTCGTGCCTTGGCCTCCCAAGTGACTTGGGATTACAGGCGGACGCCAGCATACCCGGCTGATTTTTGTATTTCTAGTGGAGACGGGGTTTCACCATGTTGTCCAGGTTGGTCTTGAACTCCTGACCTCAGGCGATCCACTCTCCTTGGCCTCCCAAAGTACTGGAATTACAGGCGTGAGCCACCACGCCTGGCCAAGTAAATTATTTAGTTGCTATTTCTGAGAATTGGGTGCACCCATCACCCCCCTGGTAAAATATAACCTCATGGCAGGCTGTCTTCTAGTATTCTTTCCATTCTTATCTACCTTCTCTTTTTATTTTTGTCATCCCTCCCCCATTTCTAAAAGTATCTCTTCTATCATGCTTGGTTTTACAGTTTTATCCAGGCATTTTTTTTCCCCTAAATATTAAAACTGCCTTGATTAGATGGGTGAGTCTTCTGCATTTGAATATTTGTTTGAGATGGACTTTAGTTGCAGTTTGGCTGTGAGATTTGGAGAATTGGCTGGGTGCAGTGGCTCATGCCTATAATCCCAGCACTTTGGGAAGCCAAGGTGGGTGGATTGCTTGAGTCCAGGGGTTCAAAACCAGCCTAAACAACATGACAAAACCCTGACTGTACAAAAATTAGCTGGGCATGGGGGACATGTAGTCTTAGATGTTCAGGAGGTTGAGGCTGTAAGTGAGCCAGGATTGTGCCACTGCACTCCATCCTGGGCAACAGAGCAAGACCCTGTCTCAAAAAAAAAAAAAAAAAAAAAAGACTGTTAGAGAATTAGGCACTTAAAATTATATGCTCTCAAAAGAGCTTTTACATTGACAGGCTGGAACCAGATATACTACAGATTGCTCCCACAACGTATTTCTAGAGCCATCTGTGACCAGTTCTAGGTCTGGATGCTGTGGCCAGTAGAATAACTGCCATTCTAAAGGTGTAGCTTTATAGGAACATAGACTTCTTTGGAAGGCTTAAGAATATACTGTTTTTGTCTGCTTAGCATTATTTGAAACTTTATATTAACTTTGGGGTTATGATTGAGAAAGATGGCCTCTCTCGTTGCTTCTAAACCCTGGGAACACCTCTTGAAGACTTTTTTGAAAATGTAAGAAGGTGAAGAAATGAGAAGTAGTTGATTATTGAGGGAAACATGGAAGCTCCGTACTGTTGGCAACAAAATTTTGTGCCAGGTCAACTAAGGTCTAATAAGGATTAATAGTTTACTATTTATAGTTAGGAATTACAGCATTCTGAATCCTGTAAATAAGTCATTCCTCCTGCTAACAATGGGTTTATCATGATTGAAAAAATTATTTCCTAAAAACTCAAAGGTTTTTTTTGTTTTTTTTTTTTGGTGTGTGTTTTGTTTTGTTTTTGGGTGGGTTCGGGGAGACAGAGTCTCAATTTGTCACACTGGCTGGTCTTGAACTCCTGGCCTCAAGCAGTTCTCCTGCCTCAGCCTTGCAGAGGGTTGAGATTACAGGTGTGAGCCACCATCCCCAGCCTAAATTAGAGATATAATTAGAAATTACCATCTCCCTTTTTTTTTTTCCTGGTAAGCAGGGGACATTTGTAACAATCATTGCTACCTCGTCTGCAGTAACCATAGGTTGTTTTTTTGTTTTGTTTTATTTTGTTTTGAGACAGAGTCTCGCTCTGTTGCCCAGGCTGGAGTGCAGTGGTGCAATCTTGGCTCACTGCAAGTTCCGCCTCCTGGGTTCACGCCATTCTCCTACCTCAGCCTCCCAAGTGGCTGGGACTACAGGCGCCTGCCACCACGCCCGGCTAATTTTTTTGTATTTTTTTAGTAGAGACGGGGTTTCACCATGTTAGCCAGGATGGTCTTCATCTCCTGAGCTCATGATCTGCCCACCTCGGCCTCCCAAAGTGCTGGGATTACAGGCGTGAGCCACCGCGCCCGGCCTTTAACCATAGGTTTTTTTTCCCTCTTGGAAATTAAGGTTTGGAAAATAAGAGGAAGCAGTCAGTGTAAATGCAGCTAGTTGGGTGATGTTGAGCTTTTTTTGGTACCACACTTTTGTAAAATGCCTCTCAATACTAGGAGATTGGAAAATATACCATTCTTTAATTATAGGCATCAGAAACCAACTCGATCTAACTTAAGCAAAAGGAAATTTATTGGAAAAATAATGGGAATTCACAAGATTGAGAAGGCTAGAGAAACATACTTGGAAATGACTAAGAATTGAGATAGCTCCGAAGGACTTAGGAAGCTGTAATGGATGCACTATAACAATTTAGATTCTTAGGAGGCAACATTCCGCTGGCCTAGTGTGGGCTATGTGTCTACCACTTGGCTTAGAAAATTGGTGAGGCTTGGTCTGTTGGGACAGGGGAGACCAGGGCATATGTAATTCCTTAGAAGGAAATTGGGGTGTTACTTAGTAAAGGGATACTAGAGTAACCAAAACACAACAAATACTCTTCAGTCATTATCTAAACGTTACAGTGAATGTGAATTTGGAGACCTAAGGTGGCAGATGTCAGCCCTAAGCTTGTGGGGTTGGTTTTTTGGGGTTTTGTTTTTTGGGGGTAATAGCTTTATTGAGATATAAATGACATCACACATCAAAAGTATACAATTTAATGCTTTTTAGTGCATTTAGAGTTCTGCAACCATTACCACAATAAATTTTAGAACATTTTGATCAGTCCCACAAAAGAAACCCTTTTAGCAGTCACACCTCATTTTCCCACACCCCTAAGCAACCGCTGGTATACTTTCTGTCATTCTAGCTTTGCCTAGTCTGGACATGTCATATAAATAGAATCTTATAGTATGTTTTTTTTTTGTGACTGGCTTCTTTGACTTAGCATAATGTTTTCCGAGTTCATCTGTGTTGTAGCTTGTATCAATATTCCATTCCTTTTTCCTGAATAATATTTTATTGTATGGCTCTATTACTTCTGATTTATCCAGTCATCAGTTGGTAGACATTTGGGGTTGTTTTCCAAGGACTGAGGATTTAATGTGCTATTTTGTGAAAATCTGAGAAGTAGGAAGGGGATTTAATGATCTCAACTGTTATCCGTCTGAAAAACCTAACTTGTGATTTTAAATAAAATAGCAGGCTGCCTTCCCCTGTTCCCTTTTTAAAATAGGAACTGACCCTGCTTTAACCTTATGAAGTTTTATTTATGAATAAAGTTTGTACTATTATAAAAAAAATAGAAGGAACTGGCTATTAAGGATAATGCTGCTATGAAAATTCAGGTGCAGGTCTTTGTGTGGAGATGTTTTTATTTCTCTTCGCTGTATACCTAGAATTGCTAGTTCATATGGTAACTCTTTTTAACCTTTTGAGGAACTGCAAGGCTGGTTTCCAGCGTGGCTGTACATTGCCACTAGCAGTGTATGAGAGTTCCATTTTCTCCACCTTCTTGCCTACATGTTATGTGCAGATCTAAGTTCAAATACTGGCTAAAGCATTTCTTGCTTTGTGACCTTGGGCAAACTAATCCTGTTTAGGATCCATTTTGTCAGTTGTAAAACAAAGTACCTAACTTGAAAGTTGTGCTGAGCACATAGTAAGTTTTAAAAAAAGTTTTCGTTTCCTTCCTCCTTTGCCTTCTCCCTGGCAGTTCCTCATAATTTCCTCTTGTATTTCACAGCTTGTTGAACTTGACTTGAATTCTCTTGCTTTTCATTATTTCCTAATCTTCCTGAGAAACACTGGTAAGAGGCAGTGTGGATGTGCTGAATTCACGACTGTTAATCATAATGGCCATCATATAGGGCAAAATATCAGGGTGTCTTAACTTACAGTCTATCACATGTACTTTGTTAAAGCTTTATCCTTGAACAGTTTTTGTAGGGTATAATCCCTGTCAAAGAGGGCAGAGGAATAGAAGTCAATGGCCTTAATCAAGTCAGTCAAAAGATGAACTGAAAAGGGGAATTAGGATACCTCTAGTCTAATTCTGTTCTGCCTCACTTGATTGAAAAAAAGGTTTACACTTTAAAGAACCTGACCCAGCAAGTCATTATGAGACCATCAGAGACCACCTATCTTACCTTTTTCAATACTGTAAAACTGAGTAGTGTGCAAGCAGCCTGTTAAAAACTACAGACTACTGGCACCACAGAACCACAAAAGAGAAAACCTGAGGTGACAGGGTAATGGGAGCCTCTGGAACAACTGGAAATAATGGTTCACTTATCTGTGATGAGGGAAGAAATTTAAGACCAAAGGGTTAAAGCCAAGGTTTTCTTCTTTGTTTGCTTTACCTTAATAAGCAGAGTCTTTAATGCTGGCTGTAAGAACAAGACAACAGTATTTTCTTTTCTTTTCTCTCTCTCTTTTTTTTTTTTTTTTTGTGAGACTGAGTCTTGCTCCATTGCCCAGGCTGGAGTGCAGTGGCGCAATCTTGGCCCACTGCAACCTCCTCCTCCTGGGCTCAAGCAGTTCTCCTACGTCAGGCTCCCAAGTAGCTGGGACTACAGGTGCGCACCATGACAATTTTTGTATTTTTAACAGAGACGGGGTTTCACCATGTTGGCCAGGCTGGTCTCGAACTCCTGACCTCAGGTGATCTGCCTACCTCAGCCTCCCAAAGTGCTGGGATTACAGACATGAGCCATCGTTCCCAGCCAACAACAATATTTTCACAGTTGTTCTGGCAGCTGTGTTGTTCTGACCATATGGAACCCATTTATATCCTGTGATTGGAGCTCTAGGTAGAAAGAGTGTTGTCGTGGGAGATGGAAGTCATCCTGCTTATTTAGTCATTTCTACCAATAGCAGCTTTAAAGGGCTAAAGCTGTTTTTTGTTTGTTTGTTTGTTTTTGTCGTTAGCCCAGGCATAGAAGGGACAAATGTCAGTGACTGTTAATTTGGTTCCTAGTATCTTAGTTTTAGAAATTAAAAATTCAGGCCAGACACAGTGGCTCATGCCTGTAATCCCAACACTTTGGGAGGCCGAGGTCGGTGGATCATCTGAGGTCATGAGTTCAAGACCAGCCTGGCCAACATGGTGAAACACCCCGTCTCTACTAAAAATACAAGAATTAGCTGGGCGTGGTGGTACACGCCGTTAATCTAAGCTGCTTGGGAGGCTGAGGCAGGAGAATCGCCTGAACCAGGAGGCAAAAGTTGCTGTGAGCCAAGATCACACAATTGTACTCCAGCCTGAGTGACAAGAGCAAAACTCTGTCTCAAAAAAAAAAGAAAAAAAATTAAAATTCCACATCATGGCCAGGCGCGCTGGCTCACGCCTGTAATCCCAGCACTTTGGGAGGCCAAAGTGGGTGGATCACGAGGTCAGGAGATCAAGACCATCCTGGCTAACACGGTGAAACCCCGTCTCTACTAAAAATACAAAAAAAAAAAATTAGCCGGGTGTGGTGGCAGGCACCTGTAGTCCCAGCTACTCAGGAAGCTGAGGCAGGAGAGTGGTGTGAACCCGGGAGCCAGAGCTTGCAGTGAGCCGAGATTGTGCCACTGCACTCCAGCCTGGGCGACAGAGCGAGACTCCGTCTCAAAAAAAAAAAATTCCACATAATTTCCTTTTAACAATTTTAACAACTAGTTGAGCTTTTTCAACGATCTATTGTATTTTATAGTTTGTTGTTGTTGTTTGTTTTGTTTTTGCAAAGAGTGGGGGTGCTTGCCATGTTGCCCAGGCTGTTCTTGAACTCCTGACCTCTCTTTGTATATGTCTATTTATTTTTAAGTAACTTTTGGGAATCCTTTGCTGTTGTCTGGGAAATTTAAGTTAGTATGAACTACTGTTATTATTTGCAAAATAGATAACAAAGTAAGCCAAATATTAAAATGAGAGGTCACCTTTAGTGATGTGACCGTATTTGAGGTAACTGCAATAGAATTGAACCCTCAATAGAGAGCACATTTCAGAACAGAGAAGTAGGCTGTGGGACAGACATTAGAGATTTACTTATTATATAAATAAATGACAAATAGGACCTGAGGTTAAACTTTCCCAGCCTATTCGTGTTTTGTTGCAGGGATGAGGTGTCCAAGCTACAATTTTTCACTGTGGTCAAATTGGTGTGCTAGTCTCAAAATATAGTCTTACCTTGGAATTGTTTTTGTTTTTTCCTTTAAAAATTTTTGTAGAGATGAGGTCTCACCATTTTGCCTAAGCTGTTCTCAAACTCCTGGGCTCAAGTGATCCTTTTGCTTTGGCCTCCCGTAATGGTGGGATTACAGATGTGAGCCACTGTATCTAGCCTTTTTTTTTTTTTTTTTTTTTTTGAGATGAGACGAGGTCTCTTTCATGCTGGAGTACAGTGGTGCAATCATGCCTCACTTCACCCTTGACCTCCTGGCTCAGCCTCTCAAGGTTTATGGACACCCACCACCACACCCAGCTACTTTCTGTAATTTTTGTAGAGTTGGGGTTTTTCCATGTTGCCCAGGTGCCCGGGCTGGTGTTGAACTCCTGGGCTCAAGTGATCTCCCACTTGTGCCTCCCAGTGTGCTGGGACTACAGGCATGAGCTGCTGTGCCTGGCCATTTTTCCAATTTTTATTTGAAGGAGGCTTTGCTTTTGTTTTGTCTGTATTTCCAAGTGCTATTTATGGGTCAGCCTGAGTTCCTCCATTTTCTTTGTTGTTTTCTTCAGATACACACATAACACAGTTTTTATGACATTGGGTTACAATTTAAAATTCTGTGAGCAGTTCTGGTAAATACTGGTTTATAATGATGTTGATGTTGACTGGTCGTGCTGATTTACTTGGATCTCTGCTATTCATGTAGAATTCAAATGTAGGATACTTAGGACACTTAAAGCAATACCGAAAGAGGTATCCTTCAGTGTATTTCAGAGAGGAATTTGCTTGTGTACTACATTCAGAAGTAATTTTGTATTGTCTTATCTCTTTTAGGAGGAGAGCATTCCCATTGCTTTATCTGGTAGGGATATCTTAGCTAGAGCAAAAAATGGAACAGGCAAGAGCGGTGCCTACCTCATTCCCTTACTTGAACGGCTAGACCTGAAGAAGGACAATATACAAGGTTAGTTGAATAAAAGTTTGTTTTTAAACTAAAAATGGGAGTTTCAGCCTTGGAGCCATGTGTAGAAGATACTCTTTTTTTAGTCAGAATTTATATTATCTAAAATTTGTATTCTTTCTTTTCAGGTTTTTTCTTTTTTTAGCCTGATGATGGTCTTTTTATTAAAAATGATTCCCAGCTTTTTAGAGATTTCTAGTTTTAAGAGTATTCTTATATGATACACACTTTTGACAGCATTCCAGTGAGACAGAAAAAATAAGTATTAGTGCCCTATAGGTAGGAAAGCTGAGGCTGGGCACGGTGCCTCACAGCCTGTAATCCCAGCACTTTGGGAGGTCAAAGTGGGTGGATCACCTGAGGCCAGATATTTAAGACCAGCCTGGCCAACATTGCGAAACCCTGTCTCTACTAAAAATGCAAAAATTAGCTGGGCATGGTGGCGCACAACTGTAATCCCAGCTACTCAGAAGTCTGAGGCACGAGAGTCACTGGAACCCAGGAGGTGGAGGTTGCAGTGAGCCAAGATTGTGCCACTGCACTCCAGCCTGGGTGACAGAGTGAGACTCTTAACTCAAAAAAAAAAAAAAAAAAAAAAAAAAGGTAGCTGAGGTCATGAGAAGTTAAATTAGTTGACATTGCTACTTGTAAACTATGGAACTATTTCTTGTGGCAGATGAGTGTTAACAGAATTCCTTGTAGAAACATGAACTTCTGTTTAAAGGCTGTGGATTCTGGGATTTTAAGAGCCTAGGCAGTGGGGAATAAAAAATTTTCATAGTTATATTCAATGTAAGTTAATGGAATTAAGATTTCACCTCTGAAACTTTACATTTTTAGCTTTCGTGATCTGTAATTATCTTTTCTTCCCACTTTCATATGATGTAAATAGAGCCTAGGTAGCAGGAGTTTCCTACCTAGGTATTTTACACAGTAAATGTGACTCAAATGTAGTTGGGGCTTTTAGAAATATTGTTAATAAACTTTGAGCTAATAGTTGCGAACTCAGCATGCTGAAAGTTTGTAATTAAGAACGGTATTGGCTGGGTGTGGTGGCTCACGCCTGTAATCCCAGCACTTCGGGAGGCCGAGGCAAGGCAGATCACCTGAGGTCAGGAGTTCAAGACCAGCCTCGCTAACATGGTAAAACCCTGTCTCTACTAAAAATACAAAAATTAGCTGGGTGTGGTGGCATGTGCCTGTAGTCCCAGCTACTCAAGGAGGCTGAGGCAGGAGAATTGCTTGAACCTGGGAGGTGGAGGTTGCAGTCAGCCAAGATCATGTCACTGCACTCCAGCCTGGGTAACAGAGCGAGACTCTCTCAAAACAAAGAAGCAGCAGCAGCAGAAGGCCAGGTGCAGTGACTCACACCTGTAATCCCAGCACTTTGGGAGGCCAAAGCAGGAGGATTGCTTGAAGTCAGGGGTTTGAGACCAGCTGGGCCAACATGATGAAACCCCGTCTCTACTAAAAATACAAAAAATTAGCTGGGTGTGGTGGCGGTTACTCAGTAGGCTGAGGCAGGAGAATTGCTTGAACCTGGGAGGCAGAGGTTGCAGTGAGCTGAGATGGCAGCCACTGCACTTCAGCCTGGACAACAGAGCAAGACTCCATCTCAAAAAAAAGAAGAAGAGTTTAATATTTATATAATAGTATTGCTGAGGGAGAGTCTAAATCTGGGACACTATAATAGGTTCTCTTTTCGTAAAGAGATTTGTCCATTTGAGTTTTCATAATGTCCTGTGTAATGTAATGATTCAACTTTTCATTTTTATTTCTTAATTTTTTTGGTGGGGGAGACAGAGTCTTGCTGTGTCACCCATTCTGGAGTGTGGTGTCATGATCATAGCTTAATGCAGTCTTAATCTCCCAGGCTGATGTGATCCTCCTGCCTCAGCCTCCCCAGAAGCTGAGACTATAGGCACATGCCACCATTCCCAGCTAATTTTTTTAATTTTTTTTTTTAGTAGAGATGGGGTCTTGCTATGTTGCCCAGGCTGGTCTCAAACTCCTGAGCTCAAACGATCCTCCTGCCTCAGCCTCCAAAAGTGCTGGGATTCTAGGCGTGAGTTACTCACTGTGCTGCCCAGCCCCATTTTTTAATACATCTCGGTATCTAGATTATAAGGGGCAGTGTTTCTTTTCTTTTTTTTTATTTGAGACGGAGTTTCGCTCTTGTTGCCTGGGCTGGAGTGCAATGGCACAATCTCGGCTCACCACAATCTCTGCCTCTCGGGTTCAAGCGATTCTTCTGCCTCAGCCTCCCAAGTAGCTGGGATTACAGGCATGTGCCACCACGCCCAGCTAATTTTGTATTTTTAGTAGAGATAGGGTCAGGCTGGTCTCAAACTCCTGGCCTCAGGTGATCAACCCACTTTGGCCTCCCAAAGTGCTGGGATTATAGGTAGGTGTGAGCCACCGTGCCTGGCCTTTTTTTTTTTTCTTTCTTTTTTTTGAGACTGAGTCTCACTCTGTCGCCCAGGCCGGAGTGCAGTGGCGCGATCTTGCCTCACTGCAGCCTCCGCCTCCGGGTTCAAGTGATTCCCCTGCCTCAGCCTCCCGAGTAGGTGGGACTACAGGTGCGTGCCACCACGCCTGGATAATTTTTGTATTTTTAGTACAGATGGGGTTTCACCATGTTGGTCAGGCTGCTCTCGAACTCCTGACCTCAGGTGATCTGCCCACCTTGGCCTCCCAGAGTGCTGGGATTACAGGCGTGAGCCACTGCATCATAAGGTGCAGTTACAGGCGTGAGCCACTGCATCATAAGGGGCAGTATTTCTATAGCTTCTTAAATTTTGTAAATATGATGTATAGCATGTTCTCCCACCTCACCCCATATTTTCTTATATATTCCTTGATACTGTTTCAGCAATGGTGATTGTTCCCACTAGAGAACTTGCTCTACAGGTCAGTCAAATTTGCATCCAGGTCAGCAAACACATGGGAGGGGCCAAAGTGATGGCAACCACAGGAGGAACCAATTTACGAGATGACATAATGAGGCTTGATGATACAGGTAAGAAATGATTACTAAAAGGTAGTGTAGCTCTCTGTTATTTTAGTCACAAGTATTTCAGTAAATTATTAAAAATTGTTTTTAAGAATTAAGGAACAGAAATACTGCAGTAAGAAAAGGAAATGACCACTGCATTCAAGAGAAAAAGACAAATTTACCATAATTGAAAACGATATTTGACTTTATTAGTAATTGTAAAACAGCAAGTTTATAGTAATTTTACCTGTTTAATTGGTAAAGCTAAAAGTATTAGTAGACGATAATGTGAGTTTGTGGACAAATAGGCTACATTGTAAATGTGGGGGTGTAAACTTACATCTCTATCATGGGCAATTTGGGAGTATATTTTAAAATTATAAATGTATATATAATGTGTGTGTGTGTGTGTGTGTGTGTTTTGTTTTTTTTGTTTTTTTTGTTTTTTTTTTGGAGATGGAGTCTTGCTCTGTTGCCCAGGCTGGAGTACAGAGGTGCAATCTTGACTCACTGCAATCTCCGCCTCCCAGGTTCAGGCCATTCTCCTGTCTCAGTCTCCTGAATAGCTGGGATTACAGGCTCCCGCCACCACGCCAGGCTAAATTTTTGTGTTTTTAGTAGAGACGGGGTTTCACCGTATTAGCCAGGATGGTCTCGATCTCCTGACCTTGTGATCCACCTGCCTCAGCCTCCCAGAGTGCTGGGATTACAGGCTTGAGCCACCGTGCCTGGCCATAAATGTATATTTTTAAGAATCTTTCCTGAAGAAAAAAGTTGGGTAAATGCAGGGCTGTATGTACAAAGTTGTTTGCTATGGGGTGGTTTGTCGTGCCGAAAAATTGGACCAACTTAGAAGGAGATTGGCTAACTAAATACGTTAAAGTATAATCTGAATAGGATTCTACATAGTCATTAAAGAGTAAAGTTGACCTGTATTCATTTTCATGAAGAGGTTTCATGATACATTGCCGAGTGGAAAAAGGTAACAAAACAGCAAGAATGAGATCACTCATATAAAATTATATCTTGATTTTAGTTAGAATATTATATATGATAATTATGTGATACATTCTTTGTATTGCATAGGTTTTTAAAAAATTATTATCTTGTTTGATCCTTTTAACAATACTCGGCTCACTGCTCTAGATTAGAGGTATTGCTCTTATGTCAGAAGTCTGGTGTGCCTTCTGCTATTAATTGGGAATTATCCTAAGACAAGAAAGTATGCCTACTGTTGAAAGCAGCAGGTGATTTAGGAAGCTGTACCCCACCCAATGTAGAGGTGAAACAAATATTTTTAAAGCATCCTGTGGTGAAATGGAAGTCTTTATCCTAAAACACATCTTTGTGCCTTTTTGTGGTATTTCCACCTCTATAACACAATGTGTTTCTTCTCTTTCTTTTTTTTTTTTTTTTAAATTTGAGACACAGTCTTACTCTGTTGCCCTGGCTAGAGTGCAGTGGTGTGATCTCGGCTCACTGCAACCTCTGCCTCCTGGGTTCAAGCGATTCTCCTGCCTCAGTCTCCTGAGTAGCTGGGATTACAGGCTCCCACCACCACACCCAGCTAATTTTTGTATTTTTAGTAGAGACAGGGTTTCACCGTGTTGGCCAGGCTGGTCTCGAACTCCTGACCTCATGTGATCCACCCACCTCGGCCTCCCAAAGTACTGGGATTACAGGGATGAGCTACTGCACCCGGCCTAGTTGTTTCTAATAAAAGATAGTCATGTGCTGCATAACAATGTTTTGGTCAGTGACGGACTGCACGTATGTTGGTGTTCCCATAAGATTATAATGGAGCTATACAATGGAGTAGGCTATACCATCACATAGCAATGCATTTCTCAGAATTATCATTAAGCAACTCAGGACTGTAATATTATAAACCTTTATCCTCTTTGCTCAAATTAAAATTAATGAGAATGTATGTTTTCTAAATCTTGCATAGTGCACGTGGTGATTGCTACCCCTGGGAGAATCCTGGATCTTATTAAGAAAGGAGTAGCAAAGGTTGATCATGTCCAGATGATAGTATTGGATGAGGTAATATCTCTTCATTTGGCATTATACTGTTCTGTACTTTTCTGTGCTTTGCTTATAACTGCCAGTGAATGAAGCAAAAGCTGCTTGTGTTTATGATCTAATAAACACATAAACAATCAGTTTAAATTAATTTGCTTATAAAATGTGTTTTACCCATCAGAGGGAGTAGATTATAGGCATTCATTGGAATTCAGCATTTTGTCTTTTTCTTAGAGATAGCAGACATTAGGTTTTAATTTTTTAGTAGAGGAGTGAATAACCTCAATGCCAAATTTATTCTAAGTCTCTTTCTGCTCTGTGATTAATTTTTAAAAGCATATAATATATATTGTCTCTTCTCATTTTGTGCATACTACTTTGTACTGTTTGGTTTTTAATTTCTGTTACATGTATTATCTCACCATGTTATAAATGCCTTTTAAAAACTTATTAAAATCTGTAGTCCTGGGATCTAGCCATGTTTTGTACATGTACAGATGGTCCCTGACTTAAGATGGTTCACTTTACAGTTTTTCAGTGGAAGTGATAAGCTTTCATTAGAAACTGTACTTTGAATTTTTAAGATTGATATTTTTCCTGGTTAGTAATATGCTATATGATACTCCCATGATGCTGGGCATCAGCAGCAAACTGCAGCTCCCAGTCAGCCACATGATGATTGAGGGCAGACAGCCGATACTCTACAGTATACGGCGTTGTCAGGTGATTTTGCCCAACTGTAAGCTAAGGTAAGTGGAGCATGTTTAAAGGAGGCTAGGCTAAGCAATGATGTTCAGTAGGTTTGGGTAATATTTTCAACTTAGGATGAATTTATCAGAACATAATCCCATTGTAAGTCAAGGAGGATCTATAGTGTATCAGCGTTGTTAATGTTTTGACATGAGGTTATTTTCACATTTGGTTTGTGTTTTATTATTATTTATTATTATTATTATTATTTTTTGAGACAGACTCACTCTCTCACCCATACTGGAGTGCAGTGGCGTGATCTCGGCTCACTACAACCTCTGCCTCCCCGCTTCAAGTGATTCTCATGCCTCAGCCTCCTGAGTAGCTGAGATTACAATTACGTACCACCCACGCTCAGCTAATTCTTAAATTTTTAGTAGAGGCGGGGTTTTGCAGTGTTGGCCAGGCTAGTCTCAAACTCCTGACCTCAGGTGATCCTACTGCCTCAGCCTCCCAAATTGCTGGGATTACAGGCATGAGCCACCACGCCCGGGCTGGTTTGTGTTTTAGGTAACATGATTTAATTCAAATCAGGCTTTTATCTTTAAGTAATGAGAGAGAACATTTATTAATCACTGGGTACCAGCACTAAGTGCTTTACATGTTTTTTTGTTTTTTTTCATTTAATTTTTACAAGAAACCTATAAGGTAGGTATCCTGTCAAGTAGTTACTATAGTATGTAGACATCCAATTTCTAATTTGCTTATAAAATACGTTTTATACTTCAGATGCAATAGATAGGCATTCATAGGAATTCAGCTTTTTGTCTTTTTCTTATAGATGCCAGAGTTTAGGTTTAATTTTTAAGAAGAGGAGTGGCTGGATAACTTGAAAGTCAAGTTTTTTCTTTTTTGTTTTGTTTTGTTTTTGAGACAGAGTCTTGTTGTCCCGGTTGGAGTGCAGTGGTGCGATCTCAGCTCACCGCAACCTCCACCTCCCAAGTTCAAGCAATTCTCCTGCCTCAGCCTCCCGAGTAGCTGGGATTACAGGCATGTGCCACCATGCCGGGCTAATTTTGTACTTTTAGCAGAGACAGGGTTTCTCCATGTTGGTCAGGCTGGTCTCGAACTCCCGACCTCAAGTGATCTGCCCGCCTAAGCCTCCCAGAGTGCTGGGATTACAGGCGTGAGCCACCACACCTGGCCTTAGCCAAGTTTTTTCTAAATCCCGGTAAAGTAGTTACTACATTATGTAAACATCCAAATTTTAAGTTTTACAATTTTAGAGTTGTGGAAACTGAAGTACAGAGTAGTTCTGTAACATTCCCACACAGCTGAGAAATGAAAGAGGCAAGATTTCAACCTGGCAGTTTAGCTCCAGAACCTGTACTTTTTTTTGAGACAGAGTCTTGCTCTGTTGCCCAGGCTGGAGTGCAGTGGTGCGGTCTCAGCTCACTGCAACCTCCATCTCCCAGGTTCAAGCAATTCTTCTGCCTCAGCCTCCTGAGTAGTTGGAATTACAGGCGCTTGCCACTGTGCACAGCTAATTTTTGTATTTGTAGTAGAGACAGGGTTTCACCATATCAGCCAGTCTTGTCTTGAACTCCTGACCTCAGGTGATCCGCCCGCCTGGTCCTCCCAAAGTGCTGGGATTACAGGCGTGAGCCACCTCACCCGGCCTCAGAACCCTTACTTTTTTTTTTTTTTTTTTTTTTTTTTTTTGAGACGGAGTAGTCTCACCCTGTCGCCTAGGCTGGAGTGCAGTGGTGTGATCTTGGCTCACTGCAGCCTCTGCCTCCCAAGTTCAAGCGATTCTCCTGCCCCAGCCTCCCGAGTACCTGGGATTATAGGTGCGCACCACCACGTCCAGCTAATTTTTGTATTTTTAGTGGAGATGGGGTTTCACCATGTTGGTCAGGCTGGTCTCAAACTCTTGACCTCGTGATTCTCCCGCCTCGGCCTCCCAAAGTGCTGGGATTACAGGCGTGAGCCACCGCGCCCGGCCAGAACCCGTACTTTTAAACACTACACCGTACTACCTCTTTAATGAGAATCATCACATTAAAATTCTGTTGTGGAGCTGGGCATAGAGGTATGTGCCTGTAGTCCTAGCTACTCAGTAGGCTCAGGCAAGAGGATCACTTGAGCCCAGGAGGTTCAGGCTGCAGTGAGATATGATTATGCCACTGCACTCCAGCTGGGTGACAGAGTGAAATGCTGTCTCTAAAAATAAATTAATTAATTAAATTCTGTTACAGAAAGTGGGGGAGGTTGTCTGTGTAGTATAGAATTTTTTTTTTTTCCCCTAGAAGATGGGGATTATAGATTTTGCCCCCTTCTGCATATTTGACTCTCTGCAGTGTTGGAGAGAATTTATTGTTTTCCACCAGGAACATTTCATGGATGCTTTTGTTGGATGATGCCTTATTCTTTGACCATGTATTAACCAAGACCTTAGACATTATTTTATTGTTTTTAAAATTGTCTTTTCTTTCTACTGCAGGCAGATAAGTTGCTGTCACAGGATTTTGTGCAGATAATGGAGGATATTATTCTCACGCTACCTAAAAACAGGCAGATTTTACTATATTCCGCTACTTTCCCTCTTAGTGTACAGAAGTTCATGGTGAGTATAAATCTGTACTTGGAATCAGTGCCATCCTGTGACCTTTGAGTATGCTTTTATTTGTAATTACATCTTCATATCTGTGAATATACTTTATGCTAATTATTTCAAGCCTTTGGCTCTTTCTTCAGTTGATCAATTAAAGATTTGTTTTACGTAAATTAACTGACTTTTTAAGAAGGTTGTAATAGTAACTTAATTAAATTCCTCATCTTTCACTTAGTTTTTGGTGTCATGATGACATAGCCATTGGTGCTAGCTGAATCGATTCTGGTATTATTCTATATACAAAACAGAGCTTGAGTATCCTAAACTGAAATCCAAAATACTGCAGAATTTGAAACCTTTTGAGCCACGAACATGATGCTAAAAGGAAATGTTCTTTGGATTTTGAATTTTCAAATTAAGGATGCTCAGTCACTAAGTGTAATGCACATATTCCAAAATTAGAAAAAATTTAAAACCTGAAACACTTCTGTTCCTAAGCATTTTGGGTAAGGAATACTCAACCTGTAGTAACTTAGCTGCATTTTTGAGATCTTATATCTTAATTTATTTCTATCGGGTCGGGCATGGTGGCTCATGCCTGTAATCCCAGCACTTTGGGGGGCCGAGGCGGGCAGATCACAAGGTCAGGAGTTCGAGACCAGCCTGGGCAACATGGTGAAACCCCGTCTCTACTAAAAATACAAAAATTAGTCTGTCGTGGCAGTGCGTGCCTGCATTCCCAGCTACTCGGGAGGCCGAGGCAGGAGAATCACTTGAACCCGGGAGGTGGAGGTTGCAGGGAGCAGAGATCGTGCCACTACACTCCAGCCTGGGTGACAGAGCAAGATTTTGTCTCAGGGTGGCAGGGGGGAAATTCTGTAATGACAGATTTATATTTTGTTTTGAAGAGAGTTGCGTCCCTTACAGCAAGAGTTTATCGGACAGAGACGTATAGGGTATATTTTGAATTTGAGATGAACTCTGCTTTCATTTAAGAAGACGACTCATCTTTTTCCTGCTCCCCCCGCAGAATTCCCATTTGCAGAAACCCTATGAGATTAACCTGATGGAGGAACTAACTCTGAAGGGAGTAACCCAGTACTACGCATATGTAACTGAGCGCCAAAAAGTACACTGCCTCAACACACTTTTCTCCAGGGTAAGAAGTAGGCTTCCGCTGTTGAATATTATCTCTCGAGTCCCAGTAAAACAGATGATTTCATCAATTTTCCCACCATCTTCACTGTATAAAAGTTCGTAGTGTTTCTGGCTTTGGCACGGTGGCTCATGCCTGTAATCCCAGCACTTTGGGAGGCTGAGGCAGGCAGATCACGAGGTCAGGAGTTTGAGACCAGCCTGGCCAACATGGTGAAACCCCGTCTCTACTACAAAATACAAAAAAATTGGGCATGGTGGCATGTGCCCATAAGCCCAGCCACTTGGGAGGCCAAGGCAGGAGAATTGCTTGAACCCAGGAGGCGGAGGCTGCAGTGAGCTGAGATTGCGCCATTGCACTCTAGCTCTGGGCGACAGAGCAAGACTGCGTCTTGGGAAGAAAAAAAAAAAAGATTAAAAAATAATTCATAGTGTTTCCTAAAAGGCAGGTTTAGTTGTTGACCTAAAGTTGATACTAAATGATTAACCAAGTCACAGATACACTTTTGAATAGTTTCTGAAATACTTTGACCTTAACTAGGGTTAATCCTCATTATTCACATATTCTGTATTTGTGAATTTGCTTAGTCACTAGAATTTATTTGTAACTCCGGAATTAATACTCAAGGTAGTTCAGCAGTCATTTGTGGATGTGTACAGTGTGGCAAAGAGTTTAAGTCACCTGACATGCACATTCCCAGCTGAGGTCGAAGAAGGCAATCTCTGTCCTCTTGTTTAGCTCTCATACTGTGAACAAGGGTCCTTTTCACAGTCTGTGCCATGTTTTTCAAGTTTTTGTTGCTGATTTCACAGTTTTAATTGGCCCCTACACATGGTGCTGAAGTGCTGCCCAATGCTGGTGGCATTGGTTGTGAGTATATTAAAGAAGGTATTCTTGGCTGGGCACAGTAGCTCATACCTGTAATCCCAGCACTTTGGGAAGCCGAAGTGGGCAGATCACCTGAGGTCAGGAGTTCAAGACCAGCCTGACCAACATGCTGAAACCCTGTCTCTACTAAAAATATAAAAGTTAGCCAGGCATTGTGGTGGGTGCCTGTAATCCCAGCTACTCAGGAGGCTGAGGCTGGAGAATTGTTTGAACCCAGGAGGCAGCTGTTGCAGTGAGCTGAGATTGCACCATTGCACTCCAGCCTGGACAACAAGAGTGAAACTCCATTTCACAAAATATATATATATATATATATATTTTTTTTTAAATGGAAACACATAAAACATAACTACTTTGAATCAGATAATCAATTGTATTACTCTTGTTGACAGTTATGTGGCCCTTAAGAAATATACTCTAATACAGTAAATCTTAGATATTATTATCTTCCATCTATTATTTACAATTTTTACAATTTACCATCTCTCTCATGAGATTCTAAGTTTTAGACCATGTTAATGTTTCTTGTTTGCTGGTTCGTGTTTTCAAGATTTGGCAAACCAAATGAAGGTTTTATTTTTATTTTTCTCATACTTATTTTTTTCTGTGCTCAGCTTCAGATAAACCAGTCGATCATTTTCTGTAACTCCTCTCAGCGAGTTGAATTGCTAGCCAAGAAGATTTCTCAACTGGGTTATTCTTGCTTCTATATTCATGCTAAAATGAGGCAGGTGAGTATAAAACTAGAACTTGCACAAATTTAATAAGAAATCTCTTCCTTTCTTTATTTTGTTTTAATGTTCTTTTAAATGTCCTGAGTTTAAGAATAAACTGTTCCTTAGTAGCCAAAGGACCTTTCATTTTGACCTCCCTCAGGTTCAATTTTCTAGCAATAAAATAGGGATAATAGTACATATTCATAACTTACAAGGTTGTTAGGAAAATTAAGATAAATGTTTAAATGAGTACTTTGGAAGCTGTCAGGCATGATACAAATGTAAAATTTTATTCTTCCTTTCCATGTTTAATTCTCTGTTTAATACAGTAACTAGCCACATGTGGCAATTTAAATCGGTTAAAATTAAAATAAAAAGTCAGTTTCTCAATCACAGCCACATTTCAAGTGCTCAGGCACCTGTTGCTACTGGATAGTGTATTGGAATTGGAAGTACAGACACAAATATTTCCTTTATTATAGAAGTTTTACTGGACAGCACTGCTCTGGATTTTTAAATATGGCCCCTCAGCTGGCTGATTTTTCTTTTTTTCTTTACTGTTTGCCTTTAGAAAAGAGGCAATATCTAAATTTCAGAATTTGATTTAGCAAAAAATAATTTAAAACTGTAACAAAAATGACTTTTTTGTTAACTACATTATGAAATTTCGTAAGTAAACAGTTTCTGTAGACGAAGAGATCAAGAATTTAACTCATTTGGTTTTGAAAGCAGCTTAATATCATGGATCACTTATAAACAGATTTTGGGTAGAACTGATGGTCTGGGAGAAATAATTATGGGAAATTTGGGGCTGTATATGAGTGTTAATCAAATGGAATACATTGCTTTCTCCTAGGAACATCGAAATCGTGTATTTCATGATTTCCGAAATGGCTTATGCCGCAATCTTGTTTGCACTGGTAAGTATTTTTGTATTTCCTTTACCCAGTGTTTTTCTCCCAAGTTGTTTTTTGCTTTCTCTGTTGATATTACACAGTGCAACCTGTGACATAGTCCGACACACCCTACCACTACTTCTAGGATTTCTGAAGTTGAAAATGAACTCTTGTCAGCTCCTGATACTGGGTTCCATATCTGAAACTTCAGAATACTTACTCTGGCACTCATACCTCATCTCTGTCTTTTTTTTTGGCGGGGGTGGGGATGGAGTCTTTGTCACCCAGGCTGGAGTGCAGTGGTGCGATCTTGGCTCTCTGAAACCTCCACCTCCTGGGTTCAAGTGATTCTCCTGCCTCAGCCTCCCAAGTAGCTGGGATTGTGGGCGCCTGCTACCGCTTAGCCCGGCTAATTTTTGTATTTTTGGTAGAGACAGGGATTGCACCATGTTGGCCAGGCTGGTCTCGAACTCCTGACCTCAGGTGATCTGCCTGCTTTGGCCTCCCAAAGTGCTGGGATTACAGGCTTGAGTGCACCCAGCCTCTTTTAGACACATTTTTTAAAACTTGCTTACAATTACTGGAAAAAAGTAACTTGTGAGCAGAAAGTTATTTATGATAAAGTGATTATGAAAGGTAATGCCAGTAATGTGCAAATGCATTTGAATAACTGAATTAAATTAATAAACTTAGGTTATGCTAGAAATATGTGTTAGTATTGTACTGAGAGACATTTCTAAATTGAAAAAATGAAAATTATCTTTTTTTTTTTAAGATCTGTTTACCCGAGGTATTGATATACAAGCTGTGAATGTGGTAATAAACTTTGATTTCCCAAAGCTGGCAGAGACCTATCTCCATCGTATTGGAAGATCAGGTGAGGAAAAAAGAGGTGATATTCTTGGTAGAAGTTCTTTTTTGAGACGTGTAATGACTAAATTTTGTTCTTTTGTGAAATAGAGTACAGTAGCTATGAGAACAGTGAATTAACAGTAATTCAGTTGTTTGGTATTTAAGACTAAATTTTTTTCTTTTGTGAAATAGAGTACAGTAGCTATGAGAACAGTGAATTAACAGTAATTCAGTTGTTTGGTATTTAAGACTAATTTCTAATTCTTCTGTAGCATTTATTAAGAAAAGTTAAAATAACTGCTTAATTTGAGATGAAATTAACACATGAGAACTTCACTCATTAGGTGGTATGTTCTGTGACTATTGTTTAGTGTGTATTTTATGGCAGTTTTTGACTGCCATTTTGTCAAAAATGAGCAGCCATTTTGTCATTTGAGAAAGGTGAAATAAAGTACTATTTTGGGCTGCGAAACCTGAAGTTGTAGGGAAACCTGTGTTTGAAGACCATTAAGAAGTTGTTTTGCATATAAGAATGGCACTGAACATCGTTATCAATCCTGTGTGGTTTTGCCACTGCTTGACTTGCACGATTCGCATTGATTTTCATATTTTATTCATTAAAATTTTTAAACAAATGTTTTTTAGGTCGCTTTGGTCATCTTGGCTTAGCCATCAACTTGATCACATATGATGATCGCTTCAACCTGAAAAGTATTGAGGAGCAGCTGGGAACAGAAATTAAACCTATTCCGAGCAACATTGATAAGAGCCTGTATGTGGCAGAATACCACAGCGAGCCTGTAGAAGATGAGAAACCTTAACAAGCATGTACGTCCCTGACAGAACAGCTAAGAGGAACCTTTAAATGAGGGAAATCAAAATCTTCTTTCCTGGGGGAAATTTGATGTCACACCATATGTAATAGCAATAAAGGGTAAAATACCCACTAGCATAAATGACAGTAAATAATATCTCTTGTGGGAGGTTGTAGTCTCATTCGAGAATCTGTAAATGTTGTTCTTGAATGCAGCTTCCCGAGTAATGTGGTAGATTAGCAGTACTTAAATTCAGAGTCCTAAAATAATGAAAGCAAAAAAGAATGTTTTTCAGCAATTTGTTTTTCTTTTTGAAACAAGGTCTCACTGTCATCCAGGCTGGAGTGCAGTGGTGCAATCATAGCTCACTGCAGCCTGGTTCTCCTGGGCTCCTGAGTAGCTGGAACTGTAGGCACATGCCACCACGCCTGCCTAATGTTTTAAATTTTTGGTAGAAACAAGGTCTTGCTTTGTTGCCCAGGCTGGTCCAGAACTCCTGAACTCCAGCAATCCTCCTGCCTTGGCTTCCCAAAGTGTTAGGATTATAGGCACAAGCCACTGTGCCACTGTGCCACTGTGCCTGGCCTTTTTTGGCAGTTTTGTAGGGGGGATTTTTGTTGTTTTTGTTTTTTGAGACAGTCTTGCTCTGTTGCCCAGGCTGGAGTACAGTGGCACAATCACGGCCCACTGCAACCTCTGCCTCCCAGGTTCAAGCGATTCTGGTGCGCCTCAGCCTCCCAAGTAGCTGGAATTACAGGCATGCTACACCATGCCCAGCTAATTTTTGTATTTTTTAGTAGAGTTGGAGTTTCACCATGTTGGCCAGGTTGGTCTTGAACTCCTGACCTCAAGTGATCTACCCACCTCAGCCTCCTAAAGGGAGGCTGGGATTACAGGTGTGAGCCACTGCACTGCCAGTAGTTTTGAATATGAAAGTATTTACATTTCTGAAAATGTAAAATGTTTTTAGCATTTACTCTTAATTTCTAGTAAGTACATTAATCACTCTGATAAAACTATCCATAATACCTTATTACCAAATGTTTAATCAGATTATGAGGATGGCCATCTTTTTAAAATACCCACTCTGGGCCGGGTGTGGTGGCTCACACCTGTAATCCCAGTACTTTGGGAGGCCGAGGTGGGCGGATCACGAGGTCAAGAGATCGAGACCATCCTGGCCAACATGGTGAAACCCTGTCTCTACTAAAAATACAAAAATTAGCCGGGCATGGTGACACGCACCTGTAGTCCCAGCTACTCGGGAGGCTGAGGCAGGCCAATCACTTGAACCTGGGAGGTGGAGGTTACAGTGAGCTGAGACCGCACCACTGCACTCCAGCCTGGGTGACAGAGCTAGACTCCATCTCAAAAAAAAAAAAAAAAAGCCACTTGGGCTGGCTCAGTGGCTCACACCTGTAATCCCAGCACTTTGGGAGGCCGAGGCGGGTGGATTACCTGAGGTCGGGACTTCAAGACCAGCCTGGCCAACCTGGTGAAACCCCGTGTCCACTAAAGATACAGAAAATTAGCCAGGCGTGGTGGCGGGCGCCTGTAATCCCAGCTAGTCAGGAGGCTGAGGCAGGAGAATCTCTTGAACCTGGGAGGCAGAGGTTGCAGTGAGCCGAGGTCATGCCATTGCATTCCAGCCTGGGCGGTAAGAGCGAAACTCTGCCTCATATATAAATAACCCACTCTGATTTCCTAGGTAATAAGAGTGAAACTCCGTCAAATACATAAATAAAATACCCACTCTGATTTCCTGGACAACCTGTCTTCCCATCTTTTTTTTATTTTTATTAAGATGGGATCTCACTATGTTGCCCCGGCTGGTTTCAAACTCCTGGGTTCAAATGATCCTCCCACCTTGGCCTCCCAGAGTGCTGGGATTATAGGTGTGAGCCACCATGCCCGGCCTCTATCATCTTTTGGTGACTATTGGGCTCTAGTTACAAATGCATGAAACAAGGCTTAGCTTTAAGCAAGGTAGGTTGTTTCAGTATTTCCTCAAGAAAATCTGATTTGACAAAGGATAGTTTCCAAATTATAGGTGAACATCTTACCTATTTAAGTAACCTAATGTTACTTAAATTTTTTTTTCTTTTTTAAATAGAGACGAGGATTTACCATGTTGGCCAGGCTGGTCTCAAACTCCTGACCTCAGGTGATCCGCCCACCTCAGCCTCCCAGAGTGCTGAGATTACTGGCAGGAGCCACCTCACCCAACGAATTGTTACTTAAATAATTTTTAAATTACTCTGTACTCTTTTTTTCCTTAAGTTAAACATCAAACACAAACTCTTGGACAAGCATAAAACTAGCCAATGTTTGCTAGTACTTTGGCAGAGTATTCAGTTTGTGTAAGGTTAATTTTTTTCCCCCTGATTTAATTGTTACGAGTGAGGGCTGCCTGCTATCAGAACATTCACATTCATTGAGGCCCCCAGTCTATGTCAGGGTTGCCTACCAGAAATTATTTAATCCTATAACCAGTAGATTCTATAGTAGGCACAAGGTTAGTAGAAACTACTAGAAAAGAGCATTTGGGATGAGGATTGTGAAAACCTATGTATCCTAGTTTGTGTTGCTTTCAGAATGTTAATTTTATATTCTCTTCTTCTGTAGGCTTTGACAAATTACAAAAGGCTCGTTTGGATCTGTGACACATCGTTTTGGGGGGAATGCTCTTCTCTTTGTGGGTTTTTCATCTTTTATTTTGGAACTATGAAGACTTAAAAGAGCTCAGACATTTTCTTTTTTTAACTGGTGAAGAGAAAAAGGCTGAAAAGAAGGAATATACCTTTTTTGTTCCACTTGTTTGCACTGTGTGCTGACTGAACATTAGTTGCACTAACTGCTGGTTTTTTAAAAATGTTTTCTGGGGAAAGGGGACAAGGAAGGAAAAGAAAGAAGAGAAGGGGAGAAACCCTAAAAAGAGAAGAATCTTAATGAACACACAAGCTTGTCAATGATTTCAAAATTCTCCAACAGCTGACTCTCGTGCATTTCAACTTCTCCCTGATTCCTCATCCGTTTTTTAAGCCTGAAGAGCTTATTACTTATTTGTGCGAAGTGCCTTATGCTATGAGACCATTCAGAATATCATCTTTTAGACACAGCCCGAGGAATCAACAATAGTAACTCTTTCCTTTTTTCTTTTTCTTTTAAAAAATGTCTTTTCATTTTGGTTTCAGGTTGAAGTCTCTTCCCTTTCTACCCAGTACTCGAGCCCAGGGCTAGAAGTTGAAACTTACTAGTAATGTTAAACACCATTTTTTTTTCTTTTTGTGGAGGAGTTGATATGCAACTGCAGTTCATCCGCACTGTAAATACATGTATTTAAAAAAACAATCCCAAGTAAAAATTTCTTCTGGGCTGAGTAGATAAAAAACATCATCGCTCCCAAAGGAAAGAGCAGTCTATCATTGCAGGAGCCATATGACAAGCCTTTGTGCTCTGTAGCAGACACTAAAGACTGGGTTACATACGCCTCCAGTAGTAGTATGGCACTTGATGTGTAGACATGTCAGAGCCTTGGCCCTCTTTCCTCTGTGGCAAAGCGTGTCCCATAGAAAATTGGGTGTGTATACTTGTATAAACTTTGTAAATAAGTTTTTTTTCTGGGTTCATATATATATATATATATATATATACATATATATATATTTTTTTTTGGATGAAGGTTGCTGGGATTAAGGGGATTAGAGTGATTATGGGAGCAGCTAAAGATGAGAGGGGCTCAGTTTTACGCAACACTAAATTCTAGAAAGTACTTTGGCCTCGTGCTGTAGAGAGATTTCTATGGTACCCTGTGTTAGTAAAGGGGCCCAGAAATCTGGGATGTACTGTTTGCTGCCACACTGTCTCACCTAGTACCTTTGGAGTAGGTTTACCAGAGAGAGCAAGGAAGCTTCAAAACATTGATAATTCAAGATTTATTTTGAGAAGCTCTGATTTTGCTTCTTCCCCCTTTCTAAAAGTTTGAGGAATATTTCAAGCTCTGCAACAGGGGGCAAAGATTAATCTACCTTGCAGTGTAGGAATTCTATTGAGTGGCAGTGTCATTGAGCAGTATATATATAAAGCACAGATTTGCATTTCAGAATATTAGCCAGTACCAGCTTTGGTAACGTTAGCAGTTCTGGAGCTTAATTTTCTGTGGATCATTTCCTGTAGTGTGTAAATGTGTTGCCCTCTGCCCGCTTTGATACATAAACTTGCAGGAATGGGCAACCTGAGAGCTGTTAACTTTCATGCTACAGAAAGCTGCTTGCCATTCTCTTGCATTGTGACAAGAATTGTTACCTGTCATTTTGCACTGTAAATTGCTGGCAGATGCTTTACAGTCAATAGTGTTGCTTTAAATTGTGCCCCTCCCAACATGCTTGATGTTTGGCCTGATCTCCAGGCAAAAGGAGTGAGATGAATCAAAACCAGTGAACTTTTTTTTTTAAATGTTTTTAATTCCCTTTTAACCCAGTGTACTAGGTCAATCAGGAGGCATCTGGAAAGGGGGGAAAAAAGCAAAAAACAAAATCAAAAAAAATTGATTTCCATATTTTGTTTTTCAAAACCCTAAAATATTACAAAATAAGTCCTGCATATACTTTAATGTTTTAACTCTTTTGGACAAAGGAATCAATTACTTGAAGTTGCTTTTTTGACTCTGCCTACTTCTGAGCAAACTATTTGCCACTCACCCACAATTCCTTGGAGATCAAAATCCTACAGATGCCTCCTGATGGGACATAGCCCTAACTCCTTAACAGCTGTAGCAAGAACTGCACGGTACAAACCCAAAAAAGAACAAGCTCATCTATTTGGAACCCAAGCCTCATATTTTCTGTCCAGTCAATGTTGGTTACTAAATAGAAAACCTAATTAAGGAAGTAACTTTTTTCCAGGGAGGGGTGGGAGAGGGAATTTAAAAGGTGTCAACTTTTGACCAAAACAATTTTGCCCTTGTACCGATGCAGCTCTCTTTCTCCCCCACCTCTTGCGAGATAAGAGGGATCATTCATGTAGAAGAAAAGAGTATAAATGCAATTCTGTATCTCGCTAGAGAACATGTGGGTGACTAAACAAAAAGTGCAGTCTCCTTCGCCAACTTCAGACTGCGTGGTGCCACATGCCTGTGGGTCCCTCTTAAAGCACAGACTTAAAATGGAAAGTATTACTGAAGTATAGCCTCTAATGAGGAGTGGCACTTAAACTATCTGGGACACCACTACTGGACACGGTCTTGTAGAGGCAGCTGTCCAGTTTTGGTGCTTGACTCTTGAATAGGAATTGTTAAATGGAAAGATGCTCTGAGGACTAGGTCAAAGCCTGGTCTTTTTTTTTTTTTTTTTTCTCTCTTTCTTTTTTGGGCCCTCATAATAAGCATTGTTACTATTGGAAGTTGTTTTCACATTCTTTCCAATATTAAATATGTATTTTTTTTTAAGTAATGATAATATTTTCCAGTGGCTCATTTGGATGAGAACTACCCCCTATTTTTAATATTAAAACTACATCCAACTCATCATTCAGCCTTTGGTTGTACAGTTGTGTAATGGGCTATGGACTGTTACACACCTTACCACCTCTAGGCCTATGTTTTTTCTTTCCCCATATATTCTGATGGGGATAAATACTGTTTTGCCTTTCCCATAGGAATGGAATACATTTACTCTAAAATGATCTTTCACAGAAGTAAGAGAGAGGGAAACCTAAATATACCTCTAAATTGTTTGAAGTTGGTCCCAGCAGCATAAAATGGGTTGGCCCCAAAGGGTTGGAGGGTGGGCTTGGTTATCAGTATTTGTTTTCAGAATGAGATGGGAGCATCTTTCCTTTGCCACGTGCTTTGTGCTTGATAACATCATGCTTGGTTCAAATGACAACTCAGCACAAAGCCTTGAGTATAAATTGTTGGAATCAAAACATCTCATTCTGATGACGTGGTTTAATTTTTTAATTTTTTTTTTTAATAGGGGTGGGAGGGAGGGTACTTTGCCCCAAAAGGGAGGGTGTCTGCACTAAGGATTTAGAAACACTTTGGAAGCTCATAACCTCATCAGAAACTGCCTTTAGCCACACTCCTGACCTTCTAGATGAGTAACAAAAAAATGAAATAAGTTCTTGGAAATTAAGCCATTTATTTTAATTTGCTATTTTTTTCAGTGTTCTAGGTATCTTTAAATTTGTTATTGTGGAATCATTTTCCTGCCAAATACCTTTATCAAAATTATTGGCCTCATGAGAGCTGAAGTAAGTCAGCTTTTTGGTGAACTTTAGTGGACTTCCGTGAGATTGTAGTTGTACTTTGTATCTCTAGTTTTTTAAAACTCCCAAAGAAAATCTACTCTCCTTTCTGATCTAAAAACTCATCTTTGGGGTAAAGAGTTAAGTGTCCAAAGGTTGTCACAGTTCATGAGGTCAGAGGGAGCTAGCCTGGCACCTAGACTCTGCTCCTCCACAGCTGACAGATTCCAACAGAAGTGTATTTAAATTCTCCAGTAGACAATGCTGGGCAAGGGAGGGGGTAGGGCTGGGTTATTAAGATACAGGCTGCTGTATTTTAACCATTGGTTGTGGGGTAAGGGGAGCCTGGAGAAAACAAAGTCACTGTTCCCTTTTTTGAAACAGGAAAAAAAATTATTTTTTGTTCAGTAAAAATGGTAGAGAATTCCAATGTCCCTAGCCACAAGGGACCAGTTCCACTGAGAAGTGAACAGTGGGAACTCAAAATTTCAGAAACATCGAGGGAAGGGAAAATTGGCTTTCTCTTAATTGGCAGATGTTCCAGTGGGGGGGGGGGGCTCTGTTTTTGTTGGGATGTGTTATGTTGTATGTACACATATATGGACCAGAGTCTGCTGAGTTTATAAGGTTCAAAAAATATGGTAAAATCTTGGTTTTTGTTAATTTATCTCAATAAAAGCCCACTGGAACTCCAAATGTGTGTGTGGTATGTCCTTAGTAGCAGCTGTGTGCATAGGAATCTGAGCATTTTGCTCAGGTAATTCATACTGTGAAACAGACGTTTCTCAACCCATCATTCCTGTGAAGCCCAGTTGAATTCAGAGCCCCTTCATCTGTTCTAGATACTGTTCTACCATGCCGTCAGATTTCACAGCCTAAATGGAGAACCAAGATAATCGGTTGGGAAGAGGGGAGATGTGGTCCATAATATGTCCAAATACATCAGTAATTACCACCTCCTACAATTGTTCTCAAATGTAAAGCTGAACATACATACCCCCAAAACCAAGGTATACTACATCTTAACAGTATGAATGGAATTCATATGCTGAGAACTACAAACCACTGATGAAATAAAAGATTGGGAAATAAAAGTTGGGAAAAGCAGACACTTAAAGCTGAGCACATCACTCTTACTACCTCTCTACCCAAAGAAAGGCTTAAGTATAACTAAGAAAATAGTCAGTCCCCTGTATCTGGGTTTTACGTCTGCACAGTCAACTGCAGACCAAAAGTGTTAGGCCTACAATGGTTGGGTCTGTACTGAGTATGTACAGATTTTTCTTGTTCTCTGAACTACAGTATAACAACTGTCTACATAGCACTTATTGCACTAGATACGAGTAATCTGGAAATGACAGAGTGTACAAGATGATGTCCAGAGATTATACGCAAACACTACATCATTTTATATAAGGGACTTGAGCATCTGAGGGTTTGGGTATTTGCAAGGGAGGGTGGAATCCTGGAACCAACCCCCATGGATACCAAGGGGCAAACAACTGCAATACCTATATGCTGGAGCTACAAAATAAACTGACAGAAAAATCAGACCTAGATAAATGGAGATGCCATGGTTCATGGACTGGAAGAATAAATCTGAGTTTCACCAATTTGGTCTAGAGGGTCAATGCATTTCCAGTCAATCCCAATAGGCTTTTTTGTAAATACCCACAAGCTGATTCTATAAAATAACGTGGAATGCTGGGTGTGGTGGCATTCACCTATAGTCCCAGCTATTCAGGAGGATAAAATGGGAACATCAGTGGAGCCCAGGGGTTCCAGGCCAGCCTGGGCAACATAGACCTCTCTAAAGTAGTAAAATTTATATGGGAAGGCAAATTATGCCGTAACAATTCTGTAATAGGAAGAAATTGGAGGAGTCACTACCTGATTTGGACTCAATATAAAGATGCAGTAACGTATTAGCAAAAGGATAGACATGTATTGATGGAACAGAATAGCCCAAAAATAGACCCACACAAATATAGTTGATTTTTGACAGTGCAAAGGCCATTCAATGAAGAAAATAGAGTCTTCAATAAGTGATATTGAATACGTTGCAAAAATCTTTCACCCATTCCTTGTGCCTTCTATAAAAACTCAAAATGGATCATACGGCCAGGCACAGTGGCTCATTCCTGTAATCCCAGTACTTTGGGAGGCTAAGGCAGGCAGATAACTTGAGGCCAAGAGTTCAAGACCAACCTGGCCAACATCACAAAACACCACCTCTACTGAATATATAAAAATTAGCTGGGTGTGGTGGTGCATGCCTGTAGTCCCAGCTACTTAGGAGGCTAAGGCACAAGAATTGCTTGAACCCGGGAGAGGGCGGTTGCAATGAGCCAAGATTGTGCCACTGCACTCCAGCCTGGATGACAGAGCAAGACCCTATCTCAAAAAACAAAAGAAATGGATCATAGACCTAAAAGTAGAACATGAAACTAAAATTTCTGGAAGAAAATGAGAGAATCCGTGACCTGGTTGGGTTTGGCAGAAAGCTGAACATGCAATGTTATGGAGAAGATTGATGAGCAGCTGTTAAAATCTTCTTATCAATTAAGTGAGCTGTGGAGGATATAGAATAAGTAGTAACTTAGAATAATAGGAATTAGAATTTAGTTCAAGTAAATTCAGAAGTTAAGGAGAAAGCTGGGCCCAGTGGCACACGTAGTCCCAGCTACTCAGGAGGTTAAGTCTGGGGGATCGCTTGAGTACCTGGAGGAGTTCAAATCCAGTTTGGGCAACATAGACCCTGTGTGTGTGTGTGTGTGTGTGTGTGTGTGTGTGTGTGTGTGTGTGTGTCTCAAAAAAAAAATGTTAAGGAGACTTCAAAGATTTACAGATTGTACATTGGAAAAGTACATTGGCCAGTCACAGTGGCTCACACCTGTAATCCCAACATTTTGGGAAGCCGAGGTGGGGGTATTACTTGAGGTCAGGAGTTTGAGACCAGCCTGGCCAACATGGTGACACCCTGTCTCTACAAAAATGCAAAAATTGGCCAGATGCAGTGGCTCATGCCTGTAATCCCAGCACTTTGGAAGGCCAAGGCAGGCGGATCACGAGGTCAGGAGTTCGAGACCAGCCTGGGCAACATAGTGAAACCCCGTCTCTACTAAAAATACAAAAATTAGCCGGGCATGGTGGTGCATGCCTGTAATCCCAGCTACTCGGGAGGCTGAGGCAGGAGAATCACTTGAACCTGGGAGGCAGAGGTTGTGGTGAGCCAAGATCGTGCCACTGCACTCCAGCCTGGGCAACAGAACGAGACTCCGTCTCTAAAAAAAAAAAAAAAAGTACAAAAAAATAAGCCAGGCATGGTGGTGGGCACCTGTAATCCCAGCTACTCGGGAGGCTGAGGCAGAGAATTGCTTGAACCCGGGAGGCGGCGGTTGCAGTGAGCCGAGATCGTGCCACTGCACTCCAGCCTGGACGACAGAGCGAGACTCCGTCTCGAGGAAAAAAAAAAAAAAATTAGCCGGGCATGGTGGCATGCACCTGTAATTTCAGCTGTTCAGGAGGCTGAGGCAGGAGAATCACTTGAACCCAGGAGGCGAGGTTGTATTGAGCCGAGATCGTGCCACTGCACTCCAGCCTGGGCAGAGTGAGACTGTCTCAACAAAAAAAGTCAAGTCAGGTAACCTGTCTCCAAATTCAGTTCTTTCACTGCACTACCCTGTCTATAAAGGAATGTGGGGGGACATGTCTTCAATCAGAGGAGCAAAGAGAACGGATATGAAAATCACTTAACAGTACTGTACAGTCTGGTCTAAGGTCAGACTTCCTTGTAGACTCTGTGGGAAAGTATTGATTCTTAGATTCCCCGGTTGTCTTTCCATTATCTCATTAATCTAATTACAGAATAGAGAGTGTAGCAGGTGCCTACATCTTCAGGGCTGTTCTCTAAGCTCACTGTCTCCACAGATTGGCCCGTATGAACCACACTAACATTCCCTTTGGTCCCTGGCTTCCATTTGGGTTTGCTCACCAGGGATTCCCCCCAGGAAATCAGTGGGAAGGAAGACAGTAATGTCCTCTAATTCCCTAATTAGAGTGTGTCTGCCTCTAATTCCCTCCCTGCAAGATTGTCTCTAGCTGCTTCGTCCTTCAGCCTGAGGTCTCTTACTGAGTCTAAATCTACATGACTCTTGTCTCATTTTCTGGTAACTGTTGCCTCCCTTTGTTAAGTTCTGCTACATAAGTCCTCTTCAAATTATGCTATTACAAGTGCGCCATCTGTTTCTTTTTGGGATCCAGACTGATAGAGTAATTGGTACCAGAAGTGGCCCTGGGAAACAGACTCTTAAAATTAGATCTGGGATTGGGTTAGTCATACTTGAAGAGCTCAATAACCTCCTCATGGGAGGTGGTGGAGGGGAGGCCGGGAATGGGACATGAGTGATCCATGGCATACAGTGGTGTCACAATTCAAATTTTGACTGGTGGTACCATGGGATGGAGTGAGGTAAAGGGCAAGGCATGGGGAAAGGGAGCTGTGACAATTATAGTGACAATAGGCCCTCGAGTGCATGCAGAAGAATAAGAGAAATAAAAATTAGGGACATGCCAGCTGGGTGCGGTGGCTCACACCTGTAATCCCAACATTTTGGGAGGCCGAGGCAGGTGGATCACCTGAGGTCAGGAGTTCGAGACCAGCCTGGCCAATATGGTGAAACCCCCATCTCTACTAAAAATACAAAAATTAGCTGGGCATGGTGGTGGGCGCCTGTAATCCCTCGCTACTCTGGAGGCTGAGGCAGGAGAATCGCTTGAACCCAGGAGGTGGAGGTTGCAGTGAGCTGAAATCGCACCATTGCACTCTAGCCTGGGTGACAAGAGCAAGACTGTCTTAAAAAAAAAAAAAAAAAAAAGGAACATGCAATTAACATTCAAAGAGAAAGAGAGGGCCTCCTTGGGAGTTTTGGTGAAGGGCCCTTATCTGTAGATATTTTTGGTGTTAGCTAATTGATTCCAGTGTCCCTAGGACTGAAATAGATGGCAGCCTTTGAAAATCAAGTTTTACTTGATTTGTATAAACAGAAAAGCTCTAGATCTGTTGAAGAGAATTCTGACTTGAGCTAGTCTGTTGAACTCCCCTCAACAAGGCCAGTTCCTTGAATAAAAGGGAATCTGAATCTGGGTCCCCCTTCTAGCCTTTCTTTTTTTTTTTTTAGACGGAATCTCGCTCTGTTGCCAGGCTGGAGTGCAGTGGCGCGATCTGGGCTGACTGCAACCTCTGCCTCCTGGGTTCAAGCGATTCTCCTGCCTCAGCCTCCCAAGTAGCTGGGACCACAGGCACGTGCCACCACACCTGGCTCATTTTTTGTACTTTTAGTAGAGACGGGGTTTCACCATGTTGGCCAGGATGGTCTCGAATTCCAGACCTCATGATCCGCCCGCCTCGGCCTCCCAAAGTGCTGGGATTACAGGCGTGAGCCACCAGGCCCGGCCTTCTAGCCTTATCCCAAAAGGGCTTGTGACTGTTTACCAGGAGACAAGGGAAGAGGAAATAAACAGACGTTTGAGGACTACTGTAGACCCAAAATAATATGGCTCAGAGTAAAGACTATGCTGGTCAAGTGATCCATGGAGTTTTGGCTTGGGTCCATCTCACAGTTGGCCTAGTGGGTCCCTGAACCCAGGTCCACACAGCATAGTGGGAATGGACAGCCTCAGCAACTGACAGAATCCCCAATTTAGTTCCCTGACCCATGAAATAAGGAATATTATGATAGAAAATGTTAAATGGAAGACAGCAGAACTGCCTCTTTCAAAATAGTAAACCAAAAACAACACTGCATTCCTGAAAAGACTGAAGCGCTTAGTACCATCAACAAAGACTTAGAAAGTGCCGGATGGTGGTTCCTGCCATTACTCCACTCAACGCACATATTTTGTTTGTTCAGAAGATAAAGGATCATCAAGAACGACAGTGGATTATTGTAAACTTAATCATGTGGTGACTTCAGTGCAATCTGCTATCCCAGATACTGTGTTCTGTTTGTCTTTTTACAGAAGCAAATCAACATCCCCTGCCACCTGGTATGTAACTATTGATGTAGTGAACATGCTTTTTTTTTTTCCCCCCCAGACCTGATAGTAAACACTACCAAAAGCCATTTTCTTTCAGCTAGCAGGACCAGCAATACAACTTCGTTGTTGTATGTCAGGGCTCTATTATCCCTCTACGTAGTGTGCAGAGACCTTCATCACCTCTAAATTCTATGGGGTATCATGCTGATCCACGGTATCATGGACGTGGTGAGCAGGATGTAGCATCTGCCCTGGATACTTTAGTAAAACTCAAGCCTGCCAGAGGATAGAAAATAAATCCAACAAAAAATCATGAACCTGCCTCCTCAGTGAAATTCCTGGGGATCCAGTGGGCTGGGCCATGTTGCAATAATCCCTTTCTAGGTAAAGGATAAATTACTGCATTGGCCCCTCCTGCCACTCAGAAAGAGGCACAATGCTTAGTAGGCCCCTTTGGATTCTGGAGGTAATATATATTTGGGTGTGGTACTTCAACCCATCTGCTGAGAAATGTGAATTGCTGCCAGTTTTTAGGGTGGCCCAGAACAAGAGAAGGCTCTGAAACAGGTCCAGGCTGCATTACAGGTAGCTCTGCCACTTGTGTCTTATGGTCTGGCAGAAGTGTCTATGGCTGACAGGAATGCTTATATGGAGGCTTTGAAAGGCTTTTTCAGATGTGTGGTAGCACAGCCCTTTAGGAATGTAAAGAAAAGCTATGCCGCCGTCTACAGGTAACATTCTCCTTTTTTCCCCCCTTTTTAAATATATAATTATTCTTTAAGGTAGTGATGGGGGCTTGCTATGTTGCTCAGGTTGGTCTCGAACTCCTGGGCTCAAGTGATCCTCCCGTCTCGGCCTCCCAAAGTGCTGGGATTACAGGCATGGGCCACTGCACCCAGCCTCATTCTGCTTTTGAGAAGCAACTTCTGGCTGGCTATCAGGCCTTATTAGAGCCTGGACTCTTGACTGAGAGTTACCAGGTTACCATATAACTGGAGCTGCCCATCATGAACTGGGTGTTGCTTGGCCTATCAAGTTATAGGGCGACTTTGGGCTCTCCTGGTCCAGAAGTCTGAGCTCCTAGAGGAGGAATACCTCTGTCAGGGAACTCAACAATGGTTCCATTAAATTGAAAGTTGAGACAGCCACGTGCCTATTTTGGGCTTTTTATGCTAATGAACCAACAAGCAAAGCACTGTTGGGATGATTGATGCTGATGTGAAAGGTGAAATTGGGTCATGACCACACAAAGAAAATAAGGAAGAATATATCTGGAATGCAGTAGATCCCTCAGGGCTACCATAAATGTGATAAATGTTGATGGAAAATGACAACAACTAGGTAGGCTGTACTACTAACAGACCCTTCAGGAATGAAGTTTCAGATCTTATCACCAGGCAAGGAATCAGGACTAGCCAAGATATTTGCAGAAAGCAAAGGAAATGCAGAATGGGTGGTGGAAGAAGGCAGTTATAAATACCATTTATGACCACATGACCAGTTGCAGAAATGAGGATTATTATAGTTATGAGTATTTCTTCCTTATTTTATCATAAATCTTGTAAGTATATATGAACCAATTCTTTCCTTTTCATCCCCTCCCATTCTCCTACTGAGATAAGATGTGTTAGCAAAGTTTAACCTTGGCCAGGCACAGTGGCTCACACCTGAAATCCCAGCATTTTGGGAGGCCAAGGCGGGTGCATCACTTGAGGTCAGGAGTTCGAGACCAGCCTGGCCAACATGGCAAAACCCCATCACTACTAAAAATATAAAAATTAGGCAGGTGTAGTAGCATGCACCTGCAGTCCCAGCTATTTGGGAGGCTGAGGCAGGAGAATCGCTTGAACCTGGGAGGTGGAGGTTGCAGTGAGCTGAGATCATGCCACTGCACTCCAGCCTGGGTGACACAGCAAGACTCTGTCTCAAAAAAAAAAAAAAAAAAAAAAAAAAGAAGGATTATCTTAAGCTGGAGGCAAATGGGAATCAACAGGGGCAGAAAAAAAGCCTTCCCCTGGAGCTTCCCTCTTCAGCTTTAAGTGGAAACTTCTGGAAAATTCCCTCGCCTAGGGAAGTTTCATGACCATGAAGAAGAGGGAAAGTCAGTTGAGCTGGACCTGCATAAATAATCCTTATCTTCCATTAGTTTCCCCCATACATTTATCTTCCCATAGTTTTCTGCCCGTTCAAGCCTAAAGCCCTTTTTCTTTGTCTTAACTCTTATCTATAAATGTATTGTTCTTTGCTAAGATGTGATATAAGTCCAGGTTCTAACCATCCCTTTGGGTTGTTCACCACTGAATTTTCTGCCTTGCAATGTGCGCTGCATGCACTGACAAATTGTTTTTCTCTTGTTAATCTGTTTTTTGTCAGTCTAATTTGCTATGCTCTAGCCAATGAACCTAAGATGAGTAAAGGAAAAAGAACATTTTTTCTCCCCTAGGAAGTGAAGCAGCAGGCATTACAATCTGAAGATCATCATCGTTAGTGGTGATGAGCGACAGACGTAGACGTGGCAGAAGGTTCCGGTTTCTCCTTGCTCTTTTCCCTGCTCCATGTCCTCATACTTGCTTTGTGTTTAGCTGTTGCTCCTTTTTGCCAGCTCTGCTGACCAACAGCAACGCTAGACCTACTGCCAGATATTTGGCTGTGAATTCACAGAGACTGTAGATATAAAGAGACAAGCTCTCATGGTCTTCTGCCCCAGCACCCTGGGTGATCCCAACACAGCAGCTGGATGTGTCCCACTTGCAGATTTCCCTGAAAGCATTAACTTGTGCCCCCAAGCTACTGTTTCACGAGAGCCAGTTTGTGATTTTTCCGTTGGCTTCCTAGCACCCTTATTGGACCATGACTTCTCCGGGCTGTCTTCCATTAGTTATTTCATCTTGGCAGGAAGTGGAAGGCAGATGTCTTTCTCCCCAGTTCCCACCCCAACTGGATGTTCCTTTTTTTTGTTTTGAGAGATGGAGTCTGGCTCTGTCACCCAGGCTGGAGTGCAGTGGTGCAATCTTGGCTCACTGCAACCTCTACCTCCTGGGTTCAAGGGATTCTCCTGCCTCAGCTTCCTAAGTAGCTGGGACTACAGATGTGTGCCACCACGCCCAGCTAATTTTTGTATTTTTTTAGTAGAGATGGGGTTTCACTATGTGTTGGCCAGGCTGGTCTCGAACTCCTGATTGCAGGTTGTCCACCTGCCTCGGCCTACCAAAGTGCTGGGGCTACAGATGTGAGCCACCTTGCCCAGCCTTTATGAGTTTTGTTTTGTTTTGTTTGAGACAGGGTTCTCACTCTGTCACTCAGACCAGAGTACAGTGGTAAGATCTCGACTCACTGCAACCTCCACCTCCCGGGTTCAAGTGATTCTCTTGCCTTAGCCTCCCAAGTAGCTGGGACTACAGGCACGCACCACCACACCTGGCTAATTTCTCTGTATTTTTAGTAGAGATGAGGTTTCACCATGTTGGCCAGGCTGGTCTCGAACTCCTGACCTCAGGTGATCTGCCCACCTCAGCCTCCCAAAGTGCTGGGATTACAGGCATGAGCCACTGCAACCCGCCTCAACTGAATGCTTTTTTTTTTAAGATGGAGTCTTGCTCTGTCACCAGGCTGGTGTGCAGTGGTGCTATCTTGGCTCACTGAAACCTCCACCTCCCAGGTTCAAGCAATTCTCCTGCCTCAGCCTCCCGAGTAGCTGGGATTACAGGTGTGCACCACCATGCCCACCTAATTTTTACATTTTTAGTAGAGATGGAGTTTCACCATGTTGACCAGGATGGTCTCAATCTCCTGACCTCATGATCTGCCCGTCTTGGCCTCCCAGAGCGTTGGGATTACAGGCGTGAGCCACCGTGCCCAGCCTAACTGAATGCTCTTAAGAGCACCCATGTCACCTCTTCAACACTTTGCTGCTTAGAAATTTCTTCCACCAGATACCCTAAATCATCTCTCTCAAGTTCAAAGTTCCACAGATGTCTAGGACAGGGACAAAATGCCATCAGCCTCTTTGCTAAAGCAAAGTAAGAGTCACCTTTATTCTACTTCCCAACAAGTTCCTCATCTCCACCTGAGACCACCTCAGCCTGGACTTCATTGTCCATATCACTATTAGCATTTTGGTCAAAGCCATTCAACAAGTCTCTAGGAAGTTCCAAACTTTCCCACATCTTCCTGCCTTCTTCTGAGCCCTCCAAACTGTTCCAACCTCTGCCTGGCACCCAGTTCCAAAGTTGCTTCCACATTTTTGGGTATCTTTATAGCAGCACCCACTCCCAGTACCAATTTATTGTATTAGTCTGTTCTCATGCTACTATGAATTACCTGAGACTGGGTAATTTATAAAGAAAAGAGGTTTAAGTGACTCACAGTTCCACATGGCTGGGGAGGCCTTAGGAAACACAATCATGGCAGAAGACACCTCTTCACAGGGCAGCAGGAGAGAGAATAAGTGCCGAGTGAAGGAGAAAGCCCCTTATAAAACCATCAGACCTCTTGAGAACTCACTCACTATCACGAGATATGAGGGAAACCAGCCCATGATTCCATTATCTCCTCCTGGTCTCGCCCCTGACACATGGGGATTATTACAATTCAAGTTGAGATTTAGGTGGGGACACAGAGCCAAACCATATCACCAATCAAGCAAGAAGAGAGCTAAGTGAAATATTCAATGTGTTCAGAGAGAAAAACCACCAAACTAGAATTCTGTACCTTGTGCAATTATCCTTCAAAAGTAGACTTTTTCAGACAAAGAGAAATTGAGGGAATTTGTTGCCAATAGACGCGCCTTGAAAGAAGTGCTTTAAAAAGTTCTTTAGAGAGAAGGAAAATAATATAGGTCAAAAATTTGTATCTATATAAAGAAAGGGGCTGGGTGCAGTGGCTTATGCTTGTAATCCCAGCACTTTGAGAGGCCGAGGTGGGGGGATCACGAGGTCAGGAGTTCAAGAGCAGCCTGGCCAACATGGTAAAACTCCGTCTCTACTAAAAATACAAAAATTAGCTGGGTGTGGTGGCGTGCACCTGTAATCTCAGCTACTTGGGAGGCTGAGGCAGGAGAATCACTTGAACCCAGGAGGCAGCGTCTGCAGTGAGCCAAGACTGTGCCACTGTACTCCAGCCTGGGCGACAGAGTGAGACTCAGTCTCAAAAAAAAAAAAAAAAAAAAAAAGGAAGAGTACTGAAGCAGGAATAAGTGAAGGTAAATTTTATTTTTATTTATTTATTTATTTATTTTTAGATGGAGTCTCACTCTGTCACCCAGGCTGGAGTGCGATGGCACGATCTCGGCTCACTGCAACCTCTGCCTCCCAGGTTCAAGCAATTCTCCTACCTCAGCCTCCCGAGTAGCTGCGATTACAGGCATGCACCACCACACCTGGCTAATTTTGTATTTTCAGTTGATGTTATGCACACCAAAGTTTGAGAACCAGTGGCCTACAATTGATAAGGTCAAAATGCCAGATCCGGCTGGGCACAGTGGCTCATGCCTGTGATCCCATTACTTTGGGAGGCCGAGGCGGACAGATCACCTGAGGCCAGGAGTTTGAGACCAGCCTGACCAACCATCTCTACTAAAAATACAAAAATTAGCCAGGCATGGTGGTGCATGCCTGTAATCCCAGCTACTCAGGAGGCTGAGGCAGGAGAATCGCTTGAACCCAGGAGGCGGAGGTTGGAGTAAGGCAAGACTGAACCACTGCACTCCAGCAAGGGCGAAAGAGTGAGACTCCATCTTAAAAAAATAAATAAATAAAATAAAATAAAAAGAGACCAGCCTCAGGTGCTTCAGTCAAAACATTAAATTCTGGCCAGGCGCAGTGGCTCACACCTGTAATCCCAGCCCTTCGGGAGGCTGAGGCAGGTGGATCACCTGAGGTCAGGAGTTCAAGACCAGTCTGGCCAACACAGCAAAACGCTGTCTCTACTAAAAATACAAAAATTAGCCAGGTGTGGTGGCGGGCACCTGTAATCCCAGCTACTCGGAAGGCTGAGGCAGGAGAATCGCTTGAACCCAGGAGGCAGAGGTTGCAGTGAGCCGAGATCGCACCATTGCACTCCAACCTGGACGACAATAGTGAAACTTTGTCTCAATAACAACAAAAACAAACAAACAAAAAAAAACATTAAATTCTGAATCGCAGATGACTGCACCGATGTTATTGAATTTGGCCCCATCAAGTCTTATATTCCATCACCTTTCATCCAACACACTGAGAATTCACTCCCACCTGTTTCACTCCAGGCTGTGCTAATACAGATTAGCAAAACCTTCTACCTCTTTGGTGTATAAACCATACAAAAAAAACAAAAACAAAAAACCGGTCGGGTGCAGTGGCTCATGCCTGTAATCCCAGCACTTTGGGAGGCCAAGGTGGGTGGATCACTAGGTCAGGAGTTCAAGACTAGCCTGACCAACATGGTGAAACCCCGTCTCTGCTAAAAATACAAAAATTAGCCAGGCATGGTGGTGTATGCCTGGGCTACTCAGGAGGCTGAGGGAAGAGAATTGCTTGAACCCAGGAGGCAGAGGTTGCATTGAGCCGAAATCGTGCCACTGCACTCCAGCCTGGGCAACAGAGCGAGACTTCATCTCAAAATAAAAGGCCAGGCGCAGTGGCTCACGCCTGTAATCCCAGCACTTTGGGAGGCCGAGGTGGGTGGATCATGAGGTCAAGAGATTGAGACCATCCTGCCCAACATGGTGAAACCCCATCTCTACTAAAAATACAAAAAATTAGCTGGACATGGTGGCAGGTGCCTGTAGTCCCAGCTACTCAGGAGGCTGAGGCAGGAGAATCACTTGAACCTGGGAGGCAGAGGTTTCAGTGAGCCGTGATTGTGCCACTGCACTCCAGCCTGGCAACAGAGCAAGACTTTTTTTTTTTTCCCTCAAAAAAAAAAAAAAAGAAAGAATTAGCTGGGCATGGTGGTGCATGCCTGTAGTCCTAGCTACTCAGGAGGGTGAGGTGAGACGGTTACCTGAGCCTGGAAGTCATGACTGCAGTGAGCCATGATTGCACCACTGTACTCCAGCCTAGGTGACACAGCAAAAGCCTGCCTCAAAAAGTAATGCCAGATCTTCCCTGGTATAATGTTGTCAGGAAAGGATTCCTAAGACTTCAGAAAATGGGTTTGGTGGAATGGCTTCATTATACTCAACCTGCTGTTACCGGAAAGGGGTCCCAATCCAGACCCCAAGAGAAGGTCCTTGGATTTTGCACAAGAAAGAATTCAGGGCAAATCCATAAAGTGAAAGCAAGTTTATTAAGAAAGTAAAGGAGGGCCGGGCACGGTGGCTCACGCCTGTAATCCCAACACTTTGGGAGACCCAGGCGGGCGGATCACGAGGTCAGGAGATCGAGACCACGGTGAAACCCCGTCTCTACTAAAAATACAAAAACTTAGCCGGGCACGGTGGCAGGCACCTGTAGTCCCAGCTACTCGAGACTGAGCAGGAGAATGGCATGAACTCGGGAGGCGGAGCTTGCAGTGAGCCGAGATCGTGCCACAGCACTCTAGCCTGGGCGACAGAGTGAGACTCCGTCTCAAAAAAAAAAAAAAAAAAAAGTAAGTAAAGGAATAAATGAATGGCTACGCCATAGGCAGAGCAGCAGAGCAGCGGCAGGGGCTGCTCAGCTGTTTATACTTATTGTTACTTCTTGATTATATGCTAAACAAGGAGTACGTTATACATGAGTTTTCTGGGAAAGGGGTGGGCAATTCCCAAAACTGAGGACTTTTCCCCTTTTAGATCATACAAGGTAACTTCCTGATGTTGCCATGACGTTTGTAAACTGTCCAGGTGCTGGTGAGGGTGTCTTTTAGAATGTTAATGCATTATAATTAGCGTATAATTAGCAGTGAGGACGACCAGAGGTCATGTTCATCACCTTCTTGGTTTTGGTGGGTTTTGGCCAGCTTCTTATCTGAAACCTGTTTCTGATGGCGAAGCTCCTGGCGTTTCCCACTCAGCATCTCCATGATTCCTGCTGAAATTAGACAGCCCAGTTCCAACATCCCTGTTGTCATCTCCAACTGCTATCCTGGCTATCACCGATCTCTTGTAGGATGGTGGTGCTTCTTGTAAGAAGCTTCACCAGTGGCTTCTTAATGCCTCAGGGAAGGGTTTTTCTTTTCTTTTTTTTTTTTTTTTTTTTTTAGCCCTCCAGGAAGTACAGGTGTCAGAGGCATTTGAACCAGAGTGACCCCATCTTGAATGGGTCTGTGTAAAATGAGGCTGAAACCTACTGGGCTACATTCCCAGGAAGTTCAGGCATTCTAAATCACAGGATGAGATAGGAGGTCGGCACAAGATGCAGGTCACAAAGACCTTGCTGATAAAACAGGTTGCGGTAAAGAAGGATTACAGGCAGAAGCCACCATACCCAGCCCTTCTTTTTTCTTATACACATCTTGCAAATGTGTTTTTTGTTTGTTTCTTTGTTGCTGTTTTTGCTTTGAGACGGAATCTTGCTCTGTTGCCTAGGCTGGAGTGCAGTGGTGCGATCTCAGATCACTGTAACCTCTGCCTCCCATGTTCAAGTGATTCTCTTGCCTCAGCCTCCCGAGTAGCTGGTACTACAGGTGTGCACCACCACACCCGAACTTCCCAGGAATGCAGCCCAGTAGGTCTCAGCCTCATTTTACCCAGAATAAACAAGGCGAGTGCAATGATCACAACAAGCACAGCGCCTCAGTGGTAAGTGTTTTGAACCACATGGATCTATGATCGAGGCAGTTGATCATGTTCTTGAACCAAACTATGGTCCACTCACCCACAGTAGCAGAGCCAAACTGTGGCATTGGGATAACAGTGAGAGAAAGTGAGGCATTTGTTGCAGGGCACCAAGCAAGGAGAATCCAGCAGCTCATGCTGAAGACCCAAACTCCTGGATGGCTTACAGGTAAGGGTTTTTCTTTGTTTGTATTTGAGACGGAGTCTTGCTCTTGTTGCCCAGGCTGGAATGCAGTGGCATGATCTCAGCTCCCTGCCACCTCCACCTCCCGGGTTCAAGTGATTCTCCTGCCTCAGCCTCCTGAGTAGCTGGGATTATAGGCATGTGCCACCACACCAGGCTAATTTTGTATGTTTAGTAGAGACTGGGTTTCTCCATGTTGGTCAGGCTGGTCTCAAACTCCCGACCTCAGGTGATCTGCCCACCTTGGCCTCCCAAACTGCTGGAATTACAGACCTAAACCATAGTGCACGGCCTAGGTAAGGGTTTTCTTTTTTTTTTCTTCTTCTTTTTTTTTTTTTTTTTTTTGAGACACAGACTCGCTCTGCTGCCCAGGCTGGAGTGCAGTGGCGTGATGTTGACTCACTGCATCCTCTGCCTCCCAGGTTCACACCATTCTCCTGCCTCAGCCTCCCAAGTAGCTGGGACTGCAGGCACCTGCCACCACACCCAGCTAATTTTTTGTACTTTTAGTAGAGACTGGGTTTCACCATGTTAGTCAGGATGGTCTTGATCTCCTGATCTCGTGATACACCAGCCTCGGCCTCCCAAAGTGCTGGGATTACAGGTGTGACCACCGCGCCTGGCCAGGTAAGGGTTTTCAAAGGCAGAGAGGCACAGGTTACAGGCAAAGCCATAAACCAATATATGATGGCTATACATTGGTGTTCATTGTGAGACCCCCATCTCTACAAAGAAAAATTTTTTTAATTAGTAGAGTATGGTGGCTTGTGCCTGTGGTCCCAGCTACTTGGGAGCCTGAGGTAGGAGGATCACTTGAGCCTAGAAGGTCAAGCTTGCAGTGAGCTGAGATTGTGCCACTGTACTCCAGCCTGGGCTACAGTGCAAGACTCTGTCTCAAAAATAAAAAAAAAAAGAATGTTAGCCCTGGCATGTGGGAATGACCTCCTCCAGGCCCCTCAGGAAGAAATGTAGAACAAAGAACTGTGGTCAGAGTTCAGTCCTCAGTTTCCCCTTATGTGAGGCTTACAAGCTGGTGGGATCTGCTTGGTGGGTTTCTGTTTGGTCCGGGTTTCTGAAAAAACAACTCGGGGACATATGGTAAGATGTTATCTTTAGTTTCTATAGGGAACAAAACATCTCCTGACCCTAATTTGCTTAGCGATTATTTTAAGTTACTTTTACCAAAGAAAATGGTCTGGGCACAGTGGCTCATGCCTAAAATCCCAGCATGTTGGGAGGCCAAGGCAGGTGGATCACCTGAGGTTGAGAGTTCAAGACCAACCTGACAAACATGGAGAAACTCCATCTCTACTAAAAATACAAAATTAGTCTGATGTGGTGGTTCATGCCTGTAATCCCAGCTACTCGGGAGGCTGAGGCAGGAGAATCACCTGAACCAGGGAGGCAGAGGTTGTGAGCTTAGATAGCACCATTGCACTCCAGCCTGGGGAACAAGAGCAAAACTCCATCAAAAAACAAAAAAACAAACAAACAAACAAACAAAAACAAAGAAAATGACTGAGGCAATGTTCAATCAATTTAGAGGTTTATTTTGCCAAGGTTGGGGATGTACATGGGAAAAAAAGACACAAGCCACAGTAAAATCTGTGGCCCATACTTTTTCCAGAGAAGACTTTGAGGGCTTCAATATTTAAAGGGGAAAAAGTGGCTGTCAGGCCTCTGAGCCCAAGCTAAGCCATCATATCCCCTGTGACCTGCACGTACACATCCAGATGGCCGGTTGCTGCCTTAACTGATGTCATTCCACCACAAAAGAAGTGAAAATGGCCTGTTCCTGCCTTAACTGATGACATTGCCTTGTGAAATTCCTTCTCCTGGCTCATCCTGGCTCAAAAGCTCCCCTACTGAGCACCTTGTGACCCCTACTCCTGCCTGCCAGAGAATAACCCCCCTTTGACTGTAATTTTCCTTTACCTACCCAAATCTTATAAAATGGCCCCACTCCTATCTGTCTTTGCTGACTCTCTTTTCGGACTCAGCCCACCTGCACCCAGGTGATTAGAAGCTTTATTGCTCACACAAAGCCTGTTTGGTGGTCTCTTTACATGGACGCACATGAAATTTGGTGCTGTGACTCGGATGGGGAGGGGGGACCTCCCTTGGGAGATCAATCCCCTGTCCTCCTGTTCTTTGCTCCATGAGAAAGATCCACCTATGATCTCAGGTTCTCAGACCGACCAGCCCAAGGAACATCTCACCAATTTTAAATCAGGTAAGCGGCCTCTTCTTACTCTCTTCTCCAACCTCTCTCACTATTCCTGAACCACTTTCTCCTTTCCACTCTTCAATCTCTCCCTTCTCTTAATTTCAATTCCTTTCATTTTCTGGTAGAGACAAAGGAGACACGTTTTCTCCGTGGACCCAAAACTCCGGCGCCAGTCACGGACTAGGGAAGACAGCCTTCCCTTGGTGTTTAATCATTGTAGGGACACCTCTCTGATTATTCACCCACATTTCAGAGGTGTCAGACCATGCAGGGACACCTGCCTTGGTCCTTCACCCTTAGCGGCAAGTCCCGCTTTTCTGGGGAAGGGGAAAGTACCCCAACCCCTTCTCTCCGTGTCTCTACCCCTTCTCCACCTTTCTGGGGGGCAAGAAACCCCCAATCCCTTCTCCTTCACCCTTAGCAGCAAGTACCGCTTTTCTGGGGGAGGGGCAAGTACTCCAACCCCTTATATCTCTGCACCCTGATCCCCAATTTCCACACCCCAACCTCTTATATCTCTGCACCCTGATCCCTTATTTCCACGCCCCAACCTCTTATATCTCTGCACCCCAATCCCTTATTTCCATGCCCTGACCTCGTATCTCTGTGCCCTGACCCCTTTCCCACTTTTCTGGAGGGTAAGAACCCCCAAACCCCTTCCCTCCATGTCTCTACTCTCTCGTTTCTCTGGGCTTCACTATGGGCAACCTTCCACCCTCAATTCCTCCTTCTTCTCCCTTAGCCTGTATTCTTAAGAACTTAAAACCTCTTCAACTCTCACCTGACCTAAAATCTAAGCATCTTATTTTCTTCTGCAATGCTGCTTGACCCCAATACAAACTCGACAGCAGTTCCAAATAGCCAGAAAACGGCTCTTTCAATTTTTCCATCCTGCAAGATCTAAATACTTCTTGTCATAAAATAGGCAAATGGTCTGAGGTGCCTGACATCCAGGCATTCTTTTATACATCGGTCTCTCCATAGTCTCTGTTCCCAATGCAACTCATCCCAAGTCTTCCTTCTTTCCCTCCCGCCTGTCCCCTCAGTCCCAACCCCAAGCATCGCTGAGTCTTTCTAATCCTCCTTTTCTACAGACCCATCTAACCTCTCCCCTCCTCCCCAGGCTGCTCCTCCCCAGGCCGAGCTAGGTCCCAATTCTTCCTCAGCCTTGTGGGGAAAAGCAAGAGAGATCAGATTGTTACTGTGTCTGTATAGAAAGAAGTAGACATAGGAGACTCCATTTTGTTCTGTACTAAGAAAAATTCTTCTGCCTTGAGATGCTGTTAATCTATGACCTTATCCCCAACCCCGTGCTCTCTGAAACATGTGCTGTGTCAAACTCAGGATTAAATGGATTAAGGGTTGTGCAAGATGTGCTTTGTTAAACACATGCTTGAAGGCAGCAGGCTCTTTAAGAGTCATCACCACTCCCTAATCTCAAGTACCCAGGGACACAAACACTGCGGAAGGCCGCAGGGACCTCTGCCTAGGAAAGCCAGGTATTGTCCAAGGTTTCTCCCCATGTGACAGTCTGAAATATGGCCTCGTGGGAAGGGAAAGACCTGACCGTCCCCCAGCCCGACACCCGTAAAGGGTCTGTGCTGAGGAGGATTAGTATAAGAGGAAGGCATGCCTCTTGCAGTTGAGACAAGAAGAAGGCATCTGTCTCCTGCCCGTCCCTGGGCAATGGAATGTCTCGGTATAAAACCCGATTGTACGTTCCATCTACTGAGATAGGGAAAAACGCCTTAGGGCTGGAGGTGGGACATGCGGGCAGCAATACTGCTTAGTAAAGCATTGAGATGCTTATGTATATGCATATCTAAAAGCACAGCACTTAATCCTTTACCTAGTCTATGATGCAAAGACCTTTGTTCACGTGTTTGTCTGCTGACCCTCTCCCCACTATTGTCTTGTGACCCTGACACATCCCCCTCTCGGAGAAACACTCACGAATGATCAATAAATACTAAGGGAACTCGGAGGCTGGCGGGATCCTCCATATGCTGAACGCTGGTTCCCCGGGTCCCCTTCTTTCTTTCTCTATACTTTGTCTCTGTGTCTTTTTCTTTTCCAAGTCTCTCATTCCACCTTACGAGAAACACCCACAGGTGTGGAGGGGCAACCCACCCCTTCATCTGGTGCCCAACGTGGAGGCTTTTCTCTAGGGTGAAGGTACGCTCGAGCGTGGTCATTGAGGACACGTCGACGAGAGATCCCGAGTACGTCTACAGTCAGCCTTATGGTAAGCTTGTGCGCTTGGAAGAAGCTAGGGTGATAATGGGGCAAAATAAAAGTAAAACTAAAAGTAAATATGCCTCTTATCTCAGCTTTATTAAAATTCTTTTAAAAAGAGGGGGAGTTAAAGTATCTACAAAAAATCTAATCAAGCTATTTCAAACAATAGAACAATTTTACCCATGGTTTCCAGAACAAGGAACTTTAGATCTAAAAGACTGGAAAAGAATTGGTAAGGAACTAAAACAAGCAGGTAGGAAAGGTAATATCATTCCACTTACAGTATGGAATGATTGGGCCATTATTAAAGCAGCTTTAGAACCATTTCAAACAGAAGAAGATAGCGTTTCAGTTTCTGATGCCCCTGGAAGCTGTTTAATAGATTGTAATGAAAAGACAAGGAAAAAATCCCAGAAAGAAACGGAAGGTTTACATTGCGAATATGTAGCAGAGCCAGTAATGGCAATGCAAAATGTTGACTATAATCAATTACAGGAGGTGATATATCCTGAAACGTTAAAATTAGAAGGAAAAGGTCCCGAATTAGTGGGGCCATCAGAGTCTAAACCACGAGGGCCAAGTCCTCTTCCAGCAGGTCAGGTGCTCGTAACATTACAACCTCAAACGCAGGTTAGAGAAAATAAGAGCCAACCACCAGTAGCTTATCAATACTGGCCGCTGGCTGAACTTCAGTATCAGCCACCCCCAGAAAGTCAGTATGGATATCCAGGAATGCCCCCAGCACCACAGGGCAGGGCGCCATACCCTCAGCCGCCCACTAGGAGACTTAATCCTACGGCACCACCTAGTAGACAGGGTAGTGAATTACATGAAATTATTGAGAAGAAAGGAAGGAGATACTGAGGCATGGCAATTCCCAGTAACGTTAGAACTGATGCCACCTGGAGAAGAAGCCCAAGAGGGAGAGCCTCTCACAGTTGAGGCCAGATACAAGTCTTTTTTGATAAAAATGCTAAAAGATATGAAAGAGGGAGTAAAACAGTATGGACCCAACTCCCCTTATATGAGGACATTATTAGATCCCATTGCTCATGGACATAGACTCATTCCTTATGATTGGGAGATTCTGGCAAAATCATCTCTCTCACCCTCTCAATTTTTACAATTAAGACTTGGTGGATTGATGGGGTACAAGAACAGGTCCGAAGAAATAGGGCTGCCAATCCTCCAGTTAACATAGATGCAGATCAACTATTAGGAACAGGTCAAAATTGGAGCACTATTAGTCAACAAGCATTCATGCAAAATGAGGCCATTGAGCAAGTTAGAGCTATCTGCCTTAGATCCTGGGAAAAAATCCAAGACCCAGGAAGCGCCTGCCCCTCATTTAATACAGTACGACAAGGTTCGAAAGAGCCCTACCCTGATTTTGTGGCAAGGCTCCAAGATGTTGCTCAAAAGTCAGTTGCCGATGAAAAAGCCCGTAAGGTCATAGTGGAGTTGATGGCATATGAAAACGCCAATCCTGAGTGTCAATCAGCTATTAAGCCATTAAAAGGAAAGGTTCCCACAGGATCAGATGTAATCTCAGAGTATGTAAAAGCCTGTGATGGAATCGGAGGAGCTATGCATAAAGCTATGCTTATGGCTCAAACAATAACAGGAGTTGTTTTAGGAGGACAAGTTAGAACATTTGGAGGAAAATGTTATAATTGTGGTCAAATTGGTCATTTAAAAAATAATTGGCCAGTCTTAAATAAACAGAACTATTCAAGCAACTACAACAGGTAGAGAGCCACCTGACTTATGTCCAAGATGTAAAAAAGGAAAACATTGGGCTAGTCAATGTCATTCTAAATTTGATAAAAACAGGCAACCATTGTCAGGAAACGAACAGAGGGTCCAGCCTCAGGCCCCACAACAAACTGGGGCATTCCCAATTCAGCTATTTGTTCCTCAGGGTTTTCAGGGACAACAACCCCCACTGTCCCAAGTGTTTCAGGGAATAAGCCAGTTACCACAATACAACAATTGTCCCCCGCCACAAGCGGCAGTGCAGCAGTAGATTTATGTACTATACAAGCAGTCTCTCTGCTTCCAGGGGAGCCCCCACAAAAAATCCCCACAGGGGTATATGGCCCACTGCCTGGGGACTGTAGGACTAATCTTGGGAAGATCAAGTCTAAATCTAAAAGGAGTTCAAATCCATACTGGTGTGGTTGATTCAGACTATAAAGGTGAAATTCAATTGGTTATTAGCTCTTCAATTTCTTGGAGTGCCAGTCCAGGAAACAGGATTGCTCGATTATTACTCCTGCCATATATTAAGGTTGGAAATAGTGAAATAAAAAGAACAGGAGGGCTTGGAAGCACTGATCCGATAGGAAAGGCTGCATATTGGGCAAGTCAGGTCTCAGAGAACAGACCTGTGTGTAAGCCCATTATTCAAGGAAAACAGTTTGAAGGGTTGGTAGACACGGGAGCAGATGTCTCTATCATTGCTTTAAATCAGTGGCCAAAAAATTGGCCTAAACAAAAGGCTGTTACAGGACTTGTTGGCGTAGGCACAGCCTCAGAAGTGTATCAAAGTACTGAGATTTTACATTGCTTAGGGCCAGATAATCAAGAAAGTACTGTTCAGCCAATGATTACTTCAATTCCTCTTAATCTGTGGGGTCGAGATTTATTACAACAATGGGGTGCGGAAATCACCATGCCCACTCCATTATATAGCCCCAGGAGTCAAAAAATCATGACCAAGATGGGATATATACCAGGAAAGGGACTAGGAAAAAATGAAGATGGCATTAAAGTTCCAGTTGAGGCTAAAATAAATCAAGAAAGAGAAGGAATAGGGTATCCTTTTTAGGGGCGGCCACTGTAGAGCCTCCTAAACCCATACCATTAACTTGGAAAACAGAAAAACTGGTGTGGGTAAATCAGTGGCCGCTACCAAAACAAAATCTGGAGGCTTTACATTTATTAGCAAATTAACAGTTAGAAAAGGGACATATTGAGCCTTCATTCTCGTCTTGGAATTCTCCTGTGTTTGTAATTCAGAAGAAATCCGGCAAATGGCATATGTTAACTGACTTGAGGGCCGTAAACGCTGTAATTCAACCCATGGGGCCTCTCCAACCCGGGTTGCCCTCTCCGGCCATGATCCCAAAAGATTGGCCTTTAATTATAATTGATCTAAAGGATTGTTTTTTTACCATCCCTCTGGCAGAGCAGGATTGTGAAAAATTTGCCTTTAGTATACCAGCCATAAATAATAAGGAATCAGCCACCAGGTTTCAGTGGAAAGTGTTACCTCAGGGAATGCTTGATAGTCCAACTATTTGTCAGACTTTTGTAGGTTGAGCTCTTCAACCAGTTAGAGACAAGTTTTCAGACGGCTATATTATTCATTATTTTGATGATACTTTATGTGCTGCAGAAATGAGAGATAAATTAATTGACTGTTATACATTTCTGCAAGCAGAGGTTTCCAACGCAGGACTGGCAATAGCATCTGATAAGATCCAAACCTCTACTCCTTTTCATTATTTAGGGATGCAGATAGAAAATAGAAAAATTAAGCCACAAAAAATAGAAATAAGAAAGACACATTAAAATCACTAAATGATTTTCAAAAATTGCTGGGAGATATTAATTGGATTCGGCCAACTCTAGGCATTCCTACTTATGCCATGTCAAATTTGTTCTCAATCTTAAGAGGAGACTCAGATTTAAATAGTAAAAGAATGTTAACCCCAGAGGCAACAAAAGAAATTAAATTAGTGAAAGAAAAAATTCAGTCAGCGCAAATAAATAGAATAGATCACTTAGCCCCACTCCAACTTTTGATTTTTGCCACTGCACATTCTCCAACAGGCATCATTGTTCAAAATACTGATCTTGTGGAGTGGTCATTCCTTCCTCACAGTACAGTTAAGACTTTTACATTGTACTTAGATCAAATAGCTACATTAATTGGTCAGACAAGATTATGAATAATAAAATTATGTGGAAATGACCCAGACAAAATAGTTGTCCCTTTAACAAAGGAACAAGTTAGACAAGCCTTTATCAATTCTGGTGCATGGCAGACTGGTCTTGCTAATTTTGTGGGAATTATTGATAATCATTACCCAAAAACAAAAATCTTCCAGTTCTCAAAATTGACTACTTGGATTCTACCTAAAATTACCAGACGTGAACCTTTAGAAAATGCTCTAACAGTATTTACTGATGGTTCCAGCAATGGAAAAGCGGCTTACACAGGGCCAAAAGAACGAGTAATCAAAACTCCATATCAATTGGCTCAAAGAGCAGAGTTGGTTGCAGTCATTACAGTGTTACAAGATTTTGACCAACCTATCAATATTATATCAGATTCTGCATATGTAGTACAGGCTACAAGGGATGTTGAGACAGCTCTAATTAAATATAGCATGGATGATCAGTTAAGCCAGCTATTCAATTTATTACAACAAACTGTAAGAAAAAGAAATTTCCCATTTTATATTACTCATATTTGAGCACACACTAATTTACCAGGGCCTTTGACTAAAGCAAATGAACAAGCTGACTTACTGGTATCATCTGCATTCATAAACGCACAAGAACTTCATGCTTTGACTCATGTAAATGCAGCAGGATTAAAAAACAAATTTGATGTCACATGGAAACAGGCAAAAGATATTGTACAACATTGCACCCAGTGTCAAGTCTTACACCTGCCCACTCAAGAGGCAGGAGTTAATCCCAGAGGTCTGTGTCCTAATGCATTGTGGCAAATGGATGTCAGGCATGTACCTTCATTTGGAAGATTATCATATGTTCATGTAACAGTTGATACTTATTCACATTTCATATGGGCAACTTGCCAAACAGGAGAAAGTACTTCCCATGTTAAAAAACATTTATTGTCTTGTTTTGCTGTAATGGGAGTTCCAGAAAAAATCAAAACTGACAATGGACCAGGATATTGTAGTAAAGCTTTCCAAAAATTCCTAAGTCAGTGGAAAATTTCACATACAACAGGAATTCCTTATAATTCCCAAGGACAGGCCATAGTTGAAAGAACTAATAGAACACTCAAAACTCAATTAGTTAAACAAAAAGAAGGGGGAGACAGTAAGGAGTGTACCACTCCTCAGATGCAACTTAATCTAGCACTCTATACTTTAAATTTTTTAAACATTTATAGAAATCAGACTACTACTTCTGCAGAACAACATCTTACTGGTAAAAAGAACAGCCCACATGAAGGAAAACTAATTTGGTGGAAAGATAATAAAAATAAGACATGGGAAATAGGGAAGGTGATAACGTGGGGGAGAGGTTTGCTTGTGTTTCACCAGGAGAAAATCAGCTTCCTGTTTGGATACTCACTAGACATTTGAAGTTCTACAATGAACCCATCGGAGATGCAAAGAAAAGGGCCTCCACAGAGATGGTAACACCAGTCACATGGATGGATAATCCTATAGAAGTATATGTTAATGATAGTGTATGGGTACCTGGCCCCACAGATGATCGCTGCCCTGCCAAACCTGAGGAAGAAGGGATGATGATAAATATTTCCATTGGGTATCGTTATCCTATTTGCCTAGGGAGAGCACCAGGATGTTTAATACCGGCAGTCCAAAATTGGTTGGTAGAAGTACCTACTGTCAGTCCTAACGGTAGATTCACTTATCACATGGTAAGCAGGATGTCACTCAGGCCACGAGTAAATTATTTACAGGACTTTTCTTATCAAAGATCATTAAAATTTAGACCTAAAGGGAAACCTTGCCCCAAGGAAATTCCCAAAGAATCAAAAAATACAGAAGTTTTAGTTTGGGAAGAATGTGTGGCCAATAGTGCGGTGATATTACAAAACAATGAATTCGGAACTATTATAGATTGGGCACCTCGAGGTCAATTCTACCACAATTGCTCAGGACAAACTCAGTTGTGTCCAAGTGCACAAGTGAGTCCAGCTGTTGATAGCGACTTAACAGAAAGTCTAGACAAACATAAGCATAAAAAATTACAGTCTTTCTACCCTTGGGAATGGGGAGAAAAAGGAATCTCTACCCCAAGACCAAAAATAATAAGTCCTGTTTCTGGTCCTGAACATCCAGAATTATGGAGGCTTACTGTGGCCTCACACCACATTAGAATTTGGTCTGGAAATCAAACTTTAGAAACAAGAGATCATAAGCCATTTTATACTATCGACCTAAATTCCAGTCTAACAGTTCCTTTACAAAGTTGCGTAAAGCCCCCTTATATGCTAGTTGTAGGAAATATAGTTATTAAACCAGACTCCCAAACTATAACCTGTGAGAACTGCAGATTGTTTACTTGCATTGATTCAACTTTTAATTGGCAACACCGTATTCTGCTGGTGAGAGCAAGAGAGGGCGTGTGGATCCCTGTGTCCATGGACCGACCGTGGGAGGCCTCGCCATCCGTCCATATTTTGACTGAAGTATTAAAAGGCATTTTAAATAGATCCAAAAGATTCATTTTTACTTTAATTGCAGTGATTATGGGATTAATTGCAGTCACAGCTACGGCTGCTGTGGCAGGAGTTGCATTGCACTCTTCTGTTCAGTCGGTAAACTTTGTTAATGATTGGCAAAAGAATTCTACAACATTGTGGAATTCACAGTCTAGTATTGATCAAAAATTGGCAAATCAAATTAATGATCTTAGACAAACTGTCATTTGGATGGGAGACAGGCTCATGAGCTTAGAACATCGTTTCCAGTTACAGTGTGACTGCAATACGTCAGATTTTTGTATTACACCCCAAATTTATGATGAGTCTGAGCATCACTGGGACATGGTTAGACACCATCTACAGGGAAGAGAAGATAATCTCACTTTAGACATTTCCAAATTAAAAGAACAAATTTTTGAAGCATCAAAAGCCCATTTAAATTTGGTGCCAGGAACTGAGGCAATTGCAGGAGTTGCTGATGGCCTCGCAAATCTTAACCCTGTCACTTGGGTTAAGACCATCGGAAGTACTACGATTATAAATCTCATATTAATCCTTGTGTGCCTGTTTTGTCTGTTGTTAGTCTGCAGGTGTACCCAACAGCTCCAAAGAGACAGCGACCATCGAGAACGGGCCATGATGACGATGGTGGATTTGTCAAAAAAAAAAAAAGGGGGAGATGTGGGGAAAAGCAACAGGGATCAGATTGTTACTGTGTCTGTATAGAAAGAAGTAGACATAGGAGACTCCATTTTGTTCTGTACTAAGAAAAATTCTTCTGCCTTGAGATGCTGTTAATCTATGACCTTATCCCCAACCCCATGCTCTCTGAAACATGTGCTGTGTCAAACTCAGGATTAAATGGATTAAGGGTTGTGCAAGATGTGCTTTGTTAAACACATGCTTGAAGGCAGCAGGCTCTTTAAGAGTCATCACCACTCCCTAATCTCAAGTACCCAGGGACACAAACACTGCGGAAGGCCGCAGGGACCTCTGCCTAGGAAAGCCAGGTATTGTCCAAGGTTTCTCCCCATGTGACAGTCTGAAATATGGCCTCGTGGGAAGGGAAAGACCTGACCGTCCCCCAGCCCGACACCCGTAAAGGGTCTGTGCTGAGGAGGATTAGTATAAGAGGAAGGCATGCCTCTTGCAGTTGAGACAAGAAGAAGGCATCTGTCTCCTGCCCGTCCCTGGGCAATGGAATGTCTCGGTATAAAACCCGATTGTACGTTCCATCTACTGAGATAGGGAAAAACCGCCTTAGGGCTGGAGGTGGGACCTGCGGGCAGCAATACTGCTTAGTAAAGCATTGAGATGTTTATGTGTATGCATATCTAAAAGCACAGCACTTAATCCTTTACCTAGTCTATGATGCAAAGACCTTTGTTCACGTGTTTGTCTGCTGACCCTCTCCCCACTATTGTCTTGTGACCCTGACACATCCCCCTCTCGGAGAAACACCCACGAATGATCAATAAATACTAAGGGAACTCGGAGGCTGGCGGGATCCTCCATATGCTGAACGGTGGTTCCCCGGGTCCCCTTCTTTCTTTCTCTATACTTTGTCTCTGTGTCTTTTTCTTTTTCTTGTCTTTTTTCCAAGTCTCTCGTTCCACCTTACGAGAAACACCCACAGGTGTGGAGGGGCAACCCACCCCTTCAAGCCTCTGCTCCTCCACCCTATAATTCTTTTATCACCTCCCCTCCTCACACCTGTCCGGCTTACAGTTTCGTTCTGTGACTAGCCCTCCCCCACCTGCCCAGCAATTTACTCTTAAAAAGGTGGCTGGAGCTAAAGGCATAGTCAACGTTAATGCTCCTTTTTCTTTATCCCAAATCAGATAGCGTTTAGGCTCTTTTTCATCAAATATAAAAAACCCAGCCCAGTTCATGGCTCGTTCGGCAGCAACCCTGAGACGCTTTACAGCCCTAGACCTAAAAGGTCAAAAGGCCATCTTATTCTCAATATACATTTTATTATCCAATCTGCTCCCATTAAATAAAACTCCAAAAATTAAATTCCAGCCCTCAAACCCCACAACAGGATTTAATTAACCTCGCCTTCAAGGTGTACAATAATAGAAAAAAGTTGCAATTCCTCGCCTCTACTGTGAGACAAACCCCAGCCACATCTCCAGCCCACAAGAACTTCCAAACGCCTAAACCGCAGCGGCCAGGCGTTCCTCCAGAACCTCCTCCCCCAGGAACTTGCTACAAGTGCCAGAAATCTGACCACCAGGCCAAGGAATGCCCGCAGCCCAGGATTCCTCCTAAGCCATGTCCCATCTGCGCGGGACCCCACTGGAAATCGGACTGTTCAACTCACCTGGCAGCCACTTCCAGAGCCCCTGGAATTCTGGCCCAAGGCTCTCTGACTGACTCCTTCTCGGCTTAGCAGCTGAAGACTGAGGCTGCCTGATTGCCTTGGAAGCCCCGTAGACCATCGCGGATGCCGAGCTTTAAGTAACTCACAGTGGAGGGTAAGTCCGTCCCCTTCTTAGTCAATACGGAGGCTACCCACTCCATATTACCTTCTTTTCAAAGGCCTGTTTCCCTTGCCTCCATAACTGCTGTGCGTATTGACAGCCAGGCTTCTAAACCTCTTAAAACTCCCCAACACTGCTGCCAATTTAGACAATACTCTTTTGAGCACTCCTTTTAGTTATCCCCACCTGCCCAGTTCCCTTATTAGGCCGAGACACTTTAACTAAATTATCTGCTTCCCTGACTATTCCTGGATTACAGCTGCATCTTATTGCTGCCCTTCTTCCCAATCCAAAGCCTCCTTTGCGTCCTCCTCTTGTATTCCCCCCACCTTAACCCACAAGTATAAGATACCTCTACTCCCTCCTTGGTGACCAATCATACACCCCTTACCATCTCATTAAAACCTAATCACCCTCACACGGCTCAATGCCAATATCCCATCCCACAGCATGCTTTGAAAGGATTAAAGCCTGCTATCACTGGCCTGCTACAGCGTGGCCTTTTAAAGCCTATAAACTCCCCTTACAATTCCCCCATTTTACCTGTCCTAAAACCAGACAAGCCTTACAAGTTGTTCAGGATCTATGCCTTATCAACCAAATTGTTTTCCCTATCCACCCCATGGTGCTGAACCCATATACTCTCCTATCCTCAATACCTCCCTCCACAATACATTACTCTGTACTGGATCTCAAACATGCTTTCTTTACTATTCCTTTGCACCCGTCGTCCCAGCCTCTCTTCGCTTTCACTTGGACTGACCCTGACACCCATCAGGCTCAGCAAATTACCTGGGCTGTACTGCCGCAAGGCTTCATAGACAGCCCCCATTACTTCAGTCAAGCCCAAATTTCATCTTCATCTGTTACCTATCTTGGCATAATTCTCATAAAAACACACGTGCTCTCCCTGCTAATCGTGTCTGATTAATCTCCCAAACCTCAATCCCTTACAAAACAACTCCTTTCCTTCCTAGGCATGGTTAGTGCAGTCAGAATTCTTACACAAGAGCCAGGACCGCACCCTGTAGCCTTTCTGTGCAAACAACTTGACCTTACTGTTTTAGCCTAGCCCTCATGTCTCCGTGCAGCGGCTGCTGCCGCCCTAATACTTTTAGAGGCCCTCAAAATCACAAACTATGCTCAACTTACTCTCTACATTTCTCATAACTTCCAAAATCTATTTTCTTCCTCATACCTGACGCATATACTTTCTGCTCCCCGGCTCCTTCAGCTGTACTCACTCGTTGTTAAGTCCCACAATTACCATTGTTCCTGGCCCGGACTTCAATCCGGCCTCCCACATTATTCCTGATACCACACCTGACCCCCATGACTGTATCTCTCTGATCCACCTGACATTCACCCCATTTCCCCATATTTCCTTCTTTCCTGTTCCTCACCCTGATCACGCTTGATTTATTGATGGTGGTTTCCACCAGGCCTAATCGCCACACACCAGCAAAGGCAGGTTATGCTATAGTACAAGCCACTAGCCGGCCTCTTAGAACCTCTCATTTCCTTTCCATCGTGGAAATCTATCCTCAAGGAAATAACTTCTCAGTGTTCCATCTGCTGTTCTACTATCCCTCTGGGATTATTCAGGCCCCCTCCTTTCCCTACACATCAAGCTCAAGGATTTGCCCCCACCCAGGACTGGCAAATTAGCTTTACTCAACATGCCCCGAGTCAGATAACTAAAATACCTCTTAGTCTAGGTAGACACTTTCACTGAATAGGTACAGGCCTTTCATACAGGGTCTGAGAAGGCCACCGCAGTCATTTCTTCCTTCTGTCAGACATAATTCCTCAGTTTAGCCTTCCCACCTCTATACAGTCTGATAACAGACCAGCCTTTATTAGTCAAATCAGCCAAGCAGTTTTTCAATCTCTTAGTATTCAGTGAAACCTTTATATCCCTTACGGTCCTCCGTCTTCAGGAAAAGTAGAACGGACTAAAGGTCTTTTAAAAACACACCTCACCAAGCTCAGCCACCAACTTAAAAAGGACTGGACAATACTTTTACCACTTTCCCTTCTCAGAAGTCAGACCTGTCCTCAGAATGCTACAAGGTACAGCCCATTTGAGCTCCTGTATAGACGCTCCTTTTTCTTAGGCCCCAGTCTCATTCCAGACATCAGACCAACTTCCACTGTGCCCCCCAAAAAACTTGTCATTCCTACTATCTTCTCTCTAGTCATACTCCTATTCACCATTCTCAACTACTCATACATGCCCTGCTCTTGTTTACACTGCCGGTTTACACTGTTTCTCTAAGCCATCACAGCTGTTATCTCCTGGTGCTATCCCCAAACTGCCACTCTTACCTCTTGAAGTAAATAAATAATCTCTGCTGGCAGGACTATGCTGAATCTCCTTAGGCACTCTCTAATCAGATGTCCTGAGTCGTCCCAATTCTTAGACCTTTTATACCTGTTTTTCTCCTTCTCTTATTCCATTTAGTTTTTCAATTCATACAAAACCGTATCCAGGCCATCACCAATAATTCTACATGACAAATGTTTCTTCTAACAACCCCACAATATCACCCCTTACCACAAAATCTTCTTTTAGCTTAATCTCTCCCACTCTAGGTTCCCACGCCACCCCTAATCCCGCTCGAAGCAGCCCTGAGAAACATCGCCCATTCTCTCTCTCCATACCATCCCCCAAAATTTTCGCCATCCCAACACTTTACCACTATTTCATTTTATTTTTCTTATTAATATAAGAAGACAGGAATGTCAGGCCTCTGGGCCCAAGCTAAGCCATCATATCCCCTGTGACCTGCACGTACACATCCAGATGGCCGGTTGCTGCCTTAACTGATGACATTCCACCACAAAAGAAGTGAAAATGGCCTGTTCCTGCCTTAACTGATGACATTCCACCACAAAAGAAGTGAAAATGGCCTGTTCCTGCCTTAACTGATGACATTGTCTTGTGAAATTCCCTCTCCTGGCTCATCCTGGCTCAAAAGCTCCCCTACTGAGCACCTTGTGACCCCCACTCCTGCCTGCCAGAGAACAACCCCCCTTTGACTGTAATTTTCCTTTATCTACCCAAATCTTATTAAATGGCCCCACCCCTATCTCTCTTCGCTGACTCTCTTTTTGGACTCAGCCTGCCTGCACCCAGGTGATTAAAAGCTTTATTGCTCACACAAAGCCTGTTTGGTGGTCTCTTTACACGGACGTGCATGAAAGTGGCCGGGCACAGTGGCTCAGGCCTGTAATCCCAGCACTTTGGGAGGCCGAGGCAGCTGGATCACAAAGTCAGGAGTTTGAGACTAGCCTGACCAACATGGTGAAACCCTGTCTCTATTAAAAATACAAAAATTAGCCGAGCGTGGTGGCATGCACCTGTAATCCCAGCTACTCAGGAGGCTGAGGCAGGAGAATCGCTTGAACCTGGGAGGCGGAGGTTGCAGTGACCCAAGATCACGCTATTGCACTCCAGCCTGGGTGACAGAGAGAGATGCCATCTCAAAAAATAAAAATAAAAAGTAAAGGGGAAAAAGCAGGCAGGAGGGGAAACGGAACATTAAAAAAAAAAAAAGAGGGAGGATATGGTCACTTTGTTTTGCAGCTTTGTTTAGGCTCACTGAATCCACATGTTGCACAGGAAAAAAAGGGAGTAGAAGGCCGGGCATGGTGGCTCACGCCTGTAATCCCAGCACTTTGGGAGGCCGAGGTGGGAGGATCACCTGAGGTCAGGAGTTTGAGACCAGCCTGGCCAACAAGGCGAAACCCCATCTCTAATAAAAATACAAAAATTAGCCAGGCGTGGTGATGCACGCCTGTAATCCCAGCTACTGGGGAGGCTGAGGCAGGAGAATCGCTTGAACCTGGGAGGCAGAAGTTGCAGTGAGCCAAGATCACACCACTGCACTCCAGCCTGGGTGACAGAACAAGACTCCCTCTCAAAAAAAGAAAAAAAAAGGGGGTTGGGGACGGTGGGTAGAAGGAACAGTCAATTCTGTATTCATCTCACATGGTAAATTGGCACTTTACATAAGACAAAATAAACAGAGTACAGGAAACAGTCAAATATGCATTTATCTTGGAGTGGGTGGGGATGATGATTTCTAGTCTCCTCTTGTCCCTTACCTACCCTCATCCCCCGCCTGCAAAGATAAGCTGTTAATTTACATTGTCAGGGTGAAGGAGGCCACCTGTGGCCTTCCATCTGCAGCTATCAGTTTAGAAACAAAAGGAAAGGCACTTGTTCCCGCCCCCTCCCGTGACTCAGCTTCCACACTTAACTTTTCCTTTTTGGCATCGTGAATTTGGGCTCCCAAGATTTTATTCTTCCTTTCACACTTTCTTGCTTATCAAGTTGCTCATTTACTTCTCAAGGTCAGCTAGGTGCCTGGAATTTCCCTTGAAGGAAGGAACTCAAGGTTTTTGTTTTATTTCCATGCTGGGGTGGTCGGGGGAGCAGCCACAGGCCTCTAAGGAGGAATCCTGCTCTGTCTCAGTCACAGGGTCTCTGCTAAGATAATGCAGCCTTCTAACATGCTGCTAGACACAGGCAGGATGAAACACTCCAGTCTGATGGAACAAAACCTAAATCAAGCTTGTCCAACCCACAGCCCACAGAGTGCATGTGTCCCGAGACAGCCTTGAATGCGGCCCAATGCAAATTCTCAAACTTTCTTAAAACATCATGAGTTTTTTTGTGACTTTTTTTTTTTTTTAGCTCATCAGCTATCGTTAGTGTATTTTATGTGCAGCCCAAGGCAATTCTTCTTCCAGTGCAGCCCAGGGAAGCCAAAAGATTGGGTAACCCTGAAAATCAAGTCACTGTAGTGTGGTTTCACAACCTTTTACACAGGCCTCAGAGCTAAGCTAGTGCAGGGATCCAGGGCCTGTGGCCTGAGACAGGCCAGGCCCCTTTGGGAAGGACCCTGCAATGTGCCACAGGTAACCTGTGACTCTTCCCCACGCCCTCACCCTGCCACCCCATATGCACAGAGGGATCTGCAGCCATTCCCCAGGGTAACGGGGGCAGTCACTGTGTGCAGGGGCAGATGTGGGTTTGGGGGCTGTAAATAAAAAATGAAATTCTAAGGCCCCCCTAATCATCTGAATGGACCCCTCCTCTTGGCCAAAGACATTCCAAAGTTAACCTGAAAAACTAGTTCAGGCCATCATAGAAAAGGAGGTTGGACATGCCTCATTATCCCTCCAGCATCAACATCAACACAAACCTTACCTCTGATAAGAAACATTTACAATCTATTCTCTCTGAAGCCTGCTACATGGAGGCTTCATTTACATCATAAAACCTTGATCTCCACATCCACTTATAACCCAGACATTCCTTTTTTACTGATAACTGTGTTTTTTTTTTTTTTTTTTTTTTTTGGAGACAGAGTTTTGCTGTTGTTGCCCAGGCTGGAGTGCAGTGGTGTGATCTCGGCTCACCACAACCTCTGCCTCCTGGGTTCAAGCGATTCTTCTGCCTCAGCCTCCTGAGTAGCTGGGATTACAGGCATGTGTCACCATGCCCGGCTAATTTTGTATTTTTAGTAGAGACGGGGTTTCTCCATGTTGGTCAGGCTGGTCTTGGACTCCTGACCTCAGGTTATCCGCCCACTTCAGCTGTATTCTGACCACCCTGGGCACATGTCATCAGGGCCTCCTGAGACTGTGCCATGGGCCCTGCTTAACCTTTGCAAAATAAACTTTTTTTTTTTTTTTTTTCAGACGGAGTCTTGCTCTGTCACCAGGCTGGAGTGCAGTGGTGTGATCTCAGCTCACTGCAACCTCTGCCTCCTGGGTTCAAGCAATTCTCCTGCCTCAGCCTCATGAGAAGCTGGGACTACAGGCACGCACCACCACGCCCAGTTTATTTTTTGTATTTTTAGTAGAGACGAGGTTTCACCATGTTGGCCAGGATGGTCTCAATCTCTTGACCTTGTGATCTGCCCACCTCGGCCTCCCAAAGTGCTGGGATTACAGGCGTGAGCCACCACGCCCAGCAGCAAAATAAACTTTCAAAATCGATTGAGACCTGTCTCAGATACTTTTGGGTTCACAAGGCCCTGAGACTAATACAATTTGAGGTACCATTTTTTAATAAAATAACCCAAAATGACAAATAAACGGTTGTAAATAAAGCAAATACTATTTATTTATTTTCTCTTTTTTAGAGAGATGAGGTCTTGCTCTGTCGCCCAGGCTGGAGTGCAATGGCACAGTCATAGCTCACTGCAGCCTCAACCTGCTGGGCTCAAGTGGTCCTCCTGCCTCAGCCTCCTGAGTAGCTGGGATTACCAGTGTGCAACACCATGGTTGGCCAATTTAAATTTTTTTTTATAGAGACAGTGTCTCACTATGTTGTCCAGGCTTTTCTCAAACTCCTGGGCTCAAGTGATCCTCCTGCTTTGGCTTCCTAAGGTGTCAGAGGCGTTTGAACTTTAGATTCCATTTGGGGTTTTTTTGTTGTTTTTTTGTTCTTGAGATGGAGTCTCACTCTGTTGCCCAGGCTGGAGTCCAGTGGTGTGATCTTGGCTCACTGCAACCTCTGCCTCCTGGGTTCCAGCAATTCTCCTGCCTCAGCCTCCTGAGTAGCTGGGAATACAGGTGTGCGCCACCATGTCCCGCTAATTTTTGTATTTCTTAGTAGAGACAGGGTTTCACCATATTGGCCATGCTGGTCTCGAACTCCTTACCTTGTGATCCGCCTGCCTCAGCCTCCCAAAGTGCTGGGATTACAGGTGTGAGCCAGCACACCTGGCCTAGACTCCATTTTGAATAGGGGCTGGGTAAAATGAGGCTGAGACCTACTGGGCTTCATTCTCAGGAGGTTCAGTCATTCCTTTTTTTTTGAGACAGAGTCTTGCTCTTGTTGCCCAGGCTAGAGTGCAGTGGCACGATCTCGGCTCACTGCACCTCCACCTCCCGGGTTCAAGTGAGTCTCCTGCCTCAGCCTCCTGAGTAGCTGGGATTACAGATGCCTGCCACCATGCCTGGCTAATTTTTGTATTTTTAGTAGAGACAGAGTTTCACCATGTTGGCCAGGCTGGTCTTGAACTCCTGACCTCGTGATCCGCCTACCTCAGCCTCCCAAAGTGCTGGGATTACAGGCGTGAGTCACTGCGTCCAGCCCCAGGCATTCTTAGTTACAGGACAAAACAGGAGGTCAGACAAGATACAGGTCACAAAGACCTTGCTAATAAAACAGTTTCAGTAAAGAAGCCAACCAAAACCCACCAAAACCAAATGGCGATGGAAGTGACCTTTGGTCATCCTCATGCTCATTATATGCTAATTATATGTATGTATGTATTAGCATATATACACTCCCACCAGCGCCATGGCAGTTTACAAATGCCGTAGCAACGTGAGGAAGTTACCCTATATGGTTTAAAAAGAGGGAGGAACCCTCAGTTCCGGGAATTGCCCACCCCTTTCCCCGAAAACTCATGAATAATCTATTCCTTGTCTAGCATATAATCAAGAAGTAATAAGTTCATGCTGCTTGCTGCTCTGCCTATGGAATAGCCATTTTTTATTCCTTTACTTTCTTAATAAACTTGCTCTCACTTTACTCTATGGATTTGCCTCAAATTCTTTCTTGCTCGTGATCCAAGGACCCTCTCTTTGGGTCTGGTTTGGGACCACTTTCTGGTAACAGGATCACTTGAGCCTGGGAGTTGGAGGCTGCAGTGAGCCGAGATCACACCACTACATTCCAGCCAGGGCAACAGAGAGACCCCGTCTCAAAAAAAAAAAAAAAAAATGCTGGGCGCAGTGGCTCACTTTGGGTGGCTGAGGCAGGAAGATTGCTCAGGAGTTGGAGACCAGCCTGGGCAACATTGTGAAACCCTGTCTCTACAAAAATTAGCTGGGTGTGGTGGTGCACACCTGCTGGGGAGGCTGAGGTGGGAGGATCCCTTGAGCCCCCTAGGGAGGTCTAGGCTGCAGTGAGGTGTAATCGTGCCATTGCACTCCAGCCTGGGTGACAGAGTGACACCTGGTTTCAAAAAAATTTTTTTTATTAAAAAAAAATTGCTGTTGTTTTAAAGTTATAGTTTAGAAAAGTTTCAGCTTCTAACACATTATTGGAAAAGTGCAATTTTAGGGTTGTTGTCAATGTTGGGGAAATCTTGATCAGGTTTCTTTCATATATGAGCTGTAAGATTTGTTTTTTGTTGTTGTTGCTGTTTTAATTTTTAAATTTATTTATTTATTTAATTAGAGATGGAGTTTTGCTCTTGTTGCCCAGGCTGGAGTGCAACAGCACAATCTCGACTCACAGCAACCTCTGCCTCCCGAGTTCAAGCAATTCTCCTGCCTCAGCCTCCTGAGTAGCTGGGATTACAGGCGTGTGCCACCATGCCTGGCTAATTTTGTATTGTTAGTAGAGACAGGGTTTCTCCATGCTGGTTAGGCTGGTCTCAAACTCCCGACCTCAGGTGATCCACCTGCCTTGGCTTCCCAAAGTGCTGGGATTACAGGCATGAGCCACCACCCCCAGCTTTAAATTTTTTTTTAATATAGAGACAGGGTCTTGCCATGTTGCTCAGGCTGGTCTTGAACCCTGGGCTCAAGTGATCCTCCCGTCTCAGCCTCCCAAAGTGCTGCGATTACAGGTGTGAACCCCATAATATTTGGAAGCATCTTCTATAGTTTAACTTACGGCTCCATACGTTTCAAAGCTTGGTTCCCTTCCATTACCTGTATTTTCAGTGCCAGGGACTGTAAGCCAGGTTCATATTTGAAGACTACTTATAACCTGCATTCATGTTGCAGTACTGGATGATAGGCACAGTAGGTGGTAGAGTATTTTTGGAAGCCATTTCTATACCAGAATTGTTACCAATTACTTAACTACACACAGCAGTGACTGTGAACTTCATACAAATATCTACATAAACATATCTCCGCCGGGCGCAGTGGCTCAAACCTGTAATCCTAGCACTTTGGGAGGCCGAGGCGGGCGAATTGCCTGAGGTCAGGAGTTTGAGACCAGCCTAGGCAACACAGAGAAACCCCGTCTCTACCAAAATACAAAAAATATACTACATGAGAGACTGAGGCAGGAGAATTGCTTGAACCTGGGAGGCAGACGTTGCAGTGAGCCGAGATCGCACCACTGCACTCCAGCCTGGGCGACTCCATCTCCAAACAAACAAACAAACAAACAAAACTCAATAAACCCAAACAGATGTATCTCCACCTCAATTTTCCTTTAGATGGTCCCCCAAAATAACTACAACCATTCTAGTGCCTTAAGGAAAGATGAGAGCGAAGGTAATAGAGAGTGGAAAGAGGCAGGGATTGCCATTAATATGCCTCAATCTTGTGCAATTTATTTTGTGTAACATTATATTTCAATAAAGTCCAACTAGCCCAGCATGGTAGTTCATGCCTATGATCCCAGCAACTTGGGAGGCTGAGGCAGAAGGATCACTTGAGGCCAGGAGTTGGAGACCAGCCTGAGCAACATAGTGAGACTGTTGCTAAAAAAAATTTTTTTTTAATTAGCAGGATATGGTGGTGTGGACCTGTTGCCCCAGCTACTCAGGAGGCCGAGATGAAACAATCACCTGAGCCCAGGAAGTCGGGGCTGCAGTGAACTAGGATCATGCCACTGCACTCTAGCCTGGGCAACAAGGTGAGACACCATCTCTAAAAATAATAATAAAAAAATAAAGTCTGGTCAGGCGCTGTGGCTCACGCCTATAATCCCAGCACTTTGGGAGGCCGAGACAGGCGGATCACTTGAGGCCAGGAGTTTGAGACCAACCTAGCCAACACGGGGAAACCCTGCCTCTACCAAAAAATACAAAAAAATTAGCCTGGTGTGGTGGTGTGTATCTGTAGTCCCAGCTACTCGGGAGGCTGAGGCGGAAGAATTGCTTGAACTGGGAGGTGGAGGTTGCAGTGAGCCGAGATCACACCACTGCACTCTAGCCTGGACGACAGAGTGAGATCCTGTCTCAAAAATAAATAAAGTCGGGGGGCTGGGTTCAGTGGTTCATACCTGTAATCCCAGCACTTTGGGAGGCTGAGGTGGGCAGATCACTTGAGGTCAGGAGTTTGAGAGAGACTGGCCAACACAGTGAAACCCCATCTCTACTAAAAAAGTACAAAAGGCCGGCTGCCGTGGCTCACGCCTGTAATCCCAGCACTTTGGGAGGCCGAGGCAGGTGGATCACGAGGTCAGGAGTTCAAGACCAGCCTGACCAACATGGAGAAACCCCGTCTCTACTAAAAATACAAAATTAGCCAGGTATGGTGGCACATGCCTGTAATCCCAGCTACTTGGGAGGCTGAGGCAGGAGGATCGCTTGAACCAGGGAGGCGGAGGTTGCAATGAGCCAAGATAGTGCCATTACACTCCAGCTTGGGCAACAAGAGTGAAACTCCGTCTCAAAAAAAAAAAAAAAAAAGTACAAAAATTAGCCAGGCGTGGTGGTGTGCCCCTGTAGTCCCAGCTACTCGGGAGGCTGAGAGGTGAGAATCTCTTGAACCCAGGAGGCAGTGCTGCCATTGCACTCCAGCCTGAGCGACATAGCAAGACTCTGTCTCCAAAAAATCAATAAATAAAAAAAAATAAAGTCCAGGTGGGGCACGGTGGTTCATGCCTGTTATCCCATCACTTTGGGAGGCCGAGGTGGGCGGATCACCTGAGGTCAGGAGTTCAAGACCAGCCTGACCAACATGGAGAAACCTCATCTCTACTAAAAATACAAAATTAGCCGGGCATGGTGGCACATGCCTCTAATTTCAGCTACTCGGGAGGCTGAGGCAGGAGAATCCCTCGAACCTGGGAGGCAGAGGTTGTGGCAAGCCAAGATCGTGCCACTGCACTCCAGCCTGGGCAACAAGAGCAAAACTCCATCTCAAAAAATGAAAAATATTAAAAAAAAAATAAAGTCCAACTAAAAAATTTTATATGTTTGCAAATTTTATAAATGCATATGATCATGTTAACACCAGGGCTTTAGTAAGTGAGCAGTCTTGAAGCATAAGCATCATTAGCTTTATGGTAAATATGCCTCTGATCCTGGGGAAATAGGAATATCCACACCTTCCAGGGGTTATTCAATCTTGCTCTGAGCTTGACTGATCCTCAGAGACCTAAACTACCCACAAGGTTCCAGTCAGAGTAGGGACATGTGGAGGTCAGGCAATTGGATGGAGTCTTGGCTATAGGATGTCTACCATTGGGACTGGAGACACATCTTGTACATTAAACCAGTGGCCAATATATGGTTCCATCTTCCCCACAGGTGAGATGTGTGGGTCCAGGAAGCAAGGCCTGGAGAGGAGAATTATGCTTTTCACTATTATTCCTAATAACCCACTAAAAAAGTTTGCTTCCCATTGTAAGAGTTAAAGAAAGAGGGAAGAAACACGAACTGTGGCTCAATTTAACGACAGATGTATTTTAGAGAAAATAAGCCGGAGAGGGGCTTCTGGACAATTTTGTTCAGGAGCACTTTCTCTTACGGACTAAGAGTATATATTGGTTTTAGGATGAGGGGGCTTATTACAAGCTCAGAATGTTTCTGTGTGGGGGAGAAGTTTATGGCGGGGTTGGGATGTCTCTGGTCGGAGGGGAGGTTATCTTGGGTCTGACATCTTTCTGGCCGGAGGGGAGGTTATCTCAGGGCTGGCATGTCTCATGGAGGGGTTTGGAATGTTCCTGGTCAGAGATGTTATTTATGGTTTATGGTCATGCTGACCTTAGCCATCAGGCTGATATCCTTTGGGTTTAGGCAGTTTTTGATCAAGGGGAACTTCAGAATGACAGTGCTTGTCCAAGATGGCGATGCTCTGGCTCTGTCACCCATCATCCCACAACATTGACGCTGGAGGTCCTGGGGCCTAGAAAAGAAATGCTGTTACAGGAAACAGTCATGCTTCTGATGAATCGGAAGTTGAAGCTACTCCCTGCTCATTTGGGGCTCTGCATGCCATAGACTGAGAAGCAAAGAGAGGGGTTATGGTAGTAGGTAGAGGATGGACCCTGATCACAGGATGAAACTGGATTGCTGCTGTTGAAAAGGGGCGAGGAAGACAGTGTCTGAAATCAGAGACATCACTGGAGCACTCCTAGTCCAACAGTCCTAGTCAGTGGAAAACTGTGGCCACCCCCAAATACAATGCAACTGTCTTAGTCTGTTTTCCATTGCTATAACAAAACACCTGTCTTAGTCCAACTGGGTAAATTACAAAGGAAAGAGGCTTATTTAGCCCACGGTTCTGGAGGCTGAGAATCCAAAATGGATGGCCACATTTGGTGAGGGCCTTGTGCTGCTTCAAGCATGGCAGAAAAGAGGAAGCAGAAGAGGGCACGCGGCCAGAGGCAGCCTTGCTTTGTAACAACTGGCAACTGCAGTAATCAATCGAGTCCCACAAGAAGAACTCACGCACTCCTGCGCTAATCCCTTCGTGAAGCTGGATCCCTCATGACTCAAACACCCCTTAAATGTCCCGCCACCTCTCAACACCATTACAGTGGGGACCAAGCCTCAAGATGAGTTTCGGTGGGGACAAACAATGTTCAAACGATCGCAGCACCCGAGGACTCAGACCCTGCAGGAATGAAGATTTGGGTCACCTCGCCAGGTAGAGAACCCTGTCCAAAAAGTGCCAGCAGAGGTAAGGTGAGCATAGAATGGAAATTATGATTACCTGCTTAGGTTTTGGGGACAGCTAAGGAGGTGGGGACTGTAGCAGCTACATTTCATGAATTTGGGGCTTTTTTTCTTCCCCATCTCAATCCATTCTCCATCTTAATCCATCTGGGTTGCTGTAACAGAATACTATAGACTGGGTGTAGCATAAATCACAGAAATTTATTTCCCACAGTTCTGGAGGCTGGGAAGCCTCAGATTGAGGGGATCGAGGAGCCAGCGGATTTGGTGTCTGGTGAAGGCTTGCTTCATGGCTCATAACCAGCATCTTCTTCATGTGGCCTCATATGTCAGAAGGGGCAAAGGATTCCTCTGGGGCCTCTTTTATAAGAACCTGATCCCACTCATGAGGACCGCATCCTCGTACCCTAATCACCTCCCAAAGGCCCCATCTCACACCATCCCCTTGAGGGTCAGCATTTCAACACAGGAATTGCGAGGAGATGTAAACATTCACTCTGTTGGGTTGGGCACCATGGCTTACGCCTGTAATCCCAACACTTTGAGATCAGCAGTTCAAGACTAGTCTGGCCAACATGGCAAAACATTGTCTCTGCTAAAAATACAAACATTAGCCGGGTGTGCACTTGCAACCTCAGATACTTGGGAGGCTGAGGCAGGAGTCACTTGAGCCTGGGAGGCAGCAGTTGCAGTGAGCAGAGATTATGCCAGTGCACTCCAGCCTAGGGGACAAAGCAAGACTCCATCTTAAAAAAAAAAATTCACTCCGTTGCACCCCCTTTTACTCATTACCTTAACTGAGGAACACCGGCGATTTCAGCTGAGAGTATGACCAGCTGACATCAGTCCACAATGATATGGTAGCTATTACGACTTATAGATCCCCTGTGTTAGGCGAACAAGCTCTTCACCTGGACAAAAGTCTAGAGCGGGTGCTGAGAGGCCAAAGGGCTGGGCTGGGCTATTTACCTTTTGTTTGCCCCTCCGTATGCACCCCCTCACCATCTCCACCCTGCCCTCTGAGGCTGACCTGTGTGGTCCACATCCACCAACTCCCGTGGCAGGTGGCCAGAGGGAGACAGGGGAGGGAGGTCGGGGTGTTTATTTCCCTGGCTGGCTGTATCCCTCAAGGGACAATGACATCTTCTCTTCCTGGGGCCTCGCAGCACCGCTCTCTCCCTGTGGGTGCCAGGGACTGTTCTCCCCTTCATCCCTTCAAGCTTCGTGAGGGCACCGCCTGGCTGCTGCTAAACTCTGGATTACTGCGCCATCCTTTGTGGTTCCCCGACACCCACATCTTTGCAAATAAACTCTCCTCCAATGATCCTATTTTGAATATGCCATCTGTTTCCTGGTGGGAGACCAACTAATACAGTGGGTTTTATGCCAAAATGACTCTGCTAACAGTTTCATATTTGAACTGCAACTTGTGGTGTCCTGGCATTTCCCTCTTAAAATCGGAGCTGTTTTGAGGAGAGCCTGGGAGTGCCTGCCCGTCACCCTGGCAAAAGGCAAAAGGGCGAAGGAACACAATGTAATCATCTAACATGGGGCCTGGGGCAGACAGACTCAACTGCTGGAAGATTCTTTCCAGTTCCCCATTTCCCTGTTATCCCATTAAGGGCCCCAGGCTCCGTACTGCAAACGAGGCTGCTGGAGGGAGTCAGCATCCTTTGTGTGCCTATAATGCAAGTTCGTGATTTGAAGCAGGGAGGGGTTAGATTCATCTTGGCAAAAAAAAAAAAAAAAAGAGAGAGAGAGAGAAGCTATATTATTGAAGGCCTGCTCAATTCTTAAATGTTAATACACTTGCAAATGCAAAAGGAAAGAAGAAAAGACATCTAATTTAATAAGTTTGGAAACAAAACCGGACTCCAAGCAGGACAAACCCAGTCCACTGGCAAGCAGGCGTAGACTGAACGCGAAGTTAATGAAGCTGAAGTCCCAGGCACCGCACTTGCATGAGGCCCTTCAAACACCCTCATCCTAATTTTGTATTCATAATTTGATTCTTTTTCGTAAAGAGGCCTCCCCAAATTATTTAAGCTTCAGGTACCACAAAACCAAGCTCCGCCCTCTGGCAAGTGATTATTTTGCCTCCTCTCCAGTACACAATGAGATTCTGTTTGGGACACTTCAGTGACCTTTTTGTCTGCCGGCTTACCCCATCAGAATTTACATACATTCTGGGTTCATACAAACAAAATAACGGCTCAGAAGAGACGTGAGCTGTGCTCCGTGACAGTGGCAAGGCTGCAGCCTTGGCCACAATGAGAGCTCTCGCTCTCTGGGCTTCACCCATAATAAGGACACGTGAATGGGTGGGATGACAGACAGGAAACACTTCCCCAGCTTCCACCGGGGCAGGGCATGCAACCACAGCAACCACAGGGCATAAGGCGATTATTTGACTTCCAAGCCCAAATTAGAACATCACAACCAGCTGGGCGTGGTGGCTCAACGCCTGTAATTCCAGCACTTTGGGAGGCCAAGGCGGGTGGATCACCTGAGGTCAGGAGTTCGAGACCAGCCTGGCAAACATGGTGAAACCTCGTCTCTACTAAAGATACAAAAATTAGCCAGGCATGGTGGCGGGCACCTGTCCCAGCTACTCGGGAGGCTGAGGCAAGAGAATCGCTTGAACCTGGGAGGCAGAGGTTGTGGTGAGCCAAGATTGTGCCACTGCACTCCCAGCCTGGGTGACAGAGACTCTGTCTCAAAAACAAAAACAAAAAAATCACAACCACCATTAACCACTACCTCGAAACTCTGTGGCTTCACATCATGGAGTGGGAGTTGTCCTCAGCTCCTCATGCCAGGAGTAAAGACTCTTCATTATTCAAAAAAGGTGCCATCTGATTTGCTTCAGAAGTCTAACATTTTGTGAATCCTTTGACACTGCCGTTCCATGTTCAGAAGTCTGTTGTAAGGAAATAATACTACAGTGCATAAAGACATGAGTACTCAGGCGTTCATTCTCCCCAGCGCTGTCTGTAAGAAAAAAAGGAATAAACTAAAATGTTTATGTTTATTCAATGCTTAGTGATAAATAAATAATTAAATAAATGTTGACACATCCACATAGTAGAATGCTGTGAGGCCATTAACATTAGAAGGTGGTAGAAAACATAATAACAGCCGTGCACGGTGGCTCATGCCTGTAAATCCCAGCACTTTGGGAGGCCTAGGCGGGCAGATCACCTGAGGTCAGGAGTTCAAGACCAGCCTGGCCAACGTGGCGAAACCCCATCTCTATTAAAAATACAAAAATTAGCCAGGTGTGGTGGTACATGCCTGTAGTCCCAGCTACTCAGGAGGATGAGGCAGGAGAATCACTTGAACCTGGGAGGCAGAGGTTGCAGTGAGCCAGGATGGGGCCACGGCACTCCAGCCTGGGCCAGCAAAGTGAGACTCCATCTGAAAAAAAACAAAAAAACAAAAAAAACAAGAAAAGAAAAGATACTGACACAGAAAGGTAAACATGGTATGAATAGACCCAGGGATGGGCCCTGTGGTCCCACTCCCTGGTGTTCACACCCTGTGTAACCTCCTCCCCTGGAGTGCCGGTAGGACCTGCAACTTACTTCCAGCTAATAGACTGTGAAAAAGGTGAGGGGGTTTTGCAGACATAATTAAGGTCCTAAGTCAGTTGATTTTGAAGTCAAGGGGGCATTTTCATGGGTGGGCCTGACTAAATCAGGTGGAAGTCTTTGAAAGAGTGTCTGGGCCCTCTCAGAGGGTCAGAGACTCTCCGTCTATTACTGGCTTTGAAGAAGTAAGCTTCTATGTAGTGACAGGGCCACTCGACAAGGGACTACTGTAGTCTCTAGTTGCTAAGGGCCATCCCTGGCTGACAGCCAACAAGAAAACATGAACCCCAGTTCTAGTCTTACAACCATAAGGAGAAGAATTCTGCCAACAGTCTGAGGGAGCTTGGGGGCCAATATTAAGCCTTAGATGAGACCAGCTGAGCCTCAGATGAGACCATAGCCCCAGCCAACACCCGGACAGCAGCCTGGTAAAGCTCTGAAGCGGAGAACCTAGGTGAGCTGGGCCCAAATTTCTGCCCTCAGAAAAAGATGTGTGTTGTTTTAAGTTCCTTATCATGTGAAAAACAAAGAGCAGGTTATGAAATAATGTGTAGCAAAATCCCATTTTTGACTTAGAAAATGGGATCTTGACACATACTTAGGAAAAAACCTGAAACAAATACCAAAACACAGATGTTATATAAGGACTACAAAGGTATTATAAAATAGGATTAGAAAGTCTAGATACTTCAGGAATTAAAAGCATAAGAAAAGAGTAAAATACTATGACTAGGTACCATGGTTTGAATGTTGTCCTCTCTGCAATTTACGTTGAAACTTCATCCCCACTGTGTCAGTGGTTTTTTTAATTTATTTATTTTATTTATTTATTTTTTGAGATGGAGTATTGCACTGTCGCCAGGCTGGAGTGCAGTGGCGAGATCTCGGCTCACCACAACCTCTGCCTCCTGGGCTCAAGTGCTTCTCCTGCCTCAGCCTCTCCAGTAGCTGGGACTACAGGCGCATGCCACCACACCGGGCTAATTTTTTGTATTTTTAGTACAGACGTGTTTTCACCATGTTAGCCAGGATGGTCTGGATCTCCTGACCTCATGATCCGCCCGCCGTGGCCTCCCAAAGTGCTGGGATTACAAACATGAGCCACTGCACCAGGCCTAATTTAATTAATTTTCAAGTAAACTAATTAAGTGAAGATACAAAGTTGCAGAGAAAGAACATCTAGATCAGGCTGAGGCTGGGCACCTAACAGTTAATACCCTTTCATTTGTAATTGACATAGAAATATATTTAAATTGGCTTAAACAACAAGAAGCAGTTACTGCTCGTGTTACTGAAAATGAATGTGGTTGAATTCAGGTGGGAAACGATGTAGCTTTCAACCAGGCTTCAGGATCTGCTCCCTTTAAATCTCAGCTCTGCTCTTCTCCATGCTAGCTTCATTCCCAGGCTCTTTCTCTAACTAAAATGTAAGCTTAGGCCAGGCATGGTGGCTCATGCGGGAGGATCGCTTGAAGTCAGGAGTTCAAAACCAGCCTGGGAAACATAGTGAGACCCTGTCGCTATAAAATAAAATGTAAATGTATTGCTATTTTTATTTTATTTTTTTAATATGGAACACTTCATGAATTTGCACATCATCTTTGTGCTGGGGCCGTGCTAATCTTCTCTGTATTGTTCCAGTTTTAGCATATGTGCTATGAACCAAGCACTGTGAATGTAAATAAAATAAAATAAAATGTCACTATCATGAGGATAGTGACTTTCTCTTTTTTGTTCACTATTTAATCCCCAACACTTAAAATCGTATTTTTATTACTGCACATAATAAGCACCAAAAAAATTTCCAGGAAAAAAAGGAGGGGGCCAGGAGTGGTGGCTTATCCCTATAATCTCAACACTTTGGGCAGGAGGATCTCTTGAGCCCAGGAGTTCAAGACCGCCCTGGGCAACAAAGTGAGACACTGACTCTACAAAAATAAAAATTAAAAAAGAAAGAAAAAAGGAAAAGAAGGTGGAGGTATAGCAGCACAACAATTCCGGAGCAGAATAAATAAGACTATGTTAAATACATTTTAGAGAAACCGAATAACACTGAAGACAAAGAGATGATTTAAAAAATAACCTGAGGGGCCAGACATGGTGGCTCATGCCTGTAATCCCAGCACTTTGGGAGGCTGAGGTGGGTGGATCACTTGAGGTCAGGAGTTCAAGACCAGCCTGGCCAACATGGTGAAACCCTGTCTCTACTAAAAATACAAAAATAATCCAGGCATGGTGGCGCATGCCTAGAGTCCCAGCTACTTGGGAGGCTGAGGCAGGAGAATGGCTTGACCCCGGGAGGTGAAGGTTGCGGTGAGCAGAGATTGTGCCAATGCACTCCAGCCTGGGCAACAGAGTGAGACTCCATCTCAAAAAATAAATAAACAAAAATAAAAAACCTGAAAGATTACCTGCAAAGCAAAAGAAGACAGAAATCAGTGGAATTCTAAATTCAAAGTGCTGCCGGGCGTGGTGGCTCACAACGGTAATCCCAGCACTTCTGGAGGCCGAGGCGGGCAGATCACAAGGTCGAGGCAGATCGAGACCATCCCGGCTAACATGGTGAAACCCCGTCTCTACTAAAAATACAAAAAATTAGCTGGGCGTGGTGGTGGGCACCTGTAGTCCCAGCTACTCGGGAGGCTGAGGCAGGAGAATGGCGTGAACCTGGGAGGCAGAGCTTGCAGTGAGCTGAGATTGCGCCACTGCACTCCAGCCTGGGCGACAGAGCAAGACTCTGTCTCAAATAAATAAATAAATAAATAAATAAATAAATAAATAAAAACTCAAAGTGCTGACAAGGAATAACTCATCCTAGAATTCAACCCCCCTCCCCATGTCAAAATTCCATTCAGGAGTGTTTTGGTTACCTATTGCTCCATAACAAATAACTTTAAAATTTAGTGACTTAAAACAACCACCACCAGCCAGGCACAGTGGCTCACGTCTATAATCCCAGCACTTTGGGAGGCTGAGGCAGGAAGATTCCTTGAGCCCAGGAGTTCAAGACCAGCCTGGCCAATACAGTGTAACCCCATGTCTACAAAAAAATGTATAAAATTAGCTAGATGTGGTGGCACATGACTGTAGTCCCAGCTACTCAGGAGGCTGAGGCAGGAGGATCACTTGAGCCTGGGAGGTCAAGGCTACAGTGAGCTGTGGTCACACCATTGCACTCCAGTCTGGGCAACAAAGCAAGACCGTGTCTCAAATAAATAAATAAATAAATAAATAAATACCCACCACCATTTATTTGCTCACAATTCTGTAGTTTGGCAGGGCTCAGTTGGGACGGCTCATCTGTGTTCTTATGTGATGTTTTGGCTGAGGTGGCTCAACTGGGACTGTGAGATCCCACAGCTTCACTTACCCATGCAGTGCCTCAGCTGAAGGGGTCAGAATGGCTGGTGGCTGGCTGGGCATCCTGCTCTCCCTTTGCTGTCTTTCATCTTCTAGGTCATTTCTCTCTCCAATAAAGCAGGTGAACTTGGTTTCATAGTGGCTGGATCCCAAGAGGGTGAAAATGGAAACTGCCAGGCCTCCTAAGGCCTAAGCCTGGACCTGGCATAATATCACTTCCACCTTCTACTAGTCAAAGTGAGTCACAAGGCTGGCCCAGATTTAAGGGAAGGGGCGAAAGGAAATAAATTTCACTTCTTTTTTTTTTTTTTTTCTAAGAGGAGACTAGCTCTGTCAGCCAGACTGGAGTGCAATGGTGCAATCTTAGCTCACTGCAACCTCCGCCTCCCAAGTTCAAGCAATTCTCCTGCCTCAGCCTCCTGAGTAGCCCAGCTAATTTTTGTATTTTCAGTAGAGATGGGGTTTCACCATGTTGACTAGGCTGCTCTCAAATTCCTGACCTCATGTGATCTGCCGACTTTGGCCTCCCAAAGTGGTGTGATTACAGGTGTGAGCCACTGCGCCCGGCCACATTCTACTTCTTGATGGGAGGAGTGACATTACAGGGATGAACAAAACTGTTGGTGGCCATCTTTGTTGATAATGCACCACAACGAGTAAAAGTGAAATGGAGATTTTTTCATCAATGGGAGGCTCCACATGAAAATTTTCTAAAACAAAACAAAATTTAAAAATTAAAACAAGGTCTTTTCAGAGGAAGACTTTTGAAAGAGTTTATCCTAAAGTACCATCAGCAAGAGAGCTGCTAACACATTTTTGTTAAGAGAAAGGAAATTGACCTCAAAAGGAGTGAGAGGGCAATGAAAGCAATGAAGAGCAAAGAAACTGGTAAACATGTGGGTAAGTCCACAGAAGCACCGATGGTGGGAACCACAGCGGCAATGACGATGATTGGTTGGAGGCATGAAAACAAAGTCAGCCTGTGATGCCGAGTGACAGTCTGTAAGACAGAAGGTGTGATCAGAGCTAAAGAGTGCCTTTCCTCCTGCAGGGGACAATTTCTGATTAGCTTTAGATTCTGTAATTCAGTGCGCATGTGAAAAATGTGGATGGAGGGAAGCATGAGAGACTAGGAATGAAATCCATCACTTCCAAGCCCAAACAAACAAACAAACAAATGTATGAACAATAAACAAATAAAGAAATAAAACTAGAAAAAGTAATAGACTCAATACATTTTTTTTTCTTGAGACTGAGTCTCGCCCTGTCACCCAGGCTGGAGTGCAGTGGCACAATCTTGGCTCACTGCAACCTCCACCTCCTGGGATCGAGCAGTAAGAGAATCAATAAATTTGAGGCCGGGTGCGGTGGCTCACACTGGTAATCCTAGCACTTTTGGAGGCTGAGGGGGGCAGATTACCTGAGATCAGGAGCTCGAGACCAGCCTGGCCAACATGGCAAAACCCTGTTTCTACTAAAAATATAAAAATTAGCCGGGTATGGTGGCAGGCACCTGTAATCCCAGCTACTGGGGAGACTGAGGCAGGAGAACTGCTTGAACCCAGGAGGTAGAGGTTGCAGTGAGCCAAGATTGCGCCACTGCACTCCAGCCTGGGCGACAAAGCGAGACTATGTCTCAAAAAAAAAAAAGAAAAATTTGATAGGAGTAGGACAAAAGTGAAGAGAAACAAAAAGGGCTAGGTGCGGTGGCTCACACCTGTAATCCCAACACTTTTGGAGGCCAAGGTGGACAGATCACCTGAGGTCAGGAGTTCGAGACCAGCCTGGCCAACATGGTGAAACCCCATCTCTACTAAAAATACAAAAATTAGCTGGGTGTGGTAGCAGGCACCTGTAATCCCAGCTACTCAGAAGGCTGAGGCAGGGGAATCACTTGAACCTGGGAGACCGAGGTTGCAATGAGTCAAGATTGCGTCACTGCACTTCAGCCTGGTTGACAGAGCAAGACTCTGTTTCCAAAAAAAAAAAAAAAAAAGTGGATGTTCTTAATGTCCCTGAAATGTACACTTAAAAGTGGTTAAGATAGAAAATTTTATGCCATGTATATTTTACCACAACAAAAAAACATGCCAAGCAACCCTAGCAGATCCACGCATGAACAGCAGAGGTATAAAAGCATGCAGGGGACTGATACACCATACATTCAGGAGCGCAGTCATGCCTGGGTGGGCGAGGAACCCAGGTAGGAAAGGGAACACCAAACACAGGATGCTTTCGGTGGATCTGTTATGCTTCCGTTCTAAAAACAGAATCTGACATGCTTACATTTCTTACCATTATACTGTAGGCTTTTCTTTTCTTTTTCTTTTTGAGGTGGAGTTTCACTGTTGTTGCCCAGGCTGGAGCGCAATGGCATGACCTCTGCTCACCGCAACCTCTGCCTCCTGCGTTCAAGCAATTCTCCTGCCTCAGCCTCCCAAGTAGCTGTGATTACAGGCATGCGTCATTACGCCTGGCTAATTTTGTATTTTTAGTAGAGACAGGGTTTCTCCATGTTGGTCAGGCTGGTCTCGAACTTCCGACCTCAGGTGATCCATCCGCCTTGGCCTTCCAAAGTGCTGGGATTACAGACGTGAGCCATTGCACCCAGCTTGTTTTTCTTTCTTTTTTTTTTTTTTGAGACGGAGTTTCGCTCTTGTTGCCCAGGCTGAAGTGCAATGGCACCATATCGGGTCACTGCAACCTCCACCTCCCGGGTTCAAGTGATTCTCCTGCCTCAGCCTCCTGAGTAGCTGGGATTACAGGCACCTGCCACCACACCCAGCTAATTGTTTGTATTTTTAGTAGAGACAGGGTTTCTCCATGTTAGGCAGGCTGGTCTCGAATTCCCAACCTCAGGTGATCCGCCCACCTCAGCCTCCCAAAGTGCTGGGATTACAGGCATGAGCCACCGTACCTGGCCAGCTGACCACCTCTTTATCCTGGGAACAAGCTCCTCCTGCAGCTGCCTCCGCGTATTTGGCATCATCCTTGCCAAGTCTGGAGCAGGGCCTTGTGTGTGGTGTTGTCTCCTCTGGAAGTCTCCAAGTCAGAAGATCCTTCCTGACCCACCCTCTCCAGGCCGACCCACCACATCGCCATTGCAAGAATCCCAGCAGCAGAGGGTGGAGAAACTGCCTGGGGAATCTGAGCTATTAAACAAGCCGTCATCCGCAGGGGCTGCAGCAGCAAAGGCTGCCTTTTCTGGGGAAACCTGGAAGTGTCTTTTTGAGTCAACAGTAGGTGCCCTGCTGTCCTCGCTGCATTTGCTGGAAGTTGTTTGCAGAGATCTGGGCATCTGGAATTCACTGCCAAGGCCGTGAGGAAGGTGGTCGACGTTCCAGCTCAGCATCACCTGCCAGAGCCTCCTCCTTCCCCAGCAGGTGACCCCTTCCCCCTTGAACCGGAGATGAAGGTGTTTGCTATGATCTCACCTCCATGTTACTGTCTCCATTCCCCTGGCTGAGCTGAGCCTCTGTGGCCATGGGTGTCCTCTGAGCTCTCATGCAAATGGTGAAGCCAAGCCTGGACTGCATGCGGACCATGGTAAGGCCCCAGAGGACGCGGTCCTATTTGCTGCTTTGAGGCTGATCTTTGCTTATCTGACCACCAGGGTTACCCTGAGGCTGCAGGCGTGGAAGTAATGCCCAGGTGGGCCCCTGCCACCCTCCCTCCAGCCACAGGCTTGTGTTATGTGAGGTTCAGAGTGAGAAGGCTCCTGAAGAAGCAGCTTTGTGGTAATTGGCTAACAATACTCTCAACACGCCTCCTCTGAGCCTTCTGGAATATTTGCCAGGAACATGACTGAGGCCTGCACAGTGAGGCAGAGGACACAGTCCTCTGGGCCCCTCAGCTGCTGAAATGGAGTCAACTGCGGTGTTTCTACCCATAAGTGAAACAGGCGTATGGCTGACTATCTGCGCGGCTAAAATACATCATTTCCGACTTTTTTTCTTTTTTTTGAGATGGAGTTTCGCTCTTATTCCCCAGGCTAGAGTGCAATGGTGTGATCTCAGCTCACTACAACCTCCACCTCCCAGGTTCAAGCAATTCTCCTGCCTCAGCCTCCCAAATAGCTGGGATTACAGGCATGCGCCACCATGCCCTGCTAATTTTGTATTTTTAGTAGAGACCGGGTTTCACCATGTTGGTCAGGCTGGTCTCGGAACTCCTGAGGTCAGGTGATCCACCCACCTCGGCCTCCCAAAGTGCTGGGATTACAGGCATAAGCCACCGCGCTGGCTAATTTTGTATTTTTAGTAGAGACGGGGTTTCACCATGTTCGCCAGGTTGGTCTTGAAACTCCTGAGGTCAGGTGATCCACACGCCTCGGCCTCCCAAACTGCTGGGATTACAGGTATGAGCCACCGCGCCCGGCTTATCATTTCCAACTCTTACAACGGCTTTTGAAGAGAGCTGTTACTATCCCCACTTTGCCAAAGAAGAACCTGAGGCTCAGAGAAGTCATATAACTTGCCTGCATGCAAGCCAAATGTGGTCTCAGAGGTCAAAGGCAGGTGGTCCCAGGGGGTGGGGTGGTGGGGTGGGCAGGCCCGAGCTCTGAGCTAGGGCAGGTGCTCTTTTGGCCCCGAGTTCCTGCCATTGCAGGCAGCACTGATTGAGGAAAGTGAGTGGGAGGTGTTAGACCATAGTAGTTTCACAGCAGCAAATGACTGTCACAGTAAGGACAAGCTTGTTCTTTGCCTGCTTATTTATTTATTTAACTACCACTCGCCACAACAGAAACTGGTTATCTGCAGGTGCACAGCTATTCTAAGAGAGTGAATGGGTGTGCAGCTTCCTATTAGAGCTCCAAGGATCAGTCAGAGCCCTCCGGCCTGGCCCGCCCTGCCCTGCCAGCTCTGCTGCCCCGGGAGGCCACCTCACGTGCCGGCTGCTTCACTGCTCTCCCCTCCCGTCCAAATGGGGCCAAACCAAGCATGGTGGTGAACTTTTTTTTTTTTTTAAGACAGAGTCTCGCTCTGTTGCCTCAACCTCCCCAGTAGCTGGGACTACAGGCACCCGCCACCACAGCCGGCTAATTTTTGTATTTTTAGTAGAGACGGGGTTTCACCATGTTGGCCAAGATGGTTTCAAACTCCTGACCTCAGATGATCCACCCACCTAGGTAGGACTCCTAAAGTGCTGGGAGTACAGATATAAGCCACCGAGCTCGGTTCTGATAGACTCTTTTTAAAAATTCTCAAAAATGTCTGGGCGCGGTGGCTCACACCTGTAATCCCAGCACTTTGGGAGGCCGAGGTGGGTGGATCACCTGTGGTCAGGAGTTCAAGACCAGCCCGGCCAACATGGTGAAACGCCATCTCTACTAAAAATACAGAAATTAGCCAGGTGTCATGCTGCATGCCTATAGTCCCAGCTACTCGGGAGGCTGAGGCAGGAGAATCGCTTGAACCCGGGAGGCGGAGGTTGCAGTGAGCCCAGATCACGCCACTGTACTCCAGCCTGGAAGACAGGGCGAGACTCTGTCTCAAACAACAACACCACAAAATTCTCAAATGATTTTATTATCAACTGTAGCACAACCCAGGAATGTGCATAAAACACATATGGCAGTTTAACAGATCACTGTGAAGCAGACACCTGGAAATCGAGTGGTGACAGGGCCTTGCATCCCAGAAGCTGGAAGTGAGCAGCTCCACACCATCCCGGCCTCGCTGCCCGCCACGGGGGATGTCGGGAAGCGTTTGCCCTAGAGCTCAGGTGAGAGGTTTGGGGATCCAGAGCTGGTGTCTACCAGACAAGGCAGGTGTGAGAAGCTGTGGATGCACATGCTCAGTGTCACCTGATGTTTGGGTCTGTATATATGGATATTAGTCCTTGGTTCCTTATGCATTATTCGACACCCTTCCTTCACCCTCTTCCTACAGTGAGGTCTGCCTCTCACATCCAGAGGGAGGTTGAAGTTAGGCCAGGCAGAGGCGTGCTACAATATCCCTAGGACATTAGAACCTGGACGGAAATGTAATGGGAATGAAGGAAAGCATGTGACCGGAAGGCCCCTTGAGAAGAGAGCAGATGCTCAGAGGAAGGATCTGCTTGAGATTCCCTTCAGCTGTGACAGAAATCTGAAAACCAGAGGCTTAAACAACTATGAGGGTTGTTTTTTCATATCACAGAAGTCTAAGGCTGTCGTGACTCGAAGTTGCCATCGAGAACCCAGTCTCTTTTCACCTTCCTGGGCTGCCATCTGAAGCAGGTGGCTGTCAGCTGAGGTTTACTGCCTTGTGGATGCAAGGTGGCTGCTGCAGTGCCAAGCCTTTCATCTGCATCAAGGCAGGAAGAGGGAGGGCAAAGGACTCAACGCAGAGCTGGTTGAGTCTCTCCCCTTTTAGGAGCCTGCCTCGGATCCTTTTGCAGTGACGTCCACTTATGTCTCATTTGCCAGAACTGGGTCCCTGGCCACCCTGAACTGTAGGGGAGCCTGGAAAATCAACTTAAACAAAGCTGGTCACGCTGATACCCTGAGAACAGGCATTGAGAAGGAAACTAGTAGCTTTTCCTCAAAGAAATAATTTGCAGTGGGGACAATAAGACTTCCCTCCCCTAAGCTGCTTTCTAAGGATGGTGGGCCCAGGAGGGCTCAGAGGCCTTGCTGCATGGGGTGAAACTTGGGGTCAGAGCTGAGTTGCTGAGGACAAAGAAGAGGCTGAGCTGCGTCTCCTGTGGTGCCCTTCCCAGCCCTTCACACAGCTTGCAGCTTCTCCTTGAAATCAAAGCTGAACCCATATTTTAAAGTGTTCTGTTTTCCCACCAATGATGTATCTGCTTGTAAGTATGTTAAGAAAGACTGGGCAGACAAGCTAAGTGGTGAGATGTGGGTGGGGACTCAGGTACATGCAACCCCGAGGGCAGCCCAGAGCTGCGTCCTTATGGGCCAGGGCTTCACCATATTGGTCAGGCTGGTCTCAAACTCCTGACTTCAGGTGATCCGCCTGCCTCGGCCTCCCAAAGTGCTGGGATTACAGGCATGAGCCACTGTGCCCAGCCCTATCTTCCTTTTAGACTTGTAAGAGATCTCTACATATTACAGATACCAATATGTACATAGGATACCAATTTAAAGGGACACCAAATGATTGTGTCAACATTCCAGGCTGAGGTTGCATTCAGGGGTACGGTCCTGCGCTCTGCAGGAGTACGAAGTCCCGGCCCACAAAGCCCCTTTGGTGGAGGTCAGACTCCTCCTAACCGTACACACACAGGTATCACTCTTAGATTTACAGTCAGAATTAGAGACATTGAGACATTTTAAAAACAGGAGCGTGTGAGCTGAAATATAAATTTCCACCTTCCTTTGACAAATCAGGATCCCCCAGCCCCATAGCAGCCACCCTCTGAGCAGTGGCCTCCCTTACACAGGAATACGCTTCCGGTTCAGCCCAGTTCCCGTCACCCCAAGACTAGGTCCCCAACACTCACTTCCCCCTTGCACTGTTGGCTCCCTTATCCCCAACATATTTTGCACATTCCTATTACTGGAATTTGAGTTTGCAACACTGACCTAGAGCAAAGCCTTCAATTTATATACAGGCAACGAGGAATGGTAGAGGTTCTTGCCCAAGGGCACACAGCCTATGATGGTACAGCCAGGCCTTCAGTGGGGTCTCCTGGGAACTAGTGTCTCCCGGAGATCAACTAACACTGTGAATCCCTGGGACTGCAGAGCCTGTGGGGGAGAAAGGGAATGTAACTTGAGTTGGGGTCACTTGGTTGCATCTGAATTTGCTGGTATTGGGCTGTGGCAGTGGAACTCCTGGCCTGGCAGGGAGATGCCTAGTTGTCTGGGCATGGTAGCTCCCTCACCCCATGCCCCGTTCCCACGGGGAGAGAGGAAGCCACAGTGGTTGAGGTGAAAACCAGAGGTCGTGCAGCCCTGGCAGACAGAGGCAACCACGGACAGCTGCAGCAGGCTGGTGACTGGCCCACAGGCACCCTCCACACCCTTTCTGCAAAAATTGCTGTCGTGTGCAGAATTTCGGAAACGTGCAAAGCCTGAGAGTGGGTGCTCAGGAGCCCTCCCTGGTGTGTGCAGGCGGCCCTCGGTGACTCAGCCCAAACACCAACCATGGGCATCAGGCAGCTGAGGGTTAAAAAAAAAAAAAAGTTTTTGATGCACAGATGGCTGTGGTTTGAGTAGAGGAGTAGGAGGAGAGAAATGGAGCCTTCCTTGTCTTGCTCCAGGCTCTGGTTGAGGCGTAGGCCCTGCTCAGGGAGGAGGAGGCGGCAATGAGGCACACAGGCTGGGGGTCAGGCTGCGAAACAGCAAGCCTGCCCCTTGGTGGTCTGCCCGCTGCCCTACCTGTGTCCTCCCCACCAGCTCCTCCTCTCCTCTTGTTTCAGGGAGTTCTCTCCTCCTCTGTCTCCCCTCACTGCAGGCTCATGTCCTGTTTACCCTCTGGGATCTCTCCTGTCCAAGGATGACTCAGAGATGGGCCTGGAACATCAGGAGAGCCGGAATGCAAGAAAATAGAGATGAGTTCGGGCCTGCCCTCATGACCAACCCACCAGCCTTGGGCAAATCCCTGCAACCACTGTGTGGTTCTCTGCAGAATGAGGGGCTTGGCCTGAATGAACTTGAGGCCCCTTGTGCAGTCATAATAGGCCCCATAATAGGCACTGGACCTGCAGGCCTGATACAAGATGCAGCTGCCAGAGCCTGGCCTGAGGTCCAAGAGCCCACTGGCCAGAGCCTGTCCTCCCTCCCTCTCCTCCTCCAAGCTGCCCCTTGAACTGTGCAGGCCTCTTCTCAGGATTGTTCTAGCAAACTTTCTGCTCCAGCTTCCTAGTCTGGGTGTGAGAGGCGGCCTAAGGGCCTGACCACAGCACCCGGGCTCAAGCCCCGACCCTAATATTCTCTCTGTGACCCAGGGCAGGTCAAGGCTCTTTCCTAAGCCTGAGTTTCCATCACCAGGGACAGAGATGAGTGACCCTGTCCTGTCTCCTGGACTCAGGCGATGTCCACCCTTCGTTCCACATGGATTTATGGAGCTGTGGCCACATCAGCCACTTTACCAGCTCCTGCAAGAACAATAATAATAGAAGAAAAACAGCTGGGCACGGTGGCTCATGCCTGTAATCTCAGCACTTTGGGAGGCCAAGGTGGGAGCTATCATCTGAGATCAGGAGTTCAAGACCAGCCTGGCCAACATGGTGAAACCCCATCTCTACGAAAAATACAAAATTAGCCGAGCATGGTGGCGCATGCCTTGTAATCCCAGCTACTCGGGAGGCTGAGGCAGGAGAGTCGCTTGAACTTGGGATGTGGAGGTTGCAGTGAGCCAAGATCGCGCCATTGCACTCCAGTCTGGGCAACAAGAGAGAAACTCTGTCTCAAATAATAATAATAATAATAATAATAATAATAATAATAGAAGCAAAACAGTAACAGAAGCACGGTTTGAAGTAGAGAGAAGTTAGGGCCCGCTGGTGTGGGTGAGCGGAGGGTGTGTTAGAGAGGATGGGGAGGGACAGTGTCTCTGAGGAGGTGATGTGTGAGCAGAATTGTGGCAGGAACCATTGCTGAGCTGATCTGGGAGAGGACAGTCCAGGCACGGAAAGGGCCGTGCAGAGGCCCTGAGGCGCTGTTCAGGGATTGAGAAGAAGGCCTGTGTGACTGGGGCAGAGTGGGAACAGGTCCAGGGAAAGCGGGGCTCCAAGCAAGAGGGTCTGGGCTTGGGCTCCAGTGGTAGGACTAGGGATGGGATAAAACCCCAAACCCTTTCCCCAGATGAGGGGATGTGGATGAGCAAAGTAGCTCAGGACGGGGCTGAGCAAGCAGTAGCCCTGATTCCGCCTGAGACGGAGGCCTGGCCCAGGAGCTCAGGGAAGGAGAGCCCAGCAGGCAGTGAACATCTACCCAGTGATGCCAGAGACAGTGCAGGCAGCCCAGAGGAGACAGGACAGGCTGGGGTTTCCTGGGGAGGGTGGGGAGCCTTCCTGGAGGAGGTGAGGCGTTAGAGTAGATGCTGCCCGTCTGACCTCAGAAGTTCTTTCTAGAGGGCTCCTGTAGGGCCCAAAGGCAGCACTGCCCCAGGGAACGACTCCCAGGCCACAAAGTACAGAATCCTGCGGGCGCAGCGCTTGGCCGCCCTGAACACAGTCCTGTGGGATGAGCAGACCAGTGCCTGGTTCGACTACGACCTTGAGAACAAGGAGAACGGGGAGTTTTACCCATCCAACCTCACTCCACTCTGGAACGGGTGTTTCTCTGACCCTGGCGTGGCGGACAAGGCTCTGAAATACCTGGAGGTGAGGGCACAGAAGGTGGCTCTGGCCCACTGCAGGCAGCACTGCCCCCTCCCGACCCTGAGCAGGACCTGCAGGGGAGGGCGCTTCCTCCGGCTATGCCCCTTGTCCCAGCCAGCGGGTCCCGCCGAGCCACCGGGGGGCAGCTGTGAGCCGAGAAGAGAAGGGCCAGGAAAGGGACATCTGGCTTCCCGCCGGGCCCAGCGTCGTGGCTCCCAGTCCAGCCCCACCCACAGTCACGGGAATGTCTGGAACCTTCTAGGGCAGCCAGATCCTGATCTACCAATATGCCCCAGAATTGGATCCGAACCAACTTTGATATCTACCAGCAAGTCAGCCATGTATGAGAAGATGAGCTGGCCTGAGCCCTCCCCGCACCCCCAGGGCGTCCCCGTGGTGAGGCAGGAGGGTCAGGCTTGGCAGGGCTCAGGGCAAGCGCAGCTGGGATGGTGGCGGCGCCCAGTGGGCACTCCTGGGCACTGCAGGGGCTGCTGGGAGGCAGAGCGGCTTCTCCCGACAAGGATCCCGTTGTTTGTTGTCCCTGTGGCTGGGGGTGGGTGGGTGGGGGCAGTGCCTGACCTACGGCCCGCCCTCTTATTCCCAGTATGACATTAGCAACGGTGGAGAGCCCGGTGGCGGAGGGGAGTATGAAGTTCAGGTGAGCAGGCCAGGGGTGGGCTGGCCATCACCCTACAGGGAACTCCTGGGCTCTGCTGCCCACGACCTCCGCCCCAGGCCTCAGTGTGCTCACCTGCATGTGGGCCTGGAGGAGGAGCTGACTGGTGCTCCCTGTACCGCTAGGGTTAGGCAGGGCCAGTGCCCCTGGGGGGAGAGCCCACAGCCCCCACTGAGAGGTGACAGCGTGCTGGCAGTCCTCACAGCCCTCGCTCGCTTTCGGCGCCTCCTCTGCCTGGGCTCCCACTTTGGCGGCACTTGAGGAGCCCTTCAGCCCACCGCTGCACTGTGGGAGCCCCTTTCTGGGCTGGCCAAGGCCGGAGCCCACTCCCTCAGCTTGCAGGGAGGTGTAGAGGGAGAGGCGAGAGCGGGAACCGGGGCTGCGCGCGGCGCTTCCGGGCCAGGTGGAGTTCCGGGTGGGCGTGGGCTTGGCGGGCCCCGCACTCGGAGCAGCCGGCCGGCCCTGCTGGCCCCGGGCAATGAAGGACTTAGCACCCGGGCCAGCGGCTGCGGAGGGTGTACTGGGTCCCCCAGCAGTGCCGGCCCACCGGCGCTGCGCTCGATTTGTCACCGGGTCTTAGCTGCCTTCCCCCGGGGCAGGCCTCGGGACTGCAGCCCGCCATGCCTGAGCCTTCCCCCGCCTCCCTGGGCTCCTGTGCAGCCCGAGCCTCCCCAACGAGCACTGCCCCCACTACACGGTGCCCAGTCCCATCGACTACCCAAGGGCTGAGGAGTGCAAGCACACGGCGGGGGACTGGCAGGCAGCTCTACCTGCAGCCCCGGTGCAGGATCCACTGGGTGAAGCCAGCTGGACTCCTGGGTCTGGTGGAGACGTGGAGAACCTTTATGTCTAGCTCAGGGATTGTAAATACACCAATCGGCACTCTGTATCTAGCTCAAGGTTTGTAAACACACCAATCAGCCCCCTGTGTTTAGCTCAGGGTTTGTGACTGCACCAATCGACACTCTGTATCTAGCTGCTCTGGTGGGGCCTTGGAGAATCTTCGTGTCCATACTCTGTATCTAACTAATCTGATGGGGAAGTGGAGAACCTTTGTATCTAGCTCAGGGATTATAAACGCACCAATCAGCGCCTTGTCAAAACAGAACACTGGGCTCTACCAATCAGCAGGATGTGGGTGGGGCCAGATAAGAGAATAAAAGCAGGCTGCCCGAGCCACCAGCGGCAATCCGCTGGGGGGTACTCTTCCACACTGTGGAAGCTTTGTTCTTTTGCTCTTTGCAATAAATCTTGCTACTGCTCACTTTTTGGGTCCACACTGCTTTTATGAGCTGTAACACTCACCACGAATATCTGCAGCTTTACTCCTGAAGCCAGCGAAACCACGAGCCCACCGGGAGGAACGAACAACTCCAGACGTGCTGCTTTAAGAACTGTAACACTCGCCGTGAGGGTCCGCGGCTTCATTCTTGAAGTCAGTGAGACCAAGAACCCACCAATTCCGGACACACCACCAAGGGTTTGGGGCTTCCCCAGAAACCTGGCCTCACTGCCCTGCCTCTCCCAGGAGGGCTTTGGCTGGACGAATGGCGTGGTCCCGATGCTACTGGACTGCTATGGTGACCGGCTGCCCTCAGGGGCCCAGCTGGCTTTCTTGGAGCCCCACTGTCTGGCAGCCATCCTTTTTCTCAGCCTCCTGCCACAGTGACAGCCCTCCCCTCCTCACGTGGCCCCAGCTCCTGTCCCATTAAACCCCTGCACCAGTTCCTGTCTTCCCCTGCCTCTTCATGCCCTCCTACCTCCCAGCCTGTCCTCTGATCACAGTGAGGTGGGGGGCAGGGTCATGACCTGGAGGTCATGAGTAGGGGCCTAGCTCCCTCCTGGAACCTTCAATAGGGTGGAAATCCTGCTCTGGGGGGAAGACCTATCCCTCCTACCCCAAGCGCCCCAGCGCCAAGCCCCACACCTCCAGCCTTCCACTCACTTCTTTAGTCCGAAGGCTTTGCAAGTACTGAAAACCCCAGCCTGGGCCCAGGCAACCAAGGGCTCAATGCTGGGAAGGAGAGCAGGGGAGGTGGGGCCCGAATAAATATGTATAATTTATTTCTGCCCCTGATATTATTCCTTCAAAGGAGTCTGAATTTGAATGGATTGTCTCTGATCTATTTATCCCCCAGGGCATCGTTAAAACAATTGTAAAATCAGCTGGCAATTAGTGGAGTTTAACTGCTGGATGTGCTCAGGGAAAGAGAGGAAGGGAGCCCTGCCAAGACCACTGTCACCCCAGAGTGGCTGTAGCCATCCCCAAAGCTGTGTCTCCCCGAGGAGCAACCTCATGGGCTTAACACAGAGGGTGGGAAATGGACCAGGAACGTAATTCAGCCAGTTGCTCCCCAAACACACAAATGAACAATAGCACGCTCTGGGTAGAGTGTGGTGAGGCAGCCAGTACCCAGCATTGCTACAATATGTTATCTAAAATGTTTGTTTTCCTACAAAAAATTACAAGACACACACAAAAAAACAAAAGTATGACACACACACACACACATACAAGCAGGCAAGAGAAATTGTCTTATAGGAGTGACCACTAGGCTGGGCACGGTGGCTCATACCTGTAATCCCAGCACTTTGGGAGGCCGAGATGGGTGGATCACCTGAGGTCAGGAGTTCGAGACCAGCCTGGCCAACATAGTGAAACCCTGTCTTCTACTAAAAATACAAAAATTAGCTGGGTGTGGTGGCGGGCGCCTGTAATCCCAGCTACTCGGGAGGCTGAGGCAGGAGAATCGCTTGAACCCAGGAGGTGGAGGTTGCAGTGACCCAATATTGCACCGCTGCCCTCCAGCCTGGGCAACAGAGCGAGACTCCATCTCAGAAAAAAAAGTGACCACTATATACTAAGGAAAGGGTATCAATAAACAGATGGAAAGTATTAAAAAGGGCCAGGGGTTATAGTGGCTCACCCCTGTGGTCCCAAAATTTGGTAGGCTGAGGCAGGCAAATCATTTGAGCCCAGGAGTTCAAAACCAGCCAAGGCAACATAGTGAGACCCCATCTCTACAAAAATAAAAAATTAGCAGGTGTGGTGGTGCACACCTGTAGTCCCAGCTACTCAGGACGCTGAGGTGAGATTGCTTAAGCCCAGGAGGTGGAGGCTGCAGTGAGCTGTGATTGTGCCACTGCATTCCAGCCTGGGCAACAGAGCAAGATCCTGTCTCAAAAATGATAATAATAAAAAAATAAAAATTAAGAAAGGGCTGGGTGTGATGGCTCACACCTGTAATCCCAGTGCTTCGAGAGGCCAAGGCAAGACGATCACTTGAGGACAGGATTTCAGCGCCAGCCTGGGCAACATAGTGAGCTGTAATTTTTAAAATTAGCCAGGCATTATGGCACATGCCTGTAGTCCCAGCTATTTGGGAGGACAAGGTGGAAGGATTGTTTGAGCCCAGGAGTTCAAGGTTGCAAGGAGCTGTCATTGAGCCACTGCACTCCTGCATGGGTGACAGAGGAAAACCCTGTCTCTAGAAAATAAAAGAAAAAGAAAATACAAAGAGAACTGGCCAGGCACGGTGGCTCATGCCTGTAATCCCAGCACTTTGGGAGGCCAAAGTGGGAGGATCACCTGAAGTCAGGAGTTCGAGACCAGCCTGGCCAACATGGTGAAACCCTGTCTGTACTAAAAATACAAAAATTAGCTGGGCGTGGTGGGGCATGCCTGTAATCCCAGCTACTGGGGAGGCTGAGGCAGGAGAATCGCTTGAATCCAGGAGGCAGAGGTTGCAGTGAGCCGAGATTGTGCCATTGCACTCCAGCCTGGGCGACAGAGTGAGACTCTCAAATTAAAAAAAAAAAAAAAAGAACTAAATGGGGGTTTCTTGTTTCTGGCTTAGGGTGTAAGGAGTGTGGCAACTGTCACTCCATCTTAACAACAGTAAAAAGCTGAATAAACAACACCAGCAACTCTTCTTAGATCTGTCAGAGAATTAAGGTCACAGAGCAAATTAAGGTCACAGAGCTGCCTCCAAAACTGGAGACAGACAGGCAGATACAGAGAGTCACAACTTACCAGAGTAGACACCTCCACACTGGGTTTCTTTTACCCAGTACTGGTTTGGTTTCAAGAAAAAACTAGAAGTCTTACTAAAAGGCAGAAAATACCACTTGAAGAGACAGGGGGTATCAGAACCAGACTCAACTATAGCGGGGATGTTGGAATTATCCGGCTGGAAATTTGAAACAACTATGATTAACATGCCAAGGGTGCTCATGGAAAAAGTAGACAACATGCAAGAACAGATAAGTAATTTAAGCAGAGGGATGAAAATTCTAAGAAAAAAACAAAGAAGTACAATGAGGAAAAAAAAACACAAAGGAAGTGCCTTTGATCAGCTCTTTAGTAGACTGGACATAGCTGAGGAAAGAATCCATGAACTTGAGGATATGTCAATAGAAACTTCCGAAACTCAAAAGCAAAGAGAGGCAAGACTGAAACAGACAGAACAGAATATCCAAAACTGTGGGACAATGACAAAAGGCATCACATATGCATTAATGGGAATACAGAGCAAGAAAGAGGGAACTGAAGATACATTTGAAACGATAATGAATGAGAATTTCCCCAAATTTGTATCAGACACCAAACCACAGATCCAGGAAGCTCAGAAAATACTAAGGAAGACAGATGCCCCCCAAAAAGAAGAAAAAATCAACACCTAGGCATATTATATTCAAATTGCAGAAATTCAAAGATAAAAAGTCTTGGAAGAGGGCAGAGGAGTAAAAAAACCTTACCTATGGAGGACCAAGGATAAAAATAACACCAGACTTCTTAGAAACCATGCAAGGAAGAAGAGAGCCATGTGAGATATTTAAAGCATTGACAGAGAAGAAGACCCCACAAACCTATAATCCCTAGAATCTCTTTCCTGCAAAACCATCCTTCAAAAGTGATGGAGAGGCCAGCACAGTGGCTTATGCCTGTAATCCCAGCCCTTTGGGAGGCCGAGGCAGGCAGATGGCTTTGAGCTCAGGAGTTTGGGACCAGCCTAGGCAACATGGTGAAACCCCGTCTCTACAAAAAAAAATACAAACTTTAGTGGTGGCACATGCCTGTGGTCCCAGATACTTTGGGGGGCTGAGGCTGGAGGATCACTGGAACCTGAGAGGCGGAGATTGCAGTGAGCCGAGATAGCACCACTGCACTCCAGCCTGGGCAACAGAGCAAGAATCTGTCTTAAAAAAAAAAAAAGAAAAGAAAAGAAAGAAAAGAAAAAGAAAAAAAGGAAAAAAAAGTGATGGAGAAATGAGAACTTTCACAAGCCAAGGAAAATTGAGAGAATCTGTAGACCTGTCTTGCAAGAAGTATTTAAAAAAAAAAAACTTCTTCAGAGAAAAGAAAGATGATATAAGTTAGAAACTTTGAACTACATAAACAAGGGAAGAGCTTTAGAGAAGGAATAAGTGAAGGTAAAATAAAAGCTTTTACTTTTCTTATCCTTAGTTAATCTAACAGATAATGGTTTGTTCAAAATAAAACAGGGCATTTATCCAAAATGCTTGATACCAGGAGAATTTTGGATTTTGGATTTTTTTTTTTGAATTTTGAAATATTTGCAATATACTTACTGGTTCAAAATCCCAAATCTGATCATCCAAAATCTGAAATGCTTCAGTGAGCATTTCCTTTGATCATTATGTCTGTACTCAAAAAGTTTTGGATTTTGGAGCATTTCAGATTTTGGCTTATCAGATTTGGGGTGCTCAATCTGTAATAGCAACTGTGTATTCAACGATTCTAGTTTATGGATAAGGGAACTGAATGACAGCAATGATAGAAGGGACAGGAGGGAGAAGTTAAGACTACTTTGTTATCATAAGGTACTTGCACTACCATGAAATGTAGTGTTATTTGAGTAGACTTGGTTAGTTGTAAACGTATAATACTAAAAAAAGAACTGCTGGAGGCCGGGCGTGGTGGCTCATGCCGGTAATCCCAGCACTTTGGGAGGCTGAGGTGGGTGGATCACGAGGTCAGGAGTTCAAGAACAGCCTGGCCAATATGGTGAAACCCCATCTCTACTAAAAATACAAAAATTAGCCGGGTGTGGTGGTGGGCACCTGTAGTCCCAGTTACTCAGGAGGCTGAGGCAGGAGAATCACTCAAATCCAGCAGGCGGAGGTTGCAGTGAGCCAAGATCATGCCATTGCACTCCAGCCTGGGTGACAGAGCAAGACTTCGTCTCAAAAAAAAAAAAAAAAAAAACTACTGGCTGGGCATGGTGGCTCATACCTGTAATCCTAGCACTTTGAGAGGCCAAGGTGGGAGGATTGCTTGAGCCCAGGAGTTTGAGACCAGCCTGCACAATATAGTGAGGTGTTCCCCCAGAACAAAGCCAGTCTGCATAATGGGCAGAAGATCTGAATCACTATAAACCTTGCTTAAAAGAAGACATACAAGTCGCAAACAGGTATATGAAAAGGTGCGCTACATAACTGATCATCAGAGACATGCAAATCAGAACTACAATGAGATATTATCTCACTCTGGTTAAAATGGCTTTTATCCAAAAGACAGGCAATAACAAATGCTGGTGAGGATGTGGAGAAAAGGAACCCTCATATACTGTTGGTGAGAATATAAGTTAGTACAATCACTGTAGAGTCATGTGTTTTTTTAAAGAACATTGGCTGGGCACGTTGGCTCATGCCTGTAATCCTAGCACTTTGGGAGGCCAAGGTGGGTGGATTGCCTGAGCTCAGGAGTTCAAGACCACCCTGGGTAACATGATGAAACCTCGTCTCTACTAAAATACAAAAAATTAGCCTGGTGTGATGGCAGGCTAATAAGTAAGTAAGCCCTTACTAATAAGTAAGCCCAGCTACTCAGGAGGCAGAGGTTGCAGTGAGCTGAGTGACCAAAAGTTGGTCCTATGAAAAGATCAACAAAATTGACAGAGAAGACACACATAAAATCAGAATGAGTGCAGAGGCACTACTATCAACCTTACAAAATTGAAAATAGAATACTATAAACAAGTATATGCCAACAAATTAGATAACCTAGATGAAACAAAAAAATTCCTAGAAACAGAAATTATCTAAACTGATGCAAGAAGTAAAAAGTCTCAATAGGCGTGACAAGTAAAGAGATGGCAGTAAAAAACCTTGCAATAAAAAAAGATGTTTAGGCCGGGCGCGGTGGCTCACGCCTGTAATCCTAGCACTTTGGGAGGCCAAGGCGGGTGGATCACCTGAGGCCAGGAGTTCGAGACCAGCCTGGCTAACATGGTGAAAACCCATCTCTACTAAAAATACAAAAAGTAGCTGGGTGTGGTGGTGGGCGCCTGTAATCCCAGCTACTCACGAGGCTGAGGCAGGAGAATCGCTTAAACCTAGGAGGCAGAGGTTGCAGTGAGCCAAGATCGTGCCACTGCACTCCAGCCTGGGCAACACAGCGAGACTCCATCTCAAAAAAAAAAAAAATGTTTAATTTTATGTGTCAACATGGCTAGGCAAAGGTATCCAGATAGTTGGTCAAGCATTATTCTAGATGTTTCTGTGAAGATATTTTTTAGATGAAAATAACATTTAAATTTGTAGACTTTGAGTAAAGCAGGTTACCCTTCCTAACTTGGATGGGCCTTATCCAATCAGTTGAAGACTTTAATTTGAAAAAGACTGACCTCCCCAGAAGAAGAAGGAATTCTCTCAGCGTGCTGCCTTCAGACTTGAACTGCAGCTTCTTCCCTGTTTCTCCAGCCTGCCAGCCTACCCTAGAGATTTTGGACTTGCCAGCTACCTCTCAAACTCTCTCTCTCTACCCTCATCCCCCATATATGTATTGTTTCTGCCTAATATGGTCCAGGACCAGATGGCTTCATTGGTAAATTCTACCAAACATTTAAAGAATTAACAATCCTTCTCAAACACTTCCACAAATAGAAGAGGGGCATATTTCCTAACTCATGCTATGAGGCTAACATTACCCTGATATTAAAACCAGATAAAGACATCACAAGAGGGCTGGGCATGGTGGCTCACACTTGGGGAGAAACACTTTGGGAGGCCAAGGCGGGAGGATCACTTGAGGCCAGGAGTTCAAGACCAGCCTGGGCGACACAGTCAGATGTAGTCTCTACAAAAAAATTTAAAAATTACCCAGGCGTGGTGGCATGCACCTGTAGTCCTGGCTACTCAGAAGGTTGAGGCCAGATGATCACTTGAGCCCCAGGAAGTCGAGGTTGTGGTGAGCTGTGTTCATGCCACTGTATTCCAGCCTGGGTGATGCAGCAAGACTGTGTCCAAAAAAAAACAAGGAAAGAAAATTACAGTCAAATATGCTCTGTACATATTGATGCAAAATTCCTCAAAAAAATACTCGCAAGCCAAAACCAACAGTTTATTAAAAGGATTAGACATCATGACCAAGTGAGATTTATCCAAAGAATGCAAGGGTGGTTGCACAGCATTGTGAATGTAATAAAAGGAAATTGAATTGTACACTTAAAAATTGTTGACCAGGCATGGTGGCTCACACCTGTAATCCCAATACATTGGGAGGATGAGGCAGGAGGATTGCTTGAGCTCAGGAGTTCCACACCAGCCTGGACAACACAGGGAGACCCAATCTCTAAAAAATATATATATATTTTTTTAATTTAAAAATTAGTTGGGCATGGTGGCATGTGCCTGTGGTCCCAGCTGCTCAGGAGGCTGAGGTGGGAGATTCCCTTAAACCTGAGAGATCAAGGCTGCAGTGAGCTGTGATGGAGCCACTGCACTCCAGCCTGGGCAACAGAGCGAGACCCTGTCTCAAAAAACAAAGCAAACAAAAAAAACAATGCCAGCTGCCCACATTACTGGGTGGAGCTATCTGAACCTTTACTAGTTCAGAGTGGTGCCTGATTCATGAGTCATTTCTTTGCTTGAATAAATGGTTACATTTAATTTGTCTAAGGTTTTTCTTTTTAATAGCAGTAAACACTGCTCAGGTGCCACAACTGACATCCTTAACTGCAAACCTAAGTCCTTCAGGAGAGGTCATGCCTATCATTAAACTCCATGTGCCTTGCCCACCCCCTGTCCCCTGTCCCTTCAGCTCACCTTCCATATGTTGAGGGGATGAGCCTCCTAAAGTAACCGAATCTGCTTTTTTTTTTTTTGAGACAGAGTCTTACTCTGTCGCCCAGGCTGGAGTGCAGTGGCATGATCTCGGCTCACTACAACCTCTGTCTCCCGAGTTCAAGCGATTCTCCCACCTCAGCCTCCTGAGGAGCTGGGATTACAGGCACCCGCCATCATGCCCAGCTAATTTTTGTATTTTTGTAGAGACAGGGTTTCACCATGTTGGCCAGGCTGGTCTTGAACTCCTGACCTCAGGTGATCCACCCGCCTCGGCTTCCCAAAGTGGTGGGATTACAGGCATGAGCCACTGCACCCAGCCTGAATCTGCTTCTTAAGCTCACAAACTTCTCTGCTGGTTCCACTTTGGGGAATTACAAGGAATTACATTCCTTGGCTTGGCAAAGACCATTTCCAGACTGGTGCCAACATGTTCCTCCAGCCTATCTCAAAACCCTTCCCTGCATGAACACCAAGTTCTCTGCAGCTAGGCTGAGGGGTTTGCTCTTCTCTTCACATGCTCTGTATACATTGTAGTGGTCTCCAGCCCATTCCCTTGGCAAACTCCTATGCAATCATCAAGACTCATTAGGACTGGCGCAGTGGCTCATGCCTGTAATCCCAGCACTTTGGGAGGCCAAGGCGAGCGGATCATGAGGTCAAGAGATTGAGACCATCCTGGCCAACACAGTGAAACCCCGTCTCTACTAAAAATACAAAAACTAGCTGGGCGTGGTGGCGGGCACCTGTAGTCCCAGCTATTCAGGATGCTGAGGGAGGAGAATTGCTTGAACCCGGGAGGGGGAGGTGGCAGTGAGCTGAGATCACGCCACTGCACTCCAGCCTAGCAACAGAGTGAAACTCAGTCTCAAAAAAAAAAAAAAAAAAAGACTCATTACAAATGACACACTATTGTGGGTCTCCCTTAGTCCTCCCCAGACAGAATGGTTCTACTGTCCTGTGCTTCCACTGTATCTCTTGCAGATAACAGTGAGAGTCCCTGAATTTCACACCACACCAGGGACAGGATCTTGAGCCATTCCATCTGAAATGTTAAGGGAAATGGTAACTCTCTGAGGTTGGTGGTCTTGGGGCCACCCAAGGAACCTGGCATCCAGGTTACAGGTATGTGGCCTCGACTGTGTCCCTGGCCTTTGGGTGCCCACTCCCCACCCCCACCCCCATGCTCTGAGGGAAGGGCCTGAGCCATCGGCACCAGCTGAGATTGTGAAATAGAAGAGGCAAAGTAGAAGCAGGGGAGGTGGCCACTGTGCCCTGAGAGCAGGAGGGGCAAGCGGGCCACACACAGACCAAGCACACATCCCCTCAGGTGGCCACGCCTCAAAGGCTGGACTTTGGCCGACTTGGACAGGCAGGTGAGCCAGGCTGTGCCCAGCAAGCCGAAGGTGCCTGGGCTTGCTCATTCAGTCACAGTCACAGCCACCATGCCAGGGAGGACCTGGGAACTGTGCCTGCTACTGCTGCTGGGGCTGGGACCGGGGTCCCAGGAGGCCCTACCCCCACCCTGTGAGAGGTAGGGGTGTGGGGAAGGCAGCAGGGGAGGATGGCAATAAGAGGGAGGCTGGGATGAGATCTCAAGCTCTGGGGTTGGTACTTCAGAGGGAAAGGAAGAGATTATAAAGGAAGGAAAGAGTAGGGAAGAGAAGAAAATGAGAATTCCTATGTAGCAGGCTCTGTGCTGGGCACTGCACCTGCAGTCTGTTTTTTTTTTTGTTGTTGTTAAGAGTCTTGCTCGGTCGTCCAGGTGGAGTACAGTGGCACCATCTCCACTCACTGCAGCCTAGACCTCCCGGGTTCAAGAGACTCTTGTGCCTCAGCCTCCTGAGTAGCTGGGATCACAGGCATGCACCACCACGCCCAGCCTGTCATTGATTTTTACCAACATTTTCTACCTTTGGAAGGGACATTAGGCTTGGCGACTGTGCTGGGAATACAAGCGTGAGCCACTGCCCCCTGCCAGGACCTGCAGTCCTGATACCAGATGCAGCTGTCAGAGCCTGGCCTGAGGTCCAAGAGCCTGCTGGCCAGAGCCCGCCCTCCCTTCCTCTCCTCCTCCAAGCTGCCCCTTGAACTGTGCAGGCCTCTTCTGAGGATTGTTCTAGCAAACTTTCTGCTCCAGCTTCCTAGTCTGGGTGTGAGGGGCGGCCTAAGGGCCTGACCACAGCACCCGGGCTCGAGCCCTGACCCTAATACTCTCTCTGTGACCCAGGGCAGGTCAAGTCTCTTTCCTGAGCCTGAGTTTCCATCACCAGGGACAGAGATGAGTGACCCTGTCCTGTCTCCTGGACTCAGGCAATGTCCACCCTTCGTTCCACATGGATTTATGGAGCTGTGGCCACATAAGCCACTTTACCAGCTCCTGCAAGAACAATAATAATAGAAGAAAAACAGCTGGGCACGGTGGCTCACACCTGTAATCCCAGCACTTTAGGAGGCCAAGGTGGGAGCTATCATCTGAGGTCAGGAGTTCGAGACCAGCCTGGCCAACATGGTGAAACCCCATCTCTATGAAAAATACAAAATTAGCCGGGCATGGTGGCGCACGCCTGTAATCCCAGCTACTCAGGAGATTGAGGCAGGAGAGTCGCTTGAACTCGGGAGGTGGAGGTTGCAGTGAGCCAAGATCACGCCATTGCACTCCAGTTGGGGCAACAAGAGCAAAACTCTGTCCCAAATAATAATAATAATAGAAGCAAAACAGTAACAGAAGCACAGTTTGAAGTAGAGAGAAGTTAGGACCCGCTGGTGTGGGTGAGCAGAGGGTGTGTTAGAGAGGATGGGGAGGGACGGTGTCTCTGAGGAGGTGATGTGTGAGCAGAATTGTGGCAGGAACCATTGCTGAGCTGATCTGGGAGAGGACAGTCCAGGCACAGAAAGGGCCGTGCAGAGGCCCGGAGGCGCTGTTCAGGGATTGGGAAGAAGGCCTGTGTGATTGGGGCAGAGTGGGAACAGGTCCAGGGAGAGCGGGGCTCCAGGCAACAAGGTTTGGGCTTGGGCTCCAGTGGTTAGACTAGAGACAGATACAAGGGGTTCAATAGGGGGTGTGTGTTACAGGGAGAGTTGACAGTGCTTGCCCATGACAATTGTGGAGTATAAAGGGGAAAAGTGTACCTGGGATAATTAATAGGTTTTGTCCTGAGCAATTGTAATGAGGACTTCAGAGAGTCTGGGTGGTCCAGTGCTTTGTCAAGCATTAGGCTGTTTGCCAAATGTAGGGGAAGATGACTTTATTGGTGTTCCCTAAGACCAACCTCAGGCCAGTGATTCACTAACACTTCCAAATGGTTATACCATGATTATGGTTTCGTTTTTTTTTTTTTCTTTTCTCGAGACGGAGTCTCGTTCTGTCGCCAGGTTGGAGTGCAGTGGTGCAATCTCGGCTTGCCGCAACCTCCATCTTCTGGGTTCAAGTGATTCTCCTGCCTCAGCCTCCCCAGTAGCTGGGACTACAGGCACCCGCCACCACGCCCAGCTAATTTTTGTATTTTTAGCAGAGACGGAGGTGTTGCCGTGTTGGCAAGAATGGTCTCAATCTCTTGTCCTTGTGATCCGCCTGCCTCGGCCTCCCAAAGTGCCGGGATTACAGGCATGAACCACCGTGCCCAGCCTTGATTATGGTTTCTTACAGTGAAAAGATACCATGTTAAAGCCATCAAAGGTTAAATATTCTAGGGCCAAGTCCAGGAGAAAATAATCTCAATCTTCCAGTTTTTCCTCTCTCAGTGGATTTATATGGACAGCACTTGATTTTTCCAGCAATAACATGTGACAGCACACGTGAAGTATTGCCAGTCACAAAAGTTCACCTGAGTCTTGGTGTCCAGTGTTTTTATTGGAGGTCAGTGATGAAAGCGTGGACTACCTGTGTGGCTGACCTCAGTTACTCACTCTCCAGAGTTCAAACTGATACTGGGTGGCCAAAGGCCCCTGCCACAAATCACATTATCAGCATCAAATATCTGGCATGGCCCAAGGCCCCAGAAAAACAAAGACTTACCAGGCAGCATATTTCGGTAATTTAAATCTCATCTCTCAGGGCTGGTCACAGGCCAGAACTTTCTCTGAAATGTGCAGGGTTTGAACACAGCAGACCTGCTGAGTCAATCCTTTCATGCATAAGCCACTTCTTGTATAATGAGGAATTTGTTTCATTTTTGTCTTGGGTTCCTCCAAAGTAACCTCTAAGCTCTTGGAATCTCCCAAGTGATAGGAATGTCTGTTATTAATAGTGGTCCCTGATTAGTGTTTTTTTTTGTTTTTTGTTTTTTTTTTTTTGAGACGGAATCTAGCTCTGTTGCTAGGCTGGAGTGCAGTGGTGAGATTTTGGCTCAATGCAACCTCTGCCCCCAAGGTTCAAGTGATTTTCCTGCCTCAGCCTCCCAAGTAGCTGGGACTATAGGCACACACCACCACGCCTGGCTAATTTTTGTATTTTTAGTAGAGATGGGGTTTCACCATGTTGGCCAGGCTGGTCTTAAACTCCTGACCTCAAGCAATCCACCCACATTGGCCTCACAAAGTGCTGGGATTACAGGCATGAGTCACTGCACCTGGCCTGATTGCTTTTCGAGACAGGGTGTCACTCTGTCACCCAGGCTGGAGTGCAGTGGTGCAGTCATGGCTCACTGCAGCCTCAATCTCTCTGGGCTAGGTGATCCTCCCACCTTGGCCTCTTGAATAGCTGGGACTAGGTGTGTGCCACCACGCCTGGCTAATTTTTGTATTTTTTGTAGAGATGGGGTTTTGCCATGTTTCCCAGGCTCTTGGTAGCTTTTGTTAATGAGGTGACTTATGGTGGGTCCCTAGACAGCTTCTGCTAACAAGATGACTCCACATGAAGGCAGGCCGTGCCAGAAAGGCCAAGCGTGTGTGTAGAGGGTTGGGGTTTTTGTCCACATGATATCAGCCCAACTTCTCAACCCTTCAGGGAGGAGAAGGGGCTGGAGATGGAGTTCAATTACATGATCAATGATTCAATCAATCATGCCTATGTCATGAAACCCCAATAAAAACTCTGGACTTCAAAGTCCTGTTAAGTAGGCTGGGCACAGTGGCTCATGCCTGTAATCCCAACACTTTGGGAGGCCGAGGTGGGTGGATCACTTGAGGCCAGGCGTTTGAGAGCAGCCTGGCCAACATGGTGAAACCCTGTCTCTACCAAAAATGCCAAAAATTAGCAGGGTGTGGTGGTGCATGCCTGTAATCCCAGCTATTGAGGAGGCTAAGACGTGAGAATCACTTGAACCTGGGAGGTGGAGGTTGCAGTGAGTTGAGATTGCACCACTGCACTCCAGCCTAGGTGACAGAGTGAGACCCTGTCTCAACAAACAAACAAATAAAACAAATAAATACCAAGTCCTGGTTGGTGAACACATTGATGAGCCAGGAGGGGAAACGTCCTGGTTCCATGGGGAAAGGACACAGAAGCTCTACATTCAGGGTCCCCCAGACCTTGCCCCATGCATCCCTTCATTTGGCTGATCCTGGCTTGTATTCTTATAATAAAACTATAGCCCTAAGCATAACCGTAAGCTTTTCTGAGTCCTGTGAGTTGTTCTAGCAAATTATCAAATCTGAAAGGGTTATGGGAACCCCTACATTTGTAGCCACTTGGTAATAAGTGCAGGTGGCCTGGGGACCCCTGAACTTGTGGCTGGTGTCAAAAGTGAGGCCATCTCACTCAGGACCGTGCCCTTAATCTGAGTGTGGATTCTGCACTAACTCCCGATGGTTAGTGCCAGGATTAAATTGCAGTATTGCAGTTGGTGTCAGAAAATGTGGATTTACTAGAATGACCCTGACTCACTGAAACATATGGGTTGGGAAAAGAAAAGTTGAAAGGGCAGGGGATGAGAAACCTTTCATTCTCGAGTGGCTACAGGGTCACCCATGGTGTGAAGAGCAGTCATGCTGCAATCAGTTACTGGAGGTAAAAGTTACCAATGGAAATTAGAGATGATTGATCACTAACTTTTGGGGAGTTGACTCATGTGCATAGGGAAATGTATACTAAGAAGAAGAAAAGCAAATATACAATCCCTATAGATTTTTATCTCTAATAGCCAAACTGAAAGTAAAAGATGGGCCATGCTTAGATTTTGGTCAGTGGAATTACAACCTCCAGTCCTGCACTGTGGTACCAAAAACACCTGCTGAAGTCCTGATGGGCACTGCAATGAGATTGAGAGAATATAAAAATGCGGCCAGGTGCAGTGGCTCACGCCTGTAATCCCAGCACTTTGGGAGGCAGAGGTGGGTGGATCATCTGAGATCAGGAGTTCAAGACCAGCCTGACCAACATGGAGAAACCCTGTCTCTACTAAAAATACAAAATTAGCCGGGTGTGGTGGTGCGCACCTGTAATCCCATCTACTCGGGAGGCTGAGGCAGGAGAATCACTTGAACCCAGGAGTTGGAGGTTGCAGTGAGCTGAGATCTCGCCATTGCACTCCAGCTTGGGCAACAAGAGTGAAACTCCATCTCAAAAACAATACAAAACAAAACAAAAAAGTGATATGCACTTGAACAGGTTTTATGTGGAGTGGTTGCATCTCTTCTACCTGAATGTATTACAGGGATGGATATTGTATCTGACCAGGAAATATTTCCACTACCTAGTATTGTAAAACAGAAGGTATGGAAATCCACTCATCAAGCAATATTGATTAGACATTTCAAATGGGAACCAATAAGATTGCCCAAGTCCACAGAGATTGTTAGCCTTCTCTGGAACATAGACTGGACTTTATAGCAAAAGTCTTAGAGCACCTCCTGGCACAAGTGCTGAGACTTTGGACTAGATAATTTCCATGTGAGAGGTAATTATTAGCTTGCTATCAGACATTATTTGAAATTGCCCCTATGACTGAAGGATGTAAGATAATCTTGAAACCTGAAATACCTATAATATCTTGGGGAAATGCTCACAGAGAGTGGGCAGGGCCCAGAAGAGTTCCATAATGAAATGGAAATGGCTGGATCAGGAACAAGCTCCTCGGGGAATGCAGAGTTACTCAGTGTATTCAAAAGCAGAGAGACTCTTTTCCCCTAGGACTGACTTTGGATCCACTCAAGGAGTTGTTAGATTCTATTGCCAATTGGACAGTGCCCTATTGACAGCTCTCAATTGACCAACAAAGAGCTGTTTGACTTATGGATGGCAGTCCCAAGGTGAATGAACAGCCTACTGTTTGGAAGGTTGTTACTCTGATCAAAGAAGGCAAAAACAAATCAGCTCTGTGGGTTGAATTACATACTGTTTAGGTTTTTACTAACTCTTGGACAGTGGCCAATGGCCTGGCCATATGGTCAGGCGGAAGGACAATGGGAACCTTGTCTATATGGAAATCACAACAGGAATTTTAGGAGTGCATTAAAGAAGGTTATGTTGATTTCCATCAGAAGCACCCCTTTCCAGGATCAAAAGGAACTGGGGCAACAAGCAGACATCACTGCGTGCTCACCTGAGGTGGCCATGTGTGTTCATGAAATAAATGGACATTGCGGGGCAGCAGCCATGCAGAGAAGAGCTGAATTTAGACTTAGTCCTCTTTTCCCGCTGAGGCACAAAATGCCAGTAAGTACTTTTCTGTCTGCCAAAAAGAGAAAGACCGCACATGGCTGTGGGAAGATGACCTTGGAGGGAAGGCCCTGCACATACCTGGCAAGGTGGACTGATGCTGGTAGGCCTGGAGGGCTACCTGGGTCCTGACAAGAGTAGACACTGATTCTGGACTGGGCTTTGCATGGCCAGTGGTAGATGCAAATGCTCAAAATACTGACACTGTAAAAGGGTCAGAACAAAAGATACTCCACCAATTTGAACCACTGAGTTACATTTCTTCAGATCAAGAAACACTTTCATCTTCAGAGGAGTGGTTCAATAGAGAATTGGGATGGGCAGTTGAAGCATGTGCTATCTAAAACAGCAGGGAATAAGGGTATGAAGGTATGAAAGGCTGGCTTACATGCCTTCACAAGTATGTGCTCACACTCAACGCAAGGGGGCTCAAGGGTTTGTCCCTATTAGATTCTTCTGCTTTTCTGGAAGCTAAAGGGAAGAGGGGCTGGGAGACGATGACTAGCAATTCTTCCCATGTGGTATGACTATACCATTTTCTTTCTTCCCCACATTAAACTTTCTTTTTCCCAGCTGATTCAGTGGTTCCAGTAAATCCCAGTGGTCCCAGGACTGCAGATACATAGGATAAGAGTAGTTTACACACCACAGTTCTAGTGTGATTATATTCTGTGTTTTTTCTGTGTGCTTACTATTACCAGTGAGTTTTGTACATTCAGGTGATTTCTTTTTTTTTTTTTTTTTTGAGATGGAGTCTCGCTCTGTCACCCAGGCTGGAGTGCAGTGGCGCGCGATCTCAGCTTACTACAACCTCCATCTCCTGGGTTCAAGCAATTCTCATGCCTCAGCCTCCAGAGTAGCTGTGATTACAGGCATGCACCACCACGCCCAGCTAATTTTTTGTATTTTTAGTAGAGATGGGGTTTCTCCATGTTGGCCAGGCTGGTCTTGAACTCAGGACCTCAAGTAATCTGCCTGCCTCAGCCTCCCAAAGTGCTGGGATTATAGGCATGAGCCACTGAGCCCAGCGATCATTAACTTTTTTTTTCTTTTTTTTTCTGAGACAGTGTCTCACTCTGTTGCCCAGGCTGGAGTGCAGTGGCGAGATCTCAGCTCACTGCAACCTCCACCTCCCCGGTTCAAGCGATTCCCCCACCTCAGCCTCCTCAGTACCTGGGACTACAAGTGCGTGCCACCACACCCGGCTAATTTTTTTGTATTTTTTGGTAGAGACAGGATTTCACCATGTTGGTCAGGTTGGTCTCGAACTCCTCAAGTGATCATCCCGCCTCGGCCTCCCAAAGTGCTGGGATTACAGGCGTGAGCCACCATGCCTGGCCCAGGTGGTTTCTTATTGCATGTTAACATCCTATTCTTTCTGATCGAAGTATACTCTTCAGTATTTCTTGTAGGACTGGTCTGGTATTGATGAAATCCCTCAGCTTTTGTTTGTCTGGGAAAGTCTTTATTTCTCCTTCATGGTTGAAGGATATTTTCACCAGATATACTATTCAAGGGTAAAAGTTTTTTTTTTCCTTCAGCACTTTAAATATGTTAAGCCATTATCTTCTGGATTGTAAGATTTCCACCGAGAAGTCTGCTGACAGACTTCTCACCAGTTTGAACCACTGAGCTCCATTGTATATTATTTGTTTCATTTCTCTTGCTGCTTTTAGGATCCTTTCTTTGTCCTTGACTTTTAGTTTGATTATTAAATGCCTTGAGGTGGTCTTTGGGTTAAATCTGCGTGGTGTTCTATAACCTTCTTGTTCTTGGATATTGATATCTTTCTCTAGGTTTGGGAAGTTCTCTGTTATTATCCCTTTGAATAAACTTTCTGTCCCTATCTCTTTCTCTACCTCCTCTTTAAGTACAATAAGTCTTAGATTTGCCATTTTGAGGCATTTTGATTGTATTTTCTAGATCCTGTAGGCATGCTTCTTTGTTTTTTATTTTCTCTTGTCTCCTGATTGTGTATTTTCAAATAGCCTGTCTTCAAGCTCACTAATTCTTTCTTCTGCTTGATCAATTCGGCTGTTAAAGGACTCCGATGCATTCTTCAGTATGGCAATTGCATTTTTCAGCTCTAGGGTTTCTGCTTGATTCTTTTCAATTATTTTAATCTCTTTGTTACATTTATCTGCTAGAATTCTGAATTAGGACTGCAGATACAAATGCAAGAAGCAGGAATTATTCCTAAGCAAAAAAATATAACTATATTCTTAAACTTTTATGTGAAAATTCCTAAGGGTCTGATGGGGCAGGTTGTGCCTTCACCTTATCTAGCAAAAATGGGGCTAACAATAAACACAAATATATTGCCTACTGCTCAAGATAGCTTACTAGTTCTGTACCTATGTAAGCCTGCCCTATATGAATGGGAGTGGACTGAAGGAGAAGCATTTACAAGACAAGTGTTTCTACCTACAATCTGGATAAATACAGTGGCCTAACCCAATGTCCTTTCCAAAGGTGGAAAAGTTTGGGTATAAATGGAGAGAAAGAGGTGTAGTAGCTGGGAATAAATGAATGAATCCATGCATTAATAAGAAATGCAATGAGGGAAGTCCACTATTACATTAATGCTTAGAAAGAAGATCAGAGAAAAAGATGATACCGCCTCTTCATTCAATTATACTTGACGCCTGAAAGGGTAAAGCCATATTTTGCCAAGACCACTCCTGCTCTGGAAGCTGACAGGATCAAAGGGGAACCTGCCAGCCTGAGTGGCCTTATCCTGGGAGACATTTTGTCATATGATCTGGTGATGAACTGGACTAATTATTAATGACAATGGGACTCTAGTAATGTGTGAACATCTTTTGACTCTTATTTTTCAGGTTACTTCTACCATAATAAAGCACTGGCATTGTTGGCAAGATTATAATTCTAATATTGAGGGTCACATGTATTGGGGAATTGAGCTAAAAGCTCCTATCTCTACTTCCACATTAGCTCCTCTAAATTTTCGGCATATTCATGTTGATATTATCTCTTTGTCTGTTATAAAAATGCTATCCCAAATGCAGTTGCTCAGGAAAGCATAATTGTTTTGCTACAAGGGATCTACGGGTAAAGGCTAGGGACTGGACTGTTGTATAATAGAGTTTGTCTGTTCTTTGACCCAGGTTGCTGGGAAGTAACTTCTAAGCTCTTGGAATTTCCCAAATGATAGGTGTGTCTTTGGTATTCATGGTGAGGCTCTAGATGGATTATACTAACTAGCTGACTCAGGACGAGGACTGGACATGCCAGAAAGACCAAACTGTGTGTTTGGAGAGGTGGGGCTTTGAGCCAAGTGATATCAGCCTGACCTCCCAATCTCTGGGTAGGGGAGTGGAACTGGAAATTGATTTCTTTTTTTAAATAAAAAATAATACCTTACATTTATTTAATATTTAAGACATTTGAAGGAAGCCCCTCACTTAATCTTTTGTTTTGTTTTGTTCTTTTTTTTTTTTAATTTTTGGAGGTACATAGTAGGTATATATATTTATGAATTACATGAGATATTTTGATACAGGCATGCAATGGGTAATAATGACATCAGGGTACATGGGGTGTCCACCACCTCAAACATTTATCCTTTGTGTTACAAACAATCTGATTATACTTTTAGTTATTTTTAAATGTACAATTAAATTATTTTTGACTACAGTCACCTGTTGTGCTAGCAAATACTAGGTCTTATTCATTATTTCTATTTTTTTGTACCATTAACCATCCCCATCTCCCTGCGACTCCTGCCACTATACCACTATACCACTATTCCAGCCTCTCCTAATCGTCATTCTACTCTCTATCTCCATGAGTTCAATTGTTTTAATTTTAAGCTCCCACAAATAAGTGAGAACATATGAAGTTTGTCTTTCTGCGTCTGGCTTATTTCACTTAATATAATGACCTCCAGTTCCATCCATGTTCTTGCAAATGGCAGGATCTCATTCTTTTTTATGGCTGAATAGTACTCCATTGTGGATATGTACCACATTTTCTTTATCCATTCATCAGTCGATGGACACTTAGGTTGCTTCCAAATCTTGGCTATTGTCCATAGTGCTGCAATAAACATGGGAGTGCAGATATCTCTTCAATACATTGATTCTTTTCTTTTGGTCATATATCTAGCAATGGGATTGCTGGATCATATGGTAGCTCTATTTTTAGTTTTTTGAGGAAACTTCAAACAGTTCTCCATAGTGGTTGTACTAATTTACATTCCCACCAACAGTGTATGAGGGTTTCCTTTTCTTCACATCCTCACCAGCATTTGTTATGACCTGGCTTTTGGATAAAAGCCATTTTAATAGGGATGAAATGCTATCTCATTGTAGTTTTGATTTGCATTTCTCTGATGATCAATTATATTAAGCACCTTTTCATTTGCTTGTTTGCCATTTGTATGTCTTCTTTTTTATTTCTTTTCTTACTTAAGGGAATGTATGTCTGCTTTTGAGTAATGTCTATTCAGTTCTTTTGCCCATATTTAATTGGATTATTAGTTTTTTTAATAGAGTTGTATGAGCTCCTTATTTATTCATTCCGAGATGGAGTCTTGCTCTGTCACCCAGGCTGGAGCACAGTGGCGCAACCTCTGCCTCCCGGGTTCAAGCAATTCTCCTGCCTCAGCCTCCCGAGTAGCTGGGACTACAGGCATGCAGCACCACGCCTGGCTAATTTTTGTATTTTTAGTAGAGATGGGGTTTCACCATGTTGGTCAGGCTGGTCTCGAACTCCTAACCTCAAGTGATCCGCCTGCCTTGGCCTCCCAAAATGCTGGGATTACAGGCATGAGCCACTGCGCCCAGCCCATATGAACATTTGAACATTTTAACAATATTGATTCTTCCAATCCATAAATAATGAACATGGAAAATCTTTTTTTTTTTTTTTGAGACAGAGTCTCACCCTGTTGCCCAGGCTGGAGTACGGCAGCACAATCACGGCTCTGCAACCTCTGCCTCCTGGGCTCAAGTGATCCTGCCACCTCAGCCTCCCAAGCAACATGGTGCATGCCACCACGCCCAGCTAATTTTTTCATTTTTTTTGTAGAGACAGGGTTTTGCCACCATGCCTAGCCAAGGTTTGCTAGTGTTTTGTTGAGGATTTTTGCATCAATATTCATTAGTGATACTGGCCTATAGTTTTATTTTTATTTTTTGATGTGTCTTCATCTGGTTTTGGTATCAGGGTAATACTGGCTTTGTAGGAAGAGTTTGGAAGTATTCCCTCCTCCTCCAATACATCTTTTTCTCTAAATGCTTCTCCTTGTTAAAAGTAAATTTGTAAGCTGGGTGCGGTGGCTCACGCCTGTAATCCCAACACTTTAGGAGGTCGAGGCAGCTGGATCATCTGAGGTCAGAAGGTTCAAGACCAGCCTGGCCAACATGGCGAAACCCTGTCTCTACTAAAATACAAACATTAGCTGGGTGTGGTGGTACACGCCTGTAATCCCAGCAACTTGGGAGGCTGAGGCATGAGAATTGCTTGAACCGGGGAGGTGGAGGTTGCAGTGAGCTGAGATGGCGCCACTGCACTCCAGCCTGGGCGACAGAATGAGACTCGGTCTCAAAAAAAAAAAAAGTAAATTTGTTAGGGATAAAAGACTTTAAGGTGATAAAAATAGGATTAATAAATTCAGCTTGTTCCATGATGGGGGAACTTATCTCCCTTAGAGCCTTTTCTATCTCATGGGCCAATGTTTATTCCACCATGTATGCTGTTGCCATTTTGTATTAAAGGCCTGAGTGCTGTTAGGATACATGTTTTGTACCCAGAATTTGTGAGTTCCCCATAGTAGGGTTAGATGAGTGGACATCACACCTAGGTGTAATTAGTTTGAGTATGCCATAAGGCCTCCCATAGCCTTCCTTGTCTCAGTATGGGGCTGTTCCCCAGGAGAATTTGGACAAATCATGGGATGTCTACTGCTTTAATACTATAAGAAACCCATTTGGGCTGGGCATGCTGGCCCACATCAAAGTAATCTCAACACTTTGGGAGGCCAAGCCGGGAGGATCACTTGAAGCCAGGAGGATCACTTGAACCCAGGAGTTCAAGACCAGCCTGGGCAACATATTGAGACCCTGTCTCTACAAAAAAATAGAAAAAATTAGCTGGATATGCTGGCATATGCCTGTAGTCCCAGCTACTCAGGAGGCTGAGGTGGGAGGATTACCTGGGCCTGGGAGATTGAGGTTGCAGTGAGCTGTGATTGCATCACTGCATTTCAGCCTGGGTGATAGAGCAAACCCTTGTCTAAAAAAAGAAAAAATAGGCTGGGTGCAGTGGCCGACACCTGTAATCCCAGCACTTTGGGAGGCTGAGACGGGCGGATCACCTGAGGTTGGGAGTTTGAGACCAGCCTGACCAACACAGAGAAACCCCATCTCTATTAAAAATACAAAATTAGCCGGGCGTGGTGGCACATGCCCGTAATCCCAGCTACTCGGGAGGCTGAGGCAGGAGAATTGCTTGAACCCAGGAGACAGAGGTTGCGGTGAGCCGAGATCATGCCATTGCACTCCAGCCTGGGCAACAAGAGCAAAACTCTGTCTAAAAAAAAAATAAAAATAATAAAAAATAAAATAAAACTTTTTTCTATTCTGTTTAACAGTTTTTCATCCACGAAAACAAGGGTGATCTGCATTTGTGCATGGAGCTCATTGGGACAGGCTGGCCATGCTGCTGCTGTATTTCGCTCATTTTAACTGGAGACCTTTCTAAGCATTCAGTGATCAAGGTTTACAGTTACACAGTGATTAGTCTGCCATGAGTTGTAAATCACACAATCCAAAGGCCCCAAAAAGAGTAGTTCCTGGAAATTCCTTCCCAAATGGTATCCTTCGTAGTAGATGTAACCTGAAAATTAAGAGTCAAAAGTCTCTGGCACATTGCTAGAGTTACATCCTGTTGTCAGCAATTAGTGCAGCTCATCATCATATCACATGACCAAATCTCAGAGCAGTGCCACTCAGGTTTGCAGGCTGCCATTTGACCTTGTCAGGGCCCAACAGCAGGAGTCGTCTTGGCAAATGCATGGCTTCCCCCTTTCAGGCATCTGGTATAATCGTGCTAAGAGACAATCTTATTCTCTTGTTTCAAGTCTCTCCAGACACCAATGTGATATTGGATTCCCCTCATTGTATAACCCATTTACTCATTCCTTTACCCTCAGCTACTATGTCTCTTCCTCACCATCTGTCATTTATTTATTTTTTTTTTGAGATGGAGTTTTACTCCATTGCCCAGGCTGCAGTGCAGCGGTGCAATACCGGCCCACTGCAACCTCCACTTCCTGGGTTCAAGCAATTCTCCTGCCTCAGACTCCCAAGTAGCTAGAATTACAGGCACCATCATGCCCAGCTGATTTTTGTATTTTTAGTAGAGACGGGGGTGTTGCCATGTTGGCCAGGATGGTCTTGATCTCCTGACCTCCTGATCCACCCGCCTTGGCCTTCCAAAGTGCTGGGATTACAGGCGTGAGCCACCGCGCCCGGCCTATCATTGATTTTTACCAAATTTTTCCACCTTTGTAAGGGACATTAGGCTTGGCCACTGTGCTGATCCACATTGCCAGCAGTAATAGTAGTGTTGCAGGTGCCTCGCCCTCAGTCTGCTCCCATGCATATAAGGAAGAGTTACAAAGGTGCGGAACTAGTGGGCTATCTTGACCACTAGGCAATACAGCTGCATTCACTAAGAAGCCAAATTTAGCCAGATGCTGTGAAGCCACAACACACCCCATCAGGCCCTTAGTAAATCTGGCATGAAGGTTTAAAGGTACAGTTGCAGTTTTTTCTTTTTTTGTTTTTTTGAGACGGAGTCTCACTCTGTTGCCCAGGCTGGAGTGCAGTGGCGTGATCTCGGCTCACTGCAAGCTCTGCCTCCCGGGTTCACGCCATCCTCCTGCCTCAGCCTCCTGAGCAGCTGGGACTACAGGCACCTGCCACCATGCCTGGCTAATTTTTTGTACTTTTTAGTAGAGACGGGGTTTCATCGTGTTAGCCAGGATGGTCTCGTTCTCCTGACCTTGTGATCCGCCCTCCTCAGCCTCCCAAAGTGCTGGGATCACAGGCGTGAGCCACTGCACCCAGCCAGTTGCAGTTTTTTCTTTGAGAATTGTCCCTTCTTCTGACACCCACATTTGCAGTCCTAGTCGTGGGGCCACTGTATTGGGTAGGAAAAAAGTAGTTGAGATGATGTGGGAACAAATCATATAGTCATACCAACAACTCCGCCCTCCCTCTTCCCAGATCCCCCAGAAAAATTAGGGGAATCCAACCAATGGAGACCTCCCTTTGCTCCTCTCAAGCTGAATGTGAGCACACACTTTTTTTTTTTTAAAGACACAGTCTTGCTTTTGTTGCCCAAGCTGGATTGCAGTGGCGTGATCTCGGTTCATTGCAACCTCCACCTCCTGGGTTCAAGTGATTCTCCTGCCTCAGCCTCCCAAGTAGCTGGGATCACAGGCACGTGCCACCACATCTGTCTAATTTTTGTATTTTTAGTGGAGATGGGGTTTCACCATATTGCCCAGGCTGGTCTTGAACTCCTGACCTCAAGTGATCCACCCACCTCGGCCTCCCAAAGTGCTGGGATTACAGGCATCAGCCACTGTGCCCGGCCAGAGCACACATTTTTGAAGGTATGTAAGCCACCCCTTCATGCTTTTATCTCCCTCCCCCACTGTAGACAGCAAATGTTTCGACTCTCTGTTCCAATTTTCTATCAAAGCGCTACTCTGAGGACGGTATGCAACACCGTATGTCCATTTGCTGTGGTATTGCTTGGCCCATTGTTGGACACTAGGTGCTGTCAGTTGTGTTCTTGGATCTGAAGAAATGTAACTTGGTGGTTCATATTGGTACAGCATCTTCTGTTCTAATATAGCATCTTGTAGTATTTTGCACATTTGCAACTACGACCTGATATGCAAAGCTACTTTAATGTGTCCCTTACCTTTCCATAGGGTTATGCCCCAGGTGGGCAACACTTTAATAGTTCAGTTTTTCACTGCCCATCTGCCAGGCCATTGGCTACTGCCCATAAGTCAGCAAAAACCCAAACACAGGGGCTTTTATCATTCGATTCTTCTATCACTGCAAGGAAAACAGCATGCAATTCAGTCCACTGAGGTGATTTGTTCTTACCTTCTTCAAAGATTTTCCATCCTCAGTCAGAGTGCAAAGGCCTTCCAAACAAGGTCTTTCTACCCATAAACCAAGCAGCTTTTTGTTGTTCAACCAAGAGCTGTTCATAGGGCCCCTCCTATGTGGCACTAGGATCCATCAGCTCCTCGGTGCTTCCAAAGTTGGCCCTAGGGGGAAAGAGGCTTCCTGCTCCTGAATACCATTAGCACCTCCTTGCATTCCCTGAGCAGCAGACTCCTGAATAAACCATTTCCATTTTATTCAGGAACTCTTCTGGGCACTGCCTTCGTTACAGAGTGTTCCTCTGACATCACCCAAGACATTATGGGTATTTCAGGTTTCAGGATTATTTTGTGTCCTGCCATCATGGAGGCAGTTTCAGGAAACACCCAAGAGCCAGCTAGTAATTGTCTCTCAAATGGCCTATACCATACACCGCCTGGAAATGTTCTGGCCCAATCTCAGCCATCACCACTGAGTGCACCTCCCAGGTTTCTGCCATAAGCCCTTCCGATCGAGTCTACACAGGGCCATTGTACAGAGAATTGGCCACACCAGTATGATTAAAGTGCTAACCTCCCTTTGTCCACCAGCTATTCTACACCATCTCAAATTAGCAACCAGTGTGGGCTCAGGCAGTCGGACAGGTACTTTACTGCCCAAAGACCCTACTTGTTCCCTCAGCCCTGTATGTCACTCCAACCCACAAACTCCTAACACACACACACACACGCACGCACACACAGCCCTTGTCCAGTCCCAGGGAACATGCCTTGACCAGTCTACCACAGACTCTAGCCTTCTCTTCTGTCCTAATGGGGTGGTGGTGGTGACCTGACCTGCTCCTATCCCTGTCTCTGCAGTGAGATTTACTGCCACGGGGAGCTCCTAAACCAAGTTCAAATGGCCAAGCTCTACCAGGATGACAAGCAGTTTGTGGACATGCCACTGTCTATAGCTCCAGGTGAAGCACCTAGGGCTGAACCTCCTCTCCAGAGAACCTTCTCTCCAAAAAAGGCAGGGGGCAAGACCAAGTAGAGAGGCCCCTGTGATCAGGGAGTGGCTTGTGACACCCTGCTGACCCCTCCCTGCTGCCTGCTCTCCAGAACAAGTCCTGCAGACCTTCACTGAACTGTCCAGGGACCACAATCACAGCATCCCCAGGGAGCAGCTGCAGGCGTTTGTCCACGAACACTTCCAGGCCAAGGGGCAGGAGCTGCAGCCCTGGACCCCTGCAGACTGGAAAGACAGGTATGACTCTGGAAGGCGAACAAGAGAGGGTTCCTTCCAACTGAGCTGCCTCCTTGAACCCTGTGGGGCCTGTGTTCTTTTAGCCCCCAGTTCCTGCAGAAGATTTCAGATGCCAAACTGCGTGCCTGGGCAGGGCAGCTGCATCAGCTCTGGAAGAAGCTGGGGAAGAAGGTATCAGCGTCCTGGGCCTGCCCAAGGCCTGACCAAGGGAACTGAAGAGAGGAATGTGCCTGGGGCCCACAGTGTCTCCGGAGCACAGATCAGGTTTCCTTTCCTGAGAAACCAGTCCCTGGCCCCTGGGTCCCCAAATAGAGGCCCTCTAGAAAGAACTTCTGAGGTCAGAAGGGCAGCATCTACTTCTAACATCTCGCCTCCTCCAGGAAGGCTCCCTAGCCTCCCCAGGAAACCCTAGCCTGCCCTGCCACCTCCAGGCTGCCCAGCACTGCCTCTGGCACCACTGGGTAGATGTTCACTGCCTGCTGGGCTCTCTCCTTCCCTGAGCTCCTGGGCCAGGCCTCCGTCTCAGGAGGAATCAGTGCTACTGCTGCGTGGGGCCAGGCCCTGTGCTCAGCCCTGTCCTGAGCTACTTTGCTCATCCACATCCCCTCACCTGGGGAAAGGGTTTGGGGTTTTATCCCCACCTGGCTCAGAGAATGGGGGTGATGGGCCAATCCTCTGGGCCCGGCTGGGTGGTGGCAGCAAGGATGGGCAGTAGAGCGGAAATGGGGGGCTGGCACCCCCCTCACCCACCCAGCCCACCCTGGGTCTTCATAATGGCCACTGCTTGGTGGATACCTGCCCAGTGCCTGGCTGAGTGGTCAGGTCTTCTACCCGGCACCAAGTTGAGCTGGGACTCCCAAGGCCGGCAGGTGAGGGATGAGGACCCCAAGGCTCCCAGCGGCCAGGCCTTGATTACATGGCTGAGTAGCAGTGGAGCCAGCGCTGAACCCAACTGCCCGGCTCCAAAGCTGTGACTCCCGGGGCCTCGGATCCCCCAGCTGCCTGCAGCCTCTGCTTCCGTGGGGATTCTAGGCTCCCCTTGCCCTCTCTCTCGACTCCAGATGAAGCCAGAGGTTCTCAGCCACCCTGAGCGGTTCTCTCTCATCTACTCAGAACATCCCTTCATTGTGCCTGGCGGTCGCTTTGTTGAGTTCTACTACTGGTGAGCGCCCAGGCCCAAGAGACCAAGGGGCCTGCAGGACTGGCAGTGGTGGAGAAACCCAGGGCCAGCAGGGTGTCTTCAGCAGGGCAGAGTGCCCCACTGGCTGGTGTGCAGGGCAGAGGGAGGCAGCAGGGTGGTGCCTAAGCTGCCCCTTCCCCAGGGACTCCTACTGGGTCATGGAGGGTCTGCTCCTCTCGGAGATGGCTGAGACGGTGAAGGGCATGCTGCAGAACTTCTTGGACCTGGTGAAAACGTGAGGGGGGCCAGGCACCTCCAGCCTAGGTGGGGAGGAGAGGCAGGTGTGCCACGGGCGTGCAGCTGGATTGCCTTGGTGCCAGTTGCTGGGGAGAGGGCATCTCAGCAGGCCTTCCCCTTGGCAGCTATGGGCATGTCCCCAATGGTGGGCGCGTGTACTACCTGCAGCGGAGCCAGCCCCCACTCTTGACCCTCATGATGGATTGCTACTTGACTCACACCAATGACACCGCCTTTCTACAGTGGGTACCACCCTCCCTGTGCTGCTCTGCAGACCCACCCACCCCTCAGACCTCTCAGGGCTGGGGATGGGCAGCGCGCCTGGGCTGAGGTGTTGTCTGCTTCACTCCAGGGAAAACATTGAAACACTAGCCTTGGAATTGGACTTTTGGACCAAGAACAGGACTGTCTCTGTGAGCTTGGAGGGAAAGAACTACCTCCTGAATCGCTATTATGTCCCTTATGGGGGACCCAGGTGAGGAACTGGGCAGCCCACCCCTCAATCTCTTACCTGATCACTCTGGTTAGAGCATCACAATGCCCCGGGCAGGAGGAGGAGTGACTTAGCCTGGCCTCTCAGATGGTGACACCGAGAGCCCTCTGCAATCCTGGGCTGTGGGGCCCAAGGGCAGCTGGATCAAGATGGCTCAGCCTCTTCTTGACCACAGAGGGGCTTAGTAGCTACTAGTGCCAGGCTGCCCACCTCTCCTCTTTGCCAGGCCTGAGTCCTACAGCAAAGATGTGGAGTTGGCTGACACCTTGCCAGAAGGTGAGCAGCAGGAGGGTGAGGGAGGGCTGGGGGCAGGGCAGCTGCACACCTGCTGTGTCAGGCTCTGGTCTCCTGTCAATGGCTGCCTATCCTGCAGCCGGGACTGGCTGGTTCCCTGCTCTGTCCTCACAGGAGACCGGGAGGCTCTGTGGGCTGAGCTCAAGGCTGGGGCTGAGTCTGGCTGGGACTTCTCTTCACGCTGGCTCATTGGAGGCCCAAACCCCAACTCGCTTAGCGGCATCCGAACAAGCAAACTGGTGCCTGTTGACCTGAATGCCTTCCTATGCCAAGCAGAGGAGCTGATGAGCAACTTCTATTCCAGGCTGGGTGAGCACCCCAGGAGGGAAGGGAAAGCAGGGAGCTTGGTTTCCTGCTCAGGCTTGGCAATAGAACTGGAAGTAGGACCCTTGTGTGACAGGCCTTCAGCAACTTAGCCTGTCGAGCTCCGCCCTAGTGGAAGCCTGCACTCACATTTGCGTACCAGACAACAGGACAAACGGAGCCAACCCTAATCCTCTCTTCCTCCCTTTCTTACTGTGAGGGTCTCTAGGGTCTGTGAGGGGAACCCTAGTCCACGCATCCAAAATCCTTCCACTCCCTCTCCCTCAGACAGCTGCCCTTGACCCCCTAAGAGCTAGGGGAATCCACCCAGCCAGTACCCTTGGGAGGATAGACCCTGGAGACCCTGGGGACAGATCAGCTCCAGTGGTTCCCTGGGAGCAGTGCGGGGCCATAGGCCAGAAATGTGGTGGGCTCCAGGTCGGCACATCCCCTTGGTCATCAGGGTGTCTCAGCCTTTGCAGAGAAACACAAAGGGAGGAGTCTAAAGTAGAACCACGAAAAAAGCCTGGGGCTGCAGGCAGGGTGCTGGCTGCTGGCTCTAAAGGCAGCACTGCCCCAGGGAACGACTCCCAGGCCACGAAGTACAGAATCCTGCGGTCGCAGCGCTTGGCCGCCCTGAACGCAGTCCTGTGGGATGAGCAGACCGGAGCCTGGTTCGATTACGACCTTGAGAAGAAGAAGAAAAACCGGGAGTTTTACCCAACCAACCTCACTCCACTCTGGGCCAGGTGTTTCTCTGACCCTGGCGTGGCGGACAAAGCTCTGAAATACCTGGAGGTGAGGGCACAGCAGGTGGCTCGGGTCCACTGCAGGCAGCACCGCCCCCTCCCGACCCTGAACAGGACCTGCAGGGGAGGGCGCTTCCTCCGGCTATGCCCCTTGTCCCAGCCTGCGGGTCCCACCAGAGCCACCGGGGGGCAGCTGTGAGCCGAGAAGAGCCAGGAAGGGGACGTCTGGCTTCCCGCAGGGTCCAGCGTCCTGTCCTGGCTCCCAGTCCAGCCCCACCCTCAGTCACGGGAATGTCTGGGACCTTCTAGGACAACCGGATCCTGACTTACCAGTATGGGATCCCGACCTCTCTCCAGAAGACAGGCCAGCAGTGGGATTTCCCCAATGCCTGGGCCCCCCTGCAGGACCTGGTCATCAGAGGTAGGGAGGCAGGGCTGACACAGCCAAGGACCCTTCCCAGGGTGTAGAGGTGGGCCTCCCTGGTGCTGGGGAGGCATGAACAAAAGACGCAAGAGGCGCCGTGTCCTTTCTCTCGCTCCTCTGCTCTCCTGGCCTCCACTTGACACTTATGTCCACCCAGCCTGTCCAGTGCAATCAGTCCTGTTCGCCCTTCAAACCAGGGCCGTCGATTAAGGGCAGTTTGGCCTGTGGTCTCAGGAAGGAAGTCTTAGGGCCCAGGCCTCTTTCCCTCCTTGGGGAGAGTAGGGTGCAGCCACTGCTCTGTCTGGGATGGGAGACCTGGAGGTTGAGTCCTGCCTGCAATGGGGTCTAGGCCTGGCCAAGGCACCTTTACGTCGGGCCCAGGAAGTGGCTTTCCAGCTGGCTCAGAATTGGATCCGAACCAACTTTGATGTCTACTTGCAGAAGTCAGCCATGTATGAGAAGGTGAGCTGGCCCAAGCCCTCCCTGCACCGCCAGGCTGTCCCAGTGGCCACTCCTGAGCACTACAGGGGCTGCTGAGCAGGCAGAGCAGCTTCTCCCCAGGGGCTCTGGTTGTTTGTTGTTCCTGGAGCTGGGGGGCAGTACCTGACATACAGCCCACCCACTTGTCCCCAGTATGATGTCAGCAACGGTGGACAGCCTGGTGGGGGAGGAGAATATGAAGTTCAGGTGAGCAGGCCAGGGGTGGGCTGGCCAACACCAGGGAACTCCTGGACTCTGCTGCGCATGACCCCCGCCCCAGGCCTCAGTGTGCTCACCTGCATGTGGGCCCGGGGGAGGAGCTGACTGGTGCTTCCTGTACCGCTGGGGTTAGGCAGGGCCAGTGCCCCTGGGGAGAGAGCCCACAGCCCCCACCAAGGGTATGAGGCTTCCCCAGAAACTGGCCCCACTGCCCTGCCTCTCCCAGGAGGGATTTGGCTGGACGAATGGCGTGGTCCTGATGCTGCTGGACCGCTATGGTGACCGGCTGACCTCAGGGGCCAAGCTGGCTTTCCTGGAGCCCCACTGCCTGGCGGCCACCCTTCTGCCCAGCCTCCTGCTCAGCCTCCTGCCACGGTGACAGCCCTCCTCTCCTCACCTGGCCCCAGCTCCTGCCCCATTAAACCTCTGCACCAGTTCCTGCCTTCCCCTGCCTCTTCATGCCCTCCTACCTCCCAGCCTGTCCTCAGAGTGAAGTGGGGGGCAGGGTCACAACCTGGAGGTCATGGGTAGGGGCCTAGCTCCCTCCTGGAACCTTGAATAGGGTGGAAATCCTGCTCTGGAGGGAAGACCTATCCCCAAGTGCCTCAGCGCCAAGCCCCACACCTCCGGCCTTCCACTCACTTCCGTAGTCCAAAGGCTTTATTGTTCTGCTGAAATGCTTACAAATACTGAAAACCCCCAGCCTGGGCCCAGGCAACCAAGGGCTCAATGCTGGGAAGGAGAGCAGGGGAGGTGGGCTTAGTGTTAAGGCGTGAAGGGCGAGGCCAGACAGCTGGAGGCCTGGTCCTCCACTCTCCATTTCCATCACCCTTCGGAGGCTGAAGGAAGGGCGGCGGCACCACAGGGCCCTTCCCCTCTGCTGCATCATCTCCTGCTCAGGCTTTCTCTCTAGGAGCATTGGAGGAATCCTCTTTCCCTGTCGGAAACTCAACCCTGTACAGAACTCCAACCATAACCCTTCTAGCTTCCTCTCCCAACTGCATCGCTCCTCCTCTGTTCCATAGATCCCCCGGCTTCATCCCTTCTGGCTCTAAGCAAGGCACCAGTGGAAGGGAGAGGGCTGGACTGGGGGGCTGGCAGCCTGTGCATCAGGGCTGAAGACACAGGCAGGGGGAAGGAAAAAGGTGTTCAGTCCCTTCCCCCCAGCATGAGATGCCCAGGGGCCTGGGCTGGAGAGATGATGGCACGTACCCTCAGATGGCCCACAGCTGAAGCAGTGGGCTGGGCCACAGAGCTGCAGCAATTAGTATGTAACCATGGCAATGAAGCAGTCACTATGGTAACCATGGTGATGAGTCTGCAACTAGGGGATGGAGCTGGGACCTCAAGGTTGACACTTGAGATCTCTGGCCCTTGAGCAAGGTAATAAAAAGTATAAGGGAAAGGAGAACAATGGGGCAGAGCGGGGTTTGAGAAATGGGAAGCGGGCCGCCTGAGCTATTACCCCACTCTGGATGTGGCTCTGCTCAGCCCCCAAAGCCCCTGGCAAAGGGGTCTGAGGCAGGAGGGGATCTTTGGCAGCTTATGGTACCATAATTTGTCTTTTAGAAAAGAGAAAACAGGCTGGGGAGAGCAGGTGTCAGGTCGGAGCTGAGGCCCTCTCTGTGACAGCTCCTCAGCCCTGGCTGGGCCTGGGGCAGGACCCTAAAGGGTTACTGCAAGTTCTGGGTTCCCAGGAGGCAGCAAAGCCACCTCTACTTTTCTTCTTCTGGCTGGTTCTTCAGGAGGCCAGAGCCCAGAAACTCACAGGACCAAGCTCCTTACAGAATATTAAAGTCTTCTTATACAAAAGCCCCAGTTGTGCTCTGCCAGGAGGCCCATGGCAGTTAGTTCATGAACTGAGTGTAGCCCTCAGCCCCTGTGACAATGACATCCATCCAGATACGCATGGCCTCTGCAGATGGGGCCACCATGTAGTACAGTCGGTCATGGGTCTTTACGCAGAAGGTGAGGGCTGGGTTCGGGCTCTGCCAAAGGAAGAGAGGAAGGTCTAAGATGGGGCTCACCCATGCCCAGGAATATTCTCACCTGCCTCCCTATCTGCCCTTTCCCCTCCCAGCCCCTAGAAAGCCCTGGAGCTTAGTCCTAAATAGGTCCAGAGCCTAGACCCTACCAGTCCATGTGAGCCCCAGGCTGAAATGTTCCCTTCTCACACCACAGCAGTCCTGGGCTCTCTAAACTCCCTGGACCCTGACAGAGCTATACCCTGACAAGGGGGGCACTGGTCCTTGGCGCCCCAGGTTCAAAAGTGAGTATCAAGAGGATCAAACACAAAGGCTTTTCCAGTGAGGACCAGAGTTTCCTCTCAGCAAAACAGCGGCAGACAGAAAAAGCAACAAGTAGGATGCTAGGCCCTGGGACCCCAGAGGAGCAGAGATCAGGACTGGGGTGGGCACCAGAGGGTTGGTGGCAGGAAGGCTGACTTGCATTAGGGAAGCAGGCCCCAGCCTCAAATATCTCCTGTTTATCAATTTCTCCCTATCAAATCTAGTCTTTAAGGGTCCCCTCCACCCCTTCCGGCCATCCCTTCTCTATCACCAGACCCCCATGGGGAGACATCCTGCTGTCATTTCCAGGAGAGGGAGGCAACAAGGAGAGGGAGGCACCCAAGCCCACAGGAGCTTCTTGCTCTTTGCAACCTGCTTTCTGCTCCTCCCTTGGGCCTGGGGGAAGGGAGGGGGATGAAGGGGAGGTCAAGGGTCAGGGATGAGTCGGGTACAGGAGGTGTTAATGTGCTGGTTACAGCTAAGTGGGGAGGGGTACCTCAGTCACCATAGTGAAGCGGAAAAACCTCTTCTGGGAAGGGGAGAGGGAGAAAGGAAGAGAAAGTTGACAAAGAGAACAAGGACTGGGTTGGAGCCTCTGTAGAGGGCAGGCTGGAGGCCTTTGCTCCCAGAGCCCCACCAGGCCACCCCTTCCCCATGGCTGTCCCTCTGGCCCCCCTCTGGTGCCCTCCATCCCTGACCTTGGCTGCACTGCGCAGGTGGTCGTAGTACACTTCCTCAATGGCCTGGAAATAGATGACTCCCTTCAGCTTCGTCTCATGCTTGTCTGCAAAGCAAGTAAGGGTGGGCTATGGAGCCGGTCACACTTCAGGTCTAGCTCCATTTACGTGGAGCTCCACGGCCTGAGCTTCCAAATCTGGGAAATGGGGTGAATATCCTAGTCTCCCAAGACCCCCAAACAGAACCCAATACAGAATCCTAAAGATATGGATAATGTTCAGCCTCATTCATAATCACAGAGAAATACAAATCAGAACTCCACTGAGATACCACTTCTCACCTACCCCAATGACAAAAACATACAACAAATATACAGCACACTTTTGGCAAGTCTATGGTGAAGGAGGCAGTCTAACAACATGTGGGAGTATAAATTGGTAAAACCCTTATGAACAATTTGGCCATGTCTATCAAAATTAGAAAGGCATTTATCTTTTGATCCAATGCTTACATTTAGGAGAATTTCTCTTTCACATATACAAAGTAACACACACAAGATTATTAAGTATAGTATTGTCTGCAGTCACAGAAGATTGGAAACAACCAAAATATCAATCAAGTGGAGACTGGTTAATAAGTTAGTGTGTGTCACATCATGGAAGACTAAATACAGCTGTTAAGTAAAATGATATAGGCCAGGCATGGTGGCTCATGCCTATAATTCCAGCATTTTGGGAGGCCGAGGAGGGTGGATCACCTGAGGTCAGGAGTTCGAGACCAGCCTGGCCAACATGGTGAAACCCCGTCTCTACTCAAAATACAAAAATAAGCCGAGTGTGGTGGTGCATGCCTATAATCCCAGCTATTCGGGAGCCTGAGGCAGGAGAATCACTTGAATCCGGGAGGCGGAGGTTGCAGTGAGCTGAGATCACGCCACTGCACTCCAGCCTGGGCAAAAAGAGCAAAACTCTGTCTCAAAAAAAAAAAAAAAAAAAAAAAAGAGAAAGAAAGAAATATCTGATACAGATACAGACTCAGAAATAAGTCTATAATTTATACCCAGATATAATGTCTAGATATAGATAAATTTGATATAAAATGATCTCTAAGACACATTAGGAGGTAAAAAAGGAATGTACTGTATGCCACCTTTTGTGCAAGAAAAAGTATTTGTTTATATTCTCCTACAGAAACTCTATAAGGATACACAAGAGATTTATAAAATTAGTTACTGTAGTGGGTGGGGCATAATTCTCAATTTAAACCTTTTTATATATTTTTTATTTTTGAACTATATGAATACTTTTACCTATTTTTTTAAAAAAAAGATAGGAAGCACACTCCCTTGATGTGTACAGAGCAGTTAGCATATACATATAGCATATAGCCTCTGGAGGTCAGAGGTGGCAGGAAAGGGGCAAACTACTGAGCAGAGGTGACCATTCAGTGAGAAGGGGCAGGATCCCTGTCAAGGGAAAGCACAGGGCCTGGGCCAACTTGTCTGTGGCACTGCTCAGATGCTACAGCTGACATCCTTAACAGTGAGCCTGCGTCCTACAGGAGAGGTCACGCGAATCACTAAATTCAATGGTGCCGGCTGGAAGTAAGTTCCTTCCCGAGTGCTCCTCCTCTCCCCGACCTCTGCAGCTTAGTAAAGGCAACTTACGGACTGCTGCCAACATGTCCCTCCAGCCTTGTATCATAACCTTCCCCTGCATGAGTCCCAAGTCCTATCTGAGCTTCTCACTGTTCCCTTAATAATACACTCTGTATGCTGGAACTATCTCCTCCAGCCCATTTCCTTGGCAAACTCCTAAACGATCTTCAAGACCCATTGCAAAATGTCACCACTGCAGTGCACAGTTGTGCTCTCCTGTGTTCCCACAGCACAGATGCTCCTCTGTATAGAACTTATGCTGAATCTGAATCCTCCTTTATCCATTCCATGGTCTACCTCCCCCAACACAAACAACTATGTGCCTGGCACACAGTAGGTACCCAATACTGAAGGAATGAGTCCTAGACACTGGGATTCAGAGAGAAGTCAGAGACCCTTCTCTTAGGAAACTACAATCTCACAGTGAGGAAAATACAGACACACAGCTATGTAAATAGCTACTAAAGGCATGGCTAGGAACCCCATGAGACCACCTACGCATCACAGGTTGTCATGAGTATTAAATGAAAGAACACATTTAAGGTATTCAGCACAGTGTGTGGCACATAACGTGGCACTGTTATTATATCATTACACTCCTGGATTGATGTCACATGGAAAAACAGATGCTGGATAATGCAGGGGTTCAGAGGAGGGTGGGAATCACTCCTAGTAAGGTGGGGTCAGGAAAGGCTTCCTAGAGATAATACGTAATCTGGACTCCATGCAATGAGGGGGTTTCTATCGAGTTGGCAGGAAGAGGGTCCAAGCGGAATAGGCAAGGCACCCATGGCCCTTACCCAGCCACAGGCCCATTTCTGACATTTCCTCCTTGGTAAAGGACCAGCCCTGCCTGGCTCTGGGCCTGCTCAGCCCTCCAGCTCCTGTTCTCTCCCATCCCTTCCTTCACAGGAAATAGTAACACACTCCTGCCTCCGCTTCCTTACCACCCACCTATCCTCAATCTTGTGCAATCTGGCTCCTGGCCCCATGCACAGCAGAAAGCCTTCTCTTGACAAGCTCCCATCCCTGAGTCTAACAGCCTTTGGGCCACATCTTTCTTGGCCTTCCTGCAGCATCCATCACTGCTGGTGACACCTCCTGCTTGTGAATGTCTGCTCCTTTGGCTGGCTTCCTTCCCTGTTTCTGCTCCCATTTCTATTCCTGCCATCTGAACTTAGTCTTTTTGTTCCACAGGCGCTAACTAAGGCCACATATGCCAAGCACCAGCCCAGCACCTGGCATGTGGTTAGTGCTGGCTTCCTGTCTCCTGCCCTTTCTCCCTCTGCTGGTCTCTCCTCTTTCTCCTTCCCCACACGGATAGGCCTGCCCCATGGTTCGGCCCTCTCCCTCCCCTCTTCTCTGCTCTGCAGTCTGACTGCCCAGGTTCAGTCTTATCTCTGTCTCTTAGGAGCTGTGGGACCTTGGGCAATTTACCTAACCTCTCTGAGCATCATTTTCCTCATCGGTAAAATGGCATAAAAATAGTGTTTCCCTCATAGGATTATTTCAAAGATTAATGAGATGATGCATGCAGAGTGCTTAGCACAGCGCCTGGCTCATGCAAGTGCTTGATAAAGGTGATCTGCTATTACTATTATTCCACCTGATTCAACTATTACTCCACCTCTAATACTGACCATCCTCCTAAACCTAGATGTCCCAGAGGCACTTCAATCTCAACATGCCTAAAATGGAACTCCTTTCCCCAGGCATGTTTCTTCCCCTCCAAAGTCCCTAGTCCCTCTACCTTCCTGGCCCAGAGAGAAACATGGGACACCTGTGCTTCTGTTTCTCCTGCCTCCTCAAAACACCCAGGACCCAGGGTGGTCAGGGAAGGTTTCTTAGAGGGGCCAGCAGGTGATCAGGGACCAGGTTAGGGGGGAAGTGGGCACTCCAGACCTGAGCATCTCTGGCACCAAACTCTGCAGCCCTTTCCCCTCTTCTGAGCTCCTAGCAGGATTGCTCTTCCCAGCTGTGTGGCTAGGTGAGGCTGTGTGACTGGCAGACAGCCCCATCTATGACTTCTGGACAGAAATGATGTGTGTCACTTCCCAACTAGGACATTTAATACCAAGGCCGGGCTCACTTAAGCCTCTCTTTCCCTCTGCCACTGTGGCCAGAAATGTTCCCAAAAGCCATGCTGAAGCAAAGACAACGCTGATGCACAGCAGAGCCCCCACCAACTCACAATGTGCAGTCGACATGTATTGGGCATAAGGAAGCCTAGTACTTGTAAGCCACTGGGATTTCCTTTTTAATTTTTTTTTTTTTTTTTTTTGAGACGGCGTCTTGCTCTATCGCCAGGCTAGAGTGCAGTGGCACGATCTCAGCTCACAGTAACCTCTGCCTCCTGGGTTTAAGCAATTCTCCTGCCTCAGCCTCCCGAGTAGCTGGGACTACAGGCGCGTGCCACCATGCCCAGCTAATTTTTGTATTTTTAGTAGAGACGGGGTTTCACCACGTTGGCCAGGATGGTCTCAATCTCTTGACCTCGTGATCTGCCCGCTTCGGCCTCTCAAAAGTGCTGGGATTACAGGCATGAGACACCATGCCCGGCCTTTTAATTTATTTTTTTGAGACAGAGTCTCACTCTGTTGTCCAGGCTGGAGTGCAGTGGCGCAGTCTCGGCTCACTGCAACCTCTGTCTCTTGGGTTCAAGCAATTCTCGTGCTCAGCCACCCGAGTAGCTGGGACTACAGGTGCATGCCACCATGCCCAGCTAATTTTTGTATTTTTAGTAGAGACAAAGTTTCACCATGTTGCCCAGGCTGGTCTCAATCTCTTAGCCTCAAGCTATCTGCCCACCTTGGCCTCCCAAAGTTTTGGGATCACAGGTGTGAGCCACTGCACCTGTCCAGCCACTGGGATTTTATGACTTCTTGTTACTGCAGCATACCTTACCTCCTCCTGACTAGGGTATAACACAGCATCCCACGCTCCAAGTGGGAAAAGTACAAGGGAGTTCCAGGGATGGGAAACTAGGCTAGATGCTGGAACGGAGACAGCTGAGAGAGCAAGAGGGTCTAGTCGGCCTGTTCCTGGGCTATCCTGAGCACTCCTTGGCACTGTTCAACTGCTTGTCTTGGAGTCTCTGATGGAATTTGTCCAAGGGGGAGTTCCCAGCCCAACTCCGACCATAAGACCCCATGCTCCTGCAGTGCCTGGATGTCTCCTATCAGCATACTCATTGTGTGTGGTTATCACTCGTCTGCTTCCCCGATTATAAGCTCCATGAGAGAGCAGTGGCCATCTTACTCATCACCAGAGCCTAGAACAGTGCCTAGAACTTACTAGATGCTTAGTAACATTGCTGAATGAAGGAATGAATGAATGAACACAAAAATGGAGGTGAACCAGGTACATTGTGTACATTTTCAGGGAAGGAGGGCAAAGCCTAGCCCAAGACTCTGGTCCCCTACTTGGAAGCTTGGCCTCCTTCTAGAAGTCCAGCCGTCCTGGGTAACAGAGCCCAGGGATCCTAGCTGGCCCCCAGGGTGGCCTTGTGGGAACTCACCCACATAATAGGAAAGGGTGCGCTTGAGCCGGTCGAAGACAAACCAGCGCTTCTTCCATGATTTAATCTTGCCGCCCATCTTGACCAAGTAGCCACGGCAGACCTGGTGGGAAGCAGGAGTAAGGAAGGACCCAAATATGCAGCCCTTAAGCCTTAAGTGTGTGCCATCGCCTGTGCCTGTATTCATGGGGGATTGTCCCCAACATCTCCTCAGGCCAGCACACCAGGTCCTGGGACAGAGATCTGGTTAGGTGAGGGTAGAGACTGACGCCACTATTCCAACGACCCAGGAGGTGCCTCTCACCACGGAATTCTCCCTCTCCCCAGCACCCCAGGGCCACACACGCCTTGTACCTTGCTGCTGAGCACCACGTGCAGGCAGGTATCAACACCATGGCCCGATGACTCAATATGTGTCTTCAGGTCAAAGTCCTCCTTCCGGATTGGCAGGTAGCGGGTCAGGGGTCGTGCCTGGGAGCAAGAGGGAGGGTCAGGAGAGTCCCCTCTCTTCCCTCATTATTCCCCTGTCCAGGCCCCTTGGCTTCACTTCTAAACCCCAACAGCCTGACATCACACCTCCCTAACCTGTGGCTCCACAGGGCTTATGGCAAAAGTGGAGACCTACCATGCCTATGTTGACTCTACCTAGGGCCGGGCAAACTGCGAAGTCACTCTGTGCCTCAGTTTTCCCACCTATGACCAAGACACGGCATCTTTGTCTTGCCCTGCCCCTCCTTTCCCTCCTGAGCCAAACAGAATAAAGCAAGAGGCCAGATATGAACGTGGTCTGGGAAGAAAAGCCCAATAAGAAATCTAGTTTCTGACTTCGCATGGGACCTTGTTTGGGTCACATCCCTTCTCTGGGCCTCAGTTTCCTTCCATGTAAAACACCAGCTTTGAACTAGATAATTACTAAGGTCTACTCTACCTCTGATACTAACTAGAATTCTCAGTCAACCGGAATATTTTTCTACTCTTCCTGTCCCAGAAGAACATTAAAATGGCCAGGAAACATCACATATTATTTAAAGAAAAAAACAAAACACACGACCCCACAGATAGCTGATTCTACCCATCTCCCACACCAGACACCAGTGGCCACTGCAGCAATGCCTGAGCCCCAGGACAGGGGCTAGAAGAGAGACTCCCAGAACAGTCACTGACTGAAGCAGGAAAGGGAAACCAAGCATTTTACAAATATTCCAACCACGGGGGTAAAATTCACAGAGCTTCTTTTTTCTTTTTCCTGAGACAGAATTTCACTCCGTCATCCAGACTGGAGTGCAGTGGCATGATCTCGGCTCACTGCAACCTCCACCTCCTGGATTCAAGCGATTCTCATGCCTCAGCCATCAGAGTAAGCTAGGATTACAGGTGTGTGAAACCACGCCCAGCTAATTTTTGTATTTTTTGTAGAGATGGGGTTTTGCCATGTTGGCCAGGCTGGTCTCTGAACTCCTGGCCTCAAGTGATCTGTGTACCTCGGCCTCCCAAAGTGCTGGGATTACAGACGTGAGCCACTGTGCCCAGCCCCTTCTCATTATTTCCCAAACCCAATCCAGTTGACCTATCCCTTAGGATTTATTTTGTTGCACTGTAGGAAATGAGGGAACTGTGATCACTGCTTGGGAAAGATTCCAGGGGACTCCCAACCTGGGGAAGCCTACTAATCAGAAGGGACAGCCTATCTAAGTCCTACAGATTCTCATGGGGGGTTGTGGGAGTTAGGATTTGGGACCAGAGACATGGGCAGATTTCCCAGCCCAAACCAATTTCTCCTTCTGCTTTCAATTGTTCTGCTCAAGTCTCCTGTTTAAGGAGAAAGGGTAGGGCTGGCTTTTGGGCAAGGAAGGATTTCTGTCCCGAAGAGAAACTAGTACAATTCTGTCTTGGAGATGTAAACCAAAAGTCAGAGTGAGGTCATCCACTGATGGTGGGGACTGGAGCTGAAAGCTCCTGTGGGGTGTGGGCCAGCACACCCTGAAGTTCCACATGCAGGAGGGGCAGCAGGGGAAGCAGAAGGGAAGGTGCAGTGCAGGCTCATGAAGCGGATCTGAGGCCCTGGAGAGAGGCCAAGGGGAGCCACTCTGATTCTTGACTACCAGCTCCCATCTCTGGGATGCCTGTCCAGACCCTCTTCTCTGACCCCGGATGTCTGCAAGGTGGCCTGCCACATCCTTACAACCCACTACCCCAGCACACAAACACACACACACACACACACACACACACACACACACAACTTGAATAGTCCTGGTGCGTCTGTTTTGGGGTCAATGAGTCCCAGGTAGAATTCTGCTAGTATTAAGCCAACAGCAATCTTTTCTGGAGTAGAACAGGTTTTACAGCCCAACACAGAAACCCTGGGATCTCCCCACTTCTCTACAGCCCTCACCGTCAAACCAACCACCACTGTGCCCCACTGCCCATTCACCTGGGAAAATTGTTTCTCCCGCATCTTGACCTCCTTCTCGACCAGCTGCTGCCTCCGGGCACTCTCACTCTGCAGCCTCCGTTCTACCTGCTCACGCCTCCGCCGCTCCTCCTCCAGGGCCTGCCGCCGCAGCTCCATCTCCCGCTCCTGCCCCCAAAGCCAAGGGGTCAGCACCTATGGCCATCCTCTTCCCCCCACTGGCCCTCGTCACACCTGGGCAGGGCTGCAGGAGGCATCCACCTCAGGGTAGTCTGGCATGAGGAGGCATCATCTTCAAAGCCCACCCTCTCCAAGAGCCCTGGCTGGTTAAAGAGAAATGCTTTAAGCATGACTGTCCTGACTTCAAACCCTGGCCCCGCTACCACTATGGGCTCTGTGATCCTGATAAAATCATTTAAACTTTTTTTTTTTTTTTTGGAGACTGAGTCTCACTCTGTTGCCCAGGCCGGAGTGCAATGGCACAATCTCGCTCACTGCAACCTCCGCCTCCCAGGTTCAAGTGATTCTCCTGCCTCAGCCTCCCAAGTAGCTGGGATTACAGGTGCCTGCCACCATGCCCGGCTAACTTTTTTGTATTTTTAGTAGACAGGGTTTCACCAGGTTGGCCAGGCTAGTCTCGAACTCCTGACCTCAGGTGATCCGCCTGCCTCGGCCTCCCAAAGTGCTGGAATTACAGGCGTGAGTCATCGCACCCAGCCATTTAAACTTTTTAAGCCTCAGTTGCCTCATCTGTGAAATGAAGTTAAGAATGCCCATTCCTGGAATTATAGTGAAAATGAAATTAGATCATGTAGATAAATGCCCATCACTGATTCCAGTTGGAAAGCACTCAAAAAATAAATGGGGCTCTTACAGTTGTATCTGAATCCTCGCAACATGGGTTATCTTGACAACTTTTTTTGACAGCTAATATATAGTCCTTTCCTAATCACTAACTGAAGGCCTTCTGAAACTTCAAATTAGAAACATTTGCTATTGAACTTCAAACTTTATGGGAAAAAAGTGACTAGAGACTAAGGTCAGAACTGAACTTATAAAAGCCACTATAAAAGGATTTTAGAAGTCATTAAAACAAATAATTAAATACAGAGCATGTCAGTGATGCTTTATATGTCTTAATTACTAATAAAGACCTCCTATACCATTAACTCCCATTTACTATTTCTTCCCAGCTCAAAACTTAGCAGAATCTCCTTTCCCCACATTTGCCAGGAGATGCTTATACATTTGCCATACTCAGACATAAATAAGATAGGAGGCATTCTTTTCTGGCTGGTCCTCCATTCAGACTGTCAGTATCTGTTTTTTATTAAATCCCTCAAACTGCTGACCTTACTCTCTGCGTCCCACTCTCATCTCAAATATGCAGAGTGCCTCCAATGGTGGACACAGAACAGCTTCTGCAGATCCTTTATTTATCCTCCTTCCTAGGCACACATTTCATCAGCCTGCCTATGCCCAGGATAAACCATGGGTCCCTCTTTGCTGAATCCCAGCTCCGTGCCCAAGTGAAGGAGCTGTCAGCCCTCTCTGCTCCCAAGGTTCCCCTGCCAACACCTCTACACTGACTTGGACATCTGCCTCCTCTTCTGGTCTATACTTCACTCATAGTTCCTGCTTTTCCTAATCAGCCCCAAGAGGAATGGCCTGCCATATGGGTAGACAGGAATCAAAATTCCTGTAGTTGCCAAAAAGTCTACAGAAGTAAACATGCAAAAACTGGAAGTTTCCATACAGGAAATTATTGGTTAGAGAATGGTTACTATGCTGCCTTCTCTGTTCCTAAGAGCTATGAAGTTGTAATCAAACCAAGCCTCCCTAAGCCTGTTTGAGGAATACAACCTTTTTTTTTTTTTTTTTTTTTGAGACGGAGTCTCGCTGTGTCGCCCAGGCTGGAGTGCAGTGGTGCGATCTCGGCTTACTGCAACCTCCGCCTCCCGGGTTCACGCCATTCTCCTGCCTCAGCCTCCCGCGCAGCTGGGACTACAGGCGCCTGCCACCACGCCCAGCTAATTTTTTGTATTTTCAGTAGAGACGGGGTTTCACCGTGTTAGCCAGGATGGTTTCGATCTCCTGACCTCGTGATCCGCCTGCCTCGGCCACCCGAAGTGCTGGGATTACGGGCATGAGCCACCGCGCCCGGCCAGAATACAACCTTTTAAAACATTTTCTACCCCAAGGGAATGTGGCAAGGCTAATGTGGGTGGAAGGGCTTGGGGTGGAGCACAGGCCCTTGACATGCAGTAGGTAGCTCTGTGCCCCAACACCTTCTGCCTCCTCGATCCAGGTCAGACTCACCCTCGACTCCATGAGCCGGTTCTTCTCTGCATGAGCCTCTTTCAGCATCTTCTCCATCTCCTCGATCTTCCCCATGTCCAGACCACTCGCGCTGGGGAGAGAAGGGGAAGACGAGGTGCATCAAGGAGCTGAGGCGGTGGCTGAGGGAGGCTGCGGGCCCAGGCGTCGGGTGTACCTGGACATGTTGTCAGGGGAGCAGGCCGAGTTGCCCCCGGTGGAGATGCTGGTCTCCATGCTGTCAGAGCTCTCCAGACTCAGCGTATCGTAGGCGTGCTCACCCTCCTCCCCACGCTCCCGCCCCGCAGGCAGGTGGTGTAGGATAGAGTGGTGCATGAGAGGGGGGAAGCCCGAGGGGCCCGCTGGGAAGGGTGCTGCCCCATGAAGGGCATCCCACTGGCACTGTGCCTCAGCTGCCGCTTTCTGCTTCAGCTCAGCCAGTCGCCGCCGCTGCTCTTCAATCACCTGTTGTCCTGAAGGAGAGACAGATGGGAGTCACAGTGGGCTCCCCACGCAGCTAAGGAGCAGGCCACTGGCAGCACAACACACAGAGGGAGGGGCAAGCAGGGAGAGGTTAACACAGAGCAGCCCCCTCTCCCCGCAGCTTCCCTAAGGCCCCTGCAGCTCCAGGCCTGGCTGCTCTGCCAATGCTTCAGTCGCCTGCACAACCGGCCACAGACGCACAGTCTGGCTTCAGTGCTCTTTCGCACCCTGAGTCCACATAGGACACCAAACCTACCCAAGTAGTGCTGGGGCAACACGACAGCCAGTTGGCTCCAGCTCACAACCAAGGCCTAAGTAGGTCTAGGCAGGATACATGCACCCACCCTGCCTGCTGGAGAAGGGAGAAGGAAGAGATGGCGGAAACCCCATGAGCACCCAGACTGCCAATGCAGACCCCCCTGCAATGCAGAAGCAAAAGCAACAAACGCAAGAAAGAAGGCAGGGGAGACACGGTAGAGCACAGCTGAGAGCAGAAGAGAGGCCAGCTGGAGGGGTGAGGCCAGCAGACACCCCAAACCAGCTCAGCCTGGGACCCTGCCTGCAGGCAGTGGGGACCTGGGCAGGACACATCATGCTGATGCCAGGGCAGGGGCTGCCTGGCCAAAGCAATGCCCTCTATGACCAACGTTCTACCTGCTGGGTCGTCGGTTGGGAGGGGCTCGGCGGGAAGCGACTCGACTGGCGTGGGGGACCCCAGGCAGAGGGTACGGTAGAGACACAGAGGGGGTAAGAGGAGAGAGAGGCACAGACATGGGCTTTCAAAACAACCAAATTGCACACAAGCAACAAGGACTCCTGGGTCCCCAGAGCCAATATCTCAGGCAACCATTTCTAGAAGTCATCAAATCCATCCCCTCCCTCCAGAGAGGGCAATGTCTAACCCGACTCAGGTCAACAAGCAGTTCCCTTATTGGCTAGGCTCTCTAGGAAAGATGTCACAGCCCCCTAAGCCCTTAGTCTCCTGCCCTGAAGGCTTTAGATAAATATCCAGGAAGCTCTTCTTTAGGTACCCACTCTAAATCCTTTCTGCTCTTGCCTAGATCCCAATTAAAGGAAAAACATCCTGTGAAAGGTGTGAGCATAGAGGAGGCATGGCAACTACCCAGGGTCCCCTCAGGAGAGCAGGTGGGCTGGCGGGGCAGTCACTCACCCTTCTGCTGCAGAGCTAGTTGGCGCTTGGTCTCGATGTCCTGCAGTGTGGCTGCCAGGTTGCGAGGAAGGCTGCCCGTGCCATTCTGGGTGAGTAGAGCGCTCTGCAGAGGAATGGAGAGTTCAGACCTGGGCTCAGAAGGCCCTTACCCCCATTCCCAAGGCTTTTATGGGTGGTCTTGGCCTCTCCCCAGGGTGGAAGTCTCCATCCCCAGCCACATGTGCAGCCCCACCCACTGTCCTCAGACCTTTGGGGAGGGGCTACGCCCCAGGGTAGCCACGCTGAGCTGGGAGGAGGAGGAGGAAGAGCCAGAGGAGGAGGGGAGGGGGCCACTGCGGGTCTGGGGAAGGGGGCTGGTGGCCTCGCCATCCATCTTGGAGCGGTAAACCTGGAAAGAAAAGATAGTGCCCAGTGATTTCTGGCTCCCCCATTGGCCACCTCCCCCATGTCACCTAGTCTGCTGTGATCTGACGTACCGCCCTGGCACTAGGCCTCTGAGGCCTTCTGGCTCTGACAACAAGCCTCCTGAGCCAGCCCAATGGCCAGATGCTATTGGCAGCTGCCAATTCTCCTTTCCAGGCTGTTCCTCCCTGGGCCAATCCCTAGCCCAACCCTGGGTCTAAGAAAAGACCTGTAAACAGACCCATGAAAGGATTTAATGTCAGTCAGGCAGTTGTGCAGGAGACCAACTAGAAGCTGGGTTCACTCTGGTCCTAGCTCTGCCACTAACAGGCTGTGTGACCTTGGGCCACACACCTCCCTACTCTGGGCCTTGGCTTCCTTATCTGCAAAAGAAGGGGGTAGGACTAGACTAAATAATGGCCAAGCTCCCCTGCAGCACTAGCATGTGGTGAATATGGCCTTTAGTGTCACAAACCCTGACCTGGCATAAGCTCTGCTACTTCCTAGCTGTGTGGCCTTGGAGAGATTACTTATCTTCTCTAGGCCCCAGTGTTTCATCTATAAAATGAGTTAACTTCATCTACCTCAAAGGCCTATGATGATGATCAGAGAATCAAAACACGTTAAAGTCTCTAACCAGCTGGGTACACAGTAGAAGTCTTACATGATCAAACTGCTCCCCAAGGAAACATGAAATTTTAGCTGAGGTCACAGTCTTACAGATGCAGTGCCTTCACTCAAGGGGTGATCTTAAATGGTCAATCTTAGGCACTGTAGCAGGTCAGTGGAGGAAACCTGAGGAGAAGACTAGCCCAGCCCCCTTTCCCACCCCATGGTCAGTTGCTTGCTGCAGGTTCAGGTAGGCCCACGCCCTCCATGGCAACTCTGAGGAGGCTTAGGCTGTCACTTCAGAGTCTTTGCCCTTTGTTTTCTGCTTCCAAGTGTCACTGCTGGAGAGACCAGGAGAAAAAAATACTGGCAGTTCTTCCCAGGACACACTAGTTCCAGTTGCCACAGGCCCAAGAGCCTGTCAGGCCCCCAGACTGGGTGAGAAGCTCCGGGTGTTGGGGGCTGCCAAGCATAGGCCAGACCCACAGCCTAGCTCAGCACAGGGCACCAAACAGATCCCAAACTGACCACAGCTCCAGAATCCTCTTCCACCAGACACTCAATCAGATAGTTTTAGACTATGGAGGCTGGCCCTCCGGTTGCCCACATGCCAGGATGGCTGCCCAAGGAGTGACCCTCTCAGGGCCCAGAGGTGCCCTCATTGCCCTGACTGGGCTGACGCCTCCACTCAAGGTGGTACTGTGTGGCTGATGGATTGGCAGGAGGTATCAGAGTGGACAGGTGCAAAGGCTGGGGAGGACGGGCAGTGAAGGAGGGGTTACCTGCAGTTGACGGGAAGCTTTGGCGGGCAGAGGCGGGGGAGAAGAGTGAGGGGAGGCTGCAGCGGGGCCAGTCCCCAGCCCGGCCATCAGCTCCTGGTACCACTGCTCTAAGTCTACAGCAGGGAGCAGCAGCTTTTCCATCTGGAGGTGGGAATGGGGAGGGGAAAAGGGGACAGGAGGGGAGGATGGAGAGGAAAGGCCAGGAAATAAAGGGAAAGGAAAAGGCAGGAGAAGGGAGAAAGAAGAAAGAAGAGGAAGAAGGAAGGGGAAGGTTAAAGGAAGGCCACATCAGGGAAATGGACAGGAAGGTGAAGGAAGAAGGGGAGGAAGGAAGGGAGAAAGGAGAGCATCAAGAAAAAGAAGAGAAAAACAGTGAGACAACAGTTGCCCTGAATGTACTAAGGGCAAAGAGAAACAGTCAGGGTACAACTTCCAGACCATAGACATGTGCTACACCAGCCATGAAACCAGCCACCAGACAGAGCCTGCAGGCACTGGGCACTCCCCTTGGGCTGGCCCAGAGCCAAGAGGCCAGGTGAGCAGGAGCAAAACACACACAGAGCACACCAGTCATGGGTGGGGGTAGCAAGAACTCACAAACCACCAACCTTAGGTGAAGGCGTGATGGAAGCGAACGAGGAGGAGGGCAGCATGGGAGGAAGGCAGGTGGTGGGAACCAGGTCCCGGGAGGCGGAGGCCCAGGGAGAAAGGCCTGGCACAGGGGCTGGGGGCATGGGCGAGGTGCCCCGCATCACCTTTAGCTGCTCAAGCATCACGTACTTGGGGCAAGGCCAGACACAGGAGGGAATATAAGAGGTTAATGGAACCAGAACACATGAGATGGCCCTACCCACAGGGGAAGGGAGGGAAAGGGCAGAAAGTACAGAGCCTGCAGCCTAGGAAAGCCAGAGTCCTCTCAACTCGACACCCTCATCCTAGAGCAGAAGGCGTGCCCCTCCCGAGGCCATAGGAGCTAAAGAAAGCTCCCAAGGCCCCAGGGAAAAAAAGAAACCACTCCCAACCTCCCCTTATGCAGGCTGCCCTTCTCCCTCACTGTCGAACACAGACCCTTCTGTCCCCCTAGCTCCACCCAGGCCCAAGGGGGAATCTAGGCCATCCATAAAGAGGTCCTTGGGCATTGGTGGGCACCCTCGGTGGCTGGTACCTCACTGTCAGGCAGGGGCTGGGCGAGCACACTGGGGGAAGTGGCAGAAGCATAGGGGTCCAAGCGGGAACACAGCTGGAAAACTTCTGCCAGGGTCACATATTCCTGGGGTGCCCAGTAGAAGGGGTAGGGGTGGGCAAAGAAGGGGTTAACAGGGTTCAACAAGGTGCCCAACACCCCAAACTCCATGCCAGGCCACAGGGCCATCACTCCATGTCAATACAAAATCCAAGGCAGGGGTAGGATGCCTGCTATGCCCATAGATGGCTGCAGGGAGTGACAGAGACCAGAAAAGGGCAGCAGAACCAACTGTCTGAAGGCTCCTCCTGCCCTCCACTCTTAAAGAGCCACTTTGGCATCCAGTCCTGCCCCAAGCAGACCCTGAAGGCCCATGCCTGAATTCGCCCTGGGCTGGGGGCAGGCAAAGAAGCCCACAGAAGGCCTTCTAAGAGTTCACTGAGGATCAGAACCCAGCTTCCAGAGACCCCCTCCCCGTCCCCAACAACCTGGCAGTCCCCAGTGGGGCACACACATGCAGCATTGAGCACCAGTCACACCATTCCCCAGGGTCCCCTCACACCCCATCAGCCTGGGCAGGAGCTAGAAACAGGTGGGGGAAGGTGGAGACATCACCAGGGCCTGAGCAAGATGGGCTGTGAGAAAGAGGCCTTAGCAAGAACAGCTAAAAGCCTAGCAGAAAAATGGGCCCACTGCCCAAGGTGAGTCCTTGGAAAGATGCCAACACATTCAACTGTGGGTTGGGAGGATAGGGACTGTCGTATTCATCACCTGTCCTTAGAAACTGAGCTTATCTGGGTGCTGGGAGCATGGTAGACCTCCACAATGCATGCTGAATCAAAGCGCAGGATCATAAGCCTGCTCTACCCAAGGGGCCCATCCAGGCCTAGCTCTAGAACCAGGTTGTCCTCTGGGGTCATGGAAAAGGAAAGTCAGCCAGAGGGTCCAGCATGTTGTGAGAACTAATGAATGGCATGCAGAATATAGGCAAATAAATATGCAATTCAATGGGCTGCCCAGGCACTCTATGGAATGGCGGCATGGCATGCTCGCACACACTCTCCCAAACTCTGGCCAGCCAAGAAACTATCACCACATGCCCTTCAGCTAAGCCCTGGGAGGAGCTGTAGGCAGGGGCTCAGCGGGCAGGCAGACAGGCAGTGGGCAAAGCAGAGCACGCAGTTAGCTGTGATTACCTCTTGTGCTTTGGGGCAGAGAAGAGTGGAAGCAGGTGGGGTTAAAGAGACAGAGGAGGCCCCAGCCTGAGAAGACCCTGGGAAAAGGCCCAGAGCCTTAGTCCCCAGCCCCATCTCTGAGGACTCGGAGATGAGCAGCTCAGCCTACAGAGAGGGGACACGGTGAGGGGCTGCATCCCTCACACTTGGCCCAGTTCCCCACCGCAGGCCTAAATTGTTTGTGTAGTGAGGCAGGGAGGGAGGGAGGGAGGGAACGAAGTTGGTAAACCAGATATGTTCTATTTGGAATTCACACACCAGACATACAGACTTGGGGAAGAACCACTTAAGGGGCCTCAATATCCTCTTCTGAGACAAATGCCTAACTCAGGACTGAAGCCCAAGAGCCCCAGGATCAGCACCCCTATATCCCTATGCTCCCCTTCAAGGTGAGTCCATCCAGCCCAGCCCCTACCAAGCCTCTGAGCTGTCTACCCACCCAACCCAGGCCCCTGAGTCCCCCCACATATATTTAGCCACCAAAAACAGTGAAATCTGTGGGCTCCTGGGAACCCCAGAGGCAACTAAACAGAGGCAGCTGGTAGCCATGGAAAATCAAATCCCAGAGCTTGGGGCCATTCCTCCTCAAATCTCTCCCATTCAGGAAGATGCCCCCACACAACCTCATCTACTGGGGTGAAAGTGCCATGTGTTACTCAGAGCCTCCCAGGACACCCCTTGGGCCTGAAGCTGCGGCTAATCCAATCATGATACCTCTTTGAGGGTCGATGTGGTCTTCGGGAAAGGCCTGCCCCCTGTGAGTGAGTGGTATCTCCTTTCCAGCACAGTCAGCTTCTCCTTCTCCTGCGAGCCCAGAATGGCAGAGTCAAAGAGGAGTGGGAGCCAGGAGACTGTGTGAGGGGGGCCCTGTGCTCCACCCCAGCACATTTACACCCCAGCCCTTCTGCACTCCCCTCCCACTTACCCTACTCCAAATCTCCCGGCCCAACCTCAGGGACCTTACCTTTTGCAGCAGCTGTAAGGAGGCATTCTTGTCCCGGGCCAGGCGTTCTGACTCCTGCACGGCCTGAGCCCGGATCTGCCCAGCCTGACTGTCCAGGATGGCCAGGCGCTCCTAAAGGAGATGGGGTGGTTGATCAGGCCCTGGGGAGACAGGGCTGAGCCCAAGGTGAGAACTAGCTGGCTCTCCTGCCCAGAGACTCAAGGCTCAGGTGAAGGGGATCAACCAGCTCTTCTGCTTGGCCTCAACTCACCCTAAGAAAACAGGCTGCCATGTGGGCTCCTTCCCTCAGGCCTCCCTCCCTCCCTTGACCAATGACCCCTGTGCCATTAGGCACACCACTCAGATCCTCAAATCTCCCTTCCCTTACCCCACAACCAATGGGTCCCAAAGCCTAGAGACACTCCATCTGCCTCATTCTCCCTGTCCCAACCCCACTTGCCACTACCCAAATCCAGGCCCTCTGCTTCCCTGGTCTGGACCTTCTCACCAGCCTTTGCTTCCACTCTCTCAACTTCCTGATCCACTCCACACTGTCACAAATATCTTCCTAAGATGACTTTGAGGTTTGTTTGCTTATCTGAATTTTCTAATCTTTCTAAAAAGAAAAATTACTTTCTAAAAAGGAATATTACTTGAATAATTTTTAAAAAATCCACAAGTAAGGTCAGATCATGCCTCTCCTCAAAATCTTTCAGTGGCTCCTCATTACACACAGGATAAAGCACAAACTCCTTACCAGGCATTCGGGGCTCCCGAACCCTTTGCAGCTCCCCTCCCTCTTACAGCCTCCATGTCCTTTCAGCTCAGTCAGCCACACTGTACACTCAGCTGTGTAGCTGTAAACTCTCAGGCCTTTCTTATGTCGCTTCCTTAGGCCAGAAGAGCTGTTCCAATCTTCTCTACCTATCAAGAGCTTACTTATCATCTAAGACTAGACCAAATGCTATCTCTTCTCCAAAGCCTTCCTTGATTGCCGATTTCTTTGCTCCTTCCTCTGTGCTCACATTCTTCTGTATCACCATCTGCCTTTATTATTGTTATTTGTGAATATATCTGTTACCACCACCACCAGCCTGCCCCAAACGTAAGATCCACATTGTCTTTTCTGTCTTTATACCCCCAATAGGGCTTTTAGAACAGTACCTGGCTCAACAATCATGTGCTAAAAGGAAATGAAAAGATAGTAAGCAAGGGGGAAGGATGAGAGATGGGAAAAATGGGCTGGGTTAATCCCAGGAGGGCTTCCTGAAGAAGGCGGCCTTAAACCACCATCTTTAGGAACAAATCATGGGAAAGGAAGAGTTAAAGAAGGGAGATGTCCTAAATCTGGGGTCAGTCCAAGAAAAGACCAAAGTAGGCTGGCTGGGCGCTGTGGCTCACGCCTGTAATCTTAGCACTTTGGGAGGCTGAGGAGGCTGGATCACCTGAGGTTAGGAGTTTGAGACCAGCCTGGCCAACAGAGTGAAATCCCACCCCTTCCAAAAATACAAAAATTAGCCAGGTGTGGGGTTGGGGGGGGGCACCTGTAATCCCAGCTACTTGAGAGGCTGAGGCAGGAGAATCGCTTGAACCTGGGAGGTGGAGGTTGCAGTGAGGTGAGATCACACCATTGCACTCCAGCCTGGGCGACAACAGCGAGACTCTGTCTCAAAATCAACAACAACAAAGTAGGCTAGGCAGTAATCCTCACCACAAGAGGTGCCATCTACTAAGAACCCATTAGGAGCCAGGAACTCTGCTAAATGTTTTGCATTTGTTACGTAATTTAATAAGCTCCTTTATGAGGCAGGTGCATTTATACCCATTTTATAGGTGAGAACACCAACATATTTAGGAGCTAAGATCTCTTAGCCAGCTAAGTGGTAGAGCAAGGATTAGAATCATCTATTGGACTCCCAGACCAGTACTCTGAGTCACTCTGAATCAGAGTGGAAAGGGCAGGGGAGCACAGGGCACCAGGGCAGACAGAGCCTAGGGTGGGACACTAGGGTCTGAGGATGAAAGCTGGATAAGGTTCCTAAGGAGGAGCATGGGGAAGAATGTGACACCCCAGGTCCTAGGGGCTGAGCTCCGGTTTCCCAGGAGGCAGGGTGGGTGTGGGAAGAGGAATCCACTACTGCCAAGCCCTCCCAAACTCCCTGGAGCTTATACTCACCAGAACCCCAAAGGGATGAGATTAGCTGATCTACAGCTCCCTACCGCATTCCCTCCAGAAAGAAAGAGGAAGAGGCTAGAGAAGTGCCCACCCCAGCCTCAGTGCAGTACAGTCGAAGGAACGTGGGATTTGGGCCAACAGGCCTGGGTTCCAATTCTGACTCTGAAGCTTATATAATGGGAGGCTTTGGGCAAAATGTGTAGCTTCTCCTACTCCTAGTTTCCTTGTCTATAAAATGGGAATAACAGCACTTGTCTTGTGATACCGTCCTAAGGACAGCATGAGGTAATCCAAGGAAGGCTCCCAGCAAGGTGCCTGACACACACCCATGTGCTTAGGTGTGTCAGTTTTCTTCCTTCCTTTCATCAGTCAGTCTTACATCCAGAAAGTGCGTTTGTAAGACAGCAGCTCAGGGAGAGAAGCATGGGATCTGGACTCAAGGAAAGTCCAGCAGCTCCCCACTTACCACCAACCCCAGGCTAGCCAGCAAATCCCCTACGTCACCAATTTTAGACACCCCTCCCCAATCTCACCACCCTCACTTCCCCCACACTAACTCCAGCCAAGCAAAATGTACATGCATGTGTGCATGTGCATGGCCACAAGCTTCAGCCACAAGGGTGGAAGCTGCTTGAGCCATCCTCTCCAATCCCTCCCTCACCTCTTCCCAACCCTTACTAACACATACCTCCTCCCAGCTTTACTCCCCAAACATACACAGTCACCTGCACCACCATCCTGTGGTCTGGCTGAGATCAGGAGCAGATGATCACAGTATCTAGCTAGCGTGTCACAGCCGGCCAGGCCACAATACCCAATAACCCTTGTTTTATAGCTCAGCCAAGGCAGGACTGAGCCATGGCTGGAACCGAAATGAATGCCCTTTCTAGGGCCCCTAGCTGGCTCTAATATCCAGATCTCAAATCTTTCTGTGTGTCCCAGCACTTCCACCAGACAAGAGCTCTGCAAGCACAGGGGCAAGCCTCCTCCTCCTCCATCTTTCACCTTCCTGCTGGGCCAGTGCCAAGCTCTGAATGGGAGCAGAATCCACTTTCCACTGGAAGACTGAGGGGAGTCAGAGCTTAATAATAATAGTTATTCTTCACCGAGTGCTCATTACAATCACATCCTATTCTGTCTTTACATCTTGTTTAATTCTCACAACAACCTGTTATAATTCTCATTTTACAGACAAGGAAATCCAGGCACAAAAGACGAAGTTAACTTTTGTGAGGTCATTGGGATTCAAACCCAGGTCACTGGCCTCCAACAGCACGCAGCAGGGAACGAGGTGGGGCACACCTTCCTCTTGGCGATGCTGCGGAGCAGCTCAGCCTTGCTCCGGAGCAGCCCCTGGCCGGCCAGCTCGCGCTCCTCCTCCACGCGGCTCTCCCGCTCCAACTGCTGGAACTCCAAGTCCTCAAAGAGCTTTGTCTCAGTCTCCAGGGCCTCTGCCTCCTTCAACGACAGTGACAAAGGGGGTTGGGTGGTGCTTGCAATGCCACTCTGGGCCTGGAAGACCAGGCCACAGGGGCATGCGTTGTATGGGGCTGGACCCGGGGAAATTGGGTAAGAAACCTGCCTCCCCCCAGCTCCCGCTGTACTTGGCCTTGCCCTTTTGCGGGCATCATGGCCTGGAGCGCTGATTCCCCAACCTTCCCGGTTCCCTCCAAACCGCAGCACCGACCCTGGTGTCCGGCAGGTACTGCAGGGGCCAGGTGGTCCCGTCCCACCGCTCTCCTCTCTTCCTTCTGGGGCGTGGCCCGCGGGGCCGGGGGAGGGGGGGCGGTGGAACTGACCCTTCTCAGCTGCTCCTGTAACTGTTCCCGCACTGACTCGGGGCAGTTATCGAGCTGCGTCTGGAGCTCGGCGTAGAGCGCCTGGCGGGCCTCCAGGTGCCTCCGTCCCGCGGCCAGCTCCGCCCTCTCCTGGTCGGCGGGAGGGCGAGGGAGAGGGCGGGGCACAGGGGAGAAACAGAACACACACTCCTCAACTCCGGCCCGGCAGCGGCGGGAGGGGAGCGCGGGAGGGCGGCCAGGGCGGGACAGAATGGGGGTCGGCAATGGGGGTTGAGAGAGGAGAAAAAAAGGCTGGAATCAAAGAGGAGAATAACCAGGTGAGGAGAAAGAAAAGGGCAGAAAGGGAAAGTGAGGAGGGAAAGAGGTGAAGAGGGAGAGGGCCCAAGGCCAGGAGCTGAAGGTAACACGGCAGTCAGAGGTGCAGGGGATGAGGTAACACAGGCAGAGGTGTGGGGGCAGGGCACAGATTTTGGTCTCCTGAAGTCCCTTGAACTGAAATTGTTGGGTAGGTCTCGAGAAAAGGCCCTCTGTTTTCTCTCCAAACCAGTCAAGGCTGGTTCTGCATCACAGAGCCTCCAGCTCTCATCCCTCCCCTTCTACTACAGCCCAGAGACCAAAATTTAACCCAGGGAAAAAGGGTAGTGATGGTGAGGGTTAAATCCAGGGTTGGGCGTCAATCAGGAGCTGAGGATGTTAAAGCAGTGTGGCAGAGGGGACCCCAACCCAACACCCTTGGCCTCCCTCCCCTCCTGCCCAGGGTCGGGGTGGGGTGTTGGCCCTGCAGGCTGAACTTCAGGGATGAGGGGTGCAATTAGTTCGGGCTGTTTCCATGGTAGTGAGTCCCAGGAGTGGGTACAGAGGGGGTGGACGGTTCTGTCTGGGGTGAGATGACACCTCTGAGGGTGGGAACGGGGACGAGGGGAGGGTTTGGTGAGTCACCCCTCAAAGGACAGGCAGAGGAGAAACTGTGATTACTGATTCCAAAGCCAGAGTGGAGCCATGGGCTGAGGGCAGGGGAGGGAAGCCGAGTGAACCCTCCACACCACTGCCATCACTACCACCATCACCACCACCACCATCACTACCACAGCCTCGAATAACCTCTCTTCCCCACAGAGAAAGCGAAGTCTAGGCCTCCAAAAAACTCCAGGTCAGTGGGAAATGAGGTTAGGCAGGTTCCTTCTGAAATGCTGAGCTTTATCCCTGGGAGTGAGGCCCTGTGCTGAACCCAGTCACTCCCATCCCTCTACCCAACTCATCTACCCATCCCCAGAGAGGAGGACCTAATCAGGCCAGTTCCTGGGGTCTAGGTGCTTCCTCATCCTTGGACTCAGCCTTTAAAATACCCTGTGTTATAGGTGGCTCAGGAGTGAGGAGAAGAGTAGGGGCTACCCATTACCAACCTCTGATGGGTATCTGAATTTGGGAAGCCTCAAGGGAAAGCTAGGAAGGGTAGCCACTATGTTGGCAGAGAGGTCCTGTTCAAGCCCTCCAAGACCATGCCCACAACTGGGCCTCCTTACTCCTTGGCTCCAGAGGGCAGGCAGGGGAATAGGTGGAAGACAGCCTACTCTGCTGTGCAGGAAGCTGCCAGGAAGCTTCCTTGGGTTACCTCATGCTGTCCTCAGACAGTAGCCTAAGACAGCAGCCTAGGCATTTCCAATGGAAAGAACTCTTCAGTCTGAGCAGCTCCACAGCCAAGCATTTCCCCCACCCTCATACCCCTCCTGCCAATGCCCCCTTGAGTAAAGTTGAGCTACCAATCCTCCTGCCAATTCCTTTCATATAAAAACTCTGGGGTCCCACACCAAGAAAAGAAGGAGGCAGCATTAGAGGGGAGAGGCCAGGGGCACAGAGGCACCCATTGAGTTAGTGCAAAAGCGGGCATGGCTCAGCCCTACCTGGGTGGCACTGGCAGTTAGGGGCATGCGGAAAGCCCAAGTCAGTGATTAGAAGGGACGTTAGTGTAGGCCTAGTTAGCAAGCGTGGAGTTAATTTGGCACAGAATTTGGGAGTGTGGTTTTGGGGGCCAGAGCCAAAGCTCCAAAAAAAAAAAAAAAAAGGGTCAAAGAATTTTTAAGATTCTCAAAATTGAGGGCAGGAGGAAGAAACTCAAAAAATCCAGAAGGAAAATTAAATTATTGGAAAAATACTGTCAGATCCAGAAATAGATGACCCCTCTCCACTTCAGAGCTTTTGGCACGGTGTTGGGCATCTGGGAGTGGCCCCTGCAGGCTGGCACGAAATCTGAAAGGGGCAGGGGCAGGAGCTAGGATCACCTGGGATGGGAGGCTGCAGATCCTGAAGGCTCAAGGGAAGCAGAGGCCCGAGGGCCATCTCCCAAAGATCACAACATAAGCACTTGTGGCATGCTTGGAGGGAGATGTTCTCCAGATGGTGGGACCCGAACTTGAATCACTCCCCAATGTCAGTCCCTTGGGCTGTGCTCACTGCCCAAGAAGGGGCTTTGGCACTTCCTAGAAGGGCCATAAAGGGCCTAGGATGGCAGGCACCCAGAGGTAGCACACAGACCCAGACAGAGGAGACCCCAGACACCAGCCCAGCCCCTGGCAGTGCCCTCCAAGCTGGTTCCTTCCACAGAGGAGGACAAGTCACCCTGTCTCTGGAAAGCCACAGAGACCACTTGTACTGCAGAATGGATGATGAGGTGAAGGGTACAGGGCCCCAGAGAAGACATTTCTCCTTCTCTCCCAGGCCACTAGTACCCAGCACTAAGCTGGGCCAGGTGTGGGTTACCTTGTCCCTCTCCTTCTGGATGCCTGTCTCCAAGGCCACCAGCTTCTCCTGCAGCTGATCCACTGCCTTCTGCTCCTTCTGCAGCAGTGCCCGCTCTGCCTCCCTCTCTCCCTGCAGCAGTGCCCGCTCCATTTCGGCCTGGGGGCAGACACCAGGGTCCCCATCAAAGCAGCTGACTGTGGCCCCTCTCTGGGGCCTTCAGTTGGCCTAGGGAAGAGTCCAGCTAGGGACTTCATGGCTCACCTCTCGGGCTGACTCCTGCAGCTGCTGCTCTAGCTCCTTCACACGGACCTTGAGCTGCTCCACGCGCCCCAGCACCTGAGCCCGCTCTTCTTCCAGGGCTAGCACCTCTCCCTGGAGCTTGGTGCTAGGTGCATCTTCGTGCTGGAGGGGAGGGAAGCTATCAACTGAGGAAGCCTAGAGCCTTTTGGAATCAGACTAAGAAAATGGAACACCTGTTCCTCCAGGCACTTGCTGAGGAATAGCTGGACTGAGACAGGAGGCTAATTCCCTGCCCCCCCCAACCCCCACCTTTGAGGGGAGCAATAAGGGCTCTGCGGAAGAGAATATTTACCACTGAGTGCCAGGCCTGGGTGGGGCCCCATGGAAAGGCAGGTCATAAAGCATATTTATAGCTTGGGAAGCTCATCAACACCTCCCTTCTCTTCCTTGTCTCATTTCTGCACCTCTGCTCTCTAATCTCTTCCCAAAGTTGATCCTTCCCCTCACTGGACCTTGGCATTCGATACACCAGCCTCCTCTGCCCCCAGCAGGTCCAACTTCAGCCTCTTTGTCTTGCCTACCCCTCCATCTCACCTCCTGCTGGGTGCTCTCAGTGCTGCTGCACTCCTCCTTGAGATTTTCCTCATCTGAGCGCTCCATACTCTCCCATAGGCGTTGGGTGGCAACTCCAGGCTCCTCGCTGCTCCGCCCAGAGGCCCCTGCAAGGCCTCGTGAGGGCCTCCGGCCTGCCAGTGCCAATGCTGCGGTGGCCTCCCCAATGCTGGGAAGCTCCCCAGCCTCAGGTCCCCCATCAGCCCGGCTGTATTCGGCACACAGGTTCAGGATGGTCTCCAGGCGCTGGCGTTCCTGGGGAGGATGGACAGAGCAGGACATGAAGGGGAGGAAGCTGAGCCCTGGTGGGGATAGAGCCAGGTTCAGTATCCTGTCAGGAGGGAGAGCAGGGTTACAGGGGGCTAGGACATCAGTGTCAAGTCAGGAGAGGCCTGACCCCAAGACCTAGGGGAGGCAGAGGGAAACAGGGTGCCCAAGAAGTGGGCAGGAAGAACCAGGCTGTTGTGCCACATGCCCACATGGCATAACAGCCTGGTTCTTCCTGCCCACTTCTGGGACAGCCCCTTCCGTCTTCCTGTTCCTTTCTTTTTTCAATCTACCCCAGGACACACAGGAATACACCAAATGGACACACAGGAACACACTAAACACATACAGAAACACACTGTTAAGCAGACTACAGACCACAATGAGACACAGATAAACTCAGGTGCTCGTCCTGACGCAGGTACACACAGATCTACAGACACAAGGACACACACTGACACACCAGCACTGATGCACAGGCACACAAGGATACAATATGTGCCCTGGCCCTGCATTAATAGGCAGGTACAAAGACACCAGCCCTGACATGCACAAATGCACACTGATGCACACTCACAGATAAACACAGTCTAGCATACAGACAGGTGGGCACGTATGCAGACAGACAGTGCTGGAAAACAGACCCATGAGCCCACAGGGACCAGACACCCAACCACAGACATACATGGAGAAGAGGTAGACCAAGGACACGGCCCTCTTTGTCCCCACCTCAGCTCCAAGTTACCCTCAGGCAGCCCTTGGCTGTTTACCAGCAGGATGGGCTGCTGCCAGTCCTTGAATGCCCAGGCCCATGAGTGAGTACTCCCATGGCCCTACCACTTCATCCACCCCTCTCCACATACACACCCACCCAGATACAGTCACCTCTCAGGGGCCTAGGAGGTAAAGGAGGGGTGACACAATCACATTCCTGGTCTTTGTCGCCTTCTCCTGCAGGCCTACCTATAGGCCTGAAGCCTGGTTTGTGAGGCTTCCATGGCTCTCTAGGGTCCCTAGACCTCCTCAAGTGTCTCTCATCACTTACAGTTTGGCCATGAACCCAAACCGCAGGAAGTGGAGAGAAGGCTGGAGAGGTGTTCTCATACACTTACCCAGCTTCCCTCCTGTTGCTTGCCCAGTTCCATGGCAAAAAAAAAAAAAAACGGAACAGAGCCTCGGCACCTGGGAGGCTGGGCCAGTGCCTCCACCCCTGCCCCAGGACCCAGATAAGCAGCCTGGTTGAGGTGGGAGGGGCAGGGCGGGCAGCCTCCAAGACTTAAAGTGGCAGGTGAGGCAGGTCAGGACTAGTGGTAAGATGTGTGCTTATGTGTGGGAATGGGGGTGGGAAAACTGATGGAGGAGTTGGGGGAGGCTGTGCCTGCCACTCTGCCTGTGCCAGGCTCACTGCCCCCTCTCCAGGATGAGACCCCAGCTTAGAATGGCCATGCATTCCCGTCTAGACCAATGCAAAAACAGTGAAGAGAAGATGCAGCAAAGGAAAAGATGGGATCCGCCTCATCTCACCCCCATCCAACACAAACACACAATCCTATACCCTCATCCAAAACTGTCCCAACCTCTTCCAAAAGCATCTCCAGATGCTTCAGTTCTGGTTCTCATCAGTTCTAGTTCTCTTCCTCAAACCAATCCCAGGGTTCCTGCCCACCTTCCAAAGAACCCTGTTCTGCTTGTAAGGGACAGAGGGCAGAATCCATTCTTCTGTACATGGGCTCGACTGTGTACACACCAGCCAGAGCCCCTTAAGCTCCCTGAGCTATCTGGGGAATCCTGGCCCCCACCCAGCTCAGATGCCATCTCCAAGACAGCTGCCTAGAGCCACACCCAGCCCCTGCATGCACCCACGTGCATGCACATGGACACACACAGTCACAATTACACAGGCTGGCTAACGGTCAGGCCAGGGTTGCCTATCCTGTTCTGTCCCTCTACCCTGCCACCCCCACTCCTAGATGATACTGCCTGGGCCAGGATGAGCAGCTCCCACCCACTTGTAGAGGCCAAAGACAAGCAAAAAAGAAGGACAAGGTACTTTTCTAAAGAACAAGTCTCAGAAAGAGTCAGACAGGGGACCTGGGTTCCAATTCTAGCTCTGCCAGAACTTGCTGTGTGACCTTGGACAAAGCCATTCCCCTCTCTGAGCTTCAGCCTACTCATCATCACCAACTGCTTCTCAAACTGGGAGGTTCGAGGTCTTACCATACCTGTGGTATGTTTTCCTAGAGCTTCACTGTGCTCAGGTAAACAATGTGAAATTTAATTTAACATTAAAACAAATGCTATGTTGAATAAATGCAAAATTAGCAAGAATTTAAAATAAAGCCTTAGAGATTTCAAAGGAATTTCTTCTTCACGGCACCAGAACCATAAGATATTGATCACTAAAGTGTATCCTGGAGGTGGGGAACCTTGAGAAGCCCAAGCCCTGTTTGAGGGCCTCTCCTGCTTTGCCAGCTGGCCTGCTCGAGCCCTGGCAGAGACTCTGCCATGGACAGTGGCAAGCCTCCCTGGCACCCGCTCACCAGCCTCTCCATCTCCTGCTCCCGGAGCCGCTCTTGGCGCTGTCGCCGGTGGTACTCCAGGAGGTCGTCCTCATTGTCACTGATCTCTGTGATGCTATTTTTCCGCTCCCTTGTGACAGGCACCCGCAAGTCCCCGCTGGAGAGCTTCCTCTGGACACAGGGACTCTGGCAGGGTGAAGCCCCAGTAAGAGAGCCCAGACTGTAGGCTGGGCTCAGCCTGCCACTGAAGCTGCCCTTGCGGGGTGCCAGAGACTCACCCAGTGTGGGTGAGGGGCTCCGTGTCCTACGGCCCCGTGCCCCCAGCGTCAGGGAGAAGTCCTCTGGTGAAGCCCCATGGGCTGCCCAGCGCCGGGGCCGAGGACTCTCTGCCACTTCCCTGTTTAGCTTGGGATCTGGGGTGGTCCGGGTGGGCAGCGGGGAGAGAGCTCGCCGGGACAGAGATGGACTTAAGGGGGGTAGTTCTCGCATACTGTCCAGGCCCCGCCGGCCCAGGCGGGGACTCTCAGGAGGCTGCAGGGTACGGGTGGCTAACCCATCTGAAAATGTTCGGCCCACCAGTTGGCGTGAGGGGCTGGTTGTTAGCACCCGCTCACTGCCTGGAGGCTCACGGAAAGGGCTGGGAGGGCGGTCCTGGAGTGTGCCAATCTTGTTTCGGGGAGCAGGGACTGGAGGCTGAAACTTGGGGCTGCCAGGAATGCTGGTGGGTTGACTGAGAGCACCAGAAGCTGGGTATTCACTCAGGCTGATGGCCACCACAGGCAGCTGCCCACCCAGCCGGGGGCTCTCAGTGGCTCTCCGGGCCTCCGCCAAGACAGTAGCTGCAGGGCTGTCTGTCAGCAGACCCCGGAGGCCAGGACTGGGAGGCCTCTCATGGCCCCCTTTCCTGCTCAGCCGAGGACTCTCGGAGCGAGCACCACTTGGGCGGGACTGTGGGGGCTGTAGGGCCAGATGGTAGCTGGAGGAACGGGCAGGTACCAGCGGGGGCACAGAAGGTCCTGGCTCTTGCCCACTGGGTGAGTGACTGGCACAGCTTCCACTGCTGGCTGGTGAAGAGAGTGGAGAGAAGGCTGGAGAGGTGTTCTCATAGCTGGAGCCCACAGACATGGCGCCGGGGCTGGTTGGGGGAGACAGCAGGTAGCGCCCACCATTAGCCATCGGCGACAGTGGAGAGGTTGCGGCAGGCTTCTTGCCAGCAGCTCCAGGCTCCTCTAGCACCAGTGAGTCCATGATCTCTTGCAGGTCCTTCTCAATAGAGCTCACCAGGGAACTGTGGCTGGCACAGGCAGAGGGTCCCCGTGTTGCAGTCTGTGGGGTGTGGTTCCCATTTACCAGACTTTCTGATTCTGCTGGAGGGAAATGCAAAGGTCTTTGACTTTAGGGAGCTGCATATGCATAAAAGCCAGAGCACTAGCCCCCCTCCTCCTAGCACAGTGAGGCTAACAAGGCTCTGGAGAAGAAGCCAGGAGATGTGGTTCTGGTACCAGCTAGCTCTGCCACTGACCTGCTATGCAACCTTAGCCAAGTCACTTGTCCTCAGTTTCTCCTTCTGTAAAGGAAGGGAATCGGCAGGGCCTTCCTGCCTGTGACTTAAAACAGTTAACAATGGTAGGCACTTCTAAGACTATTGTTGTCAATTCACCCCAAGACTAGACTCCTCCAATCTATATCCTATATCCCTCCTCAAGAAGGGCACGTAGGCCAGGCGCGGTGGCTCACGCCTGTAATCCCAACACTTGGGGAGGCCGAGGCGGGCAGATCACTTGAGGACAGGAGTTCAAGACCAGCCTGGCCAACATGGTGAAACCCCACCTCTAATAAAAATACAAAAAATTAGCTGGGTATGGTGGCACATGTCTGTAATCCCAACTACTCAGGAGGCTGAGGTATGAGAATCGCTTGAACCCAGGAGGTTGCAGTGAGCTGAGAACTTCCTGGGTGACACAGTAAGACTGTCTCAAAAAAAAAAAGAGGCCAGGCGTGGTGGCTCACACCTGTAATCCCAGCACTTTGTGAAGCCAAAATGGATGTATCACCTGAGGTCAGGAGTTTGAGAGCAGCCTGGCCAACATGGTGAAACCCCATCTCTACTAAAAATAAAAAATTAGCCGGGTGTGGTGGCATGCACCTGTAGTCCCAGCTACTTGGGAGGCTGAGGCAGGAAAATCACTTGACCCCAGGAGGTGGAGGTTGCAGTGAGCCGAGATCACGCCACTGCACTGCAGCCTGGGCGACAGAGTGAGACTCCATCTCAAAACAAAAAAAAAGAAAAAAGAAAACAGAAGGCATTATACAAAGAAGATGGGCGCCTGCTGCAGAGCTGGCCAGAAGTTCCAGGGGCTCCTAGTCTAATAGGATGTCAGGGCCTCCCAATGTAAAACCAGAGGCCCAGGGGTAAAAAAAAAAGAAAAAGAAAAAAGGCTGCAGGGCTGGGTGAGGGGTGTGTGCTGCACCACTTCGTCCAATCAGAGGCAGGGGAGGGAGCTAGTGCTAATGGCTGGTTCCTGGAAGCCAGGCAGCCAGCAAGGAGGTGAAGCTCAGTGCCTCCAATTATCCCATTAAGCCATGCCAGCAAGAGCCTGCTTTTGCCATGCCCCAGCACTAGTCAACCATACAGGAGTCCCTGGAACCACTGCCCCAAACAGCTAAGGGAGTGACATGACAAGGCTGGGGTGGGGGCAGGGTAAAATTAACTAGGGAGTAGACTGGGAACCCAGGCTTCTGAGCCCCCAGAGGACTAGAAAAGATCGAGGGTAGGGAAAAGAGAAGGGAAAGCCTTTGCAAGACTGAGTTTGGGTCCAAAATTATGGAGACTGTGTGGGATATAGTCAGAGGGGATGCCATGGATACTGATAATCCCAGTGACCACTCACCTTTCTTCAGGTCCCCAGGCTATCCACTTAGGCTGCTGATACCACCCCACTAGGTGTACCTGACATCCATGTCCATCTGTCCCAGCACCTGTCACCCCATAGCCATCTAAATGCCAGTGCAAAGTCTAAGATGGTAAACCCATAATAGCCTCCTGGTCTGCACCCCTCCTGCCCCCCTGTGCAGCTGGGCTGAGGGGGCCTGTGTTGGTTCCCCAGAACAATCACCAATTCTCTTCTGGGGATCAATAATTCACACACAAAATACAGCTGCTCCACTGAGTCATCAGCGGGCAGGGCATGGAGTGAGGGTTGGGCGAGGCCCAAGGACATGATCCCCACCACAGCTTACAGGGAGTTCAACCTAATGCTTCCTTCTGCCCCTCAGGGTACCCTAGAGGGTGAGGCTCCCTGTGGTGACACAAGTGGGCCAGAGTTCCAGACACTGAGTGGCATCCTCCAGGGCAGTGGGGTACAAGCTGGCAGAGCTTGCCATCCCTCGAGGCACATAATTTCCCAATTTTAGCTAAGCAGCACTGCCTTGGTTAGCTCTCAGTGGCCCCACTGCCTGGCATTCTCCACCAGCCCATGGCAGGTGGCAGTGAGCCCAGACCTTAGGTATTGTCTTGCCCTAACACTCCAAGTGTGGCTGAAGTGAGCAAGGAGGAGGACTGCTGAAGGAACACCATCAACCCAGCACCCTGCCCCCGTCGGTACCTACCAGGAACAGGGCTATAGGGGGGCCCAGGGGCTCGGCCCCCTGCTGGAATCATGCTTTTCATCCACTTGGCTTCAGCCGGGTGGTTAAAGCGAAGGAAGGTGGACTGACCCAGGCACAACATGCAGCCTGCAGAGAAAGCAAACACTTGAAGACCGGGTGTGGTGGCTCACACCTGTAATCCCAACACTTTTGGAGGCAGAGGAGGGTGGATCACCTGAGGTCGGGAGTTGGAGACCAGCCTGGCCAATGTGGTGAAGTCCCGTCTCTACTAAAAATACAAAAATTAGCCGGGCGTGGTGGTGGGCGCCTGTAATCCCATAATCCCAGCTACTCAGGAGACTGAGATCAGAGAATAGCTTGAACCCAGGAAGCGGAGGTTGCAGTGAGCTGAGATCATGCCACTGCACTCCAGCCTACATGACGAGAGCTAAACTCTGTCTCAAAAAAAAAAAAAAGAAAGGAAGAAAGAGAGAAAACACTTGGAAGGGCAGGCAGGACTGAAGTTACCCCACCTCACAGCACTAGCAGGCTCACCTCAGCTCTAAAGACCCATCCCCATCTGCTCTCAGAGTCCACACAGTCCACACCTGACCTTGCCTGTGCTTGAGATGGGCACCTCCAGGGCTCCGCAGCACAAGACAGAGTAGAAAAAGCACTGGTGAGTGAGTCCCAAGATCTGAGTCCTCGTCCTAATTCCTCTTCTTACTAGCTGTGAGATCTCTGGGTGAAGTAACTTCACCTCTGAATCTAGTTCTCTTAATCAGAAAAATGGGGACAATACCGCTGATCTTGTAGGGTTAATAAGACAGTGTATGTGAAAGTACTCTGTAAAAATATATTCAGAGAGGCCAGGCATGGTGGCTCACACCTGTAATCCCAGCATTTTGGGAGGCCAAGGCGGGCGGATCACCTGAGGTCAGCAGTTCGAGACCAGCCTGGCCAACATGGTGAAACTCCGTCTCTACTCAAAATACAAAACTTAGCTGGGGGTGGTGGCGTGCGCCTGCAGTCCTAGCTACTTGGGAGGCTGAGGCAAGAGAATTGCTTGAATCCAGGAGGCAGAGGCTGCAGTGAGCCGAGATCACGCCACTGCACTCCAGCCTGGGCAACACAGCGAAACTCCGTCTCACACACACACACACACACACACACACACACACACACACAAATGATCAGAGAACACAGACACGCCTGTCCCCCAACCCCAGCCTGTATCCATGATCCATCTATCTGCCCCTTGGGTAGAAGGGTAGAAGAGTCAGTCTGAGAGGCAGCAACTTCCAGGGTCACAAAAAAAAGCTCTCAGATAGGGAACAAGGGGGAAAACCATGGATCAGTCAGATGACCTGGGGGGGGGGTCCTGAATTTGCTCCCACTCTTTCTTGTTTTGTGACCTTAGGAGAGCTGTGCACTGCAAGTCTAGGGAGCGACCACCACCTTTCTTTCTGACTAAGCACCCTCTGCATGCTCCCTGGTCTCCCCTGGCATCAGGCCAAGACTAGGCCACCAGGCCCGGCCTCAGCCAAGCACATTCCCAGGCAGTAGACACAAGCCCAGTCCTGCCCGGGAAGTGTGAGTACCTGGAGGGGGAGGGCATGTGGGAGCTGGAAAATGTAGCCAGGGGCACCTGGAGTGTGCACAGTGGCAGATGTGCCCACAGGCGCCTAAGTGTAGCTAGCAGAACTCCACCTCCCAGCCACACCAGGTGCTGGAGGGCTACTGCAGAAGATACTATGTTGGGAGAAGCCAGAGCCCTGTTGCTCTCTACCACCAATCCTTTCAATTTGTCCACACCCCTGGCCCCCGGCCTCAGCCTCCTGTCTACCCAATCTGGTGCCACTTGGCACCCCAAGCTTCATGCCAGTCTGAGCTAAGACTGGCAGAGAAGTCTACATTCCTGGACGCTGAGACAGTTCAGCTCAGGCAGGCCGCAAGGGCAAGAGGCATCCCAGGCCACGTGAGTACCTTGGCAGGTCCCTTACTGAGAAGCTCAGGAGCCTGTTCCTGGGATCCTGGGCATTGCTTGGGTTGGGGGTTTAGTAGGCTGAGAAGCCCATGGCAGATAACCATAGTGGATAAAGCCACTCACTATCCTGGCATACACAAAGGCCCTCCCAGGCAGCCAGACACCAACAATTCTAAAGGAGAGAGAGGGAGCCTTCCCTGCCAAGTCACCAATCAGAGAAGAGGATCCCAGAGTATTCAAAACTGGAATAAATAATAGCCAACCACACTGTCCACCTAATTACAACCACAGTTGTTTCAGAAAGAGCCCTGTCAAGCCCCTCCCCCTCCATTTAGCCATTTAACAAGCCTACTGGTGACGAGTTCACAGGGTCTAGACAGACCCACTCAACCCAGGGTCGTGGGTGGGAGGGATCAGGAGCCTGACCACACAGTCCAGGCTGGGAAGGAGGCAGGGAGTCTGAGTGGATTCCAGCCCAGCAGTGCCAGGCCCACCCAAGTAGGATGTAGGCATCTAGGGGTCCTCTGCCTGGGCCCCTATAGCTGTGTGTTTTCTGCCCCCTCCTCAGCCCTTCACCCTCCCCCACATAAGGGGGTGTGGCCGTGCTGCCTCTGGGCTATAAATAGTGATGCCAGGCAGCAGAGCTGGATCCGTATTAATAGAGCGCGCAGGAGGGCAGCAGGACTGAGAGCAGCCCAGCTCCTGCCCAAATTAACTTTCTATTTGCATGCAGAAGCTTCAGGAATTGCCCCGATGCTGGCCCCTAGAGCCCCCAGGGGTCTGGCCAGCCTGTTTCTGGGAAGAAGCCTCCTCTCTGCCCACTGCCACCCCAACCCGCAAAGGCCAGCCCTTTCAGGGAGCCCAGGAATCCCTGCCCATCCTGCCAAAGTCATGATCAGTGTCCCCCATGCCCAGAGGGGATCAGGGTCCAGCTGTGTGCAGGTGGGTGGAGGAGCTGCACGTCTGGAGGGGAAAAACTGGGCGAAGGAGAGGGTGAATCCTATCTGTGAGAGATGCAGAGGAGAAACACCAACACAAACAGGCTCACACTCATACACACTCATACACACTCATAGTAACACAACAGACTTATGGGCGTACATGCTCACACACTCTCAGAGCTACTGTCACTGCCCTCCTGGTCACACAAATAGAATGGATTGGCCAAAGGGAGACCGAGTGAAGGGAATATGGGAGGAAGGGCCTTGGTCCTTCCTATCAGAGACCCTCCTTGGCCATAAGGTAGACTCCCCTCATTCTAACCAGGACTCTTTAACCCCATCTGAGGGAGGTGGGTCCTAAGGAGGGGACTGCCGGAGCGCTGGAGAAGATAAGGTCTACCGGCTGAGAAGTGCCCCCAAGCCCAGAATCCCCATTTAGAAATGTTCAGGGAACACACACAATCGAGTCTCTCCGCCTCAAGCTCCCAAAGAAGGTCAGAGGACCCCATGCCCCTCCTCCCGCCCACCCTCCTCAAGACGCCCCTCCCAGTCTGAGCTTCTCCAAGCTTGGCTGCTTGGGGACTGTGGCTGGCCCGGGGCTGAGGACTCACCGCCGAAACCGGACCTCCGGACCGCTCGCCCCCGCTAGCTCGGGCCCTCCAGGTCCCGGGCCCGCCCGGAGCCTTTGAGGGGGCGGGCCGACCTCCCGAGCTGCCGGCTCTAGGCTCGGAGCGAGCAGCGAGGCAGCGAGCAGCCGCCAATGCCCGGGGAGGGGCGGGCCGGCCACCAGCGGCGGGGGAAGGGAGCCAGGGAGGGAGGGACAAAGGAGAGGAGGAGGGGAAGAGGAAGTGATGGAGGAGACGAGTGGAGAGCTGGATGGAGAGGGCGGGGCGGGAGGATGCAGAAAGGGAGCCGGCTTGGGATCCTGCACCGAGGGCAGAAAGAAAAGTGGGCGGGAAGGAAAGGTTCAAGGGAGGTGACTGAGTGAAGGAAAGGTGAGAGGTAAGTACGGAGGCCAGAGTGAAGAGCCAGGAGGCAGGAGTGGGGCCAAGCAAAGGACAGGGTCTCATTCCCAGCCCCCTGTGGTAAGAGGTCAGTGGCAGCTGGGCTGGCCGGCCCTGACTGGCTGTAGTACCTTGGGCCAGTCACACCCTCTGGCCTCGGCTTCCTTATCTACAGAAAGTCAGCTCTGACATTCCATGGGTCCATATCTGAGAGAGAGAGGGAGAGGAAAAGAGCAGGGGCTCTACAGGATCCAGCTAGGTCACTAGGGCCTGCTCAGGCTGCCACTGTAACAAGGTCACCCTGGGCTGGGAGTTCAGGCCAAAGCAGTGCTCTGTACAATGCAAGCACTCAGCCCACCTCCTGTCTCCACCCTAAACACCTCCTCTTCCGGCCCCACTCCCCATAGCTCAACTCATGACCCAGAGTGGACCAAGGCACTGCCCTTTCCGGCCAGCCCACTTCCTGGGCCCCTGGGAGCCAGCCCGCACCCCAGCCACAACATCCAGTTGTGCTAGACCCAGCAAAGAGCCCTCCGACCCCAATAAGGTACCCATCCTACTTGGGAAACAGATATCTGGAGCCCGCAAAGTCAGGCTGAGATTCTGAGTCAGGCAGGTGTTTTGTTTTGTTTTGTTCTGTTTTTTTGAGATGGAGTTTCATTCTTGTTGCCCAGGCTGGAGTGCAATGGTGCGATCTCGGCTCACTGCAACCTCCGCCTCCGGGGTTCAAGCGATTCTCCTGCCTCAGCCTCCCATAGCTGGGACTACAGGCATGCGCCACCACACACCCAGCAAATTTTGTATTTTTAGTAGAGATGGGGTTTCTCCATGTTGGTCAGGCTGGTCTCGAACTCCCGACCTCAGGTGATCTGCCCGCCTCGGCCTCCCAAAGTGTTGGGATTACAGGCGTGAGCCACTGTACCCGGCCCAGTCAGGTATTAATACCTACCATCCAGCCAGGTCCCCCAGAGAGTTCCTCTTGTTCCAGGGACCTGGCCCCTGCACACCAGAGCCTTATGGGACACAATGTTTTATGCTCTCAGCAGCTCACACAGCCTGACACAGTGTCTCTCAGATACACACCAACACTTGCTCAGTCACACTGACACTACTTCATCTCTGCATGCTCTGAGTCACACAGACACCCTCATTAAACACACTGTCTCTCACACACCTTTATTCTCATGCACACATCCCCCAGACAACTCCTTTTAGTTACACACTCACCCAGGCATAGCTTTCCTTTCACTTAGTCCCTGGAGAAACTCTGAAATAAAATCAACCTCTTAGATGAATAATCAGGCAAGTTTTCCATTCTTGCTAAACAGCCCACTAGCCCACTCACCCATGCTGCCAACTATATGCATACACATGCACACGCTCACATGTGCACACGTATCTTATTCCCTTCTGAGGAAAAAGGAAGAACCATATAGGGTCAAATGCAAAATGAAGGGAGGCTTTAAAAAAAAATCTCCTCAGGAAGAATGATTCATCGGTCTGGAAACTGTGAGGGCCAGCTGGATAGACCTAGGCAGACACAGAGGATGCCCGCCAATGAGAAATAGGGCAGGAGGCAGACACAAAGAAGTGGGAAGCTGGGAGCCTTGCTCTGCCCTCCTTCTTTTGAGCTTTATTAGTCAAGATCGTTATCAGTCTCATAACAGAAAAAGGTTGAAGGCTTCACTCCCAATTTACAGATGGAATAACTGGGTGGGAAAAAAAAGAGGCTGAATGTCCTGGATCCCAGAGAGAGGCAGCTGGATAACCCAGAGATCCGGCTCCCCAGCCACACTCCTCTGCTGGCCCTCACACAAGCCCCTACCCACCAGTGAGAGGCTTGGGGAATGAAGGAGACTGGAGACCAGGGCTCGGAGGAAATGCTAGGAGTGGATGGGGACCTACTGTCTAGACAGCCTGGGCCCTGAGCTGGTGGCTTTCTGGGTCCTCCCCTGCTTGGTTCCCTCCCAGATCTTTCATGTGGTCTGGCGCTGTGGTCCCAGGGTGGGGCAGCCTAGACCCAGATTGAGATTCCTCCTCATTCCCTTGGTCCTATTCCCAGCTCCACCCCTTGCTCTGTAGAGAAGAGGGCAATGTGGGATGTGCCAAGATGCCTGGGTACAGGGGGTGGAATCAGGACCTTCCTGGCTCCCTCACTTCATGCTCCTATGTTCATAGCTCTGTGCTAAAGGTTGGCATCTGTTTTCTGCCTGCCTCCCCTTTCCCCTGGCCCAGGCATATTCCTGCTGGAAGAGCCTGTCACTGCCATCTCTGCTTGTCATGAAGTGTGTCTCTCCAAGTTGCCTATGGCTGGGCACAGTGCCCAGAATGATGCATCTAAGGCCAAAGCACACTCCTTGTTATTCCCAGAGTAGCCCTTGTTTTTCAAAGAGGAGGGTCCCGTCTACAAGGCCAGATTAGGGGAACAAGGTAGGGAAAATGATCGTCTTGTATATATGCTCACAGATAGGCATATGACTAGTGAGGTCTCATATACACATAGGAGTACACACACAGACATTTTGGTACCATCAGTCCTGAGTTCACCCCTGCCGCCCACTTGAACACACTGATCGATAAACACAAGGAAAGACACAAACACAGGATTCGTAAGCCCAGAGTCACAAACACATCCGGAGCTACATAAACACACTCCGGTTACACAGACACACAGAGATAGCACATGCACCCCCGAGCCACCCAGTTTCCAGGGAAACACACTCCCAAGAATGTCCGGAGTGGGGCCAGGCAGGGCTGGGCTTGGTGCCTTGCTCCAGAGATGAGACAAGGAAACCCTCAGCTCCTGGAGCCCAGGGGAGGGGGAGGACTGGGGAGAAGAACACCCATTCCTTTGTGCCTCTGCCTACCCCTCCACAGGCTGCCAAGCTTCTGAGACAGGCGAGCCCAGACAAGAAGGCTATGGGGGTTGGGGAGGGAAAATGGGAAGGGGTTTAGGGTCAGAAGAGAGTGGGAGGGTACATACTTGGCTGGGTAGGCCTCTGGCTGGAGAAAAGTCGGGAAGGGTCACTGGGGCCACAGGAAATGCTTCAGAATTCCATCTTAGCCCTAGGCTCTCCCCTTCTCAGGGAGCTAAATGATGCATTGGAAAGACTGGACAACAGAAGCATACCCTGCTCACAACATGCAGGGGAACAATGTTCTTACCGATGAATGTGATGGGTTTGGGGCGGGGGTGGTAAGTGCTGGGCCTTCTTTGAACTTTGCCCTGCCTCTCCTTGCTGCTCTATTGTCTCATCTCCGTGCTCCCAAATCTTAGAGAAGATGCTCTCTCTGAGACTGAACAGGACTGTTAGGAACCCACTGCCATCATAGCCAAGCCCCAATTTTTGGGGGTTCCTCCTCTCATCCAAAGTCAGAGACCTTGAATCCCTGGAGAAGGCAAGGGCCTACGTACTGCTGCTGGTGGACCTGCCTCCCTGAAGTCAATTGTCCATGCCCTGCCCCCTACCCGAGGGCAGGAAGAAAAGACTGGGGTCAAAAAAAAAAAAAAAAAAATTAGCCGGGCAGTGGCAGGTGCCTGTAATCCCAGCTACTTGGGAGGCTGAGGCAGGAGAATCGCTTGAGCCTAGGAGATGGAGGTTGTAGTGAGCCGAGATCACGCCACTGCACTCCAGCCTGGGCAACAGCGTGAGACTCCGTATCAAAAAAAAGACGGGGGAAGTGTCAGGTCTCCTGGATCAGCTGTGAAGGAAGTGACATTGAAAGGCCTTAAGGAGGATGAAGAGGAGAGAAGGAGACAGTGGAGTGAGTAGGATGGCCACTTCCAAGGGGCTTCTAGGCAGTAAGAGCCCCCAGAAAACAATGCCAGACCATCAGAGCCTGCTCAGAGCCAGGCTTAGCTCTGTCCTCCTGTTAAAGTTCCTGTCCTCCTGTTAGCCTTTAACTTCACCTCTAACCTCCACCCAAATCTGTTTTTCTCATTCTCCTAATCTGACAACTCACTGTATGAACTGATGCCCAGAACCCTGTTTCCAGGGTGAGCACACCTGGTCTGTCAAAGTGCTACCTGGGCCAACCGCTTACCTCCCTGCTAACCACAGTAATTATGGGCCTAGTTTTTATTTATTTTTATTTTTTATTTATTTATTTTTTGAGATGGAGTCTTGCTCTGTTGCCCAGGCTGGAGTGCAATGGTGCCATCTCAGCTCACTACAACCTCTGCCTCCCAGGTTCAAGCGATTCTCCTATCTCAGCTTCCCGAGTAGCTAGGACTACAGGCGTGTGCCACCACGTGTGGCTAATTTTTGTATTTTGGGTAGAGACAGGGTTTCACCATGTTGGCCAGGCTGATCTCGAACTCCTGTCCTCAAGTGATCCATCCACCTCGGCCTCCCAAAGTGCTGGGATTATAGGTGTGAGCCACCATGCCTAGCCAGGGGCCTAGTTTTTAGAGCTACCTTACACAACAGAATGGCCTATTGCTTTGGGTTATATTCGTGACCCAAAAGCTACTGTCAGCAGTCTTGTAACAGGAGCAGGCATGTCCTCAGATTTACCCTTGCCCCATCCCCATCAGGAAGTATTGTCCTCCTCTCCAGCTTCTCAAAACAACTTCCTCTTGGCATCATGGAACAATGCCATTGATACCCTCTCACTGCTGCTCCAATTGCTCTTCCCCAACAACCATTAACAACGCCATCATGCCCCAGGCCCTCTGATGGCGGGAATCAGAACCTCTTCTCTCCCCATAGTATGTGAAGACAGGTTGGGGGTGACCAGAGAAGAAAAGCAGATTGAAAACATGTCTGGATGCTGAAAGGGTTTGGGATGTTGTTTAGGCACATCCAGATGCACCTGAGTACTCCATTCCCAGTATGGTCACTCAGGCAGTTACCATGGCAACCATGACAGCCAGCCTCCCCTGTGCCTAATACACACAAGCCTTTAAACAGAGGCCCCCTCCATCTGGAGGTGTCCAGCCTTACCCTGAGTGAGCCGGGTAGGCTGCCGGACAGGGAGCCCATCAATAGTGCAGGCATTGCCACAGGGGTAGAGGGTGAGGGTGCCCCGCAGGTTCTCGATGTAGCAGTGCTCTGGAGCCAGGCCTGGGCCCTGTAGTGAGATGTCTCTGGCTGCAGAGCCAATCACCGTCCTCCCTGGAGACAAGAGGCAAACTGAATCAGAGGGGTTGTCCAGGCTGAGGAGGCAGTGACAGGGCAAGGAGGGCCACAATGGAAACATATTTCCACCTCCTACTCCAGGGAGAATCTCTGCCCACCACTGGCCACCCCTACTAGGCCCCTGAGCCTGGTCTATACAGTAAGTGATGGACGCTGTTCTCAAACAGAGAAAACTCTGCCTGAGAATGGGAGGCCCAGAGATGGGAAGACCCAGACAGCACACAGTAGGACCTAGACTCCACAGATGGAGAAGGAAGACAGCTTTTCTGCAGATCTTCCCTTATTCCCCCAACTGCCTCTCCCTATTGTCCTTTATCCTTTCTCCCCTTCATCCTACTCCTCATTTCTTCTAAATCTCCCTTTCTCTCCTTCTTCTCTTCCCCACTTCTGCTACCTGCAACACTTCGTCTCCCTTGCTAACCTCTCTCTTCAGTGCAACCTCTCTCTTCAGTGCAGGCTCTCCCCTAACTGCAGCAAGAACAGCCCCTCCCGCTGACAGAGCCCCTGGGACTGGTATTTGGAGAATGTGGAGAATGTAGTATCACCCAGGCAACAAGTGCAGCCAGGAGAGGGGAGAGGGCGGGCAGAAGCTGAAAGGTGAAGGGGGCTGTGCCAGGGCCTTATCTTGGGAGATCTTGCCCTGACTCCCATCTCTCCATTCTCCGTCTATGGTATACCTTCCCATGCAAGACAATGCCCTGGAGCGGGGCCCTTTTTCTTCTTGGCCACATTGGTTGCTAAGAGCAGTGTGTTCTCCTGTTTCTCTCAGTGCTTTCTTCATGGTTTCTTTTCTTCTTTTTTTTTTTTTTTTTTTTTTGAGATAGAGTCTCGCTCTGTTGCCCAGGCTGGAGTGCAGTGGCACGATCTCAGCTCACTGCAACCTCTGTCTCCTGGGTTCAAGCGATTCTTCTGCCTCAGCCTCCTGAGTAGCTGGGACTACAGGCCCGTGCCACCACGCCTGGCTAATTTTTGTATTTTTAGTGGAGATGGGGTTTCACCATATTGGCCAGGCTGGTCTAGAACTCCTGACCTCGTGATCCGCCTGCCTCAGCCTCCAAAAGTGCTGGGATAACAGGCGTGAGCCACCGCACCTGGCCTCTCCTCCTTGTTTCTAAGCTGATCTTTAAGCCCAGTCGTGGAACCAGATCATCTACCAAGGAAGGCAGGCAGTCTGGGGAGGCAGCGACAAGGGAAGCAAGCTGGTGGTGTGGGGAGGCGAGCACCAGCAGACAGTAGAAGGGCCCCAACACATGCAGGAGCTGGGCCTCCAGGGCAGGAATGCCTATAAGGATAGAGGGGTGGTGAGTGAAATGCCCTGTTCACACTTACCTTCCTCCAGCGGCAGGAGGGTGATGGCTGTGCTGAGTCGCCCACTGCCCAGGCTCACCAGGTGGGGTTTGTCCGTTTGCACTTTCAGCCCTTTGCCTGTCTCGATCAGGTCCAAGGGTCCTTTCTGTAGGTAGTAGGGGTGGAGGACAAGCATCATTAGATTCAGCACCTTACCACTCTAAACCAGTCACACCAGCACTCTCTCCAGCCCTTGCCCCTCTCCGAAGGGCTCTGAGGGTGCTGAAAGGCTTAGCACAAAATCTTACACAGAGCATGATTCCACTAAATTGTAATTAGGTCTGAATCTAGGCCACTAACTCGTCCCACTGGATTTATCGCAAGTCTTGGCTTAACTGCGCCTTTTGTCTATTAAAACAGAAGCAAGGAGAAAGGGGTGGGGGGTGGGGGTGGCATTGGATAAGCAGCAGGGGTACTGTAGAGGAAGGCCAATCAAGCTCCCTGCTGACTTGTCCATGGCTATCCACGTGGCCATTGCTTGCCCCTGCTAAGCTCAAGTACAGGGAAGATAGAGGCATGGATCAAGGAGAGTGATACAGCCCAGGGTTAATCTGTAAACTGCTTTCGGACTTTCGATGGGTAGTTTCTGGGTGAACCAATTAACCTGATTCAGATAAAGACTGAGCTGTTAATAGGCTTGGGACCTGGGGAAGGGCAGAGAGGAACAGAATTGCTCCTTTCATCCTTGGGCTGGGACCACAAGGGGGTAGAAGAGCTGATCCCATCCCTATTATATCTCTCTTGCCTCACAGCCCTGATCCCACTCACCTGCACCATGGTCTGGGTCTTGCATCCAGGGCCTATTTGGTTCCTATTGAGAGCGTCCATGGTCCTAAGGCTCCAGAGCTCCTAGGGACACAGCAGAAAGGTGGTGAGTGGGGAGGCCAGGGCAGGAGAGGGAAAGAAGTAGGTTCTGTGGCAGGGTTCTCAGGGCAGAGGTGTCACCAGTCACCATCATTCCCCAAATGCTCATGCTGAAGGGAAATAGAGGCAGCTAAAGAGCTTGGGTGGGAGTTGTCTGGGAGCAGTGCCAAGTCTCCAGCCAGCCACAGCATGGATACCAGTCCTGCCCCCTGCCACTGTAAGCACAAACGGTCCTATAGGGCCCAATCTATACTTCTGTGCTTTCTTGCCCTATGCTACTCAGAACCCGGGTCTTGACAGCTGAAGACCCTTGGCCCTGTGGAGCCTTAAGCAGGGTGGGGAAAATCTACCTTAGTGGGAGAGGCAGCAAGGAAGCCCCTCCAAGGACACTGGTAGCCAGAGGGCCCCCAGGTAGGTGGCAGGGCTAAAACAGGAGCTCCCTCCTGCAACCTTTCATTCTCCTCTTCACCATTTGTCTCTTTTCCCAGGGCTTTAGTAGGATGTTTTCTTAAAGGAGACACAAAAGAAAAACTCAGCCATTCCTGCTATCTCCAGATGTCTCAACTCCTACACCTTTTCTTCCCCAGAAAGCAACCTCAACCCAACACAATCAGCTAAAAAAAATTTTTTTTAATTAAAAACAAAAAACTTTAGTGATAACTAATACTGGGAATATTGGGCTCAACTCTTGGGTTCTTAATTGGCTAGGTGCTATAGGAAGCTTAAACCATTAGAACCAGGAGTAAGACAGATTCCAGAGCCAGAACTTGAATACTCCCCACCACCACCCCACTGCCCCTCACCCACCATGCATCCCTCTCTCCCTGGCTCATGTTTTTGGTATCTGAGATGTGAGGACCTTTGTGTACTAATGTATGCCCCCATGCCCATCCCTTGGCCAACTAGCTAAGCTGAGAAACTTCCCACTTGCTGCTGAAATGTTACTGGGGAAAGCTAAGAGTGTGGCTGAGGGGTAAGGAGGCAGACCCAGGGAAACAGGGTTTCCCTCCACTCTCTCTTCAAGCCATCTACCAGGGGACTTGGAAAGGAAGTAGGGGCAGCAGCCCGCATTCCAAGGAGTGTCTGACCCTGGCAGTGGGTCCCGAGGACCTTAGCTATGTTGTTACTAAATTTACCCTCCCAGCTTCCACCCTTCCGGACCTGGACTGCATCATCTCCGTCACCATTTCCACCCAAGCTGGCGGAAGAGAGGCCGGAACCCAGGCTGGGGCCCACCCCAAGACTGCCAGGGAAGAGGGGAGGAAAACACCATTAACCTATGCAAAGCCCCAAGCTGGCCTGGCACCTCCCCAGAATTCCTGGCCATGGAGAAGAATTTCCAAGGACAAAGATTGCTGTACTGCTTCCTTAGACTCAGGGAAATCCCTCAGCATTTTCTGAGGGAGGAGGGGCAAGAGAGTGGGTTGGGAATGGGGAGTTTATGTAAAAAAGGGGTTAAGAAAAACAAAATAATAAATAATGGTGAAGGAGAAACATCAGCCTTTGGTAGAAAGAACTTTAGACTGGGATATATAAAGCCTTAAATTCTACCCTGACTTTATTTATTTATTAGCTATAAGATCCTAGACAAGTTATTTAACTTCTCTGATTATCAAGTCATTCTTCTATAAAACTAGAGTAATGGAAAAAAATAAAAAAGACTGTCTGGATCAGTGCTTGCCTGGGGCTAGGGGTGGAATGAGGAGTGACTGTAAAAGGGCACAAGTTTGGTGGGGGTGGGGTGGGGGGAATGTTTTCAAATTAAATTGTGATGATGATTGCATGGCTCTGTAAATATACTAAAAATCTTTTAATTGCATACTTAAATTGGGTGGATGTTATAGTATATAAATTATACCTCAATAAAGCTGTCAGTTTTTTAAAAAGGACTGTCTGAAATTCAGGTATTATATTAAATGGCATTCTGTGAAACAAAGCACTTAATGCCATTTATTATTATTATTATTTTTTTGAGACGGAGTTTCACTCTTGTTGCCCAGGCTGGAGTGCAGTGGTGCTATCTCGGCTTACCGCAACCTCCACCTCCCGGGTTCAAGCGATTCTCCTGCCACCAAGCCCAGCTAATTTTGTATTTTTAGTAGAGACGGGGTTTCTCCATGTTGGTCAGGCTGGTCTCGAACTCCCGACCTCAGGTGATCCGCCCGCCTCGACCTCCCGAAGTGCTGGGATTACAGGCGTGAGCCACCGCGCCTGGCCCCGTTTATTATTATGAGCTGTGTGACCTGGAGCAAGGCAGTTCACCTGTCTGGGCCTTAGTTTATTTATCTGTCATATTGGAGTATTGGTCACTATCGCCGTGTGGGGCAGCTGTGGTGTGCTCATTTATTTACACCCAAGAACTTCAAGTGGAGATAAAGATTGTAAAGGAGTAAGGCCGATGGAGAACAAGAGTGATTAGAGGAGAGAAGAGAATAAGGAGGCGAAAGTCAAGGGAGAGATAAGGAGAGAGGTGTAGGGAGAAGATAAGAAAAGATGGAGAGATTGGGAGGTGCGAGGCTGTGGCCCCAGCACAGTAACCTGATCCAAGAGAAGTGAAAAGAGACACCAGGCCAACCTGCCCTGCACTCAGGCGGTGCTTTCCCAAAGGGCGATCGCCGCGGCCGAGAGCGGCCACCTGGGGGCGCCCTCACCTTGACTCCCGCTCTGGCCCCGGCGGCTGAGTGACGCTGCGCGAGGGACGTCCCTCACCTGCGGCCCCGCTTCCATCTGGCCCGTGGCTCCCCAGCAATCCGGCGGTCATTACCCGCCCGCCCGGCCCCGCGGCCAAAAAAAGACCCCTGCGGTGCGCGTCCGGCCCTGGGTGCCCTCCCGCACGCTGGGTACAGACGCCCCAGTGCCGCCCCGGCAGCCGAGTGGCGGAGGCCCAGGTGTCTGGATTTGACGAGCGACAGGCAAGGCCCTCTGTGCGCAAGGCCGGGGCGCCGGCAGGTGACCCCGGCCCGGGCCCTCGGCCTCCTCCCCCGCGGGAATGCGCCGACACCCCAGCCACGCGGGACACCAGTCTGAAGCCCTCTCCGCCGAGTGGAGCACCCAGAGTGAACTCTCGGGGGTCTCGGCCCCCGCCTGAAGGAGGCCAAGGAAGGGCCGACTGGCTCCAGCACCAAAGGGCACTGACACAGTTCCCGGGCTCCCACGGAGTCCCAGGACGAGAGGTCCAAAGCCAGCCCCAGAGCACCAGACCTGGCCCTTCGCGGGGCCACTGCTCGGGCGCTCCCCGGAGCCCCGCGGGTCGCCCGGCCTCACCTGTGTCCCTGGGGGTCGGCCTCGGCCTCGGCCCAAGCGGTGCATGGCTGTGGCCAGAGGCCCGCCAGGCCGAGCTGGGGTCCTCTCGGCCGCCGCCTTCGCCCTCCAGGCGCACATCCGCCCTCGAGAAAGGGCCGCCGTCAGAGGAAGGAGTCAGGAAGGGAAGGAAACTGAGGCGGGGAGCCCAGCGGGGGACGCCCGAGTGGGGAGGGGGACGAGAGAACTTAAGGATGAGAAAAACCTGACAGAGATGAATGGGGGTGTGCAGAGGGACGGGGCGGGGAAGGGGAGCCACCGGGATGTGAAGGCGAAAATGAAAGGCAGACTAAGAGATGGGAAAAAATGCAAGTTGGGGAGGGGAAGACCGAGGGCAGAGGATGCGGGGAGACTGAAGAACACAGAGGTGGAGGGGTCGGGGGAGGAAAGGACAGGCGGGTCCTCAAGTGGAGGCGACGACAGACGGGAAGACTGGGGATGCGCGAGGGCAGCGGAGGGGAGGCTGACGGGCGGGGAGATGGGGCGAAGGAGAGGGAGGCTGGGGCCCACCGGGACCCCAAAGGCGGAAGAGAGGAGAGATGGGCGGCCCGAGGAGAGGGGGAGCCGGGAGAGCGCGGATGGAGCGAGGGCTGTTGCTTGGGTGTCCGGTGGTGGAAAGGTGCCTCTCCGCGGTCCGCAGGGCCGAGGGAGGGAGGTTTCCAAAAGGTAGCGGCCCCTTGCACCCCTCGGCCTGCTCCTGCCCAGGCTGCCCGCGTGGGACAAGGCCGCAGTGTTGGGCGCCTGCCGCTGCCGCCTGCCCGCCCGCCCCTGACAAGCGGCCTTTCTTTGGCGGGGCAGAGAGAAGGAGCCGCTTGTTTGCGCGGCCGGGAAACGGGGCGGCCCCACAGACACCGCCCGTTCCCAGCCTGGCAGCTGCGGGAAGGGCGGCTGAATGTGTGTGAGGGGCCGCGTGTGTGAGCTGGGGCTGCGGTGTGAGCTGGGCTGTGTGTGTGACTGGGGCTGCATGTGTGAGGGGGCTGCATGTGTGAGCTGGGCTGCGTGTGTGAGCTGGGCTGTGTGTGTGGCTGGGGCTGTGTGAGCTAGACTGTGTGACGGGCTGCGTGTGTGAGCTGGAGTGTATGTGTGAGCTGGGCTGCGTGTGTGAGCTGGGCTGTGTATTGAGCTGAGCTGTGTGTGTGATGGGCTGTGTGTGTGAGCTGGGCTGTGTGTGTAAGCTGGGCTGTGTGTGTAACGGGCTGTGTGTGTGAGCTGGGCTGTGTATTGAGCTGAGCTGTGTGTGTGACGGGCTGCGTGTGTGAGCTGGGCTGTGTGTGTATAACTGGGGCTGTGTGTGTGAGCTGGGCTGTGTGTGTGAGCTGGGCTATGTGTGTGACGGGCTGCTTGTGTGAGCTGGGCTGTGTGTGTGAGCTGGGCTGTGTGTGTGACGGGCTGCTTGTGTGAGCTGGGCTGTGTGTGTGAGCTGGGCTGTGTGTGTGACGGGCTGCTTGTGTGAGCTGGGCTGTGTGTGTGAGCTGGGCTGTGTGTGTGACGGGCTGCTTGTGTGAGCTGGGCTGTGTGTGTGACGGGCTGCTTGTGTGAGCTGGGCTGTGTGTGTGACGGGCTGCTTGTGTGAGCTGGGCTGTGTGTGTGACGGGCTGCTTGCATGAGCTGGGCTGTGTGACTGGGGCTGTGTGAGCTGGGCTGTGTGTGTAACTGGGGCAGTGTGTGTGAGCTGGGCTTCGTGTGTGAGCTGGGGCCTCGTGTTTGACTGGGGTGTGTGTGTGAGAGCTGGGGCTGCGTGTGTGAGCTGGGCTTCGTGTGTGAGCTGGGGCCTCATGTGTGACGGGTACGTGTGTGAGCTGGGTTGTGTGTGTGACTGGGGTGCGTGTGTGAGGTGGGCTGTGTGACTGGGGTGCATGTGTGAGCTGGGGCGCGTGTAAGCGGGGCTGCGGGTGTGAGGGGCTGCGTGAGCGCGGGGCGGTTTCCTGTGAGGCGCAAGGCATGGAGTGCGTGGGAAGGCCTCGGCGTGTGGGCGGGTCCGGGTGTGTCTGGGTGGCGTGACGCAGGGACGTAGGTGTGCGAAGTGTCGCGGAGGCGTGCGTGTGTGCCGCGTGGGAGCCCGGCGTGGTGGGGCGCCAGCGTTTGCGTTTGACGGCTGGGGGGTGAGCCCGCCGCCCGATGAGTCAGCCTCGGGAGGCTCCAGGACCGCTGAGCTAACGGCCCAGAATGCAGCCCCGCCCCAGAGCCGTGGGTCCCCGGCAGGGCTGTGCGGTCGCTCGGTCAAGTCCCCACTCGAGCCTGCCTCGGCGGAAGCGCTAGCGGGCGACTCGGCCACCCTGCGCCGGCGCCCCTACCCAGCCGCCCGCCCGCACTTCCCTATCCCGGGGGAGCCCGGATGACTTGGGTCAGCCTCCGCTCGGGGAACTCCGCTAGGGATTCCAATAGGGACCGCGCGGGCGTGGCAAGGCGCCCCAGGCGGCCTCCCCGGCCCCCGAGGACGTGGGGCCTTGGGGAGTGCCTGGGAGGCCCCAGGCGGGCTTCCCATCTCCTGGACACCCCCAGGCAGCCCTCCTAGACGTCTAGCTCAAGACTCTGAACCGGACTCCGAATCCCTTCCTGGTCCATCAAGGCGGCCGGCCTGGGGACAGGCGGGGGAGACGTCACAGGAGATACCCCCGCCCCAAGGTCCTGCTGTGGGCGGAGAGGGGGAGGTGTGGGGCGCTGGAGGACGAAAACCCGCGCGCGCGCTCGCCGCCCGATACCCCGCGAGTGTCCGCCCGGCCGCCTGGGTGCCGGCGGGAGAGTCTGGATAGGGCCAGGATCAGAGTTTCTCCAAGGGGGGGAGAGCGTCACGGCCCCCTCTGGCGGTGGCGTTGGCAGCGGCCGAGGAAGGCAAAAGCAAGAGGCTCACAGGAAAACTCCCCATAACGCTCCTTTCGCCCCCACGCACTCACCTGGGGTGCCCTCTCTCCCCCACGGGTTTCTGCAGAGCTCCCTAGCCTAGAGCTGATCTCAGGGCTCTCGCCAGGCCCCAGGGACTTCCCCTTATCCAGTCCTAGCACCGCAGCGAATGGGACCCGCAAGTGTAGTGGGACGGGGCGCTCTTACCTAGAGGTGGGGTGGGGGCAGGGAGACACTGGTCCCTTAGCCTGGCTCGGCTCGGTCGCGGTGGCCTCAGGCTTAGGAGGACACTGTTGCTTTTCCCCGGGAGCTCGCTAAGTAGGAGGAGAGCGAGCCTGTCCCGCCCCCCTCCCGCCAGTCCCCGCCCCCGTCCCCCGTCCCGTCCGCCTGGCCAGCCAAAGAAGACGCCCTTGTGGGGCTGGAGCCCAAGGTCCCCCCACCCACCCTTTCCCACAGCAGCACCTCCCCCAGCCTGCACAGCGCCCGCTTTGTTCATCTTTGCAGCTGGGCTCTCCACCATCACCACCACCACCACCACCACCACCACCACCACCACCACCACCACAACCACACATCCCCCTCTCCTCCCACCCTGCCCTCCCGACTCTCCTAGACCACCCTCCACTCCCAGGCTTTAACACGCTTTTGAGAGGGTGTTTTTGACAATCCGTTCTCCCGCCCCCAAACTCTCCCCTCTTTCTTTTTGCCTTAGATGCCTGAAACCTCCATGGGCTCCCACTGAACCTCCCAAATCGAAGCCCCTACAACATGCTCTCAACATCTCCAGAACATCTACTGAGGGTACCCAGGTCTTCTCCCTGTCACCTCCTCCCCTCGCCCTATTCCAAGCCCCACCATGAAGAGCTGTAAATGAGATTGATAGCCACGCACATCAGACTTCACAGACTTTCTTAAGGATAGGCACAAGAAGACTCGTTGAAGTGCCATGCAAACTCCAAAGCACAGGAAAACCGAATGGAATTATCATCTTGCCCCCATGGGGCTCCACACCCCTCCACCCCGACAGACTTGCTGGATTACAGATTGGGAGATGGAGGCAGGCTATAGACATACAATTGAGCACACCAACCTGTAGTAGGAGTGGGAGTTAATAAGGAAGAGAAGGAGGCACTAAACACCTAAAAGCAGCCCCCAAATTGAGCTAGGTTGAAGTCATTCTCCATCTCAACCTCCACTCCGAAATCCAACGCTGACAGTGGATCCTTACCTTGCAAAGCCAGCTCTTGGCCCAGGAGACTGGCTGGGGAGGCCCTAGGGAGCTGAACTCAGCTGGACTGGACTTCTTTGACCTGCACTAGAGGGACCCTGGAGACTCTTCTTCACTGAAGGAAGGAGCAGAAAGCCTGTAAGTCTGGTCTAAATTCCAGCTGGGGTGGATAGCAAAAAATAATTTGTCCTCTTTGAGATGGACAAGTGCTGTTCTAATTCAATGAGTTTAGTTTGTGCCGTCTCTCCCTAACCCAGGAACAGCAGGAGGCTGAACTACAGGAATCTCTGGTCACTCATTGACAGGGCTGGCCTTAGCAGGGGACCCCCCACGGCTGGAGACTGAAGCTGACTGGGGCCAAGCAGCAGACAAGGAGGGGGAGGGGAGAGGCCGCCCTTTGCTGCCACCTGCTATAGCTAATGGAGGTGGAACACTCAAGATCCAGAATATGCTGTGGGTACCAGGAAGTCCTAGGATTTGAGGAGCGAGACTCTAGTTTTTCCTTTCTTCATACTGTTTGAAGTCATGAAAGTAATTCTGATGAACCTTCATGAGGCAGATCACAACAGTAATATTCAGGCTATTTGGGTATGTAAAAAAAGGAAGAAGGAAAAAACCCAAACTGTTGTATCCCATGTGCCAAGACCCAGCACTGAGGGGAGGGGTCCAGATTGCAGTACCTCAGAGGCTTTTCACTTCATTCTGTTTCACGGCCCCCAGCTCCTCTTTACTGTACTGGGCAGGAGGAATTTCAGGGAATAATCAAGCCTGCCATGGAGGCAGTGGATGCTGAGGTAGAGGGTCGAAACAGCACCCAACTTCTCTCACTGACCTCCCAACACAGGGACCAGCTGACCCTATGATAAAGGCGCTGTGCAATGTGTCCTCTCCCCTGCTGTGTCAGGCCTCTATGTTCCCACAGTTAGAGCACTCAGGGGACTAAAGACCTACCGCCCCCACTCTCCATCCCCGCCCTGCTCCACATCTGGAGCCCATCAAAAAACTCAGCGCTCTCTCACAGTTACGCAAGAGGTCGAGCAGCTGGGAGCTCAGGAAAGGGGGAGGAAGAGAGGGAAAGAAAGCAGAAAACAGCTTTCCAGGCCTGCTTCAGACTTTCCGAAGTGGAAGCAGGGGGAGAGGGCAAAGCCTGGGTGTGGAAGGAAGAGTGGATTTTTCTAAGGCCCTTTGCATTGGCTACAAGTGTCAGGAGTGAATTTCCATACTCCTGCTTTTGCCTTGGCACATTCCCCACTTTGTCCCACCTCTCAAATTGTACTCCCTCTAGCCCCAGAGAGGTGATTATTGCTCATACAGCAAGCAATCCTTGTAGATACACACCCTCTTCCAGAAAGCTGTCCGTTTCTGGCCTCTGGATCCTGAAGTCAGGCATCATTGGTGTAGGCGTGGTGGTAGCAATGACCCTGCAGCAACTTGGGGAAAAGTTCAAAGCTCTCTTTTCAGCTGTCTTAGAAATTGCATAGTCTGCTTCTACCCAAAGCTAACATGCATCCAAGCTAAGTGGGAAATTTGGGTAGGACAGAAGACTGGTCTTGTGTACCTCCAAGGCTAAGGGCTTTCCTAATGAGCTAAAAGAACAAGCATTCATTTGGGCAAAAGAATGGGAGACAAGACCTATTTCAATTTCTCTCATTGTCTTGAATTTCTAATGCTTCTTTCAAACAGCCCCTGTCCTGGTTTGGTAATCAATCTGATCACCCAGAGTACACCTAGGGAAGCTTCCCAGTATTGGTTTAGACCCTAAATAACCACTTAGCCCCTGCCCTAAGAACAGCAGGGCAAAAAAACTGCGGTGGGGGATGGGAGAAGTGGTCCAAGCTTCTGAAAACTGCCTAATAGCTTGACTTGTGATTGTGAGAGGGAAAACAGCCTGGTTTGGAAAGATAGTCTAATTTTTCTAAAGGCCTACCTCCGTATCAATCCCCAACTCCCCAGGATAAGACGTTAAGGCAGCTATTTGTAGTGTTGCTGTCTGCCCTTGGGTAACAGCAATGCACAGCAACCAACCTACTTGTGGATCTTCTAGGACAAGGGAATTGGGGGTAAGGGGGTTGTAATAAGACAGATGTGCATAGCAAAAGAAAATCATTTGTGAGGTTTTGCTTGAGATTCCTCTAGAGCCTACAAGACAGAAGCCATGTTACCTACTCTCATATAGATGCATGTTCAGTACTAGCTGTAGTTAACACTTGTCTAACTTGGAAAAAAAAAAAGGCTTTACAAGCAGATAGTCATTGCTTCTAGTTAGACTTTAATCTTCTTGAGGATGACTTTTTCCATTTTTCTCCTGTCTCCTTCCAATAAGCCCTGCCAGATGTGAAGTTTAATAAAAAGCTATTCTATATCAACCCTGGAAATCTCAGACCCTAGCCAGTGTGAACAACTTTAAAACTGTTCACAATTTAAAAATTAATTGGAGGGCAAAGTTTCCCATCAGAGATGCATGGGTTGACAAATTTGAAGCTATGGTGAGTAAAGGAATGACAGACCTTAATCATTTCATTCGATTAAGGCTACAGTCTCAGACAGCTAAGCCACACTTGAGCAACATTAGACCAGATACTTTTTTTCACCAAGAAAAAAAAAAAATCAGAATCTTGGCTTTCAACATTAGAAATTTCTCATCCCAGATACTTAATAAGTGAGAATAATTTGCCTTCCAATTTTTTGACACCCAATAGTTTTTCCAAGTTAAATTTTAAAAAAGCATAAGCAAGCAAGCAGCTCTGGCGGAGCGCGGTGGCTCAGGCCTGTAATCCCAGCACTTTGGGAGGCTGAGGCGGGCGGATCACGAGGTCAGGAGTTCGAGACCAGTCTGACCAACATGGTGAAACCCTGTCTCTACTAAAAATACAAAAATTAGCCGGGGGTGGTGGTGTGTGCCTGTAATCCCAGCTACTCAGGAGGCTGAGGCAGGAGAACCACTTGAACCCTGGAGGTGGAGGTTGTGGTGAGCTGAAATCATGTCACTGCACTGCAGCCTGGTGACTGTCTCAAAAAAAAAAAAAAAAAAAAAAAGGCTGGGTGCGGTGGCTCACACCTGTAATCCAGCACTTTGGGAGGCAGAGGTGGGCAGATCATCTGAGACCAGGAGTTCAAGACCAGCCTGACCAACATGGTGAAACCATCTCTACGAAAATACAAAAAAAATTAGCCCGGCATGATGGCGGGTGACTGTAATCCCAGCTACTCTGGAGGCTGAGGCAGGAGAATCGCTTGAAGCTGGGCGACGGTGGTTGCAGCGAGCTGAGATCGCACCACCACACTCCAACCTGGGCAGCTAAGCGAGACTCCATCTCAAAAAAAAAAAAAGTAAGCAGGTTTATCCGAGGGAATTATCAACAGTTCCCAAAAATTGTTCCCATTATCCCTCATCCCTGGATCACTTCTCATCACGGTCTAATGGGGAAGAGAAGACTCCAAGACTCCAAGATTAAAGATGAAGCCTGACTTTTTTGACTCTCCAACTGCTGTCTGACAAAATTAAGACTCCAATCCCCAAAAAGGCCAGAAGTAGCATCAAATTCAAAAGCTACACTGTCAGGAGTGCATGTATCAAATGTAGAAAAATACACAAGGAAGCACAATACATATAATATGGAAAAAGGCAATGAATACTCTCACAGATTACTTTCTCTTAAAAAAAACATGTCATTAATTTTTAATGTTAGGTCCCATTACAGCATCCTCAATCAACAAGCAGACACCAAAGTGAGTCAAGAATCCAATAAACATCTCATTTTATAATGCGCTTTATTTGATTAAAGAATTTGCCTTCTTTGTATACACTGGAATGTTATATTCCCTATGTATTTTACAGGGTTACAAAATGTCTCTCATTTTAAATATTACCCCAAAAGTAATCTCAGAAAAAAAAGGTTTTTTGAAATTAAACTTGACTTTTAAAAAATCATACGGACAAACAACTTTCAAACAAAACTGGATTAGTAGGATTTCTTGCCTGCTTAACTAACATGACAGACTTCTTGTCCCAGGCCCTTCTCAGAAAAACCTCATGTGGAAACCAAGCTAGAGATAAGAATTCTTCCCTGATGCAGTTAGGGGAAAGGGAAAGGCTAGAAACTTCTTTGGCAAGCAATTCCACACACAGCCATTTATGTGTGAGTGCTCTGCTTCAAGCACAGTACACTCTTTGCAGGGACGGCCAGATGTTCAGAGTGGGAGTGGTACTTTTCAACCAGCTAAAAGTGCAGAAGTCATCTAGTCGTCTGCCTCTTCCCACTGCCAGTGCCTGCAGCCTTGCAGCAACTTTTAACCACCCCTATGGACTGGAATACTGAGTTAAAAGCCAAGGCTGAGCTGGCTGACGCTGTAGTCTCCATTGAAAAGGAAATGGATGAGATGGAACCGAGAAACCACCAGTACATGATGACACTCAAAAGACTTAGGGGGAAAGGGAAGGATTTCAGAGATGGGGACAGACAGACTGGTGGAAAATGTTGGGCTGACTGGAAGGAAATGGGGTATACATGAGTAATATGTACATATCGAAACAATCAGTTGCCTCCTGAAATGCAAAAAATCAAATGGTGAAATGGAGCCTCCTTGATAGTTTAGGGCCAACAGGATTGGCAAAGACTCCCTGAACCCACAGCCTTCAAAATCATAACCCCATTTCTGTTAGAAAGGAGGGGACTGATGACAGAGAGTGCAGTCTGGAAGAGGGAGGTGGTGAAACTGAGGAATGTGAATGGATTACAGACTGTGGCCATTACGTTTTAGCTTAAGTACCCAAAATGTGGAGAACTGAAAATTTGGGTAGCAACAGCAGCAGACATGATTACATGTGGATGTGAAATCCCTAACTGGACAGACATAACCATTCTTTTAGACATCTTGAAGAGGGACTGTGCCATTTGAAAGGTGCTTCTCAGCTATCTTTAATATTGACACAAGTGGGATTCATGGTACTGTTCTAAACTGGAAGGACAGGCCCTGAAAGGAAAACAACTTGGCAAAGAGATGAAGGAATGAATTGATACGGGAAAAGAACAGAAGATATGCTTATCTTTTAACTTCTAGACCCCATACCCCTCAAATAGTTCACTTGAATAGTCCAAAAATCAAGAATGGGTTAGATATACTTGTTCCAGGAGTGCCAAATAAATATAATGCCTGTAAACAGATGATCCCAGTGCCTGACTGAATGTATAGAAAGAAAAACCTAAAGGTAAAGGGTATGAAAGATTAAAATTTTCTACAGAGAAAACTTTTTAAAAACAAACTAAGTATGAAATATAACTATATTTAGGGATTATATTTAGGGATTAAAATAAAGGAGCAGCTGGGCATGGTGGCTCATGCCTGTAATCCCAACACTTTGGGAGGCTGAGGTGGGCGGATTGCCTGAGCTCAGGAGTTTGCGACCAGCCTGGGCAACACGGTGAAACCCCGTCTCTACTAAAATACAAAAAATTAGCCAGGCGTGGTGGCGTCCACCTGTAGTCCCAGCTACTCGGAGGCTGAGGCAGGAGACTTGCTTGAACCCAGGAGGCGGAGGTTGCAGTGAGCTGAGATCATGCCATTGCATTCCAGCCTGGGTTACAAAGTGAGACTCCATCTCAAAAAATAATAATAATAATAATAATAAAATAAAAATAAAGGAGCAACTTAGGTAAAGGTAGAGGAGGTATTTAACTGGGGGCATTCTCTGGAGAGCTTGCTTTCCTGCTGGCCAATACAATCTGCCAAAGAAAATTAGCAGCCTTTCCCTTTATGTTTGTGCCATTTCCTTATCAAAGAATGTCTCTGTGACACTGAAACATGGGGGTGAGTCGAGGGTCCTTGCGCTCAGAGAATCGTGCATTGTATCAGAAAAAAGGGTCTCCAATGGCTTGTAAATCTGGGAAAAACTCTTCAGCCATCGTTGGCATCTTCTTTATTAATCTGAAAATTTTCCTTTTCAGCTCCCTCTTCTTGGTATTACAGGATTTCATACTTATCCACTAGGAAAGTGGTCTCTGTGGAAAACCTGACGGGGCTGTTTCCATCTACCTGGGTCACTTTGGTAACCTAGGAAAATAAACAAAGAGTAAGGTAAAGCAGGAGGTTTGAGTCTCCACCATGTTGACTACATTCTCATTACAGAACATATCAATTTCCCTAAAAGCAGTATTAAAAGTAACTGTAAAATACTAGAAAAATGTTCAATTCACAACTGAAAGTCACAGCATCACTCTTCCCCACCAAAATGATTAAGCTGCTTTTCTTCTAGATGGAGAAAAGACAACTGTTGGGATGAGATGTTCCGTAGTATTAAGTAAAAGCTCCAAAATGAGTGGCCACAGCCCAGCCCTGCCCTGTATAACCTATGAAATTCATAGACATTCTATCAGGATGATATATTAACATTCTGACCCAAAAGGCAACGTTCTAGCTCTTCACATTACTCATTTGCTCTGCTCTCAAAGTCTCGTGTTAAAAGTCCCAGTAAGCTGCTCTATCATACTTATTTTTTAGGCATGGCTGGTCCAATGAGGTTTTTCCTTTTTAAATAAATAAATGTCCAGCTTAATTAATTACATGTAACAATGGTACCTATAACGGCACCAATACAACACTTGAACCACTGATTCGTATTTTCTAATGAAGTTTTGGGAGAGCAATTATAATGTCCTAATCTTTGAATAGCCCCAATAGGAAAATTTACCCATTTCTATCTAATGTCTTGAGTTCAATACAGTTGCTTCCAACACTGATGGGGTTATGTCACTAACTAACAGGATAGGGAGAGAGAACTGCTCTTTGGAATCATTCAAGGGAGGAAGCTGCAACTTTCTAAGCACTTACAGGGGAGACGGAGACCATATGGGAAGCTAAGGTAGGGCCAGAACAACAAGCAAGTCAAAAAGGGGAATATTAACAATATAAACTGGGTCCTAGTAATGCAAATTAAAAAACTGGAAGAACAGCCAGACGTGGAAGCTCACTCCTGTAATCCCAGCACTTTGGGAAGCCGAGGTGGGCGGATCATCTGAGGTCAGGAGTTAGAGACCAGCCTGGCCAACATGGTGAAACCCCATCTCTACTAAAAATACAAAAAAAAATTAGCTGGGTGTGGCAGTACACGCCTGTAGTCCCAGCTACTTGGGAGGCTGAGGCAGGAGAATCACTTGAACCTGGGAGGCAGAGGCTGCAGTGAGCTGAGATCGCACTGCACTCCAGCCTTGGTGACAGAGCAAGATTCCGTCTCAAAACAACAACAATAAAAACTGGAAGAATGATGAGTTAAAAAATAATGATCCGGGCCAAGCACGGTGACTCGCGCCTGTAATCCTAGCACTTTGGGAGGCCGAGGTGGCTGGATCACAAGGTCAAGAGTTTGAGACCAGCCTGGCCAACATGGTGAAATACCGTCTTTACTAAAAATACAAAAATCAGACAGGCGTGGTGGCGCATGCCCGTAGTCCCAGCTACTCAGGAGGATGAGGCAGGAGAATCGCTTGAACCTGGGAGGCAGAGGTTGCAGTGAACCAACATCACGCCATTGCACTCCAGCCTGGGCAACAAGAGCGAAACTCCGTCTTAAAAAAAAAAAAAAATCCGCCGGGCGCGGTAGCTCACGCCTGTAATCTCAGCACTTTGGGAGGCTGAGGTGGGTGGATCACCTGAGGTCAGGATTTCGACACCAGCCTGACCGATATGGTGAAACCCTGTCTCTACTAAAAATACAAAAATTAGCCAGGCATGGTGGCAGGCGCCTGTAGTCTCAGCTACTGGGGAGGCTGAGACAGGAGAATTGCTTGAACCCGGGAGGCAGAGGTTGCAGTGGGCCGAGATCATGCCACTGCACTCCAGCCTGGGCAACAGAGCAAGACTCCATCTCAGAAAAAAAGGAAAAAAATCCACTGGGCACTGTGGCTCACACTTGTAATCCCAGCACTTTGGGAGGCTGAGGCGGGTAGATCACCTGAGGTCGGGAGTTCGAGACCAGCCTGACCAACATGGAGAAACCCCGTCTCTACCAAATATACAAAAATTAGCCGGGCATGGTGGCACATTCCTGTATTTCCAGCTACTTGGGAGTCTGAGGCAAGAGAATTGTTTGAACCTGGGAGGCGGGGGTTGCGGTGAGCTGACAGCGCGCCATTGCACTCCAGCCTGGGTGAAAAGAGCGAAACTCCATCTCAAAAAAAAAAAAAAAATCCGAAGGAACAGCTCACACTTCTCCATTGCTTTGCCTACCTAACGGACAGAGTTTGCAACAGAATTGGCTCATGATTATTTGTACTAATAAAGGGAGCTGTGACATAAATAACCCTCAAATAATTTCCATTTGTAATAGAATGGATTTTTTTTTTTGTAGTAATTTTGTCTTCTAAATAAAACAATTTCATTCTTTGGGTATAAATCAAGTGACAGCAAGGCCTTAAAAAAACCATGTGTTGGGGTGTTTTGGCAAATCGACTTTATAAGGTTAAAAAAAAACAGGCAACTAAGTGTTTATGAATCTTGCATAATCCACAAGTACTTTTATCTGTATTAACATTCCATTTCTTTACTTTGTCTGATCTACAGAGGAAAACTGAGGTAAAGCGATAAAAGAATTTGACCACGATCATACAATGAATTAGAAAGGGAATTCCTGTAGGAGACATCAGTTTTTTTCTGAGCTTTATCTGACCACAAAAAGCCATGCTACCTGTCTGGCATCCTATACGTGTTCCTACTGTCCTACCACTTTCCCTATATATGTTCTCAACTAAAATGGAGTACCTGTATGTTACAGTAATTTTTCTTGGAGACAAAGGAAACTTGAACAGGGAAGAAGTCATTGGGCTGCCCAGCAATGCTAAACTCCAGGCTGCCACTCTTATTTTTGGCATCAATCACAGGCAGGCACCACTCCAGGGTATTTCGTCGACTGTCATGTCGATACTCCCCATCGATCTCACCGATAACAGGCGCGCCGACACCAGACCTGTTGTGAGAAACATTCTGGTCAAGGTAGCTGTTCAGAGCTAGAACTCCACCACGGAAAACCAACCCCAAATTTGATATATGATCCCCAAATTTTGCCTTCTAGGACTACAATTTCAGGGGAAAAAAAGGCTCCCTAATAACTTCAAGGATCAAACGATGAAGTCCTAGCACCTTGGGCTAAGAGTTTCACTCAATTCCCTCTGTAGATATAGTTAATATGCAAAAATAGGTATTTGGCAGATATGTCTATGGGCTGCTCCAACTTAAGGACTAGATCTGGGGACTGCGACCAACAGATGTGTTAAGATGGCTATGTTTCCAAAAACCCTGCACCAATAGGTTGCTGCCCTATAAATAAGGAATTTTAACATAATGTAGCACTCTTTGTAGGAGACAATGGGGAAACAAGCAGATTGATAATAGTGGGGGAAAACTCTAAACATCAATAGTGGAGATGAATGGAGGCCTTTGAGAGAATTTGTTTTCTTGTTCATTTGTTTTTTGAGACAGAGTCTTGCTCTGTCGCCAGGCTGGAGTACAGTGGCGTGATCTCAGCTCACTGCAATCTCCGCCTCCCCAGTTCAAGCGATTCTCCTGCCTCAGCCTCCCAAGTTGCTGGGACTACAGGCGTGTGCCGCCACGCCCAGCTAATTTTTGTATTTTTAGTAGAGGCGGGGTTTCACCATGCGGGCCAGGATGGTCTCAATCTCCTGACCCCGTGATCCACTTGCCTCGGCCTCCCAAAGTGCTGAGATTACAGGCATGAGCCACCGCACCCGGCCGAGAATTTGTTTTTAAAGATTTCGGAATGTTTCAAACTTATTGAAGTTGACACCAATGGGTTTATTTGATTTACAATCCAGTAAATGGACTTTTATTTGATAAGTGAAAGCACAATTACCCCTGGGGCAAAATGGAAACATGATGGGAGAAACAGATCCGTAGTTGTCCTTAATCTGCAAGAGAAGCAGGGCTAGTTAAGATTTACTCTGCACCCCTACACACGGCTGACAGGCAGTGTCACCTACTCCTACACATTCTAAATTTACCAGCTTTTAATTCACCAGTGACACTCAATGTTTATATTAGGGATAGGGTAAATAAGGGAGACAAAGTAAACTTTAAGGGTGGCATAAGACTATTAACTCTTCCCTATCAATTTCAGGGTCCTGGTTCTTTTATGTTCCTTCTCTGTGCCCTTGCTCTAATTCTGATTCTGATCTCTCCTAATTTGATCAGTTCTAGACAACGGGAGTAAAATGTTGTGTAAGGGTCTCTTCTGGAGACCATTGCAAAACTGAACTAGAATACAGGAAACCACCACAACCACAATTATAGGGTAGACAGGCCTCAAAATTGTGGCATTCTATAAATAGTCTAGTAAACTAAATCTTGACAAACAAAACTCTACCTGTCACCAACGCCCAAGTCCTACAACAGTTCAAGGCAGCCATCTATTGTTCTGAAGCAATAACCATACTGTAGAGGATAAGATGGTTACCCATTAAAGGGGATACTGGTAATAAAGTATATTTTTAAAATTGGAAACAAGAATGACTAAAACCACACCTGATAATGTAAAGGCTTGAATTATCAAAAAGGGAAGAAAACTATGAATTAAATTAGTACTTTTTTTTCTTTTTGAGATGGAATCTCGCTCTGTCACCCAGGCTGGAGTGCAGTGGCGCGATCTCAGCTCACTGCAAGCTCCGCCTCCCGGCTTCACACCATTCTCCTGCCTCAGCCTCCGGAGTAGCTGGAACTACAGGCGCCCGCCACCAGGCCCAGCCAATTTTTTGTATTTTTAGTAGAGACGGGGTTTCACTGTGTTAGCCAGGATGGTCTCCATCTCCTGACCTCGTGATCCGCCCGCCTCGGCCTCCCAAAGTGCTGGGATTACAGGCGTGAGCCACTGCGCCTGGCAAATTAGTACCATTTTCTCTGCAGCAATAACTGAGTGACATAACAGTAAAGATACACTAAGAATACACTTACTGGTGCTCATAATTAAACATTGTGCTTAATCATGAGGGCTGATGGGTAGGTGAAAGGAGCTAGGATTTACTGTGAAGTAATAACTGCATGCTCACTGTAAATGTTACTAAAAAGATAAGGTAGAGACCATTTCCAGCTGATCCTAGATAGTGGGCCATTTAAGTGTACAACAAAAGCTTATTGGAACTCAACTTCTGGGGTTGACAAGACATTTTTGTTATCTTGATTATGGTGGTGGTTTCACAAGTGTAAACATGTCAAGATTATACAATTAAAATATGTGTAGTTTATTGTATATAAATTATGCTCCAAAAGGGCTGTTAGGAAATTTACTGTAACTAATGTAGACATCTTGTTCAACAAGAATCAACAGTTCCCTTGAACACACTCTCATCTTTAGTGAAAGTTTAGAGAGCACGTGAAAATGAAACATTCAGCCCGATAGACTCAATTTCTTTGAAACCTGCAAAATAGAAAGTTTGACTGACAAATGGCTCCTCCTTCTGGAAATCTTCATTACTACACAAACAAGCTGAGGACCAACATCTAAAAACAGCTCCAGGCCAGGTGCAGTGGCTCACGCCTGTAATCCCAGCACTTTGGGAAGCCAAGGCAGGTGGATCATTTTGAGGACAGGAGTTTGAGACCAGCCTGGCCAACATAGTGAAACCCCATCTCTATTAAAAATACAAAAATTAACTGGGCGTGGTGGCACACGCCTGTAATCCCAGCTACTTGGGAGGCTGAGGCATGAGAATCGCTTGAACCTGGGAGGTGGAGGTTGCAGTAAGCCAAGGTTGCACCACTGCACTGCAGCCTGGCTGACAGAGTGAGACTGTCTCAAAAAAATAAAAATAAAAATAGCCAGGTGCGGTGGCTCACGCCCATAATCCCAGCACTTTGGGAGGCCAAGGCGGGCAGATCACCTAAGGTCAGGAGTTTGAGACCAGCCTGGCCAACATGGTGAAACCCCGTCTCTACTAATAATACAAAAATTATCTGGGCATGATGGCACATGCCTGTAATCCCAGTTACTCGGGAGGCTGAGGCAGGAGAATCACTTGAACCTAGATGGTGGAGGTTGCAGTGAGCCGAGATCACATCATTGCACTCCAGCCTGGGCAACAAGAGCGAAACTCAGTCTCCAATAAAAATAAAAAAAATAAATAAATAAAAACAGCTCCAGATCTACAACTGGCTTGTTCAATTTGGTTTTAAAGTCAGTAAAATCCATCCCTTCCAAGTGCTCAATGTATTTCAACAAGTGCATGCAGTAAGCACCACCACAATCAAGTCACAGAGCAATTCTTGGCTGGGTGTGGTGGCTCACGCTTATAATCCCAGCACTTTGGGAGGCCGAGGCGGGCAGATCACTTGAGCTCAGGAGTTTGAGATCAGCCTGCACAACACAGCAAAACCCCGTCCCTACAAATAATACAAAAATTAGCCAAGCGTGGTGGTGTGCGCCTGTAGTCCCAGCTACTCGGGAGGGTGAGGCAGGAGGATAGCCTGAGCCTGGGAGGTGGAGGGTGCAGTGAGCTGAGATCGTGCCAGTGACCTCCAGTGACAGAGTGAGACTCTGTCTCAAAAAAACAATTTCCTTGCTTTACTTATTTATAAATATGAAATGTTTCATAACTTACATGTCAGCCTTGCACAGGGGCCATGCTAATCTTCTCTGTATGGTTCCAATTTTAGTACCTGTGCTGCCAAAGCAAACACAAGTCCTAGAACATTCCTATCATTCCCAAAAGTTCCCTTGTGCCCCTCCGAAGTGAAGTACCTTCTTCTCTACCTCCTCATTTTTATTCAATAGTATTACCTTTTCCAGAAAGACAAAGAAGTGGAATCACATAACATGCAGCCTTTTGTATCTGGCTTCTTTCACAACTAGCTTTTTAAAGAAGTATCTTTGAATGGACAGTCAGGTCAGGTAGGTGCTGACTCCAAAATGAGTTCCAAAAGACCAGTTCTCTAAGTCCAACGTAGGGGACACAGGGACAGCACTTACGGGAGTGGGATGGTGATAACCACATCATTCAGTTCTAAATTATCTTCTTGTAGCTCATATTCTATGTTGACATCACAGCCATTTCCACTCTCCGAGGGCCAGCAATTAACTGAGGAGAAAGCAAAGCAGTCATACTAGAATATTAGAAAAAGATGGCTGGGTGCAGTGGCTCATGCCTGTAACCCCAGCGCTTTAGAGGACCAAGGTGGTAGGATCGAGGTGGGAGGATTGGTTGAGGCCATGAGTTCAAGACCAGCCTAGGCAACAAAGTGAGACTCCACCTATACCAAAAAAAAAAAAAAAAAAAAAGCCAGGCGTGGTGGCACTTCCCTGTTCTCCTAGCTACTCAGGAGGCTGAGGTGGGAGATCAGCTGAACCCAGGAGTTCAAGGTTGTAATGAGCCATGATCACACCACTGCACTCCAGCCTGGGTGAGAGAGGGAGTTTGTGTCTTTTAAAAAAAGTTAGCTGGATGTGGTGGCATGTGCCTATAGTCCTAGTCCCAGCTACTAAAGAGGCTGAGGCAGGAGGATGGCTTGAGTCCAGGAGTTTGATGCTGCAGTGAGCTATGATTGCCCCACTGCACTCCAGCCTGGGCAACAGAAGAAGACCTTGTCTCTAAAACAATAACAACAACAAAACTACAATGGTTTCAAAATGAAAGCTATTAAAAATGAAAACTAATGATAAAAATATACAAAATGCAGCACCAGGTCCATTTCAAAAGAAAGTCATTTTGTCAGAAAGAACTTTGCTATGGCAATAAAAATAAAAGTGTACCAGCAAGGGCTATTTCTAGTTCTCAATGCAAACTAGCTTAGTGGGACTGGCCAGAGGCACTTACTTGTCAGTGGAATAAAAGATTCCTCTGTGGTTTGTAGTCTCCACTTTAGCACCCCTACGTCACTGTTGACTGGAAATGACTTCTCTGGATTCTTCAGGCCAATTAGAGACTCTGCAGTGAAAAGTTTTTTATCCACATTTGGATGGGTCTAGAATGAGAGGGAAAGGAAAACTCCTGAGGTTCAGACAGACGAGAAACAACCCCTCACTAGGCTTATATGGCCCACAATCTAAACATCCAAAATAGAGTACCTAACAAATTCCAATTCTTTTTCATTTTGAAGAAAGATTTCCCTTCTTCAAAGACTTATTTTAAAATGATTTAAGATACTTAAAAACTAGTAATTAAAAAAAAAAAAAGCTAATTTCAACTCTAAAAGCCATTACAGAACAAGTTTGCACCTGAAAAAGTTAAAAGACTATTAACCAAGTTCTTTCCAAAAATACTTCACAGGGAGCAGGTTCATGGTGGGGCCAGGTTTGCCAAGCAGAAGGCTCCAGTAAGACCCTGATCAGCTGCCTGGGTCAGACAGCAGTTCTGGCCTTAAATAAAGTAGCAGAAAAGGGCAAGCTCTGTGTAAAGTCTAGTTGCAATTTTGCCTAGAGACTTAAAGTTGTTAAAATCCAAGCCAATTAAGATAGTCTTATCTTTTTAAAAGAAATTGCTTTTGGGGAGGCTGAGGTGAGAGGGGCACTGAAGGTCAGGAGTTTGACATCAGCCTGGCCAACATGGCAAAACCCTATCTCTATTAAAAATACAAAAGTTAGCTGCGGCTGGACATGGTGGCGCACGCCTGTAATCCCACCTACTCGAGAGGCTGAGGCAGGAGAATGGCTTGAACCCGGGAGGCAGAGGTTGCGGTGAGCCGAGATCACACCATTGCACTCCAACCTGGGCAAGAAGAGTGAAACTCCGTCTCAAAAAATAATAAATAAATAAATAAATAAATAAATAAATAGCTGGGTGTGGTGGTGCACACCTATAGTCCCAGCTACTATGGAGGCTGAAGAGGAAGCATTGCTTGAGCCTAGGAGGTTAAGGCTGCAGCGAGCCAAGGTTGTGCTGCTGCACTCCAGCCCGCATGACAGAGAGAGACTCTGTGCAAAAACAAAAAACAAAAACAAAAACAAAAACAAAAAAACAAGACAAAAACAAAAAAAACCCAGAAGGGCTGGGCATGGTGGCTCATGACTACAATCCCAACACTTTGGGGATGATGAGGTGGGCGAATCATGAGGTCAAGAGTTCGAGACCAGCTTGGCCAACATGGTGAAACCCCATCTTTACTAAAAATAAAAAAAATTAGCTGGGCATGGTGGCAGGTGCCTGTAATCCCAGCTACTCAGCAGGCTGAGGCAGGAGAACTGCTTCAACTGGGGAGGCGGAAGTTGCAGTGAACCAAGATCGTACCACAGCACTCCAGCTTGGGCAACAGAGAGAGACTCCATCTCAGGAAAACAAAACAAAACAAAACAAAACAGAAATCACTTTTGGATAGCACTTTACAAGCCAGCAAAAATGTCAAATAATATAAGCACTGCTTCCAAAAGACAATTCTGTGCTGACTACGGTGGGGAAAGTAGACAAAAACACTCTTCCGTAAAAAGGCTTTGTTCTTGTGACGCGATGTCAGCTAAATGAAATGAAATTACAAGAACACCTGTAACATAAAGCAGGGCTTATATATATCTATCCAATAGTTGGAACACACACACTTATATTGAAAGGATTTTATGTACTTTTCAAATACACCATTAGATACTGCCCTTCAGTTAACAAAACAAGCACTGGTAGTTTAATAGCAGAATGAGTAAATTTCGCATTGTGCCACCACGCCTGGCTAATTTTTTAAGTTTTTGTAGAGATAGAGTCTTGTTGCTCAGCCCTCATTGCTCAGGCTGTTCTTGAACTCCTGGGCTCAAGCGATCCTTCAGCCTCAGCCTCTCAGAGTGCTGGTATTATAGGCGTGAGCCACCACGCTTGGCCTAAAGCCTTTTTTTTAAAAAACTGTATTTCAAGCAAGATCCTAAGTGATTAATTTACTGTTTTCATAACAGCAAAAGACAAACACCTCCTTGTACTTTTTATTGGTGAGTATGAAGTCATTTATTAGATTTCGAAATGACCTTTTATTCAATTCCAATATTTAAAAGCCATCCTTACACAGCTGCTTTACTCACTCTCAGGTAGCTACTGTATGCAATATATTAACTTCTTTCCTATGCGTTTAGAGTGATGCTAGTTATATAACCTAAATAATTTTCTGTGGTTCATATTGGGAACTCTAGTTGAGAAAGACTATAATAGGTAGACAAAGTGTTAATACTCCCTATCAAAAGCTTCTACACACCTGTAGCTGCACCCCTTTCTTATCTTCATTTTCCACATGAAGACGAATTCGGCCATACTTGTCATCTGAGATCCTAAGCATGATCATGCCATGCAACTCCATATTCTGTAATCCTCCGTCTCGTCCACAGGTTAATGTTATCTTTTCTTCAATCTTCATATGTACACTATAAAGAGAAAGTAATACATTTGTTCAGAAAGGTAGAAACCAATGGCCGGGCGTGGTGGCTCATGCCTATAACCCCAGCACTTTGGGAGGCCAAGGCGGGCAGATCACCTGAGGTGGGGAGTTCGAGACCAGCCTGACCAACATGGAGAAACCCCGTCTCTACTAAAAATACAAAATTAGCCAGGCGTGGTGGTGCATGCCTGTAGTCCCAGCTACTTGGGAGGCTGAGGCAGGAGAATCGCTTGAACCACGAGGCAGAGGCTGTGGTGAGCCGAGATTGTCCCACTGCACTCCAGCCTGGGCAACAAGAGTGAAACTCTGTCTCAAAAAATAAAAAAGAAAAGAAAAAAGAAAGGTAGAAATCAGAACTCCCTTTCTCCAAGGTCTAATGATTAGCCATCAACAACGTTTTTTTAAAGGTGCTACTGCTATAGCTATCAACATTTAAAAGGCGATACCCTTTGATACAGCAATTCTTCAACAGACTCTATCCTACAGATAAATTCTCACCTGTGCAAAACAATCTGCTAAGTTATTCACTGAAGAATTGTTTGTAATGGCAAAAGTTTAGAAACAAATGTCTGCCAATAGGGGGCTGCTCAAATAAAGGCATATTCACGGGCGTGGTGGCTCACGCCTGTAATCCCAGCACTTTGGGAGGCCAAGGCGGGTAGATCACGAGGTCAGAAGATCGAGACCATCCTGGCTAACATGGTGAAACCCCACCTCTACTAAAAATACAAAAACAAAATTAGCCGGGTGTGGTGACGGGCGCCTACTCAGGAGGCTGAGGTGGGAGAATGACGTGAACTCAGGAGGCGGAGCTTGCAGTGAGCCGAGATGGTGCCACTGCACTCCAGCCTGGGCAACAGAGTGAGACTGTCTCAAAAAAAATAAAAAATAAAAAATAAAGGCATATCCACCCGAATGAATAGTAGGCAATGGTGAGAAAACAAACAATTGAAAAAACTTTCTATTTGTAAGTATTTTCAAGCTTAAAAAAATTAAAATTATACAAGGAAGACATATATACCCTTTTCCAGATTCACCTATTGTTAACATTTACCTCATTTGTTTTATAATTTGCACTTGTGTTTCTCTCTCTCTAAACATTATATATGTATGTTATACATTTGATTTTTTTTCCCTGAACCATTAAGAAGCAGATTATATACAACACGGCACTTTACCCCTAAATACTTCAGTGCTTATTTTATAAGATTAGGGATATTCTCTTATATAATCAATCACAGTACCATTATTAACTTCACAAATTTACACTGATAGTTTTTTTAGCTTTTTGTTGTTGTTGTTGTTGTTTTGAGATGGAGTTTCACTCTTCTTGCCCAGGCTGGAGTGCAATGGCGTGATCTCGGCTCACTGCAACCTCTGCCTCCCGGGTTCAAGTGATTCTCCTGTCTCAGCCTCCTGCGTAGCTGGGATTTCAGGCACCTGCCACCACGCCCGGTTCATTTCTGTATTTTTACTAGAGTCAGAGTTTTACCATGCTGGCCAGGCTGGTCTTGAACTCCTGACCTCAGGTGATCTGCCTGCCTCAGCCTCCCGAAGTGTTGGGATTACAGGCGTGAGCCACCGCACCCAGCCTGTTGTTGTTGTTTAAGAGACAGATCTTGCTATGTTGCCCAGGCTGGAGTGCAGTGGCTATTCAGACACACAATCACAGTTCACTATAACCTTGAACTCCTGGTCTCAAGTGATCCTCCTGCCTCAGCCTCCTGAGTAGCAAGGACTACAGCCATGTGCCATCATGCCAGGCTAACAATGATACAATAATTGTATCCGATCTATCAACCATATGTCAATTTCGTCAGTTGACCTAATAATATTTTTAATAGTAGTTGTGATATTATGATATACATACATACCGGTTTTCATCCATGGTTCCTGGCTCATAACTCCCATATCCCTTATTATACATAATGTTGGGGCACTTTAGGCCTCAGGAGCAGCCCTTAGAAAAAAGAATCTCTCTTTGACCTTCTACTGCCCTCCTTTCACCAGCCCAAGGCAGGATCTCCAAAAGGGGTCCTGCACCATATCCTGGAGGAAGATTAATGCTGCACAGAGAGGCCAAGAATTTGGACAGGCCTTGCTGTGTTTCCCCACTCAGCCTATCAGTATTAGGTCATACCCTTTGCCCAGTCACATTTCTGCATGCCTGTCAATCATGCCTATCCAATGAAGTCTCCATAAAAGGCTCAAGAGGACAGGATCTGGGAAGCTTCTGGACAGCTGAACACATGGAGGCTTACAGGAAGATGAACAAGGTCTCATCTATTTTCCAGGAGGGTGGTGTACCCCAGCTCCCTGGGGACAGAAGCTCCTGCGCTCAAGACCCTCCCAGACCTTGCCCTATGTATCTCTTCATCTGGCTGCTTATTTGCATCCTTTAAAATGTCCTCTGTAACAAACTGATAAATGTCAAGTAAGTTTCCCTGAGTTCTGTGAGGTACTCTAGCAGATTAATTGAACCCCCCAGAGGGGGTCGTGGGAGGCCAAACTTGAGGTCAGTAAGAAGTTCTGAAAGTCTGGACTTATAACTGGTGGGAAGGAAGAATCAGTCTTGGGGGACTGAACTCTCAACCTGTAGAATCTGAGGCTATTCCCAGGTAGATAGCATCAGAATTGAATTGAATTGGAGGACACCAGCTAGGTGTGACCGCTTGATGTGTGTGGAAAAATCTAAACACACTTGATCACAGAAGTCTTCTGTGTTCATTGTTGCTGTTGAATGAGAAAATAGAAAAAACAAACAGTTTGAGTTGTTTTTTCTACACTACATTAGTAGAGGATCCAGTCTAGGGTAAGGTATTGCGCATTTAGATGTCATATCTCTGCAGTTTCAAATAAGGAGATTCTTATCTCCAAAATAATTAAATGAAAAATGCAATTGGAAGATGTGTCTAGTTTTACTGCTTTGCATAAAAGGGGGAAAAATAGACACACTGTATACATGTTTTTTATTCATCTGTATATCACAGACCATCCCCCTTAGAAGGATACACAAAAAACTCTGTTAATACTAGTTGTCTCCAAAATGAGAAACTGGCATGGCTGAGTGAGAGGAAGACTTCTGACTGTTAACAACTTTTGAATTTTGTACTATATGAATGTATAATCCAATTTTTAAAAGATTAAAAACTGCTGCTGCTAGAGGCAAGTATTAAGTACAATCTATTCATATTCAGTAATAGATATATGTTTGGCTGGATGAACTACAGAGGCTACAAAAAATATTTTGTTATCCTACCATGTTCTTTGTTCCAACCTCTTAGGTCTTCCTAGAAACAAAGGCATCAGGGTCAAGACCATAAAGGAGTGCATCTTAAGACAATGCATGGTACCATTTTACCTTCACAAAAGTTTGCTCTGTGCTCAAGAGGCAATTTATCATTTAGAAAAAAAGAGTGTCTCAAATTCTCTTTAATATGTGATGATCTCCAACATTTTTTTTTTTTTTTTTTTTTTTGGAGATAGAGTCTCACTCTGTCGCCCAGGCTGGAGTGCAGTGGCACCATCTTGGCTCACTGCAACCTCTGCTTCCCAGGTTCAAGCAATTCTCCTGCCTCAGCCTCCTGAGTAGCTGGGACTACAGGTGTGTGCCACCACGCCCATCTAATTTTTTGTATTTTAGTGGAGAAGGGGTTAATTTTTTGTATTTTAGTGGAGATGGAGTTTCACCATGTTGCCCAGGGTGGTCTTGAACTCCTGAGCTCAGGCAATCCGCCCACCTCAGCCTCCCAAAGTGCTAAGATTACAGGTGTGGGCCACTGCACTCAGGAATATCTTTTTAAAAGTGTGAAGCCTCTGTCTCACTCAAAGCAACCACTAGGAAGAGCACAGCGGCTTTAGTGAATCAAGAAATTTATCCCAATGTAACCCTGTTCATTTCATACAGAACAGGGCATATAAAGAGTAAATACTTGGCTGGGCACGGTGGCTCACGCCTATAATCCAAGCACTTTTGGGAGGCAGAGGCAGGCAGATCACTTGAGGTCAGGAGTTCGAGACCCACCTGGCCAACACGGCAAAACTCTGTCTCTACTAAAAATAAGAAAATTAGCCGGGTGCGATGGCATGCGCCTGTAATCCCAGCCACTTGGGAGGCTGAGGCAGGAGAATTGCTTGACCCCGGGAGGTGGAGGTTGCAAGATCGTGCCATTGTACTCCAGTCTGGGAGACAGAGCAAGACTCTGTCAAGAAAGAAAGAAAGGAAGAAAGAAAGGAAAGAAGAAAGAAAAAGAGTAAATACTCCTCTTTTATGCACACCTGATAAAGGTATCCTCCTGGTATTATCTTTCACTTGACCTCAAAACCATCAGCAACAGTAGAAGGTCTGGCTTCAAGACGAGAAATCTGAGTCACGAATATGTGAACTTGATAACTACCACTTAAAAATGTCACCAACCAGTACCACAGCCCTGAGATAAGAGATGAATCAAAATATTCCATACTGGCTTCAAATATTTAAACTGCAAAAGATGGCTGGGCATGGTGGCTGATGCCTGTAATCCCAGTACTTTGTGAGGCCGAGGCAGGCAGATTGCTTGAGTCCAGGAGTTCGAGACCAGCCTGGGCAACAAGGCAAAACCCCATCTCTACCAAAATACAGAAATTAGCCCGGCGTGGTGGTGCATGCCTGTAGTCCCAGCTACTTGGGAGGCTGAGGTGGGAGAATCACTTGAACCTGGGAGGCAGAGGTTGCAACAAGCTGAGATTGCACCACTGTACTCCAGCCTGGGTGACAGAGTGAAACCCCATCTCAAAAAAATAAATAAATAAAATAAAAATGCAAAATATATTAATTTGCTATTAAAGATATCTACAAGTTTTGGATTAAAGATTGGTTCTACTTAGAGTTTAATTAGAAAAAGTCATGCCAAAATACAGTGTGGGGTCACCATAGCTCTATTCCCCTAATTCAAGTGCATTCTAAGAGATAAGCTACATACCAGGTGTGACTACAAGTAACTTTAATTTAGCTGTAAAAGGAAAGTTCTAAACTTCATAGAAAATAGGTGGCTGAGGGCCCCCAATCATGGTTTAAGGAAAAAGGAAAAGGTCAGGTGCAGCAACGCATGCCTGTATCCCAGTTACATGGGAGGCTGAGGCAGGAAGATTAACTGAGCTCAGGAGTTGGAGGCCAGCCTAGAAAACATAGTAAGACCCTGTCTCAAAAAAATAAAACAAAACAACAGCCGGGCGTGGTGGCTCACGCCTGTAATCCCAGCACTTCGGGAGGCTGAGACAGGCGGATCACAAGGTCAGGAGATCGAGACCATTCTGGCTAACACGGCGAAACCCCATCTCTACTAAAAATACAAAAAAATTAGCCGGGCGTAGGGGCGGGCGCCTGTGGTCCCAGCTACTCGGGAGGCTGAGGCAGGAGAATGGCGTGAACCTGGGAGGGAGAGCTTGCAGCGAGCCGAGATCACACCACTGTACTCCAGCCTGGGTGACAGAGTGAGACTCCGTCTCAAAAAAAAAATAAGTAAATAAAAGAAAACAAAACCAAAAACGATCTTATGTTAATATGTAGAATCTGCTCTGAATAAATCTTTTAAATCAGGAACGATTAAAAGACAGAGAAAGAATTTATAGCACACTGAAATAAGATTTTTAAAAAATTATGTGGACTGTATTCAAAGCTTGAATTCTTACTCAAAGTTCCTACTTACCTTTCCATATTAATGGGTGGAGCATGCATTTTGGTTGCTTCAGAAGTACGCTTGCCCATACTAGAGGACATGATGGTTTCACCTTCAGATTTTAATTTGTCCACAAAGTTATCTACTTCCTTTCCTTTGGCTCCAAGTTTTAAAGCCTTGCTGGGGCCTGAAGGCCTAAGTGGAAGAATTTGAAATTCATTACCCAAAGGTTTATTTTTACAAGCACACATGATCTGATGAAAATTTTGTATCTCCCATCCAGAGAAATACACCTGTGCACAAAATTTTGTATATAATTTTGGGTAATTCACAGATTTCCCCTAAAATCAATCACTGAACATCAAGATTAAAAATCTACATTCCATAAAGCATTAAATAGCCCTTTCCTCCCCATGATAAGGCAACTCTCATAGGAAACTGAGGTCATGACATAATTTATAACTCTCTTTTATACAAAAGGAAAAACACCATATTCAGATTTCTTCTTTATCCTCATATTTTATGTGGCCAAATGTAACATCATATCTTACTTCATCAAGTCCTTCTTTATTTACAGCTTTCCAAGAAATCAGATTATGACTTCAAAGATAGACACATATACACCCTTCACCTGGTATTCTAAAGTACACTGGATTATACCTGGCTGGTGCAGGTGCCACTTTTGGTTTATCAGTTTCAATGATGGTCTCTGTGATCATGGCAGCTGTGCTGCCTCCAGATACTGCAGAGCTGCCAAATCCGCCAAATCCTGGTGCTTTTTTGCCCTGTCTCTCTGCATCTCTTCGGGCCTGTTGTAATTCCTTTGCTTTACGACGCATCTCAGCCTTAGCTTCACGTTCTTGAGTCTACAGAAAAAGACATACATTAATGTAGCTTTTTTGGGGGGGGGGTTTTTTGAGACAGGGTCTCACTCTGTGACCCAGGCTGGAGTGCAAGTGGCACGATCACAGCTCACTGCAGCCTCAACTTCCTGGGCTCAAGTGATCCTCCCATCTCAGCCTCCCAAGTAGCTGGGACCCACATGCACGTGCTACCATGCTTGGCTAATTTTTTTTTTACTTTTTATAGAGACAGGGTCTCACTACACTGTCCAGGCTGGTCTTGAACTCCTGGACTCAAGTGATACTCCCACTTCCGCCTCCCAAAGTGCTGAGATTATAGACATGAGCCACTGTGCCTAGCCTGGACATAGCTTTGAATACAGTCTACATTAGTAAGTAAAAATAGGAAAATGAGATTAGTGAAGCCTAAGAGAAAGACATACAAACAGGTAGTCCCAGAGAAGATCCTATTTACCTCTCTGACGGCTCTGAACACCTTCTCCTCATGAGAATCCATTTCTGTGAAGGTTCTGATCTGTGCCAAGTTAACATTCTCCCGGTATCCCAGTGCGACAATTTCATCAAAAGCAAAAATCAAATCAAAACAGTGCTCAGATATTTCATTCTCTTCTAAGGCTCGGCAATATTCAGGGATCTAAGCGTGGACACCAATAAAAAAGAAAGATTTAGAATTTATCAGCAGCTATATTTCCAAGTCTTATCCTTTAGAGTACATAAATTTCAATAACCTAAATCCCTTTATTAGCTACTTCTAGTCTTTATTTTATTTTTTGAGACAGAGTCTCACTCTGTTGCCCACGCTGGAGTGCAGTGGTGCCATCTCGGCTCACTGCAACCTCCATCTCCCAGGTTTAAGTGATTCTCCTGCCTCAGCTTCCGGAGTAGCTGGGACTACAGGTGTGTACCACCACGCCCAGCTAATTTTTGTATTTTTAGTAGAGACGGGGTTTCACCATGTTGGCCAGGCTGGTGTTGAACTCCTGACCTCAGGTGATCCACTTGCCTCGGTCTCCCAAACTGCTGGGATTACAGGCGTGAGCCACTGCGCCCAGCCTAACTCCCTGATTTTTTTTTTTTTTTTTTTAAGACAAAGTCTAACTCTGTCACCCGGTCTGGAGTGCAGTGGCATGATCTCGGCTCACTGCAACCCCCACCTCCTGGGTTCACGCAATTCTCATGCCTCAGCCTCCTGAGTAGTAGGATTATTGGTGCCCGCCACCATGCCCAGCTAATTTTTTTGTATTTTGAGTAGAGACGAGGTTTCACCACGTTGGTCAGGCTGGTCTCAAACTTCTGACCTCAGGTGATCCACCCGCTTCAGCCTCCCAAAGTGCTGGGATTACAAGCGTGAGCCACCACGCCCAAGACCCTGATTCTTACAGCCGGGTGCAGCGGCTCATGCCTGTAATCCCAGCACTTCGGGATGCCAAGATAGGCAGATCACCTGAGGTCAGGAGTTCGAGACCAGCCTGGCCAACATGGTGAAACCCCGTACAAAAATTAGCCAGGCATGGCGATGCACATCTGTAATCTCAACTACTCGGGAGGCTGAGGCCAGAAAATTGCTTGAACCTGGGAGGCGGAGGTTGCAGTGAGCCAAGATTGCACCATTGCACCACTGCACTCCAGCCTGGGCAAGAGCGAGACTCCGTCTTTAAAAAAAAAAGAATCAGGGTCTTGCTGTGTTGCCCACACTAAAGTATAATGCCTGTGCACTTGAACTCCTGGCCTCAAGCAATCCTTCTGCCTCAGCCTCCTGAGTAGCTTGGACTACAGGCACATGCTACCGCACCTGGCCTTAGCCTTCATTTTAAGCAAGACTTTGGCATAAAGTCTTAGAAGGTGTGTGTGTCTGTCTGTCTGTCTGTCTGTCTCTGGATCAGTAAGTCTTACCTAAGTCTTCATTTTAAGCAAGACTTTGGCATAAAGTCTTAGAAGAGGGGGGGGTGTGTGTGTGTGTGTGTGTGTGCGCGTGCGTGCGTGTGTGTGTGTGTCTCTGGATCAGTAAGTCTTACCTAAAAAACATTACCTAAAAAGCATAGCCAAACAAGTGTCAGAACTAGAACGGCAGATTAGAACAACTGCTTAAGAACTGGGAAATGAAACAGTAGTTCCCATATTCTTTTGAGACATCTATAGTCTAAGAGGACACCCAATAAATGTCTGCTGAATAAACAAGGTGCTGCAGCAATAAGTCGCTGGGGTGGGGAGTAGGAGCCTGCAAACTGGTTAGCATCAGCTGCTTTGGAGGAAAAACTGTTTCACATAAAATGTAAAACAAAAAGTGGAACCCAGTATTATAGCAGTACTCTTACCACTCTTGAGAAGAGCCTTAGGGTCTCCAAATCTTCTAAAATGTTGCTGTTTTTGGTAGTGATCAGTACCATATACAGTTTCTCCATAGGCTGGTAGACATATCTTACACTCTCTGTTTCAACAAACGTATGTTGTTTTCCAGTGTTCATGAGCTTTGGAAAAGCTGCTAATAAGCCCTCAATCCGAGTTCGGGTCATTTCCACAAACTGTCGAGAAACAATAGCCTTTCCTGCTTTTGTGCAGACCGCTGCTGCCAACAGCACCTGCCAGGAACATATGCATAAGTAAGTACTAATTAATTATTTCTTCACATCTGTTTTCTCAACGTCTCAGGAAATGTTCCATAGAATGACATATTTATTTAGTGACATGACTAGTAGTAGTATTATTTTTAAGACAGGGTCTCACTCTGTCACCCATGCCGGAGTGCAATGGCAAGACCACAGCTCACTACAACCTCAAACTCCTGGGCTCAAGAAATCCTGAGTGGCTGGGACTACAAGTGTGTGCCACCAAGCCTCGCTAATTTTTAAAAAGCTTTTAGTAGAGACAGTGTCTCGCTATGTTTCCCAGGCTGGTCTTGAACTCCTGGGTTCAAGCGATCCTCCTGCCTTGGCCTCCCAAAGTGCTGGGATTATAGGCGTGAACTACCACGACCAGCTGACATGACAAGTAATAGAATACTGACTTTCACAGGCACAGTGGCTCACACCTGTAAACTCAGCACTTTGGGAGGCCAAAGCGAGTGGATTACTTGAGGTCAGGAGTTCGAGACCAGCCTGGCCAACATGGCGAAACCCCATCTCTACTAAAAATACAAACACATTAAGAGACTTAGACATGTCAATCAATCACAATGTATAAATCAAATTTGAACAGTGACTGAATAATTGACAATATTAAAAATTATTGCTAATTTTTTAGGTGTGAAAATATGCTATCATGGTAATATATTTTTATGTAAGGAATACTTATATATTTTTAAAAAAGAGTTGTGTAGTTTTGAATCCTTCCATAGTCTCTCATATTAAAGGTGCTCCCTCAATGACTTTATATTGAACTAAAAGAATTGTCTGGGATACATCTTATCTTCAAACTACGCTAGTTTTGCATGTAGTACTAACAAAAGGTCACTGGATTTAGTAATTATGCTGAGGATCAGAATTCACAATTTCTTTCTTTTTTTTTGGAGACAGGGTCTCACTTTGTCACCTAAGCTGGACTGTAATGGTGCAATCTTGGCTCACCGTAGCCTCAACTTCTGGGCTTGAACAATCCTCCTGCCTCAGCCCCCTGAAAGGAGCTGGGACTATAGGCAGGTGCCACCATGCCTGGCAAATTTTTGTATTTTCAGTAGAAGTGGGGTTTCACCATGTTGCCCAGGCTGGTCTTGAACTTCTGGACTCAAGTGATCAGCCCACCTTGGCCTCCCAAAGTGCTGGGATTACAAGCATGAGTCACCACGCCTAGCCAGAACTCACAATTTCATGTGTTGAATATCAGTTATAAATATTCCTTTTAAAAGCAACTATCCTAATACTATATAAATGGGTTTTTATGACTTGGGATAAAATTTCCCAAACTGCCAATATATCACACATGGATTCAAAACTGCTAAATACCAAACTGATGATTCAAACAGTGGCCCCAGTGATGACATGATGTTCATAAAGAATCTAGAAAAAATTGTTTTATTAATATGAAAATGGAAAAAAGTAATTATTTCTAAATTAAACTTTATTTAAAACATATACATATAAGTGAATTATTAACTATTTTAAGAACATATTTGACTATTTTTGCTACCTTTTTTTTTTTTTAAGACGGAGTTTTGCTCTTGTTGCCCAGGCTGGAGTGCAATGGCAAGATCTCCGCTCACTGCAACCTCCACCTCCCAGGTTCAAGCGATTCTCCTGTCTCAGCCTCCCAAGTAGCTGGGATTACAGGCGCCTGCCACCATGCCCGGCTAATTTTTTTTTTTTTTTTTTTTTGTATTTCTAGTAGAGATGGGGTTTCACCATGTTGGTTGGCCAGGCTGGTCTCAAATGCCTGACCTCGGGTGATCTGCCCACCTCGGCCTCCCAAAGTGCTGAGATTACAGGCATGAGCCACCGCCCGGCCTATTTTGGCTGCATTTTAAAAAGTTTATACAATTGGCAAAAAGCTTTCCTTCTTAATAGTCTCATCAGAAAAGTAGGGAATTCCCTTATATTTGGGATCATTTCACATTGGTTTCTCCTTTTCCTAAAGACTTAGAACTAGTGTCCCTAATTTGCAAAGAACCAAGCTGATATTAGAAAAACTAAATGACTGGGAGTGAGAAAATCTATTTTCTAGTTTTGTTCTTCTATTTACTATCTGCCTGACCTTCAGTTACCCAACCTCTCTTAACCTCGTTTCTTTTCCTATAAAATGCAGCATTATCTAATGACCTTACAAGCTATTATGAGGGCCAAATGACTATAATGAAACCGTACTTCAAAAGTGCTATACAACTTGTAGCACATATATTCATGATGTAAAACAGCACCATTAGTAATAATAAACATGCATCTCATGAAAAAAATTTATGCCACTTCAAGGTAATGGATTTTTCTTTTTTTATTAAAAAAAAAAAAAAAAGAGAGACGGGGTTTTGCCATGTTGCCCAGGCTACAAATTCCTGGGCTAAAGTGATCCGCACACCTCAGCCTCCCAAAGTGCTGGGATTACAAGTGTGAGCCACAGCATCCGGCCAAGGCAATGGATTTTTGCCTTTGTCAATATTTTGATATTCAAATAATGAATATTGACTCTCCCCCCAAAATTTTACATATAGTTTCAGGGAATGCATTGATCCTCTAGAGAAGTTATTTCAAATGGCCCATAGAAAATCCCCTCATGTGATGAGAAATATTATTAATAAATGGGAGCATATTGTAAATGTAATCCCTGTAGAGCCTCCTATCCCTAAAAGGTTGAGAGTCATAGCTCTAGGAAGTCATGGTCCTCTATGTTAGAATTTTATGAGGTTTTGAAGGAATAAGACAAATCAAATGAACACCTAAAGAAAGGACAGCTCAGACCAAAATTTCAGACCTATATAAACATGCTGCATTTAATAGAAACCCCATATCTAATAATAAACCTGTTAGAAACAATGTTTATAGGCTCAAGGGTAGTTCTTAGGTTTCCAACTGGAGTTAAAAACACCTCTATACCATACAAGTAAAATTTAGGTAAAAACATCAAAAGCAACTTGAGAGGGAAAAAGGAACAAAAAGGTGTATGTTACTATCCACTTTATTTATTTATTTATTTATTTATTTATTTATTTATTTATTTATTTTTTGAGAGAGTGTCTCACTCTGTAGTCCAGGCTGGAGTGCAGTGGTGCCATCTTGGCTCGCTGCAAGCTCTGCCTCCTGAGTTCAAGCAATTCTCATGCCTCAGCCTCCTGAGTAACTGGGACTACAGGCACAGGCCAGCACCACCAAGCCTGGCTAATTTTTCTATTTTTAATAGAGACAGGGTTTTGCCATGTTGGGCAGGCTGGTCTCCAACTCCTGGCCTCAAGTCATCTGCGCGCCTTGGCCTCCAAAGTGTTGGGATTACAGGAGTGAGCCACTGCACCTGGCCCATCCACTTTACTGATGAGCATGTTCAAAAACTAATTATAGGTACTGGTAATCTCCATTTTTGCGATATTATAAGAATTAACTGAGTAATTATTTATCGAACATCTACTATACATACAACATGCTTTCTGAGAATTAAGATGACACAGGCTAGCATTCTGCCTACAAGAAGCTTAATAGGGATAAGACACAAACACAAATAACTGTAATATGAGGCAGAATGTGTTAAGTAACATGAGAGAGTAACCGATAAAGTGCGTGGAAATTCAGAGGAAGAGATTACTTCCAGCTGGTAAAGTCAGGGATGACTTGATAGAAGAAACAGCATTTAGGCCGGGAGCGGTGGCTCATGCCTTAATCCAGCACTTTGGGAGCCAGGGCAGGCAGATCACCTGAGGTCAGGAGTTCGAGACCAGCCTGGTCAACATGGGAAAACCCTGTCTCTACCAAAAAATTAGCCAAGTCTGGTGGTGCACGCCTGTAGTCCCAGCTACCGGGGAGAGTGAGGTGGGAGGATTGCTTGAACCTGGGAGGCGGAAGTTGCAGTAAGCCAAGATCATACCACTTCACTCCAGCCTGGGCTACAAAGTGAGACTCTGCCTCAAAAAAAAAAAAAAAGAAAGAAAGAAAGAAAGAAACAGAATTTAGATCATGCTTTGATGAATTCCAGGATTTGTTTGTTTTGAAACAGAGTCTTGCTCTATTGCCCAAGCTGTAGTGCAGTGGCGTGATCTTGGCTCAGTGCAGCCTCAACCTTCTGGGCTCAGGTGATTCTCCCACCTCAGCCTCCCAAGTATCTGGGACTACAGGCACAGGCCACCACACCTGGCTAATTTTTTGTATTTTTCTGTAGAGACAGGGTTTTGCCATGTTGCCCAGGCTGGTCTCAAACTCCCAACCTCAAGTGATCTGCCCGCCTGAGCCTCCCAAAGTGCTGGGATTACAGGCATGAGCCGCCACACCTGGCCAGAATTCCAGGATTTCAGTATGTCAAGATGAAGAAAGCAGTAGGGTAAAATCATATGTCTCTCTTTGAGTCATTCCATTATCCAGATACAAGCAAAACAAGGCTTCCAAAATAGGACCATAGTTCCCCATACTAAGTATAGCATAAATCTCCGAACACCCAGGACACCACAAATTACAGGTTCCAGGCAGTTGACACAGGTCTCTCTGTTACAGCTACTAATATGGCTAGAAGGTATGGTCACCTCTAAACATGATAAATTTATCCTATCCTAAATTAACATTTGTCTTCTTAAAGTTCTTGAAATAATAAACCTCTTTACATTAATGTTTACTGGTTTGACAATTATTAAAATATAGCATATACTAAAAGGTAAGTTAACAATTTTCCCTATTGAAATTTGATCTGATTTTCTCTGAGGAAGAATTAATAAATATGATTACAAAGTTTTTGTTTTTTTTGTTTTTTTTTAACATTTTTGGAAAAAAACATTCCAGATCTAAAAGGAACTTGCAAGAGCCCTTGATTGTCTTACAGATGTGAAAAATGAGGGCCCATAAGTTAGATGATCTCTCCAGGACTGTTAAAAAAAAAAAAATTCCCTCATGAAGTTGAGCTTTGCCAAACAACTTTTAATAATTCTTACATGGTTTGAGTACACTATCTTTGGACTAAATAACAACTCTCTCCTACACAGACTTAACTACATGAATTGTTAAGTGCCTCAAGTAAAAAAAACCTGGAGAATTAGGTTTCTGTTCTGCCTTTGCCACTAATTATGTGACCTTGGATAAGTCACTTAATTGATTATTGAAATATCCCTAAAATAGGAGGTTAGTTTACATGAAATCCAAAGTGCTCTGTGTCTTTAAAGTTCTGTAAGTCTAAGCATTTGAAAACTACAATAACAGAAAAAAAAAAAAAGAACTACAGTGACAGAAAATGTACAATACTTCCATTTTATACCCACTGCTCCAGTTCTAACCACTTTGGAACAATATTTTATAGTAACATTAGGCTGCCAGAAGGCAAATTGTCTAACCATAACAAATTGTGTGTGCAAGAGAGATACAAGAATAACAGGTGGTATAATAATTCAGGATAAATATGCACAACTCTCTCTCAAAAAAAGTCAAGTTCTTTCTTGAATCTCTAAATGCTTCAGGATCCCTTACTTCCAGAATTATAGTCACCTTCTCCTTTGTAATTCACCGCAATATTTTATACACATATACATGCACACACAATTCATGGTCATATTAAGGCTAGTTTCTATAATTGTCAGGGAGGACTGTTCTGTCTTTTCTATTTATATGAAGCTATTATAGATAAAATCAGAGAGAAGATTACAATAAAATGTAGACCACATACGAAACCTAAAACTTGAGAAGTAATTTACTCAGTGAGGGTTTTAAGTCCATCACATTTCTATTCTAAAACAAAAGCTTGCAGAGAATTAACACACACACACACACACCCGTTATCAGTTTCTGCAGTGAACTTCTATATGAAGACATAAATAGATGGCAAATCAATGGAAACTCAAGAGAATCATTTTCTTTCTTTGCTGTCCCTCAAAACACAATTAAAAAGATACATAAATAATACAGGGGCCGGGCGCCATGGCTCACACCTATAATCCCAGCACTTTGGGAGGCTGAGGCGGGCAGATCACGAGGTCAGGAGATCGAGACTATCCTGGCTAACATGGTGAAACCCCGTCTCTACTAAAAATACAAAAAAGTAGCTGGGCGTGGTGGCAGGCGCCTGCAGTCCCAGCTACTCAGGAGGCTGAGGCAGGAGGATAGCTTGAACCCGGGAGGCAGAAGTTGCAGTGAGCTGAGATTGTGCCACTGCACTCCAGCCTGGAGACAGAGCGAGAATCCGTCTCGAAAACCAAACAAACAAGAAAAAAAGTCAGAACATGTTCTCATTAATTTGCAGAATACAAAAAAAAGATCAAATCAAGGCCCGCATGCCTACAGTCCCAGCTACTTGGGAGATGGAGGCGGGAGGATCGCTTGAGGCTAGGAGTTCTAGGCCGCAGTGCACTATGATAGCGCCTGTGAATAGCTACTGCCCTCCAGCCTGGGCAACATAGTGAGACCCTGTCTCTTTAAAAAAAAAAATCAAAAGATGCCTTTCTTTGTACTTTATTTTATGATGAAGTCATGAGAAAGCATTTGTTTCTGCATTTGTTCACTTATTTATCTATTGGAACTTTGCAGTCTAGGACATTCTGCACTTCAATAACTAAAGCCAAAGGGAATTTATTTTTTAAAAAATCAATGTTTACGTACTGATATCTGCAACTTACTTTGAAATGTATATTTTTTTTTAATGGAGAGAGGGATGGATGGATGATTAGATGCATGATAAAATATAGTGAAATGTTAGTTATAGAATCTAGTTGGTGGTTATATGGGTATTCACTACAAAGTTCTTTCAACTTTTCCAGATGTTGGAAAATTTCATAATGAAATGTTGAGCTAAAATAAACGCTGGAAATTTTGATACAACTTTTAGATAAAAATTTCACCCTATCTGGACATTTCTACTGTCCAGGGATCTGTTTGTAAAGGAGCAGGACCCAAAAACATTACACAGAAATCATACCAATGTCTTAACACTCTACAGAGCAGAATGTACTGAGATAAATTGTTCTCCAGAGTACACAAATCTGTGGGTATCTGGATCATGTTAAGTCCCAAATAATTCAGAAATATGTGACACAACTCTATGTATACGTACACATGTCAAAATAGCATGCAAAAGTTATATTTTATATATATCACGTAGGGCTTTACCATCCCTCAGTTATCAATGAATTAAAAATACTAAGTTCCAAGAACCTTTTAACAAATAATATTTTTAGAAAGATTACCTTTATCTGGTTTATATAATACAAGACCTTAACTTTACTATTAAAATAAAAATATGCTCTAAAATGCATTATTAATTCCAGGGTGTAAACGGGAACTGAGTTTCAAAATCACTAACCAAATACAGAACCTCCTGGAGAAACTGAAAATACAAGTTTCTGGAAATTTTGTGTCCAACAGAAAAATTTTAGGAGGCAAACCTGTTTGATGCAATTTATATACCTGAGGCTGAGAAAAGCTGTTCAGTGGCCTAAAGTCCAAGCATGAATTCCCCCCATTATCCAAGTTCTTATCTAAAGGGTTGTCAATAGAACTTATTAGGATTGCCACCAAATTACATTCTGTCATCTCTCAGGTACACTGGACGATGTTTTAAATCAAGTTATCTATTGACAAAAGAATAAAAAAGAACAGAACAGAACATCCTTCAAAAGACTAAAGGACATAAGGTGCACTGAAAAATAAATTACTAGCTTTTTTGAAACCAAAGAATGTCTACTACTTCATGAATATCCACAAATCACAGCGATAAAGGAAGATTGAGTGATGTCAGCAGTTCTGATTTCCTCCATCCTCAACCACATTAACCTTTCTCATCCTTGTAACAGATGAGTATACAAAGATAACGCATGTGAAGGCAAGTAACTGGTCTCGGAGGCTAACCCATCCCTCTTACTCCACCTCCTGTGAGACATCTGACTACGACATGCCACATACACATTTTTCTTCACCTGGACAATAAGTTCCTTGAAGGCAAACCCTGTGTTCTCTGGAACTTGCTCACATTTTCCCAGTGGTCTACACAGTGTATGTACCCCGAGTCACACTAACAAATGGACACAAGTGAGTTCTGCGGAAGTAGTGGAAGGTTTCAGAGACACTTGGGTCCTATAAATTAGTGTTAGAAGTTACTCCTTTCCGCTCTGTGTCTCCATTTCCCCCTTCTGAACAAAAAGAAAAATTTCTGGACACCAGTGGATTTGCATTTCGAGTTATCAACGGCCTAGCAAACACCGGGGGTGGGAGACAAGCTCTGATTAACAGAAGGACCAGAACCTCCGGAGACAGGCCCAGCCTGCTGAGCCTAAGCGCCAGGGAACCGGCGGGACAGCATCAGTTCCGAGGTCCGCAGCCTGGGACCCGCACCACCACCACGAAGTTCTCGCAGAGCAAAAACGCCGGGCCGTCTCAGGGGCAGGTCCCAGCAAACGAGGGAGTCCAGCTGGTTGGGGGGTGGTGCGGAAGCGGGCACGACGACAGATGGACTGGAGTCAGCTCCATCGGATCTCCAGGAGACCGGGCACAGGAGGCCACACTGCTCCCCGAGCCCCGAGCAAAAGCACTCTGCCCTAGACCCTCAGGGCGGGGCTCCTCCGGCCCCTGCCCCAGGCCCGCCGACAAGGAGAGACGGTGAGGCTCGGACCCCAGGAGTTCGGGTCCTGGCTCGGATCTTACCATGGTGAGGGCGGTGGTGGGGCGCGCCCGCACTCCGGCTCCACTGGGGATAGGGGTAGGGTCTGGGGAACGGGAGCACCAGCAGCTCTGGACCTGCTGCCCCCTTGACAGGAACCGCTGCCGCTTCGCCTCTTGCCAAGATGGCGGCCCCAAGCCACGTCTTCAACCGGAAGCGGCGCAGGTCAAAGGGCGGGGGGCGGGGCCTGTGGGCTGGGGAAATTGAGGGTACCGCGCTCCGGTTACGATTAAGCACAGGAGGTGTAGGGAGCGTTCACCCTCCAGCTGTGGAACCTCGTATCTCTCCCCTTTCACTGTCATCGCCTTCATTTATTTTGCGTCACATCTTACAGTTTAACAAGCCGCTGGCACAGCCACTATTATTTAATATACAGGATAACCTGTGTGCATAAAGGACTAGTATCCGGAATATATAAAGAACTTTTTTTTTTTTTTTTTGAGGTGGAGTCTCACTCTGTCGCCCAGGCTGGAGTGCAATGGCGTGATCTCGGCTCACTGCAACCTCCACTTCCCAGGTTCAAGCGATTCTTCTGCCTCAGCCTCCGGAGTAGCTGGGATTACAGGCACGCGCCACACCACGCTCGGCTGTTTTTTGTATTTTTAGTTGAGACGGGGTTTCACCATGTCGGCCAGGCTAGCCTCAAACTTCTGACCCCAAGTGATCCGCCCGCCTCAGCCTCCCAGTGTTGGGATTACAGGCGTCAGCCACCGCGCCTGGCCTAAGAACTCTTATAACTCAGCAATAAAAAGACAAATACAGTATTCCTGTCTAAAAATGGGCTTCATCTGCAAAATGGAGGGAGTAGAAAACACAAAATTAAAATGAGCAAAAGATTTGAATAGATATGTGTCCAAAGAAGATATATAAATGGCTACTATGCACATTAAGAAATGTTGAATATCCTTAGGGAAATGGAAATCAGACCCGTGGTGAGATGTCACTTCACACTCACTAGGATGGCTATCATAATAATTGTTGGTGAGGATGAATGTAAAATAGTGCAGCCACGTTGGAAAAGAGTTTGGCAGTTCCTCAAAAAGTTAAACAAAATTACCACATGACTGAGCAATTCCACTCATAGGTACATACCCAGGAGAACTGAATATATGTCAACACAAAAATGTGTACTCTAATGTTCATAGCAGCATTATTCATAGTAGCCAAAAAGTGGAGACAATCCAAACAAATCCATTCATCAATAGATGTGGCATATATATGCAATGGAATATTATTTAGTCACAAAAAGGAATAAAGTACTGACATGCTACAATATGGATGAACCTTGAGAATATTATGTGAAAAAAGACGGATACAATGGGGCACTCATATATGATTCCATTAATACGAAAGATCCAGAATAGAAGAAAATCCACAGAGAAAGAAACTAGCTTAGTGGTTTCCAGGGGCTCAGGAAGGGTAGGAATAGAGAGTGACAGTTAATTAGTGTAAGATTTATTTCTGGAATAATTAAAACATTCTGGAATTAAGCCAGGCATGGTGGCATGATCCTAGAGTCCCAGCTACTTGGGAGGCTGAATTGGGAGGATGGCTTGAGACCAGGGGTTAAAGGTCAGCCTGTGCAAATTGTGAGACTTAGACTCTTAAAAAAAAAATAGTTCTGGAACTAGATAGAGGCAAATATACTAAAAACCACTAAATTGTATAATTTTAAAAGGTGAATTTTTATGATTTGTAAATTATATCTTTAAAAAAACATGCACTGGAAGCAGGGCAGTTGTGCTCATGTCCATTTTGTATATGAAGAAAATGGTGAAAAGTTTAAGTGACTTACCCAAAGTTTCTAAACCAGTATATGATGGAACCAAGACTCAAAATCTGTTCTTGTGATTCTCATGTTATTTCTTGTATGCCAAATTTCAGATTTTTCAGAGTATAGCTGATTCAGTAGTTCTTCCTTAAATCATTTTATCCTACATCCTTAGCTCAACCGAACAGCACTCATCCATATTAAACCTGTATGTCCACAATTAAGTATAATAGCAACTTTTAATTGAGTGCTTCATTTGTGTCAGGTACTTTACACATGTTATTTCCAATCCTTTACATCAATCAAAATAAAGATACTGAGGATCAAAAAAGTTAAGCATTTGTCCAAACTCACACAACTAGTAAGTGGTAGAGCCAAGTTCAAAGTCAGTTTTTTCCTGGCTGGGCGCGGTGGCTCACGCCTGTAATCCCAGCACTTTGGGAGGCTGAGGTGGGCGGATCACAAGGTCAAGAGATCGAGACCATCCTGGCCAACATGGTGAAACCCCATCTCTACTAAGAGTACAAAAAAAAAAAAAAATTAGCTGGGCATGGTGGCGCGTGCCTGTAGTCTCAGCTGTTCGGGAGGCTGAGGTGGGGGAATCCTTGAACCCAGGAGGCGGAGGTTGGGTTGCAGTGAGCCGAGATCATGCCACTGCACTCCAGCGTGGCGACAGAGGGAGAATCCGTCTCAAAAAAAAAAAAAAAAAAATAGTTGGGCGTGGTGTCTCACACCTGTACTCCCAGCTATCTGGGAAGCTGAGGCATGAGAATTGCTTGAACCTGGGAGGCGGAGGTTGCAGTGAGTTGAGATCACAACACTGCCCTCCAGACTGGGCAACAGAGTAACACTCAGTCTCAAAACAAACAAACAAAAAAACAAAGTCAGCTTTTTCCATTAAAACACACTGCCTCTGTATCTCCTGTGTGTTCCCTAACATTTATTGAACACTTACAGCATACCAGCCATTACTCTAACTTCACACAGATTATCTCATTTAATCCTCACAAGAATCCTCTGAGATAGGTACCTTTATTGTCTCCATTTTACACATGAGGAAATCAAGGTACAGAGAAGAAAACTATCCCACCACAGGTCTCATGGCTAAAAAGTAGGTAAGCGAGGGTTCAAACAAAGGCTGTTCAACTTTGGACTATACCCTTAAGCACTGCATTATAGACTTCTTGCTCTTACCCGTATCAATTCCATCTCCAATGGCCTTCTAATAGAAATCTTTAGAAAGCTCAAATATTTTTAAATTTTATATGTCTGGGAGGATATATGTCAAACTGTATTTTAAAGTTTTTTTCATTAAAAAAACTTTTTTAGAGAGATGGGGGTCTTGCTATGTTGCCCAGGCTGGTCTCGAACTCCTGACCTCAAGCAGTACTCCCATCTTGTCCCCCCAAAGTTCTGGGATTGCAGGAATGAGCCACTGAGCCCAGTCAATATTTAAAAAAAAAAAATTTTTTTTTTTTTGGGAAGGAGTTTCGCTTTTGTTGCCCGGGCTGGAGTGCAACGGTATGATCTCAGCTCACTGCAACCTCTGCCTCCTGGGTTGGAGGGATTCTCCTGACTTAGCCTCCCAAGTAGCTGGGATTACAGGCATGGACGACCACGCCTGGCTAGTTTTTTGTATTTTTAGTAGAGATGGGGTTTCACCATGGCCAGGCTGGTCTTGAACTCCTAACCTCAAGTGATCTGCCTGCCTCAGCCTCCCAGAGTGCTGGGATTACAGGCGTGAGCCACAGCTCCCGGCCTATTTTTAAATTTTTTAATTGACACGTAATACTTGTACCCACTGGCCAGGTGCGGTGGCTTACGCCTGTAATCCCAGCATTTTGGGAGGCCGAGGTGAGCGGATCACTTGAGGTCAGGAATTCCAGACCAGCCTGAGCAACATGGTGAAACCCCATCTCTACTAAAAATACAAAAATTAGCTGGGCGTGGTGGCCCATGCCTATAGTCCCAGCTACTCGGTGGGAGAATCGCTTGAACCCCGAGGCAGAGATAGCAGTGAGCTGAGGTCTCGTCACTGTATTCCAGCCTGGGCGACAGAGTGAGACCCTGTCTCAAAAAAAGAAAAAAAAAGTGACAATGGGTACAAACTTTCTTTAGGGGATGATGAAATGTCCTAAAAAAGATAACAACTGTACACATTTATGGGGTAACTTTTTATTTATTTATTTATTTATTTTGAGACAGTCTCACTCTGTTGCCCAGGCTAGAATGCAGTGGTGCCATCTTAACTCACTGCAACCTCCGCCTCCCGGGTTCAAGCGATTCTCCTGTCTCAGCCTCCGGAGTAGCTAGGATTACAGGCATGCACCACCACACCTAATTTTGTATTTTTAGTAGAGATGGGGGTTTCACCATGTTGGGACAGGCTGGTCTTGAACTCTTGACCTCAGGTGATCCACCTGCCTCGGCCTCCCAAAGTCCTAGGATTACAGGCGTGAGCCACTTCACCCGGCCCAATTTTAATTTTTGTTACAAAAAGCAGACATATTTTAAGAAACATGGAACAAATTCTTATTTTTTTAGAAAAGTAAAAATCCTGTTAGAAACTATTGCCTTATTGTAGCACCTTCCAGGGCTTCCAATTTGGATCTCAGAAGCTCAGCAAAGACCAGTTGATGCTGCTTCTTTGGAAATATAACGGTAGCTGAATTAAACCACAGAAGAAAAAGCAACCCTGTAAGCATGCTTCTTGAGGAGTCCCATAGTGGCAGTATATTATAATGGTTAAAAGCAGAGACTTAGGAATCAGACTGACCTGTGTTTGGCTGCTATTTTCAGCGCTTATTATGAGCGACTTTAGGCAAGTTACTTTAACTGTCTAAGCCTCAATTACCTAATCTGTAAATTGGCAGTAACATCTATCTCATAAGGTTGTGAAGTAAATTAGATGATATAATCTAAGTGCTCCCCACAAAAAAACTAAGTGCTCCTACATAGTAAGTACTCCACATTACATATCCACTTTTACGAGCAAAACAGATCACAAATTTTTTTTAAATGCAGTTCTATTTTTAACTATCAGTATCCCAGAAAAGCTGTCTCTCATTTTTTAAAGGCACTTTCCTTGTTTACCTCTGGTAGGTTTTCAGGGTCAAATTTCCAATATTATTTTCTTTTTAAAATTTATTGCTATTATTATTATTTTGAGACGGAGTCTCGCTCTGTCGCCCAGGCTGGAGTGCAGTGGTGCGATCTCGGCTCACCACAACCTCCACCTCCCGGGTTCAAGCAATTCTCCTGCCTCAGCCTCCTGAGTGGCTGGGATTACAGGCACGTGCCACCATGCCTAGCTAATTTTTGTGTTTTTAGTAGAGACGGGGGTTTCACCATGTTGGTCAGGCTGGTCTTGAACTCCTGACCTTGTGATCCACCCACCTTGGCCTCCCAAAGTGCTGGGATTACAGGCGTGAGCCACCGTGCCCGACCAAAAAATTATTATTGTTATTATTCATTATTTGTATTTGAGATGGGGTCTTGATCTGTTGCCCAGGCTGGAGTGAATGCAGTGGCCCAATCTCGGTTCACTGCAACCTCTGCCTCCCTGGCTCAAGCAATCCCCCCGCCTCAGCCTCCCGAGTGGCTAGCACTATAGGCGCGTGCCACCACACCTGGCTAATTTAAAAAAAATTTTTTTTTTAATTTTTAATAGAGTGGAGGGGGGCGGTTCCTGCTATGTTGCTCTAGCTGGTCTCAAACTCCTGAACTCAAGCAATCCTCCCACCTCTACCTCCTGAAGTGCTGGGATTACAGGTGTGAGCCACCGCACCTGGCCTCCAATATTTTATGTTTCTCTCTCCCTGACTTCCCAAATTAATTATGTCCACAGTTTGAAAATATTTGTTCCTTACATCTCCGTTCACTCATTCCTCGATTCATCCACCCAAGGAGCATTGTTAGTGTCTAATTTCTGCAATGCACTGGTGTTACAAAGCTTAAAAATTAATTAGACACAGGTCTTGCTTTAAATAAGTTAACAGTCTTCTTTAGCAAATAAGAAAGACAGGACACAGAGTGAAAAAAAAATTTTTTTTGCGACGGAGTCTCGCTTTGTTGCCCAGGCTGGAGTGCAGTGGTGCGATCTCGGCTCACTGCAAGCTCCGCCTCCTGGGTTCATGCCATTCTCCTGCCTCAGCCTCTCGAGTAGCTGGGACTACAGGCGCCCACCACCACGCCCGGCTAATTTTTTGTATTTTTTAGTAGAGACGGGGTTTCACCGTGTTAGCCAGGATGGTCTCGATCTCCTGACCTCGTGATCCGCCCGCCTTGGCCTCCCAAAGTGCTGGGATTACAGGCGTGAGCCACCGCGCCCGGCCCACAGAGTTAAATTTGAACCTCAGATACCCGAGGAATAATTTATTGCTATAAGTATGTTCCATTCCATGGCACCCTGTGGAGGGGAAAGACTATAGTGTAATATAGTGCTAGAAAAGGACTTACAGAGTGCTGCGAAATTCCCCCTGGAATGTGTCTACATCCTGCTAAGACTGATCTGGGAGCAACTGCATCCCCAGAGATTGTTGTCCTAGGGGAACAAACGCACACCTTGTTTCCAGATTGAAGGGCTAACTCTACACCAGCCCGAAATTTATCAGCCGGCGTTGCCACCCACAGCCGCTAGATGCCGCAACAGACGTATTTACGGAAACCATAGACAAACAGGCGACTTGGCCGCCCAGAGAGGCTTTATCCGTGACTCCTTGATCTTCTTCCTGCGTGGAGAGCCTTCGCGGGTGAGGCTTAACGCGCAGGAGGTCTCACGAGAGTGGAAGCAACTCTCGCGAATTTTAAAATTTATCTTTTTGCCTAGCGACTGACAACAGGCTGGTTGCTTGGCGTGGAATCCTAAAGTGGCCTGGCTTTGAGACTGGAGTGAGACCCCAGCCCTAGGCTGGGGTTCTTTCCATTATAGAGGAGACGGATTCAGAAGGGCTACAGGTAATTAGTACTCATCCCAGCAAAAAGGGAACTGTCGTCTTTCTAGAGAGGCTTAAGAGGACTCCCCTTTACCCCATTCCCGGTTACCTCTTCCAATCTCCGTGGTAACTGTTCCTTCGTCACCTCACCACCAACCGTCCTGCTTCCTTTATTCCCCCAAGAAACTTAGGTGGGATCCTATCTGCAAGATAAGGGTGAAAGTGGAGGTGATGATTTGGGGATTATTGGATGGGACTGAGAGACTGGAGTTTCCCCGCTCTTCGGGGACCCTCCCACCCTACCCTGCCTCAACCCACCCCACCCCACCCCAGAGGTGACTCCAGAGACAGAACTCTTTCTAGAACCTCTACAGCCTTCCCTGAGAAACCTCAACAGCCTTGGCCATCCACATACAAATAGTGTTCTGCCCTTGCGCGTGGTCGTACAGCTTTGGGAAGCTGCAGAAGTTGGCTCTCTTTCCCTCCACGATTCCCTGGTTCCTCAGCCAGCCTGCCAGCAGTTCCTAAATAAGGGCTGCAACAGAATGACTTAACTGCTTGACCGAGGGCCAGGAAGCCTGAAGGAAAGTTTGGATGCGGTGATGGTTTTGTGAAAAACTGGTTTCTTGAGTAAGGAAGAGGAGCCAATGCTGGTTTGGAATATACCTCCTGGCAGAGTGCTTTATGTCTCATGATAGGAGCTATGTAATTATGTCTCCCTTTGCTCAGACCAAGGTTGTTGAAAACCAGACATATGATGAGCGTCTAGAGATTAACGACTCCGAAGAGGTTGCAAGTATTTATACTCCAACCCCAAGACACCAAGGTAAGAGAGGAAAGAAGAGAAATGCTACTGAAAGAGCAGGTTGGATTCACGGTTGTCTTCAAGAAGTTCTTGTTTTATAATAGCAAATGTTGACTTTCAGCGTCAATTTACTTCACTTGCCATTGTTTGTTTTCTGACTAGTTAAGGGGGAGAAATCATAGCCTTCCAAATTACAGGATCTTCCCCCAATCCAACCCTGTCACCATTTACTTCATGTTACTGCTTTGCTCACTGTCTGCCAGGAATTCACTGTTCTTTTTCTTTTCTTTTTTTTTTAACTTATGTCTTTCCTAGCTTTGAAGATGCTTCATAACCTCCCCTTAGCCTGCAACCCCAACCAAAATCACAGTGGAATGTTTTTAAAGGACTGAACACTATTTATTTATTCAACAAACTTTTTTTTCTTAATTTTATAGAGACGAGGCCTCCCTATGTTACCAAGGCTGATCTTGAACTCCTAGCCTCAAGCAGTCCTTCCGCTTTGGCCTCCCAAAGTGCTGGGATTATAGGTGTGAGCCATCGTGTCTGGCCAACAAGCATTTTAAAATGCCTACTGTGTGCCAGCCTTATGCCTGGCACTTGGGTAAATAGTGTTAAATGACACAATGTCCCTGCCATCCCGATGCTGGTAATCATGGGAGGCAGATGACAAATGAGTAAACACATGCCAAATGTGGTAAGTGCACACTGATGGAGGCAGATTGTTTGCTGTTAAGGAGAATAACAGTGAGGAAGGAGACCCACTTTTTTTTTTTTTTTTTTTTTTTTTTTTTGAGACAAAGTCTCACTCTATCACACAGGCTGGAGTGCAGTGGTGCGATCTTGGCTCACTGCAATCTCTGCCTCCTGGGTTCAAGTGATTCTCCTTCCTCAGCCTCCCGAGTAGCTGGGATTACCACACCCAGCTAATTTTAGTATTTTTAGTAGAGACGGGGTTTCACCATGTTGGCCAGGCTGGTCTCAAACTCCTGACCCCAACTGATCCACCTGCCTCGGCCTCCCAAAGTGCTGGGATTACAGGTGTGAGCCACTGCACCTGGCCAGAGACCCACTTTTGATAGGGTGGTCAGGGAAGACCTAAAGGGGTGACATGTAAGACTGATAGATGTCAGGGATCCAGACACTGAGGAAAAGTAGACCAGGAAGAGGAAACAGTATGTGAGATGTGAAAAACCTTGAAGCCTGAAAGAACTTGGCTTAGTTTGAGGACCTGAAAGAGACCAGCTTATGGTAGAGGGGACACTACCGTATGATATGGTCAGATCAGAGAGGTAGGGCAGGAAGCACAATAAGCAGAGCTTTGGAGGCTGTGTTGCTGTCGTGTGTGGAATGGACTGTTGTGATGGCTGAGTTGAGATGATAGTGGCTTGGCCTCTGGTGAGGAAGCTGAGAATAAAGAAAAGAGGCAAATACGGTATAAGACATTGTCGCAGAATCACTAAGACTTGGTGATGGATTGGATTTGACTCGAGTTAGGAATCAAGGATGACATCCAGGGTTTCTGTTTGTTTATTGTGGTAAAATATACATAACATAAAATTTGCCATTTTAACAATTTTTAAGTGTGCAATTAAATAACATTAAGTACATTCACAATGTTGTTTAACCATCACCACTATTTCCAGATCATCCCGAACAGAAAATCCATACCCTTCAAAACAATAGTTCCCTATTGCTTGCTTCCACTCCTCCCTGGTAACCACCATTCTACTGTCTCTATGAGTTTGCTTATTCTGGGAACCACATAAGTGAAATCATACTGTATTTATCCTTTTGTGGCTGACTTACTTCACTTATTGTGATGTTTTTAAGGTTCATCTGTGTTGTTGAATGTAGACTTTCTTTTTAAGGCTGAGTAATATTCCAGTGCATGTATATTCCACTTTTTTTTTTTTTTTTTGAGACTGAATTTCGCTCTGTCACCCAGGCTGGAGTGCAGTGGCACGATCTCGGCTCACTGCAACCTACGCCTCCCGGGTTCAAGCGACTCTCCTGCCTCAGCCTCCTGAGTAGTTGGGACTACAGGTGCACACCACCACACCCAGCTAATTTTTTGTATTCTTAGTAGAGACGGGGTTTCACCATGTTGGCCCGGATGGCCTCGATCTCCTGACCTTGTGATCCACCCACCTTGGCCTCCCAAAGTGTTGGGAATACAGGCGTGAGCCACTGCACCAAGCCTATGCCACGTTTTTTAATTCATTCATTTGTTAATGGACACTCGGGTTGTTTTCATATTTTGGCTATTGTGAATAACACTGCTATGAACAGAGGTGTACAAGTGTCCATTTGAGTCCCTGTTTTCAATTCTTTGTGACCTAGCCACCTAGTTTTTTGACTTGAGCATGTTTGTGCTCTTGACAGCTGTGGATATTATAGTTTGTTTTTAATTTGGGCTAATTTAGTAAATAAAAAAAGGTGTTTAATTTGCATTTATTTGATATGGAAATCATTTATCATGTTTTCATTCCAGTTAATGCCTTACATCTAATTATACTTTTATTTTAATTTTTTATTTATAGAGACAGAGTTTTGCTCTGTCACCCAGGCTGGAGTGCGGTAGCATGATCATGGTTCACTGCAGCCTTGACCTCCTGGGCTCATGCAGTCCTCCTGCTTCAGACCCCCCGGTAGCTGGGACTACCAGCCCATGCCCCCATGTCCAGCTAATTTTTTTTTTTTTGAGATGGAGTCTTGCTCTGTCGCCCAGGCTGGAGTGCAATGGCGTGATCTCGGCCCACTGCAACCTCAACCTCCCAGGTTCAAGCGATTCTCCTGCCTCAGCCTCCCGAGTAGCTGGGATTATAGGAGTGTGCCACCACGCCTGGCTAATTTTTTTGTATTTTTAGTAGAGACGGGGTTTCACCATGTTGGCCAGGCTGGTCTCGAACTCCTGACCTCAGGTGATCCACCCGCCTCAGCCTCCCAAAGTGCTGGGATTACAGGCATGAGCCACTGTGCCCGGCCTAATTTTTGTATTTTTTGTAGAGACAGGGTTTCGCCGTGTTGCCCAGGCTGGTCTTGAACTCCTAGGTTCAAGCAATCTGCCTGCCTCCGCCTCTTAAGAGTGATGAGATTACAGGTGTGAGCCACTGCGCCTGTCATTAATTATCCTTTTAATTGTTCAGAATATTTAAAAATTGCTTTTATCTTTGCATACTGATTCAGATTCAAACTTGTGACTATTATTTGCCAGGCCCTGGGTCAGTTCCTTGCACATAAATTTTTTCACTTGATCCTTATAAGAGGCCTGGGTTAGAAATATTAGTGACCCCATTTAGAGGTGGGAATACTGAGACTCAAAGAGGTTAAATCTTTTTTTTTTTTTCTGTCCATATGTTTATCGTCTTTATCTGAAAAATCTTTATAGAAAATTGTTTGGTTTAGCTCTCAGCAGCCCACTCCTGAGCTCTGAGGGAGCTTGCCTTCTTTTAAGCTACCTGATGTTTCTTCTGAGCAAGGGACATTTTGGGACGGTTCCACCTATTCTTTTTAACTTCTTTCTTGGGCCTCTTTTCATAGACTGGATTCTCTCCTATAGCAGCATGAGCTTTCTTATACATCTCTTCCATCATGTCTGGAGTTACGCTCTTCTTTATGCATTGAGAGAACTGGTTCTTGTAAGCATCTTCATCTTCTTCTGTTAAGTAGTGCATGTAATCTGCAACATTCTGGCCCATGATGTGCTTCTGGTGTACTTCTGCATTAAATTTCTTGCTTTCAGAATCATAACTAGGGAATCGTTTGGTACTGTGAGGGACAGACAAGCCTCCATCCACAGCTCCCTTCAGGGTGCCAAAAACTTTATTGCCAGTAGTTCTGGCAAGACCTGTATCCAAATAGCAGGTAAAGGCACCTGGCTGACCATCAATGCTTTCCACATTGTATTCATTGCCAGTCTCCTCCACTTGGCCTTCATAGATCTTGTCCATGCCAAACCTATTGGGAAGCCTGCGGGCCAGCAGCAGGCCAGTACAATAAGCTGCAGCATAATTTGTCAGGCCAACCTTCACACCACATTTTGGCAGTTTGTGTGCATATGCTGCACAGACTATATCCCCCTCTATACGGGCATAAGCAGTCTGACAAATGATATCTCTGTTTGTTACATGAACTATCATCTTATATTTGGGTGTGTTGTATTTATTTTTACCCTGTATCACCAAGCGTTTCTGAGGATAGTAACCAGTTTTACCCTCTCGTCGTCTTCTAAATTTCACTTAGTATCTCTTAAAGTAGGCTTTATTCTTAACAATTTTAATAAACCCCATTCTGCGGAAGAGAGACCCGCGTCCGCGGCTCGACAGAGACCTGCCGGCCCAGCAGTGCTAGGGGGTGAAAAGGCAAAATCATTTTAAGTAATTTTTCTTCAAACCCACTCTTAGTATGAATTCAGCACTCTGTACTTTACTAGTTATTAACCTAATTTGACTAATGTGTAAACTAAGGGCAGAGTGTATATTTTTCTCTTTCTTTTCTTTTCCTTTTCCTTTTCTTTTCTTTCTTTCTTTTTCTGAGACAGGCTCTCACTCTGTTGCCCGGGCTGGAGTGCAGCGGCATGAACACTGGACACTGCTCACTGCAGCCTCGAACTCCTGGGTTTAAGCAGACCTCCTGCGTCAGCCTCCCGAGTAGCTGGGACCACAGGCGCACGGCATCACACCCAGCTAATTTTTTTCCTTTTTTTTTTTGTAGATGGGATCTTGCCATATTGTCCAGTCTAGGCTCAAACTCCTGGGCTCAAGTGATCCTCCTGCCTCCCCTTCCCAAAATGTTGGGATTATAGGCATGAGCCACTGCCCCTGGCCAGAGTTTATATTATTTATGTAATGGCAGATAATTTGAATAGTATAATGTCTAACCCAATGCCTTAAGCACAGTAATGTTTAGTAAATATATCTTGAATTGAACTGGCAGAGCCATGACTAGAATTCAGTCTCCTGTCTCTTTAGCCAGATGTTCCAATAAACCTTGTTTTATAAAATGGTTAGAGCATAAAGTATTAAAAACTAAAAAATATTTGTCTTTAAAAATCATTTTAACAATAATCTAAAGGAAAAACTTTTTTTCTAAGGACTTCCTCGTTCTGCCCATCTTCCTAACAAGGCTATGGCTGATAACAGCAGTGATGAGTATGAAGAGGAAAATAACAAGGTACAGTAAAACTCACAGCTTCTTGTAGAATTTCTGCTTTGGGTTTTTAGTAGTTAGAGATGACACCAGTTCAACGGTAAACATTTCTTGAACACTCACCTCCAGGGGTTAGGGACCTTTGAGCTCATGGAGGAAAATCAGTTACAAAGAGCCTTGAGATTTTGACCCTTCTTCAGGAATAAAGCCTACTACTACAATTGACTTTGGTGAGGAATTTCACATAATGTAGGCCAGTGTTTCACAAACTTTCCTGATCATAATACTCAACTGAGGTACTTATTTTTAAATATACGGATTCCCAGTCCCAGCCCAGAATCTCAAAAGTAAAAGCCTGGGAATTTATATTTTTTAGGAAGCAGTCCAGGTAATTTTATGCTAAAGCGAGTTTGAAATTATCAGTCTAGGCATTTTTTCATTGTCAATACTTGTGATACTGCCAGTATTTTGTGAAAGAGATTTTAATTTTGAGGTCTTAAGACCCAGATATTGGCTGCTGTTATTCTGTGAACCTAGAGAATCACCCTGCTTCTGAAAGAAACATGGCAAGAGGCCCACCTCTCTAGAAACATATAGGACCTTAGAGTTGCACATATGATTTCTTAAAAACCGTTTATGTTGGCCGGGTGTGGTGGCGCACTCCTGTAATCCCAGCACTTTGGGAGGCCGAGGCGGGCGGATCACCTGAGGTCAGGAGTTTGAGACCAGACTGTCCAACATGGCGAAACCCCGTCTCTACTAAAAATACAAAAAATTAGCTGGGCGTGGTGGCGGGTGCCTGTAATCCCAGCTACTCGGGAGGCCTCCCAAGGTGCTGGGATTACAGGCATGAGCCACTATGCCCAGCCTGTTTTTTTTTGTTTTTTTTTTTTTTTTTGAGACAGAGTCTTGCTCTTTCACCCAGGCTGGAGTGCAGTGATCTTGGCTCACTGCAACCTCTGCCTCTTGGGTTCAAGCAATTCTCATGCCTCAGCCTCCCGAGTAGCTGGGGGATCACAGGCCTGCACCAACTCGCCTGGCTAATTTTTGTATTTTTAGTAGAGATGGGGTTTTGCCATGTTGGCCACACTGGTCTTGAACTCCTGACCTCAGGTGATCCTCCTGCCTTGGCCTTCCAAAGTGCTGGGATTACAGGTGTGAGCCACTGTACCCAGCCTGATGGCTGCATTTTAATGGTTTTTGTTTTTGTTTTGAGACAGAGTCATCTCGCTCTGTTGCCTAAGCTGGAGTGTAGTGGCATGACCTCAGCTCGCTGCAACCTCCGCCTCCAGGGTTCAAGCAATTCTTCTGCCTCAGCCTCCTGAGTAGCTGGGATTACAGGCGTGCGCCACCACGCCTGGCTAATTTTTGTATTTTTGGTAGAGATGGGATTTCACCATGTTGGTCAGGCTGGTCTCGAACTCCTGACCACATGATCCGCCTGCTTCGGTCTCCCAAAGTGCTGGGATTACAGGCATGAGCCACCACCCTGGGCTGACAATATTCTTAAAAGTTCCCTCTGCCAAAACTGCTTCCTATGTGACTAAGGATAATTTTGGCAAATCTTGAATTGAGAAAGAATGCTCTAGAAAGTTCTTATCAGTCATATACTAATAAGGCATAGTCACTGAATAAATTCTGCAACTGTGTTTCATTATCTGCCATGCATATTATAGCTTAGTTAGAATATACTTTTATCTATGTATAATAAATTTGTTATTCTTAGAGCAAAATGTGACCAAAAGCAGTTTTTGGTGTCCTGTAACGTGTCACAATTTTGTGTGCCAATAGCTGCTTTACCATAAAAACAAATTAATTTTAAACAACTGGAATCAAACGTGTTAACCTCAGTATAAGCCATATGGTATATAGAAATCAAGTTTTGAAAACCTACTTTTAAAGGGGGCCAATTGGTCATCCTTCAGGTCCTAAGGGAGGGCATGCCACAGGCTCCAGGCCACAGAGGCAAAGACATGGACCCTGTTCCACCCGCCCCTGCAAGTCTCAAGTGCCACCAGACCCCTTCTCATGTACTTGAGAGGGCGGGATGGTACAGAGAGAGCCAGAAGCACAGAAAGGTAGGTTATAATGTCAAGAACAAAAGAGCTGTTTATCTTGAGAGAGAATGTGTAGTCATTTTATGTAATTTATGGGGTAAGGGAAGGGAAATACAGATAGGTCAGATACTCCATGAAGAGAAATATCACTGAACAAAAATGGAAAGTCCATAGTCTCTGGGACTGCTGGTTTGATGGGCACAAGGTTGATTTTGAACTTTCTTCTTTTGATAGTTTCAAGCAGCTTATGCTGGGCAGTCTTGCAAATTAAGTACTAGATTTCCTCTCTATGGTCTTTGTGAGTATTAAGACCCCTAAAATTTCTATTCCCACTTCATATTCCCTGATTTTCTTCCAAAATAACTAGAGTTGCCATCCTCTTCTTTGAAAGTCCATAGCTTTTCGGGCCGAAGCTGTCTAAAGTGTACACAGGGCCCTGAAGACCTAAGTAATATGTACAATAGATAAAATTAGATAGAATTTATACCCCAGCCTCAAGTAGAGAAATGGAATAGGGTTCTAGAAAGTGGAGTCCCCATTTGTAGCTGAGCAGGGGCAGAAGAAGGCTCTCAAGCCCCTTCTGGGAAGTGCCCCCTTCTCTTTCTGGTGACGAGGTGCCAGGTGGTTGGTGTATTGGTTAGAGCAATAGAGAACTGGGCATAGGTACATTTGATTTTTTTACTTGAAGCTTTCTATGCCTGCCCTGCCCTATCGCAGGAGAAGAAGAAGACCTCACAGTTGACACCTCAACGGGGCTTTAGTGAAAATGAGGATGACGATGATGATGATGATGATTCATCTGAAACTGATTCTGATTCTGATGATGATGATGAAGAGCATGGAGCCCCTCTGGAAGGGTGAGGAAAGAACACCCAAGCCAAGGGTGCTCTTCAGAATACCTCCTTCAAAACACTGGAGTGGGAGGACGTCAGTTAGAAGTGAAATTCCAGCATCTCTTTTCATCTCCTGTATTTAGGATTTTCAGATGTCTCAGAAACCCAACATAATAATGAGTTTTCCTCCCTTTATGACTCCACTACCTTATCCAGTCCTATAGTATCACTTTACTATCTGAAACGTTTGTGGGCTTGGGGGTGACATGAGATTTTGCTGAGTAAATCTAAAAGGTGGTGGCCAGGCATGGTGGCTCAAGCCTGTAATCCTAGCATTTTGGGAGGCTGAGGTAGGAGGATTGCTTAAGGCTGGGCGTTCAAGACCAACCTGGGCAACATAGCAAGACCTCGTCTCTACAAATTTTTTTTTTTTTTTTTTGAGACAGAGTCTTGCCCTATCGCCCAGGCTGGAGTGCAGTGGCGTGATCTCGGCTCACTGCAAGCTCCGCCTCCTGGGTTCACGCCATTCTCCTGCCTCAGCCTCCTGAGTAGCTGGGACTACAGGTGCCCGCCACCACGCCCAGCTAATTTTTTTGTATTTTTAGTAGAGATGAGGTTTCACCGTGTTAGCCAGGATGGTCTTGATCTCCTGACCTCGTGATCCGCTCGCCTTGGCCTCCCAAAGTGCTGGGATTACAGGCGTGAGCCACTGCACCCGGCCGCCCAAAAATTTTTTTTAAATTAGCTGAGCATGCTGGTGTGTGCCCATAGTCCCGGCTGCTCGGGAGGCTGAGGCAGGAGAATCACTTGAGCTCAGGAGTTTGAGACTGCAATGAGCTATGATCGGGTCACTGCACTCCAACCTGGTCAACAGAGTGAGACCCTGTCTCAAAAATAAATTAATTAAATTTTAAAAATAATAATAACACTGCTAAAAACACTTCTATAATTTTTTTTTTCTGGTGCAAACTATTTTCATGTCAGATATTTAAATCTCTTTTTTTTTTGAGACAGAGTCTTGCTTTGTCACCCAGGCTGGAGTGCAGTGGTGCGATCTTGGCTCACTGCAACCTCTGCCTTCCAGGTTCAAGTGATTCTCCTGCCTCAGCCTCCTGAGTAGCTGCGACTACAGGTGTGCACCACCACACCTGGCTAATTTTTGTATTTTCAGTAGAGATAGGGTTTCAACCATGTTGGCCAGGCTGGCCTTGAACTCCTGACCTCAGGTATCCGCCTGCCTCGGCCTCCCAAAGTGCTGGGATTACAGGTGTGAGCCACCACGCCCAGCCCTAAAATCTCTTGTTCTACCTTTTCTTGTCATCCTTTCATTAAAAAAAAGGAAAACCATGTATGCTACATTTTAACATCAAAAAAATATTATGTTTTGGATTTTCTGCACCTCTGTCCTTCAGAGTCAGAGATAATTGAGAGTTAAGTACAATCAACCTTAAAGTTGCCTTGCAAGCCACCAGGAAAGGCAGATATTGGAGAGGCAGAAGCTAGCTTCAGGATCATGTCCCTATAGTCAGTAACACACCAGCACCTAGGACCCTGCCACCTCTGCTCTTTTCTGGCCACCTCGAACAAACTGTTTTCCTTTTCCCAGGGCCTATGACCCTGCAGACTATGAGCATTTGCCAGTTTCTGCTGAAATTAAGGAACTCTTCCAGTACATCAGTAGGTGAGTACTAGGACCTCCCACCATACCCCACTATCCCTACCTTGCCCCAAACCTTTCCTATCTCTAGGCTGAAACAGGGCCATTCCCCTTAGATTTTTTTTTAGCCTGAATAGTAAAGTAACTTTTTCTGACTGTCTCTACCTTCCCTTGGCAATATCTCCTAGGTACACACCTCAGTTGATTGACCTGGACCACAAACTGAAGCCCTTCATTCCTGATTTTATCCCAGCTGTCGGGGATATTGATGCATTCTTAAAGGTATAGTCAGTACATCCTGAAAATGACTCCTTAAGTATTTCTTCTGATGCCCCTGTTACTCTTAACAGTTTCCCTAATTTCTTTGACTAGCATTGGCTAGTCATGTTCATTTCATTGGAGTTCTTAACCTTGCTCTCAACTCCAAATTACACTCATTGCTCTTAAGTAATACTTAATATCTCATTACACATTAACAGTTTGTCATGTATTTGCTTCCTAATTATCTATGACAACAGGTTCATATTTAAGCTGCTATGGATCATATTTTTTTTCTGAATAGTATTGAGTACAGCATGATAAGCATGCTTTTAATACTAGTAATAATGATGAACCAGAAGTGTTCTTCCTCTTTAACTTATTGGAAACATTTTCCTTTCTGCTTTCTTACCTTTTTCTTAACCAGGTCCCACGTCCTGATGGAAAGCCTGACAACCTTGGCCTATTGGTATTGGATGAACCTTCTACAAAGCAGTCAGACCCTACAGTGCTCTCACTCTGGTTAACAGAGAATTCTAAGCAGCACAACATCACAGTAAGATACTAGCTTAGTATAGGCCCCAGCTGGAGAGGGCCAAGAGTGGAGGAGGCCTTGCTGGCACTCATACAGTTGACTTACTGCCTGTCAAAAGAGATGGGCCCGGGCGCGGTGGCTCATGCCTGTAATCCCAGCACTTTGGGAGGCCGAGGCGGGTGGATCATGAGGTCAGGAGATCGAGACCATCCTGGCTTAACATGGTGAAACCCCGTCTCTACTAAAAATACAAAAAAAAAATTAGCAGGGTGTAGTGGCGGGCGCCTGTAGTCCCAGCTACTCAGGAGGCTGAGACAGGAGAATGGTGTGAACCCGGGAGGCGGAGCTTGCAGTGAGTCGAGATCATGTCACTGCACTCCAGCCTGGGCAACAGAGCTAGACTCCATCTCAAAAAAAAAAAAAAAAAAAAAAAAGAGATGGTTATTGCTTTGGGCCAGCTCTATTTTTAAATGACAGCTTTATTTATATATAACTTAAATACCAGCAAGTTTAGCCTTTTAAATTGTACAACTTATTAGTTTTAATATAATCACAGTTTTGTAGCCATGACCACTACCTAATTTAGAATATTTCATCACCTCAAAAAGAAACTTCATACCCATTACTATTCACTCCTCATTCTCCCACTTCCTCCTAGACCCTGGTAATTATTTCATTCCTTCATTATGGCCGAATAATATCCACTGTATGGATTTACCAGATTTTCTTTATTCATTCTCTAGTTCTGTCCACTCTTATTAATAATGGTGCTTTGAATATTTGTATACAAGTTTTTGTGTAGGTATATATTGTTATTCTGTTGGGTATATACATAGGAGTAGAATTGCTGGGCCATATGGAAACTCTATGTTTAGCCATTTGAAGAACTACCAAACTGTTTTCCAAAGTGGCTGTACCATTTTACATTCCCACCAGCAATGAATGAGAGTTCCAGTTTCTCTACATCCTCATCAATACTTTTTGTTTGTATTTTTTATTCTAACCATCCTAGTAGGTGTGAAATGGTATTTCTTTTTTTTTTTTTTTTTGAGACAGTTTCACTCTTGTTGCCCAGGCTGGAGTGCAATGGCGTGATCTTGGCTCACCACAACCTCCACCTCCCGGGTTCAAGGGATTTTCCTGCCTCAGCCTCCCGAGTAGCTGGGATTACAGGCATGCGCCACCACGCCCAGCTAATTTTGTATTTTTAGTAGAGTCAGGGTTTCTCCATGTTGGTCAGGCTGGTCTCGAACTCCTGACCTCAGGTGATCCACCCACCTCGGCCTCCCAAAGTGCTGGGATTATAGGTGTGAGCCACCAAGCCCAGCCTAAATGGTATTTCATTATGGTCAGTCCTGCCATTTTGACCTGCTGCCTTTCCATGGCTTCAGCAAATTATTTTTTTTTGAGACAGGGTCTCGCTCTGTTACCCAGGCTGGAGTGCAGTGGTGTGATTGGGGCTCACTGTAGCCTCGATCTGCAAGCAATCCTGCTACCTCAGACTCCCAAGTAGCCAGGACAGACCACAGGTGTGTGCCATCATGCCTGGCTAGGTTTTTTTTTTTTTTTAATTTTTATTTTATAGAGGTAGGGTCTCCCTATGTTGTCTAGGCTGACCTCAAGTGATCCTCCTGCCTCAGCCTCCCAAAGTGCTAGGACTGCAGGTGTGAGCCACTGCACTTGGCTTTTTTTTTTTTTAAAGACAGGATCTCGCTCTTGCCTAGGCTGGAGTGCAGTGGCACAGTCGTAGCTCACTGCAACCTCAAACGCCTGGGCTCAAGTGATCCTCTTGCCTCAGCCTCTCAAGTAGCTGAGACCACAGGCACACACCACCATGCCTGGCTAATTTTTAAATTTTTAGTACAGACAAGGTCTCACTATGTTGCCCAGGCTGGTCTTGAACTCCTAGCCTCAACTGATCCTCCCACCTCAGACTGCCAAAGTGCTAGGATTACAAGTGTGACCGCCATGCCTGGCCTGGCTGCAGCAGATTTTATCAGGGTTTCCTATCCCCTTCATTTGGCTACTGTTTCATGTGGCAGCAGCTGGCAGCAGCTGTCATCAGCAAGCTCGAATATGAAACAGCAGCAGATATAATGAGACACTGTAAAAACAAGAGAGCTACTTCAGTGCCATCAGCTAGGCTTTCTCCTTACTTTCCTAGCAACATATGAAAGTAAAAAGCCTAGAAGATGCAGAAAAGAATCCCAAAGCCATTGACACGTGGATTGAGAGCATCTCTGAATTACACCGTTCTAAGCCCCCTGCGACTGTGCACTACACCAGGTAAGAAATACCACATTCTTTGCAACAGTAACACATAGTAACCTTCACTACCTGTGAACTATTGCTCCTGAGAAGAGGCCCAGAGGCTGGGAACATATTTGATCAACCTGAGGTCCTGTGGATCCTGGCAACTACTGGCTGAGATTGTAGACATAAAGATTGTAATTTCTCTAGTATTACTTAGCTACCTCCTCCAAACCCCAGGCCCTGGGTAACTTTGGTATGCCCAGTCTAGGTTCTCCTGAAGCCTTCCTGACGTGCCAGATTGAAGACCTCTCCTTCATCCTAGAATATGCTGATCCAGAGGTTGCTGATGTTATCAGTTCACGTTTCTTGTTCATATTTACCTTTATACTTTTAGGCCCATGCCCGACATTGACACGCTGATGCAGGAATGGTCCCCGGAGTTTGAAGAGCTTTTGGGCAAGGTGAGTGGAAGGTAGCAGGAGGTAGGGTAAGAAAGTACAGTATTCGCTCTAGGGCCCAGTGTTTTTTCTCTTCCTCCATTATTATTATTGGTAACTTTTTTTTTTTTTTTTTTTTGAGACAGGGTCTTGCTCTTCCCAGGCTGCAGTGCAGTGGCATGATCATGGCTCACTGCAGCCTCTACCTCCCGGGCTCAAGTGACCCTCCCACCTCAGCCTTACCAGTAGCTGGGACCACAGGCATGCACCACCACACTCAGCCAGTATTTTAATTTTTGGTAGAGACGAGGTCTTGCTTTGTTGCCCAGGCTGTTCTCAAACTCCTGGGCTCAAGCAGTCCTCCTTCCTCAGCCTCCCAAAGTGCTGGGATTACAGGCATGAGCCACTCCACCCAGCGATCATTAATTTTTTTTGTTGAGATGGAGTCTCTCTCTGTCGCCCAGGCTGGAGTGCAGTGGCATGATCTCAGCTCACGGCAACCTCCACCTCCCAATTCAAGTGATTCTCCTGCCTCAGCCTCTCGAGTAGCTGGGATTACAGGTGCCTGCCACCATGCCACCATGCTAATTTTTGTATTTTAGTAGAGAAAGGGTTTCACCATGTTGGCCAGGCTGGTCTCGAATTCCTGACCTCAAGTGATCCGTCTGCCTTGGCCTCCCAAAGTGCTAGGATTTCATTAACTTTTTAATGGTAACACAGGAAACCCATGTATATGTGGTAATTTGATATATAAGAAAGATAGTTTTTTTTTTTTTTTTTTTGAGGCAGTCTCACTCTGTTGCCCAAGCTGGAGTGCAGTGGCATGATCTTGGCTCACTGCAACCTCTGCACCCCCCGCAGGTTCAAGCAATTCTCCTGCCTCAGCCTCCCAAGTAGCTGGGATTACAGGCATCTGCCACTGTGCCTGGCTAATTTTTGTATTTTTAGTAGAGACGGGGTTTCACCATCTTGGCCAGGCTGGTCTTGAACTCCTGACCTCGTGATCCACCCGCCTCTGCCTCCCAAAGTGCTGGGATTATAGGCGTGAGCCACCATGCCTGGCCAAGAAAGGTAGTTTTTTAAATGATTGGTGATAGAATTAGGGTATAATGAGACAATTATTTGAAAAAAATTAAAGTAGGTTTCTGCCTCAACTGTATACATATGTGAATTTCAGATGAATTAAAGAGTTAATGTGGGCCGGGCACAGTGGCTCATGCCTGTAGTCCTATAATTTTGGGAGGCTGAGGTGTGAAGATTGCTTGAGCTCAGGACCAGCGTGGGCAACATAAGGAAACTCTGTTTCCAAAAATAAACAAATAAATAAAAGAAGGGAAAAAAAGAGTTATTGTAAAAATAAAGCCATGTAAGTAATATAATAAAATATAGGAGATACAGAAGGAGCATGACTGAAAAAATAAATGAAATAAAATATAGGAGAAATTTAATTATCTCTTTTTAAAAAATTCAAGTGTCTTATAACTTAGGGAAATTTAATTCTATTAGGATAGTTAGGTGTTTCTCAGTGTAATAAGAAACTTAAAAGTCATATTGAGGCCGGGTGCAGTGGCTTAGGCCAGGCGTGGTGGCTCACACCTGTAATCCCAGCACTTTGGGAGGCCGAGGCAGGTAGATCACCTGAGGTCAAGAGTTTGAGACCAGCCTGGCCAACATGGCGAAACCCCATCTCTACTAAAAAAATACAAAAATTAGCTGGGTGTGGTGGTGGGTGCCTGTAATCCGAGCTACTTGGGAGGCTGAGGCAGGAGAATCACTTGAACCCAGGGGCGGAGGAGGGCGCGGAGGTTGCAGTGAGCAAAGATTGAGCAACTACACTCCAGCCTGGGTAATAGAGCGAGACTCCATCTCAAAAAAAAAAAAAAAAAAAGTCATAATGGAGTGGGAGGCTGAGATGGGAGGATTGCTTGAGCCCAGGAGTTTGAGACCAGCCTGGGCAACATAGACCCATCTCTGTTAAAACCAAAAGAAAAGGCCAGCCACAGTGGCTCACGCCTGTAATCCCAGCACTTTGGGAGGCTGAGGCGGGCTGATCATGAGGTCAAGAGATCGAGACCATCCTAGCCAACATGGTGAAACCCCATCTCTACTAAAAATACAATAATTAGCCAGGCGTGGTGGTGCACACCTGTAGTCTCAGCTACTTGGGAGGCTGAGCCAGGAGAATCGCTTGAACCTGGGAGGCAGAGATTGCAGTGAGCCGAGATCGTGCCACTGCACTCCAGCCTGGTGACAGAGCGAGACTCTATCTCAAAAAAAAAAAAAAAAAAGTCATAATGGAGAAAATGTGACAGTTTAAACTCATAGAAATGAAAGGTTCTACATACCAATAGATACCATAAACAAAGTTAAAAGACAGTAGCAGTCTGAGAAAAAATATTTTATATATGTATGTAATAGAAAAAATTACCGTCCAAGCAAAGAGCTCTTATATATCAATAAGAAAAGGAAACTGGGCCAGGCACGGTAGCTCATACCTGTAAATCCCAGCACTTTGGGAGGCTGAGGTGGGACGATCACTTGAGGCCAGGAGTTCAGGACCAGTCTGGGCAACAATAGGAGACTCTTCTCTACAAAAAAAAAAAAGAAAAGAAAAAAGGAGCTGGACATGGTGGCTCATACCTATAATCCCAGCACTTTGGGAGGCTGAGGTGGGCGCATCACCTGAGGCCAGGAGTTCAAGACCAGCCTGGCCAACATGGCAAAACCCCATTTCTACTAAAAAAATTTAAAAAATAGCTGGGTGTTGTGGCAGGCACCTGTAATCCCAGCTACTCAGGAGGCTGAGGCAGGAGAATCTCTTGAACCCGGGAGGGGTGCAGATGTTGCAGTGAGCCAAGATTGCACCACTGCACTCCAGCCTGGGTAATAGAGCAAGACTCCATCTCCAAAAAAAAAAAAAAGTCATAATGGAGTGGGAGGCCAAAATGGGAGTATTGCTTGAGCCCAGGAGTTTGAGACCAGTCTGGGCAACATAGACCCATCTCTATTAAAAGAAAAAAAAAAGGCCAGGTGCAGTGGGTCACGCCTGTAATCCCAGCACTTTGGGAGGGCGAGGCAAGAGGTCAAGAGATCAAGACCATCCAGCCAACATGGTGAAACCCCATCTCTACTAAAAATAGAAAAATTAGCTGGGCATGGTGGCGCACACCTGTAATGTAATCCCAGCACTTTGGGAGGCCGAGGCGGGCGGATCGTGAGGTCAAGAGATCAAGACCATCCTGGCCAACATGGTGAAACCCCATCTCTACTAAAAATACAAAAATTAGCCAGGCATGGTGGTGCACGCCTGTAGTCCCAGCTACTCGGAAGACTGAGCCAGGAGAATCGCTTGAACCCGGGAGGCGGAGGTTGCAGTGAGCCAAGATCGCGCCACTGTATTCCAGCCTCATGACAGAGTGAGACTCTGTCCAAAAAAAAAAAAAAGTCGTAATGGAGAAAATGTGACAGTTTAAACTCATAGAAATGAAAGGTTCTACATACCAACAGACACCATAAACAAAGTTAAAAGACAGTGGCAGTCTGAGAAAAAATATTTTATATATGTATGTAATAGAAAAAATTACCGTCCCAGCAAAGAGCTCTTATATATTAATAAGAAAAGGAAACTGGGCCAGGCACGGTAGCTCACACCTGTAATCCCAGCACTTTGGGAGGCTGAGGTGGGATGATCATTTGAGGCCAGGAGTTCAGGACCAGCCTGGGCAACAATAAGAGACTCTTCTCTATGAAAAAAAGAAAAAAAAAAGTCTGGGCGTGGTGGCTCACGCCTGTAATCCCAGCACTTTGGGAGGCCGAGGCGGGCGGATCACGAAGTCAGGAGATCGAGACCATCCTGGCTAACATGGTGAAACCCCGTCTCTACTAAAAATACAAAAAATTAGCCGGGCGCTGTGGCGGGCACCTATAGTCCCAGCTACTTGGGAGGCTGAGGCAGGAGAATGGCGTGAACCCGGGAGACGGAGATTGTAGTGAGCCAAGATAGCACCACTACACTCCAGCCTGAGCGAAAGAGTGAGACTCTGTCTCAAAAAAAAAAAAAAGAAAAGAAAAGAAAAGAAAAGTAAAAGGAGCTGGACACGGTGGCTCATGCCTGTAATCCCAGCACTTTGGGAGGCTGAGGCAGGTGGATCACCTGAGGTCTGGAGTTTGAGACCAGCCTGGCCAACATGGTGAGACCCTGTCTCTATTGAAAACACAAAAAAATTAGCCGGGCCTGGTGGCGCACATCTGTAATCCCAGCTACTCAGGAGGCTGAGACAGGAGAATTGCTTGAATCCAGGAAGTGGAGGTTGCAGAGAGCCAAGATCATGCCACTGCACTCCAGTCTGGGCAACAGAGCAAGACTCCGTCTCAAAAAAGAATTTTTTTAAAGTATCAAAACAGAAAAGGAAACTGAACAAAGATGACCAACAGGTCCTTCCTAGCCATCATGTTTAAACTGCTGCACCAGCTCCCCAGCATTCCCCGCCCTCTGTCCCTGCTTTTTCTTGATAACACTTATCTTCTAACATACCATAGACTTTATTTACTTATTTTGTTCTTCCCTACTAAAATGTAAGCTCTACAAAGACAGATTTTTTTTGTATATGAAGAATTGATTGTAAACACACAGAATTTGGAAACAGTCTCTTTCCTCAGAGCATTTTGAAGCTGTAGTTGAGGGGAAGGTGTCTGATTAGGGGATTGAATAGCTAGGTTGCAGTACATCCATTCAGTGAAATACTATGCAATGGAATATTATTTGGCCTTATTTTGCTCTAATATGAAGAAATATCAGTGATATATTGTTAAATGAAAAAAGCAAATTGCAGCAAGTTGCAGAACTATATGTACTCTGTTTTTTGTAAAAAGAGAAAAGAAGTTTTAAGAAACCAGTAGTTTAAAAACTTCACACTGTGACTTGTTTAGATCCAGAGCCTGTTACCTGAGTTAGATGTCATGCCCATTTTCTCTGTTCATATGGTGCCCTGGAATCATTAGGCATTATAACACCAAGTAATGCATATATAACTGTTAATACTTGCCCATAACTTGGTATCAGTTTCTTTTTCACAGATTCCCACAGGAAAAGAGTATGGCAGTGTATTTTACCTATAAAACGTATGACCAATTCCATACTGATCGGGGGAAAAAATAGCATGTTGTATTATTTTGCTAGGCTGCCATAACGAAGTACCATAGACTGAGTGGCTTAGACATCAGAAATGTATTATTTCACAGTTCTGGAGGCTAGTAGTCCAATAGTAGTCCAAGATCAATTTGTTGGCATGATTGATTCCCTCCCTCCCTTCCTTCCTTTTTTTTTTTTTACAGGGTATTACTCTATGCCCAGGCTGGAGTGCAGTAGCTCAATCTCAGCTCACTGCAGCCTCAACCTGCTGGACTCAAGCAGTCCTCCCACCCCAGCCTCCCAAGTAGCTGGGACTACAGATACTCAACACCACACCCGGCTAATTTTTTTGTAGAGATGGAATTTCACCATGTTGCCCAGGCTGGTCTCGAACTCCTAGGCTCAGGCGATCTGCCCACCTCAACCTCCCACAGTGCTGGTATTACAGGCGTGAAGCCACCGCGCCCCACCAAGATTGATTTCTTCTGAGGGGTCTCTTCTTGGCCATCTTCTGTCTGTGTCTTCCCATAGTCTTCCCTCTGTTATGTGTCTTTGTCCTGATTTCTTCTTCCTATAAGGACACCAGTCATACTGGATTAAGGCCCACCCTAATGACCTTGTTTTAATTTAATTATCTCTTTAAAGATGTTATCTCCAAATATAGTCACATTCTGAAGTACAGGGAGTTAGGAACTCAATATCTGAATTTTAGGGGAACACATTTCAGCCCATAACCTGTGTCTTATGCTAGAAGCTCTTTTGCTTCAGAGAGAGAGAGTGGTTCTGGGACCACTGACACCATCCTTTTGACTTTGGTCCTTCCATGCCCCTTCCAGGTAAGCCTGCCCACGGCAGAGATTGATTGCAGCCTGGCAGAGTACATTGACATGATCTGTGGTGAGTTCCTCTTTCCTTTCCTCGTCCCCATCTCTGGATAGAGACACTCTAGGCTTTTGGACAGGCTTGTTTACTCTGGGAAGATAGTATCTTGAGTTTTATCCTTCACTTTAAGCCCGTTGTGCTCTTTGGCAGCACTCAAAGGTGGTGTTTGGGCTTATGTGACTACCTGCTGGGTATTTAACCCCCAAAGTCATAGCGACACCCCATCTGCCAGGGCTTTGCCTATGCTAAACAGAAGTGCCTCTAATTCCCAGAGTTTGTTTGGTTCTGTTCCTGGAAGTTCTTCTTCGTTTCAGCCATTCTAGACATCCCTGTCTACAAGAGTCGGATCCAGTCCCTCCATCTGCTCTTTTCCCTTTACTCAGAATTCAAGAACTCACAGGTGAGCCAAGCGTCAGGGGTTGACTTAAGCTGTAGAGAGGATCACTACAGTTTCTACTGTTCTGAGCCTGCTGTGATTGCATCCTATAGCGATGTAGGATGTCTCTGCCCAGTTACCTTCACCCTTTCCCATAATTAGGAGAGCAAAGGAGGCAGGGATGGAGTTTTCAAGGGGAAAGTGGAGGAAAAAAAGGGTGGGTAGAAGTAGGAGTTGTGGGCCTTAGATGAAATCAGGTGAGGATCTACAGAGGACACTCATTCTTTCAGAACCAAGTGGCCTCATGAATGGAAGCAGGAAGGAAATAAAGGGGGTTCATTTTAAAGAAATTAATTCTTGTTAAAATATAGCAATTAGCATATCCCTAATACTCAATATTCCCTCTCCTCTTCCTTGCAGCATTTTAAAGCTCTCGCTGAAGGCAAGAAAGCATTCACTCCTTCATCCAATTCCACCTCCCAAGCTGGAGACATGGAGACATTAACCTTCAGCTGAGACACCTCCCAAGCTGCTGTTTCAAGGCTGAGCTGGCCCCTCTGCCCCAGCTGAGATGCACAGATCGTTGTCAGCTACTTGATGTCCTTGCCCATGCCACAGCTTGGCTCAGGGGCAGTGCATGTCCTGCTGCCCTCTCTGCCAGAGGGCACAGAACATGTTTGTTTAATGAACCTGCCTGCCTCAGATTGCTGTCCCCGGGGAGTTAATGCATCTACACCACTGTGGGGATTTGAGTTATAAGAATTGGAATTTCTGAGATCCCATGGAGGTTAGATTGGGAGGAAAGCTTAAAAGATGTCCTTTTTGTGAGAGGGATGGAATTGTTTTCTTTCATTCGTAAAGTTAGTAAAGATTTTATAAATCAAATGCTCTATTATATTGTCAGATTATTCTGCTATTTAATATGAAAGAGAAAAGGCTGACTGAGCATAACGCAGAGACACAGGAACTTTGCTTAGTAATGGGCATTAAATGAAGAGTAGTTAAAGCAAACACATTTTGTGAAATAAAATGAAACCCCAATCCTCCAAGATTGGCAGTCGAGGGGAATCATTTTTCCTCTGGAATTTAATTTTTCTAAGGGTCTCTCTTCAGTTAATGCCACCTTCCTGAGGCTGTCTGGCTCCAGACCTGTCTGGTTGTGGTCTCAGGGAGCGTAGCTATTGCAGTAATCCAGGTGAGAGGTGATTGGGGTGGCAGTAGTAGAGATGGACAGATTCAGTAAATATTTTGGAGTTATGTCAGCCAAGCTCCAGTCAGGAAGTCTGAAACCATGCTAGTTATTTCTAACAAAGGGTGTTTGTTTAGCCAGGCACAGTGGCTCACGCCTGTAATCCCAGAACTTTGGGAGGCCCAGGCAGGCAGATCATGTGGTCAGGAGTTCGAGACCAGCCTGGCCAATAATATGGTGAAACCCCACCTCTACTAATAATACAAAAATTAGCCGGGTGTTGTGGTGCATGCCTGTAGTCCCAGCTACTCAGGAGACTGAGGCAGAAGAATCACTTGAATCCATGAGGTGGAGGTTACAGTGAGCTAAGATCGTGGCACTGCACTCCAGCTTGGGCAACAAAGCAAAACTGCATCTCAAAAAAAAAAAAAAAAAAAAAAAAAAGGGGGTGTTTAATATGGGGAATTGGCCAGGTGCAGTGGCTCATGCCTGTAATCCCAGCACTTTGGGAGGCTGAGGCGGGTGGATCACTTGAGGTCAGCAGTTCAAGACTGGCCTGGCCAACATGGTGAAACCCTGTCTCTACCAAAAATACAAAGAATTAGCTGGGTGTGGTGGTGGGCACCTGTAATCTCAGCTACTCGGGAGGCTGACAGGAGAATCACTTGAACCCAGGAGGTGGCAGTTGCAGTGAGCCAAGATCGCGCCACTGCGCTCCAGCCTGGGCAACAGAGCAAAACTCTTTCTCAAAAAAATATATAATAATATGATAAATTGGTTACAAAAGTGTTGTAGAGGCTGAAGGAGCAAAAGGGAGAACGGAGGGTACTGAGGAACATAAAAGTCAAAGGGGTGGTAGTCATTGCCGGCGCTGGTAGCAGAGGTACTGTCTAAAAAAACAAAACAAAACAAAATCAATACCATCAGCCTAATAGATAGATACACAATAAACACATGGGTAGGAGAGGAACTGTTTCTTAAAAACCCTTTAACTATGATCATCATGCTTGAGTTTAAGGAGCAGGCACGTTTGAGCTGATGACAAACTTTGAGCTGACAAAACTGAGGCTTACAGCAACCTCCACCTCCCGGGTTCAAGCGATTCTCCTGCCTATGCCTCCCGAGTAGCTGGGATTACAGGCATGCACCACTACACCTGGCTAATTTGTTTTGTATTTTCAGTAGAGATGGGGTTTCACCGTGTTAGCCAGGGTGGTCTCAATCTGCTGACCTCATGATCCGACTGCCTCAGCCTCCCAAAGTGCTGGGATTACAGGCATGAGCCACTGCGCCCAGCCTCACCCAGCAAATTTTTGGTTTTTTGTTTTGTTTTGTTTGTTTGTTTGAGACAGAGTCTCGCTCCGTCACCGAGGCTGGAGTGCAGTGGTGCGATCTTGGCATACCGCAGCCTCTGCCTTCTGGGTTCAAGCAATTCTCCTGCCTCAGCCTCCCCAGTAGCTGGGATTACAGGCATGCACCACCACGGCTGGCTAATTTTTGTATTTTTAGTAGAGAAGGGGTTTCACCATGTTGCCCAGGCTGGTCTTGAATTCCTGCCTTTAGGTGATCTGCCTGCCTTGGCCTCCCAAAGTGCTGGGATTATAGGAGTAAGCCACTGTGCCCAGGCTTAATTTATATATATATATTTTTTTTGTAGAGGCAAGTTCTTGTTATGTTGCCCGGGCTGGTCTCCAACTCCTGGCCTCAACTCATCCTCTGGTCTTGGCCTCCCAAAGTGCTGGGATTATAGGCATGAGCCACTGCGCCTGGCCCTCAATATTTATTTATGATTTGCTATTGTTTGCCTATTTGTCCCCTCCAAAACTCATGTTGAAATTTAATCCTCCATGCGGCCGTATCAAGAAGTGGGGCCTTTAAGAGGTGTTTGGGTCACGAGGGCTCTGCCCTGATGAGTGGATTAATCCACTTATAGATTAATGGGTATTAAATGCATTGGCGGCTTATCATGGGAGTGTGACTGGTGGCTTTATAAGAAGAGAGACCTGACTTAGCATGTCCAGCCCCCTTGCCATGTGATGCTCTGCATTGCCTCAGAATTCTGCAGAGTCCCCACAAGCAAAAAGACCCTCACCAGATGTACCCCTCAACCGTGTACTTCCCGGCCCCCAGAATTCTAAGTGAATTAACGCAGGAACAGAAAACCAAACAGTGCATGTTCTTACTTGTAAGTGGGAGCTAAAAAGGCCAGGCACAGTGAGTCACACCTGTAATCCCAGCACTTTGGGAGGCTGAAGCCGGAGGACTGCTTGAGCCCAAACGTTTGAGACCAGCCAGGGAACGAAGTGAAACCACGTCTCTACAAAAAATACAAAATTAGCCAGGCATGATGGTATGCACCTGTGGTCCCAGCTACTCGAGAGGCTGAGGTAGGAGGATCGATTAAGCCCGGGAGGTCGAGGCTGCAGTGAGCCGTGATTGTGCCACTGCACTCCAGCCTGGGTGACAGAATGAGACCCTGTCTTAAAACATATATAAAAATAAGAGCTAAACATGGAGCACACATGGACATAAACATGGGAAGAACAGACACTGTGGACCACTAGAGTGGTTGAAAAACTACCTATTGGATACTATGCTCACTACCTGGTGTAATACCAGGTAACAATCCTGCACATGTACCCTGTGTATCTAAAATAAAAGCTGAATTTAAAAAAAAATTTGTTTTTAATAAATGACCCAGTTTTAGGTATTGTTATAAGTAACAAAAAATGGACTAAGACATTGTTCTTTTGTTAGGTGAAGTTTCTTTTTCTTTCTTTTTTTTTTTTTTTTTTGAGACAGGGTCTCGCTCTGTCACCCAGGCTGGAGTGCAGTGGCACAATCTTGGCTCACTGCAAGCTCCGCCTCCCAGGTTCAAGCCATTCTCCTGCCTCAGCCTCCCGAGTAGCTAGGACTACAGGTGCCCGCCACCACGCCCGGCTAATTTTTTGTATTTTTAGTAGAGACGGGGTTTCACTGTGTTGGCCAGGATGGTCTCGATCTCCTGACCTCATGATCCGCCCGCCTCGGCCTCCCAAAGTGCTGGGATTACAGGCGTGAGCCACCGCGCCTGGCCTGTTAGGTGAAATTTCTAAACAGTGAAAAGTACAAATCAAATTAACATTTGATCAGTTTTTAAACAACAGCTTTATTGAGATCTAACTCACATACCATAAGTTCATCCTTGTGTAAGTGTTTTTAGTATGTTCACAAAGTTGTGCATCTATCACTACGAATTCCAGAACATTTTCATCACCCAAAAAAAGAACCCCATATTCACCAGTAGTCACTCCCCATTCTGCCCTCCCCCCAGACCCTGGCAACCACTAACTTGCTCTCTGACTCTGCAGATTTGCCTACTCTGGACATTTCATATAAATGGAGTCAAACAACGTGTGATCTTTTGGGTTTGGCCTTTCACTTAGCATAATGTCATCAAGGTTCTTTCATGTTGTAATCTGCTAGGTTTTGATCTGCGTAACAAGCAGGAGTCTCTTATCTGTGTCTTCTGAAAAAAAGAGTGTTTGGCTTTCATCAACTTCTCCAAGGGGTCTGTCACCCGACAAAGGAACAAGGAATCCCTGATCTAAGGGATGTGTATCGAGAATTGGGACAGTAGTTTGCCAGTCCACCCCCTACTGAATATTTGGCAAGATGGAAGCCTTGTCAGGAAGAGTAAACTTTCTGATAATTAAGACCTTGGGTGCAGCTGAGAGGAGCTCAGAGCTTGCAGTCTTGCCAAGGGGCTATCAAAGGAAGAGCCCCAGGACCTTCTGAGGGAGCATGGATGAGCAAGTCAAAAGAAGTGACAGCAAGGCCCTCTGGCTAAGAAAAATTTTGGAGTGGCAAGGAGCTCACACGCAAAATCAGTAGAGGCTAGAACTCAGCTCCTTTCAGGTGGCTGGCACGGCCTTAGCCATTCTATGGAGGAAAACACTGAACAAGAGAGAAAGGAGGAAAGGGCATGAACCAGAAGCCCCCACAGCCATGGAAGCCAAGCCAACCCGTAGTCCCAGCTAGTGGGGAGGCTGAGGCAGGAGAATGGCAAGAACCCGGGAGGCGGAGCTTGCAGTGAGCCGAGATTGCGCCACTGCACTCCAGCCTGGGCAACAGAGCGAGACTCTGTCTCAAACAAAAACAAAAACCAGAAGATAAATCTGCGCTCAAAACGTCATCCCATTTCTAGGCTTTTCCCGCCTCATGATTCTCCAATGTAATTTTTTTTTTTTTTTTTTTTTGAGACGGAGTCTTGCTCTGTTGCCCAGGCCGGAGTGCAGTGGCATGATATCGGCTCACTGCAACCTCCGCCTCCCGGGTTCAAGCAATTCTCATGCCTCAGCCTCCTGAGTAGCTGGGACTACAGGTGCACACCACCATGCCTGGCTAATTTTTGTATTTTTAGTAAAGATGGAGTTTCACCATGTTGGCCAGGCTGGTCTCGAACTCCTGGCCTCAAGTGATCTGCCCACCTCTGCCTCCCAAAGTGCTGGTATTACAGGTGTGAACGATTGTGCCTGACCAAAAATTAAAGAAAAAATCACAGCCCATCGACAGAGCCGATGAAAACTTACACTTGGGAAAGTACACCCTCCACAATACATGGTGCTGGGAAAATTGGATAGCCACCTGCAGAAGAACGAAACTGGACCCCTTATCTCTCATGGTATATAAAAATCAACTCAAAGTAGATTAAAGACTTAAACATAAGACCTGAAACTATAAAAATACTAGAAAAAAACCTAGGGAAAACTCTCCTGGACATTGGTCTAGGCAAAAAATTTATGACCTGGCCGGGCGCGGTGGCTCATGCCTGTAATCCCAGCACTTTGGGAGGCCAAGGCAGGTGGATCACAAGGTCAAGAGATCGAGACCATCCTGGCCAACATGGTGAAACCCTGTCTCTACTAAAAATACAAAAATTAGCTGGGTGTGGTGGCACGCACTTGTAGCCCCAGCTACTTGGGAGGTTGAGGCAGGAGAATCGCTTGAACCCGGGAAGTGGAGGTTGCAGTGAGCCGAGATCACACCACTGCATTCCAGCCTGGCAACAGAGCGAGACTCCGTCTCAAAAAAAAAAAAAAAAAAAAAAAAAAAATTTATGACCAAGACCTCAAACGCACAGCAACAAAAACAAAAATAGACAAATGGGTCTTAAACTAAAAAGCTTCCGCACAGCAAAATAAATAATGAACAGAGTGAAGAGACAATCTGTTGAATGGGAGAAAATATTCACAAACTATTCATCCAACAGGGGATTAATGTCCAGAATATTCAAGGAATTCAAACAACTCAACGGGAAAAGAAACCAAATAATTCCATTAAAAAGTTGGCAAAGGACAAGAATAGACATTTCCTTTTTTTTTTTTTTTGAGACGGCCTTACTCTGTTGCCCAGGCTGGAGTGCAGTGGCATGATCTCAGCTCACTGCAACCTCCGCCTCCTGGTACAAGCGATTCTCCTGCCTCAGCCTCCCAAGTAGCTCGGATTGCAGCTACGTGCCACCATGCCCAGCTATTTTTTGTATTTTTAGTAGAGATGGGGTTTTGCCATTTTGGCCAGGCTGGTGTCAAACTCCTGAGTGCAAGTGATCCGCCTGCCTCGGCCTCCCAAAGTGCTGGGATTACAGGTGTGAACCACCATGCCTGGCCGACATTTCTCAAAAGAAGACATACAAACGGCTAACAGGTATATGAGAAAATGCTCAACATCACTAATCATCAGAGAAATGCAAATCAAAACCACAATGAGATACAAGCTTACCCAAATCAGAACAGCTATTATTAAAAAGACAAAGCCTGGCGCAGTGGCTCACGCCTGTAATCCCAGCACTTTGGGAGGCAGAGTTGGGCAGATCACGAGGTCAGGAGTTCAAGATCAGCCTGGCCAATATGGTGAAACCTCATCTCTAGTAAAAATACAAAAATTAGCCAGGCATGGTGGTGCACGCCTGTAGTGCCAGCTACTGGGGAGGCTGAGGCAGAAGAATTGCTTGAACCTGGGAGGTAGAGGTTGCAGTGAGCTGAGATCGTACCCCTGCACTCCAGCCTGGGTGACAGAGCAAGACTCTGTCTCAAATAAATAAATAAATAAATAAATAAATAAATAAATAAATAATAATTACAGATATTGATGAGGATGAGGAGAAAAGGGAACTCTTATACTCTTATATTGGTGGGAATGTAAACTAGTACAACCACTATGGAAAACCGTATGGGGATTCTCTCTTTTCTTTGGAGACAGGGTCTCACTCTGTGGCCCAGGCTGGAGTGCAGTGGAGTGATCTCAGTCACTGCATCCTCTGCCTCCTGGGCTGAAGTGATCCTCTTGCCTCAGCCTCCCAAGTAGCTGGCACTACAGGTACACACCACCATGCCCAGCTAATTTTTGTGTTTTTGTAGAGATGGGACTCTCACCATGTTGCCCAGGCTGGTCTTGAACTCCTGGGTTCAAGCGATCCGCCCGCCTCGGCCTCCCAAAGTGCTAGGGTTACAGGTATGAGTCACCACACCCGGCCTGTAATTTCTCAAAAACTAAAAATAGGATTACCATTCAATCCAGCAATCCTACTTCCGGGTATCTCCAAAAAGGAAAAGAAATCAAAATATCAAAGAGATGCCTGCACTTTCATGTTTATTGCTGCACTATTCACAATAGCAAATATCCAGAATCAACCTAAGTGTCCATCAATTGATGAATGGGTGAAGAAAATGTGGGTGAAAGAAAATGTGGGATAAACAAAAGAAGTGAGTTAAAGGGTACAAACATATAGTTGGAATAAATTCAATGCTTGATAGCAGAGTGGGGTGAGTATAGTTAACAAAAGTGTATTGTACTTGGGTAATGGACACCTTGAATATCCTAACCTGATTACTACACATTATACACATGTCACACCAGCCTGGGCAATAGAGTGAGACCCTGTCTCTACAAATTTTTTTTTTTTTGGACGGAGTCTTGCTCTGTCACCCAGGCTGGAGTGCATTGGCGTGATCTCGGCTCACTGCAATCTCTGCCTCCTGGGTTCCAGCATTTCTCCTGCCTCAGCCTCCCGAGTAGCTGGGACCACAGGCACATGCTACCATGCCAGGCTAATTTTTTGTATTTTAGTAGAGATGGGGTTTCACCATGTTGCCCAGGCTGGTCTCGAACTTCTGAGCTCAGGCAATCCACCCGCCTCGGCCTCCCAAAGTGCTAGAATTACAGGCGTGAGCCACCATGCCTGCCCCCTCCAAATTTTTTTAATTAGCTGAGCACAATGGCACACACCTGCAGTTCCAACTAGTCATGAGGCTGAGGTGGGAGGATCCCTTGAACACAGGAGTTCAAGGCTGTAGCGAGCTATGATTGCACCACTGCACTCCAGCCTGAGTCATAGAGCAAGACACACACACACGTGCTCTCTCGCGCTCTCTCTGTATATACACATACATACATAGATATGTTACAAAATTTCAATGAACCTCATAACTTTGTACCAAAAAAAATCACATCCCAGTCTGAGCCTTCTGTTCCCAAGGGCAGGACAAAGGGGCTCAGCATACTTTAGCCCAGTCCTGAGGTGGGAAGAAGCAGCTGAGTGAGGACCAAGTGAGAATCAGATGCTAGTTATAGCCAAGAGCCCCTGAAATAGAAAATGCCAATCCGGCCATTGGGAACACTATAATTAAAGAAATATTATTTATTTTTCTGAAGCACATTTGGTAATGTCAGAGTTGAGTGGTGGGTATACAGGTGCTTGCTATATTTTTTCCACTGTGAGACTGGAAAACTTCATTTAAAAAACATATTAGGCCGGGCGCAGTGTGGCTCATGCCTGTAATCCCAGCACTTTGGGAGGCTGAGGCGGGTGGATCACCTGAGGTCGGGAGTTCAAGACCAGCCTGACCAACATGGAGAAACCCCATCTCTACTAAAAATACAAAATTAGCTGGGCATGGTGGTGCATGCCTGTAATCCCAGCTACTTGGAAGGCTGAGGCAGGAGAATCACTTGAACCCAGGAGGCAGAGGTTGCAGTGAGCCGAGATCACACCATTGCACTCCAGCCTGGGCAACATGAGCAAAACTCTGTCTCAAAAAAAAAAAAAAAAAAAAAAAAGCATATTAGAAGGCTGGGTGTGGTGGCTCACACCTGTACTCCCAGCACTTTGGGAGGCCGAGGTGGGCAGATCACTTGAGGTCAGGAGTTCGAGACCAGTCTGGCCAACATGGTAAAACCCCATCTCTACTAAAAATATAAAAATTAGATGGGCGTGGTGGTAGGCGTCTACAGTCCCAGCTACTTGGGAGGCTGAGGCAGGAGAATCGTTTGAATCTGGGAGGCGGAGGTTGCAGTGAGCCAAGATCGCGCCGCTGCACTCCAGCCTGGGCGACAGAGTGAGACTCCATCTCAAATAAAACAAAATAAAACAAAAACAAAAACATATTAATAGAAGAAATGAAGCAGAGATATGTAAATGAATTCAGTCAAGTTTATTAAACTTGCTGTGTGCTCAGCACCGCCCTAGGCAGTAACATGAAAAACATTACAAAAGAAGATCTCAACAAGGGAAAAATATATTCTGTACTATACTAATTTCCAATCATTTACATGTTGCTTTTTAAAGCGTTCTTAGGTCATTTTGGGGTATGTGGTCTCCTTCTTTCTCCATGTTCCCCTAAAGCTTCCACACTGTTGAATTATGTGCCTGTGGCGACCATCCTCCAGGAAGGGCACCTTCCTGCTGGTGAGGCAACCATGGGTTGGTCAGGGCTGGGGTCCCGTGGTGGAGGAGACATGCTGAGAGAAAAACCATCAACCCCGAGAGCTCAGGACACTCACAGTGAATCCCAGAAGGCCAAACGTGGGGAAGCCACAAAGAGGGCTCTGGGCCCCTCACTCACCCCCTCCCCTAGGGGATGTGCTTAAAGTGCTAACGCCGTAGGAAAATGATGCATAGCTACAAGCCGTCCTGGGTGCTACTAGACTCATCGCCTGCCTCTTCCTCCCTAACTTGTGCTAATACTGGGCGATGGCACAGGCCAATAGAAAAGTCTAGTGCCCAGTGAAGTAGTAGAGAAGGTCCAGCGTGTAACCTAGAATTCCCAAGAGGAGGTGGGGACAGAAGAGAAGAAGTGAAGGGCAGAGACATGTGCAGCAAAAAGGACGTTTGTGCTTGGCCGGTACCCCTGGGTCAGGGGTTGGTTTCTGTGCAAAGGGCAACTGGGTTCTGCACAGCTAGCAGGGTCCTAAATTTTACCGGAGGGAACAAGGCTACATAGCATAGGAAGGAGGAAAATCCATGCAGGGCCCTCCCTGTCCCCCATACAGGCACGCCCCCATGCCTACTGTACAAGGTGCTGTGGAGTACTGGGGTGGGGCATACAGCAGGCCATGCCACACTTGGATGCTGGATGACATCTGAACACCCCTGGCCAAAGAGCTCCCTCTGGAAGGGCCCAGTCATCACATGCAGGGCCTACCCTGAGTCAGGATGAGGGGCTTACGTCCAACTGGTAGCCTTGCCAAAGATACCTGTGCCCCTGCGGGTTACAGCCCAGTGAAATGCATCACGTGCATGACATAGAGGGCACCCCAGCCAGGAGGGCAAGCAAAAGTGGCAGTGGCATAACTTCTTCACATTGGTGATGTAGCTAGGCAGAGGATGCCTTGGAGGAATGGGAGGGTGTCCAGAGGCCAAGAGAATACTCCTGTCTCGCCCTCGGCTCAGAGCCAGATCTCATCACTGCTCACGCTGGACACTCGATAGATATAGCCCAGCATTGGAAGGCGGATGAAACCTGCGGGATCAAAGAAGCCCGCGGGGACTCAGTAACGCTTGTTCCTTGGAATTTGGAGAGCTCTCTCTGCCTCCTGGGCACTTGGAGGCCTCTGGCATAAGCACAGGGCTTGGGGGCAGGGGAGGAGGGTGGCAGGCCCCTTCCCCAGTACCTCGGCTGGTGAGGAGGCCGCCGGGCTCCGGGTCCAGAAGCTCTGGCCGGCTGTTGTTCTGAGCCATCTGCCGGTCTGCTGGTTTCACTGCTGGTTGACAAAGAGGGCAGTGTTCAGGACGAGGAGTGTGCCTGATGGGGCCTCGCCCCTCCCAAGCACCAAGTTCTTTTTCTCAGAAGCACTTCTGGAGATTAAGCAGGGGCAAAGAGCAGGGCCCTAGATATACCTCTGGAATCTGGAGTGAGGTCATTGAGCTGAAGGTTGGACGGGAGGGACATGTTCTCCCGTGGCAGGCGCACGTTGTTGAGTTTTAGGTTGTTGGAGTCACTACAGGGAGGACAAAGTTCGGGATGGATATGAGTCCCGGCACAGGCACTCATGGCTGCCTCTACCAGAAACCCCAGGCTCCCTCCTGTTCCCATCCTGCATTTCGGTTAGGCTTGTCCACCCAGCCCAAGGAAGAGTTACCTTGATATCAGAGATGGGCGCCGGGAGGGGCCTGTGGAGAAAGAAACCATGTCCCTAATTCTCAGTGTGCCCTCCCACGCTGGGCTGTCCTACCCTTTCAGACCCAGGACCCTCAGGCAAGGGGTCTCTCAAATGCCCAGGCCTGGCCCTGGGGCCAGAGACTGGGTTCCCAGTGCTTGACCCTGCTACCTGGGATGCATGTCACCGTACCCATGGCCACCCCCTGGAAGTGCTCTGCCACCGTCAGAGATGACCGGTTCTGCCCAGCTGCACTTGCTGTCTTGGCTGCTGCTCAGCCTGACCTCATCCACACTGCCCCCAGTGTCCCTGGCCTACCTTTGGTTTTCTTCTCTTTTCTGCAGACCAGGCAGGCCACCAAGGTGCTGAACCCCACGAGGGTGCCCAGGGCAAGCCCAGCAGCCACAACAATGCCCAGCAGTGGCACTTCCACCCGGGTAGCCAGAAGCCCTGGAGGATGTCCTCTGTGTCAGGTCCCAAGTGGGTAGTGCCCCAGCCCCAACATGCCATAGGTACTACTCTGCCCTCCTTGCCCAGGGTGGCTGGGGACAGTTCATCCACAAGACCCAACCACAGGGCAACAAGTATTCCCATTTCTGTATGGGGACGGGACCCCTGAGCCCACCTGAGGCTTTGCAGGGCCGCTTGCTGGCCATGCTCACCTGGGGCTGGAAGCGACGCACTGGTGACACCCACGTCATTGGTGGCCACCACCGAGAGGTTGTGTGCCAGGCTGCGGAGCTGCAGCTGCACCGTGTGGTTGGTGAGCCAGGGGTAGTTCTGCGCATCCAGCACCAGGAAGTCAGAGGTGTTGACAGTCACTGGCCCATCCTGGTCGATCCAGGTGACATTGGCAGGCGGGTTGGCACGCACCAGGGCAAACAGGACAACCAGGAGGCCTGGGCCCTGAGCTTCCTGGTACTTGGCGCCGACTTGGGCAATCTCTGGCTTGACTGGTACAAAGCAGAGGCCAATATGCTCTCACCACAGCCCCTCATACTTCTAGCCCTTTCTTCCCTAACCCAGATGGGAGCCAGGGGCCTGGGCCTCTCCTCAGAGGGGATGCTGAGGAACAGGATGGCTGGGTCTGCCAGAGAGGCAGCATTTCGGAGTGATTATGAGTGTAAATACTAGAGCCAAATGCCCAGATGTGAATCCTGGCTCTGCTTCTTACCAGCGGGATCATCACCCTGGGCAGATTGCTTACCTCTTTCTGCCTCAGTTTTCTTATTTGTAAAATGGTGACGACAATAGTAATGACCTCATGGGGTTACTCAGAGGATCAAATGAGTTCATATTTGCAAAGTGCTTAAGTGTCTGCTAAATGTCCTGCAGACCACCTGCCTGGTGGGTGCTGGGGGTCCCTGGGCAAAGAACCTCTCTCCCTGCCCACCTCAGGGCCACTCACATTGCACATTAAGGATGACAGAGGCGTTGGCTGATCGGCCACTGCTGGGGTCCTGCAGGGAGCAGTTGAGCTCATGCTGGGCCCGATGGGCAGTGACAGTGAAGGTGCTGGTGCCTCCAGAGAAGGCCTCCCCTCCCACGCTCAGCAGTCTTGAGGTGCTGGCCTCCTGCAGCTGTCCATCCAGATACCAGGCCAATCTGGGGGTGCCAGGCCCCCCTGCCACCCGGCAGGTGAAGGCGTGGCGTTCATTCTCCCGAAGTGCCCGCTCAGCCCAGGTCTGACCATCTATTTGTGGCTCCAACTCCCCCCAACCTGGAACACAGCAGGGGGCCTCTGGGAAGGGCTCAGGCACAGTTGGTACTGTGCTGTGACCAGGAATTGGCCCAGTGAGAGAAGCAGCAGGCCAAAGGAAAGGGCGCCTGAGTCCTCTCACCAGGGACTGGCTGGTTGGACCTAGGGTAGGTGGGTGAAGGGGACAGGGACTCCAGGGCTTGGGGCCTGGAGTGGGTACCCAAACAGAAGTGCAGACAGGGGAGAGAGGGGGCTTTGGAACCCAGAAGGACTTGGTCAACGACTGAACAGGGGTGTACCTGAGCTCAGAAGGGCTGGCAGGAGCAGCAGTGTGTGCCGGAGGGCGGCTGGGCCCGGAGGCAGCGCCATGGTGGCCCGGGCCTGGGCCCTAGGCTGCTGAGAGAAGGCGACGGGCCTCCCTGTCAGCCAGGTGACAGCAGGCAGGCCTAGCAATTGCTCCAGGAATTTACTCTCCAGAAACAAAAGGAACCATGTACGGAAACGCAAATGTAGACCAGCCCCCAGTGGCGAAGGCACGGACCCACCCAGCAGACACATGGACATCCTGCAGGCGCAGAAGCGAGCACTGACTCCAGGCTACAATACAAAGAGGCACACACCCGCAGATACGCAGAAGCAACGAGCATCCGTGCAACCACACCTTGCACACACGCACACTCACACACACTCATACTCCACGCGCCCCTCCCCCAAAGGGATCGCCTTTCTCCTAATCCTATCCTCTCTCCTGCCCTGTTCCCATCCTCTCTCCTGCCCTGTTCTCTCTCCCATCCCTCGCCCTACGCCCCCTTTCCTGATGTTGGTGGTTCCGGTGGATGTCGGCGGAAGAGGAGAGGGTCGGAGGGTGGGGTCGCCGAGCATCCCGCCCCCGCCCCCCGCCACCGGGGCGGCTCACCTGGCTCCCTTCCCGCGCGCCGCCGGAGCAACTGCTCAGGTCTGATGAGCACCGCAGTCCGCTGCAGGGGCGGGGGCTGCGCCAGGCGGGGCCAATCGATGCCCGACCACGGGCCCGAGGGGCCCTTACCCGGCAGGTGGGCGGCCGCGGCTCACCACCCCCCGGCTGGTCCCCAGCCCGCGCCGAGTACCCCCGAGTGCCCTTCTCTCCGGGCGCGGGCAGGACGCAGGAGCAGGCGGAGTCGGTGAGGCCCGACGGCTTTATTGGTTCAGGGCCCAGTCCCGTCCCCTCGCCCGCGGACGCCCGGGTCCGCGGCGCTCAGCGGCTGTCGCGGGGGCGGCGCAGCTGCCCCATCATGTCGGCCAGCATGCGGTTGCACAGCGCGGCGTAGGGGTTGAGCAGCACCAGCTGGCGCCGCGCGAAGGGGCTGCCCAGCCGTGCCGCCCTCTCGAAGTCCTTGCGGGCGTCGTCATCTCGGCCCTGCAGCCGCGCCAGGAGTCCGCGCTGCACAAAGCTCTGGCGGGCGGCGCGGCCCCGGCCGCCGCTCAGCTCCACCGCGCGTTCCAGATCCTCCAGGGCGCCTGCGGGACCGACGAGACGGGCGGGGCGGGGGTCAGCGGAGGCCAGGGCGGCCTTGCCCGAGCCCCAGCCCACCTGCGGCCGCGCGGATCACCGTGGTCCTTGCGGCTCCCGGGCGTGGCCATTTACAACCCGCTTCGCACCTGCTAGAGGTACGGATCGTTATTCCCATTACACAGATGAAGACTGTGGAAGAGTTAAGAGGATTTGCCGAGGGCTCTACAGCCAAGCCACTTAGTGGCAGAGCTGGGACTGAAGTCCAGGTCTCGCCTTGTTCCTATTATTTTCCACCCCTGATACACGAAAACATGAACGTTGCAGGATTCTGAATGGCCACTATGTTTATGAGTCTGGCCCACTGCCCGGGCAAGTAGCAGCCAATTTATTCCACACCTGTTATTAAGCATCCACTATGTGCCAGGTGACTGACTCTGAATGTCAGGGTTCAAAAAAATAATATTAACCGCACAATCATTTCTTAAAAGTACAATCAAGACAGTTTCTCATTGTTTTCCTTTTGAGGGCCCTTTTCTCTTTTCCATTGCTTTCTTTAGAACACCTTCTCTCTCCCCTGTATCCTGGACTGATTGCCTTTCATCATTCTTTGGTTATCTCCATGTATCTAATTTCCTTGGTCCTGGAGCCAGAGCTGGCCTGCACCATTTTTATTTTTATTATTCTCATAAAATACTTGGGTTGGGCCTCAGAACTCTGAACTCAGAACTTCAGGCAGCCAGCCACCTTCTTAAAGTCCACCAGGCTGGCTTCTTTCGGGCTCTGCTTCAATTCACTCATGTTCTCTAATCTCCCAAAGAGCCTGAGCCTCCGGAGAAGCACTCAGAATGCAGTACTCCTTGGTTTCCCTCAGACGAGCTGGTCTGGAGGAATCTCCAGTTGGAATCACCACTGCATCTCTCTGGGGTTTTGGTCTGCAGGCTGTCTCCAGTGATCTGGGGCACATAAGCCTGGATAAGGGGCTCCTGGGAGGTTCCCATCGTTCCTGGAGTGGACTCAAAACTCCCTAGCCTGGTATTGCTGGTTCTGGGAGCACCTGTGTCACCACTGCTCCTAACAGTCAAGTAGTACTAGGTTTCCGTGGTTTATACCTTCACATTAGCCTCATCTTTGGTCCCCAGCATGGTCCCATTGTCTTCACTTAATTAGAATAACCTGAATGCAGCAGGAGTTTTGGACCTCTACAGACTGTACCTTCTCCACCCACCAACTAACTCCCACTCATCCTTCAAAACTCGCCCTTCGGGAACAGGTCCCACGCTGACCCCTCTCAAACTTGTTTTGCTGGTCTCAGAATTATGTGTCTGCTCTGCCTCCTGGACTGGGAGCTTTTCGAGGAGCAGTATCATGTGGGGATTAAGAGCACACACTCGAGCCCTACCACCTGGCTGACATCCCAGCTCTGCTGCTGCCTGACTGTATGATAGTGGGCAAGTTACTTAGCCTCTTCATGCTTCAGTTTCTTCATCTATAAACTGGGGATAACAATAGTACATACTTTTTAGGGTTGTTGTGAGGATTGATTTACTAGTTTGTATGTAAAGTGATTAATGCCTGGTACATAGTGACTGCTATATAAATGTTGGTGATCCATATACCTTTTATCTCAGTGTCCTCAGCACCAGCCTACTGCCACATAGTAGGCTCTCATTAACTGTTCCTTCATCAATGGAATGCAGTCTCTTCTGAATTTCACATTAGCCCCATGATATTAGCAGGTCCCCTGATACTACTCCTACCTTATAGGTAAGAAGACAGGCTCCACAGGGGTTTAGCAAGGCCACCCCAGCCGCACAGCCACTTCAGTTCTGGTCTGTGCCCTCCCGTGGGCCTTTTTGCAGAGGATACAGGGCATCTCCCCTTACCTGCCACGTCTCCCTGGAGTCGCCGGGCCTGGGCACGGTTGTTGTAGGCTGAAGCCCTCTCAGGCAGCAGGCAGATGGCTTGGCCAAACCTCTCCAGGGCTGTGCTGAGGTCCCCAGCCTCTGCTGCCATCACCCCCTGCAGCTCCAGGGCCTTGGACTGTTCCAGCTGTGCTTGAGGGAAAACTTCATCTGGGCCAGGGAAGGAGCCAGGAGAAGCCAGGTGTGCAGTTGGTAGCAAGAAGAAAAAGCCACCTCAGGCTTTGGAATTCTGAGATCTGAGCCAGAGCTGACTGGGTATGGGTCACAGCAGGGGTCAGTTGCAGTGTTTGGGGTAGGGGGAGATGAGGTCACTAAGGCTGGGAGCTAGCATTGCCTGAGTTCCAAGAGACCTGGGAAGGGGCCTTGGTTGGTTCCCCATTGCCAAGAAAATGAAGCCCAAACTCCTCAATCTGTTAAAGAAGTTGCTCAAGTTTTTTGTGTATGGCCTCAGCAGGCCATACGTTGCAGAGCTTGGATTTGAACCCAGGTCATTCTGGCTCCTGTCTGCATTTTACTCTACTACACCGCCTCTTATGCAAAGGCCACCATGACATTCCCAGATCATGAACATCACTTCTGACGTATCCCTCTGCGTTTCGGCCTGAGTTAGTAAGGTGTAGGCTTTACTCCTCTAGAAACAAAGGATCAAAAACTCCTTCATTAGGGACTAATGGAAAAGCCAGTGAACGCACTCACTGCAGAAGAGTTAGTTTGGAGCTTGGCTTGTGACAGTGTTTAACGGATACTGGTTGTGCTTGCTATATTGGAACCACTCAACTGAGCAACCATGCCCTGCCTTATTTCAGTCTTCTGTTCTGGTGGTGGTATTCTCTGTTATGACAAAAATGTGAGAGTTTAACATCACCTGGCAGTTAAGCTTGGATCATACAGTCAATTAAGTGGTAAGTTCAGAGGCATGAGAGCTGATGGATTGAGAGACAAACCCCAGCTTACTCCTCTTGGCAGGACATCTCTTACCAAACCCCCATCAGTGCGCTAAGGAGCAGCCAACCTCTCTGATTCCAATCTCAATCATAATCATGGAACAAGGGGCCTTATAAAACCACCTCCCTCTCTGCTACCTCGGGAGGCCAGCAGGCCAGCCTATGTGCAGAGCTACACTCCAGATGAAATGCCTACCTTCTTCTCGTTCTTCCTTTTCTGCTTCCTCTCCGAGGTCCAATCCAACAATGTCTCCAAATGGGGTGTCAGGGTTGAAGATGGCCTGCAGCACTGCCTGATCATTTGGAGTCCCCATGGTGCTCAACTCCAAAATCCCAAAAGGTGACTCCAGATGAGAGAAGAGGGAGGGACGTGGTGAGGGTGGAGCCTCCAGCAGGAAGTTGATCTGAAAGGATGAGGACCACCCCTTCATGAGGAGTGTCTCCCTGTCCATGGCTGTAGCATTTGCTCAACCTGTGGCCTGGAGGGTTGACCCTGGCTTGGCAGACTATTTGGTTATTTCTCAACTGCCCCTGCCCCCAGGAGAAACAGTAAACAAATCCAGCTTCAGCCTTAAGGTGGAGTGCAGCTAAGAGAAGGTGCTCTCCAGCTTCTCCCTGAAATGCTTTCAGTTTATTATATTCACAGTTGAGAAAATCGATACAAATCAATACTTAACCTCCTTGGATAAAACAGGGGAGCTATGTAGAAGGTAAAGGCCCTGTTCCTTTGTCCTCTTGACCCTGCCTCATATCCACAATTAATTAGGTCCTGAACATACATCACTGATGAATAAAGGAAGAAAATAGTCAAGAGAGCCAGTGTGGAGTGGACCTGAAGGTGGGCTACAGGGAATAATTTAGTGATGCCACCTTAAAGTAAAAGACTGTGGAAGGTACTTTGTGACCAGGTCACAGGCCATGCCCCTCCCGCTTTTCTCCACCCTCTCCAACCAAAGCCAAAAGGAAGCTTAACCATGTGCAGCAATAAACTTGACATGTTTATTAATTAAACTATCACTTAAATAAAAAAAAGTGCATAGAAAATAAACATGTTTAAAAACTCCTTTTTTTTACAACTATGTACACTTTTTACTTTTACATTCAGTCTTTCGTAGAGAGCTTTCAGCATTATTATTTTTTGAACTATTAAAGTATTTTCCTTCATCCCTGTCACAGGGAGTTAACACTGATGGACTTTAGACACATTTTCCTTTTTTTTTTTTTCTCTTTTTCTCTAACCAGAAGCTTGGAAGAACACAAGGAAAAAAAACAGATCTGTTATACATGATAAAGTTGTCAAAAAATGTCTTATTTCTAGAAAAGAAGCTTGTCATCTGTTGAGCTCTTGAAACAATTATTCAACTACCTGTATTTACTAAAGAGACTGTTAAAAGTTCAATAAAAGAAACACCACAATTCTATTTTCTTGGTTGAAAGACAGAACTAGAGTACCTCGGAACAAGATACCAGGAAAGCACAGAACACAATTTTCCCCTAAATGCAGGTGGTAACCCCAACATTCATAACCAAAAATAGAGAAACAAGGAGGACAGGTACTGACTGGCAACATTCATGGGCAGAAAAAAATCCAGGTGACACCATGTCTGCATTTTTCTCTGATCCGAGGAATGGACTGTTCTACCATTCCTTTATGGTTAGAGGTTCCCCCATTTCGGGAATCAGAGGAAAGTGAGCCTGACATCTTCCTGCCGCTACTAGCAACTGTAACACAATCCTTATCTATAGTGTTAAGAGAATTAAAAGCCATGGACTGAACTAGGCTTTGTTACATGGTGCATTACTATATTAGTTCCTATATATATCATATTTATATTTATTTGAAAACCAAAACAAACAAAAAGTTGCAAGTTTCCAGAGTGTGTGACTTGACTAGTATTCATGATTCGGCACAAAACCATCTGCTCCATAACCTTGTATTGCTTTAAAATGAAGGAAATGAAACATAAAATTACACCCAGCCCTTTGCAATGACCCGCTTTTCCTTAAAAACAAAAACAACTTGATTTCTATTAAAAAAAAAAATCCCAAACCGAACTTAAAAGTTAACATCTGACAAGGTTTTGACCTTTAGTATTTTCAGATATTTGATTGAACGTCAGTCCTTTAGAAAGATACATTCATTAGAATATTTTTTTTTATTTTTGTGTGTGTGTTGTATTTTTTTTTCCTTTTTTTTTTTTATTTTTTATTTTTTTTAAATCAAGGGAGCTACATGGTGCTCACTGCATTGGCCGGGGGTTTGACGGAGGCGAGCAGGGTGGCGGGCTGGGTCCCGGCAAAGGAGTCTGGTTGAAAATGTATAGCTGCCAGGGCTTCCCCCTTAATTCTTGTTATTGGTGTAAAAACAGAGGGGCTGTGCGAGAGGTGGTGGGTGGCCAAGGAGGGAGCCAAGAGACCAAGTTCCGGCCAAAGGGTCAGCGCCATGCAGCTATTCTGGTTACACAGTTGTCACTGGCCACCAGGAAATGCAGCCACAACAGGTTCTAGCAGCAAAGCTGTAAGTGAGCTGGCTCTCACTGAGAACTGACCAGGTTTGCAGCTGTTACTCCTCAGGGATTTGGGATGCCCCTTGGGGGATTCTTGGGAATGACCCATCACAATTCCTCAATCTGCACTTTTGTGCGGAGATTCCCTTGGTCACTTTTGAAATGAACTCAGATGTGTTTGGAGATAGCTGTGCCGTTTTTGCCTTCTTTCCCTCTTGTAGGGAAACCTTCGCTTATCCCCCCAAGTTGCTGGCAGGTGTGCTGAAAATTTGGCAATGGACTCAAGGCTGAGCTAGAAGAGGAATTTCTCATTTTTGTGGTTGACAATTAGGGGGTGGAAAGGCAAGGCAAACCATCTGCAGCTGGCAGGAGAAGGAAGCTGTGGGTTCCTCCCCTGTCCTCAGGGTTTAGGGTTGGTAGAGAGTGAGGAGGGGGCTCACAGTACAGCATGGCCTAGCAGGGCAGTAACTAGGTCTATTTAGCTGAGTTCCCCCCACCCCCTGACTGGCCTTTGGGTCTTTCTCAAGGTGAATTCAGGACCCATCAGTGCATTAATCATTTCAGTAACAAATGCAGCTTAAGTTTTTTTTTTTGTTTAAAAAAAAATAGGAATACAAGGATTTACAAAAAAACCTCACACAGTGCAATAATAAAGGAAAGCAGACACTAGTGGAACCCCTAGGGCCACTGCATCTTGTTCATGGGCAAAAGGAGGAAGGGAGGTGAGGTCTGGGTAGAGTGCTTTTCCCAGTCCCCTGCTGGCACTTCTCCATGATGACAAGGAAGTCTCTGCCATCCTGGCCACAGTGCTGGGCTCCCTGCATGACAGTGAAAACAGTGACAATGTTCCAGCAAAGCCACCAGACAAAGTTCTTAAGGTCACGGGAGAGAAGGGAGCCCAGGATGGAAGGCACAGCAGAGCCATGAGTCCTGGGGCAGAGAGTGCTGGGCTGAGTCGTATTGCTTTGCTAGACTTCCATAGGAATGGGCTTCTTGCGGCGAGAAAAGGGTGCCCCACCCTCTACTTGGACTACACTACTCTGAAACCTTGTGGCAGAGGCAGAGAAAAATCTGCTTTATCGTGAGTGGTCAGACTGTGCTTCAGTTTCAACAGGCTGCCCCAAAAGAGGGCACAAGGTGATCAATGGGTTCTCTGCAGATATGAGGACTTGGTGGGCAGAGGGAAAGGAAAGAGTGGCCTATGAGGCAGATGGTGATGGAAAAATGTCAAGTTGCCATTCAACTTGTTGTTTGCTAACTCTGAAGTAAGAAAGATGAGGGAAATGTAAAGATTGCCGTCTCCCACCACTCTGGAAGTTGCGCCGGAAAGGAGAGAGGCGGGAAAGAAGAGAAGCTGTTGTATCAAGATATTACTGTAGCCTTTTGAGGAGCTTCAATAGGGGAAGGAGGGGAGTGGCCCAATGGAGTTGGGTGACCTTCCTTCTCCATTTATTGTCAAAGAGCAAACCCAGGAAACATTTATGTCAACAGGGCACAAACAAGCTACACATTAAACAACAAAAAGTACACCTTCCAGGGGGAAGTTGGGCAGGAAAAACCAGACTTTGTGTGTACAGCTGAATATTTTCTCTAACTTCATCCTATGAAAATAAAAAATTATTAAAAACCGATCTTCTTTTAAATTAGGATAATACCGCGGTTTAAAAAATAGCCTTGTCATAAGTGCTTCTCCCTATGAAGTGCTTCTCATAGAAAAATATACAAAATATATTTACATTTATAAAACCTTAAATAGTAAACTGTAAACAGAACAGAGTAAAATCCAATGACTTAATTTAACAGGTTCAGGACACTGTCTTGGGGAAAGGAAGAGAAGAAACATTTGATGCTGTTTTGACCACATCCTAAGGAGTAATCAGGGCAGTAGTGTCATTGAATTTACTTTAGCTGTGGGTTGCACGCAGGTGGCAGAGTTCCCTCAACATAAGGTGGTCTAGTCCCCAAGTTGTGGGCCTTGAAATCTGATTAGTGTTCTGCCTTCAACTGGACACTGACCGTTTAAAAACTAAGTCTCCTATGTCTTAACAAGGGGAAAATAAAGTAACCATGTCTTAGGAATGGGACCCAGGGGTCATCCCGGCTGTGATACTCTCGTTGTTGCATGATTTAAATCCTATTTAAATAATCTTTTTCCTCTCCTAAAAAATCATGCTACATATGTTTCTTTAAAACTCTCCATGGAGCTTTATGAAAATGTTTCCAAATTCTGTCTGGTTATGACCAATGGCTCCTGTCCACTTCCCCACCTGGAGTGCTTACAGGCTCAGGGAACTTTTTGCAGGCACATCCTATGCCCAGCAGGGAGTGTCCTTGAGCAGGCAGTCAGTCTCCCCTACAACCAGAAAGAAGCATGGGAAAGCAGTGGGATGAAGACAGGGGAAAGGAAGAAAAGGGAGTGAAGAGGGAATGGGAGAGGGAAGCCGCTCCTACTGTCAAGAAAGGTAATTGGCTGAGATAAGGCTCCTGGGGGCAACACTCCCACTCAAAGCCTGCAGGCTCAATGTTTGGTAATTAATTGGCACAACCCCATGACAGCCTTTTGACACCGGAGGTGCTAGGAATCCTGTCTCCCAACCAGAAGTGAACTCTCGAGTGGGAGGATAGTAGGGAAAACCACCAGACCTCTGTTTGTTCGACAGACGCTGTAGGTGGGGCCTGGCTGGCAAACTGTCAGGAATCCAACCAACCCTCCATTTGGGGCTTTGCCTGACCCACTCACTTATAGTGCTTGGGAAAGGGCCAACCTGAGGATGGCAACGTATTTCTGTGGAGAAATTCAGGCCCAATCTCCCAACATAACCAACCCTCTATAATAGGCTCCTTCCAGGCAAGTCTGCTAGGGACCCCATTCCCACTTTCTAACAGTAAACAATTGGAGGGGCCCCAGGAGAAAGCCGATCATGGATCTTTTCTTCGAGACCTCAACTCTGTCTCTGGGACTATGATCACATGTCTGATGTGAGTATAGGACATAAGAGAGCTCAGCCATCACAGAGGCCCCTCAGCTGTGCCACGCAATCCGGGAGCTCCCAGCTGCTGGAAAAGGCCTTCAGCGTTGCTTTGGATGGCCCCGCGTCCTTGCACTCCAACACTGGGGGAGAAGAGCAGCTTTAGTTTAGGAACTTCCGGCATTTCTTGGCGCCACAGTTGCAGGGCAGCTTGTTGCTGGCATCCTCAATGGGGAACTTATAGTCGTAAGTGAGTTCCTCTCCTCGGTAGATCTTACGCATGGCAAAGATGACAATGTGCTTCTGCCCATCAATATTGATGACCCGAGAATAGCAGTTAGGCTCACACGAGTGATTGATGAAGCGTGCAGCATTTCCATGCATGGTGGCATCCACTACCTCTGAGTCATCAATTCGGAACATATAGCAACCAATGCCCTGCACATGCAGAAGAAGGGAGAAGAACTTGTCATTTCTTATAAACTCAGCTTTAAGAACATGTCCCAATCTTCTCTTGATGTTACCTATAGCCGCTGAGAAAGTTTCTTCTAGTAAAATTTCCAGATTTCTCCCAGTACTATCTTTCAAGATGCTTCCACGAGGATTTCCTAGATTACAGGCCACTAGTCTAGAGGTTTCTAACGTCTCTGCAGGAAAGAGAAACCTAAAACTTGTATAGCTATTTGCTTCTGATACTAGGAGCCACTCAGACAAACCTTCTAAGAGCAACTTTCTGTACTAATCCTCAGAGTGGATTCTGTATTTTTACTGGGCCCCTCACAAATTTCAGAGTTTATTTTTTTAAGAAAGGTCTTTGAATTGATAACATACCCTATTTCTTTTGTGATCCAGGGGTCATACTGGTCCCTTTCTACAGCAAAACAAAAGAACTGTGTGAGTGCAAGTGGGAGACTTACCTTGCTGTCGTAATACTTTTCCCGCTTGTCAGTCTGGATGGAGCGGATGACGTTGCCGGCATACTCAATCACCATCTCACCTGCATCAATGTTTCTCTTACAGAAAAGACCCCGGCCATGGATGGGAGACCTAGGACAAAGACGGAAAAGAGGTCAGACACAAATTTTGCAAGTAAGGTTAAGTGCATGAATACATGAATAAGTTCTCCTGGTCTGTTAGTTCCCCAGGAGGGACATATACTTGAGAAAATAAAAATTTGGACCCACTTGATTTGGCCATCTAACACATGGCCAAAGATAAAAGTTATTTCCATTCTGCGACCCGCTGGAAGCAGCAATATTTTAATGCTTATTATGTTAAAGTCCTTGTTCAACACAAGGAGGTGCAGGATCCCAGGATATGAGGGTCAATAAATAGTGTCCGTAAAATCCTCACTTACTGAGTGAGGAAGGTCACTCCAGCATTTGGTCTGCTTTGATTTTGAAAAACTGCATTCGTTTTCTGTAATTCTTTCTAGAATTTTAGCCATACCTGTAGACACCAACTGCCTCCTTAGAAGTCTTTTTTAAGTGCCGGAAGCGCATGGGCATTGGCAGATCCATGCTAGTTGCCCTCCTAAGAGATAAGACATACTATTAACGAATTTTTTTCAGGAAATAATGTTTTGAGTCTTGAATCGAAGGTTCCTAGAGACAATTAGTACACTCTTTGTTTAATGCCAAACTGAACAAGTGCCTTATAAAATGAGCCCCCCCCTTTTTTTTTTTGAGATGGAGTTTCGCTCTGTCGCCCAGGCTGGAGTCCAGTGGTGCGATCTCGGCTCACTGTAACCTCCGCCTCCTGGGTTCAAGCGATTCTCTTGCCTCAGCCTGCTGAGTAGGTGGGACTACAGGCGCGCACCACCACGCCGGGCTAATTGTTGTATTTTTAGTAGAGATGGGGTTTCACTATGTTGGTCAGGCTGGTCTCGAACTCCTGACCTCATGATCTGTCCGCCTCGGAGGCTTCCAAAGTGCTGGAATTACAGGCATGAGCCACTGTGCCTGGCCAATGAGTCCCATTTTTAGTATACATAGTACTTTCTGACCATGACAACTATGGTGGTACAACCAAAGCTGACAGGGTATACTATCATTAAAGAAAACAGGCATCTTACAGTTCTTTGAATTTCTCTTCTGTACCTTATATTCCTCACTCCTTACCAGGCACCTACTGCTACTTCAACACAAATGGTTTTCAGTCCTTTTAAATCTTATCCAGGAAATTCTGATGCAAACAAATTCCTACGTAGTGCCCTGACCAGCTGGAGGAGAGGGAAAGCAGTTTCTAATGACTGCTCCCCACTCAAGACTTACCGAGCTGACTTCAGCTGTACCTCCTCCTCTTCTTCATCATTGGGGTTGTATTCAGGAGGCTGACGATGTTTAGAAGCCAGGAAGTTAAACATGTCAAATGCTGACTTCCTGGGGCCAAAAGATTAAAACATATTTAGAGAAATGCTTTAATAAAGCAGTAAAGGATGATGGCATTAAAACTGGAAATCTCAAAGGGTATGTGGGAAGATGACAGTGTCATGAGATAAGAAAATCGAGACCCAAAACTGCTGACAGAAAAGAAGGGAACTTGCCTGAGGTGGACTTCAGCCCTGGCTGAGCCGTGAGGGTTCAAGGGGGGTTCATTGGCCTCCTCTGGCTTGTGGAAACGGAATTTGTAATTTCGACAGTGCTTGGCACCAGACAGCTGCTCAATGAGGAACACAACTGCATCATGGAGAATCCCCAGCATCCTCAAACCGTTAACACCTAGAAGAATCAGAAGCACCAGGGCAGTGAGGAGCGCAGTCAACAGGAAACAGCATGGTCCTACAGAAATGCCTATGCTACAGTCACTCTGCCAGAGGCTGCTCCAGGGTGAATTATAGTACATATTAGCTCGAAATTAGCATCAGATAGCCATTAAAATGATGCTGATACAGATCTATCAATATGGAAAATGTTTGTGATAGACGGCTAAGTGAAAAAAGCATGCCACCAAACTATGGACTATTTTGCTGTATTACACAGAAATGCTATATGCTAATGCTATATACACGTGTTATTTCATTTCGTGCTCATAATGACCACACAGGGCAGGAATTACTAGCTTCATTTTCAGGTGAGCAAACAGGCTTAGAGAACTGATGTAACACTCCCAAGGCTACATGATTTGACAAGATATGAACTCTGGACTGCATAACTACAAATATAATCCATCTAGGAATGGATTAGCTAGGTTCTATAAGCTTATGTTCCCCCAGATACCTCACTAAAGTTTAATTTTTTTTTTTTTTTTTTTTTGAGATGGAGTCTCGCTCTGCCACCCAGGCTGGAGTGCAGTGGCATGATCTCAGCTCGCTGCAAGCTCCATCTCCCGGGTTCACGCCATTCTCCTGCCTCAGCCTCCCGAGTAGCTGGGACTACGGGCGCCGCCACCACGCCTGGCTAATTTTTTTCGTATTTTTAGTAGAGACGGAGTTTCACCGTGTTAGCCAGGATGGTCTCGATCTCCTGACCTCGTGATCCACCCGCCTTGGCCTTCCAAAATGCTGGGATTACAGGTGTGAGCCACCGCGCCCGGCTTTTTTTTTTTTTTTTTTTTTTGAGACAGACTCTAACTCCGTCACCCAGGCTGGAGTGCAGTGGTCCGATCTCAGCTCGCTACAACTCCACCTCCTGGGTTCAAGCAATTCTCCTGCCTCAGCCTCCCAAGTAGCTGGGACTACAGGGGCACGTCACCATGCCCAGCTAATTTTTTTGTATTTTTAGTAGAGACAAGGTTTCACCATATTGGCCAGGCTGGTCTTAAACTCCTGACCTCAGGTGATCCACCTGCCTCAGCTTCCCAAAGTGCTGGGATTACAGGTGTGAGCCACAGCACCCAGCCAGCCTCACTAAAGTTTAAAAGCAATGTTAATACACCCCTAACACAGAACTCTTGTGTTGTTATGATGAATGTGTGGAGTAATACACTCAGTAGCTGCTTTGTTCTACTCACCGTCTCATGCTGTTAATGAGCATTTTTTATTTATTTTTATTTTATGAAAACAACATTTATATAAGTCTGCTGGCATTGATGGTGAAAGGCTTTCATTTTAAAATTATTTGGCTTTTTCCATTAAAGGGACAGGGCACAATTACAACTGCCACACTTCTTTTTGACACTAGCAAATAGCTAATGTTCTTTATATTTTTATTAAGTAAACAATATTATTTCATTTACGAATACTGGTTTGGTATTATTAATAGATATAGAAACAGTAATGGTGTTAATTTTGGATCAGGTATCCATTTCATAAGTGTAATTGTATTAGGACTGCAATTGCACATATGCAATTCCAACAGACATACAGTTTGCATTATGAAGCATATTTAGAGATGTAACCTTGGTGTAATGTCCTGGTGCAGAGGAAATAGCAGATGAAAAAGCAGATGATCACGCCACTGCACTCCAGCTTGGGCAACAGAGTGAGACCTCATCTCAAAAACAAACAAACAAACAAACAAACAAAAAGAACGCTGTCTCTAGATAAGCAATATTCTTTTTCTAAGAGACAGGTTTCACTTTGTTGCCCAGGCTGGAGTGCAGTAGCATGATCATAGCTCACTGTAACCTTGAATTTCTGGGCTCAAGCTGCTCCTGCCTCAGCCTCCCAGGTAGCTGGGACTACAGGCATATATGCCACTGTGTTTGGCTAATTTTTAAATTTCTTGTGGAGACAGGGTCTTACTGTGTTGCCCAGGCTGATCTTGAACTCCTGGCCTCGAGTGATCCTCCTTCCTTGGCCTCCCAACTTGCTAGGTAGGATTACAGGTGTGAGCCACTGCACTGGCCCCAGATAAGTGACATTCTTATGATCACAACTGTTGGTCCCTTAAGAATTTGGCTTAAGTATGTAACACTATGTAACACAACTCTATAAGATAAGAACTTAAGCCATATAAGGCAATGGCAAACTCTTTTTTCTTTTCTTTTTTATTTTTATTTTTATTTTTTTTTGAGACGGAGTCTCACCCTGTCGCCCAGGCTGGAGTACAGTGGTGCGATCTTGGCTCACTGCAAGCTCTGCCTCCCGGGTTCACACCATTCTGCTGCCTCAGCCTCCCGAGTAGCTGGGACTACAGGCGCCCGCCACCACGCCTGGCTAATTTTTTGTATTTTTTAGTAGAGACGGGGTTTCACTGTGTTAGCCAGGATGGTCTTGATCTCCTGACCTCGTGATCTGCCCGCCTCGGCCTCCCAAAGTGCTGGGATTACAGGCGTGAGCCACCGTGCCCGGCTGGCAAACTCTTTTTTCTACAGACCACTAATTTTCCTTAATAATTTTTTCCTGGAAGTTCTAGATAGCTGTGAATTCTTAGGTTAAAAAAAAAAGACATTGAAAAACATACTACATACTCAAGTATATTTTCACAGAAAGTTCCTTTTAATATGTACGCTGAATGTTCAACTCTCACTCACCAGAGAGATTACAATGAGATTAATGTTGTGTTGATAATGGGAAAACAAAGATGCATTATGTGTGGGCCCCCGTCTGTTCTTAAGGAGCTCACAGCAGAGGAAGGCAGAGACGTATACAAACCATGCAACGTGCAGGTGTCCAAATTAAGGTATAATATAAAGTACTATGGGAACTCTTAAGAAGGAACAATCTGTTCTGCTTGTGGGAGACTCATTTATTCATTCAATAAATATTTACTGCACACCTAAAATATCCCAGGCACTCTTTCCATCTTTCCACTGTGCCAGACAGGACCTTAGGAACTTACAGGTGAGCAAGACAGGCAAGGTACCTGTATTCATAGAGCTTTTACTTCATGGAAGAGACAGACAATAAACACATCAAAGATATTCCCACTTCAGGACTTTTTCATCTGCTGTTTCCTCTGTGTCAGGACTTTAGAAAACATAGTTAATTTAATTTAATTTTTTTTAAGAGAGAGTTTCACTGTTGCTCAGCTGGTGCCGTGGCTATTCACAGGTATGATCTTGGCACACTATAAGCTCAAACTCTCCTTCCTCAGCCTTCTAGCTTGCCTCGAGGACTTTCGCTTTATGTATATGCATGATTGGCTTCTTCTCATCATCACTCAGGTCTAAGCTCAAATGTTGCCTCATCAAGAGATTCCAGATTTCCTGCCACCAACTACCCACCTCTGTGTCACTCTCTATTTCATTTCCCCATGTTATCTTCTTCATGGTACTTACATATACATATACACCACTAGAATACAAGGGCATGAGGGTAAGGACAAGGTGGCAGCACTGGAAATGGAGAATAATGGACAGGTTTTGGATTGGGGAACACAAGGGTCATTGTGGTTAACCTCCAGGTTAAACCTTCCACCCCAGATGATTAATCTAAGACAATCCTGGGAATCCCAGTCCCTTTGCCAGAGACTGGCTTAGAAATGGACATGGGGCTGGGCACAGTGGCTTATGCCTGTAATCTCAGCACTTTGGGAGGCCAAGGTGGGTGGATTACCTGAGGTCAGAACTTCAAGACCATCCTGGCCAACATGGTGAAACCCCGTCTCTACTAAAATACAAAAATTAGCCGGGTGTGGTGGCGTGTACCTGTAGTCCCAGCTACTCGGGAGGCTGAGGCAGGAGTATTGCTTGAACCCGGGAGGCGGAGGTTGCAGTGAGCCAAGATTGCACCACTACACTCCAGCCTGGGCAACAAAGTGAGACCCTGTCACAAAAAAAAAAAAAAAAAAAAAAAAAAAAGGACAGAAAAAGAAATGGACATGGTACCAAATTCTGGTCTGTGAGATGTCCATTTGTTCCTAAGCCTCTCCTGTTCCTCTGAACACTGTGATGACTGAATGTTATTGTGGGAACTGCTGCAGCCATTTGCTATCAGCTTGAAGATGAAGTTTTACTATAGATCGTAAAGTGGAAAGAAGAAAAGAATCTAGGTATTTGATGACATTGCAAGCTCCTGTACCAATCAATCCTGACGTCTGTCCTACCTCTGGACTTTCTGTTATATAAGATGATAAATTATCTCACTCTTTAAATCAGTTAAGAGTTGGGATTTCCTTAGGCACAGGAAGAATGATCAAAAAAGGTTAAAGAGGTGACCTTGAGCAAAGTCTTAAAGGATTAACAGGAGTTTGTTGTGTAAACCAGGGAATTTGGAGGGAAGAGAGTAGATGGAGGAAGTAGGTCCTGGTGGAGGGAACTGCATCAACCATGTTATGCTGATATGAAAGCACATTTAGGGTAAGTAATAAGAATTGCTTGGGGGCACATGTTAAAAATTCAGCTTTCTCAGCTCCAAGCCCAGGGATTCTGATTCACACCTACAGGCTACACTTTAAGACACATGGATGGGCCGGGCGCAGTGGCTCACGCCTGTGATCCCAGCACTTTGGGAGGCCGAGGTGGGCAGATCACAAGCTCAGGAGTTCTAGAGTAGCCTGGCCAGCACGGTGAAACCCCGTCTCTACTAAAAATACAAAAATTAGGCCGGGCGTGGTGGCTCACGCCTGTAATCCCAGCACTTTGGGAGGCTGAGGCGGGCAGATTACCTGAGGTCAGGAGTTCAAGACCAGCCTTACCAAGATGGAGAAACCCTGACTCTACTAAAAATACAAAATTAGCCAGGCATGGTGGCACATGCCTGTAATCCCAGCTACTCGGGAGGCTGAGGCAGGAGAATCGCTTGAATTCGGGAGGTGGAGGTTGCGGTGAACCGAGATTGTGCCATTGCACTCCAGCCTGGGCAACAGGAAAGAAACTCCGTCTCAAAAAAAAAAATAATAATAATAATAAAAAAATAATAATAATACAAAAAATAGCCGGGTGTGGTAGCATGCGCCTGTAGTCCCAGCTACTCAGGAGGCTGAAGCAGGAGAAATCACCTGAACCTGGGAGATGGAGGTTGCAGTGAGCCGAGATCACGCCACTGCACTCCAGCCTGGGTGACAGAGTAAGACTCTGTCTTGGAGAAAAAAAAAAAAGACACATGGATGGATCTGGAACAGTAAATAGTGTAGTGTGGCTGCAGAACAAAGAATCTTGAGCAGTGAGGGAAGTGGGGAAAGCTGAGACTGAACAGATGAATCTGGCTGAAGAGGACCTCGCCATGTAAGGATCCGTAGACAGGAAACCTCAAAGAGCAGGGCTAGGTCGCTACTCAGCGACTGTATCCTGTGTTTAACATGGTACCAGGCATTTTACAAGTGGTCAGTAAATATTTACTAATAACAAATACGTAAGGGTTGAAGATTGTACTCTGTAACTAGTAGGCAATAGTAAGATTCTGAGGCACCTCTGGAGACTCTGAGGGTACAAGGAGGTGAGATAGGAGACTCAGTTATAGGGCTTTTTAACATTGCATGAGAGAATAACAAGGGATATGTCAGAGAAAAAGAAAGGGATGTGACTTATATTTTTGGGGTAGAATTTTAAAAATTATGAGCAAGACTTTTTTTTCTTTTTCTTTTTTTTTTTTTTTTTGAGACAGGGTCTTGTTCTGTCACCCAGGCTGGAGTGCAGTGCCATAATCTTGGCTCACTGTAGGCTTGACCTCCCAGGCTCAATGTGCTCCTCCCACATCAGCTTCCCAAGTAGCTGGGACCACAGGCATGAGCCATCATGCCTGCCTAATTTAAACAATTTTTTTTTTTTATAGAGATGAGGTCTCACTCTATTGCCCAGGATGGTCTTGAACTCCTAGACTCAAACAATCCTCCCAAGATGTTGGAATTCAGGTGTGAGCCACTGTGTCCAGCTGAGATTGAGTACCCTTTCATGCTATGGGCCATTTGTATTTTGTGGGAGATAAACTGCCTGTTGGGTCTTTTTCTCTTTTTTTTTAATTAAAAAAGTTCTGAAAAATTTTAAGTATAAAAAAATACACAGGGTGTTATAATAGCCATGCATGTACCTGTCACATAAAATGAACAAATGTTAGTATTTTCTAAAGTGCATCCAAACATTTTCCTTCCCTTCCCTCTTAAAGGAAGAACATCACTGATAAAATTAAATTCCTAAAAAAAAAAAAAGTTAAAATTCCTGTAAGTACCCATTCGCCCACCTTTCCAGGAGCAATCTGAAAGGAGGTAGGAGAGGTAGATATGGATAAAACAAAGTCAATGGAAGGTTCTACCTTAGCTTAATTAAATCCTTCTTCTTCTTCTTTTTTTTTTTTTTGCGACAAAGTATTTATCTGTCGTCCAGGCTGGAGTGCAGTGCTAAGATCATAGCTTAATACAGTCTCATACTCCTAGGCTCCAGTGATCCTCCTGCCTCAGCCTCCAGAGTAGCTGGGAGTACAGGTGTGCATGCCACGGTGCCGGCTAATATATATTTTTATTTTTTGTAAAGATGTATTCTCTGTATGAAGCCCAGGCTGGTCTTGAACTCCTGGCCTCAAATGATCCTTCTGCCTTGGTCACCCAAAGTGTTGGGATTACAGGTGTGAGCCACAGCATCCACTGATTAAAATCTTTAGTGTTTGCTCAAAACAAGTGTATTATTAAGTTTGTATGCTGCCTAAATTTAATATGAAGTCTAATACCAATGGTAAATGATTTCAACTTTAAGAAAAGATATCATTTCACACTACAATGTCTAAAATAAAAAAAAAAACCAAAAAACAGGTAAGTGTTGGCAAAGGTGGAGAAATGCGAACACTCGTGCATTGCAGGTGGAAATGTAAAATGGTATAGCCACTTTGGAAAAAAAACCTGGCAGTACTTCAAAAAGTTAAAGAGTTACCATATGACCCAGCCATTCCACTCTGAGGTATATACTGAAAAAAAATAAAAACATGTCTACACAATAACTTGAACATGAATATTTGTGGCAACATTATTTGTAGCAGAAAATAGAAAAAACCCAAATGTCCACTGACTAATGAATGGATAAGCAACATATGGTATATCTACACAATGGAATATTTGGCAATAAAAAGGAATGAAGTACTGATGTGGAAGGGAAGATGTAACAGAAGGGAAGAACCTGGAAAGCATTCTGTTGAGTGAAAGAAGACGGTCACAAAAGGCTACATATTGTCTGATTTCATTTATATGAAATGTCCAGAATAATCAAATACATAGAGACAGAAAGTAGATTTGTGGTAGCCAGGGGCTGAGGAATGACTGCTAATGAATAGGGGGTTTCTTTTAGGGATGACGAGAATGTTATAGAATTATAGAGTAGTGGTGGTTATACAACTCTGAATATATTAAAAACCACTGAATTGTATGCTTTAGATGGGTGAACTGTATGGTATATGAATTAAATCTCAATAAAGCTGTGAAAAAAATTTTTAACTGATTTTTTTTTCACAGAATCAACTCTGCCTTAGGCGAACAATTTACCATAATATTCTGAGACAGGAGTGGAATAACACCTCCAGCCATTACCTGCAAATGAGAGCTGCTTTAGGCGGGCATTTGATCGAGCTTCCTGGACTTTATCTGTCAATGACTTCCAGGCATCTGAAAGGAAATAAATAAAACCATAAGCCAGAAAATATGCATGTAAACCCTTCTTAACACCAATGATGTGCACAAGCACTGCTTAGAATCCCTACAGTGTGAACACTTGCCCTCCTAGAGCAGTGTTTTGATATTTTTCTTAGAGTTTAAATCAGTTCATTACATGTGAAAGGAGCCGAAAAGGTACACTCCCCAGCAGGGCTTCTTTCTGTTGGAGGACACAGAAGCACTAAGGACCTTCCGAAATGAACTCTGAATCCCCAACGCATTCACATCCCTTGATGTAAGTCTGGGTCTCACACCTGAATGTTTGGTACTATTATGTTCCCCGTACCCCTAATCAAAACAGCACTAGTAATAATGATTTAACCAGGACTGTGGGAAGATCATAACCTCTCTGTTCCTTAAAGTTAAGAGGCAGAACTAGAAAATCCTTACAGTTCCTTCCAGCTCTAACCCAAGATTCTGTGATCTTTTCCTGTCTGCTAGGCATTTCCACATGGATTTCTTACATCACTCCACATCAATGTCTTCTGTGGAGCCCCCATACTCCTTACTTATCTCCTTTGTTCTCCATGCATTATCTTTTGTTTTAGTCACCCAGGCCTGAATCTTTAGGGTCATCTTTGACTCTCCCCTCTCCATATTCTACCAAGTGTACTCATTCTTCTTTCCTTTCCTTTCTTTTCCTACCAAATGTTGGCTTTATTACCAGACATCTCTACTCTAGCAATACTCTCATTAGTAAACTCTCGTCTTTGAGCATCTCCAGTTCATGCTCAATCTGTCTCATATAGAGAGCTTATCACATTATGTTTCCTGAAATTCTGCTTCTATTCACTCCCTCAAGTTTTCAAAGTCCTCAAGGTTTGGCACTGAAAGCCCTCTAAAACCTGTGCCCTGTCCACCTTCCCAATTTTCTCTTTCACTACTACCTCACATGGATTTCAATGCCATCTCACCTGACACTACTCTAAACCCACCAAATGCAATCCTGCCTTTCTAACTTTGCTTACCTCCCTTCTTCTTCCTAGAGAGCCCTGCATTCTTCTTTGCCTAACCCAAATTCCACTTTCTCCTTTAATAGAATCTTCTATTTATCTTCATGGGTTTTTGATAACCCTAACTCACCCATGGTGACCTTTCTCTTCTTTGAACTCTTCTAGTACTTACAGCCTAGAGAACATTTACTAGTCCTTCAAAGGTGGATGAACACTTAGATGCTTGCGATACAAAGATGAATAAGAAAATAAAATTCCAGCCCTTATGGAGAGCTCGCTGTTGAGTGAGTGATAAAAGTAAACAAACACGGACAAAACAAAATTTAAGCTATGAGAGAAGAACATGTAAGATTCAAAAGGAGGGAGAGGGAGGGCTTAGCTACCTCAGAAGGTCAGGGAAGACCGTCTGAGCTGGATCTTGAAGGGTGAGCTGGAGCTCACCAGGTGATTGAGGGCAGGGAGAGAACTCCAGGCAGAGGAGAAAGCACGTGTGAAGGCACACAAGGGAGAGAGAAGGGCACAGAAGGCGCATGAAGGAATGGCAAAAAACAAGGCTGGAGGGGGAAGCAGAGTTCTCAGGGGCTCCGCTAAGGTGTGTGCAATGTTGAAAACATAATCTGTATCATTAACTTTTCATGTAAAATATGGCTATTTCTCCAATAAGACAAACTTCTCAAGGACAAGGAAAATGTACGATGCCTCCAGGTATCCCACTACCATCTAGCATAAAACAGCCACCTAAATGGTGCTAATACTCAGAAAATGAAGCTCTAGCTGAAACAGGGCTTCTGCTGATGGGTCAACCTGGTTTAATCCACTCACCTTCAATACTTTCTGCACAGATCTGAAAGCCATCATCACTGGAAATTTCAAAAACAAGTCCTTTCTTGGGTTTTTTCTCAGTAATGCTTTCCTTCCGCTTTTGTTCTTGCTGAAGCCAAAGCATCAGTGGGGAGCTGAAATTACTTTCTTCTTCTTCCACTGTTTTAGGTTCTAATAGGGAGAAAATAGATAGTGGTTGCAGTAACAAATGCTCACTGAGCACTGACTACATGTAGAGTACTTTACATAAATGATCTCTAAGCCTAACAACATTCCACAGTTGGTTTATTATTCCCATTTATAGATAACAAACCCAAGACTCAAAGAGCTTGCCTAGGTCATTGCTAGAAAGTGGTGACTAAAACCAGATTTTTTTTTACATGAAGTTATGCTGTCTCTGTGGTAGAATTTCTAGTATGACGATCTGATAGTTTTTCAATAAGCAACTGTCCTCAATAGAGTTATACCCAGAACTCTCTAATCTTGAAGTGACCATTTGTTTCCTAATCAAATTCATTAGAACTGATGGAAAATGCTATGGAGATGTATCTGGTATTGTAACCAAAATCTGACTATCTAATAAAAATGGTTCTTAGTTTTCTTTAGTAACAACTAAAAAGTGAAGTCAGGTTATTACTAGCTATTTAAGCCTCAGTGCTGGTAAAACCAGTACAGCAGAAGAGTATGGGTATGGTCTTGAGTCCTTAGCTGACAGGTAATCACAGAATATGTACTGGAAGAACACTGCACCGAGAGACAGGTGCGCCAAGTTTCAGTCTCCAATGTGGGCCAAATCACTTAACTTCTTTGGAGCTTAGATTTTTTTTTTTTTTTAATGTAGAAAATAAATAGGTAAAGTGGGTGATTCTCATAATCCTTTTAGCATTGATATTCTCTGATTCTAACCTTTTACCCACCCACATACCTGTACTTTCTTGTTCATTTGCTGGATTTTGGGTCACCTGAACTTCCGGAAGAACAGCCACTTGCCTAAATAAAAACCAAATGTAAGATATAATATCAGCTAGTTCTTCAATTCAAAGAAAAAACCCATAATTTTCTATACAGCTGTGGTATACAAAATAACTGCTAGAAAATGAGCCACAGGGGGCTTTCTGTAGAACTTGTTGAATGAATACAACCACCACACCACTGTATGGTACATAACATAAAACTCTTTTGTGAGATTCTTTACCAAATACTGACATTAAGTTTCTGTTTTTAAAGTTGTAAATTGTGCCCTTGAAATTCTTCTCATATTCAGTATTAGAAAAAAATGAAAGGACACTTGTCAGAAGCAATTCTAAAGTTACTTAAATAAGTAAGCTGGTTTAACTAAAACTAAAAAATAAGCTGCATGAGCTTATAAACCACAGTCAATTTTCACTTTTTTTTTTTTTTTTTTTGAGATAGGTTCTCACTTTGCTGTCCAGGCTGGAGTGCAGTGGCAATCACGGCTTGCTGCATCCTCCAACTCCCAGGCTCAAGCAATCCTCCCACCTTAGCTTGGACTGTGGATGTGCACCACCATGCCTAGTTAACTTTTAATTTTTGTACAGAGAGGGTCTCCCTATGTTGCCAAGGTTGGTTTCAAACTCCTGGGCTCAAGCAATTCTCCTGCCTCAGCCTCCCAAAGTGTTGGGATTACAGGCATGAGCCACTGTGTCCAGCCCCAATTTTCACTTTTTTAAACTAAATAAATTCTGGAAACAATCCAAATGTATATCAATAGAGGACTCATTAAATTATTGTAGATCCACACAATAGAATTGGGGGCAGCGATTTAAAAGGTGAAGCACACCTACATATATTGGCACAGAAAGATGTACATAAGTGAAAAACCAAATACAGAACAGTATGTACAGTATTATTCCTTTTATGTAAAAAAGTGTATACATATTCATATATATACCACGTTATATCTTTATATGCAGAGAGATGTCTGCATAGATAAAAACAAATTATTAGCAATGACCACCTCTAGGGAATAGATTGGGCGGGGGTGAGGGGGACAAATAGGAAACTATTATCCATTATTTAAATAATTCTTGTTATATTTTTTGTTTACTTGTTTACAAGCCTGTACTATTCTCATTTAAAAAACTTTGGCAAGAAAACAAAAATCAATGTGAATCAGGAAGAACTATTTTTTACCTTTTTTTTTGAAACGGAGTCTTGCTCTATCGCCCAGGCTGGAGTGCAGTGGCGCGATCTCAGCTCACTGCAAGCTCCGCCTCCTGGGTTCACGCCCTTCTCCTGCCTCAGCCTCCTGAGTGGCTGGGACTACAGTGGCCCGCCATCACGCCCGGCTAATTCTTTTTGTATTTTTAGTAGAGACGGGGTTTCACCATGTTAGCCAGGATGGTCTCGATCTAACCTCGTGATCCACCCGCCTCGGCCTCCCAGAGTACTAGGATTACAGGCGTGAGCCACTGCGCCCGGCCTGGAAGAACTATTTTTTAAATGAGGTGGACAAAACTGAGAGCTTAGTCTTAAAGGACGAATTCTTCAGCTTACCCTGCAGGTTGCCCACATTCCTTCTGGGAGGACTGCTCCACACTAGCTGTATCCTGCTGCTCAGCCTCTGCTCCTGGAGTCCTGGAACACAGGCATTTGTATCTTTTCAAGACAAACCACCAGTAAATATGTACTGAATGTGGAGGTGAGTCGAAAGAAATGGCTCTATCAGGATCTGATAAAGTCTATAAGCCAGCAAAACTGACCTAAGGTCATAAAGGTTAGAATAATGGTTACTTTCAGGGGGCACTGACCTTATAAGAGAAGACACCCTTGTGGGTTGCTAGAAATGTTCTGTATCTTGATCCGAGTGGTGGCTACATAGGTGCACTCCACCTAGGCTGGAGTGCAGTGACATGACCATGGATCATTTAGCCTCTAACTCTTGGGCTCAAGCAATCCTCCCACCTCAGCCTCCTGAATAGCTGGGGCTACAGGTGTGCAACACCACACCCAGCTGTTTTAAAAAATTTTTTGTAGAGACAGGGTCTTACTATGTTGCACAGACTGATCTTGAACTCCTGAGCTCAAGCAATCCTTCTGCCTCAGCCTTCCAAAGTGCTGGGATTACAGACATGAGCCACTGTGCTTGGCTTTCAATGATAAAGTTTTAAAAAAAGGACTCTGTGGATCTACAAGAGGGAGCTTTGCCCTCAAGATAAGAATAATCATTCTAGTATAAGCCTCAGTAAAAAAGAAACAGGAACAAACAGCAACACTGTTTGAAATCAGAGCAAAAAGTGATTAGATGTGGTTCTATTCAAGAGACAAACTGCCCATGGATGGAACTACATTTTGTTATATAAATCACCACTCAGAGAGAAAAAAAGTCAAAACCCGGAAAACTCCCAAGTAATGCAACTTGAACAGAAGAGTGTCTCTCCCAGACTACCACATCAACAGCCCCTAATTTACAACACGAAATCCCACAGACCCAGCCTAGCTAGTATTTGGATCTCTCACCCTGTGCCTGAGGTCAGGGATGTTGTTTCTTGGTCTGGAATGTGTGCTTCAGAAGAACTGGTCCGCAAATGGGAAACTTTGTGCTTCTTGCCATTCCCTTTGTCTAGAGGCAGCTGAAACCGTTTGGTTTTTGGTTTGGGTTTAGTGGGACCCGGCACTGAAGGGCTTGCTGACCGCTGTCCAGAAGATGGAGAGGATGGAGAACCCCCAGGAGAGGTGGGGCTGGCTTGCACAGCTGAGGATAAAGCCTTGTTCTGCTCCAGTCCCATGCTATTAGGAGCATCTACCGTCTGGGTAAAGTTGGATACCTGGGGCCCTGAAGCAGAATCAAGATCACGCTGGGAAGAATGAATCCCAGTTTTGCTGGCAAGGAGCTGGTTCACATGCTGAAGCTGATAGTGTTCGTCTGCTTCCCCAGAAGGTGAAGCGGCTGTTATGCCCGTAGTCTGAGTGGAGGGGAGCACACAGATGCTAGATGCTGCTGTCATTGCAGCAGTAGAGGGGGTCTGTGATGTCCCCAGTTGTGGAAACATTCCTGAACTTGGCGGTAAAGCCACAGGCTGGTCCTGAATCCCCAGGCTCTGCTGGCTAGCTTTGATTAAAAGATTGCTTATTGAGCCAATATCTGGGGTACCAAGCAACCTTGGGTTGGTTAAGGTGACGTGTCCTGGAACTGACGCACTACTTGTAGGGGTTGTGGTAGTTTGCATGGATACAACATTCAAGACAGAGGAACTGGATGCCAAGCCAGACACAGACCCTGATGTGAGGTGGCTAGTATCCTGGCTTATTGTTGATGTGCCTGCCGCTGTGGCAGCAGTTCCTCCCACACTCTGTGGTAACAGGGGTGCCGGTTCAAAATACATGATGCTAGATTTAGATCTTTTTATGATGTTGGGGACAGTTCGGTGAGATGAAGTATTAAGTGACCCCAAATCTAACAGACTGGGATGATTAGGAAGCTGGGAGGGTGTGAAGTTAATCAATGTCATATTAGAAACCACATCAGAAGGGGCAATGTTTGAAGGGGTACTAGAGGGAGCAAGTTTTTTATTCTTTCGGGTCTGTAGACGAGATATGGGTCTTTTCTTGAGTCCAGAGGATGGAGTGGCTACTGTGGTACTGAGGTCTGTCCTCTGGCTGGATTCTGAAACCAAAAGTTGGGGATCCGGAGGAGGCTGAACCCCAATAAGCAGGCCTGAAGGAGGATTGCTGATGTTTGGTGGGAAACTACTTTGAGTAGCTGCAGGGAAGGAATGTAAGTGCTGGTGATGAGACATGGGTAGCAACCCTTTGCTAGCAGAAGGGAACAAAGATTGAGAAGTTGGCAAGCTTGGATTTAGTCCTGTGGTAAGGGTGAGACCACCTCCCATGGGTCCCAATACTGAAGTATTCGTCTCCATCACACTGGGTGTAGAACTAACAGAAGAGGTCAATTGGATTTTTTGGGTCACTCCATTTGGAAGAGTTTGGAGAACATAAAGTGGCTGCATGTTCTGGTTAACAACTATGAGTTTCTCAGTGGCTGGCTTCAGGTGGGGTGGAGTGGTCTGGACAGCTGCATTGGAAATCTGAGACGGGCCAGGACTATCAGTAGAATTGGGCACATACTTCTGGTTCTGGATGGGAACAGTTGGGGAAACAGGTACCTGAAGGCCAGGGGTGCTACTGTTCCTAGTTAAATCCTGATTGTTGCCATGACCTTGCTCTACTGAACCACAAGGAGGGCTAGAGATGTGGTCTGCATCCATGTGTCCTTGGATAAAATGATCAGGAGTCATGTGGCCTTCAGGAGTTGGATCTACTCCTGGGCTCAGCAGTGCTGGGTCACCTTCAGAGGAGGCTACAGATTTTTCTGTGATGGTTACTCTCTTCTCCCCTGAGTCTGAGATAACAGCTAGTCTACTGGGATTCTGGCTGGGGACAGTGGGACTCCGGGTGGTCAAGACAGACAGATCAGATGGTAGCTCTAGAGGCAACTCAAACTGTTCCTCTGCTGAGATAGAGGAAGAGACACTACTATCCACAGGTTCTGTTGTAGGCAGCTGCTGAGAAAATACTTCAAAAAGACCCATGTCTTTTTCACGATTACTGTCAAGACCCAATCCTTCACCAAGATTCAGGAGTTCTGATGAAGATGACTCTGGGCTCTCACCCAAAGCCTGCATGGATGGAGTATTCTTTAGTACAAAGTCCATAATGTCTGAAGGCAGGATATTCCCACAGTCATCACTGTTGTTATTGTCTGAATCTGATTTCAGGAGCTCAGTATTATAGGTGTCCAGTAAATTTTTGTCAGAGGGGGTACTTGTGTGGACTCTGCGGCTTGACTCCAATGAGCTGAGCTGAGCTTCCAAGGAATCCTGTCCCTGTGTTTTAACTCTGCTTACAGAATGGCAGTTATCCATCTTTGGCTCATTTTTGTGGCCGACAGAACTCTTAGTGACATGGTCTTTCTCCCCAGCATCTTCAGGTCGATCAATCTTTAAGTTCTCTGTTCCATTTTCTTTACCATTTCTTTTTGGAATCTGGCTGCTTTTCCTTGTTGTGGCTGTGACACTAGTATCACTCTCTGTCCCATCATCAACACCATCCAACTGTGAGATTTTTGGAAGATCACACTGTTCCTCCTCCCGAAATAAATTATGGGATGCCAGTCGTTCCTCTCCACCTGAAGAAATCACTGTTCTAGTGAAGTTGTAATAGTATAAGTCGTCTTCATCTGAAGTGCTTAAGTCATCGGCCCCATCCACCTGTCCTTCAGCTGATCTCTTGCCTCGCTTCTTCCCAGTTGAGCTGCTGTAGAATGGAATGTCTTCTTCACCATAGGATCTTACTCCATAGAGTGGGGTAAGCCCAAAAAACATGTTAGAACGTGCACGGGCACTGCGACGGGGATACCTCCTTTTAAAAGAGCCATCCTCCTGAGGTTTGGGGCCATCTGGAAGCATTAGGTTTCTGTCCTGTACTGGAAGATTCTGATAGTTGTTACTTTGAGAATCCTGGCATGAGGTATTATTGGGGCTTGGTTGGGCCACTGGACCATCTCCTGGATTTTCAGAGGCTGAAATTGGTTCTGTGGGAGATGTTGACTCTATCTGCAAAGGGGAAGCAGGACTACTTTCTTTCAGGGCGTTTTTGGATTGACTCTCATTTTCCATTTTTAGAGGTGTCAGTGTCACTTTGACTGTGCGTTTCCGTGGTGCCTGTAATTCCTTGGCAGATCCTTCTACTTGCATGGGTGGAGCTTTGGGGACTCCTGGCATAGAAAGGCCTTTATCACCAATCTTATCAGAAGAAACATTGTTACATGGTCGTTGGCCCATATACTCAGGAGTCAAAACCTCATCCATAAACTCTGGCTTCAAGTTTCCTTCCTCACCAGTTGTCACCTGACCAGGTTCCAAAAAAGATTTACTGGAATGCTTTTCTTTGAAAGTTTCTTTACAAGATTTTTTCCCTTTCTGTCTCCTATCTCTGGAACTAGATCCCATATGTTCATTGATAATGGATGATCTGTTGCTCATTCCAGATAGCTTCAAGGTTTTGACTTCAGTATCTTCATCTGCAGAGGAGTTTGCTGATTGGGTAGAATCTGTGTGTTGGTCTCGATCATTCCTTTGCCCTCTCAAATGGAGGTGTGGGAAGGAGAGGGCCTCTTTAGAAGAAAACGACACTGAAGAGGGTTCAGCAAAGGAGCCGATTTTACTAACATTCAGTTCTCTAGATGTTGTGTTATGAACCTGTGGGGCCAGTTTAGGAATTCCAGGGTAAGCCACATTATGTGCAGATCCCTCTGAGCTCTTGGAACTCAGCACTTTGGTCTTCTCTCCCTTTAAAGAGGAGCTCTTGGATGCCAAGTCTGAAGCACTGGACTGCTTCATTTCTGAAGATGAAGATCCATCCAAGTGACTGTTTTTATTGCCTACAGTAACCACTGTCCTTTGCAAATTTGAAGAGGTGGAAGTGTTTTGCCCTAAACTAGTACTTGAATTCAGTGGCCCCAAGACATGATCAACTACTTTGGCACTTGATTCAAGATCAGTAGCGGTCCCAATGGTGGAGACTGAGGAAACATTATTCCTAGAGTAAGTATTCCCAGTTCTCATTGGAGACATTATCCGGAGTTTGGACCGCTGGGGTGATAAGGAAGAGGTACTGTGACGCCTGGAGCCAATGCTTCGAAGTCCAGAGGACAGTAAAGGATCACCTACTGTGACTATTTCATGAGTGGTTGGGGTAGGACTTCCTAAACAAGAGAGAAAAAGTAATAAATGCTATTGTAGATAGAACAAATGTGTAGAAGTCACTGGTTTCAATGATTTGACTATATATATATATATATATTTATAGGTAACTGGAAATCTACATTTTCTATTTATTTATTATTACTTTTTTGAGACAGTGTCTCACTCTGTCACCCAAGCTGGAGTGCAGTGGTGCGATCTTGGTTTACTGCAACCTCCACCTCCTGGGTTCCAGCGATTCTCCTGCCTTAGCCTCCTGGGTAGCTGGGATTACAGGCATGCGCCGCCACACCCGGCTAATTTTTGAATTTTTAGTAGACATAGGGTTTCACCATGTTGGCCAGGCTGGTCTTGAACTCCTGACCTCAGGTGATCCACCTGCCCTGGCCTCCCAAAGTGCTAGGATTACAGGCATGAGCCACCTCACCCACCCAGAATCTACATTTTCAATCAGTAAAAGTCACCAAGATAAAGTTGCCTGAAAGAATTACAAATTAGTCTTTGGGCTGATCTTCTTAGGTCAAGTAGGTCAATAAAGTCTTTTACCTGCAGAAGGCAATGGTCGACAGCCAGGGGATCTCTGTGTTGGAGAATAACTGGGTGTTCGAATCCTGGGGACCTTTGAGATGACATGATAATAACAGGAGCCAGAGGTTTGTGAATGAGGAGGTCGGTCTGGTGATGGAGGACTTATAATTTCAGCTGTGTTTTGACTCTCTTTTGATGAACTTTCTGTGGCAGGAAATAAAAACTCTTAACTAAAAAGGCCCAATTAAAATATCAAACAAATTAACCAATAAAAAGTCAGCTATCAGGTAAATGTAAAACTAGAAGCAAATGAGACTTCCCAAGTAAATGACTTTTCCCCCAGCTTTCAATCATAGTACTCCCTGAATCGAATTCAAGTTCCATCCCATCTTTTTTTTTTTTTCTTTGAGACACAGTCTCACTCTGTCACCCAGGCTGGAGTGCAGTGGCGTGATCTTGGCTGACTGCAACATCTGCCTCCCTGGTTCAAGTGATTCTTGTGCCTCTGCCTCCTGAGTGGCTGGGATTACTGGGATTACAGGTGCCTGCCACCATGCCTGGCTAATTTTTTTGTATTTTTAGTAGAGATGGGGTTTCACCATGTTGGCCAGGCTGTTCTTGAACTCCTGGCCTCAAGTGATTCGCCTGCCTCAGCCTCCCAAAGTGCTGCGATTACAGGCGTGAGCCACTGTGCCCAGCCTCAAGTCCCATCTTGATTCAAGACTAACCTGTAAAAGATGTTGGACTATGGGCAATGGTCCTGTTTTCATCATGTTCAACAGTGCTGTTGATATCCGGCTCTACGACTGGAGGACGGCACTCCACTATCTTGCATGTATATACACAGCGCTTGCGAGCATCTGTGGTGCTCCAGTATACCCTGGAACACCTGGGTAAACAGATTTGGGAAAATCATCATAAGGGAGAGGATAGAAGCAGAAACTAGCATTTTTCAAAACCTCTCTTTATCCTAGGTTCCCTGGCCCTCTTAATTACAGAATTTAGCTTTATTTTATGGGTTCTTAGTATAGATTCCCCTAGTTAGGTTGTTCCAAGCTTTTTGAAGTCCTTGGTTTTTCTTAGCCTCTCAGAAAATAGCCTAAGATCTTTTTTTCTTGTACCATAAGCAGGCACCAAATATAGTAAAATATCCTAAAAGCAAGAGAAAGAAAAATATTAACTATTACAAAAATTAGTTTTGGTCTTCAGGACAGAACTATTGCCTTACAATGTATACAAAGTACGGCCTGAAAATAAAACAAAGGGCAAACCTGAGGTTTCCTTTGGGAGAAGAGCCCCATGAGACAAGAGAAAGGTAACTGCTTCAAATCTGCTGAATGCTAGTGGAATCTGGTTTGTGTGAAAAGCTGCCAGCTAAATGTGGAGCACAGACTGTGTCATCGGAATAGGAATACAGAGTAAGTTGGAGCATATATTGCAAAATGAGACTCCAACGCGGGAGCGGTAGAAGGGGAATTTTGAACTTATATTGTTAGCTTGTTAGACATTTTAACAACTTACTTCATATAGGTAAGAATATAAATTCTTATTGAAAAATTTGATCATTATTGTGGGGATTTATAGTTTTAGAAGGACTTATAAAATGTAAAGTTGGGAACAGGGCATGAGCTGTTTTATCCATGAAAACAATCTGCACTTCTGCATGGAGATGAATGGAATTTGGAGGAATCTTAAGAGACTGACCTTGTGTTTTCTACTAAGGTTTTATTTTTAAGTAATTCTGAAATTATGTCAATAATACTTTCCTTCTATAACTGGATTCCGCCAACATAGTCCCAATCTACAAGCAGACGAATCCGAGAACTAGCAAAATAAGTGATTAATTTTTAGTAGCAGTTTAAAGTAGCTAACAGGTATGCCTCTACATTTAATGACCTGCACATGGCTTCAGTGTGTTCAGGTTGTGGGGCTGCTGTCTTCTCTTTATAGTGCTACTTACTGATATCCAATAGGAAAGAGCTTATCTTCACAGTCGGAGAGATCATTTAGAATTCCTAAGCAGTCGATTGTCATAGACCCTGACCAAGGAAAGAAGAACCGATTAGAGAAGATAATGAGCGTCATTTTATTTTTTTGAGAGAGTCTCACTCTGTCGCCCAGGCTGGAATGCAGTGGCGCAATCTCAGCTCACTGCAGCCTCTGACTCCAGGGTTCAAGTGATTCCTGTGCCTCAGCCTCCCAAGTAGCTGGGATTATAGGGATGTACCACCACTCCCAGCTAATTTTTTTTAGTAGAGACAGGGTTTCACCACATTGGCCAGGCTGGTCTCCAACTCCTGACCTCCAGTGATCTGCCCGCCTCAGCCTCCCAAAGTGCTGGGGTTACAGGCGTAAGACACCACACCTGGCTGAGGGTCATTTTATAACTGAGGACCAGAAATTTCCCCAATGATATATACAGCCTTCCCCAATAACCAAGGCTAGGTCATACCAATCATCATGTGGATATTTTCTGGTTCCAAGCCATTGAGAAACTTCCTTCTCAAGCTGATTCCTTCAAAGTCCACAAACACTCTTCTGAAAACTTCAAATCCATTCTCAGGAACCACCTTAAATAAAACCCATGGTAGCTGTTAATAGGCTGTCCCTTTGCACATTATACTCATGATCCTGACTGTCTCAGAGTGGAAGGCACATAGCATATCTCAAAAGCATCCTTCTATTTCACTTAGCAGGACACTTCTGTATTTCCCAAAAGAGGTGGTGCCTCTAGGAACACCAAGTAGAAAAGCAAAACAGTTTATCATCTTGCTGTATTTTTGTTTTTCTTTTGCATTTCGAAATAATTCAAAAAGCAACTAAATAAGCCATGAAAAGACTTGAAGGAAACTTAAATGCTAAGCAGAAGAAGCCAGTCTGAAAAGGCTATGTACTATATGATTCCAACTATGTGAACTCTGCAAATGGCAAGACTATGGAGATAGTAAAAACATCAGTGGTTGCCCAGGGTTGGGGAGAGGCAGGGATGAATAGGCAGAGCACAGAGGATGTTTAAGGCAGTGAAAATACTCCATATGATGCTATAATGGTGGATATATGTCATTATATATTTGTCCAAACCCACAGAATGTACAACAACAAGAGTGAATGCTGATGTAAACTACAGGAGTCAGGGTGATAACCATGTGTCCAGTGTAGGTTTATCCATTGTAACAAATGCACCACTCTGGTGGGGGATGCTGATCATGGGGGAGGCTGTGCATATGTGGGTGCAGGAGGAATATGGGAAATCTCTGTACCTTCCAGTCAATTTTGCTGTGAACCTAAAACTGCTCTAAAAAATAGTCTTTTTTTTTTTTTTTAAAGCAACTAAAGCTCTCTCACTTCGCCTTTGATCAAATCCCGATGTCGTTGGCAATATACTTTTTTATCATCCAGAAAGACACAGTTCTTGGCTCGGGAACACATGAAGTGATAGTTGCTGGTGCAGGATGTGAGACAGCAACCCACGGTGGCTCCTGGCTTTTGGCAGAATTCACATCTCTAAAAATCCAAAAAGAACAGAGCCCTATTCAGACTTTCATATGTTTTAAGACGTTTACCGTCTCCTCTATAGACTCATCCCATTCTACAGTTCCTACAATTCATTTTATCTATTGATAAATTGAAAACAGATAAAATTTATCATTTTATCTGTTGAATTATGTATATCAATACTTGTTGGTTAACTACCCTGATGGCACTGTGAAAAATATCAGGGAGGCCATATTCACCCACAGGAAGAATATCTGGAAACTGAGAGGGAATCTCTTTCATAAAATTTACCCATAAGGTCTTACCAGCTGCTTGCCCCTGATCACAGCCATATGCACATTCTTTAGTGATCCATCATCATCTTCAAACACTTCCGCTGACCACAAAGCACAATTTACATGTGTCCACTCATTTTGGCCAATATATAGTAAACGACCAGCATCCTATAAAATAAAGAGATTTCTTTTTTCCTAAAGAATATAATGCCAAAGGAGGTTTTCCTTGGCATTAGCTTTTCCAGTGAAGATAACCTCAAGAAAGCAACTATAATTCTTTAATGTAGGGAGGCACACAGAAATCAGAATTCTTTTTGCAACGTTGCTCTGTTTCCACTTCCTTCTTTTCAAGATTACTTTTTCCATAGACTGAAACTATTTCACAAATCTAGAGAATAAAAAAATGAGCTGGGTATGGTGGTTCACGTCTGTAATCCCAGCACTTTTGGAGGCTGAGATGGTAGGATCGCTTGAGCCCAAGAGTTTGAGACCAGCCTGGGCAACATAGGGAGACTTTGTCTCAACAAAAACAAAACAAAAATTAGCCAGGCATGGTGGTGCGCATCTGTGGTCTCAGCTACTCAGGAGGCTGAGGTAGGAGGATCACTTGAGCCCCGGAAGCCGAGATTGCAGTGAGCCAAAAGCATGCCACTGTACTCTAGTCTGGGTGACAGAGCGAGACCTGGTCTCAAAAGGAAACAAACAAACAAAAAGAGCAATAGGTGGTAAGTTTATAAAAATGTGCAGTGACATCTATAAACTGTATTTCAAAGCCAGTTCTCTCAGATTGTATTTAAAAGCTTTTGGCCGGGCACGGTGGCTCACGCCTGTAATCCCACCACTTTGGGATATGAGGTGGGTGGATCACCTGGGGTCGGGAGTTTGAGACCAGCCTGACCAACATGGAGAAACTCCGTCTCTACTAAAAATACAAAATTAGCCGGGCATGGTGGCACATGCCTGTAATCCCAGCTACTCGGGAGGCTGAGGCAGGAGAATTGCTTGAACATAGGAGGCGGAGGTTGTAGTGAGCCGAGATCACGCCATTGCACTCCAGCCTGGGCAACAAGAGCGAAACTCCAGCCTGGGCAACAAGAGCGAAACTCTGTCTCAAAAAAACAAAAAAAAAAACAAAACAAAAAACACAAAAAACTTTAAAAAAAATTGTAGCTTACTGTGTGTGCCAGGCACCAAATAGAGGCTTTACATACATTATTTCATTTAATCCTCACAGCCACTCTGAGGTAAGCATTATTATCTTCATTTTAAAGATGAAACTGAGGGTCAGAGAGGTTAAACTACTTGCCAAAGTCAATAAGTAGGCAGTTAAGCACAGAAATGTATTCAGGCAGGCGGCAGAACTCGGGCTCTTAACGATTCTGCTATCCTATATGAAACACAAGCTTTTTAATATGCAACTTAGATTTTATTAACTTTCACAAAATATTCTTGAGGAACTTCCATTAGAAATTACTAGACATCAAGGGTTTAATTTAAGGCAAATCAGTCACCTTTTAATCAACAAAATCAGTCATTAAAAAACTCCAAGTGCCATGAACTAAGTGACAAAAAATAAGTTACAAATTAATAAGTTATAAGTTATAGGTAAATAAAAGTTATAAATTAGTAAGTTATAAGTAAGTTCATTAAATAAATGGCACCCAGTCATCAAGTATGGACACAAGGACAAACAGTTCTTTTGGAGTATGTATTAACTAGGGCCCTGTGTTGCAAAGTACTTACATTAGCACTGTCATCACCATAAGTCAAACATAACGCACACTGTCTATTGTCTTCTATGCCTGGAGGTGGGTTCAGCTCTGGACTGTCTTCTCGACTCCTATCAGTACCTTGAAATCCAAAAGACTCCCATCAATACCTTGAGATCCAGTTAAAATTGGCAATACTATGTCTGATTTCCAGGAAAAAAGAAATAATTCAGCTTACATAGCCCACAGCCTATAAAATAATCACTTTTCAAAAAGTGTTCAGAGTTACGCTACCTCATCATCTATGTTACAGTACTCCAGAGTGTCCTCATTAACACCTCAAGTGAAGCAAAATTAATGATGGTATTACATTTAAGGATGACCTGAAAATTCCTTTCTGATATCCAAGTATATCTAATTTTAGTGAATTGGATTCACGAAGTCAATCATCTGCATCTAGAGGGAAATGGGTGACGACTCTCCTTTTGGTGGCTTACTCAAAATTGGTGGTGTAGGAGGATGCAGAGGAGTTGGTGAGTCTGGTTCTCCAGGACCTTTGGGTTTGGGAGCTGGAATGATTTTCTTCATTAAAGGAGGCTGCTCAGTGTGGCTGTTTTCCTCTCGCTCCTGCCACTGAGCATAATTATGGTCAAGTGAAGGTGGAAGCACTGCGTTTGGTAACATCCCACTGCTGAAAATAATTGATTCAACAAGCATTTATTGAACTCCTACAGTATACCCAGAACTGTATAAAATAAATTCTTGATATCACCTGTTGCCCCATGTAGGAGCCATTCACAGAATATAAGAACAAGTCACAGCGTTTGAAAATTGCTGAAGTACACAGAACTCAATATTTTAAAAAATATCTCAACATATGACTCTTGGTTAAACTTGCTGAAACAAATGATAACCCTATCAAAAACTTAAAAGAGGCCGGGCATGGTGGCTCATGCCTGTAATACCAGCACTTTTGGGAGGGTAAGGCAGGCGGATCACCAGGTCAAGAGATCAAGACCATCCTGGCCAAAATGGTGAAACCCAGTCTCTATTAAAATACAAAAATTAGCTGGGCATGGTGGTGCCCGTTTTCCCAGCTACTTGGGAGGCTGAGGGAGGAGAATCGCTTGAACCAGAGAGGCGGAGGTTGTAGTGAGCCGAGATCACGTCACTGCACTCCAGCCTGGTGACAGAACGAGACTCCGTCTCAAAAAAAAAATAAATAAATAAATAAATAAAATCAAATCAAAAGAATTTACTGGAATAAAAATTAAAGGTTACATATGGAAAATCAAGAGCAGTACAAAGCACCATTTGAACTATCAGTCAAACAGAACCCATTTATAACAAGGCCAGCTACATGGCTATACCACACATGTATTGTACATTTGTCACAATTAAACCAAGCTCCCTACAATAAAACAAATATAAAAGTAAAGAACAAAAACGCAATTGCTTATAACAAACATTAAGTGTAGTCCTCAAAACCACACCGAAAAGGCATTTCAACCAATTCATTTCTAGTATTAAAACCTTTCGGAAAACTGCAATCTAGAAATATGAGAACTCTCAGATTTCTAGCCGATGAGGAGAAAAAAAAGTTATGCTAAATTCACTTACTTGCTTGATACTTTATTTGGCTCCCAAAACCTGGACTTTTTGACACTGAACCATGGAAAAACACGTTCCATTTGCTAAAAGAAAACACAAACAAAATGTAAATATGTAAACACTCATTTAGATACCACATGAAAAATCTTCAAACCAGCTTCTCTGTTAATACGAGGATAATTTCAGGCCACCAAGGGAAAGATCCATCCACTCTGGCAACCTCACCAAATTCCTCTCAAAGAATCAGGGGATCAAATTAAACCAAAGATGTTTTATACACACGACAAAGCAAAAAGTAGAAGAGAACAAGTTCATTGTATTCACAGGGTAATTACTTATAGGTAAGCATTAAAAACATGAATTAGTAATATCATTCACCCGAATGAAGAAGGACTTGACCATGCTGTTGGCTTTTTTAATTTCTGGCTGTCCTCCATCTGAATTAATGGCTGCTTGAATGATCTTCACAATATCATCACTGAACTCCAACTGTATACAAAAACAAAATGTTAATTATTCTTAAAACAGTGTGCTCTCAGTGTCCTCTTCCCTCCTTAATCATCCAGCACAGAGATCCAACAGAAAACTCACACCCTATTTTAATGTGGTATAATACTCTTTGGCTGAGACCTTTGAGATTCAATTCACGATTAACCTGTGGCAATTAAGAGACGCCAGGCTAATGAGGTAAGAATGCAAACAAATTGGCTGTATCATGATAAATTATCCAAGCAGGTCCACAGTTTTTAATTTGGATTAAAATAAATAAACAGTGGCTCACGCCTGTAATCCCAGCACTTTGGGAGGCTGATGTGGGTGGATCACTTAAGGTCAGGAGTTCAAGACCAGCCTAGCCAACATGGTGAAACCCAATCTCTACCAAAAATACAAAATTAGCCAGGCATGGTGGCACATGCTTATGTAATCCCAGCTACTTGGGAGGCTGAGGCAGGAGAATCACTTGATTACGGGAGGCAGAGGTTGCAGTGAGCCGAGATCATGTCACTGCATGCCAGCCTGGGTAACAGAGCGAGACTCCATCTCAAATAAATAAATAAATAAATAAATAAATAAAAATAAACAACAGAATAGCAAATATAGATCATGAGATAATAAATAATCATTTCCTATACATACTTAAAATCATAAAATTAACAGGCATCTATCTACAAATGAAGACCTTATAAAGAAAGGCACATTATTCAGATCTGATCTCAAAAGGGGAGGGAGAACCAATTAATTTCACATTAGCATTTCCCACATCAACAGTTTCTTAGTGCTTCCTCTTAATATAAAAATAATTTTCAGAAAACTGAGATGAAAGCCAAATAAAAGAACTATTTTAAGACATTACCTTCCCTATCACCACCCTTCTTCTGAAACACAAAGCTAAAATAACTCATACATTTTTAGGTATCTAAAGCCACGTGACATTTCTAAATATAATACAATTCATTTTTTAATTTGCTTATACTCAGTCTCATGCCCCAAAGGTCCAAAGAAGCTTTACTGGCACTAGAAATTCTGATGGCTCACTGTAGAAACATACCACAGATGTGTAATTCCCTTGGTCCATCTTCCTCTTGACTCCTTCTAGATCTAAAGGCTGCTGATCATCCTGTTTGCTGACCTCAGTAAGAACTGGTGGATCAGGTCCTTCGGGGGAGCTGCGGGAAGGTATACTCTCCTCTGTCTCGGGATTTAAGTCTGGAGGCTTGGCAGCCTATTGCCAGGAAAGATATGTTGCTTTTATCTAACACTAAAACCAAGGTGTCCATGCAAATTCTATTAAAATTAATAAAGATGGTACTGAATGATTAATATTGTAAAACCCAAGGAACATGAAAATAATCAGATTTCTCAAATAGAAAAGGAAAGTTAAAAATGAGACTGTTATGTAATAGCTTAGCTAGGGTAACTTAGGAGCTTTTCTTGATAATTCCAAACCTAGTATGAAGAAGCTGAAACTGTGTTCAGTTCCTTTTAACATAGAAAGCAGCTAATTTTCCTATTCAAAAAATGGAGCTCTATTAAAAGATAAAACAGCAGCTTAGCTCTGAGGTAAAGTGATCCATGTGGTTCTTCTTCTTTTTTTTGTTTTGAGATGGACTCTCGCTCTGTCACCCAGGCTTGAGTGCAGTGGCGCGATCTCGGCTCACTGCAAGCTCCGCCGCCCAGGTTCACGCCATTCTCCTGCCTCAGCCTCCCGAGTAGCTGGGACTACAGGTGCCCGCTACCATGCCTGGCTAATTTTTTGTATTTTTAGTAGAGACGGGGTTTCACCGTGTTAGCCAGGATGGTCTTGATCTCCTGACCTCGTGATCCGCCCGCCTCGGCCTCCCGAAGTGCTGGGATTACAGGCGTGAGCCACCGCGCCCGGCCCCGTGTGGTTCTTCTAATGACTACTTTATAAATGTGTAAAGTTCACAACTTACATAAACAGAAAGTGTTTTTCCAATTGATTACTATAACTGTCCCCTAACTACGAATCCTGCCTCTAGGCTCAGGTGTCTCCAGTCCTTCCTCTCCACTCAGTCAGAACAATATTTTTTCTAAGAAGCAACTCTGATCAGGTTACTGTCTTGGGTGAAGTGCTTCACTGGCTCCCTATCACCTTCAGAGTATAAAGTCCAAATTTCTCATTGTAACAGCAAGACCTTTGAAGATACAGCTCCTTCCTACTTCTTACGCTAAAGAAGGTCCTATTCTTGGCTCTAAATATTTTCCTAATGGTTATAGCCCAAACAAGTAACTAAAAATTAAGTGAGGAGAATGAAGTGAAACAAAAGAAAAACACTAGGTAAAGACTACCTAAGAACAAGCTCTCAGAAAAAAATGAGACTTGGCCTACCTGCCGGTAGCGTAGCAAATGGCTGGTAGTCCGAGAATTCAACAAAGCTGTCAGAACTTGCTTCAGAGAAATCTGCAGCTCTTTTTCAAGGGCCAGTCGCCACTCTGCAGGGTGCCGCTCAGTACAGTTCACACAAGTGTAGGCCACACTTTCTGGCAGATTAGATAGAATCTCATACATCTCATCTAAGAAAACAAAAACCTACCATGATGAGGTCCTCTGAAGAATGGGAGAGAGGAAGAAGAGGAAACTATTCCACTGAACTTACTATAAAGCCATATGTTGGGAACCACATTAAGATTCTAATGTCCTCATGGATATGACACATATTGATCTCAAAAAGTGGCATTATTAATTAACACTAATCCTGAATTTGGTTATTGAGAATCAGGTTATGGAACCCACAAAGGACAGCAAATAAATACTTTAAAGGCATATATTCAAGATAAGTGAGCACAAATGTAATACAATGCTGCTTATTCTAGAGACTAAAAAATAAATTTAGAGATTTCAAATAACAACACAACCATAATTTTAGGTTTAAAGTGCTCTAGAGGCTAATAAATGTAGTAGTACCTAGAAAGAAGAAAACTGAAATAAAAAGACTCCAACCTTCTGTACCTGAAAGATTCTCACATTTGGAATGGACCCAGCGATCACACTTTCCACATTGCATCATCTTACTCTCATAGTCATCATCATCATAACATTTGTCACAGAGAGGGCAGAAGTTTCCTGAAAGCAAAGCAAAGTTTACAGCAGTGCTTTGGCTCACATACCTGTGTTTTTACGGCCCTTGACTTGCATTTACCAACCCAATCTAAATCTATATTCTTCTGGGATCATGAACACCAGCATGGATCTACTGTGGAATGTTCACACATCTGCAGTCTCAAGATTATTCTGAGCCCCTCGAATACTCACAGAAAAGCTTCATATGCTACTAGTTTTCTTTAGTTTACTAGTTTTCACTTATAAAGGTCATGAGGTAGATTTTAAAGATAAAACAATAGAAAAGAATGGAAGAGAGAAGTTTCTCACACATTTGTAAGAAATATTTAAATATTTAAAAGAAGTGGCAATATGGAAGTCAGAAACAGTACATGTAAGCTTTTTCCTTACTTCTAGGGCATTTACATTAGAGCTTAGAGGAGCACTTCCTAAGATTCAGTACTCTGTATAACCTTCATACATTTTCTTTATATACAGAGATCTCCTATATTATTTTTTACTTAATGAACTTCTTCAAACTGATCTGCTTATCTTACTTAAAACAGTGAACTTTATATGATTATCCTAAGTCAGTAATATAACAGGTTTAATGTACTAGTTATATTAATATTTTTTTCTAATATAACTATTGAAAGAAAATGTTTGGGTAGCAACTAAAATAATGTCTGAAATAATCAAATATATAATATATATACCACACTTTGGGAAATACTAGCTTAGAGGATTTCTTTGTGGTTAGTTATAATGAAAAGTCCCCTTAACACTTCCCGTATAAACTAACAAGACATTTCTAGTTGCTAAGTTCTAAACAGGAACTTAGGAAATGTGTCTAAATGGTATCCTTGACATAATGTGTGAGACTTTTCATTTCATTTCACTAGAGTCTAGTTCACCTCCAGAACACCAAGTACAACCTCCGAAAGTTGGCAAAACTGGCTTTTTTGGGTACCTTTAGCAAAGAGCTTGGCGCAATCATGACACAGTGAGAAATCGTGAGACCACTGTGCATCCCACCCTTTGCCTGGAGTTGTGGATCCACAGCTCTTACAGCGAACACACTTGGTACAGATCTAGAAAAGAAGAAAAGAAATTCAATAGGAATTTCTTGTTTTTAATATCTTTCCTTAACGAAAAAGATCTTAAATGCATCCATTTATAGATTTAATTTCTCTGCTGAGATGATTTCCTAGTAATGAGGCAAAAAGATTGTTATACTGACATCCTCAAGCATAGATATTTGTAATACAAGTTACATAAGCCCAATAGTCACATGGTGGTTCTCTGTAAAAGAGCATCATGTGTATAACTCACCCAGACTTTCTTCTTCTTTGTGGGTTTGGTGGGGTAGTTTGGTCCCAGGCACTCAGGGTGATAGCTGTTTCGGCACTTATTACACTCCAGCAGCTGCTGTAAGAAAATATAATGGCAAAAAGATAAGCATCATATTACCTTCACCCAACACCTATTACTTAGTACCCCATTTCCCATTTACTGGCAAGTGAGTACAGCACACAATTATAAGTTTAAATTTCCTCATACATTATTTACTCCCAATTAAAGCATTGAGATAGATTTATTTCCTGCCAAAGGCGCTCAGTGATGAGTATTCATATTAGGTAGATTTGACTTATTTTTGGAATTTTATTCAACATCATGTTTTCTGCTATAGTCCCAAAATTAAAACACAAAATAGGCAACTGATTACACCCAATTAAATGCTAAAGACAGACTAAGTAAAAAGAGAAATAATATAGATACAAAATCTTAACTGGAAGACAGAAATACAAATCAAGAAAGAAAGCAATACTCTAAGCACAGTCATCCTTGGTTTCCATGGGGGATTGGTTCCAGGACCCCCAGAGGATACCAAAGTCCATGGATGCCCAAGTCCCTAGACAAAATGGTGCAGCATTTGCATATAACAAAATGCACATCCTCCCATATACTTTTTTTTTTTTGAGATGGAGTCTCATTGTGTCACCCAGGCTGGAGTGACAGACTGCACCACAGGCTGGAGTGGCTCACTACAACCTCTGCCTCCAAAGTTCAAGCGATTTTCCTCCCTCAGCCTCCCAAGTAGCTGGGACTACAGGTGCCCACCACCACACCTGGCTAATTTTTTGTATTTTTAGTAGAGATGGGGTTTCACCATGTTGGCTCAGGCTGGTCTCGAACTCCTGGCTTCAAGTGATCCGCCCACCATATACTTTAAATTATCTCTAGATTACTTATCATACCTAATACAATGTAAATAGTTGTTATACTGTATTGTTTAGGAAATAATGACAAGAAAAAGTCTGTTCACATAGAGTACAGAGGCAACTACTCATTTTTTCCCAGATACATTCAATCCAAGGTTGGTTGAGTCCAGGGATACAGAACCCACTGATACAGAGGCCCAGCTGTAGTTCTATTACCAAGTTTTGTACCTTTGTAGCCTGATGTTGCCTTCCACAAACATGACAGAATTTGCAGCGACGACAACACCAATTTTCCAGCTGGTCCTCCAGAGGGCGCTCGTTCTCCTCTAAACAAAACTTGTGGAAGGGCTCACAACAGACTTGGCAATACACAAACTATAGTAAGAACATGGGAAGATAGAAGTACGTCAAATAATATGTAGAAAAACATAATCAACCATACCCTTCTTATATACTTTGGGTTTTAGAGGTCCACTGGCATATATTTAATTCAATACATATTCATTAAGCAATGACTATGTAAAAAAGTACAGTATTGGACACTGTGGGAGATTCAGAGTACTAAAGTGGTAATACCAGTGGAAATAGAAAGTAACAAAATAAATATAATACAAGATTTAACAGAACATGCTAAGTGACCTAAGAGTGGTATAAACAAAGAGCTATGGGAATATAAAGGAGTGGGGTGGGGGAAATAGGGAGGGTTTAAACGTTTTCTGTAATATACGAAACAGTTGTAGGGTCTGGTTTGTCCTTTCCATTTCTAATTTTATTTTTTTAATTGTTTTAATTTTTATTTATTTATTTTTTTGAAACGGAGTCTCGCTGTCGCCCAGGCTGGGGTGCAGTGGTGCGATCTCGACTCACTGCAACCTCCGCCTCCTGGGTTCAAGCAATTCTCCAGCCTCAGTCTCCTGAGTAGCTGGGATCACAGGCGCGTGCCACCACACCTGGCTAATTTTTTGTATTTTTAGTAGAGATGGGGTTTCACCGTGTTAGCGAGGATGGTCTCCATCTCCTGACCTTGTGATCTGCCTGCCTCGGCCTCCCAAAGTGCTGGGATTATAGGCGTGAGCCACCACGCCCAGCCTCCATTTCTAATTTTAGAAATAAGTTATTTTCATATTGATATAGGATTTTCAAAAATACTAATTAGGATAATCCAGAATTTTCTTTTGCCATAAAGGAATTATTGGGACAATTGGTCAAACCTAAATAAGGCCTATAGATCAGATAATAGTAATGTACCAGTGTGTTAATTTCCTGATTTGGTAATTATACCATGGTTAAACACGAGAACGTCCTTGATTTTTAAAAATATACACTAAAATATTTAGAGGTAAAATGGTTTATGTCTGCAACTTGTTCTCAAATTTTTAGATACATGTGTATCTACAGGTAAAATGTGTATATGTATTTTATTTGTTATTTTGTAAAATATATACACACAGAGAAACATATTAACACTTAGGGAATTTGGGTGAGGGGTACTTAGAATTCTCTGTACAACTCTTAGTTTTTTTGTAAGTCTGAAATCATGTCAACATAAAAAGTTTAAAACATTCGCATGGAGGAGAGTTTATCAAGCACTGGTCATGCTTTAGGAGTGCAGTGCAGGCAGCATGCTATTCTCTAATTTATATTTTAGGAACCCTGTGAGATTGCTATGTACAACTATAAAGAATTTAGATCAGAACAATTATACCCTGAAAAAAAATCTGTTTAATCCCAGAAGTTGAAGGACTGGTGCTATAAAAAAAGTTATTCCTGTGGGTGGCATATATATGGGTACAAAGCACTGTATTAAGAGGGAAAAGAGGATACAGTAGACCCCTGGCACTTATAGACTGAATATTCTCAGTCTCAATGATATCTGAACTTCTGCACTTAGAACAATAAGTTGTTCGTAATAGGGACTAAGAGAATATTTGCTTAGTAAATGAATAGTAGGCAATAATTTGTAATTTTGCTAGTAATAACTTCAAATGGCAAGTGGGCAGGGTTGACTTTCTTAGCTAGTTTGTGTCTCACTGACTGCTCAACATTCAGATTTCAACCTAGCTTGGATTTTCTTATTTTTTAAATTTTTAAAAATTTTTTTGAGACAGGGTCTTGCTTAGTTGCCCAGGCTGGAGTGCAGTGGCGTGATAATGGCTCACTGCAGCCTCGATCTCCTGGGCTCAAGTGATCCTCTCACCTCAGCCTCCCAAGTAGCTGGGACTAGAGTAGCTGGGACTACAGGCACATGCTACCATGCCTGGTATTTTATTTTTTTTTTAGTAGAGATGAGGTCTCACTATGTTGCTCAGGCTGGTCTTGAACTCCTGAGCTCAAGCGGTCCTCCTGCGTCAGCCTCCCAAAGTACTGGGATTACAGGCGTGAGCCACTGCACCCGACGTGGATTTTCTTTACCACCTTTGAATACATATCTTATGTGGTAAGTAATAAGCCAAAGAGGTATCTGCCAGGAATTTAAGAACTGTAAAGGATGTAGGATATGTCCCTTATAAATGACAAACTACTGCTTCCTATTCAAAATTGTGCTACTTTTTCCTTCCTCATTGTAAAGGTGGTACATACTGCAAAAAAACTCAGAAAGATTAAAAAAAAAAAAACCAGAGAAACAAATAAAGGTCACCCATAATCCAACCACACTCTTAGTATTTTGGTGTGAATCCTTCCAGATTGTTTTCTAGATATATATTTTAAAAACACTTTTCCAAACTAAGATGGGATTGTGCTTTATATATTATCTTGTAACCTGCTCTTTTCACTCAGTGATATGTCATGGACATCTTTCCATGTTATTACTGCAATTACTTTTGCACCAACCTAATAATATTAATATATATTATCTTTAGGACTTCATATTTGCCACTATATATGCCCTACACTTTTATTTTTTTTTGAGACGGAGTCTTGCTCTGTCGCCCAGGCGGGAGTGCAGTGGCGCGATCTCGGCTCACTGCAAGCTCCACCTCCCGGGTTCATGCCGTTCTCCTGCCTCAGCCTCTCGAGTAGCTGGGACTACAGGCACCTGCCACCACGCCCGGCTAATTTTTTTGTATTTTTAATAGAGACGGGGTTTCACCGTGTTAGCCAGGATGGTCTGGATCTCCTGACCTTGTGATCCGCCTGCCTCGGCCTCCCAAAGTGCTGGGATTACAGGCGTGAGCCACCGTGCCCAGCTATATGCCCTATGCTTATTTTAACCCATGCTCCCTATAGATGGACTTTCAGGTTGTTTCCAGTTTTTTATTATTATGAACAATATTGAAATGAACACTTCTTTATATCTACAGATTTGCCAATTTATCTAATTATATCCATAAGATAAGTGTTTGAAGTGCAATTGCTATGTTAGAGGATATACCTATTTTAAAGATAAATATATATTTCCAAATAATTCCCTCAGAAAGAAAGATTGTAACTAATCTATATTTCTTTCCACCAACAGAAAGTCCCCATTTATTCAGGATTCTTTTTTTATCATGCTTTAATTTCCAGTTTTTGGTCACTAGAGGGCTAAAAAACAGACACCCTCCCTTCACCTCCCCCTGCCACCCAACATGTATTTATTTCTAATTTTGTGAATTATCTATTTCTGTCTTTTGCCTATTTTTTTTTCTGGATGTCATTCCTTTTTCTTATTAATTGGTAAGAGCTCTTTATAGATGAAGAGGCTTTGATATACAATATAAAATAACCATCAATAGCATCCCTTTTAATAGACCACTGTATAATTTTTTCTCTTATTTAGACATCTAACAGAAAGATCAGAGCTCTAATAAAGACTGAATTTAAGAGAGATAGGATTATTGATCTTTTCACTCTCAATAACTTTGCTACTCTAATAGCAGATTCCTTCCTAAAATCTCTAAAATACTTCAAAACATTTCTTTAGCTGGTTTAAACAGGGAATAGTACCTGCTAAATACCAACAAAACAGACTATAGTAATTTCATCCACAGAAAAATAATTTATGTACTTCCTGGGGTACAAAGAAGCAGGATGCCTTACCTCTACATGCCCACTACTGGCACAGAGAAAGCAAACCACCCTGGGTGTTATAGGAACAGAAGTCAAGATTCCTAAGCCTCCCATCTCCCACACATTTTCTGCTTCACAATCCTCCTGTGGAGAGAGAAAGGTCACTTAGGAAAGTTTTACAATTACACAACTTTGGATGGAAAATAAGGATGAAAAGCATAAAATTAGTGTGACATCACAATGTCAGAGTATTTCATTTCAATGAGTCCAAAAATAACTGCTGCTTTAAAAAGTTTTAATCTCAGACACGGACTATTAAAAGGCTCACCTAGTTGTTCAATTCATATTGAATATATTGCAAAAATACACTGGGATTGAATTTCTCTTACAGTTTTGCTGACTCAAGGAATCATCATGGTTTGATACTTTCCATGTGAAGGAATTACTTCCTCTGATACTGCTCAGGATGGATAGGAATGTTTCATTATGTATGTTCTGCAGTCAGTTCACAAACAGTGACCTAACAACACTGACCAAAGCTCTCCCAGCGCTAAACCCATCTGCTAATGGGAGTTCTTATTCATTCCCCCAGTTGGTGCTGATTTCCTCTTTCAACACCTTTGGTAGTAGCATTTTCTTTATTTAAAGTCTTTGACACTCAATATACTTTATGATCACTGAACACCTTTACCTTAAAGTCCACTCTGATCCTGTGGACTCCATCTGCTGGAATTTTTTGCTTAGAACTATTGCCATTGGAGAGAGTGCTGAGGATGTTCAAAGTGCCTGCATTCTCCTGCTTATTGACCGGAGGTGGTTTTTCCTAAGGAGACAAAAGATGAATATAGAACAAAATCACACCCTATTTGCCTTCACATTTGCAACAGATAATAATGCAAATGACAAATTTTATTAATAGATCTAAAAAACATGTTTCCAACATAAACAGAGAAATAATCTTTGAATTTTTTTTTTAAAGAGATTGGGTCTTGCTTTGTTGCCTAGGCTGCAATACAGTGGCACAGTCACAGCTCACTGCAGCCTAGACCTTGTGGGATCGTGATCCTCCTGCCTCAGCTTCTCAAGAGTAGCTGGGACTACAGGTGCATGCCACCATGCCTAGTTGATTTTTAATTTTTTTATAGCAACTGTGTGTCACTGTGCTGCCCAGGCTGGTCTCCAGCTCCTGCCCTCAAGTGATCCTCCCGCCTTGGCCCCCCAAAGTGCTGGGATTATAGATGTGAGCCACCACACTATCTCTTTATCCATAATAAATAAAAATAGTGAATACAGGGAAGGGTGATTTTTACAGACAAATAATTGCTAAAGGATGTTGGGGTCAAAAAATAATTACGCCAAATGGCCTTTAGAATAAGCAGATTCCTAGGCTAGAACATGTGGGGCCACAAAGAAGGGAAAAGCAACAAGGAAGAAACCAAAAAAGAAACAGGCTAAAGCCTAAACTTTTTATTTTTTTTTGAGACGGAGTCTCGGTGTCACCCAAGCTGGAGTGCAGTGGCGCGATCTCGGCTCACTGCAGGCTCCGCCCCCCGGGTTCACGCCATTCTCCTGCCTCACTCTCCTGAGTAGCTGGGACTACAGGCGCCCGCCACCTCGCCGGGCTAATTTTTTGTATTTTTAGTAGAGACGGGGTTTCACCGTGTTAGCCAGGATGGTCTCGATCTCCTGCCCTCGTGATCCGCCCGCCTCGGCCTCCCAAAGTGCTGGGATTACAGGCGTGAGCCACCGTGCCCGGCTACTTTTTTTTTTTTTTTTTTTGGGATGGAGTCTAGCTCTGTTGTCCAGGCTAGAGTGCAATGATGCAATCTCGGCTCACTGCAGCCTCCGCCTCGCAGGTTCAGGCAATTCCCCTGCCTCAGCCTCCCAAGTAGCTAGGATTACAAGCACCCACTACCACACCCGGCTAATTTTTGTATTTTCAGTAGAGACAGGGTTTCACTATGTTGGCCAGGCTGGTCTCCAACTCCTGACCTCAAGTGATCTGCCCGCTTCGGCTTCCCAAAGTGCTGGGATCACAGGCGTGAGCCGCTGCGCCTTGCCAAGCCTAAATTTTTTTTGGAGACAGTGTTTTGCTTTGTCACCCAGGCTGGACTGCAGTGGTACAATCATAGCTCACTACAGCCTTGAATTCCTGGGCTCAAGACAATCCTTCTATCTCAGCCTCCTGAGTACCTGGGACTACACGCAAGTGCCACCATGCCTGGCTAACTTATTCTTCTTCTTCTTCTTTTTTTTTTTTTTTTTTGTTTAAATAAAGACAGGGTCTTGCTATGTTGCCCAGGCTGGTCTTGAACTGCTGGCCTCAAGCAATCCTCCCACCTCAGCCTCACTAAGTGTTGGGATTACCGGCGTGAGCCACCGTGCCCAGCTAAAAGCCTAAACTTGAAGTTTCTTAATTTTAAGAAATTCCACTGCCATCTACATAGAAGTCAAGGATAAGGCTTTTCCCTACAAAATAGAATACATCCCTGAGAAATGGCAGAGAAACAAATCTCTCCTCACCTTTTCTTTTGGTTTTTGTTTTACAGGGATACTTGGGCGGGGAGCCACTTTTTTCTGTTTGCTCTGCTCTGGACCTAAAAAATTCAGAATAAATTGCAGTCAGATGCTGGCAACGACTACTTTAGTACTGACTGACCTGTGAAGAAAGGGCCATTAGAAAAAAAAAAAACAACTATTTAAACTCTAGGCTTCGAACAGGAAATTAAAACAATACCTCCAATTTAACTGTTTTTTTTGTTTCTGTTTCTTTATTATTAAACATAATAGTTAGAAAGAGAGCTGATTTTCTTGAACTGAAGACTTCAAATCATACATTTCCTGCTTTCAAATGCTGTTTGAGACATCAGTGCTTTTTCGTTAGTACTTGTGGTTCAGCAATTCCTTCTTGCCCTCCTCACTCACCTGATTCTGGTGGTGGAGGCTGCTTTTTCTTGGGCTCACTAGGAGTGGTTTTGGGAACTTCTTTTCTTGGCGGTCCTGTAGTAGGTGGCTGAGGCGGGATGACCAGTGCTGGCTGGGAGACCTGCTTGCTTGACTTCCTGGAAGCTGGAGTGGTGGCCTGTTTGGATTCAGGCCCAGGGGCCGAGACATTCCCTTCTTCACTCTTTTCCTCGACGGGCTTTCGTGGAGGAGGCTCACTACTGCTTTTCTTTGGGGCAGGATCCTCTCTTGCTGATGGGGTAGGTTTCTGACTAGAGTCCACCACGTTCTTCACAACACTGCTGTCTTTGCTGTCTTTCTTTTCACTGGTCTTAGACTTTTTCTCTTTCTTTTTCACAGCTGAGGGAAAAACACAACAACATCATCTGTCTATAGTGAGAATAATTTTATTTATAATAGAATTACAGAGCCACCATATGATCCAGCAATCCCACAGCTAGGTATATACCAAAATAAAGGAAATCAGTATATCAAAGAGATATCTGCACTCTCATGTTTCCTGCAGCACTATTTATGATAGCCAAGATTTGAAAGTAATCTAAGCATCCATCAACAGATGAATGGATAAAGAAAATGTGGTACATATCCACAATGGAGTACTATTCAGCCATAAAAAAGAACGAGATCCTATCATCTGAAACAACATGGATGGAACTAGAGGACATTATGTTAAGTGAAATAAGCCAGACACAGAGAGACAAACATCACATGCTCTCACTCATTTGTGGGAGCTAAAAATTAAAACAATTGAACTTATGGAGATAGAGACAGAGAGAATGATAGTTATGAGAGGCTGGGAAGGGTAGTGAGGTTGAGGGGGAAAGTGGGGATGGTTAATGGGTACAAAAATATAGCTAGATAGAAGTGAATGAGATCTAGTATTTGATAGTACAACAGGGTGATTACAGTCAACAATAATTTACTGTACCCTTAAAAATAATTACAAGAGTATAATTAGATTGTTTGTAACACAAAGAATAAATGCTTGAGGTAATGGACATCCCATGTACCCTGATGTGATTATTACCCATTGTATGCCTGTATCAACATAGCTCATGTACCCCCATAAATATATACACCTGCTGGCCAGGTGCAGTGGTGGCTCATGCCTGTAATTCCAGCACATTGGGAGGCCAAGGCGAGAGGATTGCTTGAGCCCAGGAGTTCAAGACCAGCCTGGGCAACATGGCAAAATCGTGTCTCTGCAAAATAAATTTACAAAAATTAGCTGGGCGTGGTGGTGCGCACCTGTAGTCCCAGCTACTAGGGAGGCTGAGGTGGGAGGATGGCTTGAGCGTGGGAGGTTGAAGCTACAGTGAGTCATAATCATGCTACTGCACCCCAGCCTGAAAGACAGAGTGAGACTCTGTCTCAATAAACAAATAAATAAATATACCTGCCATGTATCCACAAAAATTAAGTTAAAAAAATACATTTAAAAAATAGAAGCGTAGAAATGTGACACAACATTCTCAGTTTCCTGCAGTTAAAAGTTAGCATTGAAAGGCTAAAGAAAGTTAATGCCAAGTTGATCAGGTGAAATAGGTATACTTTATTGCTCTAGGAAATATAATGAACTATGATTTTTATATAAATTTAAAAAATTTATTATGGAAAATTTCAAAAATATCCCCCAATACAGGAAATAGTCCAATCAACCCCCATGTACCTATTACCTAGCTTCAACAATCTACTCCCTGAGAAAGAGTTGTACTTTAAAAAAAAAAGTATTCTCTTCTACTGGGTGTATACAACTATACACCATTTAAGCAAGGAGCATTTGGGGGAAGACCTTTTTAACAACACTACCTTTAGCTTGCTTCTGCAGGTAGGCTTTGGAAGGCATCCATTGTAGATTCTGACATTTTCTCATCCTAGGAAAACAAGGAATAAACCATGAAACAAATTAAATTTAGAAGAAAAGCACTGAAACAAGTGTTCATTTTGTCTGCAACAATCAGTGGATCTGTATTCAGGTTCACATTTTTATAGTTGAAAAAAGGACTGCTCATTACTCAGATTAAATCTGAGCCTTTGAATCCCTGGATCAGCAATTTCACCCACCTTTAGGATCTAAAAGGAGCAAATATCAAATTATTTTTGAAATGGGACTCAAATTTCTTGTAATCCAACACTGACTAGCACCACACAGAAAATGATCAGTCAGTATTTCTTGTAGTCGCATCAGTCCTACTCTCTTACGACGTTAATATCCATCAAGTAATCTTAATACAAAACAGACTAAAATTATCAAACAACTCCTTTGTCTACCACTATAATGCTATAATTAAATCTGGTGGCTTTGATATATACTTCACCCTTAAATTTAGATTTAATAAAATTCAAATGTAATCTGAAGTCTACAATTGCACTGAATCCACTTTAACTCTTAAATTTAATGCAACTTTATCTTGCTATCATGTACTTTTTTGTGATCTGTGAATTAGTTTACTTCTTTCCACTAATGGGACTGAGACAAGATTCTTGTTTAAGGTCAGACCAAACCAAAGCACAGAACTACTTCTTGTCTCCTAGAAATTATCTCCCCTGAAGTAAATAATGTAGCATTTCTCCCAACTGTTCTTTATATTAATCACTTGCATGTGACTCACTCATTCAGCAAATATCTATTGACACCTATTATTTGTGCCAGTAGTTTACAAGATGCTTAATCACCAAAATTTCTGTTTATGCTACTATCTCGATCTATTTTAAATAAAGTATGCCAGATGGCAGAAAGTACCTCCACAAACTGACTAAAAAAGAGGAGAAAAAGTAGAGTAATAAAAATTTCCACATAAAAAATTCCATATTAGGGGATGGCTAATGGGTACAAAAAAATAATCAGAAAGAATGAATAAGACTTAGCATTTGATAGCACAACAGGGTGATTATAGTCAATAATAATTTAATTGTACATTTAAAAATGACTGAAAGAGTATAATTGGATTGTTTGTAATACAAAGGATAAATGCTTAAGGGAATGGATACCCCACTCTGCATGACATGATTATGATGCATTGCATGCCTGTATCAAAGCATCTTATGTATACCATAATATATATACCTACTATGTACCCATAAAAATTAAAACAAAACTTTTAAAAAAAAGAAATTTCATATGAGGCCAAGCACTGTGGCTCATGTTTGTAACCCCAGTACTTTGGGAGGCCAAGGCAGGAGGATCACTGGAGCCTAGGAGTTCAGTGTTGGCAGTGAGCTATGATCATGTCACTGCACTCCAGCCTGGCAACAGAGCAAGACCCTGTCTCTTAAAAAAAAAAATTCCATATGCATGAACATATTCTAAGAGAGAGTGAGAAAGCACAGATATTTATGCAAGGTATCTCCAATGTTTCCTGAATTGTCATAATTTTGTTGGGTCAACATAATTTCAGTAGACCCAACAAAAATTATACATAAAGTTGTCAGGTTTTAAGTAGAAATCCTCCAGAGCTACAGTCTGATATGGTAGCCACTAGTTACACATGGCTAAAGTTAAACGAAATAAACAATGTGGTTCCTCAGTCACACTAATCACATGTCAAGCGCTCAATAGCCACATGTGGCTAATGGCTGCCATACTGAACTAAACATTTCCATTATTGTTGTCTACTATTCCAATAGAACATTTCCATTGTTGCAGAACATTCTATTAATGACAGCATGGCCCCAGAGTATTTCTTATTTAAGCACAGCCCACACCACAAAATCTAACTGTAACAAGTCTTGCAACTCAATTACAACCACATTCAGTTTCCTGATGCATCTCTGCAACAAACTAGGGATAAATAAGCAACCTTTATGGTTGAGAGGTCAACATCTCAGAGTGAAACACGCACTTACTTGCAGCACTGCTTCTTTATATTGCGACCACCAAACTTGGGCTTATCTAAGCAATTAGTACAAACACCACAGTCCTCAGGCACCTGGCAGCCGGGACACTGCCCACACCGCCTCGATCGACGTCCTTTCTTTACTGGAGGTTCCTGGGGTGCCTTGTTTCTAGTGACAGGTTTAATTGGTTTGATGGGTGGAGCAAGAGGTTCAGCATCTTCTGAGCCAGCAATTGATGACTTGTCTGTTAAAGAAATGTGGCATTAGTTCCAAGGGAGTACTGAATTCAAACCTTGTTTTAATTGGTACTCCAAAAATGAAATACATTAAAATAAAATATTTATATACAGAACTCAGAATCTATTTTAAATAATTATTTAAATGTTTAAAAATGCCAATAACTTGGCCAGGAATGGTGGCTCATGCCTGTAATCCTAGCACTTTGGGAGGCTGAGCCGGGCAGATCACCTGAGGTCAGGGGTTTGAGACCAGCCTGGCCAACATAGCAAAACCCCTCTCTACTAAAAATACAAAAATTAGCCAGGCATGGTGGCACATGCCTGTAATCCTAGATACTCAGGAGGCTGAGGCAGGAGAATCGCTTGAACCCGGGAAGTGGAGGCTGTAGTGAGCCGAGATCACACCACTGTACTCCAGCTTGGGCAACATAACGAGGCTCCGTCTCAAAAAAAAAAAAAAAAAAAAAAAAGCCAATAACTTGCATCTTGATGAAAGCAAAATTCCAAATACTGAAAACAAAAGTCTAATCTAAAATCGAGAATAGAAACCAAATGCTTCTAAGGATTCTTCAAACCTCTAAATTTGTTCTGAGTGGCTACTCTGCACTTAAGAACTATATGACAGCCATGAGAATGTGCCTCCCAGACCTCCAACTACAGAAAGCACAACTGACCTGGGCCCGCGCTTCTGTGCTCTGAAATCCAGTGGTGCAGGGGCCACACTTACCATGGGCTTCCAGGCAGTGACTCGGCGGAGGAGCCACTCCTCCACCTGCTCCCGACTTGGCCTGTTCCTGAGAGACGCAAGACTCCCCTGACAGTCCACTTTTACTCAAAGACTCCTGGACAGCTTTGCCAAATCTTTCTCACCTGCACAGCAGTCTAGGAAGATTCTGCCTTCCTTCCCCTGCTCCTTCATGGGGGTAAGATGGGCATCACAGTCTGACAGCTCTCCCAGCCTTCCCTGGCTACCTCCCCGTTTTCCTTCTCAGGCATTTCTTCTAATAAAATCCTCATGTATTTAATCCCCTCTTGCCATCTGTTTTTCAGAGGACCTACTAACTATGAAGAGCCTACTGGGCATCCCCAGAATAATCAACAAACAAATCAAAAGTCTGTTCCGACTCCAAGATTGACCTTCTTGACCTACCATCATTCCCCATGGAAGACAAAATCTTTTCTCGTTCTTCCCATGGTAAGGCACTCAGGGTGGGCATGTCATCAGGAAACACAGCTCGTTTTCGGCCAAGGGCAACAGCTGCTCTTCTGCAGACATGTTTAATCCGGGGTCCTCGCACAGAGGTCTCTGATGAGTCACTTTCTTGACCCTGAATATGAGGCAATCCAAAAACAATAACAACCATACATGTTGAAATTATAACTGAATGAAGCCAAGGTATACTTGATCAATTTCAGTATGATTTAGAATCAAAACACACAACTCTAATTATTCCCAGCTGATAAATCATATCAAAACAGAAATCAACTATTACTGTATCCTAATTGGCAGCACAAAAAAAGGCCTCTAATCAAAAAATAAAAAACAGCTTGAGGTGGGAAGATCATTTGAGGCCAGGAGTTCAAGACCAGTATGGGCAACATAGCGAGAACCCATCTCTACACAAAATTTAAAAATTGGCTGGGCGTGGTGGTACACACCTGTAGTTCTAGCTACTCAGGAGGCTGGGACAAGAGGATCACTTGAGCCACCCTGGGTGACAGAGTGAGACCCTATCTTAAAAACGAACAAACAACTAAGCTTCTATTCCCAATTATACTACTATTTTAAATTCCCCTCAAAATTCAAGCTGCCAGTCTATATTATCAAAAAGTTCAGTGTGGTATAAATACGGCTTATCTAACCAAAAACTATTTCTTATATTTCCTTGATCATCAGAGAAGTAGGGGTGAAATAACTTATAAATGAAAGTATAGGTGGTGGCTCACGCCTGCAACTCCCAGCACTTTGGGAGGCCGAGGCGGGCAGATCACCTGAGGTCGGGAGTTTGAGACCAGCCTGACCAACATGGAGAAACCCTGTCTCTATTAAAAATACAAAATTAGCTGGGCATGGTGGTGCACGCCCGTAATCCCAGCTACTTGGGAGGCTGAGGCAGGAGAATTGCTTGAACCTGGGAGGCGGACGTTGCAGTGAGCCGAGATCACGCCATTGCACTCCAGCCTGGGCAACAAGAGCGAAATTCCGTCTCAAAAAAAAGAGAAAGTATAAAAGGCTCCAAAAGAAATGTCTCAGATTTTAAAGAGCCGCTGCTCCTATCACAAAAACATCCAACATGGTGTTAAAAATAAGTCCCATCACATTCCTGCTACAATTCTCAACTGGCAGAATTAGTAAATGTAACTATGGCCCTAGGTTGAATAACATTAATTTTATTTATTTATTTTTTTTGAGACGGAGTCTCGCCCTGTCACCCAGGCTGGAGTGTAGTGCCGCGATCTCGGCTCACTGCAACCTCCGCCTCCCAGGTTCAAGCGATTCTCCTGCCTCAGCCTCCCGAGTAGCTAGGACTACAGGCGCATGCCACCATGTCCGGCTAATTTTTTGGATTTTTAGTAGAGACAGGGTTTCACCGTGTTAGCCAGGATGGTCTCGATCTCCTGACCTCGTGATCCACCTGCCTCGGCCTCCCAAAGTGCTGGGATTACAGGCGTAAGCCACCGTACCCAGCCCGTGAATAACATTACAAATCTAAGTTTATGGCCATCTTAATCTAACCTGATTTGCTGCCATAAATAGGCATCTACTACATGACGATTTTTTTAAAACCCTAAAGATCAGCAACTTTTCTCAGAAAAGGCCAGTGACTAGCTTACTTTGTTAAACAAATAAACAAAACAATAAAAAAAAACAAAAATGCTGGTCTTTGTAAAAATATTTGGCATCATCTTAACTAACTGAATTCTATAGCTTTCCTGTTCCATGGCTCAAGGCTAAGTGCTTCCAATCTGTTTGTTTATTTACTTATTTATTTTGAGATAGAGACTTACTCTATTGGCCCAGGCTGGAGTGCAGTGGCGGGATCTCAGCTCACTGCTATCTCTACCTCCGGGGTTCAAGAGATTCTTGTGCCTCAATCTCCCCAGTAGCTGGGACTAGAGGCATGCATCACCACGCCCAGCTAATTTTTTTTTTTTTTTAGTAGAGATGAGGTTTCACCGTGTTGGCCAGGCCAGGCTGGTCTCAAACTCCTGACCTCAAGTGATCCGCCCACCTTGGCCTCCCAAAGTGATGGGATTACAGGCATGAGCCATCGCACCTGGCCAGTACTTCTCATTTGTATTCTGCAAAAACATATTATCTATTGCTCCAATCCCTCACTACTCAGAGGAAGAGAATGCTCCCCTCTGGTTTTCTATTCTATCGGGGATAGTAAAACAATTTGACTATTAAAATGTACCTTTACAATTAAGTCCCTGGTTTAATTACATCAAACTTATAAGGTACAAACAACTCGGCATCCTCTGTGATATAGTCCCAACCTTAGTTCATTCAGCCTTAGTTCACCAGTTTTCCACAGATGCCAATCCAGCTATCCAGTATTCCTCAAATATGTTTCTTACTTTTCCATTTCTACCCACACTGTTCCCTCTACTTAGAATGTTATGTCCTGCCATTTTCTACCTATCAAAATCCTACTGGTCCTTGAAGGACTACTGCAAATACCACTGCCTCCACCATACTTTTCTTGGTTCTCATAACTGGATGTAATTGAACCACTTAGCCTAAAACTTGCCCATAGAAAGGGCTCAATAAACTGTTAGTTTTAATAGGCAAGGTGGAAAAGAGTACCTGTGCTTTGGGCTGGTCAGTTTGTTTAAGACTCTTACTCTTCTCAATCTTGCAGAGCTGAGCTTTGGCCTTTTTTAGGAGGCTGGCAACCCTCTTGTCAGTCATTGGAAGCTTGTCTGCCTGAGCCAACATGGAGCCTATGGAGGAAGTGGAATGTTTAACAGTGCTAGATGAAGGAGTGGAAAGGCAGAGGGTTTTCTCCTTCTCCAGGGATGGGGCAGTTGGGCCGAGGTCCAAGTTGGTTTTTTCCAGATTTCCTCTCCCTTTCTTTATAAGTATTTTGGTTTTGACAGCTGTTGTATCCCCAAGAGTCACAGAAGTAATATCAGTCCCAGAATCATGTGATGAAGACTTCTTCCGCCCTGTTGCTTTTTTGGCAGAAGATGAAGTGGCAACATCTTCACCAACAACCTTCTCTTTGGAAACCCTACCCACAGGATACAAAGCAGAACTACTCTGAATTTCTGATCCCTTTTTCCTTTTCTCTTTCCTTGACTCCCGCTTATTCTCCTTTTCTCTCTCCCGGTCTCTCTCTCTACTCTTGTCCTTCTCCACGCTCTTGTCAGCATCTCGATCTTTGGACAGCTCCTCGGGGGCCTTGTCTTTATTTCTCCCTCTTTCAGTCTGAGAGCCTGGGGTAAACCAAGGGAAGAGAGGAGTAGGACTACTTGATGAAAATGGCTCTGCCGGAGCACTAGTCTGCTTCCTTGGTCTCTGATTTTTCTCTGCAGATTCCCCAGACTGAGTCAGGGAATGAGAAGGAAAAGTAAAAGTTGGGTTTAAGGCACTAGTGGCAAGAGGACTAACAGAAATGCTTAACGAGGAAGAGACAGAAGACGGGGGGGTGAGAGGTGATAGCTCAGAAGTACTAAGCCTTCCACTTCTTGTCCTCATGGAGTGAGAAGGAGATCTTGGTTCAGATCGAATAGGACTAAACACTTTTCTTTTCCTTTTTCTATTGGATACTCCTGAAGAAGATGTTCCAGCAGAAGTTCGATTACTAGGCAAGGTTACAGACTCAAATATTCTAGAGTGAGCCTCACTTGGAGTAAATCTTGGAGCTCTCAGAAGAGGGCTCCTTTTGTGCATATCAAACCTTGTTCCAGAATGGAGTGGCGAAAACAATCGGGCTGAAGCAGCGGTACCAGATGCAGAAAAACCAGATGCAAAGCCAACGTCCTCGGGAGTTAGCGGAGGGGGTCGGAAATTATCAAATATTGGTTTGCGAATAAGACCTTCTTTGGCATACTTTGCTGAGGAAAAGTATTGTGGCTCTGACCTAGAATGCTTTAAAGAAGTCCACCTAAATGTCGGTTCTCGCAAAATAGATTTTCGCTTCCCTTGCATAGGAGCAGTGGAAGCAGGCAAAAATGGTGATGCTAAGGGGATTGTTGGAGGCATAAGCCAAGGTGTGTGGTCAGAGATACTGGAGGCTGGCTGCAGTGGTGGCGGTGGAGTCAGCAGAGGTGGAGGTGGAGACGAGGAGGTCTGCTGCTGGGGGGCACTTTGTAGAGTTGATAATTTTTTCGTCGTTCTAGATCCAAAACTTCTCTCCGACACTGAATACCTTCTGCTTCTCCTATCATTACTCTCATTTTCTGGGGACTGGGAAATGGGCAGTGGAGGATGAACTTCAGGGGTATCGCTCCGCTCCTCAGGAAGTACCTGAATCTCCTCAGAAGCCTGAGAGTCTGTGGAGGTATCAACACTGGGGCTACTAGATCGAGAGGAGTCTGAAGACATTTGAGAGGAGTGCTGAGAAGCTGCACTTGATTTTTCAGAAGATCCACAGGACGGGGCACTGAATCTACTATTCGGTGTAGACTCTAATCGGGCAATTTTAATTGGAGGGTCATAATCCTCATCCTCTATAAACCGCCGAGGGGTCTTAATGATCCGCGAGGAGATAGCACTGACAACAGGCATGATGAACTGTCGAATATTTTTGACCTGTGTCTTCACCTTTCTTCCCTGCAGCTGAGCTGCTTCTTTTTCAATTTTCTTTTGAGCCCCCTTTTTTGCCCTCTGTAAGAGTTGCTTAGCAATGGTTGCATCTGTCCTTTTTGAAGAAGGAATAATCCTAACTGGCTTAATCCTTCGAGGGCTTTGTCTGACAACTGTCTTATCTTCTTTTGTAAGTGGAGGTGTTCCTTCCTTGTCTTTCCGGACTTTCTGGGGCTTTTCCAGTTCAGAATTAATGAGGAGACCCGAAGGGGTCTTTATCCTTTCTGTTGATGGAGGCCTTCCTCTCCGTCGTACAATTTGTACCCCCTTCCTTCCTATTTGAAGCTTCCCTGTCTTAAACTTAGACTTGAGAGGAGAGAGTTTACCTGCTCTTAATTTTTTAATCTTTGTGGCTTGCTGAAACGTAGCAGAAGGTGTCCTTTTAATTTTTTTCAGGCTATCTTCTTTGTTTCCCTTTGGTAACTCTGAAATGTCCTTTCCATGTGTTATTTTGATTTTTACTCCAGGGAAGGTGGGAGGTCTTCCTCTCTTCTTTTCTATACTTTTAGAATCTTTCTTCTTGATCTTATCTCCAGATTTGGTCTCTGATTTATTTAGAGGGGAAAACACAGATGGATCTGAGAGGATAGCTGAATTTCGGTCAGAGCCACTTCTAGGTCTCCCACGAGGTTTTCGAGGACTAGTTTTAACTGTGTATAGAAATTAAACAATGAAGAGCATATATTTAGCTGTGTAGTTTAGGTTTTAACTAAGCTGAATATAACTTAGCACTGGCCATTTTGTACTGAGTTCAACTTGAGTCTAATGAGTCAATCAAACATCTTAATTGTGCTTAGTTTCTTTTCACCCAAAATTTGCCTCAAAGAAGTCAGCAAATAACATTCCACCTGAAAGAACATTTAATTACTTTTTTGATACAAAAAGATAATAAAAAGTTTTCAGTTGAACAATTAATCCACAAAACTGATTTTCTTACAATTTTAGATGAGCAAGAAGGTTTTTTCTGAATTCAAAGGAATTGTAAAGAAAAAACATCTGAACTTCCTCGCCATATCCTAGCCACCAAGAGTAACATTTAAGAATATGCTTCTAGTTAGTCATCCCATCTTTTCAATTCAGAATTCTGGCTTTGAACAAATTTGAACACGCTGCTCTTCAATCATCAACATACCAACTCCCTGGGCAGCTCAGAGTCCCATATTTCAATCTGTTTTGCCAAAGTAGACTAAGAAAGTTTTACTGAATAGAAAAATGTTCATTTATGACACATCAGAATAAGATCACTGAACTCAGTGGCATGTGAACTAATCAGTGAAGTGACATAATGTGTCCACTAAATCTACTCCCCTGCTTAGAGGTTCTTGAGCTAGCCTCAAGTTGCAAAAAGATTTAACCTTAACTGATGTCAACAGCAAAGTGACAACTTATTAAATCAAAGTTCTATTCTAAATAAAAGGTATTTGCCAATTTATAAATAAGCTCAGTTTGCTGCTTTTCAAGCCATTCAAGAAAACAAGACTGTTTCTAAAACACCTTGTATAAACCTGTATTTTAAAAAGTAGTAAGACTAGGCTATTTTATCAAATCTTCTTTTCCCTTTTGATAACATTCTTCTGAGACTAAAACTTCCCTTAATAGGCACCAAAAGAGATGAACATTTTTACAGTGGAACTGCCTTCTAACAGAACAGAAGTCAACAAAGGTTTTATTGTTGAGCTTTCTAAATATAAATGCATTCCTCATCAATTAATTTATGAGACTTCCTTTAATAGATTAAGGATTCACAGCTCCTTTCTCAACATATCCTAATTACAACAAAGGTAATAAACTAGGAGACAGCAGAGAAACCATGTTTCATTTCTCAAATAATGAAGCATATCGAGATGGTTTCTTAGAAAACAAGACAACATCCAAGGTAGACTGGTAGTCAAGAAAAAAAACTTAAGAGGAAACTACCATGAAAAAGTTGTGAATTAACAAAATAAAACTCCTGCCCGGAGCCTGGGTGACAGAGTGAGACTCCGTCTCAAAAACAAAAACAAAAACAACAAACAAACGAAACAACTCCTGCCCGGAAATACATCAAAAGATTCCTTACCATTGTGGTAGACTTGAACCTGGCCAATCAGAGGGCTTTATCAATTCTGAAAACCTCTTCTATCCTACTTTTTTAAAAACTCTTTTGGTAGATAAGTAGAAGCAGCAGAACAGAGAAGAGTCCCAGCACTGCTGCTAACTTCCCTGATCCACAACATATCCAAAGAACTCTCAAACTGGTTATAAATCATTACTCATGTATTTCATGGACCTCATTTTTTCATCTATAAACAAACAAACAAAAATCCCAGATGATCTCTCTAATTCCTTTCCTATATGAAGTTTTAAGACTTCATCACATGTTAAAGAGAACACTGCTACTGTCTGAATAGCACAGATACTGGGACACTACTGGCCAACTGCCCCCAACTAGAATGGCAATACCACTCCTCTTTAAGAAAAGAAAAACTGTCAACTTGGATGTTTGAATTAGATGATAATATATGATGACTCTTAAGTGAGACCCTAATGCTAGCACACATCACAAGCTAAGTCAATGTCAAAAAGCAGAAACAGCTAACAATACCATATTTAGCTGGAGTGTCTATCCACATAAAATCAAAGAAAACCATATATGAAGTCAGAATGGCAGCACAGATGGGGAATGCATTTTCATCAAAAGATACATAGCTTTCTCCTATACAGAACTGAATTAGGCAAGCCATTAAATGTTATTTTCATTGAGGGTCTTCTCTTAGGAAACTGCTTGTAAGTCTAGAATTTCAAGATATTCTAGATATTTTGTTGGTGAGAATAATGACAAATATTGCTAATTTTCCATTTTTTTATTTTAATACAGCCTTTCAAGAATCAGGTAAAAATGTTTCACATAATGCCAATTTTTTTTTTGGTTCTTTGACAATAGTGGACCAAATTTCATCCAAAAAAAATAATGGCCAAATTATTCCCAAAGACATATACACTACCACATAACACAAAATGTGTAAATCTGAGGATACTCTTACTAGGTTACCTTCACTTTGCCTACCAGATTTCCCAGTAATTCTGTGGAAACCTACTTCCCATGCCCCAAGTAGTTCCCAGAGAGAAAGAATAAACCCAATGTGGCCTGATAGATAAGAGTCCCATAAAGAAGTCTAGCTGGGGGGAGGGGGGAGGGATAGCATTGGGAGATATACCTAATGCTAGATGACGAGTTAGTGGGTGCAGCGCACCAGCATGGCACATGTATACATATGTAACTAACTTGCACATTGTGCACATGTACCCTAAAACTTAAAGTATAACAATAATAAATAAATAAATGAATAAAAAGAAGTCTAGCTCATCAGCCATTTCCTAACCCAAGTATGGTAGAGCATCCTTTACATGTAAAGAAGGCAAGAGGAAGCCACAATCTCCTAACAAACAAAACTTAAAAGGCACCATGCACTTAATTGGCCGTACCTGAAGGAGACCTTGTGGGACTTCGCACTCTGACTTCTTCATCTGAGCCAAAACCTAAGAATTGCTCATCCTACAACAAAGGAAAATTATTTTAAAATCAGAAGCAAAAACGTGCATACAAACACATCCCAAAGAAATGCCCAGAGGAGACACAAATGAATTTGGAAAAGTTGCCTTTATATATTAATTATCATCATTCCAATGGATACTATAAAATAACTAATATTGAAATAAATGGACCCAGCCATACAGCTTTATTACAGACAAACAGGAGCTGTGTAGTAACTGAACAATGCATTGAAATGTCATCTTTGGTGCATAGTACACAGAGGATAGTCCTAATTTCAAACCATAGATACAGCCCAAAACAATTAAAGGACAACTTTAAATCAGGTAAGCAAATAAGTATAATGGCAGAAACATACAGCCCCAATACAACAAACAAATGCTTTTCAAAAAGTATTTAAGTCTACAGACACATAAGGAGTAACATAAACAATATAATAATCTCTTGCCTTCTAAATATTAATAGAGACTGAAAGTGCCATAATTGTCAGTTCCTTAACTCAGGAATTGACATTTAGATGTGATTTCTGTACATTTGAGATCCAGAGAGTCTCAACATGCATTTTATGGTATAATTTTTAAAATGCCTGTGATAAGAGACTTAATGGTGGGCAGCAGCATTTGTGAAAGGGATCATGAATTGACTGCATATAGGATGAAATCCTTTACTAAAACTTAGGGAAGCATCCTATTTTCAGTTATAGTTGGAAAGGACAAAAAGCAAAAGCTTCTGCTTACCTCTAATTTTTAACCTGCTCTATAAAAAAAAAAAAAGGATTTGTTTAACCTATTTTGCACAAGTTCTCAAGAAAGATGGTCTATTTAAACAAACTGATTAATAGAAATTCAATGATTCAGAGATTGAGTTCTTTCCAGAGACAGACACAGAATGATAGAATTTCAGATTCCAGAAACAAAATCCACATAAAACAAGAACAAAATAAGGAATGAAGAACAGACATTCTGGAACCTCCAATTTATAGTGGTAAGTCCCAAACTGAGTTCCAATGACAAAAGCATTAACATTTTCCTCTCAAGAGGTAAGAACACATGTATGTGGACAACATCAATGATTTTCTGAAGGATTATTTTCTCAGTTAATTTAAAACTAGAGTCAGGTGCTAACTGTCTTAGCCATTTTTCAGCCATGACTATATTAAAAGACATATATAACTTTTAGGACAAATTAGCAGGTTCATCTCTTAAATTTAAATGCTTTAGAGGAGCAAAACATTTAAGGCCCAGCCTTTGCATACTAGGCAACTGAGAGAAAAGTCTTATTGGCATCTAAAAAGGCTTTTGCTCTGAGATTGCTAAGATTAAAGTATTGGACTATTTAAGAAAAGGCTGAAATTCTCCTCTTCAAAGACATCTGAAAAAGTATTATAATTTTTTTTTTTTTGAGACGGAGTCTTGCTCTGTCACCCAGGCTGGAGTGCAGTGGCGCGATCTCAGCTCACTGCAACCTCCACCTCCTGGGTTCAAGCGATTCTCTTGCCTCAGCCTCCTGAATAGCTAAGACTAGAGGCCCTTGTCACCATGCTCAGCTCATTTTTGTATTTTTAGTAGAGACAGGGTTTTACCATGTTGGCCAGGTTGGTCTCAAACTCCTGACCTCAAGTGATCTGCCCACCTCGGCCTCCCAAAGTGCTGGGATTACAGGCATGCACCACTGTGCCAAGCCATGAAAAAGTATTATAATTCTAAGAATGTATGAAACCTAAATTTAAGGAACACAGACTACAGTAATTTTTTTTTTAATTACATATTTTGCTCAGGCTGGTCTTTAATTCCTGGTCTCAAGTGATACTCCTGCCTCAGCCTCCTGCGTAGCTGGGACTACATACATGCACCACTATGCCTGGCTGTAAAAGTACTGGAGTACTTTTTACAGTTTCTTCTTTCATCACTAATTTAAATTCTTACACGTAAGTTCTTTTTTTGTTGGTTTTTTGTTGTTTTTGTTTTTGTTTTTGTTTTTTTTTTGAGGCAGAGTCTTGCTCTGTCGCCCAGGCTGGAGTACAATGGCGCCACCTCAGCCTCCCGGGTTCAAGAGATTCTCATACCTCACCCTCCCAAGCAGCTGGAATTACAGGCGTGTGCCACCACACCTGGCTAATTTTGTATTTTTAGTAGAGATGGGCTTTTGCAATGTTGGCCAGGCTGGTCTTGAACTCCTGGCCTCAAGTGATCCACCCACCTTGGCCTCCCAAAGTGCTGGGATTTACAGGCGTGAGCCACTGTGCCCAGCCAGTTCTTTTTACTTTAAAAAAATTTTAAGTAAATTCTTACTGTGAACATTATTTGTGAATAAGAAAAATTCTCTCTTGGCCAGCACAGTAGCTCATACCTGTAATCCCAGCGCCTTGAGAGGCCAATATGGGAGGACTGCTTGAGGCCAGGAGTTCAAGGCTAGCCTGGGCAACATAGTGAGTCTTTAGAGAAAATTTTAAAATTTGCCAGTGCTCACTCTGTCACTCAGGCTGTACTGCAGTGGTGTGATCACGGCTCACTGCAGCCTCAAACTCCTGGTCTCTAGCAATGCTCCTGCCTTAGCCTCCTGGGCAGCTAGGACTACAGGCATGTACCAGCACTCAGCTAATTTTAAAATTATTTACAGAGACGGGGTCTCACTATGTTGCCCAGGCTGGTCTCAAACTTCTGGGCTCAAGTGATCCTCCCATATTGGCCTCCCAATCTAAAAAAAATCTAAAAGTAATTTTAAAATAAAAAAATTATCTCTCTTCATCTTAAAACAAGTTAGTATATAACTAACCTAAGACATGTGAATCTGAACCCCAAATAAATTTCTGGAATAATTTTCAGGGTTTACACTTGTAGGCTACAATGTTACCAAAAAAACAAAACAAAACAAAACAAAAACAGCCAAAACTCCTAACAGCACAATTAATATAAAATCTTATCACAATAATGAAATTCCATACTGTTAACTTTTAAAATGTACTTTCAGGCAGAAAAAAAAAGACATTAAAAATAGTAACCCTAAAATATATTTTGAGGAAAAAGCAAATAAAATAGGTAATGGCAAATCACTTCAGAAACAAAAAAATCATAGAATATTATAATTGTAGAGGGGGCCAATCCAGTCTTCTCATACGTGATGCCAGTGAGGAGAGTGCTGGATGTGGGGAGAGAAGGGTTGGTTTAGGGTCTCAGTCTGATTCTCTCAGACTATGTAATCTTAGACAACTCACTTACTGTATCTATCCCTCAATTTCATTTTTTATTTGAGCACTGTAAGGAATAAATAATTTATGTGAAATCACTTGGAAAGCTATAGGCAACATACATATGATGGGACTTCAAAAGGTTCATGGAAAATGGAATGAAAAGATAAAAATTAAAAATATAAATTTTATTTCTCAACTTAATCTCCAAGGTCAAGACACTTTTGTAAGCCATGATACCAGCTATTTAGCCCATCCCTAAAGAACTGGGGGTCGTGGGAACTGAAACATTTTAATGCAGTCTTTTTTACATTATTAACTGAAGAAAAATGGGTGCCCTTCATAGATTTCTTTTTTTTCTTTTTAAGATAGAGTTTCACTCTGTCACCCAGCTATAGTGCAGTGGCACAATCTTGGCTCACTGCAACCTCCGTCTCCTGGGTTCAAGCGATTCTCCTGCCTCAGCCTAGATGCTCCGCCTCCTTCATAGATTTTTAAGATTGGGAAACAAAAAAGGCAAAGGAGACAAATCAGCATACTTAATGATACTGAATGACTTCTCATGAAAATTCTCACAAAGTTGCCCTTGTTTGATGAGAGGAATGAGCAGGGACATTGCCATGATAGAGCAGGACTCTGGTGAAGCTTTCCTGGGCATTTTTCTACTAAAGCTTTGGTTAACTTTCTCAAAACACTTTCAAATAAGCTGATGCTATCATTCTTTGGTCCTCCAGAAAGTCAACACGCAAAATGCCTTGAGCATCCCCAAAAAACTGTTGCCATGACCTTTGCTCTTAAACAGTCTGCTTTTGCTTTGACTGGACCACTTCTACCTCCTGGTAGCCATTACTTTGATTGTGCTTTGTTTTCAGGATCGTATTGGTAAAGCCATGTTTCATCTCCTGTTACAATTCTTCAAAGACATGCTTCAGGATCTTGCTGCCACTTGTTTAAAATTTCCATTGAATGCTCTACATTTGTCTGCAGCTGATTTGGGTGCAATGGTTTTGGCACCCATTTGGTAGAAAGTTGCTCAACTTTAGGTTTTTTTTTTTTTTTTTTGAGACAGAGTTTCCCTCTTGCCACCCATGCTGGAGTGCAATGGCACAATCTTGGCTCACTGCAACCTCTGCCTCCTGGGTTCAAGTGATTCTCCTGTCTCAACCTCCCAAGTAGCTGGGACTACAGGCATGCACTACTACACCTGGTTATTTTTGTATTTTTAGTGGAGATGGGGTTTCGTCATGTTGGCCAGGCTGGTCTCGAACTCCTCACCTCAGGTGATCCACCCACCTTGGCCTCTGAAAATGCTGGGATAACAGGCGTGAGCCATCACGCCCAGCCAACTTTAGTTTTTCAGTCAGAATTGTGTAAGCTGAACCAATTGAGATGTCTATGGTGTTGGCTATTATTTGTGCTGTTAATCATCATTCCTCTTCAATTACGGCATGAACAAGATGAATTTTTTCCTTGCAAACTGGACAGTCTGCTACTACAGGCTTCATCTTCAACATCATCTTGTCCCTTCTTAAAATGAGCCATCCAATTATTTATTTGGGGCATTGTCCCCATAAACTTTATGTAAAGCATCAATGATTTCACCATTCTTTCACCCAGCTTCACCATACATTTTATGTTTGTTTTTGCTTCAATTTTAGCAGAACTTATGTTGCTCTGATAGGGGCTCTTTTCAAACTGATGTCTTATCCTTCTTAGTGCCTCAAACTACATCCTGTTCAGATATGTTATAAGTTAGTGCAAGTTTATTTTGGTGCATAAAAAATTTTGAAATTCTGCAGTTTTTTCATAATATGTATTTTTCCATGAGTTTTCTTTGAAGTCCCCTCACACAGTAGTTCTTATTGTTGTGTTTGAAGAAAATGAAGCTCTAAAAGGCCAAATGACTTGCCCAAGATCACACAGTTAGCTACAAAGAACCTAAGTGTCTAAACTGGCTGTAGAATAGTTTTCCTACCATAATAGATACAATATAAAACAATAAATATTTAAAGGAATTGAATAAGTTGTCTAAAGTACAAAAATTGCTATTCTTTTAGCTACTGTAAAAGTCACATGATGGCCATTTTCAGATCCTTCAAACTTCTGATTAATTCATTCTTTTCCTGAATTATACTCGTGGAACAACCTGCTAATCTATGCATTTCACAAAGACATCTGGGGATTTCCCAACACTTACTAGGGGATTACATTGCTAAATACACGCATTTTATGTTCCAAATGCTACAATGACTGACAGCTCAAGCAACTATACATATAATAATCAATAGGTAAAGTATTCAACAGGTAATAAAAAGTTATTACTCTTTAAAAGAAATGGGCTGGGTGCAGTGGCTCATGCCTGTAATCCCAGCACTTTGGGAGGACAAGGTAGGAGGATTGCTTGACCCCAGGAGTGCAAGAGCAGCCTGGGCAACATAGCAAGACCCCATCTTTATTTTAAAAAAAAAAAAAGATAAATGTAAGAGATACACACTGCTAGGTTCATTATTAACAACCTAATGAGTCATTTTTATATATTTCAAACTTTTACAAAATGTAACTATATAATCCTAACTGCAATGTATTCCAAAACAAGAGTTCCACTGAGCTGTCAGGCAGTTTAACTGCCAATATTTAAAGTTTCTAAGTACTTTCCAAAATGACAGGAAGCATTAATTCGTTTTCCTTCTGGTCTTGTACTTGGAATAAGGAAATAAAAAATAAGTAGTCGGGCCGGGTGCGGTGGCTCACGCCTGTAATCCCAGGACTTTAGGAGGCCGACGGGGGAGGATCACAAGGTCAGGAGATCGAGACCATCCTGGCTAACACGGTGAAACCCTGTCTCTACTAAAAAAAATACAAAAAAATTAGCCGGGCGTGATGGCGGGCGCCTGTAGTCCCAGCTACTCAGGAGGCCGAAGCAGGAGAATGGCGTGAACCCGGGAGGCGGAGCCTGCAGTGAGCCGAGATCGCACCACTGCACTCCAGCCTGGGAGACAGAGCGAGACTCTGTCTCAAAAAATAAATAAATAAATAAAAATAAGTAGTCAAAATGAACTATACTTTTACCCAAGAACTTTCTTTGCACTTGAAATATTGATTGATTTCTTGAAGCATGCTTTAAAAAATAAGTACCCATTGTTTAAATAATCCGGACAGCTTAGCCAAAAACAAAAGCTGTCATTGTTGTTAAAGAGCTCCAGTCTTCTAACTTGGAATTTCCAAGTCTATGTAAGAGCCCTAAAAAACAAAACAAAACAAAACAAAACAAAAAAACTAAGTAAAGCCAAGTTGAGAAAGCACTGGGAAAGAACGCTACAAGAGGGTGCTGCAGCCGGGCATGGTGGTTCACACCTGTAATCCCAGCACTTTGGAAGGTAGAGATGGGTGGGTCACCTGAGGCCAGGAGTTCGAGATCAGCCTGGCCAGCATGGTGAAACCCCGTCTCTACAAAATATACAAAAATTATCCAGTTATGGTGGCACGCGCCTGTAGTCCCAGCTACTCGGGAGGCTGAGGCACGAGAATTACTTGAACCTGGGAGGCAGAGGTTGCATTGAGCCAAAAGCTCACGCCACTGCACTCTAGCCTGGGTGATAAAGCAAAACTCTGTCTCAAAAATAAATAAATAAATAAAGAGGGTGCTGCAAAAAAGTCCTCCTTTCACTGCACTATCATGAGCAACAGGCTTCTCACCTTGCTCCATCACTCTCCTTAAGCACATGGGATCCCTGGAGGCTGGAAACAAGGTAAGAGTGTTGGCTTCCCAAGGATTTAAACTTATCTAGAAATCAAAAGACTACAGTAATATGTGTATAAAAAAGACAAAAGAAGCTACAATTAAATCCACATTTGGCATCGTGGCATCATAAGCCTGGACAGCCCTGAAGAGAGAGGGTACAGGAGACATCATGCTATACATGACTAGGGACTCCTGGGAACTGGGCTCAGGCAACCATTCATCACACACTTTTCCTTTCAACTTGGCCTACTCTCATGGGCACAGCATTCCAAGACAGTATAGCCACAAAACCTAAACCTTGCTGACACTGATGTCCTTGGAGACTAGATCACCAATATTTCATTTTCTTACCAGCAAAGATAGAAAAACACCCTTGCCAAGTAGAGCACTGCAAAATACTGTTAACTCATATTTAGCTTCCAGTGATTAAGACAGCAAATTAAGCTATGTAATGTCCCTTCCTAAGTGAAATCTAGTTGTAAAAATAATAAACATGTAGAATTTCTTTCTGACCCCTGCATCTCCACTCTGGGGTAACCAGTTATTTGAGAGCTTCCAAGCATACCTTTACCACTAAATTCACGTTATTCATAAATATCTTAATATTCAGAAATTTTATTTTAGTGGCAAAACTTTAATTCTTTAGTGGCCAGTTATTTTTGTGAGTGACGAAGCAATAGGAATATTTCTCCCACAAAAGAACCTAAGTGAACCCTAAATAAGTATTAAACATAATGTTTGTGTATAAAATATAAGGTATATTAGAAAAATACATGAAATTCTGTGTTTCAAGGAATTATGTACTACTAAGACAACTTTTCAAACAAAGCAATATTTAATTCATTTGTTCACTCAAAAAACATTTATACACTTGCCCTAGGGCTATATGTTCCAGATACAACATTGAGTAAGACATGATTCCTGCTCCCAAGAAGTATCTAAGGCAGACAGGCAGTATGCAATTTCAGCCTTCCTTTTAAAAATCAGTTGCATTAAAATGTCACTAAAGAATAGCTGGGTATGGTGGTGTGCGCCTGTAGTCCCAACTATTTGGGAGGCTGAAACAGAAGGATCACTGGAGACCAGGAGTTCAAGGCTGTGGTCCCCTATTATTGCACCTGTGAATCCACTGCACTCCAGCCTGAGCAACATAGCCAGATCCTGTCTCTAAAAAAACAATGTTACTGAAGGATAAAATACTATGTGTAATTCATATTCTGGAATAAAAATTTTTGCTTAACTCTTGAAGGCTGGGTGTGGTGTCTCATGACTGTAAACGCAGCATTTTGTGAGGCCAAGGCAGGTGGATTGCTTGAGCTCAGGGAGTTTGAGACCAGGCTGGGCAACATGGTGAGACCCCCATCTCCACTAAAAATACAAAAAAATAGCTGGGTGTGTTGGTGCATGCCTGTGGTCCAGCTACTCGGGAGGCTGAGGTAGGAGGATCCCTGAGCCTGGGGGACGGAGGTTGCAGTGGGCTGAGATCGTGCCACTGCACTCCAGCCTGGGTGACAGAGCAATTCCCTATCTCAGAAAAAAGAAAAAGTCTATTCTTCCTTCTATATTAGTATGTGGTTCATGGAGAAATATTCAAATTTCAAAATTCTTCCAAAGGATGGCAATGTATATCTCCATTCCTCAGTATTGTAACTAGGCACTCCAGAGCTAGAAATCAGAGTTTAGGCAATCAAGACCTAAATTATCTATAGTAATTAGATGTGACAGTTTCTAGTAATACCAGTGACCTGATAAAATTTCAACTGATAAACTGTAATGTTTTCTTCCCTATCCCCAACTAAAATGCATAGCTTTTAGTTCCTCCCTTAAATTCTTCCCAATTGGGCCTAAGGCAGTGGCTCAAGCCTGTAATCCCAGCACTTTGGGAGGCCAAGGCAGGCAGATCACTTGAGGTCAGGAGTTTGAGACCATCCCGACATGACCAGAGACATGGTGAAACCCTGTCTCTACCAAAAATACAAAAATTAGCCGGGCGTGGTAGTGCCCGCCTGTAATCCTAGCTACTCGGGAGGCTGAGGCAGGAGAATCGCTTGAACCCGGGGTAGGGGGTTGGGAGGGCCGGGTAGAGGTTGCAGTGAGCCAAGAGCTCATGCCACTGTACTCCAGCCTGGGCAACGGAGCAAGACGCCATTTCAAAAAAAAAAAAATTATTTTCAATATACCATAGTCAGAGCAAAAATCACCCGCCTAGACTTCTTTACCTACCAGGCTAAGATGGAAGCTCCAGAGCTACTTTGAGAATTCCTCTATTGAATAAGCTCCAATACTCCTGGCCTCAGATGAATACAGCCTAGGATGACTTTGCTCACTCCCTCACCTTCCTTTTCTAGCAAGAGACTCCTAGGTACTTCACAGCACTTAATTAAGTGGTAGGCATCTCAAACATGCCCTTTAGCAGCTATATCTTAGCATTCTTCTGTTTCCAAAATTTTTAGTCTTATGAAAAATCAGGGCCTGGCATGGTGGCTCACACCTGTAATCCCAGCACTTTGGGAGGCTGAGATGGATGGATCACTTGAGGCCAGAGTTCAAGATCAGCCTGGCCAACATGGTGAAACCCTGTCTCTACTAAAAATAAAAATTTGGTGGGCATAGTGGTACATGCCTTTAATCCCAGCTTCTTGGGTGGCTGATGCACAAGAATCACTTGAACCTAGGAGGCAGAGGTTGCAGTGAGCTGAGATTGTGCACTGCACTCCAGCCTGGGTAACAGAGCAAGACTCTGTCTCAAAGGGGGGAAAAAAAGAGTTTGAAAAATCAAATCCCTTCAATTACAAAACAAATTTCAATGAATCAATTGAAAATAACATCAATACCATAGACAGTATCAAAATCACTCCTGATGCACTTGTTTTTTGAAATACTTTGTTTTGAAGGCTTCTAGTACCATTATATATCATTCCATCAAATGAGGAGGCCACAGGAGAACTAACAAAATTACTGAGAACAACTAAAGTTGAAGAAATATCCAGGAGGCAAACTGTGCATCTTGGCAGCGATAAGTTTAAAAAGAATACCACTTCCCCTTTGGGAATTTATTCCAGGTAGCTATCACTTCAGCTGGCACATTTCCCCTTGTGGCTACTGCTACAAGCTTCAAAATACCAAGGTCTTAATGTTGCACCTTAAAGACATGCTCACATAATTACTAGTATTAGCAAAAGGAATTTTTAAAAATGTGTTCACACATTTGTCTTCTTTAGAGTGTGTACTCTGAGGATAGAAACAGTTTCCCTATTCATTTTTGTATTTCTAATATCTAGCACAAATTTAGCACCCAATAAATGTTTGTAAAATGAAAATAAAAGAAATGCAATAAACTTGTTTTAAAAACATTAAATACCTACTGTGGTAATAGTACTATAGTAGAAAATACAGAGGGACTTCAAAGAATTACACAATATGATTCTTACTTTTAAGAATGTATAGGGGCAGGACGAGGTGGCTCACACCTGAAATCCTAACAATGGGAGGCCAAGGAGGGAGGAAGGCTTGAGCCCGGGAGTTGTAGACCAGCCTAGTTCTAGACCAACATAGTGAAACCCTCTCTCTACAAAAAATAGAAAAAATTAACTGGGTGTGGTGGGTGCCTGTAGTCCCAGCTACTTGGGAGGTTGAGGTGGGAGAATCACTTAAGTCCAGAAGATACAGGCTGCAGTGAACTGTGATCGAGACACTGCACTCCAGGCTGGGTGACAGAGTGAGATCCTGTCTCAAAAATAAACCAAAATAAAATAAATTTGAAAGCATCTCAAAAAAAATGCATAGGGAGAATGCCCTCAGGTTGGGAGGACAGACTGTACCAATTCATTCATTCACTCACTCATTAAAATATATATCGGCCATTCCTAGGCTACGGTATGAAAACAGAGATAAAGGACAGCTTCTATCTTTAAGGACCTGCTAGTCTTAAAAACAGATGAGTAAATTAATGAAATATCGTATGTTGCCTGCTATGCTAGAGGAAGACACTGCTGGAGGAGCACAGCAGAAAGACAATTAACCCAGTCAAGGAGAAAGGATCGGGAAAGCCATTGCAGAGAGGATGAAAACTTAATCTTTCGAAGGATGATAAAGCTGGTGGGGGGTGGGGGAGGAGTGTACTGCAAGCAGAGAGAATAACACATACAAAGGCACAGAGACACAAAAGAATGTGGCATGGAGTGAAATTAAAAACAGTTCTGGATGACTGAGGCCTTAGCTGATGTGGGAAAGGGGCAAAAGATATTGAAGGGAAAAAAAGGCGGTCAGGCATGGTGGCTCACACCTGTAATCCCAGCACTTTGGGAGGCCAACGCAGGTGGATCATGAGGTCAGGAGTTTGAGACCAGCTTGGCCAACATGGTGAAACCCTGTCTCTACTAAAAAATACAAAAAAAAAATTAGCCAGGCGTGGTGGTGGGCGCCTGTAGTCCCAGCTACTCAGCAGGCTGAGGCAGAGAATCGCTTGAACCCAGAAGGCAGAGGTTGCAGTGAGCCAAGATCATGCCACTGCACTCCAGCCTGGGTGAGAGAGCAAGACTCTGTCTCAAAAAAAAAAAAAAAAAAAAAAAAAAAAGGCAGGAGGTGTATCATGAAAGGTCTTATATGCCTTCATGAGTTTGAAGTTTATCTTTGAGGACGTGTAGACCTCATCCTGAAGGCTATAGCAGATTAGTGACTCTGGTAGGAGAGAAGTATGATTAGATTTGGATTTTTGCTGCCAAAAGCTATGACAGCAGTAGAGAAGTAGAGGCAGGAAGAACAGTTGTAAAATGACTGTAGTGGCCATATGGATTAAGGGGAAAAGGACAGATCCTATAGACATTAGGAGGCAAAATGGACAAGACTTTGATATAAAGGTTTAAGGGAATGCAAAGAATCAATAAAACACTTGTGGATGTCTGGCTTAGGTTGATTAGGTTTATGGTGGTATTTACCAAGACTGGGAACACAGAAAGGAGACAGGTTTAAAGGAGTGGGAAGAGAGATCATTTTAGACATCTGAATTTGAAATGTTTATCCATGTTGTCTAAAGGGTATAATGATCTGAAGAAAACACATCTGACTCAATGAATATATGAATGCTGAAACTGTGTATGAATTCAATCACCCAGGGAAAGAATATAGTACTGAAAGAAAAGGAGGGTAGATGGCAGAGCTCTGAGGAATACCTACATACTTAGAAATATACAGGCATGCCAGGCGCGGCGGCTCATGCCTGTAATCCCAGCACTTTGGGAGGCCAAGGTGGGCGAATCATGAGGTCAGGAGTTTGAGACCAGCCTGGCCAACATAGTGAAACCCCATCTCTACTAAAAACACAAAAAATTAGCTGGGCGTGGTGGCAGGTGCCTGTAATCCCAGCTACTTGGGAGACTGAAGCAAGAGAATTGCTTGAGCCCAGGAGGCGGAGGTTGCAGTAAACCAAGGTCACGCCATTGCACTCCAGCCCGGGTGACAATGTGAGACTCTGTCTCAAAAAAAAAAAAAGGTTCATTTTTTAAATTTTTAGTAGAGATGAGGTCTCACTATATTGCCCAGGCTGGTCTGAAACTCCTGAGCTCAAGCAATCCTCCCAAAGTGCTGGGATTACAGGTGTTAGCCACCATGCATGGCCCTAAAAGTTTTAAAGAATGCAGCTCTGAAGGAAATAGATCATGAAGGTAATGAGCGATGGCTGATTAACAGTAACAGGGAGAGGCCAGGTGCAGTGGCTCACATCTATAATCCTAGCACTTTGGGGGCCTGAGGCAGTGGGATATTCCAGGAGTTTGAGATCAGCCTGGGCAACAAAGGGAGACGACTTGTCTACAAAAAAATTAAAAATGTATTAAAAATGTAGCCAAGGCTGGGCACAGTGGCTCATGCCTGTAATCCTAGCACTTTGGGAGGCTGAAGCAGGCAGCTTGCTTGAGACAGCAGTTCAAGACCAGCCTGGGCAACAATGTGAAACCCCATCTCTACAAAGAAAAACACAAAAATTAGCTGGGTGTGGTGGCTTGTGCCTGTAGTCTCAACTACTCAGAAGTCTGAGATGGGAGGATCACCAGAGCCCAGGAGGTCAAGGTTGCAGTGAGCCATGATTGCGCCACTGAACTCCAGCCTGGATAACAGAGTGAGACCCTGCCTCAAAAAAAAATAAAAATAAAAATAAAAATAAAAAAAATAATAATAAGGGGCAGAGAGGGGGAAGAAAATCAGATGCAAGGATTGGAGGATTGGTAAAAACTGATTAGGTTGAAAAGGGGTAGCCACAGTAGGGCCAAGATAGAAGACAAATGAAATAATCAGAACCTTGTTAATTCTTATATGGTATGGTCAAAGCGAATGCAATGAATACAGACTGCTACCATTGGTTCTCAAATGTAGAGAAGGCATTAACTGTGAAGTTTATTCTGGAAATGGTATATATAATGAACTAGAGTAAGAAAGACTTAAAAAAGGGGGACCAGATAGCAGGCTACAGGCATAATCCAAATATGACTGTCACTCAATCATTCAATAAGTATTTACTGAGTATTGCCAGGTACTGTTTGACTCTCAAGATACATGTAAAGAACTAACAAAATTCCTGCCCCATGAAGCTACAGTCTAATGGAGAGACAGAAAATAAACACATAACAAATAAATAAAAGACACCAGGGGCTGGGCATGGTGGCTCTCGCCTGTAATCCTAGCTACCAGGAAGGCTGAGGCAGGAGGTTCATGTGAGCCCAAGAGTTTGAGGCTGCAGTGAACTGACTGAGCCACTGCACTCCAACCTGGGTGACAGAGTGAAACCCTGTCTCTAAGAAGAAAAAAGACACTACGACAATAAGAATTGACAGGAGTGGGGGGTGGAGAGGTGTTAGCTGTGGGGTTATATTCGCTAGGGTAGACAGGAAAGGCTTCTCTAAGGCAATAGTTTACCGAAGACTGGAAAACTATGGGCCACAGGCCGAATTTGGCCCACCATCAATTGTTCTGCAAGTTAAAATTAAAAAAAAAAAAATTAACCATTTTTTTAAAGTCAAAAGAATATTTTGTGTACATGAAAACTATATGAAATTCAAATTTGTGTTCATAAATAAAATTGTATTGGAACATGGCCACGTTCAGTTGTTGATGGACAGACAGTCCCTGACTTACAATGGTCTGACTTACAATTTTTGACTTTACGACGAGCTTCTAAGTGTATTAAATGTATCTTTGACTTATGACATTTTTGATGTATGGGTTTTTCAGGATGTAGCCCCATCGTAAGTTGGGGAGCATCTGTATTGCCTGTGGTTGCTTTTGCACTACAACAACAGAGTGGAGTAGTTTCAACAGAGGCCATCTGGCCCTTTGCAGAAAAAAACTTGCCAAACCTGGTTAGGCCTAAATGAGAAAAGTCAGACATATAAAGACCTTGGTGGAGTAGTGTTCTAGCCTGAGAGCAAGTGCAAAGGCCCCAAGACAGCAACAGGCACAGCATGCATGACAGACAGAAAAAGGCTAGTGTGGCTATATAGCAGAATGGATGAGATGAGAAGAGACAATGCTCGAGAAGTAGGCTTGACCAGAGGCCAGATTATGTGTGGCTTTTTTGGCCATAGTAAGGAATCTGGATTTATCCTAGCAGTGTGGGGAGACACAGATAGGTTTAAAGTGAAGGAATAGGATTTGATACCAGAGTTTACTGTTGCTATGTGAGGAACAAACTTTAGTGAGGTAATAACACAAGCAAGTCCAACCAAGAGACTATAATGGGAGAGTCTGAGGTTTTGGTAGCAAAGTTGTTGAGAGGTAGTTGAATTTAGGGCTTATTTTGGATGTAATACAGACAGAATTTGCTGATGGGATAGATGTGGGATGTGAATAAAAGAGATAAATCGACGATAACTCTTACATGTTAGGCCTGAGCAACTGGATTTTTGGTGGAATAATTAAGAAACAAAGAGACTGGGAATGGAAAAGGTTTGAGGAAGAAAGTCAAGACTTTTTAGATATGGTAAGTAAGAGATACCTATTAGGCATCCAAGTGTTTCAATGTATATGTGTTTCCTTGCCTATGAAATGGGAATACTAGTGATACTTCAGACAATGGTCATGAAGGTTAGGTGAGATAATTCATGTGAAGTGCTCAGAATATAGCCTGGCCCACAATAAACACTCAGTAACTATTAGCCAAATGGAAATATCAAATTGGCAGCAGGCTATACAAGCCTGGAACTCTGAGAAGTAGTCAGTGTTAGAGAAAAAGATTTCTTAGTTGTCAGCGTATAGCTGAGGCCTGGATGAGATGACCTAGGAAGAGTGTGTAGACAGAGAAGGCAGTGAAAAGTAGACTCCTGGGAACCTTATTCAGGAGAGTTAAGCAGAGGAGGGAAGCCATACAGAATACTGAAAATTAACAGCCAATGAGTTAAGAAGAAAAACAGGTGAGTACAATGTTAAAAAAAAAAATCCAAGAAGGGAGTGGTCAGCTGGTTCAAAGGCTGCCAAAGGGTTTAACAAGATGAGAACTGAGAATTATCTATTCAATCTGGTAAAATAGAGCTCCTTGAGAACCTTGATAAGAGCTATTTCAGAGGCATCATGGGGATAAAAGCCCAACTGGAGTAGTTGAGGAAAGAATGAAAGGTGAGAAAGTAGAAATAGCAATTACACACAGCACTTTCAAGGAGTTTTGCTGTGAAAAGGGAGAAAAGAATCAGGTAGCAGCTAGAGGTGGACGTGGGGTCAAGCGTTTTTTTAAAGGATTATATTAAGGCAGATAGTTTTATATGGTGATGGGACCAATCTAGTTGTGAGAGAGAAATTACCTATGCAGCAGGAGAGATGAGATAACTGCAGGTACAACCCTGACTAGATGAGAGGAGATGGGATCCAGAGCTCAAATGGAGAGGTTGGCCTTAGATAGAAGGGGGCACTTCGGCCAGGCACAGTGGCTCACGCCTGCAATCCCAGCACTTTGGGAGGCCGAGGTGGGCAGATCACGAGGTCAGGAGTTCGAGACCAGCCTGGCCAATATGGTGAAACCCCATCTCTACTAAAAATACAAAAATTAGCAGGGCGTGGTGGTGGGCGCCTGTAATCCCAGCTACTTGGGAGGCTGAGGCAGAACAATCGCTTGAACCCAGGAGGCGGAGGTTGCTGTGAGCCGAGATGGCGCCACTGCACTCCAGCCTGGGCAGCAGAGTGAGACTCCATCTAAACAAAAAAAGAAAAAAGAAAAAAAAAAAAGAAGGGGGCACTTCTTTAATGGTAGAAGGCAGCAGAGCATGTAGTCACATCTAAGTTCCATTTTAACAGGAGGGAAAAAGTTTTGTTTTTTGACAGGGTCTTATTCTGTCGCCCAGGCTGGAGTGCAGCGGTATGATCATACCTCACGGCAGCCTCCTATTCCTGGGCTTAAGTGATGCTCCCATCTCAGTCTCCTGAGGAGCTGGGACTACAGTGCTCACCACCATGCCTGGTTATTCTTATTCTGTTGTAGAGAAGGGGTCTCACTATTTTGTTCAGACTGTCTTGAACTCCTGAGCTCATGCGGTCCTTCCTCTTTGGCCTCCCAAAGTGCTGGCATTACAGGTGTGAGCCACCATGCCTGACTGAAAAAGCTATTACATACTTTGAGAACATTTAAAATCTCCTGATTCAGAGCCAGACGTAGTTGTGTGCACTATGGTCTCAGCTATTTGGGAGGCTGAGGGAGTAGAATCGCTTAAGCTCAGGATTTCAAGGCTGTAATACATGATGATTATGCCTGTGAACAGCCACTGCCCTCCAGCGCAGGTAACACAGTGAGACCTCGTCTCTTAAAAAAACAAAAAGCAAACAAAGAAAAACCCTCCTGACTCATGTATTACATTTGGTGTAAGACAACTGACTCAAGAATCACTAAATCCGTAAATGAAGAATAGCTGAATTGCTCCCAAGGACAATTCTGTTAACATTAGTTCTGAGAGCTTCAACCTTCAAATTATCAATTTCCAAAGTACCTTGCAAAGTATTAAAAATGTGAATACTTATATTCCTGCTACATTTTAAGCTGAGCTCATTAAAAAGAATAAGAGGCTGGGCATGGTGGGTCACACCTATAATCCCAGCACTTTGAGAGGTCAAGGCAGGACGACTGCTTGTGCCCGGGAGTTCGAGACCAGCTACACAAGATGGTGAGACCCCATCTCTACAAAAAAAAAAAAAAAAAAAAAAAAAATTCACTTTGGGAGGCCGAGGTGGGTAGATCACCTGAGGTCAGGAGTTCGAGACCAGCCTGGCTAACATGGTGAAACCCCGTCTCTACTAAAAACATAAAAAATTAGCCAGATGTGGTGGCATGTGCCTGTAGTCTCAGCTACTCAGGAGGCTGAGGCACGAGAATCATTTGAGCCCAGGAGGTGGAGGTTGCAGTGAGCCGAAATTGCGCCACTGCACTCCAGCCTGGGTGACAGGGCAAGACTCTGTCTCAAAAGAGAACAGAAAAGAAAATTAAAAATTAGTCAGACATGGTGTTGTGAGCCTATGGTCCCAGCTACTCAGGAGGCTGAGGAAGGAGGATCCCTTGAGCCCAGGAGTTTGAGGCTGCAGTGAGCTGTGTTTGTGCCACTGCATCCCAGCCTGGGTGGAAGAGCAAAAACCTGTCTCTAAAAAAAAAAAAAAAAAAAGAATTAGATAGCAAGTTTCATGAGGGAAGGGACGTCTCCAATGGTAGAGCCCCAGTAGCTGGTCATCTACCTAGAGTATAAAAGATGTTCTTTGATAAATGAATTCAGTTTTTCAATTTCTATTTCTTACTTTGTAATGCAATATTTATGATAGCCATTTTTAGGAAGATGAGCCTCTTTGCAGGTACTTTTTTATTATTTGTAGTAGAAAAAAAATGTAGTGACACCTGTAAATCATTTCCAAAAGCAGAATATAAAAATAATGCTGCTCAATCAGTAAGAAAAGTATAATATACCCAAGCACAGTCAAATACACAGACATCAAGGGGCAAACTTCTTAAGCCAAAATAGTTAATGAAATTCAACCAGTCAAGAAATGTATGCTGTTATTGAACTGACATCATATTCTCTTGTGAACAGATTGTCAGGGGCAGGAACAAGGGCAGATTCTCTCTGGTTATTGGTGCATCAAGAGAACAATGATTATTTGAATGCATAACAGATAGGAAGAGATTGAAACTGTTTAAATATGATCTCTGCCTGATATTGAGAAATGTTAACACGAAAAGGTCACTTGGGATTTAAGAGCACTAAGACAATAATTCTCTGTTCTTCAATAACAACAGAAGGTAAAAATTTCACCCACACAAGAATGAAGTCCAGTTTTCAAATATTTAATTCAATTCTACCTAGCAACTGTCACCTAAGAAACACAAATGCTACTCACTTTGTAACTAGAGAAATAGGTAGTACCCCTCATCCCCACTCCATGTCAACAAGAATAAGCAGCAAAGATGCTGAAAACAGCAAAGCAAATGAGACAGGTGAACTCCACCCACCCTGCTTCAGAAAAAGAGGTAGTCATAAAGTAGCTTATCTGTCTTAAAAACAAAAAAACAAAAAACAGCAAAATGAATGCACTACTTCAGATAGTAAACTATTCTGATTCCTGGCAATGTCCCAAATTATTCTGCAGAATCTTTAAAAAAAAAAAAAAAAAAACTCAAGAAAGGTGTATTTCCAGAATCCTCAGGTTCCAAGTCTGAACTGGTTTATCTACTTGCTAAAGCAGAAAAAATAAGCCCACTTAACTGATTCACTGTAGAAAATTAAGTTAAGCATCACAATCACAGGGTTTATTTTTCTCTAATAGGAAAGTACCATAAATGACCAGATTGATTTGAATAGGCTAGAAAAATTAAACAAACACCAACTTTATTTTCAGATATAGTTCTTTTTATTATAAGAAATTTTGGTCCCCCATATGACAAGTTTAAGTGGTTAACTTCATTTTGAGCTACATGCTCATTCAACTACAAACTTCTACTATAAAACTCAGTTTTTTTCTTCCGTTTGTTGTTCTTATCCTGGTGCAAAAGTCAGGTTACATCTTTCCTTCTGGGAAGATGGGCTGTTGAATGACCAATAGTAATGGGAGTAACACTGAGGAATCCACAACTTCCTTCTTTCTAAAGGTAAACAGGGTTATCTCTCCGTAAAGTCAGTTTGCTGAAGGAGCAGTGTAAAATTAGATGACAAAAGTGAACATTCTTCTTGGCAAAATAACACTGAAGCCTCCAAGTCGGCCAATACAATTTTTTTTTCTTTTTTTTTTTTTTTTGAGATGGAGTCTCACTCTGTTGCCCAGGCTGGAGTGCAGTGTCATGATCATGGCTCACTGCAGCCTCGACCCATTGGGCTCAAGCAATCCTCCCTTCACAGCTTCCTGAGTAGCTGGGACTACAAGGCGCCAGGCCACCATGCTTGGCTAATTTTTTTTTTTTAATTTTTTAAATTTAAAATTTTTATTTTGTAGAGATCAGGTCTTACCAAGTTGCCCAGGCTAGTCTTGAACTCCTGGCCTTAAGCAATCCTCCCACCTCAGCCTCCCACAGTGCTGGTATTACAGTTGTGAGCCACTGTGCCCAGCCCACCAACACAATTTTGACTTATTATTTTTTAGGAATATTCAAATATATGAGTTGGGAAATTTTGTGTTCTTAATATTTTGTAAAACCAGTTGGTCTCTTTTGGCTCCCACATCATATTTGGAAGTTTGCCATCACATTCTGAGAAGCCCACATTAGGTGGCATTAACCTATTAAAAAAAAGAAAGTCCCTGGTATTTTTTATTACTCCAACACTTGAATCTCTCAAGTAGAACAAAGAATCGTAAGACAATTTGTCTTTGCTTTTATAATCCTGTTTTCTGAATTTATACAAGCAGTTTTATGAATTTTATATCTCTTGTTTTCTGAATGTATGACAAGAAATTAAAAGTTATAGGGAAAGTATGAATTTGTTCTACTTCCAATTCCCAGAGTTTCTCAAACGACATCCAACTTTATAATTAAGGAGTCAAACTGCCCTTCGCTTTGCCAACAATTGCAGAATTCCTGCAACAATCCAGCTTCACCTATGAACCGCAGGCATTTTATGAGACTGGTTAAAAGTAGAGACCATTTATTATATGCCACTTAAAAAATACTTAAGATATATAACTAATCTTAAATAAATCTAGTATCAGTTCACTTGAAAGAAGGAATTCATACACAATTCCAGTAGGAAATTCAAAAGTCCTAAAGCGTCAATAACCCAATGAAGGTTTTGGAGTTAAGAGTTAGTAGGAAAACTGGCTGGTGGTAATATCAGCTCTGCCCAGACTTTTGGTAATCTATATGAATAATCCCAATTCAAGTTTTCATTCTGACTGTACAGGAAATGCTTTCTGCAACCCAACATATCTAAAAAGGTTTCATTCTGAGTGATGCAAGCCCTCTACACAGCCTCAAAAGCCAAGGGTCAGAGGCTTTTATAATACTAACATGAAGCAAACTTCTATTAGTTTGGAAATGATTTGTAAGCATTTGTTATAATGTATCCACAAGCAGTGACAGCCTTAACAAGAGCCATTCTGAACTATACCTCTTTAAATGACAACTGAAAATGGACATAAAAGCTACAAATACTTATTTGTTTCCTATATTGATACCACACCTACTGTTTTCCTTGGTTTCTCTTGATGTTTAAGATTTCTCTCTTAGCTCCACTTAAAAATTTGTATTCTCCTATAAAGCCACTACAAAAACCATTACTTCCTAAAGAAATTTCTCTGGAAGCCTCCTACTGGAAAGTAATTATTGCTTCGAGGAGCTGAATAAGAATTTATTTACTGATTCACAGAAGGAAAAGGTAGCTTAAGAGGTCATTTTATACATATGTAGGCAGGACTGTACTTTTAAAATATACTTCCAGAGAAGATAATAAAATTATTTTGGTAACCTTTTTACCATGACTATAATGACAACCATCATTACCAATAAGTTCTTTACACAACTACTCCTGATTTCGGTTTAAACCTATTTTCACTTATTCTGCTGTCAGTGGAGCTGGGAAACCGCTGGTTACCATTCCTAATAATGGATCCATTCATGTTTTTTGAAGAGTTATTAAGTTGCCTCTTAACCTTTCATTCTCTCAACCTTTCCTCATAGGACTGACTTCCAATCATATAATCATCTTTTGAGTCTCCTCAGAACCGTCTCCAAGGTCTCCTCATCCCTTTTAAGTTGAGGAACCTAGAAATGGAAACAACACTCAAGTAAGGGGATGATCAGTGCTAAGTATTATCTACATAAAAGATAATGCCATCCCATCAGGATACCTTAACATCGCTTTCAAAACCCCAATCAATACCTTTACAAAAATGTCGCATCATGGCGCCTGTGCTTTCCTTTGCCATACTTAAATTAGTATTTCTTAATGATTAGTTCAAATATTCTGTTCGTAGTCTTAAGTTCTCCTAGTTTATGTAATGTGTCCCAGCAAAGTATTCCTAAAAGTTGTATGGACATCAAATTTTCAATTCAACAAATACTATATAAAAAGTCACCATTATAAAAAACATAAAACATAAATGATGATTTAGAAATGGCCCGTGTCTTAAGGGAGTCACTATCTAATGGGACAAAGACAGACACATTTCAAAAGTACCACGACATAAGGTATACTGGGTTAAATTTTTTAAGGATAACATACAAAACACAAAAAGAAAACAGGAAAGAAGTTCAGTTTCAACTAGCAGTACAATCTGTGAAAACTTCATGGAAGAGTTAGGATCTGGGGATCTGAGTTGAACCATGGGAGACGAATAATAAGCCCAAGACAGGTCAAAATGGGAAAGACTTTAAGGCAAAGGAGAGGCTTTAGCAAAGGTACAAAGGCAGATAAACAAGGACTGTGGAGAACACCTAATAGTTCAGTAGTCCAATGTGGTTGAAGCAGTAACAATGTACATTCAGGAGACACCGTTCAAAATTTAGAAATACAGGCTAGCAAGATCATGCAGGGCTGAGAATCTTAAATTTTATTTCATATTCAGTGAGAAGCCAAAGAATTTTAGGAATAAAGTGACATAATCTGATCTGTATTTAAGAAAACCATCATATTGTGAAGCACTGTGTAGGGTGAAAAGATAGGTGGGAAGACCAATGAGAAGATTACCACAATAAACTATCCAAAAGTAATGGAAATTTAAACTAGGACAGCAGGAACAGAACAGCAGGGACAGATGAAAGAAACACTACAATAATATAATGGACAAGACTCAGAAATTGATTGGATGTGAGTGGGAAGAGAAAGGACTTAAAGACAGCACAGTGTAGAGAGCAAGAATCAACTTTCAAACAGATGTAGGTTCAGATTTAAATTCTAGCCCTGCCACTTACTAGCCATATAACTTAAGGAAAACTATTTAACTTGTCTGTGCCTCAGTTTCTGAGGTGTATTGATGGTTTCTGATGGTGTACTGAGTATGTTAGCACATCTTTTCTTTTCTTTTCTTTTCTTTCTTTTGAGACACAGTCTCACTCTATCCTCCAGGCTGGAATGCAGTGGTGTGATCTCGGCTCACTGCAACCTCTGCCTCCCGGGTTCAAGTGATTCTCATGCCTCAGCCTCCCAAGTAGCTGGGATTGCAGGTGTGCACCACCACACGTAGCTAATTATTGTATTTTAAGTAGAGACAGGGTTCCACCATGTTGGCCAGGCTGGTCTCAAACTCCTGACCTCAAGTGATCTGCCTTCCTCGGCCTTCCAAAGTGTTGGGATTACAGGATTGAGCCACTCCACCCGGCCTGCAAATCTTTTTAAAGAGAGTACAGCAAAACTGTACTTTTCTTTTTTTCTTTCTTTTTTTTGGAGACAGAGTCTTGCTCTGTCGCCCAGGCTGGAGTGTAGTGGTGGAATCTCAGCTTACTGCAACCTCCACCTCCTGGGTTCAGGCGATTCTCCTGCCTCAGCCTCCCGAGTAGCTGGGAATACAGGCGCGCACCACCACACCCAGCTAATTTTTGTATTTTTAGTAGAGACAGGGTTTCACCATGTTAGCCAGGCTGGTCTTGAACTCCTGACCTCAGGCAATCTTCCCGCCTTGGCCTCCCAAAGTGCTGGGATTATAGGCGTGAGCCACTGCGCTCGGCCCAAAACTGTACTTTTCCTCCTTAAACACACTACTCTTTACTAGTTATTCTTAAACTCTAATCTGCTTTTGACCATTCTGCTCAAGTTCCAACCCCCAGAAATTGCAACCTACAATTCAGCATTTCTTCTATAATTAAATGGTTACTTGCATTGATCTCTGTAGACCAGCACTCATTCTCCTCAAGCTGACACTTAAGAACAAATGTCACCAAGTATAGACTAATGGGTCTGAACCTGGAGCCCAAGAACCCTGAAGAGCCTCAGAGCTGTTATAAGGAACGACCAAGTGCCTCCTCATAAAAATATCAGGAACACTAGTTATAGAGACAACAGGTAGCAACCCCATTATAGCTGCCTTGGCCTGATAATTAGCAACTCATGGAGGCACTGCGTTCCTTGGTATCTTACTTGCCTATTTACCATCTTGTTCTCTTTCTTCTTTTTTGCCTTATCTTTAATATGCTTTAGTTGGACACTAATGTTGTTACCAAGACAGGTGGCTGGCCTTCAATTTGGTTCCACCTAGTTTATAGAAGAACTTGACACTCAGACTAATACCAAGAACATTCTAAGATTATAGCACTCAAATAGGTGTATGTATGCATACATATACAGGTATAACTTAATGTAATAAAAACCAGTTATTTTGATGAAAAAAAAAAGATTATAACCCTGCTCTCCTTTCAATCTCTTGGTTCTAACAATTAGGGCTTCCTATGTGCCAGGCAAAGTGCTAAGTGCTTACATGCATGATCTCACTTAAGCCTCACAATGAGACTATGAAGCATGAGTACCTCTCAGTTACAAATGAAGAAACAGAGGTATGGAGAGGTTCAAAAACTTTTCTGGTTGGGTGCAGTGCCTCACATTTGTAATCCCAACACTTTGGGAGGCTGAGGTAGGGGGACCACTTGAGGCCAGGAGTTCAAGACCAACCTGGGCAACATGGTGAGACTCCCATCTCTACAACAAATAAAACAATTAGCTGAGTGTGGTGGTGCATGCCTGTAGTCCCAGCTACTTAGGAGGCTGAGACAAGAGGATTGCTTGAGCCCTGGAGGTTGAGGCTGAAATGAAATGTTTGTGCCATTACACTCTAGCCTAGGCAACAGAGCAAGATCCTGTCTCAAACAAACCAAACAAAACACAAAAAAAACTTTTTCAAGATGGCTGAGCTTAGATTTGAACTCAGGCAGTTTAAATCCAGAGCCCATGGTCTTAACAACTCTTAATTACTGTGCTAAACGATCTCACACCACTACAGATTAGATTATGAGATTCTCCCTTTCTTCTGTAAAGGTATTTATATATGCACAAATAAAAAATCCTAGCCAAAGAGATTACAAAAGGATTTCCTCATTAGCTAAGCTTAAAGAGATGTTATCCACAAGGTTTTACTGCTTATAATTAAAGGCAATAATCTAGGGACAATGTTTGTGTTTGATCTAAAAAGTGGTCAATCCTCATGGATGGACAGAAGTTGAATATGGGCATGTGTAAATATTTCTTTCTCTAGGTGTAGGATATTTATTAGAGATAAGAATTAACTTTTCCCTAGTGTTTAGAACTGAGATAGTATAAAGGACAGCCTAAAGAAAAAACTATTCTCCAAAACCCTTCTCACAAGTAATATCACTCTCCTAATTCAAGACAGAAAGCTACCATTACCTTGATGCTGTAAAATAAGAATGAAACAATGATGCTTCAGCAAAGCATAGATAATACAAGTGGATCTCTCTAAAACAGTATGAGTGTTAGAAAGATTCATATCTTTTGTTGCTGAAAGACATCAAAACATCTATACCCAAACATCCCAACAAAACACAAAACCAGAAATGCAAGAAAATGGATAAAACACTATACATGGAAGAAACTCCAGCTCCTGAAATAAATGCTACTGGACCGATGCTGCCCACTGGTACTTCACAGGGTACTGCTGCAGCAATAATTGAAGGTAAGATATCTGGGGAAATCCCTTCAGTCTATTTGTCAAATAGAAAAACAACTACTCATTTCAAGGGAAGGGGAATTTTCATACACTGCACACAAAACTGCCAACTAACTCTTATATCTTTGTTGTTTCCTTAAAACTAAAACTCATTAGGGCAATACATTCAATTCAACATCTAAAAGTTAAACCAAGCTTGGCCTCTTAGAAGTTTTGGACTAATCCTTCAAGGGGATTTATATCATCCACAACAATTACAAATCACGTAACAAAATTCTTCTTTCAAATGTCTTAAGTCTTTAGAAGCGAATGTTTGGCAGCAGCTACAGTCTCATGGTTGGCTTCCCCTGGTGTGTAACCTGACAAGGTAAAAAAACTCTTTGAAATATTTAACAGTGGTGGTATGGATTTCTTTGGATAGGTCAAGAAAAGCGGCTCATCATTTTAAAAACATAAAGAACCATTTTATGGGAAGTCATTCCCTCAGTCCAAGTGTCTCTGTATTTCCTCAGGGTTTTCGCAGAGACTTTATTGAGGGGCAAAATGAAAAGGCTAACAAAAGGACCCCTTTTTCCTCCCTATTCCCAGCATAATCTACCTCAGCCACAGGGCCAGTAGCATCCACACTGTCATAAATGCCAGCAATTAGAGAATTAGGCCATAAAACCACCCACTCAGGTATAAGAGTGCAGGCCTCCAGCTTTATTTAATGCATGCCATAAAAGATCCTGTACTTCCTTCTCCCAGGCCTTCTTCAACAACCAATGAAATGACAATAACAACAACCAAAATAGCCCTTTGTCTGCGTAACCTCATACTGATGTGATCAATGAAGCCATCTGGGTCCAGGTAAAGGACTTAAGATTCCTTTTTCTTAATAAAAGATAGCATTTTCTCTAGCATGCCACATGTAGATCTAGTAAAGAACATACTGTATTTTGAATACGAAGGTCCTGGAAACTAAAGTCAAACTACTTTTTCCAGAAAAGCTATTTTATCTTATTCTGAAAATACTCTAGAAGCCTAGACAATTCCTGAAAATCTCAAGAAACAGTGGAGCCTACAAGGGTATTCTTAATTAACTCAACAATTTCCAGAACCTCCTAAAGTCTTTCTAATCAAAAGTTAACTCAGATCTGAAAGCTAACTTTAATTCAGTCTGTGTCTCAAAGCCGATACAACTTAGGAGCAATCAATAATTTCATCTGATTGTCTTGTCTTCAACAACCTCAGAGTCCACAAAAATCACGAGTCTGAGATTTACTCCACGACAATATTTTACTCATCAAGTTTCATAAACCAGTCTAGATAAGATCCAAGGAAATACTTTGTAACAGTGAACTCTGTGGCATCCTCTTTCCTACTAGTGCCTACAGGGTTAAGAATCTGATTAAAATGTAGGTACATCATGCCAGACTCATTAGTAATTTAACCTTTCTTAATCCCTGAAAATAACATATGCAAACAAAGGAAGGTCCCATCCCAGCAATCCTCGAATAAATTCCTCCCAAAGCAGTGATAGTCACAAAGCTTCCCCCTTCTCAAAGGTCTATGCCACTGGGCTCTCCACCTTGGCAGAGGAAGAATGGAAAGAGACAAGATATTCACAAAAGGCCCGATTGAAGGCCTTCAGTTAAGTGCTAGAAGGAAGCTGAAGCTCTGTGCCAACACTAGTGGAATGTGGGCAGGCACAAAGAGATCTTAATTAGGAGACCTACAATTAAAACACAGCGAGTTTCCAAAAGAGAGAGGCACTGCAGTCTGTTATGTCTCTGAGCAAGCAAAGCACTGTTGCCACCCCCTCTAGCCACAGGGTAAGGGAGGCAATTGGTATAGAGTCTGCACAGCTGCCCCACGGAAGGACAGCTCTAAGGTGAGCAAAGAGATGAGAATTAAGTCAAGATGGGAATAGTTTCTCTCAACTTCCAATAAGAAGATGGATCACTATTGTGTGAATGATGATTTCCTCCAGGAGTATGTGCCTTAAGATAATTAAATGGAAGTGAAAGATGGGGACATGTCATCTGGTTTTCAGTCACAGAGGAAGAAAAGTTCTAAAGACTGAATTTCTAATGCTCAGTATAAACCATTTCAGAACATATTAATAACTATATCCTATGAAGTAGGTACTGTCACTTCAGATTTATAAATACATTGATGTATTGGATTTTTCTTTTCATTCAAAATTCATACACCTACAGGAATACACCACCTAGACTGAAAATAACTTCTCTTTTGGATAGTCTGGAATTCACAACAATGACAACACATTTAGCCAAACAAGAGGGCCTCTAAACACCAGATAATGCCTGGGATTCTGTAGGTTCTCAGAACTATGTGTAAAAACTTTATCCTCATTTTTCTTATAAATGAAACTGGTCAACTTCACCAAAGTCCTTATGTTTTTTCCACACAACGAAAACTTTCCAAGTTGAAATTTCTCCTCCTAATAATAATGCCAGTTATATAGGCAAATGTATAATCTGATATTAAAAATTACCAAACAGAATCCCAGCTACTCAGGAGGCTAAGGCAGGAGGATCAGGAGTTCAAGATGCACCTGGGCAACATAGTGAGACCCTGACTCAAAAAAAAAAACAAAAATTATCAAATCGTCTCACTTGACTCTGACTTTTGAAATAAACTCAGAATAAGAAATTCTGATTTGACCAAAAGTTTAATACAACAGAAAGGAATCATAATACTGACACAGAACAGATTCATGAGCTATTTAGTCCAAACTTTTCATTTTACAGATCAGAAATTTAAGGTTAAAAGTGAATTTGCCCAGGGTCTCATAACTGTTCAGTAACGGAGATGAGAGCCCACATCCACTGACTTCTACTCAGAGGCTTCGTGCACTCCACTCTACTTGTGTTCCCTCCTTCATTTACCTTCTGCCAATCTTAGGACTAGCTGTGAAGGCAATGAAGGAGCAACTCCCACTCTTGGTACATACATGACCAGTAAACATTAAAAAAAAAAAAAAAAATCACGCTCTCCTACTACCTTTCAGCTGCAGGAGTACTATCTTTTCAAGTCCAATCCAAAAGCCTGTCTCAGTCCACATGAACTAAACTGCAATTTCAAGTGAAAATAAATACACACCAATGCTGTAACTCAGTTTCAATTTGTATCTAATTAAAGTTTGCTATGTTATGATCAGGATGGAAATTTTGCTTTTAATATTTTGTGAAGTAGTAGTGAAGGTAACTGGATTATGACATTAATAAACGAAGACTAGTTACTGATAAACACACTGTTTCAGGGGTTTATTATTACAACAGCCTAACTTCTAGTCAACAGAAAGGGTGCTGCTGTACTATGTTTATTTAGATGGCAAAGTACAGTAGTATGAACATTACCTGAGAGAATCCTTAGAAAAATGGGATACTGACACTACAGAGGGAAGGGGAAAGGCAAAAAATGGACCTCTGATTTCTTACAGTGCTCAATAAAACAAAACCTCAATTCTACTTCCTAATTGTCATACAAAGGAAGTTAGGAACCAACAGCAGTGAAGGACAAGTCTCCTATGGCTAAGGGAGTTCAAACAGCAAAGTCATCTGGAAGTTCTGTTACCTAGTTTTAGAAGTATTAACATAGGTGTTGTTACAGGCAAGTTATAGTCATTATTCACTGAAGGCGAACCAGAGTTTAAAGAGGTTAGAATCATTTTGGATCATATAACCATTTCTTCATGAATCCAGATAAGACTTGATACAGAGCTATGAGTGAGTTCTGAGAAGCAGTCTTTAGAATTCTATGTCAGCCCAGGGTGAACCCTAAACTTCCCTTTTGGAACTTTATCATTGATTAGTAAGGCTATGTTAAAAAAAAAAAAAAGTGCTTGCTTCTACACTGAAAACTACCAGCTCAGAGGTTTACCACTACTCAATGCATACCATCAACTCATACTGGATTGCCTCAAACACCACATAAAAAGCTTACCCATGGAACAGAGCTCATTCAAGTCCAATTCAGAAAAAATACTCAAGTTTAATGTAAGGAGTCAACCACTCTTCTCATAATGAAGCAGCAACTACTGTTCAGGAAAAAGTTTTAAAGACAAAAACCCCTTATAAATATGATCCTATTTGAAATAACTGCAATTCCTTGACAGGCTTTACATTATATACTAGTGTTAAGAAAAATAAAACAGTAGTTTACAATTATCTCATAATGCCAGTAGATAAGAAAACGTTTAGCCCCTGATTAAAACTTTAAAAGTGATTTGTCAAAGACCAACAGATAACATATTCTGGTGCCCAGACATTAGGTCCCTGAATCCAGGTGGCTCTCTTTCTAACCAGTCTCTTGAAAAACTATGATTGGAAGCTGTCAGCATAAAACTTTGCTTTTGAATATGTGATAATATTTGGAATGTGAATGCTTAGTCCTTCAATACAAAATAAATAAGCATACTGAACAAGAAGAAAATGCTTCTTAGGATCCCCTTAAAATGGACTAACTTCTCCTAATAGAGACTTTCTTATTAAACTCAAATATACATGGGGCTAAAATGCTACATATAACCAGGCAAGTCTCAATTTTGAAAATAAGCAGGTAAATGAAATGTCAGTTTTTTTCTTTTTCTTTTTCTTTTTTTTTTTTGCTGCTGTATCTTTTAAAAAAGCAAAATCAACTCACATTTAAGCACCAACTCCATGCAAGTAACCTGAACGGTTCAGTCTTTTTGTCATGTATGTGGCCTTTGGTTCTCCAACTACATGGGATCTGTGTTGTTAGCTTAAAAAATACAGAATTGGCCTTTCAAAAAAAAATAATAATCTACAGCAACCAATAAATAGTCTCAAACAACCCTGCTGACTGCAGCTGCCTTCTGAAGGCTGGGAAAAGGAGGTGGAGATAGAGCAGAGAGAGGCAGGGAAAGGGGACGCTGCAGCTAGCTACATAGCAAGGAACACGCCCCCATCATGTCCTCCTTGCTCTGTCAGAAGGCGGGTTGTTGTCAGTCTCCTGATCAGGCTGCCTTAGAAACGATTAAAAAAAAGGAGGCAGGAAGACTAACAACTAAAAAATGCCAGCTCCTTGAAAGGAGAGGCCGGGGTCCTTGGGATCTCCTCCCTCCCCTTCTTCCCAGGATCTTTCCGTAAATCTAAAGGGGTGCGGGGCACAATAGGGGACAAGGGGTTTGCCCAGGATATTTTGTGTGCACCAACGGCAGAGCACGCAGGAAACGGCTGGTTGTTATCTTTCCCTTTCTGTTTCAATCAAGAGCACTCCAGAGCAGCAACCCCCTACCCCCCTTCGCTTCAGCCCCTAGCAGCTGCTCTTCCTCCTCCTAGCATCCCCCATGCCATCCTCCCCCCTCTACAATTCGAACTCCCCCCTTCTGCATCCAATGGAAAACAAATGCGCAACGCCACTGGCTGAACCTGAACTCAACTTCCCTTCCTTGGGCAACTTTCCTTTTTGCTGAAGGGGGCCGAATAATGTTTATAGAAGCAACTCCGTTCTTGCCCCAGTACTAATGGGGAAGGGGCAACGCTCTGACCCTTCATCCACCTTGGGTCCCCTTACAAGAATCAGAGACAACCCCAAGTCCTTTCTAAGGAATAACTTTGCTTGATAATCCTTTTTCTCCCATCCCAAAGCAACCACCGCCACCACACTAAAGTATAACTGTCCCTTATCTACTCTCCTCACCCCAACCTGGCTTCCCCCACCCCTTCCAAGCCCCAGGATTGGCCTAGGAAAAGGTGGATCAATAATGAAATGACGAGAAGAGAAGGGCGGGAGGGAGCTCGGGTTGGAGATTGCGTGCTCTCAGGCGCAGTGGGTGGGGTAGGAGAGCAGCTGCTTCCCCTGGGAGGATGCTGCCTCAGTCCCCCCACAAACACCTCCCCTCACAGGGGCCCCCTTCCCCAGAGCTGGAGGGAAAGCCTGCCTCCTCTCCAAGGGGAGTGGTGGAAAGCTGCTCTTCTCTAAGCCTAGGGGACAGTGGACTATTTTCCCCTCCAAGATGCCACTAATCCTTCATTCTAAAGGAGGGAAAGGGTGGAGTGAAGGTAGAGTAATTCCCGGCTACCAATAGGCTAGAAACTGTAGCCCTGTAAGACGGGGGGGGGGGGGGGGGGGGGGGGGGGAAGAGACTGCTGTATGAGGAATCACCGTTATCTTCAGAGGGAAAGGAGGTGAGACCAGGCAAGGTGCAGAGGAGAGATTTTCCCCGGTGGGGTAGGGCGGGATGGGGGAGGATCGGTCTGCTTGGGGTGGGGGTAGAGGGTGGAGGTGAAGGAAGGGGGAGTGGCTGGCGGTATAGGGACCTGGCCCGGGGATGGGGTGAGGGTTCATCGGGTTTTCGAAAGCAAGGTGCTGGAAGGGACACGATCCCCAAGGGCTAGGAGAACGTGGCCCTGGATGAGGCCATCACCCGAGAGATGCCCGAGAGGAAAACTGCCCTAGGAGTAACACATCTGCCCAGAGAGGGAGGCGGGGATGTGGCGGGATCAGGTCTCTAGGAGGGAGGGAGGGAGGAATCTTGCTCGGATGAGGTAATCTGTGAAAGGGAGGAGGGGTTCAGTCCCGGGATGGGAAACCCCGGCGAGGGGGTCTGTGCCAAGGGATTTGGGGAAGGGTCAGGGGGAGGAGAGCGGGGGGCAAACGCCCTCAGCCAGATGGGCCCAAACCCCGGGGTGGGGGCGCCTGGGGGTCTGCAGCCCTGCATGGGCGTCCCAAGATGGGAGAGCCATTCGCCCCGGGTCAGGGACCCCGAGATGGTCCCAGAATTGGGATGCTCCTCAATCCCGGATGGGGGAGGGGAGGGGGCTCCGCAGAGGGTCGAGACCCCGGACCTGGGGGTTCCTCGCCCCCTTACCTCTCCGCTGCCGCCTCCCCCGCCGCTCTCCCCAAACACGGCCCGGAACCGGCGCAGGTTGGTGCCGATGGCGGCCGAGACCTGCAGCGCCGCGTCGAAGCCCGGGCCCACCCGGAGCAGGGCCGGCCCTGAAGAGGCTGAGGACGATGACGAAGACGAAGACGAGGCGGACGACGAGGAGGCTGCTGAGGCGGCGGCCGCTCCCCCTGGAACCCCAGCCCCGCTGCTTCCCGCCGCCGCCGCCGCGGCCGCCACAGCCGGGGGGGAGGGGGGCGCCCCGGGGCCGCCACCGCCGACCGGGGGCCCGGGGGGAAGCAGCAGGGCCGGGACGCGTTGCCGCGGGGCGCCCCCTAGGCCCCGGCGCCCCCCGCCGCCGCCGCCCCCGGTGGTCCCGGGTCGGGCGGGGAAGCGCCACCGACAGCTGTGCGCCATGTTCGCCCCGTGAAGTGAAGCAGCGAGAGGGAGAGGCGACAACACAGGGGGGCGGGGAGGCGGAGGGGGGGGCACGGGGCCCCGGAACCTGCCTAACCAGCTCTGCGCCGCCCGGCCGCCTGCACCCTGCCGGCCGCTATGCAGAGCGCCGGGCCGCGCCCGCCAGCCCCGCAATCTGTATAGCGGCCTCGGGCCTCCGCCTCTGACGCCTGGGCGCTGCAACTCCATCCCGAGGCCCGGGCCGCCGCCTCCTGCCCGCCCGCCGGCCCCGCAACCTGGATAACTGCATGCCCCGCCCTCCGGGAGAGGCATTGCTCGGGAAAAGGAGGGGGGAAGGAAGCCCGGGAGCCCGGAGCAGAGCGCGGGTTCCGGAGAGAGGGGGAGGGGGCGAGGACTACGCGGAGGATGGAGGCGGAGGGAGCCGGGCCGCCTGCAGCCTTGAGCGCCGAGAGGCCGATTACACACGTTCCCGGGACGCGCTGGGAATCGAACAGCCCGGGAGAGCAGCTTCCAGTATAACGCGGCGGCTGGGTCGGGAAGCAGTGAGCCTTCTCCTCCGCCCCAGGGCACGGATACAAGATGGGTTAGCCCGAATTGAACGCTTCTAGAATAAAAGAGCCCTTATTGTACTACATGCAAAACAGAAGCGCTGCCCAGTTTACTATATGCAAAACAGAAAGGCCCTCAATGAACGCACTTTAAAAAATAAAAAAGGAGCCCCTCCCATTTTCATGCTGGAGCTCTTTCCAAAATGCACACACCGAGTGGCAGGTCTCCTGCCACCTCTCGCTCTACTGTGCACTCGTCTGGCTTTCGTGCCCTTCTGCAGGGAGTTGGGTTGTGTTTCTCCAGCCCGGGCACTGAGGCCACGGCGTGCTCCGCTAACGACGCGGTGTTACAACGAAGCTGAAGCTGGGTGGCTAACGGGGCCTGGAGGGAAGAGGCGGGCAAAAGCGCCCCCGCCCCTTCTTCCTCCGGTCTCTGCCTGCCGCTGCATGCAAAGCAGACCCTAATGTATGCACGCAGAGGGAGGGGGGCTCGCGAGCACGTTTCTGATTAAGAGAGGGGGAGGAGGAGAGCGTTGGGCATTATGATACACTGGGTGGAAGGGGCCCGCCGGCGGCGAGCTCTGTGCGCGGGGTTAGTAAGCTGAGGGGGGAGGGGGAAAGAAGGAGGCGAGTTAGGGAGAGGAATGAATATCCACCGGGTTTACTTTATTGCGGGAAAGAGGGGAGGGCGCCTCGAGCGTAGCGTTAGAAGCCTGCAAGGCTGGGAAAGCCGAGAGGGTAGGGAGGGGTTTGTGTCGGGAGAACTTGCGTTGGCTGAGGCTGGGGGATCGATACACAGCCTGCAGGCCCCGGGGCAGCCTCCATCCCCCAAGCCGAGGGGGAGTTCGCTGGAAGGTCACGCAGCCTTCCTGGACTCCCGCACCGGTACAGCGCACTGCATGTAATATTACAGCCTGGGGCGGCGAATTTGGGAAGGAGGGAGAGGGTCGTTGTGAGCAGGTTGCACTCAGCTCTGGCCCTCCGGAGGGTGCACTTCACGCCTCCAGAGAAGGTCCACAGCCTCCTGGTGCTGAAAACCTACGTCCCTCCACTGGCGAAACATTTGTGCAGAGCGGACGATGGGATGGGGGCTGGAGAGGAGCAATGAAAGGGAGGAGACACAGGCAAGCCTCAACTCCCCCAACTCGTCCCGAATCGATCTTCGTTCCAACCGCGCAGGATGGGGCCCAGATGGTTTGCAAAGCGCACACTCGCACAACGCATACACAGAACAAGATTCCGTTGTTACAGCGCGTGGTTTACTAGATGCTAAAAGGGTGGGAGTAGCAGGAGGGTCTTAAACGGCAGCCCCAAGGCTCTGCTAAGGACAGAGACACCCCATTGTGGACGGTTTCTCCATTGCAATATATTTAGCGTTGGGCGCTGGGGTTTTTGCTTCAGTGTAGCTGCTCTGATCAGTTACAGATTGGCGACCACGTGGATTCCCTCAAGCATCCTGATTTGTTCTCTCTCTCTCTCTCTCTCTTTCTCTCTCTCTCTCTCGTCTCTCTTATTTTTCTTTTGTATTTGCCGCCCCCCCTTCTTTAATATGCATAACGGTCTGCAGAGGTAATAGGCAGGGGACTGAATGACAGGCTTTATATAACTGTGTCAACAGATTTCTTCCCGCCTTCTACCCTTGAGAAAACATGAACCGGGTGGGTTCTGAGTAACCTCACTTCAAGCATTCTTCATTTAACACAGGTGGGAGGTCTGCAGGTTGCAAGGCAGCAGAAAGAAGGAAGAATGTCTTCGAATATTGTGTGGAGTCCCCAGACTCAAGCCTCTGAGCAGAAAAACTCCTTGAGAAATCATATAGTTTGTCTCTTTGCCTCTAGACTAGTCCAAAAGGAGCCAGAGCAAGTCAGAATTTGGTTTATTGTTGGAGATTTTAGGGCGAAAATATTAATAATAACATTTTTCAGTGCTTTCTGTGAGCCTAAGTGCTTTATGTGCATTCAATTCTCTCCAATTCTATAAGTTTGATTTTACATATGGGGAAACTGAGGCTTAGAATAATGTCTAAAGTCACACAGCTAGTAAGTAGAAGTGCTAAAACTCACTGGGGTCTGACACCAAATATCCGTTAACCATCCTGCTGATCATAAAAAGACATTACGACTCCTGTAATCCCAGCACTTTGGGAGGCCGAGGCAGGCGGATCATGAGGTCAGGAGATCGAGACCATTCTGGCTAACACTGAAACCCCGTCTCTACTAAAAATACAAAAAATTAGCTGGGCGAGGTGGCGGGCGCCTGTAGTCCCAGCTTCTCGGGAGGCTGAGGCAGGAGAATGGCGTGAACCCCGGGGGGCGGAGCCTGCAGTGAGCCGAGATCGCGCCACTGCACTCCAGCCTGGGCGACAGCAAGACTCCGTCTCAAAAAAAAAAAAAAAAAAAAAGACATTCTGTGCCTTACACATTAGGTACCTTAAATTCGATGTGCTTTACTTATTTTTTATTTTAAATTTTCATTCAACATATTTTTCTTGAATACCTAATACATTCATATGGTTAAAAATTTAAGGCTGGGCACGGTGGCTCACGCCTGTAATCCCAGTACTTTGGGAAGCTGAGCTGGGCAGATCACCTGAGGTCAGGAGTTCAAGAACAGCCTAGCCAACATGGTGAAACCCCCGTCTCGACTAAAAATACAAAAATTAGCGGGTGTGGTGGCGGGTGCCTGTAATCAGCTACTCGGGAGGCTGAGGCAGGGGAATCACTTGAACCCGGGGGGCGGAGGTTGCAGTGAGCCGACATCGCACCACTGCACTCCAGCCTGGGCGACAGAGTGAGACTCCATCTCTAAAAAAAAAAAATTTAAAAAAAAAATTTAAAAGGAGGCCGGGCGTGGTGGCTCACTCCGTACTTTGGGAGGCCAAAGCGGGCGAATCATGAGGTCAGGAGTTTGAAACCAGCCTGGCTAACATGGTGAAACCCCATCTCTATGAAAAATACAAAAATTAGCCGGGTGTGGTGGCAAGTGCCTGTAATCCCAGCTACTTGGGAGGTTGAAGCAGGAGAATCGCTTGAACCTGGGAGGCAGAGGTTGCAGGGAGCTTAGATCCCACCATTGCACTCCAGCCTGGGCGACAGAGCAAGACTCCATCTCAAAAAAAAAAAAAAAAAATTAAAGGAATTAAAGTCCTTAAAGTCCTCACTTTATTTTTGCTCTGAATCATCCTCTCCCCAACCTCAGTAATATTACTTAGCCTTTAGTAGGAGTAACTGTTATCAGTCTATTGTATATTCTTACATACATAGTCTATGCCTACAAAAGCATACACATATAGAAGTTTTTGCATAAATAAAAGCATATCAAACCAATTTCCTGAATCTTGCTTATTTCACTTATATCTTGGAAATATTACTATAAGTAGACAGTTTCCTCATTATTGGGGCTGTATGGAATAGAGATAGAGCTTACTTTAATCAGTTCTCTATCGGTGGGCACTTGAGTTGTTTCCAATCTGTTGCATGTATTTCACACAATGCTGCAGTGCATAACCTTTAATATACGTCATTTTGCAAATGTTCAAATGTATCTGTAGTATAGATTTCTAGAAGAGCAGTTGCTGAGTCAAAAGGTATGTACATTTGTAGTTTTAATAGACAGTGCCAAGTTGTCCCCGGTAAAGGTTATGCTAATTCATACTCCCACCAGCAATGTTCTAGAGTGCCTTTTGGCCGGGTGCAGTGGCTCATGACTGTAATTCCAACACTTTTGGGAGGCAGAGGTGGGCAAATCACCTGAGGTCAGGGGTTCGAGATCAACCTGGCCAACATGGCAAAACTCCGTCTCTACTAAAAATAGAAAAATTAGCCTGGTGTGGTGGCACACACCTGTAGTCCTAGCTACTCGGGAGGCTGAGGCACCAGAATCACTTGAACCGGGGAGGTGGAGGTTGCAATGAGCCAAAATCACCCCACTGCACTCTAACCTGGAAGACGGAGAAGAGTGTCTCAAAAAAAAAAAAAAAAGAAGAAGAAGAAGAAAAAAAGAGTGCCTCTTTCATAATTCCAGGACTTCGGGAGGCTGAGATGGGAGGATCTTGAGCTCAGGAGTTTGAGACCAGCCTGGAAAACTTGGCATGTGCCTGTAGTCCCAGCTACTAGTGGAGCTGAGGTGGCTGAGGCTGCAGTGAGCCGAGATCAGGCCACTGCACTCTAGCCTGGGCAAGAGAGTGAGATGAGACCTTGTCTCAGAAAAAGAAAAAAAATAATTAATAAAATAAAATAAAATAAATAATAAATAAATAAAAGTGCCCCTTTCTCCACAGCATTCCAAAAAGGGTTTTTTTTTTTTTTTAACTTTTTTGATCTTTGTCAACCTAATGCACATATTTTAAATTTTTTCCAAGTGACAGAAGGAAACTTTTAAGAAGGGAACCCCAAATTTTGCCAATTTCTGCAAACGAATTAATTACTTCTGTTTAAGGGGACTTCTAGATATTTATTCCCTTTCCCCCTCACCTGGAAAGATTTGTCTTGAGAACCAATATTGTGACAGAATTAACATCAGCTCAGAGTCACAAATCTGGGCTTGATTTGCATGTCCAATAATGTTAGCTATATGATCTTGAACCAGGCACCCAGCCTCAGTACGTCTTAGTTTCCTAATCTGCAAAAATAAGGATATTAATTACAGCTTCACAAGATTATCATGAAGATTGAATGAGTAAATAAAATGTCTCCTCTCTAATCCAGACAGAAGCATTTTCTCCCCAGGGATTTCCTTAACCATTGGTGCGGCTGCCCCTCTGAAATTAGCAATTTTTTCTCCAAAGGGCCCCCAAGTGGACACATTGCATCAGTAGTCCCAAAGTCCTGCAACAAAGAACAGTGGCTGAGTTATTTAAGCTTGTCCAAAGGAAGGCTTGATCATCACTGAGCAGAGAACTGTTCAGAATCCTCAGGTGCTGCTTTTTTTCTGGGGAAAGAAGGGTACAGTCCATTACTCTTCCACAAAAACACTCTTCTAATTAAGGAAGCAATGGCTGCATTTTACCCTGAATCCGTGAATTTCCATTTCTGAGCTTTAAAAAAAAAATTATATATATTGGCCGGGCGTGGTGGCTCATGCCTGTAATCCCAGCACTTTGGGAGGCCGAGGTGGGCGGGTGACCTGAGGTTGGGAATTCGAAACCAGCCCGGCCAACATGGAGAAAACTCTGTCTCTACTGAAAATACAAAATTAGCTGGGCGTGGTGGCGCATGCCTGTAATCCCAGCTACTTGGGAGGCTGAGGCAGGAGAATCGCTTGAACCCGGGAGGCAGAGGTTGCGGTGAGTCAAGACTGCGTCATTGCACTCCAGCCTGGGCAACAAGAGCAAAACTTCATCTCAAAAAAATAAATTATATATAGCTATTCCTATGACTAAAAGGACTTTTTTGTTTGTTTGAGACAGAGTCTCACTCTCGTCCAGGCTGGGGTGCAGTGGTGCAAACTCGGCTCACTGCAACCTCCGCCCCAGAGTTCAAGCGATTCTCCAGCCTCAGCCTCCTGAGTAGCTGGGATTACAGGCACCCACCACGACACCTGGCTAATTTTTGTACTTTTTTTTTTTTTTGAGACAGAGTCTCGCTCTGTCATCCAGGCTGGAGTGCAGTGGCGTGATCTCAGTTCACTGCAACCTCCACCTTCCGGGCTCAAGGAATTCTCCCACCTCAGCCTCCCTAGTAGCTGGGATTACAGGTGTGTGTCACCAAGCCCAGCTAATTTTTGTATTTTTAGTAGAGACAGGGTTTCACCATGTTGGCCAGGCTGGTCTTGAACTCCTGACCTCAAGTGATCCATCCATCCCAGCCTCCCAAAATGCTGGGATTACAGGCGTGAGCCACTGCACCCAGCCTTAATTTTTGTACTTTTAGTAGAGATAAGGTTTCGCCACCTTGACCAGGCTGGTCTCGAACTCCCGACCTTAAGTGCGGGTCAGGAGTTCGGCTTCGGCTTCCAAAGTGCTGGGATTATAAGCATAAGCCACCATGCCCAGCCTAAAAAGACTTTAAATACAACCCTAGCATAGGCATCTGGCTTTCTGTAAAGAGGTCAGGAGTTCGAGACCAGCCTGGCCAACATGACAAAACCCCGTCTCTACTAAAAATACAAAAATTAGCCAGGCATGGTGGCGAATGCCTGTAGTCCCAGCTACTCGGGAGGCCCAGGCAGGAGAATCGCTTGAACCTGGGAGGCGGAGGTTGCAGTGAGCTGCGATCACACCACTGCACTCTAGACTTGGCGACAGAGTGAGACTCCATTTCGAAAAAAAAGAAAAGAATTCAGTAGAGTTCTGCGCAAAGGCAAGGGCTAGATGCTTCTTGGACCATGAGCTCTTTGAGGACAGGAAACCGTGTATTACTTATCATTTTATCCCCTGTGCTGAACAGTGTCTATACCACCCAATTAATGTTTGCAAAATAAATGACTCTTCCCAGATGCACTCTTGGACCTTGGGATTTATACCCAAAGGGTCATGTTTTGTCAGGATTTTGGCAGTTACATGTCATGTCCTGGGCTGTTTGGGTTTGTGTGTGTGTGTGTGTGTGTGTGCGTGTGTGTGTGTGTGTTTTTAAGAAACATTTTATTTAAAATCACTTAAGCAGTCCCCATTTGAAATTGTACCAATGACAAAAGTTCATATTTTTCAAAGAGACTAATTACAGGAGTAATTATTATTTGATTATGATTGTTTCACCTTGTAGAAGCTTGAAGGAAATGTTACACTAAAGCATTTTCTTTCCTTCTCTTCCTGATTACTCCAAATTGTACTCTCATAGTAGTCTTCTGGTCAGTGTCCTTACTTTCAACCTTTGTGCTTTCTGATTTTCTTTTGTCCTTTTATTTATTCAACAAGCATTTGTTGAGCACCTACTTTGTACCAGGTACTACGTTAGAGCTGGAGATACAAAGGTGCTACGTCATAAAACTTTCACAGAAGCAGGAAAAGGCATGGGGTTTTTGAGAAACAAAGAGTACTTCGGTATTATTTAAACATAAGATATGTGGCGGGGCGCAGTGGCTCACGACGGTAATCCCAGCACTTTAGGAGGCCGAGGCGGGCAGATCACCTGAGGCTAGAGTTCGAGACCAGCCTGGCCAAAATGGCGAAACCACGTCTCTACTAAAAATAAAAAAATTAGCTGAGTGTGGTGGTGCACGCCTGTAATTCCAGCTCCACGACAATTGCTTGAACCTAGGAGGCGGAGGTTGCAGTTAGCTGAGATTGAGATTCTGCCTCAACAACAACAAAAAAGATATATGTGGGTGGCTGGGCAGGTGGCTCATGCCTGTAATCCCAGCACTTTGGGAGGCTGAGTCAGGCGGATCACTTGAGCCTAGGAGTTCAAAAGCAGCCTGGGAAACACAGCGAGACCTCGTTTCTACAAAAAATAAATGAAAAAATTAGCCGGATGTGATGTTATGTGCCTCTAGTCCTAGCTACTTGGGAGGCTGAGGTGGGAAGATCCCTTGAGCCTGGAAAGTTGAGGCTGCAGTGAGCCGTGACCACACCATTGCACTCCAGCCTGGGAGACTGAGTGAGACTTTGTCTGGAAAAAAAAAAAAAAAAAAAAAAAGATACATGTGAGAAAGTGTCAGAAGATGACTGGCCAGAGCATATTAAGGAGTTTGAATTTTATTCTATAAAGGTTAGGAAACATTTGAAAAATTTTGAGCAGGAACCGACATGATAGAATTTGTACCACATCCCTCGGCAGCTGAGTATAAGGCTGGTAGTGATAATAGAGGCAGAAAATGTAGTTAGGATATTTCTGGTCTCTTCCTAGGGGTTCAGACTCATATATCCATATGCAGTAGTCCAGATCATTGGTAATGAATGCAGTGACAGTGAAGATGTAGGAATGAAGACAGATTGCTGAGATATTTAGCAAATAGAATCACTTTTGTTGTCCATTTAGATACAGGAAATAAAGAAAAAGGGCTTTTCTCAGGTTGCTAGATGGGGTCAATAGGGCAGATGGTGGTACCACCAAGTAAGTTAAAGAGAACAAGAGGAAGCAGATGTTTTTAATTAGAGATGATGACTTTGGTTTTGGAACAGTTGAGTTGAGATGTCTGTGAGATCTGCAGGTGGAGCTGTCTAACAAGCAGGTTGGTACACTGGACAGGGGCTCAGGAAAAAAGGCTAAAAATACAGATCTGGGACTTGGAAGCATGGAGATGGTAGTTGAAACTATGGGCATGGACCACACAAAAGAGTATGTGTAGCACACAGAGGCAAAGGCATTAAGACTGGAACCAGAAGAAACCCAGGTCTGTGGGATGGGCTATAAAAAGCAGCCAATGAAAGGAGACTGAGAAAGCAGCTCAGGAAGGTAAAAGGGGGCAAGAAGGAAAGCAAAGGAGAACGTTTCAGAGGAGCTGTAAACAATGTCAAATGTGGCAGAGAGGTCAAGAAGCAAGAGGACTGCGAGTGTTCGTTATAGTCAGAGGGAAGTCACAGGTGTTCCCAGGAAGAGTAGGCGTAGGGGAAAGGTGAAGTCTAAATCAGATGGCATTTGGTTAAGAAGAAAATGGGGAAGGCAAGGAGGAACATGTGTAGGAAACTGTTTCAGGAAGCTCAGCTGCAAAAAGAAGGAGAAGGGGCTTTAGCTGGAGTCCCTTAACACATGGTTAAGAGTTGATTTTGGGCCAAGGTGGGTGGATCACCTGAGTTCAGGAGTTTGAGACCAGCCTGGCCAACATGGTGAAACCCCATCTCCACTAAAAAGACAAAAAATAGCCGGGTGTGGTGGCGGGCACCTGTAATCCCAGCTACTTGGGAGGCTGAGGCAGGAGAATCGTTTGAACCTGGGAGGCAGAGGTTGCAGTGAGCTGAGATCACACCACTGCACTCCAGCCTAGGTGACAAAAGTGGGACTCCATCTCAAAAAAAAAAATGTTGATTTTTGTAAGCTAATTTTTGGTTACTATAAAGGTAGGATATGCAAGAAGTTACAAATACTATGGAAAAATACAAGACAGAAAATCTAGGCTGGGTGCAGTGGCTCATACCTATAATCCCAGCCGAGGAAGCCGAGGCGGGCGGATCTCTTGGGCTCAGGAGTTCGAGACCAGCCTGAGCAACATGGTGAAAACCCGTCTCTACTAAAAATACAAAAACTAGCCAGGCATGGTGGTGGGCGCTTGTAGTCCCAGTTACTTGAGAGGCTGAGGCAGGAGAATCGCTTGAACCTGGGAGGCGGAGGTTGCAGTGAGCTGAGATCGCATCACTGCACTCCAGCCTGGGTGACAGAGGGAGACTCCTTCTCAAAACTAAATAAAATGAAATAAAAAGTCTAAATATCCCTTCCTTCTCTTCAACTGTAGTCTAACTCCTACAAGGTAATCACTGTTAACTTTGTTGTCTGATATTTCAGACTATAAATAAGCATGTATGTATACCTATCTATATATGTGTATGTATGCATATACACATAAGCACACACACATATATATCTTTTTAATCAATGTGATTATACCACACAAGCTACTATGCTGAGTAATTTAATCTTTTCATTTAGCAGCATGTCCTGGAAACCTTTCATAGCTTTCTGAGTGCTTACCTCCTGCCTCTCTCCCCCTAGTTCGTCGTATCCCTTTTTGCTTTGACCTCCTTGGAGTTCCTGGAACACGTCAGGCACACTTATACCTTAAGGCCTTTGCACTTACTGTTCCTTCTGCCTGGAATGTTCTTCCTCCAGATAACCTCTTGGCTCACTCTCTCTTTTCCTTCAGATCTCTGTTTAAATGTCACTTCCTCAGAGGTCACCACTTATCATTCATGATACCTTATACTACTTCATTTTTCTTCACAGCACTTATTACCGTAGATTTGTTTACTTGTTTAATGTCGGTCTCCCCTACAAGGATATAAGCTCCATGAAGGGAGGGGGCTTTGCTTCACTGCTGTATACCCATAGCCCAGAACAGCACATGACCCTTAATAGGGTCAAGAAAATATGAAGAAGCATGGAGAGTGGGCAGAGTGTGGTCTTATGGATAACAATGTAATGATTAAGAGCAAGCTCAAATTGCTTGCGTTCAAAGCTTTCTTTTGTTTTTTTTTTGAGATGAAGTATCGCTCCGTCACCCAGGCTGGAGTGCAGTGGTGCGATCTCAGCTCACTGCAACCTCTGCCTTCCAGGTTCAAGTGATTCTCCTGCCTCAGACTCCGGAGTAGCTGGGATTACAGGCACCTGCCAACATGCCCAGGTAATTTTTGTATTTTTATTTGTTTGTTTGTTTATTTATCTTTTGAGACAGAGTCTTGCTCTGTCACCCAGGCTGGAGGGCAGGGGCGTGATCTTGGCTCACTGCAACCTCTACCTACTGGGTTCAAGTGATTCTCTTGCCTCAGCCTCCTGAGTAGCTGGGATTATTGGCAAGCACCACCATGCCTGGCTAATTTTTTTTTTTTTTTTGTATTTTTAGTAGAGATGGGGTTTCACCATGTTGGCCAGGCTGGTCTCCAACTCCTGACCTCAAGTGATCCACCCGCCGTGGACTCCCAAAGTGCTGGGATTACAGGCATGAGACACCCTGCCTGGCCCAAATCTTTATTTCTTATTAGGTGTGTGCACTTGGGTGAGTGAATCAGTTTCCTCATCTGTATAATGAGGTTATACTAGTGCCTAACTCCTGGGGTTGTTGTGAGGCTTTATGTGTGAAAATATGGAACGTGCTTACAACAGTAACTGACGGGTAGAGAATTGTTAGTAAATGTCCACTGCCATGATTATTGGTAGTATTCGATAAAGGCAATCTAGGAGCTCCGCCATCTGGGGACCTACTGGTCCAGCTCTTCTTCCCCTCTTTGATTATTCTGTCTCAGCCTCCTTTCTTTGTCCTTCGCCTCTTAAACACTGGTGTCTCCTGAGTGTTTCTCATTTCTCACATTCTCTTAGAGTGAACTCATAGTTTTAACTATCACCCAGGCTGAAAAGTGCCATAACTGCCACCCAAACCACATGGTTCCCCAGGGCCTCAGCCTGTGGCATCCAACTGCTTTGAGTATTTCCATTCTAATTACTTGTTAGGTTATATGACTCACTGAGGTGTGGGTTCCTCAAGGGCAGGAATAGTTTCCTGGCTATCTTTTTTTTTTTTTTTAACGGAGTCTCGCTCTGTCACCAGGCTGGAGTGCAGTGGCGCGATCTCGGCTCACTGCAACCTCCACCTCCCGGGTTCAAGTGATTCTCCTGCCTCAGCCTCCCAAGTAGCTGGGACTACAGGTACGTGCCACCACACCTGGCTAATTTTTGTCTTTCTAGTAGAGATGGGGTTTCACCATGTTGGCCAGTATGGGCTCAATCTCTTGACCTCGTGATCCGCCTGCCTCAGCCTCACAAAGTGCTGGGATTACAGGCGTGAGCCACCGCGCCTGGCCTCTGGCTATCTTTATCTCTGCTCCTTTAGGCGAGGTGCTCTTGGTAGGTATGCTTTGTGGGTGCTCACAGTATAGTGAAGGGAACCAGACAATAAATAAATAACTAGGACAAGCCAGGTGGTGAGTAGTGCAATGCAAGCAGGATAGAAAGTAGAGACTTGGGAGCGGCTGAGGTACAATAGTTTATAAAATGTGGCCAGACTTTGGGTTAAGGGGCTATTTGAACAGAGCATTGAAGGAAATGAGAATAAACCAAATGATGTCTGAGGGAAAAGCATTCCAAGCATAAAACAGCAAATGCAGAAGCCCCGAGGTGAAGTGTGTTTGGAGGTGACGAGGCCAGTGTGGCTGGAGGAAGAGTGGTAGGAAACTAGATGAGGGACGTCTGTGGTGGTGATGGTTTCAGAGCATACGAGAATGCAAAATGATAGGAGAAGCTATTGGAAGTTTCTGAAGACCGACAAAATATGACTTAATATTTGAAAGGATCACTCTGTCTGCTGGTTTAAGAATAAACAATAGGCCGGGCGCGGTGGCTCACGCCTGTAATCCCAGCACTTTGGGAGGCCAAGGCGGATGGATCACAAGGTCAAGAGTTCGAGACCAGCCTGACCAACATGGTGAAACCCCGTCTCTACTAAAAATATAAAAATTAGCCGGGCGTGGTGGCATGCCTGTAATCCCAGCTACTCAGGAGGTTGCGGCAGGAGAATCGCTTGAACCCAGGAGGCAGAGGTTGCAGTGAGCTGAGATCATGCCACTGCACTCTAGCCTGGACAACAGAGTGAGACTCTGACTCAACAACAACAAAACAAGAATAAACAATAGAAAGGCAAGGGTGAAAGTGGGGAGACCAGTCAGAAGGCTATTGCAGTGGTCTGGGTGAGAGAAGATGGTGTCTGGGCCTTGGGTGGTAGTGTTGAGGTGATGGAAAATTGTCAGATTCAGGATACATTTTGAAGATAGATGGTACAAAACTGTAGGCTCTAAAAAAAGAAAAAAATGAAAAAAAAGGGTAAGGATTTGCTGATTTGCTGATTGTATTAAATGTAGGGTGTGAATGAGAAGGCAAGGAGGCAGAGATAAGTAATGAATGATTAGGTCAGAATATAAATAGTTGGGAAATATTAGGAGAACCAACAGAAGAAAGAGGATTCAAAATACGCTCACATACCCTACCATTCACTTATAGGGAAGAGTAATGAAAGATAAGTCAGTAGCTTGAGAATGAAGTAAAGGGAAGACTTTTTTTTTTTTTTGAGACATAGTCTCATTCTGTCGCCCAGGCTGGAGTGCAGTGGCACGATCTCGGCTAACTGCAACATCCACTTCCCAGTTCAAGTGATTCTCCTGTCTCAGCCTCCAGAGTAGCTGGGATTACAGGCCCCACCACCTCGCCCAGCTAATTTTTTTTTTATTTTTAGTAGAGATGGGTTTTGCTGGTCTTGAACTCCTGACCTCAGGTGATCCGCCAACGTCGGCCTCCCAAAGTGCTGGGATTACAGGCATGAGCCACCATGCCCGGCCAAGGTTTTTTAAAAATTTAAATATTGGGGCTGGGCATGGCAGCTCATGACTATAATCCCAGTACTTTAGGAGGCTGAGGTGAGTGGAACACCTGAAGTCAGGATTTCAAGACTAGCCTGTCAACATGGTGAAACCCGGTCCCTACTAAAAATACAAAAATTAGTCTGGGCACGGTGGCTCATGCCTGTAATCCCAGCACTTCGGGAGGCCAAGGCAGGTGGATTGCCTGAGGTCAGGAGTTCGAGACCAGCCTGGCCAACTTGGTGAAACCTTGTCTCTACTAAAAATACAAAAATTAGCCGGGCGTGGTGGTGGCGGGCACCTGTAATCCCAGCTACTTGGGAGGCTGAGTCAGGAGAATTGCTTGAACGGAGGCAGAGTTTGCAGTGAACTGAGATCATGCCACTGCACTCCAGCCTGGACGACAGAGCAAGACTCCATCTCAAAAAAACAAAAAACAAACAAACAAACAAAAAACAAAAGTTAGCCAGGCATGGTGGCTGGCACATGCCTGCAGTCTCAGGTACTCAGGAGGCTAAGGCAGGAGAATTGCTTGAACCCGGGAAGTGGAGGTTGCAGTGATCTGAGATTGCACCATTGTGCTCCAGCCTGGGCGACAGAGCGAGACTCCATTGCAAAAAAAAAAAAAATATATATATATATATATATATATAAAATATATATGTTTCATATTTAATATAAAAAATAGGTTAGGTGTGGTGGCTCACGCCTTTAATCCCAGCACTTTGGGAGGCTGAAGCAGGCAGGTCACCTGAGGTCGGGAGTTTGAGATCAGCCTGACCAACATGGAGAAACCCCGTCTCTACTAAAAATACAAAATTAGCTGGGCGTGGTGGCACATGCCTGTAATCCCAGCTACTCAGGTGGCTGAGGCAGGAGAATCACTTGAACCTGGGAGGCAGAGGTTGCAGTGAGCCGAGATCTCGCCATTGCACTCTAGCCTGGGTGACAGAGGGAGACTCCATCTCACACACATACACAAAAAACAGCCACATTTCTGAAAAGAGTCACCTACATTCACAGTCTCCATTCCTTGCCATGTTCCATGTACCTTTTTTTTTTTTTGAGATGGAGTCTCACTCTGTCGCCCAGGCTGGAGTGCAGTGGCACGATCTCGGCTCACTGCAACTTCCACCTCCTGGGTTCAAGTGATTCCACAGGTGCCCGCCACCTTGCCCAGCTAATTTTTTTTGTATTTTTAGTAGAGACAGGTTTTGCCATCTTGGCCAGGCTGATCTTGAACTCCTGACCTCAGGTGATCTGCCAACCTTGGCCTCCCAAAGTGCTGGGATTACAGGCATGAGCCACCATGCCCGGCCAAGATTTTTAAAAAATTTAAATATTGGGGCTGGGCATGGCAGCTCATGACTATAATCCCAGCACTTTAGAAGGCTGAGGTGGGCGGATCACATGAAGTCAGGATTTCAAGACTAGCCTGCCAACACGGTGAAACCCCGTCCCTACTAAAAATACAAAAATTAGTCTGGGCACGGTGGCTCACGCCTGTAGTCCCAGCACTTTGGGAGGCCAAGGTGGGCGGATCACCTGAGGTCAGGAGTTCGAGACCAGCCTGGCCAACTTGGTGAAACCCTGTCTCTACTAAAAATACAAAAATTAGCCGGGCGTGGTGGTGGTGGGCACCTGTAATCCCAGCTACTTGGGAAGCTGAGTCAGGAGAATTGCTTGAATGGAGGCAGAGGTTGCAGTGAGCTGAGATTGTGCCACTGCACTCCAGCCTGGACGACAGAGCAAGACTCCGTCTCAAAAAAACAAAAAGCAAACAAACAAACAAACAAAAATTAGCCGGGTGTGGTGGCACATGCATGTAGTCTCAGGTACTCAGGAGGCTGAGGCAGGAGAATTGCTTGAACCCGGGAAATAAAGGTTGCAGTGATCCGAGATTGCACCATTGTGCTCCAGCTTGGGTGACAGAGCGAGACTCCACTGCAAAAAAATATATATATACACACATGTATATATTATATAATATATATATTTTTAATATTTAATATAAAAAATAGGTTGGGCGTGGTGGTTCATGCCTGTAATCCCAGCACTTTGGGAGGCTGAAGCAGGCGGATCACCTGAGGTCAGGAGTTCGAGATCAGCCTGACCAACATGGAGAAACCCTGTCTCTACTAAAAATACAAAATTAGCCGGGCGTGGTGGCACATGCCTGTAATCCCAGCTACTCAGGAGGCTGAGGCAGGAGAATCGCTTGAACCTGGGAAGCACAGAGGTTGCAGTGAGCCGAGATCTTGCCATTGCACTCTAGCCTGGGTGACAGATCGAGACTCCTTCTCACACACACACAAAAAAAGCAGCCACATTTCTGAAAAGAGTCACCTACATTCACAGTCTCCATTCCTCGCCATGTTCCATGTACTTTTTTTTTTTTTTTTGAGGTGGAGTCTCACTCTGTCGCCCAGGCTGGAGTGCAGTGACATGATCTTGGCCCCATATAGTCTTTAGGCCCATATCATCTGACTGCCATCTCCGTTGAAACTACTGTCACAAAAAAACACCAATGGCTTTCTATTTGCCAAAATTAATGGACACTTTTTTTTTTTGAGACGGAGTTTCGCTCTTGTTCGCTCTTGTCACCTAGGCTAGAGTGCAATGGGACAGTCTCTGCTCACTGCAACCTCCGCCTCCCAGGTTCAAGCGATTTTCCTGCCTCAGCCTCCCAAGTAGCTGGGATTACAGGCATGTGCCACCACGCCGGGCTAATTTTTGTATTTTTAGTAGAGACAGGGTTTCATCATGTTGGCCAGGCTGGTCTTGAACTCCGGAACTCAAGTGATCCACCTGCCTTGGCCTCCCAATAGTGCTGGAATTACAGGCGTGAGCCACCGAGCCGGGCCTAGCACACTTTTTTTTTTTTTTTTAAAGAGGTGGGGTCTCACTGTCTTGCCCAGGCTGGCCTAGAACTCTCCAGCCTCAGACACCTGAGTAGCTGAAAGTACAGGTGCATGTCCTTGTGCCTGGCTAAGGAACACTTTTTAGGTCTCACTGTATTTGATCTGTTTGCAGCATTGTTGATCTTCTAGAAGCTCTCCTCCCTTGGTTTCTGTGACCTCGCTCTCTCCTGCTTTCCTCCTACCTCTCTAACCTTCCCATCTCAAACACCTTCCTGAGCTTCTTTTCTTGTTTAACCCTAAATGCTCATGTTTCTCAGAGTCATGTTCTTAGCTCTCCTTTTTTTCACTATTCCATTCATTTATTCAAATATTGAATGCTTACTACATGCCAGGCACATTTCTAGGCGATGAGGGTATAGCAATAAGCAAAACCTACAAAAATTTCTTGCTTTCCCTTATGGAGCTTACCTACTCTTCTGAAGCAATCTCACCTATACTCAAGATGCTTATCACTTCTAAATTTACATCTCCAGCACTAACCACTCTTGAATTTCAGACACATATAACCAGTACTGTGTTAGGCATCTTCATTTGTATGTCCTTAAATCAAATTCCTCTTTACACTGAAATTTGCCTCTTTCTATAGCCCCTCTTCTTTTTTTTATTTTTTTCTGAGACAAAGTCTTGCTGTGACGCCCAGGCTGGAGTACAGTGGCATGACCTCTGCTCACTGCAACCTCTACCTCCCCGGTTCAAGGGATTCTCCTGCCTCAGCCTCACAAGTAGCTGGGAGTATAGGCACATGACACTACACCTGGCTAATTTTTGTATTTTTTTTTTTTTTTGAGACAGAGTCTCGGTCTGTCCCCCCAGGCTGGAGTGCAGTGGTGCCATCTCGGCTCACTGCAAGCTCCGCCTCCCGGGTTCACGCCATTCTCCTGCCTCAGCCTCCCGAGTAGCTGAGATTACAGGCGCCCACCACCATGCCCAGCTAATTTTTTGTATTTTTAGTAGAGATGGGGTTTTGCCATGTTGGCCAGGCTGGTCTTGAACTCCTGATCTCAGGTGATCCACCCGCCTCGGCCTCCGAAAGTGCTGGGATTACAGGTGTGAGCCACTGCACCCAGCCTATATTCCCTCTTCTAATTATACCACCATACACTTCCAATTGCCCATTTCTCTTCAAGATTACACAATAGTTCCCAGTCTTTTATTTTTTTTCTTTTTTGAGATAGAGTCTCACTCTGTCGCCCAGGCTAGGGTGCAGTGGTGTGATCTTGGCTCACTGCAACCTTCAGCTCCCGGGTTCGAGGGAGTGTCCTGCCTCCGCCTCTGCAGTATCTGGGACTACAGGCATGTGCCACCACCCCCAGCTAATTTTTGTATTTTTAGTAGAGACAGGGTTTCACCATGTTGGCCAGGCTGGTCTGGAACTCCTGACCTCAGGTGATCTGCCCGCCTCGGCCTCCCAAAGTGCTAGGGTTACAGGCGTGAGCCACCACGCCCTGCCAGTTCCCAGTCTTCTCCTTTGATATGTGATTGAATTTCCTAAAATGCAAATCTGACCATATTACTTCCATCCTTAATATATTTTAATAATTCCTTATCACCTTCGAGATTCTTTATTATCTGGTGTAACTCTCCCTTACCCCTTGTCTTCAAAACACATCTATTATTTGTGTTCTTTCCTTAGTGAACTAATTTTATTTGAATTCTCTTGTGTGATCATGCTTTGGTGCATGTTTCCTTTGTTTAAATGCCTTTCCCCTCTTGTCCTCTTGGTTAAGCTCCAGACCCAGCTCTGCTACATGCACAACCAGAGCATCATGTGTAGACTTTTATTGTTGCTCTTTAAATACTGTATCACAGTATCACAGTTGAATGATTTGTAGTTGTTTTACTACCTCTTCCACTAGACTGTGAGCCCCTTGAAGGTAGGAAACATGTCTTTTAAAATTTCAGAAGCACAATCTGATGCATAACAAGAATATAATAAATGTTTGCTGAACAAATAAATAAATGGACAAATGAAAATGAGGAATAAATAGGGAGAGACCACTGAAGAGTGAAATGGAAGAGAATCAAGAGCAAACATAGAAAGATAGTTTTGGAAAGAATGTCCTGTTTTCCTCTGGGATAGGAGAAAGAAGGGAAGGGACAGCAGAAAGAGGGTGTAATCAGAAGTAGATCCGTTCAGGCCAGGTGCGGTGGCTCACACCTGTAATCCCAGCACTTTGGGAGGCTGAGGTGGGTGGATCACCTGAGGTCAGGAGTTCGAGACCAGCCTGGCCAACATGGTGAAAACCCCGTCTCTACTAAAAATACAAAAATTAGCCGGGCATGGTGAAACATGCCTGTAATCCCTGCTACTTGGGAGGCTGAGACAGGAGAACCGCTTGGACCTGGGAAGTTGAGGTGGCAGTGAGCTGAGATCATGCCACTGCACTCCAGCCTGGATGACAGAGTAAGACTCTGTCTCAAAAAAAAAAAAAAAAAAAAAAAAGTACATCAGTTCAAAGTGAAAGGGAGAAAACTGAAGGAGTTCATGCTGGATGGTTTCTATTTTCTCTTTAACGTAATAGGTAAGGCATTCCTCGTTTTTGGAAGACACTGCATGTCAGTGAAGTTACGTAACAGCTTCTTTAAATCTCAACTTTCATACCAGCAAAATTCTTGATTCTACTCTCTGACCCATATCTCTTGTAAAGTTGTGAGAACCAACAAGACCATATAGGATAGGGCTTTGAGCTCTTTAGGTAAGCAGCAATGGACCTACTGATCATCACTTAAATCTAACTTTAAATCCATGCAGTTGAAAGCAGCTAAATTCCAAAGTCCCTCCCATTTTATCATTCCTTTTATTTCTGTGTATTATCAATGCTGCAGTTCCCAGAATTGTAAACATTTTGTTTGCCTCCAAATTACTTTGAAAAAATTCACTAAGCCTAGTATTACTGTTTTTCTTTTTTGAGACAGAGTCTCACTCTGTTGCCCAGGCTGGAGTGCAATGGCACAATCTTGGCTCACTGCAGCCTCCACCTCCTGGGTTCAAGCACTTCTCCTGCCTCAGCTAGGATTGCAAGTATACATCACCATGCCTGGCTAATTGTATTTTTAGTAGAGATGGGATTTCACCATGTTGGCTGGTCTCGAACTGCCGACCTCGCCTCGCCTCTGCCTGCCTCGGCCTCCCAAAGTGCTGGGATTACAAGCGTGAGCCACCGAACCTGGCCTTTCTTTCTTTTTTTGACATAGGTCTCACTCTGTCACCAGGCTGGAGTACAGTGGCACGATTATAGCTCACTGCAGCCATGAACTTCTGGGCTCAAGCAATCATCCTGCCTCAGCCTTCTGAGCAGCTGGGACTACAGGTGTGCACCATCACCCTTGGCTAAGTTTTTAATTTAGTTTTTATTTATTATTTTTTGAGACTGGGTCTTGCTCTGTTGCCCATGCTGGAGTGCAGTGGTGCGATCATGGCTCACTGCAGCCTGTACCTCCCAGGCTCAAGCAATCCTCTAGCTTCAGCCTCTTGTGGAGTTGCAACTACAGGTGCACACCACCATGCCTGGCTAATTTTGGTATTTTTTTTGTAGAGACAGGGTTTTGCCATATTGCCCAGGCTGGTCTCAGACTCCTGAGCTCAAGGGATCCACCCGCCTCAGCCTCCCAAAGTGTTGGGATTACAGGCATGAGGCACACCTGGCTTTATTTTTAATTTTCTGTACAGACGAAGTCTCGCTGTGTTGACCAGGCTGGTCGTGAACTCCTGGCCTCAAGCGATCCTCCCATCTCAGCCTCCCAAAGTGTTGGGATTACAGGTGTAAACCACTATCAACTATTAGTCTTCCCACAGCTTCAATTGCTCTCATTATTCTAATCCTACTGACCATTCTCAAAGTCCTCCCAAGTTTTTTTTTTTTTAATGAGGGAAAATGGATAAAACTGAGCAATATTATCTCTCCACTGAGATGTCTAGCTTTTTTTGAGTCATGCTTAAAGTCTAACTATATGGTCTAAAATTGGTTTAGGATTCCTTTCAGCCACCAGTGCCAACTTATCTTAGGCTAAAAGGAATAGAGTTCAGTTGATCTAATTTAGAACAAATTTGTATCCGTAGATGGGACGGAAATCTAGGTGAGGATTAAGGTCATGGCCAAGGTACAAGAGGAGGAGGAAGTCTGAGTTAATTATAACCTAGGTTATGCAGTCTTAATTCCAGGAAGCTGTGCCTCAGCTAGGTAGACACCTTGTTGATTGAGGAATATTCTCAGAGGAACTGGAAGCTATCCATTTCTGAATTCCGAGCTGAATTTCTACGTCATCTGAGATGAAGGTGAAGGTGTCAGTGTCCAAAGACTAGAAATTCTAAGAGAAATATGTCGCTTGGAGAAAGCCCTTTAGTAAGTATTTGCTTATTTTCTTTCCAGCAGTCATGACTGGCCTGGAAGATTTCCCAAAGGTTATCTTTTTCAAGACTAGTTGGGTAAGGCTGTTTTGATATGTTTTTGAATATACATTATAATGCATTCATTGTGTTTGTTTATTCCTAGATTTTAAAAAAAAGTATATATTTTGCTAATAACTAAAGTAAAAACAGATAAAACCAAGAGAACATGGCCATCATTGTTCAAGGCCTCATACTCTCTGATGCAAAAAGGTAAGCCTGAATTAAAAGCTACATTTCTTAATGTCTCTCATATGAAAAGCTATATAAGCTCCTGGTGTCAAGTTTAAAAACTGAGAACTTATTTGTAAACATTATGGGTAGAGATTAGGGAGTTAAATGATCACTTTTTAAAATGTTTAGGATTAGGTATTAACACCTATTTGCCTTATTCTCTTCTTTACTAAGAGCCCTCTCTATCAATATATAGCCAATAGTCTTGCTTAAGGCCCAGGAAAAGTCACTGTATCCAAGGCTTGATGCAAATTATATGTTACGAATCTTCACTTACTCCTGCTAAAGTTAAAATGGAGTGTCTTACATGCGGGTTAGAGTTCAGATGTAAGTTTCTGAATAAAAACATAAAAAGTGAACCATCTCCCTTACCTATTCCTGCTCCTCACAGTACAATAAACAACTTAAATATCGCAGAGTAGAGGGAATGTGGTTAGAGTTAGGACACCGAGGAATCAAGTCCTGCATTCCAGTCCCCTACCCCTGACTCATTTACCTCAGGCAAATGGTTCCACTTCATTTCATTTTGTACTGAAGTGAGGAGAGTAACATTTTGTTTCAAATTTTCTTAGGTGAGTGGGTTGGGCTAACCTGCAAGGCTTTTGCTGAAGTTGAGATGAACAAATAAGGAAAATATGCAACTATAGATTGTTTTAAGAGAGGTGGGAAAAAACCCAACGGATTTTGTTGCTGATTTGTGTCCTTAGGACTTTCCACAAATAACTTTGAGAGATTTACTACTTAGTCCTTAGAGGCAGCTTCCTTCTGGGATGGGTGGATATGAGGCGTGCGCTGGGGTCAGATGGTGATGGGAGAGCAAAGGAACACAAGGGTCCCAAATCAAGGCCCATTTGGCTTCAGTGTTTACCCTCAGTGCAGTGGGGGTGAAATTTGGAGCCTAGGGTGAGGTAGAAATTAGTTTCCCTGTTGCAGTAGTAACTTGGGTATCAGATAATAAAGTATATTTCTGCCAGCATATTCTAAAGGCAGATGAAACTATACAGGGGTTTAAGGTAAAGCTATGATGAGCAAAATATCACCCGTGACTTTTTAAAATTTCATTTTATGTTCCAGGGTACGTGTGCAGGATGTGCAGGTTTGTTACATAGGTGAACGTGTGCCATGGTGGTTTGCTGCACCTATCAACCCATCAACTAGGTAATAAGCCCAGCATGCATTAGTTGTATTTCCTGATGTTCTCCCTCCCTCTGCCCTCCCCTTGACAGGCTCCATTGGGTGTTGTTCCCCTCCTTGTGTCCATGTGTTGACATTGTTCACCCTCACTTGTAAGTGAGAACATGTGGTGTTTGATTTTCTGTTCCTGTGTTAGTTTGCTGAGGATAATGGCTTCCAGCTCCATCCCCATCCCTGCAAAGGACATGATCTCGTTCCTTTTTATGGCTGCATAGTATTCCATGGTGTATATGTACCACATTTTTTTTATCCAGTCTATCACTGATGGGCATTTGGGTTGATTCCATGTCTTTGCTATTGTGAATAGTGCTGCAATATGTATGTATCTTTATATGTACCTAGTACATCCACTTTCAAAACAACTTAATCACATTTTTGGAGAAGTTTTTTTCTGATTTTCCCAAACTGCTTCCCTTTACCCTCCTGTTGATGCTTCTTGTAGCACACATCATTGTATAATAGAATGATTTATATAATTTATAATGATATAACAGAATGATTTATGTTAGAATGATTCATATTCTATAGAATAGAATAGAATGATTTATATTCCTTTGGGTATATACCCAGTACTAGGACTGCTGGTTGCAATGGTATTTCTGGTTCTAGGTCTTTGAGGAATCGCCACACTGTCTTCCACATCACCCCTGACGTAATGTTTACTTGGTCATTATTACTTTCATTTTTTCCCCCAATCTGGGGCTTACCTGACTTCCTTTCCATTGTTCTACCCGGAGGTCACTAAAATTGGTAACCACTCTTCCACCATCACCTTATAATTCACTGTCTTAGAACTACATTTATTCAGTTGTTCTATTAGGTTCCCCACTCTCTTGAGACCCAGAGTCAGATGACATCAGGTAAAAATGCAGGCTGTCCTTAGGGGAAACGGTAGCTATTTTAACAAGCAGGCTATAATTCAAAACCACACAACAGTATTTAATTGCTTTTGGATTTGACAACACTGGAATGCATTAAAACTTGGAGCCTCTGAAGATAACCTTCCTAACTTCATGCAAGAAGTCCAAGGTATAGTTCTTATAAAAATCCATCCATAGGTTGCATATGTAAAATCCTCTGAGGAAAATGGTGGTGCTATAAACCTTTATATGATGAGCTTCTTTCAGCTGTAACAAGGATATAAATCAGGAAATGCGGGCTTGGCAAAGAAAGAGTTAAGATGATCAATTTCTAAGGAATTTCAGGGATTTTCAGATTTCAGGCTTGGTCTTTTATAAAGGATCTTCTGCTGCCTACCTCCTGGTTCTCCCCTGCTAGACCTTACATATGCAAAGGTAGCTTTGCATTAGCTAGCACAGTAGAGAAGGCTAATCAGAGATCCACATCTCTGTTTGAGAGTTGGAGATTGAGATGCAAGAGTGACTCAGCTGGCATCAGCTCTGTAGCAGTCTCAGCCTGCAGGCCTTCAGGAAGTGAGTCCTCCAGGCCTGCATCTCCCTCTGTGGCAAATTGCCACTAAACTCTGCTGTTTATCAACCCAGTACCAAACACAGTAGGAAGAAGAGTCTGCTGTTTCACTGTTTTCAACAAAACCAAAAACACAGAAGCCAGATTATATGATGGGATAGTATTACAAAAGTGTATTAGATACAGTATCTCCCTTAAGAAGCTTACAGTTTAGTAAGGAAATAAATGTAAATATAGCATTAGAGTGCAATGATGTGTGCTACAAGAAGCATCGACAGGAGGGTAAAGGGAAGCAATTCGGGAAAATCAGAAAAAAACTTCTCTGAAAAGGTGATGAAGTGGTTTTGAAAGTGGATGTGCTAGGTAGAAAGTGCCAGGAATGAAGGCAGAGGGGAAAACATTTATATAGATTCATTAATGGATACATTCACTTTATTCATCACATTTGCATTGAGTGACTTCTGTGTGCTTGCAGCATGTGATATGAACCATATAGTACAGGCAAGGTGGTGTATATATATAGGTGGAGATATGGTAAGATGAGATAATGATGTTGTGGGAGTAACTCGGAGTTCTCCAATTGCTTAAATTTTCTTAGTCAAGTAGGAAGTAAGGTCATCTGTTGAAGGATGTAATTGCGGTCTGAAGAAACATAATATGATTGGCTGGTAATATTAAGTGCTCTCTTAAGGTTCTGACCATCATGAATATAAAGTGAGACTACTTTTTTTTTTTTTTTTTTTTTTGAGACAGAGTCTCGCTGTGTCGCCAAAACAGGAAGGAGTGTAGTGGTGCAATCTCGGCTAATTGCAACCTGTGCCTCCCAGGTTCAAGCGATTCTTATGCCTCAGCCTCCCAAGTAGCTGGGACTACAGGTGCGTGCCACCATGCTCAGCTAAATTTTGTATTTTTAGTAGAGAGGGGGTTTCACCATGTTGGCCAGGCTGGTCTCAAACTCCTGGCCTCAAGGGATCCACCCAAAGTGTTGGGATTACAGGCGTGAGCCACTGCACCTGGCCAGACTAGTTACTTTGTTTTCTCCAACTTCATTTGGCTGCATAGGTGCAGAGCAGGTAGACAGCTGAATTAAGCCAAGGAGGTGGTTTTGGTAAGTGAGTACAATGAAGTGAGTGAGAGGCAAGGAAGTTGAAGGTGTATTCAAGAGAATGCTTATGATTGATCATGGAACCTAAGTTGTAACAGGAGAGAAAAGCTGAAATCAAGGGGGTGAGGGAGATGGTAGGATCAATTTATTGATGGTCATGAAAACTCTGAATTTGTGTAGTTATTTGACAGAATGGGCTAGGAAGGTCATAGGTGGTCAGAGAGAGGGATGCATGAAATTGAAACTAAGATGGTTGATGTTTTTGGTAAAAAGATGGGAATCAGTATTTAAGGAAGGTGAAAGGTATTAACTGTTAAGTTTTTAGGGAATCAAAAGGCCAGGTTGGTTGAAGGATCATTTATGTTAATAGTTCTCAAACTTTAGCATGCATTAGACTTATATATGGAAAGATAATTAAAACACAGATTGTGGTGGGTGCAATGACGTATGCCTGCAGTCCTAGCTACTTGGGAGGCTGAGGGAAGAAGATTGCTTGAGCTCAGGAGTTTGAGACCAGTCCAGGTAACATAGTGAGACCATCTCTAAAAAAATGCAAAACAACACAACAAAAAAAATACAGATTGCAAGATCCCACTCCTAGTTTCTGGGGTAGAGCCTGGTAATTTTCATTTCTAAATTCCCTGGTGATGCTGATGCTGCTGTGGTCCAGGGACTGTACTTTGGAAACTACTGACCCATGTGTATGTTGAAATTGCAATTGTCAAGAATTAAGATAGAAGTAGTGTTATAAAGTGACAGTGAGCCAGGACACAAAATTGGCAAGAAATAAAGGGGACCAGCTGCGGTGGCTCACGCTTGTAATCCCAGCACTTTGGGAGGCCAAGGTGGGGGATTCTTTCAGCCTAGGAGTTTGAGACCAGCTTGGGCAATGTGGCTACCCTGTCTCTACAAAAAAATAGCCGTGTGTGGTGGCATGCGCCTGTAGTTCCAGCTATTTGGGAAGCTGAGATGGGAGGATCTTGATTGAGCCTGGGAGGTTGAGACTGCAGTAAGCTGTGATCATGCCACTATACTCCAGCCCAGGCGACAGAGCGAGACCCTGTCTCAAAAGACAAAAAGAAAGAAAGGGGAATGAACTGATTAGTGGAAAATTGCAACAATCAGGGACAGTGGATACACACTCTAATAACATGACATTTAAAGCTAGGTTTTATGGGGATTGGTTAGAAACGGTGGCTGAAACAATGGTTGGCAGCTAAGTGAGATTAAGGTGAGGCAGAAGGGAGATTGCCAAGGGCTTTGCATGTTAGCATTTTATTATATCAGGGCCTTTTGTTTGGTAAACAGGTCTAGTGTAAGTTCCCTAAGGGATTACCTCTGGTGGAACTGTTACTGAATTCATCACAAGGGTGATCACAATCTTATGTCCTGGTAGAAACAAAAACCACGCTAATTAGGAAATAGTAAGTCCTACTAAACTACCTATCACTTTACATAAGATTAGGGAGGTTGATATCTAATGAGATAAGAAATCTTAAATAACTTAATAGTAGGGCAAAGCAGGACCAAGAATATATAATATAGAATGGAACTGTGGAAATACAAAGCAGGATCCACAAGCTGGTCACAGGTAGAGTCAGGGCACAGACTACAACACAGGATCATGACCTGGGCCCAGCTTATGCTGCCACCACTTATTGCTCTTGGGATCCTAGCCAAATTGTTTTATGTTTTCTGCTCAGTTCCTCTCTTGTTAAATGGTATATCATTTATGGCACGTGCTTCAGAGGAAAGTTGAGGGCTAAATGAGATAGTTGGTGCAAGTGCTTTGAAAAGGTAAAGTGTTACACAAATATGAAATATTTAAAAAGAATGTATTGAGCTATCCTTAGAAATCAGGGTAGAATACTTAGGTATGTAAGAGATGAATGGAAAAGAGGAGAAACTGTTAATCTAAGAACAATGCTGAGATGTATAAAACAAAGGATGAGGCCGGGCGTGGTGGCTCACTCCTGTAATTCCAGCACTTCGGGAGGCCGAGGCAGGCAGATCACGAGGTCAAGAGATCGAGACCATCCTGGCCAACATGGTGAAACCCTGACTCTACTAAAAATACAAAAAATGAGCTGGACATGCTGGCGCGCGCCTGTAGTTGCAGCTACTTGGGAGGCTGAGGCAAGAGAATCTCTTGAACCCAGGAGGTAGAGGTTACAGTGAGCCGAGATGGCACCACTGCACTCCAGCCTGGCGACAGAGTGAGATTCCGTCTCAAAAAAAAAAAAAAAAAAAGGATGGAATATGCAATGTGGACAGTTTCACATTAGTTTTTTTTTTTTTTTTTTTTTTGAGACCAAGTTTCGCTCTTGTTGCCCAGGCTGGAGTGCAATGGCATGATCTTGGCTCACTGCAACCTCCGCCTCCCAGGTTCAAGAGATTCTCCTGCCTCAGCTTCCCAAGTAGCTGGGATTACAGGCATGTGCAACGACGCCCGACTAATTTTGTATTTTTAGAAGAGATGGGGTTTCACTATGTTGGTCAGGCTGGTCTCCAACTCCTGACCTCAGGTGATCCGCCAGCCTTGGCCTCTCAAAGTGCTGGGATTACAGGTGTGAGCCACCGCACCTGGCCTCACATTAGCTTTTTTTTTTTTTTTTTGAGACGGAGTCTCGCTCTGTGCCAGGCTGGAATGCAGTGGTGCCATCTCGGCTCACTGCAACCTCTGCCTCCTGGATTCAAGCGATTCTCCTGCCTCAGCCTCCCAAGTAGCTGGGACTACAGGCATGTGCCACCACGCCCAGCTAATTTTTGTATTCTTATTAGAGATGGGGTTTCACCATGTTGGCCAGGATGGTCTTGATCTCTTGACCTCGTGATCTGCCCACCTCGGCCTCCCAAAGTGCTGGGATTATAGGCGCGAGCCACCGCACTTGGCCACATTAGTTTTGAAATGATGAAAGCCTAAACAAAAAGCCTCATTTACTTATATATAGATAGCAGTTTCCTTAGGAATAAACCTTTGGACCACAGTGACAAATATTTGCATAACTGGCTTTGACTTAACCATTATGTTCTCTCTCCTCGTGATGCCTACTACTAAATGAGTACTTCTACTTTTACATACTGAGAAAATTGTAGGACCACATGCACTGTTACATGAACCCTATGCAAGTTTGCAGGTTTCTATTCTGGCTTTTGTTACATGGAATTGAAATTACCTGCTGATGTTAGACTACCCAAGTTACTTCAGGGCAGGACTGTGCCTTGTCAAAATCTTTCAATGGCTTTCCATTCAATGTCCTTAAAGAAGTCCAAGCCTTAATAGGCATAAAATACAATCTGGTCCCCACCATCTCTGGCTTTACCTCTCAGTGCTCTCCTCTGCCTGGCTATTTGGCCACACTTACACTCTCAGACCCTCAATGTACTACACTTTTTCTGACAGTAGCTTTTGCACAGGTTGTTTCACTTGGCCAGCATACCTTGCTCCATTCTTCTTGGCTAATGTAATTTCCTGGTTTATATAGCTACTATTTTCTCTGACAACCTCCCTTGAACGTCCTTCTCGTCTGGGTTAGCCTTTCTTTTTTTTTGAGACAGAGTCTCCCTCTGTCGCCCAGGCTGGAGTGCAGTGGTGTGATCTCGGCTCACTGCAACCTCCACCTCCCAGGTTCAAGTGATTCTACTGCCTCAGCCTCCCGAGTAGCTGGGACTACAGGTGTGTGCCACCACGTCTGGCTAATTTTTGTATTTTTAGTAGAGACAGGGTTTCACTATATTGGCCAGGCTGGTCTCAAACTCCTGACCTCATGATCCGCCCGCCTTGGCCTCCCAAAGTGCTGGGATTACGGGTGTGAGCCACTGCACCCCGCCCTGGGTTAGCCTTTCAAGTATACCTTCCCCTTCCCTCATTATAGTACTTCTCACATCTTATTATAGTAATTGCATGCCTAATTACCTGTCTTACCAGATCAAACTCTGTGAAACAGCTAACAGTCTTGTTCATGAATGTTTCTGCCATTTTAATTGTGCCTAGAACTTAGGAGGTGCATAATAAACACCGACTTTGCCAATGTCAAACACTTGGCAGCACACATTCAGTGAAAGCCTCAACAGTTCTGTTAGAAGATATTTGGGGTTGATGAGGACAAAAAAAAAAAAAAAAAGAGAAACAAGCCTGGTGAAGTCAAGTGGCCACTTCAAGGAGCTCACTGCTATTTTAACCTAAGAAAATTCCGTACATGCACTATTAGCCACAGGGGAGACCAGAGGTGTTGTGTATGGCAAAACAGGAGGAAGTTGCAGTGAAGTGAGTAGTAAATGTTTATTTTGAGGACCTTCTGGTGTGACCGTGGCGTTAAAAACAATCACATTACATATCATTAATCAACTAGGTGTCTGTAGGTTTTAACTAGTACTAGCTGATCTCCTACCTTGTTTTTTTCTGGTTAATTTGAATAATCATGCACTGTATGAAAAAGAAACTGATTGCCTTTCTCATATCAGTCTTTTTGAGCACTTTTTGAAAAGAGGTCGTTTCAGTTTTGACCACCTGTTTATTGCAGGAGTAAGTTAGGCATTACTTCACATTTTAGCAGCGTGGCAGTCTCTATGGAGACTTTCTTGTCTATCACTTAGATAAGCTGTGACGTTTATTAGGCTAAAATAGCAGTGTTCTAAATGCAGTGGGTAAATTTGGGATTGACTGGATAAAGGTTCCACACTATTAAAGGATTAATACTATATTGTGAGCCATAATGCTTTTGTAATAAATATACAACCACCTTTTGGTTATCATCAGTTGGTATTGCATGTTTTGCTGTGGCTGCAAGAATAACAGTGGATTTAGGAAAGTACCAAAGAGTCAATTAAGGATTCTAAGATCCCGGGGAAAAGCTAAGGAATGATCAATCTCTCCTATATACCCAATAAAATCGCTCCAGAAGACAGACTAATAGCAATCATTTCATTTATTTCAGGATATAATATACTATTTAGATCCAGGGAAGATGCTAAATTATAACCTTGTTTAAATATCTGTAGGGTATTTTGTTTTTGCAAAGGTAGTAACACCAGACAAACGAATAACACACATAAAAATCAGATTTCAAATGTATGGCTCTGTCCTACTGCTAAAGATGTTACAAAGAAACATACTTAGAATACCACCCTGTTCTCTCTTGGGGAGGCTATATTCAAGATGACAAGTACTCTAACATTTTTACAGACATAGATGTTCTCAATAGGGTCTTTCTGTGATTTTAGCAAAGAAAACAGTTGAAATGTTATTCTAACTACCGACATGATTCATCTCTATCACTTTGGCATATGGTACTACTATTTCTTCTACTTTGGCAAGTTATAGTTTTCCCAAGACCTAACCCTCACTGTTCTGGAAATAAAGCTTAAATATATATATTCCAAACCTTCAAATTAAAATGTTATCCCCATATATTCATGTACCAGGTTAATATTGCCACATATATCCTTTCCAATTGCGGGCTAAACAGACGTGTATTTAGAGTTGTTTAAAGACAACCCAGCCTAATATCAAGAGAAATTGTGACCTTTCATGGACTATCTGATGGAGAAAACACTGAGTTTTGACAAATCTTATTTTATTCAGATAGCAGTCTGATCACACATGGTCCAACAACACTCAAATAATAAATCAAATATAATCAGATGTTAAAGATTGGTCTTCAAACATCATAGCCAATGATGCCCCGCTTGCCTATAATCTCTCCGACATAAAACCACATCAACACCTCAGTGGCCACCAAACCATTCAGCACAGCTTCCTGAAAAAAGAAGCATACATTTTAAGGTACCTTTTATATATATATATAATTATATATATATATATATATATATATTTGAAACTATTCTTTTCCAGAATTAAGGAGACAAAGAACATAAAAGATGCTATTCAAACTAGAAGGCAGTTTTAGTCAAAGTTGAGAATTACTAACATTACTTCTCTTCAACTGCTGAGAACCCTTGAACTTTCAATTTTGTAAGGTAAGTAGTCAAAGCTTATATAAATTCTTTCAAAGCATTCTTTAAAGACCTGAACTGACTTAACCCTTTCATTATAAGTTTATGAGACACTTTATGAGCCCTAAAACAATCCACATCCTGGATATAGCTGGCGCATTTAGATAGGATGGCTATAGGAAGGCCGAGTCTCTGAATAGACATTTTTGTCTGGCAAAAGAAAATCTGCTGAAAGATGAAGTGCTGTCTTCCCCTTTAGACCTCATTTTTATTCATTCAGTATTTGACTTAACTCTGACTAAGTATCTGGTATTCATATCAACATATTGTTGTCCCAAAGAGAAATATGCACATATGGCTCAGGAAAGCACTGTTATTAATACATGGAGCAATAATATGGATCTTGAAATTCTAGTTGAAAAAATAACTTTCCATAACAAAACTGGACCTTTTCCTTTTAGCACTTCTGGAAGTGAATTTTCCCCATCAAATTAGACCAGAAATTTATGGAAGTCTTCTGAAAAACAACCACACTTCCCAGGATGTAGGCTCTAAAATTAGCAATTATTTAGGCTTTTTGTACTCTGTGCTTGGATCATGCAAATAAAATCCAAGTTCCAGTTCTTTTTTTCCTTTTTCTTTTTTTTGAGATGGAGTCTCGCTCTGTCACCCAGGCTGGAGTGCAGTGGCGCGATCTCGGCTCACTGCAAGCTCCGCCTCCCAGGTTCTTGCCATTCTCCTGCCTCAGCCTCCCAAGTAGCTGGGACTACAGGCTCCCACCACCACGCCCGGCTAATTTTTTGTATTTTTAGTAGAGATGGGGTTTCACCGTGTTAGCCAGGATGGTCTTGATCTCCTGACCTCGTGATCTGCCCGCCTCGGCCTCCCAAAGTGCTGGGATTACAGGCGTGAGCCACTGCGCCCAGCCTTTTTTCCTTTTTTAAGAGATAGGGTCTTACTCTGTCACCCAGGCAGCGACACAATCAGAGCTCACTGCCTCCTCTAACTCCTGGGCTCAAGCGATCCTCTCGCCTCAGCCTCCCAAGTAGTTGGGACTACAGGTGCATGCCACCACACCTGGCAATTTTTTTTCACTTTTTTGGATAGAGATAGGGCCTTGCTATGTTGTCCAGGCTGGTCTTGAACTTCTGGCCTCAAGCGATCCTCCTACTTTGGCCTCCCAAAGTACTGGGATTACAGGCAGGAAGTGACTGCGTATGGCTGCAAGTTCTAATTCTTACAGTTTTTAGATTTTATCTTCACACAATTCAATAACCCAGTTTGGTATTTTCATCTTATATATAAGAAGTGTTAGCTTCCTGACTGTGACATAGTTCAAGAGATGTTTTGGCTGAACTGGGGACAATCTCAGGACTACAGATGAAAAAAGTACAGACTCAGCAAACCAAGCCATCATATTTTAGTATACTATCTAATATAGGAAAGGAAAAAAAATTTCCCAATAAAAATGGTCACTTTTTTGCTAGGTTTAAGACTCTTAGGAAACTAAGATATAAAATGGGCTAATTATTTCTACCCAGGTGACAAAATTAGAAAAGTAAGTATCTTCCTCAGCAGTCAAAATTTTTTTCCTCATTATGCTGGATTCAGCCTCATTGGAAACATATATATTAATCAAAACAATCAGAAAAATCCCAAGGGAAGACATTTTCTGTTATGCACATCCGTTTTCATTTAGCCCGTGGTTACCTTAACTGTGAGCTGTTTGAAGCTACCAGTCTGAGCACTATTGACTATTTTTTTCAGGCTCTGAATAGCTCTAGGGATCTCAGCAGGGGTGGGAGGAACCAGCTCAACCTTGGCGTAGTACCAAAATGTGGCCAATCGAGGCTTCGAGTAAGTCACAGCAGCTGGAAAACAAAACAAAACAAAAAACCAGGATGAACTCACTAGAGACCGAAAGAAGCAGATGTGTGGGCTGGACACAAATATTTATTCATGCATCACCTTCATTCACTGCTTGTACCAAATGTGCACCCGGTGTGAAAAGTCAAAGCTGCTCCCTGGTAACAAGAGGCTTTTAAAGATGCAGAACACCTGTGCCACAGGGATGTTCAATCAGGCAGGATGCTATAAGCACATTCAATTATGCCAGTACTTCACTAGTGGCCAGCTAGTACTGTACTTCATTTATGAATGGCAAATCTAGCTAACTGTAAAGATGCTAGGAATTGGATTTAAAAACAAGAGAACAGTCAATTTATTCATATTTTCTTAGAGAGAGACCAGCAAATTTGAAGAAAGAGGTGAAGAAAGGGATGAAGGATTTAGAATGGCACTCTTAAGAACAAGATGAAAAGTTATCATAATATTATCCACAAGTCCAGATGGAATTAAAACAACTGGTACCCATTTTGGTATCCTCATCAATATGTGCTGGATTAAATGTTTCTCTGACAAAAGCACAGCTGCTCCTCTTTTAAAGGCACCACAAATAATAAAAGTAAAATCTACATGTATAGTTAAGAAGAGCCAAAACTAGAATCTATTACCAAGCTGGAATTCCTCAAGGTATTTACTATTTCAAGAGAAGAGATCATTAACAACCAGGGTAGTTGTGAGACTGCAGTAGTGATTTCAGAAAGAGGAAGACATTTTTTATTTAAAAAATTATAAGAGAGGCTAAGTGCAGTGGTCATGCCTGTAAACCCAGCACTTTGGGAGGCCGAGGCGGGCAGATCACTTGTGGCCAGGAATTTGAGACCAGCCTGCCCAACATGGTGAAACCCTGTCTCTACTAAAACTACAAAAATTAGCTGGGCATGGTGGTGTGTGCCGGTAGTCCCGGCTACTCGGGAGGCCGAGGCACAAGAATTGCTTGAACACGGGAGCCAGAGGTTGCAGTGAGCCAAGATCTCACCATGACACTCCAGTCTGGGGGACAGAATGAGACTCTGTTTCAAAAATTACAAGAGAAACGTAATAAAAATAGCATGAAAGCCCATAAAGTGTCTACTCTTCAAAGACAGATTACCCAAGGCTCTTGGTGTTTTCCTCATATTAACGGCCTCCATTTGAGTGTTTCTGAATTACTATCTCCCTCATCTTCTGTGTTTGGGGATATGGGCATACCTTTAAGCAGACACAAAGCTCTAAGAGATAGTTCCAAACAGAACTGCCAATGCCTGTAAGATGGGACAATAAAAAAAAAGCACAATCTTGTATAAGTCAATCAATTGTCAATATTATCTCCAACACACAGACATTTCATCCTTAAAAAAAAAAATGAATCAGTATACTGTACATAAACACTATTTTAGGTGGTAAATTTGTTTCTTAGGGGATACAGGTTAAAGAGTTTGAAACTGCTTTACATGTATACAAGAGATAAAACATAATGAATGGTAGATAATGGGAGCTAGATTTCTCAGTGGAGGTTGAGTGACGTTACAGGTAAGCAAGAAAAGCAGCAAGAATAAATCCCACAGTACTGGGTTAGAGTTGGACTCAGGTTTAGCTTAATATATACACAGACTGATAGACACAGAAATAATTATATATACATATATGCATGTATATACATGGCTTAGTATGCATGTATATACACATACACACATCTATACTGATACATATCTATATTCCTGTCAAATGAGAGGACCTAGAAGTAGTGATATTCTGGTAGCAAGGAACATAAACAGCACCCAGACCTTAGTTTCTTAATTCTATTGTCCAATAAAAGGAACTAAGGTTCCTTGGAGAAATGGCTGATTCTAGGGCTGGGACAGGGAAAATACAATATAAATCTGAAGCATCTTGTAGTATCAGAAAGGGTGGCGGTATGTCAAAGGGACAGAGGTGCTAACCTGAAAGAGCTCCCAAATAGCCAAGGCTGAAATAATTTGAGCAATAATACAGTATTTGATACAGAAAGTATGAAATCAATGTACAAGTCCATACAATAAGTGACTGGATAAATAAATGGAGAAGAGACAAATCTTTCTCACAGAAAAATTCTATTTAATTTATGTAGATATTCCCTCCTACAGGAGATGGAATCCCCCCACTGTAATCACACCTTGCCTTTATGGGATAGGCTTAGTTATTTGCTTCTATAGAATAGAACACGGAGAGAAAAACAGTAACTTTACAGTAGAGGAACCTATAACCAAGTGATGAAAGCTTGTATCACCAGAGATGTCACAGGAATATCATATATCTCCTGACATGTGATTAGGGCATCTCTTCACTGTGGTATTTCCTCAAAATCCATAGTGCCAAACTAAGCATGAGAAAAACACCAGACAAATCCAGATTGAGGAAATTCTTCAGGATACCTAGACAGATACTTTGACAAGACAGATACCTAGACAGACAAGATACCTAGATACCTTAAAACTGTCAAGGTCAGGAAAGATGAGGGAAGACTGGGAAACTGTCCCAGACCAGAGGAGATTGGGAAGACACAGAAACTAAATGCAATGTGGTACACTGGATTGGATCCCGGAACTGAAAGATTATTGGAAAAACTATTGAAATACAAATAAAGTCTACAGTTAAGGGAAAAAAAAATCAGATTCCATGATCTTCCTAGGCAAACCTGATGATAAATTTACTTATTTCCATAAGCTTTTTTGACCCCCAGGGGAATTAACAGATATAGTCAGTAATTTTTATTAAATATTTAACATTCACATTTAATACACTAGCCTATGTATGTTATAAAGCAAAATGTATTTCCACGTTAACATTCCAGCCCAGTTGAGTCCTCCTTTCTAAGTACTTTTGGAAGAATAACAAGTTATCTTTCAATTATTTACAACGGAGGGAAAGGTTCATATTATATATTTCATAACAAAAAAATTACCTTGGTGTTACTTTTCTTTTTAGATCATAAAAATTAGTTTGCAATTCCTTAATATGCGCCACCTAAAAAATGTGAAAGCCACACCAGAAAAAAAATCCACTTGAAATATTAAGAATTGTGCCTTAAATCACCCACAAAGTCCAGAGTGAAGCCTCTAATCCTTTTTTCTCTTTAGTTTGTTTGTTTTTTTTTTTTTAGACGGAGTCTCGCTCTGTCGCCAGGCTGGAGTGCAGTGGCGCAATCTTGGCTCACTGCAACCTCCGCCTCCTGGGTTAAAGAGATTTTCCTGCCTCAGCTTCCCGAGTAGCTGGGATTATAGGCGCCTGCCACCATGTCCGGCTAATTTCTGTTTTAGTAGAGACGAGGTTTCACCATATTAGTGAGGCTGGTCTCTAACTCCTGACCTCAGGTAATCCACCTGCCTTGGCCTCCCAAAGTGCTGGGATTACAGGCGTGAGCCACAATGTCCAGCATTATTATTATTTTTTTTGAGACCTAGCCTCGCTTCGTCGCCCAGGCTGGAATGCAGTGGTGCAATCCTGACTCACTGCAACCTCCGCCTCCGGGGTTCAAGCGATTCTCCTGCCTCAGCCTCCCAAGTAGCTGCGATTACAGACATGCACCACCAAGCCTGCCTAATTTTTGTATTTTTTGTAGAGATGGGGTTTCACTATGTTGGCCAGGCTGGTCTCGAACTCCTGCCCTCAAGTGATCTGCCCGCCTTGGCCTCCCAAAGTGCTGAGATTACAGGCGTAAGCTACCGCCGCAGAGCCATTCTCTTTTGATTTATATAAAATTGTAGAGCTCTATGACAGGTATCTTAACAATCTTAGTAAAGTAAAAGACTTTCTTGCAAGCTTACGAAATTATTTGGGAAAATGTGTAAAATGTTTCACTAGTAGGCTGTGAGGTTCTGCAGGACAGCCTTCAATAACTCATAGTTTGGCTGGTGATGGAGGGAAGGGAGGAGAGAATGGATAAATTACCCGGCTGGCGCTGTGGCTCACACCTGTAACTCTGGCACTTTAGGAGACCGAGGCGGGAGGACCCCCTGAGCCCAGGAGTTAAGAGACTAGCCTGGGCAACATGGTGAAATCCCGTCTCTTAAAACATACAAAAATTAGCTGGGTGTGGTGGCGCGTGCCTGTGATCCCAGCTACTCAGGAGGCTGAGGTGGGAGGATCGCTTGAGCCTAGGAGGTGGAGGCTGCAGTGAGCTGTGATCTGCACTGCACTCCAGCCTGGGCGACAGAGTGAGTCCCTGTCTTCTAGAAAAAAAAAAAAAAAAAAAAAGAAAGAAAGAAAAAGAAAATACCCAAACCAAACTCAAACACAGCAAAATAGGCTAGAAAGTATTACATTTTTTTTGAAGTTCTGCTTTCTATTCACATTTCACAAATGTAGGCGAAAGTTAAGAGATCCGACCTTCAGTCACTTACTGGAATACAGCACATCTAGGAAAAACTTAGGTCAATTTAGCTTATCTCACTTCAGGAATAAAATGAATAGCTTGCCACTGAGAAGACAACTGAAATATTTACTGGCCAAATAAACTAGTACTCAGAGGCTGTGATTATTCAGGGTTCTTGTGAAATACAGCGGTCTACCAGTGAGGCTCTTCAAGCTGAAAAAATTCCACGAATGCTAAGCTGTAGTAACAAAGATTATTGTTTATACGGATCCCGTTCTATGCTTCTCGGGGCATGGATACTCATCCATGAAGTCCATTTCCACCTAAAATTTCCCTCGGATTAAAGCGGAAGTATCTTAGAATCCGTCTAGGACAGAAAGCAAAGTCAACGTTCAAAAAAGCTCACCCATCCTTAAACATTTCTGTTGACTTCCAAATACTCCACTGAGAACAAGACCACATGTAATGAGGCCGAATTGATTTACTTTCACGTTTCTGCCCTTCCTTTTCTTAGCTCTCCTAACAGAACCATCCCCTCTAGATCCCTGCTCTTAGCGATCTCAGGGGGCGTAATGGTTGCAGCTGCCGGGCAACGCCGGGCTTCCTTCACACTACCTCTCTTCCCAGTCGTGGTGAGAATTCAGGAACTTCTAGGTTGTGTAGAGAACCCAATCTGCAGGTCAGACGAGCGGAAGGCTAGAAAAGAGTCGCCAACCTGCTTCCTGCTCCCTCCACCTGCAGGCCATCCCGCCCCGGCACCCGCAGGCCCCTCGGGTCTTCGCCGCCCGCTTCTTCCTCTCAGGCCATCGCAGGCCTCCCTGCCGCCCGTGTGCCCGCCTCGGCGGTCTCACATCGCGCTCACCGTTCACCAGCGCCGGGGTCTTCTCCACAAGGTTACGGACAAATTGGGCCATGGTTCTGGGATGGAGAGTCCGTCGCCCCGAACCGCCGGCTGAATGTCACCCGCCGGAAGGACCCGCTGCAGGACCCCGTCCCACTTCCAAGGTCAGGCCGCCTCTTTTCGCGCCGGTCGAAGATACTTAAATGTCCAAAGATCTTTGCAGAATCCAGTCTGTCAATTTAATTTTTCAACATGGAAGAGAAAGTGGATATGAAAAGATGGCATTAGAGAGCATGTGAAGAACAGTAGGATTCCGCAGAGAAGCAGGCATTTTGTGGGGCAGCCACTCGTAGAGGTCCGGAAAACCGGCAAGGAGCGGAAATGCGCATGCGCCCTGAACCTGCAGTGCTTTTCTTGGCGCCGACCTCCGCTATTTTGCGTAGGGTGCTTTCGCTGCGATTCCGAGAACCTTTGAAGTCAGTACTGGAGAAGGATTCGCTGAGATTCTTCTAGTCCAACACGATCGTTGTACAGAGGTAGAGAGGGTCCAAGGCCAAACATATAAAGTTAGGGGCCGAGCAATCACCACACAGCCTGTCACCAGGCTCAACCCATAGCCCTTTTTATTTGAGACAGTCTCGCTCTGTCGCCCAGGCTGAAGTGCAGTGGCACGACTTCGGCTCACTGCAACCTCCGTGCCCCGGGTTCCAGCGATTGTTGTGCCTCAGTCTCCCTAGTAGATGGGACTACAGGCGCCCGCCACCACGCCTGGCTAATTTTTGTACTTTTAGTAGAGACGGTGTTTCACCATGTTGGCCAGGCTGGTCTCGAACTCCTAGCTTCAAGTGATCCGCCCGCCTTGGTGCTGGGATTACAGGCGTGAATCACCGCGCCTGGCCCCATAGCCCTTTTAAAGTTGATTTTTTGTAATCCCCATCTCCCCAAAGTGCTGTATCACGATTGGAATCCATTTCCCCTAATTCCCTAGTTAACCACAAGGAGCTGTGCAGATGTGAGGAAAAAATCACCTGTATTGAACGCCCACACTATGCCAGGCATTTTGGAATTTAAAGAAAGCCTGTAAGGCATTGTCCCCATTGAGACTGGGCTTGAAAAATGGCCACACAGTTTGGAAGTGGCAGAGTTGAGATCTGAAGTTGCAATGTATACTCAGAGACGGGGCATTCCATCAGATTAGGCATGGTGCTGATTTCAGCATACTTCCTAGAAAAGATCCTTGAGCCGATGTCTAAGAGGACAGCTGTATACTACAGAGGGCTGAAACTTCATAGTTTAATATGAGGAGGAAAAGATGTATGTAGGGAAGTGGCATTTGATGAGAGGAACAGAACTATAAGTAATGTAACCTGGGGAAGTCTGAGCAGAAGTAAATCTCCGATTTTTGGAATGGTTAGAGAGATGGAAAGAAAAATTAGAAGTGTTATCAAGGAAGTAAGAACTTTTCAGTGAAGGAGTGATTCTGCTGCCCTAGATACTGCAGAAAAGTCAAATTAAGGATGGGAAAGTTAATTTAGCAATATGGCAATCTTTAACTAATTAGCGCCTTTTCAAAAAATTAGGATAGAATCCAGGGTGAATGGTGAAGAAATATGGCTGTAAAGGATTACAAGTCAGAAAACCAAAGGGGAATGTGGAACTCAGGGGAGAAATTGAAGACAGAGAAGAGGCAGTCATTTATTTATTTAGAGATGGGGTCTTGCCACATTGCCCAGGCTGGTCTGAAACTCCTGGCCTCAAGAGATCATCCCACTTCAGCCTCTTGCTTAGCTCTGGGATTACAGGCACAGGCCATCCTGCCTGATAAAAAGGGATATTGACAAGAGCCCTGATGCGGCAGGAAAAGAGAACTAGCCAGGGATCTATGGGGCCTTTTCCACAGATGTGATTGTGGGAGAGAGGTCTGAAAGTCTTCAAAGTCTCTGAAGTCTTTATCTTCCCAGCAAAATGAAGGCAAAGTCATCGGATTGTGAGGGGTCAATGGGAGGGGGGTATGAGAAGGAATTTGAGGAAGGAGGCCAAAGTTTGGAATAGCTGAAGGACACACAGAAGGGTTGTTGGGCAACGTTAGAGATAAGTTTGTGGTTGTACCATTCTAAAAATTGTGTTTTTCCTCCAACAATGGTCTGCAGTTTGGATATTACAGCAGAGGGGAATGGCTGAGTTAATCTAGGCTGACATCTTGCATGGCAGGGGTATGGAAACAAGGAGCAAGAAAGGGGAAGATAACAGCAAATGATTACAAAGACCTGGGGTTCAGGCCAGATAAAGAAAAACAGTGAAGCCAAAAGACAGCTGGTTAGGAAAACCATACTGTGAGATTCATCTCCTGAGGGTAACCCCAGGGTCCCCTCCAGAGGCCTGGTAAGGCAGGCTGGGTCAGCCAGGTCACACATATTTGATGTTACTTACCTAAAAAAAAAAGTGAAACGTTAGAATCCTCTAAGTTTTCAGGGGGATTTCTGAAACTGCCACTAGCTTTTAATACTGGAATAAAGTGATAACAAAGGTTGTAAGTCAGATGTTCATTTATTAAATACAAGTTTTGAACAAACACTGCCAGGCAAGTTTGACAAGAAGTAACCTTCCTGGAATGTTTCAAAATACAGTCACGTTGATCAAGTTTTATTTCAATCAACCTTTTCATTTTCTGTTTCTAGGTTCATTTCCTGTTGAGCAGTTAGAGCATGTGCATTATTTCCTCACATGACATCAACAGTGCAGCATCAGCCTCTGGCATGTAAAGGCACCCAGTAGACTTATGCTCTGTGCAATGGCTGCTTAGCAACCACCATCAAATAAAGTAATGAAGCTTTTGTAGAGTGCGATATCAAATAGCAACTGGCACCTTCACTTGCACCATTAAAAAACCTTTAACGTTTCCTTCAGTTTTCACATATCCATTAAAAAGTATATTAAAAAACAAAACCCAGACTGCTTGATAAAACATACTTAAACAATTTTCCAAGTTTAGTATTAGCCTCTTGGTAAGTTATGAGCAATACCAGAGCTGAGTAAAAGAGTCTTCATTTTGCTATCATACTCCAGCAAAGCCAATACACAAAACTAGGTATGTTAGAAAGTCTGCTCTACTAGATTTAGAGCTGCTTCTAAGTTCCAGACAAAACACCTTTTTAAGCTTCCAAGTGTATATACACACGGTGTTGTACCAAGATAACTTTTTAAAGTCTAATTTTTTTGGATATTCTTAAATTACTTCACAGAAAGAAAAAAGGCACAGAGGACACTTGGTTTCCTTACCAGTAGTGGCCTTAAGCTACACACTTGCCTGTGCAGAGTTTAAAGATATTCAGCAGCATTAATGGTGCCATAGCCATTCATAAAAAGTTTCAGGAAAAGAGTTTAAAAAAAGAAGAAAAGCTTGCCAGAAAAGGCTTACAATCTGAAGGTTAAATACAGAAGAATACAGACAAAGACTGGAGGCAGCATGGGGGTTGTTAACTAGGAAGCTGCTGGGAATAGCTGCCTTCTGAGTTTTTGTGCCCATTTTCCTCCAGTTTTCTCCTGAAAAACTCTGGTCTTTTCCCCTCGTTTTTAAAATGAGAACATCCTACTAGATTGGGTTTGGAGGATAAATGCAAATAGGCAGAAGCTTATTTTATACATAGTTCATTCTCAGAGAGGGAAAGGAGGATGATAAATATTGAATGAAGCTAATTTTAGAAAATAAACAAATCCTGTCAACCCATGCCATAAAGGCCCAGGGAGCACACTGAATGAATCTTACATTCTGGCATTTGCAAAAGTGTCCTCAATTTCCTTTTTCATTTTATAAGCACAGCAATAGGCAACACCTATTTTATATCTAGGATGGGAAGCCCTCTTAGATTTGAGGCTTTCCAGCTGATGCAATCAAAAACCCATCAAGGACTGCTTATAGCAACTTGTGTTGAAATATAAAACTACTATTTTATTTTAAAGAGACCATAGTTAATAACATGTTCCAAATGAAGCAGTGACACCCATTTCTTGATCCTATCACTTTTCTTGTCACTTATGACATCTCTGGGCTTAGAAAGACAGTGATATAAAGATAATCCATAGGGGAATGTCCCTAGTCAGCATATTAAGCTGCACAATTGAGTAGTGAGCTCAAGTTCACTTATGAAAGTGGTGTCCACCTACCAACTACACAGGGCTAAGTGGATATTTAAAATGGCTGTGGACAAGGTTGTGCTCAACTTCCTACTTTGTTAATTGAAGACCTAAGGCTGTGTTAGAAGTAGCTCTTAGAAGTCAGGTCACAAGCTCAAACAAATATTAACTATATACATTTTATAATCTCAGAATTTTGTGAAGAATGAGTATGTTAGTAAACATGGCCACATACTGCATACATCTCACTATGGAAGAGAAAATATAAAGTGGTACTCAGTTTACACTAAACCAACAAAAAAGCACATGGGGTGTATGTGTGTGTGTATTTATATATCTCACACACTGAGATATACTGTTGATATTAGTGTCTTAAAATGACATTTTTCATGGATATGATACCCGTTGCCTAAATCTACTTAGGCCTAGTCCTTGTAGAAACAGATTTTCATAAGAGAATAAGGGCCCAACAGTCTCCTCACCCCCATCAATTGGTAGGATTGCCCTACCAATCCTCATTAAAAAGACTGTATAACAAAATTAAGAGCTATCAACAGAAGTTGCACAAGATTCCTTTAAATTCCTTTTTTTAAAAAAATTCTCGTCTATCATCTTATTCAGAAGTCTACACAAACTTAAAGGTATCTGCTTTTATGTGAAGTTACTCTGTAACACAGAAAAGGGGTTAAGTCTAGATCATGAGGACTAGTAAATACACAGGATAACACAGGATTTTTCTGATAACATCAGCTGTCACTGAAATATGTGACATCACATACTTATAAAAGCAGCACTCACCAAAAATGTTTGAACAGTAATTGGAAGAGAAATAGCAGGGTGGCGGGAAGTTTTAGTAGTTGAAATAATATAATTTCATTTAGGAAAAGGAAGAAGAATATGAAGAGACAACAGAGGGTGAAAATTAGTGATGATTTCTAAACTTGGTGATGCTATAATAAGTATAATTTCCTGCAAGCCAGGGGAGCATTGTCAAGTTCTTAGGAATCTTAACTATCATAATTTCGGCAAGAGCAGTTCTCTAATTTAGTAAAGAAAAAAAAAAAAAAAGAAAAAGAAAAGAAGAAAGAAAAGGAACAGAACCAGAAAGAGAGAAACCACAAACAATTGTTTATCTGCACTCTGGGGTTGGTTTTGGTTTGGTTAGTTCACAGTATCTATTCAAGTTGCTCCTTTTGTTGTTTCCTCTCTGCAAGCCACCGTTGGATTTTTTCTTTTAGTTCTGTGTTTGGCCGGATCTGGTCCATGGTGAGGGGACTACGGTTAAAGGGATCTGTTTGGTCACTGGGACAAAGAGAGAAAGGGAAATAGGGTTATTTCCATAAGTTCTAACATTCTAAGCCAAAAACAGAACACCTGGGCGTTGCATCTTAAGAATGAAGCCAGAGTGCATTATAACTTTGAGTCAAATGCCGAGTTGGGGTTAGAAAGAGTGAGAACAAGATGATTCAGGAGTTTTTGTAGCTACTTTGTCTATTTCTTTCTTTCTTTTTTTTTTTTTTTTTTTGGAGACAGAGTCTTGCCCTGTCGCCCAGGCTGGTGCAGTGGCACCCAGGATGGAGTGCAGTGGCGTTATCTCTGCTCACCGCAACCTCTGCCTCCTGGGTGAAAGCTATTCTCTGACCTCAGCCTCCCAAGTAGCTGGGATTACAGGCCTGCACCATGACACTCAGCTAATTTTTGTATTTTCAGTAGAAACAGAGTTTCACCATGTTGGCCAGGCTGCTCTCAAACTCCTGGCCTCAAGTGATCCACCAGCCTTGGCCTCCCAAAGTGCTGGGATTACAGGCGTGAGCCACCCACCTGGCCTCTATTTCTTAATAAACTTTGTCTCAACACTGCTGTTCAGATGATATTTAATTACAGTGGCTTAAAAAATGCTATGCTTCTGTCACCTTTAGATTTCTCTAAGGCAGAGACACTATATATTCATGTCAGTGTAAAGAACTATTTGTAATTATAGTAACAGATTCTTAGAACAGTATGAGATGTTAAGGAATAAAGCCTTGTAGACCAACATTTGATTTAGTCAGCTGATTGTTATGCAAGTACATGCAGATTACGGTTTCTTGAAACATAAGAAGGTTTATGACAGATGTCAATCTTTTGGCTTCCCAGGCCACATTGGAAGAACTGTCTTGGCCTATACATAAATTCTTATAATGTTTTAAGAAACGTTATGAATTTTTGTTGGGCCACATTTCGAGCGATACAGTGAATGCTTAATACCAAATACCAAGAGGTAGAAAATTCTTTTTTTTTTTTTTTTTCTGAGACGGAGTCTTGTTCTGTTGCCCTGGCTGGAGTTGCAGTGGCGTGATCTTGGCTGACTGCAACCTTTGCCTCCCAGGATCAAGGGATTTTCCTGCCTCAGCCTCCCGAGTAGCTGGGACTACAGGCACGTGCTATCATGCCCAGCTAATTTTTGTATTTTTAGTAGAGATGGGGTTTCACCATGTTGACCAGGCTGGTCTTAAACTCCTGACCTCAGGGTGATCCACCTGCCTTGGCCTCCCAAAGTGCTGGGATTACAGGCGTAAGCCACTGCACCTGGCCAAAAATTCATCTTTTTAATATTTAAAAATTTCCTTAACTTTGGGTCAAAGTATACCACATGTATCTATCTGTTTATTTAGAGACGGTGTCTTGCTCTGCTGCCCAGGCAGGAGTGCAGTGCTGCCATCATAACTCAGTGCAGCCTTGAATTCCTGTGCTCAAGCGATCTGCCTCAGCCTCCTGAGTAGCTAGGACTACAGGCATGTGCCATTATACTTGGCTAATTAAAAATAATTTTTTGTAGAGATATATTTTTTTTTTTTTTTTTTTTTTTGAGACGAGTCTCGCTCTGTCACCCAGACTGGAGTGCGGTGGTGTGATCTTGGCTCACTGCAACCTCTGCCTCCCAGGTTCCAGTGATTCTCCTGCCTCAGCCTCCCAAATAGCTGGGATTACAACAGGCATGTGTCACCACTCCCGGCTAATTTTTGTATTTTTAGTAGAGACGGGGTTTCACCATGTTGGCCAGGCTGGTCTCGAACTCCTGATCTCAAGTGATCCACCTGCTTCAGCCTCCCAAAGTGCTGGGATTACAGACGTGAGCCACTGTGCCTGGCTCGATATAACTTAATTTTAAATATGGAGAGGCCAAACAAGGTGGCTATGCCTGTAATCCCAGCACTTTGGGAGGCTGATGTGAGTGGACTGCTTGAGCCCAGGAGTTTGAGACTGGCCTGGGTAACATGGAGAGACCCCTTCTCTACAAAAAATACAAAAATAAATAAGCCAGGAACAGTGGTACATGGCCTGTGGTCCCAGTTACTTGGTGACGCTGAGATGGGAGGGTTGCTTGAGCCTGGGAGGGTGAGGCCACAGTGAGCTGAGATCATGCCACTGCACTCCAGCCTGGTGACAGAGCAAGACCCTGTCTCAAAAAAATAGATAAATAAATATATAAATAGGCAGAGTCTCTCAGTACTCATTTCTTTCTAATGCCGGACTAAAAAAAGTTAAGGGGCCCATTAAGCAGCTAATAAGCTACCATTTATTGCTTTATTCCTGTCTTTTCTATAGTTATCATGGGGCAGACTGTCTAAAGAATAGGCAGGCTGGGGAAAGTTCATGGTTACCACAGCTGATACAACAACAGCAACAGAACGTGAGTTAATCCACATGGTGAATATAGTGTAAAACCTGAATTAGAAAAAGCAGGCTGGGTGAGGTGGCTCATGCCTATAATCCCAGCACTTTGGGAGGCTGAGGTGGGAGGATCACTTGAAATCAGGAGTTTAAGACCAGCCTGGCCAATATGGTGAAACCTCATCTCTATTACAAATACAAAAATTAGCCAGATGTGGTGGTGCTCACCTGTAGTCTCAGCTATTCGGGAGGCTGAGGCTGAAGAATCACTTGATCCTGGGAGGCAGAGCTTGCAGTGAGCTGAGATCGCGCCACTGCACTCTAGCCTTGGTGACAGAGCGAGACTCTGTCGCAAAAATAAAAAAACAGGCCAGGCGCAGTGGCTCACACCTGTAATCCCAGTACTTTGGGAGGCTGAGGGGGGTGGATCGCTTGAACCCAGGAGTTCAAGACCAGCCTGGGCAACATGGTGAAACCCTGTCTCTACAAAAAATACAAAAATTAGTTGGGCGTGTTAGTGGATGCCTGTAGTCCCAGTTACTCCAGAGGCTGGGGTAGGAGTATCACCTGAGCCCAGGCTGGAGTGCAGTGGTGCGATCTCGGCTCACTGCAACCTCTGCCTCCTGGGTTCAAGCAATTCTTCTGCCTCAGCCTCCCGAGTAGCTCAGACTACATGTGCGCACCACCATACCCCTCTAATTTTTTGTATTTTAGTAGAGACGGGGTTTTACCATGTTGGCCAGGCTGGTCTCAAACTCCTGACCTCAAGTGATCCACCTGCCTCGGCCTCCCAAAGTGCTGGGATTACAGGCATGAGCCACTGCACCTGGCCAGAAATTATTTTCTTAAGGCAGGAAGAGGTAAGGTTAGAGTTAGCATTTCTCAACAGAATGTTTTGTTTTGAAATGTTTATATCCTAGCAATTGAAACCAAAATGTCTTCCAACATATCAGTAAGTCAATAATATGTGGTATGTGTTGGGTGCAAAGTACTGTCTTAGGTGCCTGGGAGAAAAAGATAGCAAACTAATATATATATGTGCTCTTGAGTCTGTTTTTGGGACTGGCCTACCTGAGCAAATGTCTTGCAATGGTGGATCTATCCACAGTGACTCTGGAAGATGGCAGCACCACAGGGTCACACATCAGTGTGCTCATAATGGGATCCAGGAACTCATCACAGGCATCTGCATAGGTTTCCTCTTCCTGTTGTTGGAGGTCTGCAAGAGACTGAATATACAACATCTGGTAGTTAAAGTGAATTCACAGTGTAGCTGAATTCAGCGTGCTCAATGACAGAGCAAGACTCCATCTCAAAAATAAAAAAACAGGTCATTAATAACCCTTGACAGTGATAGTGACTCATGTGAGCTTCATTTTCTCAAAAACAAGCCAAGATATTCTAAGAACAAACTAAGCATTGAGCCCCAACTCTGGACCTTTAGGTTGGCTCAGCTGCTGGCAGTCATACTGGAAATGGGTTTAAATGTTAGGAGGAAAAGAAATACATCACATATAACATCCATCTGGCAACAGTTCTGTTGTAAATGCCATAATTCAAAAGGGGACGGAGAAGGGGGAATGGAGGAGGGTATTATTTGCATAATTAGAGTCACTCATGCAGCCTGTGTATGAAAAGCAGTTTTTGATTTTTGATACAAACAGGTATAGGAATTTTAAAGTCATTTTGACATTTAATTCCTTCACAACTTGAGTTCCTCAGGGATCCACCTGGCTAAGCTCTAAACAAAGATGAAGTCCAACTCAATAAAAAAGAAACTCAATAGAGGGAAGACTGACAGCAATAAGGAAGGTTTTCTATTAGACTTTTGTGCCATGATTTTCCTTCTTCTTACCTGCTAATAGAGCTCTGTCATACTCTAACTAAAGGGATTTAGCTAAATACAATATAGTATTTTAATCTTTAAAATGTATGCATATTCCAATAAAAGCCAACTACCAACTACAAACATAGAGACAATCCAAATAAAAATTAATGACTGAAAACTACTCATATTTTTTTTTTTCTAAAAAGTTATTCTGCATTAACACCCTAGCTTTTAAAATCTATTGGTAACACTGTGCATAAACGTTTTCATAAAAACATCTTACATAAATGTGCACATTCTTCTCTTCTAGTTGAGGTTTCTTAAATTTTTTTTTTTTTTTTCTTTTTTGAGATGGAGTCTCGCTCTTTTGCCCAGGCTCACTGCAAGCTCTGCTTCCTGGGTTCACGCCATTCTCCTGCCTCAGCCTCCTGAGTAGCTGGGACTACAGGTGCCTGCCACCACGCCCGGCTAATTTTTTGTATTTTTAGTAGAGATGGGGTTTCACCGTGTTAGTCAGGATGGTCACGATTTCCTGACCTTGTGATCTGCCCGCCTCGACCTCCCAAAGTGCTAGGATTACAGGCGTGAGCCACCACGCCTGGCCCTTAAATTTCTTTTTTCTTTTTTTTTTTTTGAGATGGAATCTCACTCTGTTGCCCAGGCTGGAGTGCAGTGGTTGTGATCACTGCAACCTCTGCCTCCCAGATTCAAGCGATTCTCCTGCCTCAGCCTCCCGAGTAGCTGGGATTACAGGCGCCTGCCACCACACCCAGCTAATTTTTGTATTTTTAGTAGAGACAGGGTTTCACCATGCTGGCCAGGCTGGTGTTGAACTCTTGACCTCAAGTGATCTGCCCACCCTGGCTTCCCAAAATGCTGGGATTACAAGCATGAGCCACTACTGTACCCAGCCGATTTCTTAAATTTCTATTCTCACTCTCATGTTGACAAGAATAAAACTAAGAATATTGTAGTTCTAAGTGACTGTCCAAAAAGAACCATCTGTTTATATTTTCTCTTGGTAATGCTCTTTTTCTCCCTGAAATAGAGTAAAAATCAGCACAGCTGAGGTGACAATCTGATTTTTTTTGCGTGGATTTTTAGGAGATGGGGTCTTGCTATCTTGCCAAGGCTGGAGTGTAGTGGCTATCCACAGGCATGATCATAGCACACTGCAGCTTCAAACTCCTGGGCTTAAGTAATCCTCTAGCCTTAGGCTCTTAAGTAGCTGGGACTACAGGCTTGAGCCATCATGCCTGGCTGACAACGTGGTTCTTAATGAAATCAGCAAACAATTCCTCCTCTTCCTCACCTTGATTCTCTCTGCCAAGTTGCTGAAAGCCACAATCATATTCCCAGGCTTATTTATTTTCTTCAAGACTCGAACTGTCTGTGCAAAGAGAGTTGGGGAATAGGAACGTCCATCCTTGGGCACAGTGGCACAGAAATTCTCCTCATCCCTGGAACGTTAGCATCAGAAAAAAACTGATCACCAGAGGGGTGGTCAATGGAAGAGACAATAGGTAGGCTGCAGAACAAGCATTCTCACCACTTAAAAGCCATGAACATTCTTTTGATATAGAAAGACTTATTTCAATATATATTATTTATAATATATAAATATTATTTTATTATTTATAATATATAAATATTATATTATTTATATATTATATTATTTATATATTGTAAATTATATTAAATATAAATAATATATATTAAATATATTATATATTTAATATATATATACTTTTTGATACAGAAAGACTTTCTAGGAAGTCTATCAAGTATCATGTGACCTTAAAAGAATGCTACTTTTCTAAACAGTGGTACAACCAGTAAAGTTTCTCTTTGCACAGATCAAAGCAGAATACTGGAAATCTCAATGTCCCATGGGTCACACAAAATCTTACTAGTTTTTAGAGACAGAGTCCTGCTGTGTTGCCCAGGCTGGTCTCAAACTCCTGGCCTTAAGCAATCCTCCCACTTCAGCCTCCCAAGTAGCTTGGACCACAGGCACACGACACCTTGCCCAGATAAAATCTCCTTATTTAAAACTACAGAAGATTCCTTCATCAAGCAACTAGGAATTAACCATTTCTTTTCTATTTTCACGTAATCACCAACCAGTCATTCTACTATCAAAACCCTAAATCAAAACAGCATCCCCTCTGGCTTGACAGATTTCAATCTCAGGTACCCAAGATTTAAGTAGATAGTGCAGATATCTGATACAAGCTGCTGGGGCTTGAAGTCAAATTCGCTGAAGTCCTTGACTTTTAAGGCACCCATCTTGGGGCCAACCAGGTGTTGCAGGAAGTAGTTCAACATGGAGATGATGCGCTCAGCCAGGAAGGGATGCACAAAGAGTGACTTGATCTCTGGAAAAGAATCCAAAGTCTCTGAAAACTCAATCCATTAGCACTCTTTTCCTTATTAGGTATAGTTTATTTGGAGACCTCTGGGGACTACTGTTATTTTATTTCTAAAAAGTTTGAAGGAACTACTTTTTTTAAAAACTAAGTAATTCATTTTCACTGCAGAAAATATAGACAAGCAAAAAACCAAAACCAAACAAAAAACAGAAAAGACAAAAACTACCATCCAGAGATAAACACTGTTAACATCTTGCTAATTTAACATTTTGTCCTTCTCTAGCTTTTCTGTCCTTATTTACACACACACAGACATTTTTTAAACAAAAATGATCATATTTTACATATTCTGAAACTTACTGTTTTCAGTAACTATATTGCAAATACTTTATCATTTTAGTAAGTGTATGTCCCTGTGCTATCCAACATAGTAGCCACTGGCCATATGCGGCTATTAAAATTAAAAATAAAAAATCCATTCCTCAGTCACACTAGCCACATGTGGCTAGTTAAGTATGGTTCTGGACAGCCCAGATTTATAGGACATTTTCCCCATCACAGAAAGTTCTATAGAATAGGGGTGATTCACATAACCTTTTTAAAAAATGAGATGGGGTCTCACTATATTGCCCAGGCTGGTCTCAAACTCCTGGGCTCAAAGTGATCCTCCTGCCTCGGCTTCCAAAGGGTTAGAGGATTACAGGCGTGAGCCACTGTGCCCAGCTGTTTTACATCATTTTTTAAAAAAATTATTTTTTATTTTTTTGAGACAGGGTCTTGCTGGTGCCTAGGCTGGAGTGCAGTGGCACGATCATGGTTCAAGGCAGTCTCAACTTCCTGGGCTCAAGTGATCCTCCTGCCTTGGCCTCCCAAAGTGCTGAGATTACAGGTGTGAGCCACTGTACCCAGTCTGTTTTACATCATTTTTAATGGCTGACTTTTCCAGTTGTAACTGCACCATAAGTTATTTATTTAATGTCTTTACTGGTGTACATTTTTACTATTTTCAGTTTTTTCCTACACTTATCAATGAACTTCATTGTGGATACATCTTGTAGACTCATCGCTTCTTTTTTTTTTTTTTGAGATAGAGTCTCATTCTGTTGCCTAGGCTGGAGCGCAGTGGCGTGATCTCTGCTCACTGCAACCTCCGCCTCCTAAGTTCAAGTGATTCTCCTACCTCAGCCTCTCAAGTAGCTGGGACTACAGGCACATGCCACCACACCTGGCTAATTTCTGTAATTTTAGTATAGACGGGGTTTCACTATGTTGGCCAGGCTGGTCTCGAACTCCTGACCTCGTGATCTGCTTGCCTTGACCTCCCAAAGTGCTGGGATTACAGGTGTGAGCCACCGTGCCTGGCCTATCGCTTCTTCTTAACAAATCTGTAAGGAACTGCTATGTTATAGGGCATGAATTCCAAAAATTAAAAAAAATTTATACATGCCAAATTTAACAAGTCAGACAGTATCATAATGCTATGTTTGGTTGGTACTAATAGTTCTTGATTTTTCAGTTTTAGTCATTATCACAGATGCCCTCAATATATAGTCAAATTTTTGGTTAAATAATTTAGTTTGTTGTTAAGATTATGTAAATATTATTCACAGCAGAGCCATGTGCTGTCCTAATGAGTATATAGTTCCTTTTTAGTATAACTTTTTGCTTATTTGCTTATTTTCAGAGCCTCTTATCACTAAATCCTTTCCAAACTCTCCATTGGAATTTAAAACTCTCAACATGGTCATTTCCAGCTGCTGATTAATTTTTGGAAACATTCTTTCTGGATGTTTCCATCCTTTGCTCCAACCTGGACTGCTTGCTCTACAGGCCTGCTATGTAGTGGCCACACAAGCTCCTTTCACCGTCATCCTGGGAATCTCCTTTGCGTCTCCCTTGTGTTGAATTCCACCTTCCTCCTCCTAGGTTTACTTTCCCTCAGAAATGTGTCTCAGCTTCAAATGACACTGTTGGAAGTGCAAAGCCATTTTGATACTTAAACTATGGTAACATTACCTGACTTCTCTGGGCTCTTTTAGGGTCTTGTTTTTACCATGATTTCCTAAAATTTCACAATGTCATACCTCACTGTGGGTTTTAAAAAATTCTCTGTGCAGGGGCCTTGGCAAGCCCTTTCAATTTAGAGGCTGTCTTTGAGTCTTGGGGATTTTTTGGTATCTTTGATAACTTCCTCCCCTCCATTTTTCGCTTTTGAGACTTCCTAGATCCATCCTTTGTTTTCTTATCCTTTCTCTTCTAATTTCCATCTTTTTCCTTCTGTTCTACGTTCATAGAAGAGTTCCTTGAATTTATATCTTCTAACTCTTTTACTGAATATTTAACATTTCCGAGGTAAAAATTTCAATATCCAAGGGCTCTTTCTTATTCTTTAAATAATCTCTTTCATTGCCTCTTTGTTCTTGTTTTGTGGCTGCTGTATCTTCTCTTATCCCTCTGAGATTAAAAAGTTTTTTTAAAAAGTTTTTACAAAGTTTTCACCTATTTGTTTTTCACATTAGAGGATTTCCTCAAATGTCTGGTGATTACTGATTGTCATATCACATTTAGCTGAGACATTAAAAATGATAATTTCAGTATGTAATCAGTATAAAAATGGACAGATTTCACATTTTAACACTAAGTCTTGTTCTTATAGCACATCTCAATTCAGACCAGCTACATTTTAAATCCTTGAAAGCCACACGTGGCAAGTGGCTACTGAATTGGACAGTGGAGCTATAGAAGGAGTAGAGATAAATTTCTGTTAGATCCACCATATTTAACCAGGATTCAAGCATATTTCTCAGATTAACAAACATATATGTATATATGTGTGTGTACAGACACACATATATTTATACGGCTAACTTGTCCTCAAGAAAGATTTTACCACCTTATGCTCTCTGGCAGCTGTGTGAGGGTGACCATTTCCTCACTTCCATGTCAACAATGGGCATCATCATTCTTTTTGAAGCTTCTCAAGTGATTCGTTTCCCTTCCAGATGTGGAGGATACTGTCACCAGGGTCTGAATTCTTAGTTTCAGCTGGGCTGATCCCCCAAGTGAAGCTGATCTTGGCCATTACTTTTTTGGGGGGAAGCAGTACTTCATGTCCTTACCTGATGTGAGAAAGGCAAGGGTACCGATTGTTTCATTGGACATGATGTTATGGAAACGTGCCAGCTGTCCAAACATCTGTAGGCCAGCCTCCTTTTCTCGGCGGGCTTCTGGAGTCAGACTATCCCATTCACCTCGATCCTTCTCAATTTGCTGAATCTTTATCTTGCTCAAATACTGCAGAAACCAGAGATGGGATATATCAGAGAAGAAAGGTGCAGTTGAAGGGACGTGACATTTAAGAGGTCCTATTCAAAATCCAGTCAACTAAGCTGGGAAAACGAGGGACCATGTAAGAGACATGAGCCTTTATTTCTCAGCATAAGGCTGAAGCTCAAAAGAACTTTCAGGAAAAAAAGAAATTGTGGCTTCATACAGATTTGTTTCAGCTTGGGTAGATTCACAGGTAATTCCCCTAGAAATAGTATAGCATTGTGAAATGCAAAGAAGGATGAATAGTTTAATATATGAAACCCAGGCCAAGAAACAAAAAACTAAAAAACCCCACACTATAGTGAAAAAACAATGAATCCTTCCTGAAAGATGACAACAAATCCCCCCTGCCAAATTGCTTACAAAAAAATCAAAGCTCTATCACATATGCAAGATGCGTGGAAGAACCATAATTATTTAAAACTCTCTACCTCACGTCATCCTTCCTGTTGTAGCAAACAACTTGTTAAACTTACAGTCTCATGAAAATACCATCTGCTTCATGCTTTGTGTCACACACCTCTTGCTTAAAAGGGCCTGTTTGTAACAGGACCTATTCTCGCTTTTGAAGAAAACCTATCTTAAATCCTAAAGCGTAGGATTATGAAGAAATCAGATCAAACCTTTCTCACAAATTAAACACAAGCTACTCAGGGGATTGCTGATCATAAGGAGGAGCTCATGACTGTCTAAAGGCTACCCTCAGGATTTACCTGCTTCATCTCCCTTTAGGTCAGTGCCCTGTCCATCCTATACCCATCACAGGTAAGGGAAGTTTTGCTCTACAGACAGCCAAGTTTTTATGGGAGAAGTAAGCAGTTCCACCAGGGAAGGTTAAGGAAATAATACACTGAAGGAGCTGAGAGGCACCCAGCTGCATTTTATACTTTGTGAAACCTTTGTTTCACCATATAGCCAAGAATTTAGAAGGCAGTGGAAATATAAGAAGTATTGACAACTTGGAGCCTTTATATGAAAAAATAACCCAAATCAGAGATTTTCTTTCAAGTAGTGGTGCAAAAATCAGAATCTTTTAGGAAAGTGGGTTAAAAATCATTGTCTTAGTGAGATATTTTACTGACATGTTGGGATTATAAGGGTTGAAAGTCACTGACCAAAAGCAAGCTCCTCTGATTTCTTTCTGTAGTGCTGGCCTGATGAATTACTCCTGCCAGTACAACTTAGTTTGGCTTCACCATATGGTATTTTTGACTCTGCCAAAATGTCCATCTCATGATGCTTCAATGACCCTTGATCTTGGTCTCTAATGGAATGAACTAGAAAGCTCTATAATGACAAGCTTGGTGGTACACTACTAATCACAAATTTTTGGTGTTCAAGTCTGGTACTAGGGGCATAAGGACTGCTCTATGATTAAAAGGTAAAATGTATGTACTGCTGATGATTTGATGGTATGGAGAAGTTAAATCTTTTTTTTTTTTTTTTTTTTTACCTGTATGGCTTCATCCAAAAGGAAGATGGCATCATTCATTAGCAGGTTAAGAAAGCGGAGGAAAAGTGGGGGATTCATGGCTTCTAAATTCTTAGAGGCATAGTCAGCCAAATCCTGTAAGTCCCAGCCCACAAGAAAACCATTTTAGTACTGAATTACAACTCATTAGGGCTTATATAAAGCAACAGGTTTCATCAAAAACTCTCTCACCTTAATGCTCTCCCGATAGGTATCTGTCCCCCACATGTATCTTAGGATAGGATACATGGGACGGCGGTAATTAAACTTCTGTTCAAATTGATGGGGGTCTCCTGGAGTAAGGCAAGAGCGAAATATCAGCAAAGGCGGTGCCATAAGAGGAAGAGTTTATGCTTATGTGTAGTCATTTGCTTTGTAGTCATTTGCTTTTGAGTGTGTTAAGGCTACTAACAAAATCTGCCCTGGAGTTTCTAAAGGCCTAGAGTTACGGCCAAGTGTTTGCTCATTTCCTTACTGGTGAAGTAAGGGGGAGACAGAGATAAAGGATACCTTACTCTGCAAGAGACAAGTACCAAGCTGTAAAATAAAATTAAGGGAAACAAATGTTTCCATATCCAAACATGAGTACTTCTCAGGCTTTAAATGAGGGCTCAGGGCTGGCCATTATGGCAGTGAAAGCCATGTGCAGGACGGGACACTAAGCAATTCCCACATTCTTCACAGACAATATCCCAAACTGTGTAGCCAACAGGTTCTTGATTACTCTGAAAAATCAGGTCAGGAGCTAGAAATCTGAGGCTTATACTGCTTTTGAAATACCAAAGGTATTACTAGAGCTCCACAGGCTGGGTCATAATAAAGGAAGAGTGTAGGATTTGGAGTCAAAAGACCTACGTTTTCATTCTGGCTCTGCTTAATCTAAGTCTCTTAATCTTCTTCAGCTTCCACTTCCTCAGAAATAAAACAGAAATTGTACTCCATTACAACGCTTTGGTTGTATGGTCACATAACGAGATAACTGCAGTGATTTATTATACAATTTCTTATGTATTATAAAGATTTACATGCATTATTTCACTTAATCATCACTTTGACCCATTTTATAGATGAGGAAACTAAGGTTGATAGGTGAGCGAATTAAAAAAAACCAGAATCCAAATATGGAAAGGCGGCCAGTAAAATGTTAAATGCCTCTTTAAATGTTAGTTGTATTTATCATTGGATGGTAGATATCCCTTTAAAAAATGGTCTTCAACAACTTCTTAACATATCTTATTTACTGATTGAGACAGGGTACTGTTTAAACAAACACAGGGGCTCAGGGTTAGATAGAGAGGGAATGTTGCCTGCTGGTTTTTTTTTTGAGAGGGATTTCTTGCTCTGTCATCCAGGCTGGAGTGCAGTGGTGCGATCTCAGCTCACTGCCACCTCTGCCTCCCGAATTCAAGCAATTCTCGTGCCTCTGCCTCCTAAGTAGCTGGGATTACAGGCACCTGCCACCATGCCTGGGTAATTTTTGTATTTTTGTAGAGAATGGGTTTCACCATGTTGGCCAGGCTGGTCTCAAACTCAGGAGCTCAAGTGATCTGCCTACTTTGGCCTCCCAAAACGCTGGGATTACAAGCATGAGCCACTGTGCCTGTCCGCCTGCTGGTATTTTTAATCGAACCATTAGACAGTTGGAAAGTTAGATAGTCTGGTTAAGATAAAAGAATCTCTCAACCAATACACTGCCTCTTTATGCACTATTCTGTAATTTTAAGGCAGAGAAATATAAAGACCCAAATAGTCTAATTTGAGTCTGATTTGATGATGCAACATAATAAGGGTGTTGAATATGTAGATTTCTTTAGGTGACACAGACCTGATTCTACCACTTGGTAGTTTGTTATGACATGGACAAACTGATCTTTTGGGCAGTCATGTCTTCATATGTAAAACAAGAATAATTAAAAAATAAAAAATAAATAAAACAGGGATAATAGAGTGAAACTTTTCCGATGGTGACAATGGGATAATGTTAAAAAAAAAAAAAAGCACTTATCATCAAGCCTGGCATATAGTAGGTATTCAATAAGTAATGGCTTGACATTTCTTTGATATCCAAATACGGATCAAACTATGAAACTCCACTGGTATCAGCTTCCCAGTTCTGGGCTCAGCTTCATGACTGCTTTACCTGTAAATTCGATGTCCACAAAAACCTTGATTAGAGCCTCTGCAAGTTGGGGTGCATACTGAAAGTTGCAGAACACACGTTTCCGGTGGAATACACTGGATACCAAGGGATTTGGGGTCTGATCCAGGTGGGGCATCACTGCTTCCAACACTTCTGCTAGTTTGGCCCTCAGGTGGGGATTCTTCATTCTGCAAAATGGGCAAAAAGCAAGATGAGCAGATAAGCTTAACTCCAAATTTATGACTCTGTTCTCTCCACATAAGAATCAAAATCCACCCTAAACCATATTATAGGAAAAAAAAGGATCCACTTCTGCAGTTTTAAGTTTGTCAGTTTCTTGGTGCAGCTGGGCGGGGGGTGGGGTGGTGATGCAGGGTACATCATTTAACTCTTGAGTTGACAGCTTACCAAATAAGAGGGTGAGCACTTAAGTTTCTATTGAATGCTTAGCCATTGTTTACTTCTCTGTAATAATACATTATTTACTGCTTCCTATTCTCTGACAGTTTCATGTGGAATAAACTTGCCTTTTCAAGCTTTCTGAGGGTAAAGACTAGAATATAATTACGCTACATTACCCATGACGCATACAGTGTATGCATAATACTTGTTGACTTATGACTTCTCATTAGGTATGCTCAGCTCAGTGACGAAATGGCTTCTCTCTACTTATCACTGATACGGCTCAGGGAATTGTGGGTCATTCTCTTCATTGTGCAGCAAATCTTCACTTTTGTACACAGAGTTTCCACTTCCTTTAGCCTATGCATCAAAAAAATCAGGGAAGCAATTCTACAAGTCACAGTATCTTCCTTTGGAAAAGAGGACTAGAAGCTATGAGTGAGAAAACTTGAAATGAGAAATAACATTGACTTAAGTTTACTGCTCATCCAACTCAGAATAGCAAGAATAAGCTTTATTATCATATAATTATTAGAAGATCATTAGCACCTGGCTGCCACTGTTAAGTTTCTGGCATTACGTTAACTACTTTAACCAGGGACTGGCAGTGGAATTCCCATAAGATACTTATATGCAGGATTAAATTCTCTGTGGACAAAGTCCTTTGTTTATTATACCTCTCAACAGCGGGATTTCTGGCTACCCATATGGATGGTCAGGTGATTCCTTAATGTTACCATAACTTCTGAAGGCAACCCCTTATGATTCAGGCTTGTTTATTTCTTGGTTTAGAAGTCTTCTGAATGTTTTACAGCCTAAACAGTGACAGAACCAAGCTTTCAGCACTTCACCTTTCTATGCTTCCAGTGAAAATGGTGATAAAGTGAAGGACATGCTCCAGGGAATCTGCTGATGTCTCCAAAATGTCATCGGCAAAGCGGCGGAGAAAAATGAGAAAATCACCTAGGTTATCTGCAAAAAATTCTGAAAAAGAAAATATTCACTGGAATTAGCCAAACATCTGTATATCTGTACTAATAAACAACATTTAAATTCCTTTCACCCTACTTAATGAAGGTTAAAAAAAACCCTAAATGTTTTGTTGGTACTAGAGATGGTGATAAGTCAATAAATGTAAAATCTCCTTTAAATGTAAGTCAATTTAAATTTTTATTCAAGTAAATATATGAACAGTAATGACACAAAATGTTAACACACCAGTATACTAATATATACATTTTTACTCTCAAGGTTAACTGTGGTTTAAACCCTTCAGATGTGTGAGGACTCCCTAATAAAGATTAATATGTTAGGTGACCGTGGTAGCCAGACTCCAGGATGGTCCTCCAATGATCATTGCCTTTTGGTATTCATGACCTTATGCAGTCCCCTCCCACATTCACTCTTTCAGAGTAGAAGATAAACTCTGAGGCATACAGCAGATGTGATAGTATGTCATTTCCAAGATTAGGGTATAAAAGCTTACAGTCTCCATTTTGGTCACTTGCTCTGGGGGAAGCCAGCTGCCATATCATGAGTAGTATTTAGAAGACACGTACATGGCCTAGAAAAGAAGCTGCTGGCCAATAGCACAAGCAACTGAGGCCTGTCAACAACCACATGACTGGGCTTGTAAGTGGATCCTCCAGCCCTAGCAGAGTCCTCAGATTCCTAAGGCCCTGATTGACAGCTTGGCTATATAACTTCCTGAGGAACTCTGAGTCAGAACACTGCAGGTGAGTGAGCTGTTTGCAGTTGTTGTTGTTATTTTGTTTATTAATTAATTAATTTATTTTTTGAGACAGGGTCCTGCTGTCACCCAGGCTGGAGTACAGTAGTGCAATTATGGCTCACTGTGGCCTCAACTTCCTGGGCTCAAGCGATTCTCTCACTTCAGCCTCCTGAGTAGCTGGAACTACAAGTGTGCACCACCATGCCTGGCTAATTTTTTATTTTTTGTAGAGATAGGGTCTCTCTATGTTGCCCAGGCCAATCTTGAACTCCTGGGCTCAAGTAATCATCCTGTTTCGGCCTCCCAAAGTGCTGGGATTACAGGCGTGCACCATCATACCCGGTCTGTAGTTTTAAGCTGCTATGTTTTGGGGTAATCTGTTACTCAGCATGATATGACCAATACAATGGTTAAGAACACATAACCTGATTAGATTGACAACACCTGCCCACCCCTCAATGACTCAATGACACACACACACACGCGTACGCGCGCGCGCGCGCACACACACACACACACACACACACTCTTTCCCTTCTGAGTTAACCAACAGGAGCTAATTTTTTTTCTACAAAAAGGACGGGGAAAGTTAGATGAATGTGTAAGTTGAACAAATATTAATGATAGAAACTAACAGCTCTGAAAACTCTGATTACACTTAATCCTTTGAAGATGATTTTCTGATATGCATAGCAGGGGGACACAAGGTTGAGGGAACAAACTGTTAGTCCCCTAATACTTTGACCAGTAGATATTATCTAAGTTTGAGTTGTTTCTCCAAAAACAACTGAATGATAACGAAGAAAGGATATTTTGAGGATTAAACTTCCAAAGTGACCTACTTAAACTCAGAAGGCTATAAATAGGACATTCCCAAGGGAGAGCCTGCTTACCTGGCACATAAGCCAAAGAGCTGTAGCCATCTGGCAAAGGAAAGGTTAGCTCTATTGGCTGTGAGCCCTCATTGCCTATGGCCAGTTGAACCAGTAGAACAGCCATGGACACCTGCAAGTTTAGGCAGTTTTGTAGCATTTGTGGCTCTGTCATGGCAGTCTTGGTAGAAAGATAGATGGTCATCAGTCGTTCAAACTGCTCACGAAGATTGTCAGCAGCAGGGCTAGAACTTTGCTGAGCATCCCGCCAGGCAACCTGCAGCCGATGCAGATTTTGGTTGATTTTTACCATCTGATCGTGCAACCTGCCCCCAAGAAAGCAGAGGAGACTGGGTCAGGGAAAACAGAAAGTCACAAAAAAACAAATCCTCAATTATTTATCTAGCCTTCTCTTTAAGGATAGTAGGGAGTTGCAGTTGCAATGACACAGAAGGCACTCACAAAAGTTTTTGACAGGACACAGGCAGGGTGCACAGCAATGGGAAAATGCTGCCAAGTATTCAACACAATTGAAGCTAATTGCAAATAGTTAGCAGCCTTCAGTTGAAATGCACTATCCAAAGAAAGGCAGCTTGGTTGAGTAGGGTGTAGAATGGGTTGTTATTACATAAAATAATTATTAGGCAAAGTACAAGAAGCCCAGCAGGATAGTTTTACATCACACAAGGGCAATGATCATACTTTGATGCAATGATCATACTTTGATGGGGTTATATGGATAGTCTTTCTTTGGTTAGTAGAAAACTAAGCTGGTGAAAAGGGACTCTAGATTAGTAATGACCACATATAAACTAGTAGCCACCTGAGATGCAATCTAAGAGCAGCTTCCAGCTCTCTGTTGTTCAATATTAAATTAAATTATTCTTCAGAAAAGGTCAGCCTAATATTCTCTACTGAAAGGAAGACACATAATTCAAAGTTATGGATAATAGTCCAAAATCATTTCCTTTGGCCCTGTAGATAATGTCTTGAGCTAGTTAATATTGGGAAACTAGATGATATTCATTTTTTGTTTGAATCTAGGTAGCTGAGCAGCTTAAGCACATGCTGAACTTTTATCTACTGTCTTATTTAAAATGTCTATGATGGAGATTTCTCTCTAAAGACATAATTTCCTTCTTCCGGCAATGTGTTGACTGAGTAGTTTTGAAAAATGCTCTGCATCAATTCAGGTATCTTGAGAAGGCATTAAAAATTGCTATTCTTAGTGTCCCTTTCTATGACTGAGTTGCTGTTTTCTCCCTCTACTTATACCTGTCATAATCAGCTAAATCAAATTACAGAATAATGAATAGCCAGAACCAGAACTGTTTTTGGAAGTCATACATTCTAGTTCTAAAATCTTAACATTTCTAGAATCTTCTTTATCTAATGTCTTCTGTGGTCCTATTGATCTCATCAGCTCCCTTATAAACATTTCCTTAATATTTGCCACTTTTGTCTCTATCTGTAGAGTAGAACTTGGTCTTTTTTTTTTTAAATTAATTAATTTTTTTTTTTGAGACAGATTCTCGCCCTGTCGCCTAGGCTGGAGTGCAGTGACACCATCTCGGCTCACTGCAACCTCCGCCTCCCAGGTTCAAGCAATTCTCCTTCTTCAACCTCCCGAGTAGCTGGGACTACAGGCGCGTACCACCAAGCTGGGCTAATTTTTTGTATTTTTAGTAGAGACGGGGTTTCACCATGTTAGCTAGGACGGTCTTGATCTCCTGACCTTGTGATCCGCCTGCCTCAGCCTCCCAAAGTGCTGGGATTATAGGCATGAGCCACTGCGCCTGGCCGAACTTCATCTTTTATCACCAGGAGTAGTAATGAAATTTTTTTTTTTTTTGAGACAGGGTTTCACTATGTTGCCCAGGCTGGAGTGCAGTGGCGCAATCTCGGCTCACTGCAGTCTCAACATCCCAGGCTCAAGAGATCCTCCCACCTCAGCCTCGTGAGTAGCTGACACTACAGGCACACGCCACCATGCCCAGCTAATTTTTGTATATTTTGTAGAGACGGGGTTTTGCCATGTTGCCCAGGCTGGTCTCAAACTCCTGGGCTCAAGTGATCTGCCTGCCTCGGCCTCCCAAAGTGCTAAGGATTACAGGCATGAGCCACCACACCCGGCCAGTAATGAAAATTTAAGAGCAGAAAGTGCAATATAAAATGAAAACAATTCCACTTTCCCAGATCACAATAGGAAGACAGTGATTTAATTTTTAAAGTTTAACAGGTCAAAAGTTAAAAACAGGCCAGGCACAGTGGCTCATGCCTGTAATCCCAGCACTTTGGGAGGCCAAGGTGGTGGATCACCTGAGGTCAGGAGTTCGAGACCAGCCTGGCCAACACAGCGAAACCCCATCTCTACTAAAAAAATACAAAATCAGCTGGACATGGTGGTGCATGCCTGTAATCCCAGCTACTTGGGAGGATGAGGCAGAAGAATTGCTTGAACCCAGGAGGCGGAGGTTGCAGTGAGCAGAGAATGTGCCACTGTACTCCAGCCAAGGTGACAAGAGCGAAAATCCATTTCAACAACAACAACGACAACAATAAAAGTTAAAAACAAATTTAAGGAATCTGGACAAAGCTGATTCATGAAACACAAGTAAATTCATACAATGCCCCTTTTCTATTAGATTCTAATGTGAACCTTTAGAATAAGCTCAGATTATATCTGTAAGACTCTTCCTCTCTTTTTTTTTTTAAGAAACAGGTTATCACTCTGTCACCCAGGATGGAGTACAGTTGCACAATCATAGCTCACTGTGGCCTCCAACTCTTCGGCTAGAGCAATCCTCCTGCCTCAGCCTCTGAAGCAGCTAGGACTACAAGCATATGCCACCATGCCTGGCTAATTTTTTTTTTTTGGTAGAGATGGGGGTCTCACTTTCTTGCCCAGGTTGGTGGTCTTAAACTTCTGGCCTCAAGCAATCCTTCCGCCTTGGCCTCCCAAAATCCTGAGATTAAAGATGTGAGCTACTGTGCCTGGCCAAAGACTCAATTTCTACCTTCTAGTTATCAACACAACTAAACTGTTTTTTCCTAATGACATCAGAGGAGTTACCTGTGAAATCCCAAGTACAAGGTGTACTCTGTCAGAGCAAGGTTCTCTGTTACAAGGTTGTAGTTCTGTGGAAACTTCGGCTCCTGCACAGCTGGGATCAAACAGGTTTCTTTGTCCAAACCTCAAAGAAGTTAAAAAAAAAAAAAGAGGGTAAATGTCTTGTCACAGACATCTATCTTGGTCTCCAGTCTCCTCTTACACTCATTCAATTTCCATACTGTTAGCAGTGATATCTTCTTAAAAACATATCTTGTCATATTAGTTCTTTGTCTGAATATATCTTTTGGTTTCTCACCGTCTACAGAAATACAGTTAAATCTTTTTCATGAAATCACCAAAAATTAAAAGGAATACTACTATAGATTGTTTCAAGTGATAGGCAATAGATCATTTGTATTTATTTTGTGCTTTTCTGAATTTGACTATTTGCTTTTGAGCAGTTATCATGTTTACAATTAGTATTATAAAACTGGAATGAAATATACCAAAATTAAGAGTGATTTCACTTTGAATGGTAGGACTATGAGTCATTTATTTTCTCTTCATTTCTCTGTACTGTTTTCTCCAATCCAGCCCCACCTATCTTCCTCCCTTGATCCATTTCCTCCCCAACTCAACCCCATCTACCCCTTGCCCTAGCCACATTGAGCCTCTCACCATTCCTTAGTCAAGATTTTCCATAGCTTTGTACCTTTACACTTGCTTTTCTCTCTGTATAAAGGGACCCTCTTGCTTCTTTGCCTGGTAAAACCTAACTTGTCTCTCAAGACTCAGCTATGAAGACCTCCAACTTCTGCAGAATTGATTATTTACTCCCTCCTCTGTGCTCCCATAGCTTAGCCCTATACCATATTATAATTATCAGTTAATATATCTGCCTTCTGGAGCCTTTCAAAAAGGATGAGGACTCTGCTTTATTCATTTTTATAAACTATGAATGAATGAATATGCAAGGCTGCCAAATCCAGAGAGAAGGTCTCACTAAAGTACAACATTCAAAAGCTACCAGGTGTTTTTTTTTTTCTCTCAAACATCTGTCTTTAAAAAATTCTGGCTGGGCGTGGTGGCTCACGCCTGTAATCCCAGCACTTTGAGAGGCTGAGGCGGATGGATCATGAGGTCAAGAGATCGAGACTATCCTGGCCAACATGGTGAAACTCCGTCTCTATTAAAAACACACAAAATTAGCTGGGCGTGGTGGCGCGTGCCTGTAGTCCCAGCTACTCAGGAGGCTGAGGCAGGAGAATCGCTGGAACACGGGAGGCAGAGATTGCAGTGAGCCAAGATAGCGTCACTGCACTACAGCCTGAGTGACTGACAGAGTAAGACTCCATCTCAAAAAAAAAGAAAAAAAAATCTAAATAGCTCTTGTTTCTGCCTCATCTTTTTTTGAGAAAGGAACTCTGTGAAAAAGGATAATGGAGTGAATGCTTTACACGTTACACACACACACACACACACACACACACACACAGTTTTGAGAAGCCTGGTTCTCTCCTACCTCTCATGTGTACATTTTTAATTTTTCGTTCTTCATCATTCAACTCCTTGAGGGCACAGTATGTGGGATTAAAGGTGAGGAGCCGAGAGGATCTGGGTTTGCAAAATGGCTGGCATAGCTTCAGGAGAGCAGCACCCAGATTCAGAAAGAAAGCATCTGAGGCATACATTTGGAAAAAGATTTCTGGCATCTGATTGGCCCAAATCTTGGTGCGGCCTGCATTTGCATGCAAACAGTTTCCAAGCCAGGACAAGATACAGTGTTTGGTTTCTGGAGAGAGCTGGAGTAAGTTCTTCAGCATCTGGTAGATCTTTTCGTGGAACTGAGCCATGAACTGTTCAACCAGAAAACACAACCACAGAACGTTTCACAATCCTAAGAGTTTTTATTCCCAAACCTTAGCAACTGGCAGTTTCCAAAAATATGCTAATCCTAATCTTTCCCCTCACTCTCTGTGCCTCATCCCCTAATTTGATTTTAAAATATATTTCTGGGCACTTATAAGAGATTTTCTGATCAGCTGCCCAACTGCAGATGGCATTACACGGTATTAGAGCACAGGTCTGTAAATTTTTTCTGCAAAGGGCTAGACGATAAGGATTTCTGGCATTACTTGCCATACAGTGTCTGTAGCGATTATTCAACTCTATCACTGTAGTATGAATTCAAACCAGAAACAATACATATACTAATGGGCATGGCTATGTTCAATAAACCTTTATTTACAAAAACAGGTGGCAGGCCAGATTTGGCCACTGCTAGTTTGCCATGCCTTGCCTTAGAGAGTTGTAATGATTAATGATTAGGGGACTTAAACTATCCCCAATTCAATCATTCAATGCCTCATGTTGGCCAGACCTCTACTATAATTTATGTGAAGAAGCCCAAATAGAGAGGGCATAGGTGGAGACAGGAAAAGGAAGAAAAACTGGGTTTATAAGCTAGAGTTCAGTCAAAAGACTTTCAGAGCTAAAGTTATAGCTCAGTGAGAAAAATGAGGGTTGGGGAGAAGTAGCTGTAGCAGTGCTACAGCAAAGGGTAATGAGTAGCAGCAGCTCATTCTTACCCCACACATGCTGTTCTTAGCATATGCTACAAAGAGGGGATTGTTTTTTTTTGAGACAGAGTCTTGTTCTGTCATCCAGGCCGGAGCGTGATGATGCAATCATGGCTTACTGAAGTCTTGACCTCCCAGGCTCAAGTGATCCTCCCACCTCAGCCTCCCGAGTAGGTGGGACTACAGATGCTTGCCACCATGCCCACCTAAGTTTTGTATTTTTTTGTAGAGATGGGGGTCTCACTGTGTTGCCTAGGCTGGTTTCAAATTGAACTCCTGGGCTCAAGCGATCCTCCCACCTTGGCCTCCCAAAGTGCCGGGATTACAGGCTTGAGCTACCATGCCCAGTTTTAATTTATTTATGTGATGTAAAAGCCAACTAGATCAATTTGCTTTCCCAGAGAGGCTTGAGCAGCCTTATCTGTATCTGCTTTCTGAGAAAACTCTTTTAAGATCAGGGGGCTGGGATACCCTGGTAAACAGTTCTACCTGATGGATGTTGGCCTCCTGTACTTTGATCTCCTGGGGGCTGGAACGAGATGGATTCAAAAAGTAGCCATGATTTTCTACAACACCCGGAGTCTTTAATAAGCAGGAGATACTCAGAATTACTCCCAGCAAGGTCTTCTGGTACATTTGCCCATTGGTAGGGTCCTTGGGCTGAATGTATTCTACAAAAACCTGTAAGAGAAGACAAGTTCTGCTTATTCATCTTCATGGTGAGATAAGGTGATGGGGTGGGATGGCCTCAAAACAGTTAAGTTGATACAACAACCAAGCTATCTTTTTCTTATTTTATAGGTAGTATTATAGTGTCTTCAGGATAGGGAAGCATCATGTATTACACATCTAGCTCAACTGAATACATATCATCTTTCAGACCTACCTTTGCCATATCTTTTTGCCTAGTGAAATAGAGAAGAATATCCAGATATGCATACAAAAGGATCTGACAGAGCTCTAGATCTTTTATTCGGCCCAATAAAATATCAAACACTGGAATCATGACTTCTGGAAATGTTCTAACTTCCTCATCCAATATCAAGGCTTTAATGACCTCTTCCAGAAACTCAGTTACATCTTCAAAATCTAACAGAAGACAAATGAGAGAGAAAGGAGGGCACAAGAATTTTTATATGCCTTTACACACTAGCTCTTTACTTTCAATAATTCTTTTTTTTTTTTTTTTTTTTTTTAGAGGTGGGGGTCTTCTTTTTTTGCTCAGCCTGGAGTGTAGTGGCTATTCACAGGTGTGATTATAGCACACTACAGCCTCAAACTCCTGGGCTCAAGGGATCCTTCTGCCTCAGCCTCCAGAGTAAATGGGACTACGGGGGTGTGCTACCATGCCCAGCTTTATTCTATTGGTACTCAACCTCAAAGATCAAGATGTGAGCCCTCCTCCTTAATTTATACCAGAACCATAATGGCTCTGAGACTTTCTAATGCAATTAGTGAAATTTTAAATCTGAAAATCAAAATGTAGAAGCTTACAGATCTTGTTCATGTACTCACGGGCTCCCTGGATGGCTTCTAACATCAAATCTACCAGTTGCTCATGGATGTTTTGGTCAACATAGATCTCTGGGGTGAGAACAACTGTTCGGGTATTGGACACAGTGAGGTTTCTGCACTGCACTGCAAAGGGTAGCAGGTTCTCTGGAACTTTGGTAATCTGCAAACAGCATGAAGAAAAGAGGGACTATAGTCTAACTCTGTAATCTGGAACGAAAGTAGACATAGTGAATACAATAGAAGAGACATACTGGTCTCCTGTGGATGCTTGAAAATTAATTAGAGATTCCTTCCTTGGCTTAAGGAATCATCTAACTGCCTATTTAAAATTCCAAACCTGGAAATATCCGGCTTAGCCTACTCTAATATTTACATCTCAGTGGAAATGAATTCATGAGCCCTTTTCTGATTTTTGAGACAGAGTCTCGCTCTGTCACCCAGGCTGGAGTGCAGTGGTGTGATCTCAGCTCACTGCAACCTCCACCTCCCAGGTTCAAGTGATTCTCCTGCCTCAGCCTCCTGAGTAGCTGGGATTATAAACGTGTGCCACCATGCCCGGCTAATTTTTGTATTTTCAGTAAAGGTTTTGCCATGTTGGCCAGGCTGGTCTCGAACTCCTGGCCTCATGTGATCCGCCTGCATCGGCCTCCCAAAGTGCTGGGATTACAGGAGTGAGCCACTGTGCCCAGCCTCATGAGACTTTTTTAAGGATGTGATTTCTAAAGAGGTTTTAGAGAGAATAGGAGGCACTGGTTAATTGGGGAGAAGGGTGGAACCCAAGATACGGAAAGGAGACTAAAGCTTTAGTGCATCTGATATCCAGTGTTCTAAACATACTATGACATATATAAATTGATATAAAAGCTTTAGTGTCCCTGATATTCACTTCTAGACATACTATGACATATATAAATTGAAATAAAGACTGATCCAACTCTGGCCCACATGCTGAAGTCATACCCAAGAGGACAATACAGTATTCAATGGGGATTATTCCTTTACCTCTTCCTTGGCTCTCTGGAAGCAGGAGTAAAGGTAACAAAAAATGTGCCTCTCTCCTGCATCTCGATCAGCAGAGAGATTTAGCGTTGTAGAAGAAGTCATGTTAATTAAGTGGTTGCCTGGATCTTGAAGTAATAAGCGAGCGAAGAGGGCCTATAAAGAAAGCCAAACAAAAATACTAAACTATTGCAAAATTAATCTGAGAACATTAAGATGTAAAAGGTAATTCTGACACAGGTTATTAGCAAGAATCACAGATTTGAATGTAGAGTGAAGGAGAAAAAAAGGGCCCTGTATATTTTTACTTTAGAAAATTTTAGAAAATTATGGCATATATAAAGTTATCCTAAATCAAGCCTCAAGTGTCTAGTATAGCCCCAGCATAGAGTAGGCATTAAAAGACTATTTGTTGAATGGTGCTGAGATCAGTGATTAAACTTAGATGTGAAATCTACTATTCTGTGTGATTGCTGATCTCATTCAGACTTATATAAAGATACTCCAAATGTGAAGTTAAACTGCAAGCTGTCAACTGTCTTTCCTACCAAACTTTTATTCTTTTAATGTTACTCAGGCACCTGCAAGGTACAACGCACTGTTTTGATTTTTAAAGTGCTGTGGTTTATATGTTTGTCTCCAACAAAATTCATGTTGAAATTTGATCTCCATGTGGCACTGTTGGAGGTGGGGCTAGTGGGAGGTGTCTGGGTATGGAGGCGGATCCCTCCTGAATTGCTTGGTGCTTTTCTCAAGGTGCTGAATGAGTTCTTGCTCTCACAAGACTGGATTAATTCTCATAGGAATGGACAAATTTCCTCCAGAGCGGGTTCTTATTAAGCCAGGACACCTCTCAGGTTTTCTCCTCTTTGCATGCATCCTCATGGTATGTGTCCTTTGGTGACTTCCTCCACCACATTGTGAGGCAGCACAAAAGCCCTCACCAGAGGCCAAGGACATACCCTGAATCTTCTCAGCCTGCAGAACTGTGAGCTAAATAAACTTTTCTTTATAAATTACTGCTTGGGTGTTCTTTTTTTTTTTTCGATGGGTCTTTCTTGCTCTGTCGCCCAGGCTGGAGTGCAGTCGTGTGACTATGGCTCACTGCAGCCTCTGCCTCCCAGGCTCAAGCAATCCTCCCACCTCAGCCTCCTGAGTAGCTAGGACTTCAGGTACATGCCATCACACCCAGTTAATTCTTTGTATTTTTTGTAGAAACATGGTCTTGTTATGTTGCCAGGGCTGGTAACTCCTGGCCTGGAGATCCTCCCAACTTGGCCTCCCAAAGTGCTGGGATTACAGGTGTGAGCCACTGTGCCTAGTCACAGGTATTCTTTTATAGCAACACAAAACAGACTAAGATAGAAAGGATATAAAGAAGAAAAAGTGATGGGCCTTGCCCTTAAGAACTTAAGTCTAATAGGGGAGATAAGACAAGTACATAAGAAAGCTGCAACATGAGACAGAAAGTGACAATTCCCACAAGAGATTCAGAGGCTGATTATTCTAGGTACCCAGAGGAGGGAGTAACAACTTTTATTTGGCAAGGCTTTGTAATTTTTTCTTTTTTTTTTTGAGACAGAGTCTTGCTCTGTTGTCCAGGCTGGAGTGCAGTGGTATGATCTCGGCTCATTGTAACCTCCGCCTCCTGGGTTTAAACCATTCTCCTGCCTCAGCCTCCCAAGTAGTTGGGACTACAGGCGCCCACCACCATGCCCAGCTAATTTTTTGTATTTTTAGTAGAGATGGCGTTTCACCATGTTAGCCAGATGGTCTTGATCTCCTGACCTCGTGATCCACCTGCCTCAGCCTCCCAAAGTGCTGGGATTACAGGCATGAGTCAATGTGCCTGGCCAAGGCTTTGTAATTAAGAAGGCATTTTAACTGGTTCTTAGAGGATGGGTAGATTTGGGCATGTGGCCATGGTAGATGAAAAGATTCCAAAAGAGGAACACCACAATGTTAGAGATGCACATCCAGGTTAATTGGCCTTCTACTGGTAAAAAAAAAAAAAAAAAAAAAAAAAAAGAGAGAGGGATGGACATATGGACACAAGCATAAGTTGGAGAACAGTGAGCAGAATTCAGCTGCATAGCTAATTTTTGCTAAGGGCACACATTAGGAACATAAGAATATTACCTGCTCAACATTGCTCATATCAAGCCAGTCTTGATCTTCTAGCTCTACTGCCATTTCTTCCAAATACACACAACGGCTAGGGATGCCATTCCCGCTTTTCAAGCTGGGATCACCTGGGAAATGGTTTTAATATGATAGGTTAAGGATAATGCTTCTGTTTTATACAGACAACTGATCTTGACAGCATCACTCTTGAACTGCAAATCTGACTCAAGTAATACCAGAATGATCCTGATACACAAAGCAACATCTAAAGATTCAAATCTTTTTTTTTTCCCCTCTAGTCACAGAGAATGGGATTTGTTATAAACCTAGCATCATGACATTTAAAGAGTAAATCCCAGACATTAGTACCAACCTTGGGGTTTAAACACAGACAGGGCACAGAGGGCAAACACTCTCTGATGCCTCTGAAGGCTTCCATCTGAATATTTAGGTTACCTCTGAGAAGAAAATGGGTTTGGCTACCCTTCCCATTTCCTTTTTAAGGTAGTAAAGGCAAGTAGCTATATAGTGCAGTCAGTATTGAAATGGGAACAAAAGTTAGATCTGCGTCTAAATACTGTTTTTAGGTCATACCAAAAGGTTCACTGAAATATAAACCCTGAGTTCCAGGGAGTGCAGTGAGTAGGTTTGTATCTAACCATTAGCTGTAACCAGTTTCAAAGAGCAAGCCCCTAGCCCAAGCTCAAATAGGAAGGGTAGAATAATGCTACAAGTTTGTAACTCACTGTTGTCCAGAGTAATAAGGAAGATCCTTTGGATCATGTGATTGATGTTGAGTTGCTCACATATTTCCTGCTGTGATCGGAATGAGCGGCTAATCTCAGCCACAGAGTAATCGAATTCATCCAGGCTCTCTGACACGCTATTATCCGAGTCATCTGGGCTAGCTGGGAGTTCATCTGCCAGAAAATGTATACTGTTAAATGTTACACCCCTTTAAGAGAGAACCAAGCATGCTACCAAAAATAATAAATGTAACCAAGAGGATGATAATTTCAGATGTAAAACAAGCTAATCATCTAATTAGTGAACATCTCAAGCCAGGGAAGTTAAGTATAGGGTTTTGAAATTCCTGGCTATAAATCCTACCACATTTTACAAAGCAAAAGTTTTATTTCTATCCATAATTATACTCCACACTGCCAGAAATAGCAAAGTTATCTTCTCTACAGAATCCTAGTGAACAAAGAATTACCTAATAGATCAAAATGCCTTTAATTATTTTAAATGTATGGCTTTTCTCCCTGATTTTAAGAGATCACATTTGTTTTAATAGTTCTTAACTGTACAGAAAAATATAGTATAGAAAGTCTCCTGAACCAATTCCCTAAAGACACTTAACAGTGTTCAAGAATTTTTTTCTTTTCTGGTGCTAATATTCATTACTATCTTTTTAATTTTTTTAAAAAATGGGATACTATACATAGCTCTTTTCAGCTTGCCTTTTAATCAGCACCAACACCTTTCCCTGTTAGGCCATTTAGAGGCCTACCTCACTCTTTTTAATAGCTGTATTGTATCACATCTTTTGCATGCCCTGTGGTTTATGTAGCTACTTTTCAACTGATGAACAATAGGGTTGTTTCTAATATTTCATGATTTTAAATACTGCACTGAATACAACTTAACTCTTTTTGTTTACTTGTATGAGTATTTCTATAGGATAAATTCACAGTAGCAGAACTGCTGGATCAAAGAGCTTGAACATTTAAAAAGTTAACATTTACTGCCTGGCACGGTGGCTCACACCTGTAATCCCAGCACTTTGGGAGGCTGAGGCGGGCAGATCACGAGGTCAGGAGATCGAGACCATCCTGGCTAACATGGTGAAACCCCATCCCTACTAATACAAAAAATTAGCCGGGCGTGGTGGCACACACCTGTAGTCCCAGCTACTCGGGAGGCTGAGGCAGGAGAATTGCTTAAACCCGGGAGGCAGAGGTTGCACTGCACTCCAGCCTCGGTGACAGAGCAAGACTTCGTCTCAAAAAAAAAAAAAAAAAAAAAAAAGTTAACATTTACTACCAAGTTACCCTCAAAGAGACTGTCTGATTTACATGCAAACCCAACAGTATATGAGAGAGTGCCTGTTTGAATCTTCACAAATTTCATAGGTAAAAAAACTATTTAATGGTTGTTTTAATTGGCACTTCTCTAATGATTGATGAGAATAAATTTTTTAATCATTTGGTTATAAGTTGCATGTCACATCTTTTGTACCTTTTTATTCTTTCTTGTTATTTTTTTCTTACTGATGAAATTCCTTCGATTTTTTTTTTTTTTTAAACTTCTGTCCTCAAAATCTGCTCCCATCCTTTGATTTTTTTTTTTTTTTTTTTTGAGATGGAGTCTCACTCTGTCGCCCAGGCTGGAGTGCAGTGGTGTGATCTCGGCTCACCGCAACCTCTACCTCCCAGGTTCAAGTGATTCTCCTGCCTCAGCCAAGTAGCTGGGACTACAGGCGCCCACGACCACGCCCGGCTAATTTTTGTATTTTTAGTAGAGATGGGGTTTCACCATGTTGGCCAGGCTGGTCTCAAACTCCTGACCTCAGGTGATCCGCCCACCTTGGCCTCCCAGAGTGCTGGGATTATAGGCGCCTGTCATCATGCCCGACTAATTTTTGTGTTTTTAGTAGAGACGGGGTTTTGTCATGTTGGCCAGGCTGGTCTCGAACTCCTGACCTCCGGTGATCTGCCCACCTAGGCCTCCCAAGGAGCTGGGATTACAGGCGCGAGCCACTGTGCCCAGCCCCATCATTCATGTTGAATGACTACATAAAAGTAGTGTTATTCACTATATGCCACATATGAGTCTATACCTACTTTTCTCTATTGACAGAATGGTTACTCTGAAAGTCCAGGTAAAACTCTCAAAGTAAGAGTTGTTTCAGTGTGGTGAGTATAAGCTCAACATAGGAAGCCAAAGGTTTTGGCAAAGTACTAATTGCTAGTGGAAACAGGTTGGACCTGGTAGCATGATAAACTCAGTGTAAACAAACTAGGATGATGAGGTGCCAAAATAGTAACAGAAGGGCATGTGCCTTCAATGCTCCCAACTCTAGCCAGATTTATGTCTGTTTATAGCCAGAAGGACAAGCGTTCTGTTGCTCAGCTGCTATACTGTTGAGTTTTTCTCTGACCTCCAATGGTGACAGAAGCTAAGAATCTGTTTAGCAAAATTTCCCTCAACCACATACTCATAAATCATACTTTCTCATTCCTTATTTTTCCTATTTTTCACTCTGCTTTTTCCCCTACAATCTTCTAAACCAGAGTTTCCCATTCTGGCCCCGTATCATAGAAATCTGGGAGAGATTTCAGAGACTGAAAATACCATGTTAAAAAAAATCAACATTGATTTTGTTTTTCCCTTGCATCAATCACTCATCTGTCTTGCCTTTACCTCTTTTTTCTTCAGCCCTTTCTAACTGAAAGGCCAAAAGTCAGCTATGCACCTGAGTGTTTTTTTTTTTAAATAAACAAAATAAAGGGAAAATGCAAACACTTCTCCTTCTCTCAAAAGAAAAACACTATTATTCTTTTCGGAGAGAGGAGAAGGGGAGCAATTTCTGGTTTGAAAGATTGTGAATATCTTCAGAAGACTAACATATTTGAGAAAAATCCTAATTCTTCTAGTGTATATGTCTCCTTATAGGAGGAAGCTGGACTTGATCTTAAATTCAGTGCCTGAAAGAAAACCGTTTTTTTCTGATTAGTGAGATGTTATTCTGATGTTTTTCATAGTAAGGCTAAGGATCAGATTTTTTAAAAAAGTCTGTCCTAACACGACTAAGCTACAAATGATGCCACTCATCGGAACAGAAGAAGCACTTTGCTTGGGAGGGCCTTTGAAGTGCTGAGCTTAAGAACAAGTCTCATTTGCCTACAGGTCAAAAAGCTTTTATAGTTCTTCCTTTTACATCTACTTTCTATAGCTGCACATGACTTGCTTTCTACACCTACACTTACCACCTCTGTGTCCCATGTTAAAAACATTTATTTAAATAGCTTTTACTAGGTGATTTTTTTTTCTTTTAAAGAAAACAGCCTGACAGCTTTGGGATCACGACTGGCATCTGTTACTATGGAACCACCTGTTATCTGGTCTCTTTTTGTACAGTGGAGAGGACAGCGGAGGGGAGGGACTCACAACAAAACCAACAACAAAAGCAAACAAACAAAAAACCCCAATTTCTGCTCTAAACAAACAAACAAAAACCAACTTTTGTTCCAAACTTAAATTCCAATTGCAATTAAGGACTCAAAGAATACTTAATTTCGGAAGACCCCATTCTAGGTCATCTTATTTGCTGCTATTGGCTCCTCCACTTACCAGATTGTTGCTTCAGCTGCTCTTTTTGGATTGCCGCAAACTGTTTGGCATCAGCCAGGGAGCCAAAAAGAGCAGCAAAGGGGTTACTTGAGATGTTGTTGTTATTCTCCTGGTCTGTCATTTCACTTTAAGGTATCCTCCATCCAGACCTAGTGGGAGAGGCTGTTCAAAGGACAGGTATTAGACACAAGAGGGCAGATGACACAATAGCTGTAATATACCTGTGGTTGTTTCTTTTCCCATTTCTCAAATACAATACATTTTAAAATACTTTGGGTTAAGATTTTCCAATTCCTGTCCCCAAACTCAAAACATTTTTGGCAAAATGGTTACAAACCTACCAGCTGGACTCGGTGGCTTGATTTGTAGATAGCTGAAACTAAAAAGTCTAAAACATGTTCAGCTGGAATGCATTAATCTGTTGATATGCTTTTATTTGCAATACCTTTAAGAAAATAGGTTAAGTAGAAAGTATTATTGGAGTCAAAGAGAGAACTCACCTACTAATTGTAATAACAATGTGGCACTGAAAAATAATAAGACAAGAATTATGGATTTCCCAAGAATTAAGCTGGCAGTCTAGTTCTCATTCACTGGAGTGAGGACAAGGCACTTCTATGACTTAGGGCTGGGGATGGATATTTCTCAGCTACATATAAATTAAGTAAAAGCCCATATCTTAGATTTGGACTCTGGCAAATCAGGACTGGAAGCAGTTCAGCTGTATGTTGTGGGTTTTTAACATAGATTAAGCAATCTATTTATTTCTAGGCTTAAAAATACTGATATTTCTTCCACTAAAAATTAAATGGTCTTTGCTTCATGCTATATCTAACCTTCACTGTTTACCTGATTTCTTAAAATAATACTGAAGAAACACGAATTCCAACGGTCAGGTCTACTGTGTAATATGAAATATAGATACCTCAAAAGTGTTTAGTAGAGCTGGCTGAGCCTGCATTCACACTCTTCTGATTACATTTCCTCATTCAAGACCAAGTGAACTCAGTGGCACAACAGAATAAGCAGGGCTCCCTGAAAGGCTTTCTCCCCTTTCTGAAATTTTAAGGCCATGACATAGAAATATTAAATACAACCCTGAAAAGGGTGGGAAGAGACAAAGGGTATGAATGTTTTGTTCATAAGGATCTTGAACTGCTATAAGGACAGAGACCTTAGAAACAGCGGGAGTAGGGGTACAAAGGAAGAAAAAAAGAACATTTGGTCTACCTTTAGTTTATTGAGGCAAGACTCCTCACAGGATCATATCAACAAAAGCTAATGTGGGCCAGGTGCAGTGGCTCATGCCTGCAATCCCAGCACCCTGGGAGGCTGAGGCAGGTGGATCACCTGAGGTCAGGAGTTCAAGACCAGCCTGGCCAACATGGTGAAACCCCATCTCTACTAAAACACAAAAATTAGGCAGGCATGGCGGCAGGTGCCTGTAATCCCAGCTACTTGGGAGGCAGGAGGCTGAGGCAGGAGAATTGCTTGGACTCGGGAGGCAGAGGTTGCAGAGAGCTGAGATTGTGCCACTGCACTTCAACCTGGGTGACAGAGTGAGACTTCGTCTCAAAAAAAAGAAAAAAAAAAAAAAGAAAAGCTAATGTGGTCGAAAAAGTTACCCTTATTTACCAGAGAAAGAGATTATTTATAACATTTCTTGACAATTCTGAGGCATCTTCAGCACTTGCTTCATGCTCCTCTGCCATTTTTTCCACACAAGAGCTAAAGGCTAATTAGCTGTAATGATTTAGGCAGTCTAGTCTCCTCTCAGTGCAGCTCAAAGCTTTACTGCTTCAAGGAACTGAACTGTTATTTGGATTTTTAGTAGAGACGGGGTATCACCATGTTGGCCAGGATGGTCTCGAACTCCTGACCTCAAGTGATCCTCCCACCTCGGCCTCCCAAAGTGCTGGAATTATAGGCATGAGTCACTGCGCCTGGCCTTCTGTATTTTATTTTTTGCTATGTATATTTCAGTAAGCTTAATAATGCAAAAAAAAGGGAAAGATACCATATTTAGTATTGAAATTAATGAGAGGGATTTTCCCCATGTAATTACTGCACAAGTTTAATTATTACCTGTAGTTAATGTAAAAACACCAAGAATTGTCTTATTGTTAGCTGACCACCATTCTACTTCCATCCTAAAATACCTCAAATTCCAGAGGAATGCAAAAAGTATATTGAGCTCTTGTTATTTCTCTCTCTAAAACATCACATTCATTTTTTTCCTTTGGGTATCCACTCCACTCAATCCAGAAGAGGCTGACCAGTTCAGAAGGGGTTGACCTCACCCACTAGCCCCAGGAATGAACATACAAGTCTGGCCAGGCTAAAAAGAATACAGCATTTTCCGGCCAAAGCAATTGATCCAGGAGTGGGCACAAGACACTATGGAGGCCTAACAGAGTCAATGAATACCAGCTTCAGGGCTTCAGCTGAATCTACGGAAAAGTGAGTTTTTTCCTGATTGAGTTGATAAGCCGGTAAGATAAGAGTTGCCATCTTTACACCATTTAGAAAAGGCCTAGCCTAAAACCAAGCCAACATACACTAGAAAATAGAATTGAGAGATGGAAAGATAAGTCTGGACTTTTCAGTTATAAAAACCAATAAAATTTCCCTAAATGCCTAAACCAGTTTGATGTTTTTTAAAACACAACTGAAAAGTGTCCAGATTATTACAAAGGACATGCATCACCTGCAACACGTAAGCAGAAAGGAAGCTGAAAGCCAGGAATATAGGACATATGACAGAGAAGCTCTTAAGACTATCAAGAAGGCCGGGCACAGTGGTTCATGCTTATGATCCCAGCACTTTGGGAGGCCAAGGCGGGCAGATCATGAGGTCAGGAGTTCAAGACCAGCCTGACCAACATGGTGAAACCCCATCTCTACTTAAAACACACAAAAAATTAGCCAGGCATGGTGGCGTGCACCTGGAATCCCAGCTACTCAGGAGGCTGAGGCAGGAGAATCGCTTGAACCTGGGAGGCGGAGGTTGCAGTGAGACAAGATCGTGCCACTGCACTCCAGCCTGGGCAACAGAGGGAAACTGTCTCAAACAAACAAAAAGACTATCAAGAGAAACAAAAAGAATTTATCACCATAAACTGCATTACTTCCTTCTTTCTCAATACTATACTGTTGCACTGTATAAAGAAACTAGCTTTCTACATTTTACCTCTATTTTTACTAGGATTTTAAACTTTCTGCATTGTATTTCTAAGCAGATCTTCTACATTGCTAGGCTGTAAGCTCTTCTGATTACATGTTCATATCTGATTATTCTTTCTTCTGTGTCTGGCATTATACATCACAATCACAAAATCCTAAATAAGTAGTTATTGAATGGCTTCAATCTTACATGTAGTTCTTTCTGAACTCCTTGTAATCAACAGCATCACCCATGACCCTACTTCAAGGTAAGGGCTTTACTACTTGTCTTAGGTTGCAGTGGAAGGTCAAGCTACCAGGCTAGACACTGGTTCTTTGGTATCTTGGCATGTGTAGAATGGTGGATGGAAATAAGTCTCTGTTGTCATCTCTACTATCTGTGAAAAACAAAAAGGTTCTCACCTACCTTTCACTAAGCTCATCTTTTTCACACGTACGTCAAATCTGTGCACAAACTTTTTTTCATTAAAAAAGGGCTAAAACTGTGTAGTCACTTATAGAAAAATTTTACAGGAAAAAGGAGGACTGATCACTTGATGAGAACCTTTGTGGAGATGCCAGTTTAGATTTGTTCAATGGACTTACCAAAGTAAGAGTACCCAGATAATCACCCACTCTAAAGGTCCGATAAAATGAAACCTAAATATTTTGTTTAATATTCAATAATGTCACTCGGGATTTATAATCTCCTATTTTCAGGGCCGGGCGCAGTAGGTCATGCCTGTAATCCCAGCACTTTGGGAGGCCAAGGCAGACAGATCACTTGAAGTCAGGAGTTTGAGACCAGCCTGGCCAATGTGGTGAAACCCCATCTCCACTAAAAGCGATTACAGGCGCATACCACCACACCTTAGCCAGGCTGTAATCCCACTACTTGGGAGGCTGCGGCAGGAGAATCACTTTTAAACTGGGAGATGGAGGTTGCCGTGAGCTGAGATTGTGCCACTGCACTCCAGAGCAGAGCCTGGGTGACAGAGCCAGACTCTGTCTCAAAAAAAAAAAAAAAAAAAAAAAAAAATAAAAAATATATATATATATATATACACACACACACACATACACACACACACACACATATATATACACACATATATGTATGTACTTTTTTTCCTATTTTCAACTGCCATACAGAGATACAACACTATCCTGTTGTCAGACACTTTGGGATGTTACAGCTACCAACCTTAGAAGCTTTTGGATTTGATTCTTTTAAAATATATCCTCCCTGAAAACAAGTTTCACTCTGATATACTTGCTGCAAAGATCTGTATCTATAATAGCTGTCCTACAAAATTCTGTCACTTCCTCCTGACACAAGCTTTTGTTTATGAATAGTACCACTAATCCTTTAAGACCATTGTCAGCTCTCATGAACACACAAGTGTGTTAACATCAGACTTGGTATTGTTTTTCAACAGAAATATCTGGAACACTTTGTAAAACTGGGATCGTCAAAATCAAGCTCTATCAAATCATACTCCCATAAGGTCTGTGTCCTGGCAAATAATACATATATCAATTTAAAATAGAAATTAAAATATCAATTTAAAATAGAAATTAAGAAACAATTTTCGTTGTCGTATGTTTCACCTAACACTATCAGGCCATGCTAATGTGGCAACAAATTCCATCAACACATCTATCTGCAGCCTAGAAGGATCTCAAGTCAAAAAGCAGACAGCAGTCCTTCTTGGATCCCATTTTATCGCAGGTGGGCTTCCACGTGAGACCAAAACAGTAAATGACAGCGAGACTAAACACATGCTTGCTGTCAGGGCATAAAACTGATCCTAAAAGGAAGGCTCATCAAATATAAGGTCATGAGGCACGGTCACTCAATTTTAGAAGTGTCTTCTAAACCCAAGGAAACATGAAGCAGAGTGCCCCAAGAGTTATCTGTGGTGAACTCATCACCTGCCTTAAGAAATATCAACACCCTGACGTATGCATTGAACTGGTTTGCTTACGACTCGCGATTAATCTTATCTTCTTGGCATCTGCCTATTTGTTATCTACTCTTTATATTTTATCCTTCCATGTTCCATAAGGGATTCGCGGGAAGGAGGGAGATCCACCCGCCCGGGGCACGTTCTAGAGAAAGTTAAGTCAAAAGATAATGCAATGATAGCGCTCTGGCCTCTTCCAGGAGGGGCTTGGCAAAGATGGGGACAGAAATGTACAAAGAGACATCAGAAGCTGGGGCACTGTAAGGGGTTCCAAATCAGACAGGGTCGAAGTTCAAGAAGGAGAAGGTCCCTGGTTAGGAAAGCACAGGAGAAAGAATTTGGAGAAGATAAGAGTGAACAGGCTAAGTCGCATTGGACCAGCAGAAAACATCACAACGCAAAGTCAACGACCCCGTCCCCTGAAGCTATTGCCTGCCTTACCAGAGCCTGAAGTGCCAGCAGCGACGACACGACAGAAACTCAGCGGCCGAAAGCCTCTCACTTCCGACTCAGCACAGCAACCGGAAGTTACGTCATCAACAAGCGCCGGGGCATGTGGAAGTTCATCTCCGCGCCGGAAGCACGGTGTGCAGGCTCACCCGGGGGACCGGCGAGCAAATAGTCCTACAGCGCATGCGCTAGCTTGTTAGCGGCGGGCTGGAGGCGGGCCGGAAGTGGCAAGAAGTGGCTTTGGCATCGGATTGTGGGGGCTGGAGTTGGGCCACCTGGCAGTGCGCTTTGGAGTATAGAATATGAGGCTGGGTTTTGGAAATCAGCGTACCGAGGGCAGATAAAACTCTGTGATCCCCGGCTCTGCTCGCAACCTCTGTTGGGGGTCTGCTCTCTTATTTTCCCACCAGTCCTAGACCTTTTTGAAGCAGCTTCTGTTACTCTCTATTATTCAAAGGGATAACACTAACAGCAATAACAACTACAAGTTTGTTGTTATTGTTGTGCTGTCTTTGGAGCAATCTTTGGAGTGTGCTATCTTTGATTGGATTTCAGTTTTCTTATCTGTAAAGTGGAGACAGTATACATCCTACAAGGTTGTTTTGAGATACACATAGATGGCCAGGCACAGTGGCTCACGCCTGTAGTCCCAGCACTTTGGGAGGCTGAGACGGGCAGGTCACGAGGGCAAGAGATCGGGATACACATAAATAATAGAAGCAGCATAATTTTCAAGAGTTAAAAGCGCTGTGCAAGTGAAAATTCACAGATTGAGAGAAAATAGTTGCAACTCATATATCTGATAAAGGATTCATCTCTAGAATATATAAAGAACTACAAGAACGAAAAACCCCCAAACAGTTCAGTTCAAAAAAGAGCAAAGGACTTGAATAGACATTTCTCCAAAGAAGATACATTCCAAGAGAATGACTATCCACTTGGTATCTGTGGGGGATTTGTTTCAGGACCCCCTTGGGTACCAAAATCCAAGGATGCTCAAGTTCCTTACATAAAATGATGCAGTATTTGCATATAACCTATGCACATCCTCCTGTGTCATCCTAGAGATGACTAAGTCATCTCTAGATCACTTATAATACCTAATACAACATAAATCTAAATAGTGTTGTATTGTTTAGGGAATAATGACAAAAAGTCTGTACATGTTCAATACAGATGAAATTTGTTTTGGAATATTTCCAATTCATGGTTGGTTGAAGCCACAGATGCAGAGCCCACAGATATGGAAGGCCAACTGTACAAATGGTGGATAAGCATATGAAAGAGTGCTCAACATCACTAGTCTTTAGGGAAATGAAAATAAAAATCATGAGATACCACTTAATACCTACTAGGATGGCAACTATAAAAAAAAGGAAAGTAACTGTTGGCAGATGTGGAGAAATTGAAACCCTATGCGTTGCTGATGGCAATGTTAAATAGTCCAGACTTTTTGGAAAAACAGTTTGATGATTCCTCAAAATGTTAAACATAGTATAACCACATGATCAAGCAATTCCGCTTTGATATAGATGTTCAAAATAACTGAAAGCAGGAACTCAGATACTTGTATACATATATTTACAGTAGCATTATTCATAATAACCAAAAGGTAGAAATAACCCAGAATGTTCATTAACAGATGAATGCATAAACAAAATATGGTATATAGCTACAGATGACTTATTCAGCCTTGAAAAAGAATGAAGTTCTGATACATGCTGAAACATTGATGAACCTTGAAAACGTTATGCTAAGTGAAACGAGCCAGACAGAAAGGACTAAATAGTGTATGATTCAATTTATATGTGGTACACAGAATAGGCACATTCCTTGAGAGAGAAAGTATAATAGAGGTCACCAGGGATTGGAGGGAGAGGCGAATGGGAGTTATTGTCTAATGGGTACCAAGTTTCTGTTTAGGAGGATGAAAAAGTTCTGAAATGGGTACTGATGATGGCTACACATTGTGGATATATTTAATGCCATTGAATGGTACACTTAAAAATAGTTAAAATGGGGTTGGGTGCAGTGGCTCATGCCTGTAATTCCAGCACTATGGGAAGCCGAGGTGGACAGATCACTTGAAGTCAGGAGTTCGAGACCAGCCTGGTCAACATGGTGAAACCCTGTCTCTACTAAGAATACAAAAATTAGCTGAGCATGTTGATGTGCGCCTGTAACCTCAGCTACTTGGGAGGCTGAGGCAGGAGAATCACTTGAACTTGGGAGGCAGAGGTTGCAGTGAGCCGAGATCGTGCCACTGCACTAGAGTGCCTGGATGACAGAGTGAGACTCTGTCTCAAAAAAAAAAAAAAAAAAAAGGTTAAAATGGTAAATTTTAGGTTATATATCTTTTACCACACACACACACACAAAGCCCTGGGCAATCTTTGTGTGCCTACCACTGTTCTAGTTCCTAAGGATACCATGGTGAAAAAACATAAGTCTTTTCCTTCTTGGAGCTTATAATCTGGCAAGTGGGGTTGTAACAGCATTTAAAATTAATGGACACAAAATGAATCATTCAATAATATTTCTGGAATAACTGGGTAACTATCTGTATTTAAAGTTGGTTACTACATTAGATCTCATGCTAAAATCAATTCGAGATGGGTCAAGGATATAAATGCATAAAATAAAACCATAAAAATGCTAGAGGAATTCATGGGGGAACTTTTAAAAAAGGATAATTTTAAAATGGAGGAAGACTTTCTAAATATGAAACGTAACCTCGAGGCCATAGGAGACCAGTGAATTATACTACATGCAAATAATTGTAAAGTGTGCGTGAAAAACTAACCAATGTGTTTTTTTAAGCAAAGTTAAAAAACACATAAAGTTGGAAAAAGACTTGCAACTAATATCACAAAAGACCTAGTTTCCCAAATATGTAAGGGGTTAGTGTAAGTCAATAAGAAAAAGACCAAAGATGTGAACTTATGTATCATGAGAAGGAAAAACAAATGGTTTACTCCAGTTTTTTTTTTTTTTTTTTTTTTTTGAGACGGAGTTTCACTCTTGTTGTCCAGGCTAGAGTGCAATGGTGCAATCTTAGCTCACTGCAGCCTCCACCTCCCAGGTTCAAGCAATTCTCCTGCCTCAGCCTCCTGAGTAGCTGGGTTTACAGGCACCCACCACCACATCCAGCTAATTTTTTGTATTTTTAGTAGAGACAGGGTTTTGCCATGTTGGCTGGGCTGGTCTCAAACTACTGGCCTCAGGTGATCCACGCGCCTTGGCCTCCCGAAGTGTTGGGATTACAGGTGTGAGCCACCACACCTAGCCTCCAATTTTTAATAAGAAAAATGTAAACTAAAATTATAGTGAGAAGCCATTCAGGTTGGCATGATTCAAAAGTTTAATAATACACTGTTGGAACATGTATGGAGTAACAGGCACTTTTGTTTGTTGTTATTGGTAGTGTATATTGGTACAACCTGGCTGGGCACAGTGGCTCACACTTGTAATCCCAGCACTTTGGGAGGATGAGATGGGAGGATCACTTGACCCCAAGAGTTTGAGACTGGCCTGGGCAACATAGTGAGACCCTGTCTCTATAAAAAAAATTAAACAATTAGCTGGATATTGTGGCACACGCCTGAAATCTCAGCTACTCAGGAGGCTGAGGTGGGAGGATTGCTTGAGCCTGGGCAGTCGAGGCTGCAGTGAGCCAATGTTGTGCCACTGCACTCCAGCCTTAGCAACAGAGCAAGACCCTGTCATATATATGTATATGTGTATATACGCATATGTGTATATGCGTATATACGCATATATGTGTATATGCGTATATACGCATATATGTGTATATGCGTATATACACATATACGTATATGTGTATATATGCATATATGTATATGTGTATATGTGTATATATGCATATATGTATATGTGTATATATGCATATATGTATATATGTATATATGTGTATATATGTATATATGCATATATGTATATGTGTATATATGTATATATGCATATATGTATATGTGTATATATGTATATGTGTATATACACTTGTGTGTGTGTATGTGTTTACAACTGCTATTTGGCAATAGTTAATAAAATTACAAATGCAAATACAAGTGCCTAACAATTCAATTTATTTGTGTTTGTTACAAATAGTCTTATGTATGTTCAAAATCACATTTATTGTTAGAGTTAAAACCATAAAACTGTAAAAAGTATAAAAAGAAGACAGGAGAAAATCTTTGTAACTGTGGGTTTCGTAAAGATTTATTAGACATGATACCAAAAGCACAATATATAGAAGAAAAAATCAGTAAAATGTACTTCAAAATTCAAACCTTTTGCACTTCAAAAGACACCATTAAGAAAAACAAACCACAGATTGGTAGAAAATATTTCCAAATCATATATCTGATAAAGGACTTATATCAAAAACATATGCAACCCAATAGTAAGAAGACAAACAAATAAGTCAACTTAAAAATGGGCAAAAGATTTGATAGACATTTCACTAAAAATATATGAATGGTTAATAAACACATGACAGGACACTCAGCATGGTTAGTATCTAGGGAAATGCAAATTAAGGCCATAATAAAATACCATATTAAATCCATAGAATGGCTATATTAAAATACAGTTACGGGCCTGGTGTGGTGGCTCACACCTGTAATCCCAGCACTTTGGGAGGTCGAGGAGGGTGGATCGCCTGAGGTCAGGAATTGGAGACCAGCCTGGCCAACAGGATGAAACCCTGTCTCTACTAAGTACACAAATACTAAATACACAAATACTAAATACACAAAAAATGAGCTGGGCGTGGTGGCATGTGCCTGTAGTCTCAGCTACTCGGGAGGCCGAGGCAAGAGAATTGCTTGAACCCAGGAGGTGGAGGTTGCAGTGAGCTGAGATCGCGCCACTGTACTCCAGCCTGGGCCACACAGCAAGATTCCACTTAAAAAAAAAAAAAGAAAAGAAAAGAAAAAAAAGAAAATGTCCTAAAGCTGGATTATGGTAATGGCTGTATAATTAGTTAAATTTACTAAAAATTTCTGAGAACAGGTGAAATCACTTAAGATGGGTGGATTTTATGGCATGTAAATTATGCTTCAATGCAATTATTTTTAAAAATGATATTTATACAATGTTAGTCATTGCAGAATTGTTGTAAGAGCAAAAGATTGGAACCAACTACCAACTTAAATATCCACTGATAGATAACAGGTTAAATAACTCATAGTCTATTTGTACAATATGGCTGCATTAAAAAGGAGTTCTTCATATAATGGTATGCAATAATCTCACAAGATGTATAGTTTGATATCATTTGTCTAAAAGATAGGGGAAGGGAGGATAATATGTACTTGAGAATGTGCTCATATATGCCTAGAATACCTCCAGAGAGATATATAAGAAACTGGTTTTAAGACCGGGCATGGTGGCTCACACCTGTAATCCCAGCACTTTGGGAGGCTGAGGCGGGCGGATCACTTGAGGTCAGGAGTTCGAGACCAGCTTGGCCAACAGAGCGAAACCCTGTCTCTACTAAAAATACAAAAATTAGCCAGGTGTGGTAGTGTGTGCCTGTAATCCCAGCTGCCCGGGAGGCTGAGGCAGGAGAATCGCTTGAACCCAGGAGGCAGAGGTTGCAGTGAGCCGAGATGGTGCCACTGCACTTCAGCCTGGGTGACAGAGCAAGACTGTCTCAAAAAAAAAAAAAAAAAAAAAAGAGAAACTAATTTGTCGCTGAAGAGGGCAACAGGGTCACTGGGTAGCAGGGGATGGCGGTGGAGGGAGATCTTTCACTGAATATTTGAGCCATGTGAATTATAACCTATACAAAAACGAAATAAACATTACAACACAAAAAATTATGTTCAAATCCAGGGGGTTATTTGATCTTTTCATTTTTCTTTTACAATTTTCCCCAATAGGTGGCGCTTCTGAAACACAGTATTTGTTTTTATTTTTATTTTATTTGAGAAACCCCCAAATTTGCTCTGATGGCCTTTCTTCTCCATTTGTCATCTCTGGGAACCTTGAGTCTAGATTTAGGGCTGAAAGTCTCTCTGCTAGGAGCTTTCCAAAATGCATTGCTTTGATTCTGGGAACTGAATAGGAGGAGAACACCTGGACTGAAAAAAGAAAAATTGCAATTTGTTCAAAAAAACCAAATAATGCTTTCAACCCTGTCTTCCTGATAGAAACTTCAGATAGATTAATTAAATCATAACTTCTGACTGATTGATTTATTGATTGGAAGGTTAATATGGGTTAGTGGTTCTTAACTAAGGGTGATTTTGCCCTGGAGGTGATGTTTGGACACATTTGGTAATGTCTGGACACATTTTTGATTGTCACACTGGACAATCTACCAGCATCTGGTGGAGAGAGGCCAGGGATGCTTCCATAACTCCTACAATGCACAGGCTAGCCCCTCATCACAAATAATTAATTAGCCCAAAATGTTAATAGTGTAGATAATGAGAAATTCGAATGTAGGTTAAGATTAATATTCAGCATCTCTATGGCTTGAGGCCCTGCTCTGACAGGATTTACAGATACATAAAATTCATATTTTCCTAGGCCAAGACAATCAGTATGGCCCCAGAATTTTTAGAAAAGAGTACCCCAAACCACGTCCCAATCCCTGATCCCCAGAGTCTGATGCTTATAGCCGCTTAGGGAAGGGAGCTAGACTTAGAAGCAATTGGGAGGGCAGTTGATGCAAGGGTCCTTTATTAGAATTGGCATTGAAGAACCCACCTACTCTGAGTCGTGAGTTCAATTCCTCCTCAACTGGTTTCCTTGAAGGTGGCTGTACTGGTCATCTTCTCGATCCTTGAGGGGCTGGAAAGGACAGCACAATCATAAGTCATTTTTTCCATCCTCTATTAATTAATTTGATGCATGTTTATTGAATGTTTTTTATATGTGAGAATTTGGAGTGGGTACTTCATGGTCCTGAGGATGGAAAGAGGACAAGGAGATGGAGGCTCTGTCTTTTTTCTTTTTTTTCTCTCTCTTTTTTTTTTTTGAGACGGAGTCTTGCTCTGTTGCCCAGGCTGGAGTGCAGTGGCGCAATCGCAGCTCACTGCAACCTCGACCTCCTGGGTTCAAGTGGTCCTCCTGCCTCAGCCTCCTGAGTAGCTGGGACTACAGGTGCGCGCCTCCACGCCTGGTTAATTTTTTTTGTATTTTTAGTAGAGACAGACTTTCATCATGTTGGCCAGGCTTGTCTCGAATTCCTGACCTCAGGTGATTCACCTGTTTTGGCTTCCCAAAGTGCTGGGATTACAGGCATGAGCCATGGCCTGTCTACAGTGAGTGCCCGGCCTGTCGAGAGTTTCTTCATGTGTCCCTCTCAGTGTGTTCTTCAACTTGTGCTCACTAGATCCTGACCTCAGTCTCTGTCAATCCTTCTCTTTAGTTCATTTATTCTACCCAAACTGATCTCATCATCTGGTATGCTGTTAGCAGTTTCTTACCTGTATAGGATCTTCCAAATAACATGCCCCTCAATCCCAAAGATTTACCCCCACTAATTACAGCAATGTCTCTTTTATTCTTCATCCCCTTACCTGGTAGAGCTGGTCATTGGGCAACAGAGTCTGCTTGTCTGAAGCTGCACAAAAAAGAAACAGAATCCACACAAGGTAGAATGCATAATAAATTGGGTTATATTCACAAAATGGAATACTAAATAACAATAAGAGTTTTATATACACACAAGAGTATGGATAAAGCACATAAACATGTTGTTGAGTGAAAGAAGCTACTCACAAGAATACTTAGTATATGAGTCCATTTACGTAAAGAACAAAAACAAGCAAAGTTAATCCTTGTTGTTAGAAGTCAGGACAATGCTCACTCTTGAGGATGGGTAGTGGCTGGAAGTGACCACAGGAGGGGCTTCAATGGCATTGGTAATATTGTCTTTCTTAAATTATGTGCTGGCTGCATGGGTGTATTTGCTCTGTGAATTTTTTTTTGAGCTGTATGCTTGTGATTCACTTTTCTGTATGTAAGGGTTTACTTAAAATAGTTTTTTTTTTTTTTTTTGAGACGGAGTCTTGCTCTGTCGCCCAGGCTGGAGTGCAGTGGCACGATCTCGGCTCATGCAAGCTCCGCCTCCCTGGTTCATGCCATTCTCCTGCCTCAACCTCCAGAGTAGCTGGGACTACAGGCACCCGCCACCACGCCCGGCTAATTTTTTGTATTTTTAGTAAAGACGGGGTTTCACCGTGCTAGCCAGGATGGTCTCGATCTCCTGACCTCGTGATCTGCCCGCCTCGGCCTCCCAAAGTGTTGTGATTACAGGCGTGAGCCACTGCGCCTGTTTTTTTTTTTTTTTTTTTTTTTTTTTTCACAGAGGGAGTTGTATCTTGAGACCGGTGAACACGCTGTGATAACACCAAGTATCCTTTTCTCCTGTCTCAGAGAAATACAGCCTCACCCAACTATGCACACTAGCAAGAGGCACCAACTGTCTCTTCTATTGGGTACATAATGGTAGGAGGAAAGCTGAGGGTCTCAGGTGGTCCCATCTCTCATCTAAGAGCATTCTTTTACCTCTCGACTGGCGAACTCCATCCTGTCCAGCAATGAAGTAGACCCCAACAGCAAGGACGAAAATGCTGACGATTTCAGCAAAGAGAAAGCCAGATATGGTGGCTGCATTTAGTTCAATGCAGTTCTGACACACTGCAGGGAAAAGGAGAGACAAACCTTCAGGTTGCGAAAGTTGTTTTTCCTGGTTCGTTTTCTCCTGCCTATCTGCAATAATGCCGCTGTGGAGGGCAGCAGGCTTTTCCTCTGTGGGTGGCGGGGCAAGGGAAGATCCTTGCGCCAAAACTCAATGCATCTTGATGCTCTTAAGTCCCCCAGGATTCCTGGGGAAGCCCATGTAGTCTAACTACCAGGAAGTATCTGGAACAGAAGGAAGACTAGATGCTCTTCATGCTCCACTGCGCTCCAGTTCTCACTGCTGCTCACCTTATGATCACCCCTGTCTCCCCAACCCCTTCATTCAACTCAGTGCTGAATTGCTCGAATCCATGGAGCCCACCCAAAGGTAAACAAAGTTTTACAGGACTGGCTGTAGTTTTTCAATAGGGTGAGGGAAGTATCTTACAGTATTTTAAAAGAGGCAAGCTGAAATTAAGAGAACAGGCGATAATATTACTGTTGAGGATCTATTTCCACTTTCACCCCAGATAAAAAGCTCACCAGAACAGCAAATACTGATTAATTTCACAACAAACAGACCAAAGGGGATTACATACTTCTGTAATACACTTGGAGTGGTTTTGACTTGTTCTGTGATCCTTTACACTGATACATCCCTCGAGGGTCCTTGGCATTACTTCCCAGATTCCATTTTTTTTTATCTTCAGTTAGGAAGCCTATCATCTTCCCATCTTTAAACCATGTGATATTTTTGGCTTCCGCATCACAAGTCAGAAGTACCGAACCATCTTCTTGATAGTCATACACCTTAACCAAGTGGTTTCCTGAAATGAGAAAAGCCATGGTTCTATTAAGGATCTTGCCTCTGAAATTCTCCCTGCTTCTGCATACCAGGAGATCATTAGAGTAGTGTTTCTCAAACTTTGATGTGCACATGAATCACATGGGGATCTTGTTAAAATTTCAGGTGCTATTTAGTAGTTCTGGGGAGGGGAGATTCTGCATTACTAACATGCTCTCGGGTGACGCCAGTATCTGCATCAGGGGGTGAAGAATAAAAGAGACATTGCTGTAATTAGTAGGGGTAAAACTTTGGGATTTTGGGGCATGTTATTTGGAAGATACTATACAGGTAAGAAACTGCTAACAGCATACCAGATGATGAGATCACTTTGGGTAGAATAGATGAACTAAAGAGAAGGATTGACAGAGACTAACGTCAGGATCCCAGGTGACGCCAATACCTGCTGGTTCATGGGTCACAGTTTGAGATGTGTCCCTAGCTACTAGGGTCCTGCTTCTCCTGTAAGAGACCAGTTAAATGCTTAGCTACAGGCAAGCTGCCCGGAACAGGTTATGTCAGATCACTGATTTGGTTGACAATAGAGACATCACCTATCTATCCCCGTCCTTTCATTCATTCTAAACTGTTCGCTCCTGTAGGACTACTGTTGTAGGAAGCCAAATTTCCGTCAATATTCTGAGTCTGAGTATAGAAAGAAGCCATTTCTCCTACCTTTGATTGACTGGGCCAAAGTACCTGTAAAGACAGAAGAGAGATAGAGTATTAGCTGGGCATGGAGTTGTTCAGATGCCCTGAAGTATTTCCATGGTTATTTGAGGCCAAGATGAAGAAAGATCCAAATCCATGAAAATGGTAGTATCTATACTTAGTTTTCCGGATTGTAGACTAAATCACCCAATTGAATTCAAGGTGATAATAAATAATTTGTCTCATCTTTGTCCTGGTATCCTGGGAGGGTGTTTCTAACCGTTGGAATTTCATGAGTGACAGGAGTGGCTTTGTTATCTGTGGTGGACCCTTAGACCATACCTGAGTTTATGCATGGCAATGACTCAGGATGGTGCTGGTCAAGACCAACCATATGGTAAGAGGATTGCAGCTTTGAAACTAGTGGTATCAGCCCCAGGAAGGGATCCTAGAGATTGAGATCAGTCAAGCGGCCAATGATTCAATCAATCATGCCTATGGAAAGATACCTCAATAAAAACTTGGTGGAGCTTCTTGGTTGGTGAACCCATCAATGTGCTGGCAGAGTGTGGGAGAGTGCTGGGGGCGATGTGTTCTAATTCCACGGGGAGAGCGCACGGAGGCTCTGTGTTCGGGACCCTCCTAGACCTTGCCCTTTTCATTTAGCTGGTTCTGATTTTATTTTATTTTTTAATAAAACTGAAATAGGGAGTAAGCACTTTCTTAAATTCTGTGAGTTATTCTAGCAAATTATCAATGAGGAGGGTCATGGGAATCCTTAAGATTGCAGGCAGTTTGTCAGAAATGTGAGTGGTCTGGGGTACCCTGAACTTGTAGCTGGCATTTAAAGTGAGGGCAATCTGGTTGGGAACCATGCTCTTAACCTGTAGGGTCTGACACTAATTTGGGGGGTTAGCATCAGAATTGTATTGTAGTATATGTAAGTAAGGATATTGCCTATCCGGTCCAGAACACTCTGCTTCTTAAGCAGCTAATGCCCTGGCAAGGAGTGGGTGTGCACTATCCAAAACCTTTAGGCTGAGTTCCTTATAAAATATTCAGCCTTGGTGATCCTTTTCTTATAAAAACCCTGGATGTCCCAGGGAAGTTAGCTTTTCAATTAGTCCTCAAAGCTGTCTCAAAACTCAGAGTTGACTGGCAGCAGTGGCTCACACCTGTAATCCCAGCACTTTGGGATGCTGAGGTGGGCAGATTGCTTGAGCCCAGGAGTTAGACACCAGCCTGGACAACATGGCGAAACCCTGTCTCTACAGAAAATACAAAAAAATTAGCCGGGCATGGTGGTATGCACCTGTAGTCCCAGCTACTCAGGAGGCTGAAGTGGGAGGAATGGTTGAGCCTGGGAGGTGGAGGTTGCAGTGAGCCGAGATTGCACCACTGCACCCCAGCCTAGGTGTTAAAGCTGTCTCAAAAAAACAAAAACAAACAAACAAACAAACAGACAAACAAAACCTTAGGGTAGTAGAGTTGCATGGTAGACATATTACAGAGATCTGGCACTTGAATTCAATTCAATTAGATTTAATCCAAACATTTAACGAGCACTATTACGACCTAAAATAATTAGATATTATGAAAGAAAAGAGTGCTGATATGAAGAATCAACTGCTGCTTCCAAAGTTTATGAATGAAGTGAAAAAATTAAAACATATATGCAATTAATTTAATAGAATGTATACATTATCTTTTAGTGCTTATATGACTGCATATGAAAAAAGGGTAGAAGCTATTAATTTTGTCCAAGGGTGAGGATCAGGGAAAGCTTAATAGAGGAAATGACATTTGTCGGGGCCTTGAAGAGTAAGCAGGAATATACCAGATAGAGAAAGTCATTCTGAGTAGAAAGAATAGCTGAATAAGATGCAGCTTTGGAAAAGGACAAGAGAGGTAGTGTGGCTAGAGTTGGAGTGTGTGTGATAGGGAGAGGTGGTCATGAGTCAAAGTATAATGGAAATACAAGAAGTGAACTGTCTTAGAACCTCATGCAGGGCGGGATTATTTTTGAACAGTATCCAGTGCAGTGCCTGGAACATGGTAGGAACTTTATTTGTTGAATGAATGTGCAAATGAATAAATGAGCAAAAGGGAGAAAAGGCAAGACAAACAGTTAAAGAGGTTTCTAACTAGTTCTTCTCCTGACCACCTGATCAGAAGACCAAGAGAAGACAGAGACCCCTCATTCTAAATTGGTTTCAGGGAAGGAGATTGCACTGAACGTTGACATAGTTTTTTTTTTTTCTTTTTTGAGACATCTTTTTTTTTTTTCTTGCTCTGTCACTCAGGCTGAAGTGCAGTGGTGTGATCATGGCTCACTGCAGCCTCGAGCTCCTGGGCTCAAGCAATCCTCCCACTTCAGCCTCCCAAGTAGCTGGCATAAGTGCATGCCAACATGCCTGGCTAATTTTTGTAGTTTTTGTAGACACAGGGTATCCCTATTTTGCCCAGGTTGGTCTTGAACTCCTGGGCTCAAATGATCCTCCCTCCCTAGCCTCCCAAAGTGTTGGGATTATAGCCATGAGCCACTGTGCCTGGCTGATTGACATCTTTTAATGTTGCATATCTGAGTGAGGTTTCCTTTTAGGACTTAAGAGGTCATATAGCCACATTTCTTTTTTTTTTTGTTTTGTTTTTTTGAGACGGAGTCTCACTCTGTCGCCCAGGCTGGAGCGCAGTGGCACCGTGTTGGCTCACTGCAACCTCCATCTCCTGGGTTCAAGCAATTCTCCTGCCTCAGCCTCCTGAGTAGCTGGGATTACAGGCACCCACCACCACACCCCACTAATTTTTAAAATATTTTTAGTAGAGATGGGGTTTCACCATGTTGACCAGGATGGTCTCGAACTCCTGACCTCAGGTGATCCACCTGCCTCAACCTCCCAAAGTGCTGGGATTACAGGCGTGAGCCACCATGCCCGTCCCTGCCACATTTCTGGATTGGCTGGCATGAGAACTCCCAGACAGTGGAGGAGTTGTTCAAGTACACATAGCTCATTGGTGTCCAAGCTGGATCCAGAGCTCAGGTTTTCTACTGCTCAACTCAAATGCTCTTTCCACGATATGCAGCCACCTCACCCAGGCTTGAGAGTTGCTCCTCAACCTGTGTTGTCTTTAGCTGACTTTTCCTCGCATTTCTCTCAGAAATAATTCTATTCTAAGCTCTCCGTTTAGACTAGACAGTTTAGACTCCGTCTCACTGTCCTCTTCAAGTCTCCCAACCGGTCATCACCCAGCTCAGTTTCAGCAGGTGGCATTGCCTCCCACCTGGATTTTTTAGAACACGGAAGTTGTTATTGTCCTTTCTCCTTTAGCTTCCTTTCCCTTTATAAACCTATTTGTGGCCAGCGCCGTTTGCACTTCCTTTCTCCCGGTCTTAGAGGGTAACGTTGCCTTCCCCTCTGTGCTCTTGACCCCACTCTTGACTCTGTCCTTCCACCATCAACTCCAGGACCTTGCTCTACTCATCATCTTCTCCTTTAGCCTAGAAATGTGCTCAAGTTTCTCTCACCCTCAAAAACATTTATTCTTAGACTCTACTTCCTCCTCTACCTACCACCCAGTCTTTTCTCCCTCCTCATCTAAATTTCTTTAAAGAATAGTCTACACTTGCTGACCTCATCACCTGACCTTCACCTTCTACCAATTTTCACTTGGCTTCCACTCACAATACCCTGCTGAAACTGTGCTAAATCACCCATGATGCATATTCTGCCACATCCCGCAGACTTAAACTTTTAAATATATTCTTATATTAGTGGGCTCTCTTTAACATTTTATACTCTTGGTAATTCTCTTCTTCTAGAAGCTCTCTACTCCCTTGGTTTCCAAGGTAGTGCATACATTTGATTATTTCAGCTCTTTGATTCTCCTTTTATCTCTTTCCTGGAATGTTTTTTTTCTCTAACTGCCCCTTAAAATTGGTGCCCTCACTGTTCCATCTTCAGCTCCCTCTTCCTCACATAGTACTTATGTGACTTCAGCAAATTCCACGGTTTTAACTTTCCCAGTATGTCCAGACTCCAGGCATCAACCCAGTTCATCCACTTCCTATTGGATATTCCAATGGAGTATTCATGCAGGCACCCATACTATACTGTACACTCAGTCTGGCACCACGAAAACTAATCTCTCCAATGAGACTATGAGCTCTGTAGAGCATAAGTGTTTTATTCATTTTTATTTCCTCATGGCGTATCACATATTAGGGTCTCACCCATCTTTGTTGACCAATTGGCCAACTGCCGAACTGAGTGAATGGACATTTCATAGCTCGACTGCTAGCCCCCAGCTCTGAAGTAGGGAACATATACTTTTTCCTTTTAGTTTCTTGGCCTATGCCCTTTTGGGCTGCATTCAAATCTAAGATGGCGGTAACAGGGTCCTCTCTTCAGCCAGTTAAGTACTCTGTTTGCATTTTTCAGAGACAAAGATTCCTTCTCTTCCATGGGACACTGTTTCTCTCTAGCAGAGAACAGTTAAGAGGCTCCATTTTGCCCTTCTTTGAACTCTAAGGTGACAGCAGAGGTAGGCTGAAAGTTAGGGATCCCAATATTCCTGTCTCACTAGTGATGGGCTCTTCCCTTGAGCCCTTCCCCAGGCTGCCAGACCCCTAGTAGGCCCTTACCTTGAAGAAGAATGATAGCCAGGATGAGGACAGCCAGGCCCTTCCCCTGTTCCATGTCAGTCTCTGTCCTCCGGCAAAAGCGTGGAGCAGCCCTTAGCAGCCAGCCAGCCAGCCTGTGCAGCAGCTAGACTGGCTCCACCCATCACTGTTGGGGCTAGGGCCTTTAAGAGAAGGCAAGAACCCAGAGCCTCCACCCTCTGCTGCAAGCGTGAGCAGCAGGGGCCTCAGCAGGGCTGCAGGTGCAGATGCCTTTTGTTTTTCCGTTAAGGAGGGTGGAGGTGGTGGAGGAGGAGAGGGAGAGAGTGCTGGATTCCCACTCAGAGACTCATCTTGCACAGGGAACCGCAATGGATGCTGGGTGGGAGATGGTCCTGGGACTGTTTCTTCATGAGGGAGATAAATGTCCCTGTCATTAGTTGTTAGGATTGTAGCCAGTTGTTACTTGTTGCTAGTTGTTGTTGCTATAGGTAATGAATTTAGGAGGGACTCTCAGCTGCTTGGGGCTGGACCTCCGAATGGAAAGCCACCTCAGTCCAGGCCTTCATTCAGGAATTTTTTTCAGTTTTTTTTTCTTTTTCTTTTTTGAGACAGAGTCTCACTTTGTTGTCCAGGCTGGAGTGCAGTGGCGCTATCTCAGCTCACTGCAACCTCCACCTCCTGGGTTCAAGCGATTCTCCTGCCTCAGCCGCCTGAGTAGCTGAGATTACAGGTGTGTGCCACCAAGCCCGGCTAATTTTTGTATTTTTAGTAGAGACGGGGTTTCACCTTGTTGGTCAGGCTGGTCTCGAACTCCTGACCTTGTGATCCGCCTGCCTCAGCCTCCCAAAGTGTTGGGATTACAGGCGTGAGACATGGCACCTGGTTTCACTATTCTTTTGAGATCATGAAAGAGGCGCCTGGAAGGGAATAGGTGGAACAATTCTGAGGACAGGCCAGCACATTTTCAGGGGCCAGAGCCCGGACTGAATGTCCAGGATCTCAGGCCCCTATCTCCCTCAGCCAGTCAGTCAGTGAGCCAACAAAAATGTGCAGAGCTCCTGTTATGTGCCAGGCACAAGATACAGCAGTGAGCAAGACAGGCATGACTCTGTCCCCAGGTAAGTGACAGTCTAACTGCAGCAGCGTGAAGAGTTTCAGATCCTCGTAGGCCACAGGGGAAAAAGGTCCATTTGTCTCACCGGGAGGCTCAATATTGCCTGTCAGTCAATTATATTATTATTAATAACTACCCCTTATTGAGCACATATGATGCGTGAGGCACCATGCAAACATCTTGTTTGAATCCTAATAATGGTACTAATGGAATAAGACTCTGAAAAATCTCATGGCTGGCCCAGGCCCCACAGGTAGGCAGTATTGGACCCAGGATTCAAATCTCTGGCTGGGGTCTCTAAAGCCCAACCTCCCACTGACAAGAAGCTGCTAGATCTGGTGTCCCTGGCTGCCTAGTGAAGGGTCCTGAGAAAGATCAGCCTCCATGAGAAATCTAGCTGCTACGGCTTGTGCTATGGGGCCGACGGCTTCTCTCAAGGGGCTTCGAGATGTGGCAGTGTTTAGGTTGTGCGTAAATGTGGTTGCATTGTCAATAGGGACGCTAAAGTTCAGGCCACCTTTTCCATATTCTCTGCCAGCTCCCTGCTCAGAGATAGAGCAATTAACACCGCTTCCTTCCTACCCTACCCCTAGCCCACCCCCACTCTGACAATTTCCCATCATCAACGGCAGAAAGCAGAGAAGCAGACATCTTCTAGTTCCTCCCCCACTCTCCTCTTTCCGGTACCTGTGAGTCAGCTAGGGGAGGGCAGCTCTCACCCAGGCTGATAGTTCGGTGACCTGGCTTTATCTACTGGCTGAGTTCCGCTGGGAGATGGAACATAGCACGTTTCTGTCTGGCCTGGTACTGGCTACCCTTCTCTCGCAAGGTAAGGCTACTCCAGGTGGGTGGGGGAAGGGACCTGAGAGGGACATTACTGATGGGAGTGAGGCCCACTTGAAAGTGTTTCTTGCCAGGCACGGTGGCTCACACCAGTAATCCCAGAGCTTTGGGAGGCCGAAGTGGGAGGATCCTTTGAGGCCAGGAGTTTGAGACCAGTCTGAGCAACATGATGAGACTCTATCTTTACAAAAAACAAAAGAATTAGCCAGGCATGGTGGTGCACAACTGTAGTCCCAGCTACTTGAGAGGCTGAGGCAGGAGGGTCACTTGAGCCCGGGATTTCAAGGCTTCAGTGAGCTGTGATCATGCCACTGCCCTCCAACCTGGGCAACCTGTGAGACCTTATCTCAAAAAAAAAAAAAAAAAAAGCTTCTCGGTGCTAGCTTCAGTTCACCAGGCACCCCAGGGGTGTCAGGAGGGCAGGGGCAGGATGTAGCATAGAGTCTGGGAAACAGGCTCTTGGCTTTGACTGACCCCAGCCATGGGTGCATGTGGGCCTAGAATGACTCTCAGAAGGCCTTAGGCCAGAGATCTGCAGAAAATAGCTCAGTACGTATGTACCTGAATCTGGGAGCACAGCTTCCTGCACTACTCCTTTTAGGCCTGATGGCCTCTGGAATCAGGACTCTTGTTTGTTTGGCCGTGATTATGTCATCCCTGGAGGCATGTCCTAGCACTCATGTGAATGCTTTAAGAGAAGTTAACTTTAGGTTGAGCAGGAGGGAGGGAAGATTTGAGGGGTTGTTACATGGGAAGATTTTAACTCATCTCAGTTTGCCAATTTCAGTTTTAAAATGGAAAGTCCCATGTCCCAGGAACCCCTTCAACACTAAGCAAACTGGGTCCAATGGTCACCTAATAGTTGGCTGCACTAGGACACTCAGGATTTCCACTGGAGACAGATCCCTGAAGAGGACGCGACTGTAGGATGTGAAGCATTTGATGTGCATGTGTCTCCCTGAGTATACATGCATATACTTCCAACCTGCTTCAGAAGTGTGAGCAACAGCTGTTTCAGGGTTTTCTAGAAGATGCTCTTGTATCCAAATTTGGGACTGAGTGTGAAGCCCAGGAAGAATGAATGTAGCCTCCACTTTTCCCTGTGTTTGGAGGCATAGACTGTAGTGCCTCTGTGGCCTGTGGAGATGTGCTCAGGCTGTCAGAGGAACTCACTGCATCTGGAATGTTGCTGCACTCACCTCCAGCCCTAAAAGTCTCCCACAAGACTTGACTTGTGAGGAGCTCTAGGGATGGATTCAATAAAATTTTTTTCCTGTTCTCCTCCTTCTAACCAAGGGTGGAAAACTGTACATGGGATTTGCCCTGGTCCCGTTCTGGACCACTTGGCTGATAATTCAGGGGCTGGTAAACCAGCTGGTCTCCACCCACAGCCATCCCTGGCCCTGTGAAAGGCTTCAGTATTGAGAGCCCCGCTTTCTTGGTTGTCAGTGGAGCAGGGGCAATGAGGAAGGATGAGGATAAGAAGCTGAAGTGGGAGTGTTGTAGATGGCTGGGAAGTAGAATTAGATGTTTCCTTGAAGAAGAAATGCAGACATTTCCAACCGAGGAATGTTCTTCTGTCTTTCCACATCTTCCGGGTGCTTCAGTGGTCCGTGCTCCCCCTACTCCTCATCAGTGGTCTGGATTCATTTCCAGGAAGGTGCTTGGGTCAACCCTGCTCTGAGGGGTCCTCTTTTGCACCAAGGCCCCAAGACCTGTCCTCTGCTTGAATGGCATCCTCATGTCCCCCTTGACCCCTGCAGTTGGCGGGGAACTTTCTGAAGGCTTTTTCTTGCGACTTCTGTCTCTCTTGATGGAAGCCATAAACTGTCCTGGACCAGGAAAATGGTCTCTGTTAAGTATGAGCTTCCGCACAACAAAGGGCTTGGTGCAGACCAAAGAGCTGTCTCCAACTGTGATATTTTTTCCCCTTTAGTGAGCCCCTTCAAGATACCTATAGAGGAACTTGAGGACAGAGTGTTTGTGAATTGCAATACCAGCGTCACATGGGTAGAGGGAACGGTGGGAACACTGCTCTCAGACATTACAAGACTGGACCTGGGAAAACGCATCCTGGACCCACGAGGAATATATAGGTGTAATGGGACAGATACATACAAGGACAAAGAATCTACCGTGCAAGTTCATTATCGAAGTACGTGCTTCCTGAACCCTTTGGGTTGGAATGGATAGGGCTTCTGGATGTGAGAACTTTCTGGCTAGAGAGGGATATGGTGAACCCATCTGTTCTCTAAACAAAGTGAGGTCACTATTGTAATGGTACAAGCCAGATTTGGGGACCTTCAAAGTGGAAGAGAGAGCTTAACTCAGCAAGACAGAGCAGTAGGGGTCATGTTACTGCAGCCTTGGTTGGGTGAGAGGTTTGGCCCACCACCTTGTTCAAGGTCCCAAAAGCTGAAATTACTTCTTGGCTCTTCCCAGGGATTCCTTAGGATGCAGGGTGGAGGAAGGTGTGGCAAGCCCATCACCAGGCCTTTCTCCCAGGGTCTTATTGAAGTTTGGGTTTTGGCATAAGAGATCTAAGGGTTGCCCTAGGAGGCAGAGGATGGTTCCCTGATCTTAAAGGCTCTCAACCTCTCCTCTCTCCTCCCTTCCCCCACAGTGTGCCAGAGCTGTGTGGAGCTGGATCCAGCCACCGTGGCTGGCATCATTGTCACTGATGTCATTGCCACTCTGCTCCTTGCTTTGGGAGTCTTCTGCTTTGCTGGACATGAGACTGGAAGGCTGTCTGGGGGTTAGTGGAAGAGCAGAGCATGAGAATGTGTGTGTGTGTGTGTGTGTGTGTGTGTGTACCAGTGAGCTTATGCACCAGCTAAGGAATGGGGCTGGTGGTAGGTTTAGTCTCAGCTGGGAGTTACTCTTGTAATCTCCTAAAGACTCCTAGAACTTTGACTGTTGAAAGAACTTGTGTGTTCATATCACTCATGCAGACTTCTGAGGGTGTGGGAGGGTGGATCTCACTGTCCCATCTGCTGGGCCATTGATGTCTCTCTCTGGTTCTTCTAGCTGCCGACACACAAGCTCTGTTGAGGAATGACCAGGTCTATCAGGTGAGCCTTGAGGGGAAGGAGGCAGGAATGAAGGGAGGGTAAGTGGGGATAGAGAGGCTGACACTGAATGCTGTTTGCATGTGGGAAGGGTCCTACTGGGGAGTTCATTGCTGGGTGTGACTGGAGAGGTCAGGCAGGAGCTCTCATCGTCGGGGCCTGCTGGGGCCCTTCCTTGAAGAGTTCTAACCCTGCCTCCTGACCGTTTGCTCTTCTCCTCTCTTAGCCCCTCCGAGATCGAGATGATGTTCAGTACAGCCGCCTTGGAGGAAACTGGGCTCGGAACAAGTGAACCTGAGACTGGTGGCTTCTAGAAGCAGCCATTACCAACTGTACCTTCCCTTCTTGCTCAGCCAATAAATATATCCTCTTTCACTCAGCGGGTGCCTGGGCTTCTTAAGGCTCCTGAGCAAGGCATGGGAGTTGTCCTGACTTGCTTGGGATCTCGCCCTCCTACCTACCTGTTCCTTCCTTCATCTCCTTCCTTCCTCTGCCCCACACAGACAGTGTGTTGGGCAGTCTCTCGCCACATCCTGGCTGTCTGGTGTTTCTAGCCCACAGGGCTCCCTGGGTGAAGGGTCTGCGCCACCACGTTCCCACAGCTACTTGTTGACTCCAGTCCCTATCACAACCCTTTTAGGGTTTTGGCTGCCTCATCCAGCCGAGGGCAGGCTGCTGTGTTCAGGAGCCCAGCCGCACAGAAGTTTCCATGATGTCATGAATGGGGGTGGCAGAGACAACAAGGGGCCCTGGGACTAGTTTCTCACCAAGACTCAGAGGGTGTGTGTAACAAAGTCCCACTGCTGCTAAGGGGATGGCCTCAACTCTATGGCCCTGCTGACCAGGTGCCACTAGCTGTAAGGAGGTCTCACCTAAGCCCCTTTCGTATCCCTTTCCCCTGTATCAAAGGCACCATTTTAGCTTCCTTTCGCCAGGACCCGTCCCTGGCTTGCTCCTGCCTTCTGCATGATAAACGGGGATCAGAAACCCTTCACCAATTAAAGCACATTATCCTGCTCCATCTACCTGGAAAGCAGGAGTTTGAGACAGGGATTTTTTTTTTTTTGAGATGGAGTCTTGCTCTGTTGCTCAGGCTGGAGTGCCGTGGCATGATCTTGGCTTACTGCAACCTCTGTCTCCTGGAGTCAAGTGATTCTCCTGCCTCAGTCTCCTGAGTAGCTGGGATTGCAAGCATGTGTCACCAAGTTCAGCTAATTTTTGTATTTTTAGTAGAGACAGGGTTTCATCATGTTGGCCAGGCTGGTCTCGAACTCTTGACCTCAAATGATCCACCCACTCAGCCTCCAAAAGTGCTGGGATTAGAGGCATGAGCCACTGCACCTGGCTGAGACAGGGATGTTTTCAATAGATGTCATCTTCTATTACTTCTAATGGTAGTGGTTCTAGGCTGGGCACAGTGGCTCATGCATGTAATCCCAGCACTTTCGGAGGCAGAGGCAAGAGGATCACTTGAGCCTAGGAGTTCAAAACCAGCCTGGGCAACATAGCAACATCCCATCTCAACCAAAAAAAAAAAAAAAAAAAAAAATCAGCTCGGTGCAGTGGTGGGCACCTGTAGTCCTAGCTATTTGGGAGGCTGAGGTGGGAGGATTGCATGAGGCCGGGAATTGGAGGCTGCAGTGAGTTATGATTGTGCCACTGCACTCCAGCCTGGGCTACAGAGTGAGACCCTATCTTAAAAAAAATAGCTATGGTTCTGAAACTTTGGAGGCCTGAAGGATTTATTAAAAATATAAATGCGGCCAGGCATGGTGGCTCACACCTGTAATCCCAGCACTTTGGGAGGTTTAGGCGAGCAGATCACAAGATCAGGAGATTGAGATCATCCTGGCCAACATGGTGAAACCCCATTTCTACTAAAAATACAAAAATTAGCTGGGCATGGTGGCGCACGCCTGTAATCCCAGCTACTCGGGAGGCTGAGGCAGGAGAATTGCTTGAACCCGGGAGGCGGAGGTTGCAGTGAGTCAAGATTGCACCACCGCACTCCAGCCTGGTGACAGAGTGAGACTTGGTCTTAAAATAATAAAATAAAATAAAATAAAATAAAATAAAATAAAATAAAAGTGCTAGAGACGCACTCTAGGCAGGGTGTTTCCAGTTGATTCTGAAACAGCCCAAATTCAGAGTCTCTGGTTTAGAGGGAGAATAGAGGCCACTTTCTCTCTTATGTCTTTTATGCCTGTTCCTGGATCCCAGAGCAGGGGATTCCTTCTTTTGTTCTCTGATTACACAAATAATTTAAAGAGCCTCTGGAAAGTTTAATGACTGAGAATTTCCTAGACCTGGGTTCCCAAAGAAGAAAAGAATTAGTAACCACATAGCCAGAAAATTGGATGATTCTGCCCACCATCTTCTCAAGATACATTCAGACCCTAATTTCATGAGAGACAGAACAAATGTCTAATTCACATGTTTCATTCATAGTTCTGAGTTATCCCTATCCTTTTTATCCCTACTCCTGCAGTCGTCCTAACCCAAGATCCTGCTTTCCCACTGGATTCTCTACCTTGGGCATCCCTTCCATGGCTTGTATCTAACCAAAACTTTGGATCCTTCTCGCGTTCCACACATTCATAATACCTTGTATTCCTCGGATTCATTTACATCCCTCATTCCCCAGTTCTCAACATTGGCTGCACATTGGAATCTTCTGGGAGCTTTAAAAACACTGGTGCCTGGCCAGGTGCAGTGGCTTATGCCTGTAATCCCAATACTTTAGGAGGCTGAGGTGGGTGGATCACTTGAGCTCAGGAGTTCGAGACCAGCCTGGGCAATATTGGAGAAACTCCATCTTTACAAAAATACACAAAAAAATTAGCTGGTGTGGTGATGCGCACCTGTAGTCCCAGATACTTGGGAGTTTGAGGTGGGAGGATCACCTGAGCCTGGGGAGGTCAAGGCTACAGTGGGCCATGATTTCACCACTGCACTCCAGCCTGGGCGACAGAGTGAGACCCTGTCTCAAAAAACAAAACAAACATGTACCCTAAAACTTAAAGTATAATAATAATAAAATTAAAAAAAAGTTAACAATACTTAAATGCTGATATGAAGTCAATAAATCTTATGTCACATGATAAAAAAACAAACAAAAAACCAACAAAACAAAACAAAAACAAAAAACACTCATGCTAGCTAGGTGTGCTGGTGTGCACCTGTAGTCCTAGCTACTCGGGAGGCTGAGGCCAGAGGATTGTTTGAGCCCAGGAGTTCAAGGATGGAGTAGTGATCTCCACACCTGGCAAATTTAAAAAAATTTTTTGGTAGAAACAGAGTCTTGCTTTGTTACCCAGACTGGTCTTGAGTTCCTGGGTTTGATAGATTTCACCAGTGTTGCTACCTAAGTCTGAAGTGATCCTTCCTCCTCAGCCTCCTAAAATGCTGGGATTACAGTCATGAACCATCACCCCTGGCAAGGTGAAACTTTTTTTTTTTTGATGGAGTCTCACTCTGTTGCCCAGGCTGAAGTGCAGTGGCCTGATCTTGGATCACTGCAAACTCTGCCTCCCAGGTTCAAGTGATTCTCCTGCCTCAGCATCCTGAGTAGCTGGGATTACAGGTGCCCACCACCATACCTGGCTAATTTTTGTATTTTTAGTAGAGACAGGGTTCCACCACATTGGCCATGCTGGTCTTAAACCCCTGACTTCAGGTGATCTGCCAGCCTTGGCCTCCCAAACTGCTGGGATTACAGGCGTGAGCCACCATGCCTGGCCCAAAACTTTTAAAGGAAGTTGTTTTAGCTACTCTAAGTCCTTTGCACTTCCATTTGAATTGGCTCCTCAGTTACTACAAAAATGCCTGCTGGGATTTTGATCAAGATTGTATTGCATTTATAGATCAATTTGGGGAGAATTAACATCTTAACACTATTGAGTCTTTTCATACATGAACATATATTTTACCAGATTTATTCCGAAATATTTTATATTTTTGATGCTATTGTATGTGCTTTGTTTTTTTTTTTTGGTTTTTTAGAGGCAAGGTCTTGCTGTGTCACTCAGGCTGAAGTACAGTGGCATGATTATAGCTCACTGCAGCCTCGAACTTCTGGGCTTAAGTGATCCTCCCACCTCAGCTTCTCAAGTAGCTCTGGCACTACAGACATGTGCCACTATGCCTGAATATTTTTATTTTTGTGTAGACACGGGATCTCACTATGTTGCCTAGGCTGGTCTTGGACTCCCGTACTGAAGTGATCCTCCCACCTTGACCTCCCAAAATGCTGGGACTATAGGTGTGAGCCCCTGTACCGGGCTATATATGGTATTAAAATTTTTTAAATTTCCAATTGTTTATTACTAGTATATAAAAATACAATTAATTTTTGTATATTAATCAAAACAAAAAGCAAAACTGCTACACTCACTTATTAATTCTAGTAACTTTTTGTAAGACCGTTGAGTATTCTACATAGACAATCATGTTGTCTGTGAACAAAAACAGTTTGTTTCCTTTCCTATCTGGGTGCTTTTTGTTTCTGTTTCTTGGCTTATTGCACTGGCTAGAACCTCCAGTACAATGTTGAATAGAAGTGGAGAGAGGACATCCTTGTCTTGTTCATGATCTTAGGAGGAAAGCATTGTCTTTCATCTTTAAGTACATTAGCTGTGGGTTTTTCTTAGATGTCCTTTAACAGATTGAGCTAGTTCTTTTCTTTCTAGTTTGCTGAGAATTTTTATCAAAAATAGATGTTGGGTCTCGTCAAGTGCTTACCCTGCATCCATTGAGATGATAATATGGTTTTACTTTTTTAGTCTGTTAATATGGTACATTACATTGATGGCACGATATGTTAAACCAACCTTTCATTCCTGAAAAAAACTCTAGTCATTTGGTATTATTCTTTTGATATGTTATTAGATTAAATTTATTAAAATTTTGTTAAGAATTTTTGCCTCTAAGTCATAAGAGGATTTGTCTATAGTTTTCTTTTCTTGTAATGTCTTTGTTTTTGGTATCAGTATATTAGGGTTCTCCAGAGACAGAGAACCAATGTGATATATATATATGTGTGTGTGTGTGTGTTTGTGTGCGTGTATCCCACTTTGCTATTGTGAATAGTAATCTTTATTATTTCTTTGTCTACTTTAATTTTATACACACACACACACACACACACACACACACACATATATATATATATATATATATATCTCCCATTGGTTCAGTTTGTCTGTTTCTCTGAATCCATGGGTTCTGCATTTGTGGATTTAACCAACTGAAGATCAAAAATATTTGGAAAAAAAAAAAGGATGACTGCACTTGTACTGAACAGATACAGAATTTTTCTTGTCATTATCCCCTAAACAATATAGTACAATAACTATTTATATGGCATTTATGTTGTATTAGGTATTACAAGTAATCTAGAGATGGTTTAAAGTATATAGGAGGATGTGTGCAGGTTACATGCAAATATTACATCATTTTATATAAGGGACTTGAGCATCCATGGCTTTTGGTAGCCATGGGGAGGTCTTGGAACTAATCCCCCACCGAGGGATGGGACAACTGTGTATGTACCCTATTGGTTCTGTTTCTCTAGAGAAGTTGGCTCATGTAGCTGACATGTCTAAAATCTGCAGGGTATTTTGGCAGGTTGGAGACCAAGGGAGTTGCTGTTGCAACTGTCCATAGACAATCTAGAGACAGATTTTCCTCTTCCTCACAGGACCTCAGTCTGTTTTCTCTTAAAGCTTTCAAGTGATTGGATGAGGTCCACTCACATTATGGAGAATAATCTACCTTACTTAAAGTCTACTAATTTAAATGTTAATCTCATCTATAAAAATACTTTCACAACAATATACTGATGTATTAGGCCAAATATCTGGGCCTAGCTAAGTTGGCAGATAAAATTAACCAGGGTAATCAACACAGGGTAAATCTGGTCTCCACAGAACAAGTTGGAAGAATTCCTTCTTCAATTTTCTTGAAGTGTTTGTGTAGAATTGGTATTATTTCTTCTTTAAATGTCTGGTAGATTTCACCAGTGATGCTACCTAGGTCTGGATTTTTTTAAAACTACAAATTCAATTTATTTAATAGATAAAGGGCTATTTGGGCTATCTATTTCATCATCAGTGGGCTTTTTCAAGGACTGTGTCCATTTTACCCGAGTTGTGAAATTTATTGGCACGATTGTTCATAACTGTTATGGGCTGAATGTTTGTGTTCCCCCGAAATTCCTGTGTTGAATTCCTAACCTTGAATGTGATGGTATTAGAAGGTGGGGCCTTTGGGAGAAGGTGGGGTGTGGTGGCTCACACCTGTAATCCCAGCACTTTGGGAGGCCGAGGTGGGCAGATCACTTGAGGTCAGGAATTTGAGACTATCCTGGGCAACAGGGTGAAACCCTATCTCTACTAAAAATACAAAAATTAGCTGAGTGTGGTGGTGTGCACTTGTAATCCCAGCTATTCAGGATGCTGAGGCAGGAGAATCTCTTGAACTCGGGAGGCAGGGATTGTAGTGAGCCGAGATCATACCACTGCACTCCAGCCTGGGTGACAGAGAGAGTCTCAAAAAAAAAAAAAAAAAAAAAAGGTGGAGGCTTTGGGAGGTGATTAGGTCATGAGGGTGGAGCCCTCATGAATGGCATTAGTGCCCTCACAAAAGAGGACCCAGAGAGCCCCCTTGCCCCTTCTACCATGTGAGGATATGGTAAGAAGATATGAACCAGGAAGTGGGTCTTTACCAGATACTAAATCTGGGAAATCTTGGATTTCCCAGCCTCCAGAACTGAGAAATAAATGTTGTTCAAGCCACCCATTCTGTATTTTTGTTATAGCAAGGTGAATGGACTAAGACAATAACATTCCTTTCTTATTGTTTTTTTTTTTTTGAGACTGAGTCTCACTATGTTGCCTGGGCTGGAGTGCAATGGCGTGATCTTAGCTCACCGCAACCTCCGCCTCCTGGGTTCAAGTTATTCCCCTGCCTCAGCCTCCTGAGTAGCTGGGATCACAGGCATGAGCCACCAGGTCGGGCTAATTTTTGTATTTTAGTAGATGGGGTTTTGCCTTGTTGGCCAGGCTGGTCTCAAACTCCTGACCTCAGGAGATCTGCCTGCCTCAGCCTCCTAAAGTGCTGGGATTACAGGCGTGAGCCACAGTGCCTGACTTCTTATTATTTTAATACCTGTAGGACCTGTGATGTTATTTCTCATTCCTAATATTGATAATTTATATCTTCTCTATTTTTTTCCTGATCAATCTGGCTAGAAATTTATCAGTTTTATTGGTCTCTGGACCATTGTTTGGTCTCATTGATTTTTGTTTTTACTTACAGATTATTTATTTCTGAAATGTTTCATTGCTTTTTCTGTTGTTTTTCTGTTTCCTATTTTATTGATGTCAGCTCTGATCTTATTTTATTTTTCATGGTTATTCTCATATTGTTTATTTTTGTTTAAACTTTGTTTATAATTGTTTAAATTATTTTTCATCTATATGTGGTTTAGTTTTATTTAAAAAAATATTTTAACTTTTATTTTAGGTTCAGGGGAGCATGTCCAGGTTTGTTATATAGGTAAACTTGTGACATGGGGGTTTGGTGTACAGATTATTTCATCACCCAGGTACTAAGCATAGTATCCAGTAGTTTTTTTTCTGAACCTCTCCCTCCTCCCACCCTCCACCCAGAAGTAGGCCCCTATTGTTTCCCTCTTTCTGTCCATGTGTTCTCATTATTTAGCTCCCACTTATAAGTGAGAACATGAAGTATTTGGTTTTCTTTATTAGTTTGCTAAGGATGATGGCCTCCAGTTCCATCCATATTGTTGCAAAAAGTACATGATCTCATTCTTTTTTATGGCTGCATGGTATTCCCTGGTGTGTATGTACCTCATTTTCTTTATCCAGTCTACTGTTGATGGCCATTTAGGTTGATTTCACATCTTTGCTATTGTGAATAGTAATCTTCACTATTTCTTTCTTTCTTTGGGGTCTACTTTGAGTTAATTTGCTCTTCTTTTTCTAGTTTCTCAAGGTGGAAGCTGTGCTCATTGTTTAAGACCTTTATTCTTTTCTAAGATACGTTTAATTCTGTCTATACGTTTCCTTCTAAATACTGCTTTAGCAGGAACCCCAAGATTTTGATATGTTTTGTTCTCATTATCATTCAGTTTAAATACTTTCTAATTTTTCCATTGATTTGTTTTTTGTCCATAGGCTACTTAGAAGTGTGTTATTTGCTTTCCAAATATTTCAAGAGTTCCCAGTGTATTTGTTTTCTATTACTGCTGTAACGAATTACCGTAGGTTTAGTGGCTGAAAACTACACAAATTTATTATCTTATCGTTCTATAGGTCAGAAGTAGAGTATGGATCTCACTGAGCTAAAACTCAGGTGTCAGCAGGTTGCATTCCTTTTTGGAGGCTTTAGGGGAGACTCCGTTTCCTGCCGAGTTGAGTCGTTGGCAGAATTCTGTTCATCGTGGTTGTATGGCTGAAGTCCCTGTTTTCTCAGTGGCTGTAAAATGAGAGCCATTTTTAGTTTCTAGAGGTCACCCACATTCGTTGGCCTCATGGCCTCCTTCCTCCATCTACAAAGCCAGAAATGGTGAGTTGACGCCCTCTTACACTTTGTATCTTTTCTTTTTCTTCTTTTGTTTCTTCTCTGCAACTCATGCTTGTGCCTTCCTCTTCCTTTTTAAAGACTCATATGATTAGATTGGGCACACCCAGATAATCCAGGGTAATCTTCCCATCACGGAGTCTCTAACTTTAGTTACATCTGTAAAGTCCCTTCAGTCATGTGAGGTGACCTCTTGTTAGGTCTAGGAATTAGGATGTGGACATACTTGAAGGAAGCATTATTCTGGCTAACATCCCTAGTTTATCTTTCTGTTATTTATTTCTTATTTAATTCCATTATGTGACTAATCTTTTAAAATATATTGAGATTTGTTTTATGACCCCAAATATGGTCAATTTTGATAAATGTTCTGTGTGCACTTCAAAAGGCTGTGTATTCTGTTGGTGGTGGGTGTGGGGTTTTATAAATGTTAATCAAGTGAATTTGGTTTACGTATCTTACTGATTTTTGGTCTATGGTGGTACCTCGGTATTCACAGGAGATTGGTTCTAGAATCCTCAGATACCAAAATCCATGGATGCTCAGGTCTCTTATACAAAATGCCATAGTATTTGCATATAATCTATGCACATTGTCTAATATACTTTAAATCGTCTCTACATTATTTATAACACCTAATACAATGTAAATGCCATGTAAATAATTATTATACTGTATTGTTTAGGAAAAAATGACAAAAAAGTCCATACACATTCAGTGCAGATGCAACCATCCGCTTTTGTTCTAAGTATTTTTGATTGATGGTTGATTAAATCCGTGGATGTGAAACCCTCAGATAGAGAGGGCTGATTGTACTTGTTTTACTACCTTTTGAAAAAGGGATGTTGACATCTCTAACTACAATTGTGAATTTGTATATTATTCCTTGAAGTTTCATTAGTTTTTGCTTCAATTTTTTTTTTTTTTTTTTGAGAGGGAGTCTCGCTCTTGTTGCCCAGGCTGGAGTGCAATGGCGTTATCTCAGCTCATTGCAACCTCTGATTCTAGGGTTCAAGCGATTCTCCTGCCTCAGCCTCCAGAGTAGCTGGGATTACAGGCGCCTGCCATCATGCTCTGCTAATTTTTGTATTTTTAGTAGGGATGGGGTTTCACCATGTTGGCCAGGCTAGTCTGAAACTCCTGACCTCAGGTGATCTGCCCACCTCAGCCTCCCAAAATGCTAGGATTGCTTCAATTTTTAAATTGTGTAATTGGGGTTTTTTTATTTTAAAAATGTATTATTTATTTAATTTTAATAAGCTAATATAAATTGTATACATTTATGGTGTGCAGTATGATGTTTTGAAATATGTACATCTTGTGGAGTGGCTAGATCAAGCTAATTAATATATGCATTACCTCAAATGCTTATCATTGATTTGTGGTGAGTTGCTTCAATTTTTTTTTTTTTGGAGACAGAATCTCGCTCTATTGCTCAGGCTGGAGTACAGTAGTGTGATCTCGGCTTACTGCAGTCTCCACCTCCTGGGCTCAGACTCCTGAGTAGCTGGGATTACAGATGTCCACCACTCCAACTGGCTAATTTTTGTATTTTTTATAGAGACGGGGTTTCACCATGCTGGTCAGGCTTGTCTTGAACTCCTGGCCTCAAGTGATCTGCCTACCTTGGCCTCCCAAAGTGTTGGGATTACAGGTGTGAGCCACCATGCCTGCCAATTTTGCATCCCTGTTATTAGGTGCATAAACATTTAGGATTGCTATATTCTCTTGACTCCTTTGTCATTGTGACATGGCATGATATCTCTCTGTATTCCAGGTAACATTCTTTGGTCTTTGAAGTATGTCTTTGGCTGATGTTAATATACGGTTTTCTTTTGATTAGTGTTAGCATGATATATTCTTTTCTATTCTTTAATTTTTTTCTTTGCGTTTCATTTTCTCTTTGTGTTTTTATTGTTATGTCTTCAAGCCCACTAATCTAATCTTTTCTTCTGTAATATCAAATCTGCTGTTAGATATGGGCAATGCATTTTTCTTCTTTTCTTTTTTTTTTTTTTTGGAGACGGAGTCTCCCTCTCTGGCCCAGGCTAGAGTGCAGTGGAGTAATCTTGGCTCACTGCAACATCCGCCTCCCAGGTTCAAGCAATTCTCCTGCCTCAGCCTGCAGAGTAGCTGGGATTACAGGCGCCCACCATCACGCCCGGCTAGTTTTAATATTTTTTAGTAGAGACAGGGTTTCGTCATGTTGGCCAGGCTGGTCTTGAACTCCTGACCTCAGGTGATCTGCCTGCCTTGGCCTCCCAAGGTGCTGGGATTACAGGCATGAGCCACCGTGCCCGGCCAGATATGGCCAATTCATTTTTTTCCCTCTCAGATATCATAGTTTTCATCTCTACAAGTTTGACTTGGGCCTTCTACACTCTTAATCTTTCCTTTATTCTGTATTCCTCCTTTCCACTGTTTCCCACCTATACACTGCATTCAAATGCAACGTGGTGTTCCTTCTATAATGTGTATCCCTCCTATCCTCTGCATCCCATATGTAATCTACAGCCTCCTCATCCTGCTTATTTTTCTCACCTCAGCATCTACATTTATCCTGCACTACTCTGCTTCTGTCCAGGTAGGAAACCTACTCAAGATTTCACCTCCACTTCCAACCCTTCCATCTGTCATTCCAAGGACATCTGCTAGGATATTTCTGCCCATGATGTCAGTAAGCAACAGGTACCTGTGGGATCAGACTTCACAAATAAAACCAATGTTCAGGGCTAGAAATTCTTTATTTAAATTTTTTTAATTTCCATAGGTTATTGGGGAACAGGTGGCATTTGGTTACATGAGTAAGTTCTTTTTTTTTTTTTTTTTTTTTTTTTTTGAGACAGATTCTCACTCTGTCACCCAGGCTGGAGTGCAGTGGCTCGATCTCATCTCACTGCAACCTCCGCCCTCCAAGTTCAAGCGATTCTCCTGCCTCAGCCTCCTGAGTAGCTGGGATTACAGGTGCCTGCCACTGCACCTGGCTAATTTTTTGTATTTTTAGTAGAGATGGTGTTTCACCATTTTCGCCAGGCTGGTCTTGAACTCCTGACCTCGTGATCCACCCACCTCAGCCTCCCAAAGTGCTGGGATTACAGGCCTGAACCACTATGCCCGGCCATGAGTAGGTTCTTTAGTGGTGATTTGTGAGATTTTGGTGCACCTATCACCTAAGCAGTATACACTGTACCCAATTTGTTGTCTTTTATCCCCAACCCTGAGTCCCCAAAGTCCATTGTGTCATTCTTATGCCTTTGCATCCTCATAGCTTAGCTCCCACTTATGAGTGAGAATATATGATGTTTGGTTTTCCATTCCTGAGTTACTTCACTTAGAATAATAGTCTCCAATCTCATCTAGGTCGCTGTGAATGCTGTTAATTCATAATTCATTCCTTTTTAAGGCTGAGTAGTATTCCATCATATATATATGTATATATATATACACACATATATATACATATATACATATATACATATATACACATATATACATATATATACACATATATACATATATATACACACACACACACATACACACACACACACACCCATATATATATACATATATACACACCCCCCCCACATTTTCTTTATCCACTTGTTAATTGATGGGCATTTGGGTTGCCTCCACATTTTTGCAATTGCAAATTGTGCGGCTATAAACATGTGTGTGCAAGTATCTTTTTCATATAATGACTTCTTTTCCTCTGGGTAGATACCCAGTAGAGGGATTGCTGGATCAAATGGCAGTTCTACTTTTAGTTCTATAAGGAATCTCCACGCTGTTTTCCATAGTGGTTGTACTAGTTTACATTCCCATCAGCAGTGTAGAAGTGTTCCCTGTTCACCACATCCACGCCAACATCTATTTTTTTTTGATTTTTCGATTATGGTCATTCTTGCAGGAGTAAGGTGGTATCGCATTGTGGTTTTGCTTTGCATTTCTCAGGGCTAGAAATTCTTAGCTAAAGAGGGAATTAAGAGACCTGTTGTTCTGGTCGGCTTTAAATTTGGGAGGAGGAATATGGGATTAGGGTAAATAGAACCCCTGAGTCCATAGCCTGCTGAGTGAACAGGGTGTGATGATGGAGTGATAGTTACACTGCAATGTTGGAATTGTCTCTGAGTTATCAGGGTTTCCCTGGCTTCTCAGCATCACCTCCAATTCTTCCATTTTGAGATATTCTTAAATAAAATAAGTGCTCAGGGTTAAATAGCTCAAGAACTCATTGGAAAAAGTTGGGAAATATTTTTGTCATTATATCTAGTTGCTTGTACTTTACATGGCCAGGGAATGGGCAAATGCCAGGGGGGCAGATCTCTGTCTCCTAATCATGTCCCAGCTCTGGGATGGGGCCAAGACTTGTACCAGGGATGTCTGAAGGAACTAAGAGTTGACATATCTGAAAAGGGACTCTTGGTTTTTAGACAGCTTCCCTTTCTGAATAATCTATAACTATGGGTTCCCCCAGTAAAGAAAGCTCTTACCTTTTCTCATTCCACACCAAACTTTTTCTCTTATTCCCTACTGCCAACCAAAGTATCTTTGCCTAGGATGAGGTTGATTTTAGCTGGCTGTTCCTAGACATCAATCCAAGCCAGAGAGTTAGAGGAATAGCAAGTTCCTTTGAGTAGGGACGCTGTGCTTGCAAGTTTTTAGTATGTTCATTTTGATTATTTTTCTATCTATGTTAGTAATATCTGGATTTCCCATCGGTATCTTATTGGTCTTCTGTGGAAGTTCCATCAGCATCATCTTCAAGGTCAGTTCATGTCAACATTTATTGAGGATATATTATGAACTAGGCTCTGAACTGTGTAGGAGCTGGTATATCAAAGAAAAATACAGATTCTGTCCTCTTATCTAGTAGTGAAAAAATTCATCCATCCATCATCTATTCATCCATTCATCCACCTATCATCCATCCATCCATTCACCCATCCACCCATCCATTTATCATCCATCCTTTCATTAAACATACAGATACCTCTAATATGATAGTAGGAATATGACAGAGTTATAGAGTTGTTTGGTACCAAGGAGTAGCGGCTTTTAGCCTCATCTGGGAGGGATTTTGAAAGCTTCCTGGAGAAAATCATCATCTGTTTAGTTTTGATGCATGAATAGAAGTCATGTGAGAAGTGGAGGCAAGGTGAATCATGCCGCAGCTCGAGGCCTGGATCCACAACATCACCCATGGATCAGGGATCGGCTGGCCACTTGAGGCCTTCTAGACTTTGTCTAGGAATGAGCTCAACGTCTCCCAGGCCCGGCGCCACGCGCTGCCCTTCACCAAGGTCTTTGCCACCTGCCGCCCTTTGCGTATGCAGGAGGTGTGCGGCGGCGCACTGCAGCTGCAGGGCTACCGGCCCGTGTACTCTGAGGACCAGCAGCACGACCTCGCCCTGGATCTGGTGCTGTCACAAGGCCCAAACCACTTCAGCTGGTTGTCGCCTGACTTCGCGAACTCTGGGCCTCACAGGAGGCCCCAAATTGTGGTCGCCAGGCCTAGGAGGCGACTGTATGGTGGAGAGGGAGCTGGGGTGCACGGGGAAGCAGGTCCCTACTATTAACCAGGAGTTTGGGGTCCTCCCCTGAAGCAGGCAAGACCTGCGCTTTTCTTTCACTCCTGATTCTTGGTTTTCCTTTGAGTCATCTGGAGCTGCCTTCTCATCAGGTGCACTCATCATGGGAAGCAACTCTTGCCTCTACCTCCTCTGGGCCCAGGGAGTAAGTTCTGCTAAATTAAATTAAATGTGTTCCAGGCTGGGCGCGGTGGCTCACGCCTGCAATCCCAGCACTTTGGGAGGCTGAGGTGGGCAGATCATCTGAGGTGGGGAGTTCGAGAGCAGCCTGGCCAACATGGTGAAACCCTGCCTCTAGTAAAAATACGAAAATTAGCTGGGCATGGTGGCGGGCACCTGTAGTCCTAGCTACTTGGGAGGCTGAGGAGGGAGAACCACTTGAACCCAGGAGGTGGAGGTTGCAGTGAGCCGAGACTGTGCCACTGCACTCCTCCAGCCTGGGTGACAGAGCAAGACCGCGTCAAAAAAAAAAAAAAATTAAATTTGTTCCAAAATGCTGCAATTCAGTGAACTGCAACCTCCTTTTTTCTCTTCTTCTTCTTCTTCTTTTTTTTTTATTGTGTGATTCCATTTATTTAAAGTTGAAAAACCAGAAAAACTAGTCTATGATGATAGAGGTCAGAATAGGGGATACTTTGTAGGGAGGATTTGACTGGGATGTAACCTCATTTAATATGTAAACAAACTACAACCTGACCTGAGGGCATATTTTTGTAAGAAGAAAGGAAGTCTCCTCCAACCATAGCAGCCAGCTTTCAGCCAGGGGCAGACTGCAGACTGATCAGATGTGTCTAAATTAGGCAAAGGGTGACCTGTAACCGATCAGGCTATATCCAATGCCACTTCCTTTTTCTGTTTATAAACACTGGCTGTCCACTGTTGCTGGGTGGAGGTCTCTGAGAGATCTCTAATATAGCTCTCTCATTTAATGGAGTGAGTTTAAATCAGGTCTTTTTGTAGTGAACTGTGGCCCTAATCACCATCATCTCCTGAACCAAAACTGACCAGCTGGACTCAAATGCTACTGAACTATCTTTATTGAACGGACTTCGAGTTGTTTGATTTTGACTAGTTGTTTGTGGAAACTCCTGATAAGGAGTGTACTTCAGTTTCTTGGCATTGTCCACTCATAGTCATCATAATAGTCTCCCTGGCCAGGCGCGGTGGCTCACGCCTGTAATTCTAGCACTTTGGGAGGCCGAGGCAGGCAGATCACTTGAGGACTAGAGTTCAAGATCAGATTGGCCAACATGGTGAAACCCCATCTCTACTAAAAATACAAAAATTAGCTGGTTGTGGTGGTGGGTGCCTGTAATCCCAGCTACTTAGGAGGTTGAAGCAGGAGAATTGCTTGAACCCAGGAGGTAGAGGTTGCAGGGAGCCAAGATTGTGCCACTGCACTCCAGCCTGGGTGACAGGGTGAGACTCCCTCTTAAAAATTAAAATAATAATAATTGTCTCTCTGTTGTGTTGCTTCCCCTGGGAAGTCTTAAGTGCTCCTATGCAGCCATTCTTTATACATCAACTGGTCTATTAGGGTTAGAATAACAAAAACATGAAGAAAGCATAAAGAATCATCCAACTAAGGTGAAGTTGTGAATTGTGAATTCAATATTGAAACAAAACAAGTCCATTATGATGGTGACAGAAAATGGGGTCAGGGGCCAAGGTTCTGGTCAATCTCTCAAAATTGAGATGCTGACCAAAAGGCAGAAATGTTTAAATTAAATTTCGCCCAAAGCTGCTGGCATATCTGTTGAACTGCAACCTAACTTAGTATTTAAGTAAACTGCCTCCCAACTGAGACTATATTCTTGTAACAAATAGTTGAATCTCAGCAAGTCACAGCCACTGTGCTTTAACCAGTCACAGGCTGATCAGACCATGTCCATATAAGGCAAATGCTGAACTGTACCCCGTCAAACTGTTTCTGTGTGTTACTTCCGATAAATTTGGCCTGCCCATGTTGCTGGGTGCAGCACTTTGAACGTTTACTGGTTCAGGATGCTGCCCGATTCATAAATTTTCTTTGCTCAAATAAAGTCTGCTTAACTAAAAAAAAAAAGAAAAAAGAAAAAGAAAAGAAAAGTGGAGGCAAGGAAAGAACAGTCTAGGCAGAGAAGAAAGCATGAGCAAAGATGGGGAGAGACACCACGGAGGTGGAGAGCAGGGAGAATTTCAAGAGGTTTAGTTTTACTAGAGCATGAAGTTCAAGTTGCAGAGTGTTAGAAATAAGGGAGAGGTGGTAAGGGTCCAAAGGCGGAAGACCTGGAGTGTAAGGCTAAGTAGGGGGTATGGGCTTTTTCTGTATGAGGTAATGCATCCTTGAAGAGCTTCCAGCAGGAAGTGATATGGCACACATAATTCTGGAGGCAGAAACAGAGAGAAATCACTTTGAAGAGCTATTTAGGGAGTGCCATTTGGATGTGGAAAATGAGGGTGCAGGAGGCATCCAGGCCAATTCCAGGGTTTCTGATCCAGTAGCACTGTGTAGATGGTGGTACCCTTCGCTGGGGAAGGACATGCAGGTTGAGGAGATGGTTTGAGGGATTGGGGGTGGGTGGGGGGTGGAATGGTGACTTCAGTTTTGAACATCTCAAATTTGAAATGTCTGTGAAGTCTGTGGGCTCCCAAATGGATACATCCAGAATATGTCTAAAGCCTAAGAGGATATCTGATCTGGTCAGGTCTGGGGGTAGAGATATGGGAAAGTAAGAAAAATAGGTGAAGTGTGAAGGGTATTGGAATGAGAACAGAAGCTCGAAGAACACCAGTGTTTAAGGAGCAGGGAGGAGGAATTTCAAGAGAGGTAAGGAGGGGCAGAGGATGTCATGGAAGCCAAGGAAGTGAGCAGTCAATCTTTCACATACTTCCAAGAGGTCTGCTCTTGAAAGGCTCATGGAGTGCTTCTTTGATTTGGCAAGAAGGAGGGCACTGTGATGTTTTTGAGAGTTTCTGGAGTGGGAGAGGAGGAAGCCCGACTGTAAAGGGCTGAGGATCAGAGGGAAATGAGGAAGTTGGCCTAGTAGACTTCTCTTTGGGACTTAAAAAGGCAGAGAGAGAAAGGGAAGTATCTGGGCAGGAGGCATGCAGGGTCAAAGGAGAGCTTATCTTAGCATGGGAGAGATGTGAGCATGCAGTGGAGGGGAAAGATCAAGTTAAAGGGGACAGTTGGGTAATACTGGGGAGAGGGAGAGGTGATGTCATGAGACACTGGAGCAGAAGAAAGGGGAGGCTATCAAGGTTTTAGGTGAGTGGGAAAAGGCCCATCCTTGGGGCAGGAAGGGCAGGTGAGGAAGCACGTGAGGGAGTAGGTAAGGGGTTGGCTGCAGGCCCCGTGGGCCTATTCTCTGTTCTCCGTGAAGCTGGAGTTGCCCTCAGCTGCTCACGGTGAGGAGAGCAGGGATTGGGTGGCCTTTTGACAGGAGCACTGAAAGTGTGGCCCAACCACTCAGGGGAGTGGAAGAGGGAGCCAAGAAGGGACAGAGATTGTCAGCCTCCCTGCTTTGATGTGGCCAGGCACAGCCAGGAACCACAAGGTCCTAGGATGTACTTTGGGGACCTGCCATACTCACAGTATTTCAGCAAAGCAGAATCAGACATTTGTGGGAGAGTGTGCTAGAGGATCTGGGTTTAGGTTCCAGGGCCTTCACTTCCTTGCTCTGGGAACTTAAGGAAGTTACCTATTATTGCTGAAAGTCAGTTTTCTCTTTTGCGAAACTGATAAAATAATACCTACTTTGCATGATGCATTAAGGAGTGAGTAAGTAAGGCGCGGCTAGAACTTGAGAAAGGACCTGAGCATAGCATGTGCCCTCAAATAGCCACTTTCCTTCTTCTTTCCTTAAGTCGATTTGCTTCTGTAGTGCGGAGCTGGTTGCCTGGAAGTCTTTGTTCATAACCTTCTCTGCAATCTGGAGTGCCTTCTTCTTCTTTTTTTTTTTTTTCGAAGATGAAGTCTCTCTCTATTGCCCAGGCTGGAGTGCAGTGGCACAATCTCGGCTCACCCACACAACCCCCGCCTCCCGGGTTCAAGCAATTCTCCTGCCTCAGCCTCCCAAGTAACTGGGACTACAGGCATATGCCACCATGCCCAGCCAGTTTTTGTATTTTTAGTAGAAACGAGTTTTCACTATGTTGGTCAGGCTGGTCTTGAACTCCTGACCTCATGATCCACCTGCCTTGGCCTCCCAAAGTGCTGGGATTGCAGGTGTGAGCCAACGTGTCTGGCCTGGAGTGCCTTCTTTATCTCCAAGTTCTATTCATCCTTCCCTTCAAGGCCTAGATAAAGTCTTTCCTCCGTGGAGCTTTTTCTGCCTCTGAACACCTGCAACACTGTCTGTAACACGCATGAGTGCTTAATCACATCATCTGTTCTTGTGTTGCTCTTTAACTTTTTGCATGTTTGACCGCTTTTATATAATTGCAAGCTCCTTGAAGACAAGAACTGTTTATTGATATCCTCTTAGCAGTTAGCATAGTGCTGATAGCCACATGAGTGATTAGAAAAGCACTCATTGAAGGAATGCATAAACAATTAAATACAGAGCTTTTAAGTCAGGACAATGAGAAACATTCTTTTTTTTTTGAGACGGAGTCTTGCACTGTTGCCTGGGCTGGAGTGCAATGGCACGATCTCTGCTCGCTGCAACTTCTGCCTCCTGGGTTCAAGTGATTCTCCTGCCTCAGCCTCCCAAATAGCTGGGATTATAGGCACCCACCACCATGCCTGGCTAATTTTTTGTATTTTTAGTAGAGACAGGGTTTCACTATGTTGGCCAGGCTGGTCTCGAACTCCTGACCTCATGATCCGCCTGCCTCGGCCTCCCATAGTGCTAGGATTACAGGCGTAAGCCACCGTGCCTGACACATTCTTTTTTAAAATTTTTATTTTTAAATTTTACTTTAAGTTCTGGGATGCATATGCAGAACGTGCAGGTTTGTTACATAGGTATACATGTGCCATGGTGATCTGCTGCACCTCTCAACCCATCATCTAGGTTTTACGCCCCTCATGCATTGGGTATTTGTCCTAATGCTCTTCCTGCCCTTGGCCCCCACACCCCCGACAGGCCCCAGTGTGCGACAATGGGGAACATTCTTTATGATCACAGTCAGTAATGAGTAGATGCTCTGACCATTAGAATTGGCTGCTAGTTCCAGCTCTGCCCCACCCCATCTGTGACTTGGGCAATGACTTGACCTCTCTGAGCCTCAGTATCCTCGTCTGTAAAATGAGGATGACGTCTAACTTCTTGTGTCAACATAAAGATTAAATGAGATAATGCAGGTAAAGTGCTCCGTACAATTTCTGAAGCATGTATTGAGTAAATGCTCAACACACGTTAGCTGTTATTGCCTGTATTACACTGAGCCATGCCTCCCCTTGACAGGGCACAATCAACTATACTTGGGACAAAACTGCCATCCAGCAGCTAGTGATGGACAACATCATGGAGGCATCTTCTGAACATAAGTGTTGATGCTTAGAGTGAAGGAAGTGACTCTTCAACAGCGACCAAAAACAAATAGAAGCTGTAGCTACAGCCCAAGGCTGAGGGGGAACAGTATGTGGAGGCTGCTGGTCACGAACGGCCTTTTTAGTGGTGTTCGCACTCATAAATCAGGAGGGTGAATTATTAGTGCAGGGAGGGAGAGAAGAGAGCCCACTGGTTTGAGCTGGATTAGGACAGTTCCTGGATGCTCCAGCCTCCTCTCTCTGCAAGCAGAGTGTGCTGTGGGAGACTGAGAACAAAGCGCTCTCACACGGGCCTCCGCCCAGCTGCCGCTGTACCTCTCCCACCCTCACTCCCAGAAGCCACGCTTGGCAGTGCAGCCCACATCCTGCGCTGCTTAACCACAGCCCGCCTCTGGCTGCAGGCGGCTGCCTCAGGGTGGGGGTGTGCCTGCTTGAGACACCTCCCTCCTTCACTTCCCCAGCCCTGGCTCGCAGCTTTTCCTGGCAGCTTGCGGAAATCTGTGTCCCATCCCCAAGCCCGGCTTCCACCGCCACCGTCCTCTTCCGTACCTTCATCTGTCTTTCAAGGCCTGTTTCTGTCTTGTCCATTTTCTACCAACCACTCCATCAGGGACCCATCAGTCTTCCTCTGCCACGTTTGATGTTTTCCTCCAAGAGAAGTTGGTGAAACTTCCTTTCTTTCTCTCCCTCCCATCCTCTTTCTTTCTTCCCTTCCTCAATCCCTCCCTTCTTTCCCTTTCCTTTTATTTTTCTTTCTCTCTCTCTTTTTCTTTTCTTTCCCCTCCCTTCACTCTCTCTCTCTCTTTTTTTTCTTAGTCCCTTATGCCCTCTCTAAAGAGAGCTTCAGGTAATGGCCCTACCAGCTGTGGAAACAGAGAGTGCTCGCATCTGGGGTCATAGCTGAGAATTTAGTCAAAGGTAGTGAGAACCTGAATGGTCTTGGGAGTTAAGGCAGCCTCTGAGGTTCTCTCAGAAAACAGGGACAGCAACTCTTGCAGCCAAATACAGTTTATTTTTTTTCTCTCTCAGCTGAGGAGCAGAGCACATTTACGGAGATGCAAATGACCATCCAGTGGCCTACAGTGGAGGGGGGGTGGAGGGAGTAGGGGATTAGGGGGTTGGTAGGGAGTGTTGGGGGAGGGAGGAGCACAGGGCTGGCTCAGGGCCAGGATCTGTGAACGGGGCAGGGCCTCTGTCAACATTTACCCAGTCCATCCCCAGAGAGGGTTGCAAAAGGGGACAGCGATAGAAAAGTAGATGGCATACTTTGGGATGGGGGACAACTTACATGCAAGAAAAGGAGGGAACTGAACGGAGAAGTTACATCCAAAGGGAAGGGAGTGAATAGCACAAATAAATATCCTGGCAAGAGGGCAGACCAGCTGTGAGGGTGTGACTACTGATGATGCTTCAAAGGAAGAGGAAGCAGCAATGTTTTAGGACCGGGTACCAGCAGAGAAGGCAGGAAGGAGGGAGCGGGAGATCAGGCTGGAGGGCGCGAGTTCACCATGAGGCTGAAGAATGATTCTCTTCTGGGGTCCAAGACTAGCCCAGGAAACAGGGAGTCGCAGGGGGACTGGAGAGGAGACCTGGGCCAGCGGGAGGCAGTGTTCTCCAGAGGGTCAGATGCGTCTCTGATTCAGGCCAGAATACAGGTCCCGCTGGCCTTTCCGGATGGGCTGGGGGTGAAATAGAGATGGGGCGGTCAGTGGTGCGGGAGGAAGTACCTCCTAAGAAAGGACACTGAAGAGCTAGCTTTAGTGCGAGGGAAGAACTTTGGACTTGAAGTCAGGAGGCAGGCTGGAATTCTAATTTGGCATGGACGGTAGGAGACTTGAGCTGGTCACCTCCTTCCGTGAGCCTCAGCTTTCCCATCTCAAAAATAGGAACTTAAAGACCCACATTCCAGGGCTTCTGTCAGGGCTAAATAATTCGCTTAAGCTAAAGTAAATACTACGTGCTTGGCTGGTGTTGAGTATTTGGCTCAACAAATATTTGTTGAGTATATCCAGGTGTGATAGTGAAAATATTTAACAACTAGGAGTGCACACATACCAATCAACTAGAACAATCCTGGTGATCCTCTGCCATGCCAGGCATTAACTCTTTGTTACCCCAACTCAAGAGGCAGCCCGGTAGGGGAGGGACTGGGATGTCTGGTCACGTGTGTGTGTGTGTGTGTGTGTGTGTGTGTGTGTGTGTAAGGGTGGGTTGGGGTTAGCAAAGTTTGGGGCTATTTTCCAATGAAGTATTTTAATATTTCAATAACTTTTATATAATATTTATATAATTTTAATATTTCAATAACTTGCTATACTGGTGCATGCTGGTGGAATATCAGCCCTGAATTTATTGTGTTAGAATTTGCGTATATGATATTCTCCATGGCTGTATCCCAGTCAATGAATAAGCCAGAGAAAGAGGAGTATGTCTCCTGCAAGCTTCCACCTCTCCATGGTTGTGGAAGCCATGCAGCCTTTGAGACAGTCCTGTTTTACCATGAAGGAGGCAGAGGTGGCACATAGAGGGTTGTCATGGAAGCCCTGAGTGAGGGGCTTTGAGGCATCTGGCAGACAAGATGGGCCATCCCATCTGTTCCCTTCCCCCCTGGAGGGACATCCCCTCCAGCGTCCTGGCCCATTTCTATCCCATGTTACCTCATAGTCTGGGTTGGGAACAGGTGGTGGCTTCTCCTTGTTTTGTCCTGCGGAGAAAGGAGGGGAAATGTTTCATTCCCATGAGGGAACCAATCTTGCAGCACTGTCTGTGCCAGTGAGACCCAGATAGAGAATGGCAAACCCCGTTGATCTCTCCTCTACCGCTCCCTTTTCTTTTCAGACATCCTTTCTCTTGTTTTTCTTTCATTCATCTCTAAGGACCCTACACTCTTCTCATCATTTTGTGACTTTCCTCAGCTCAAGATCCTCCCATTGTTTCTCTCCATAGGGGAAGGGAAAGGAAAAGGCAGGAGCTAATATATCAAAGTCTCTCTTCCCACAGCTTAGGGGTGGAATCGGATGACTGCAGGCATTGACAGGTATGTGAGGAAGCCCATCACTTTCATAAACTTTTTTGCACTTTTCTAGGATGGGAAGGAGGGGAGTGATGTGAGATTTGAAAACCTCTGTTGAGATCTTGTCATCACAGTAATAGAAGCTGTGCATAGAAGCTCTAGAGAAGCTGTTCTGACCTAGCTGTGGACTTGCCACCCACCCTGGCCCAGGCTGGTCATCCCCCTTGGCAGGAATCTCCTCTGACTGGACTCCACAGCCTTACCCCTTTGCCTGCCGCCAGCACCCGCTCCTCGTGTCACAGGCTTGGCCTTGGCCTTTCTATTCTTGCTCCAGTAGTAAACCAGCAGCAGCAAGCCCCCAGTGATGCAGATGTCCACTATGACAATTGTGGCCACCGACATCACATCCATCTCCATGCAGTTTTCACACACTGTCGGGGGTGGGGTGGGGAGAGGGGAAATCACTAAGCAAGGAAAACACAAGGTGCTGGAGGTGAGGAGGGAGTGCATGAAGGCCATTCTCCCCTTACTACTCACACGCTTGCCACGGCCAGAGCCCCCCCTTCAATATGTTTAGAACAACATTGACAAGCAAAGAGTGGTGGCCGTGGGTAGAGGCACTGGAGTCAAACAGCCCTGGGTTTGAGTCCCAGCTTTATTACTCACTAGCTGTGAGAAGCGTGAAATGTGTTTTCAACTCACAAACCCTCTGTTTCCTCATCCCTTTACTCATGGGAATAAAATGATACTTAACCCATATGGTTGTTGAGAGGATTACATGAAAAAAAATCCTTGATAAGTGTTGGGTACAGACAGTGCTTGAGACTTAATAAGCACTCAATAAATGTTAAGTATTGTTATTATTTTATTATTATACCTTAGCTTATGCCATTTTACTATAGTGGCCTTGAGTGTTTTTTGCAAACCTTTCTGAAAAATTTATCTCTGGAGGAAGCATTAGATAAACTCATGTTGGTGTGCTATGAACCTGGGTGTGATGCAGTGCAAATGACCCAGTCCTGTCTCTTAGGGAGTTGCTATTTTAGATCTCGCACAGACTGGGGTTACCCAGAAGCCTCATATTGGTGTTTAATCTATATTCCAGAAAACACTGATGCCGTGTGGTACCAGAGAGTCCCGGGATTGAGTGTGGGAGGAAGCGCAAAGATGCCTGGGCACTGTGAGCTGGGTTAGGGAAAATCATTGAGAATGCCCTTTTGAATGGTCCTCCCTAAAGAGCCGGTGGTACCTGTTCTGGAGACCTGGATTACCTCTTGCCCTCAGGTAGAGATAAAAGTTCGCATCTTCTGGTTTGCTTCCTCTGGGGTAGCAGACATAATAACCACTTTGCTCCAATTCTGAAAATTCCTTCAGTGACAGGTGATCCTCATCACTGCCTATGTTTTTATCATCCTCATCACTGCCTATGTTTTTATCATTGTGTTGCCATAGTATTTCAGATCCAGGATACTGAGGGCATGTCAATATAACTGTGGTTCCAGAGATGGAGACTTTATATGCTGGGGAGAAAGAAGGGAAATTGGCAGAACAAACCAGGACAATTTTAGAAAAGGCAAATTAGTGACAAAAGAACCACCCAAATGCAGGAAGTCATCTGTCATCTAGGTCTTAGACTTGCTTGTCAGAAGGGAGCTCTACTGGCTAGAGGGTGTGGAAGAGGAGATATGTGGAATGAAGGGAACTAGAGAGAGAACCTTTTGAGAGGTGGCTTTAGGGTTTACGCAGGGACATGGGGACTTGGGAAGGGTAAGATGGATGTAAAGAAAAACCCACAGAAGTCCCTATTTGGAACCTTTCTAAAATGGGGTTGAGAATGCAATGCTGGGAAGATCTCAGTTCTTGGGGTTAATCTCTCTCAATCAGTTCCTTCTCATCTACCCACCAATCTGCATCCTCAGACAGGGCATAAATAAAAGACCAATAAACTCACGTGTCTGTGTAATACCACCTGAAAATGAAAAAAGGAAACAGCAGTCAGAAAATATCTTGGTTTAAGTTTAAATTGTAGGTAAAATTTTTCTAGTGGAATTAGACACTGCCCACAAGACTTCCCAAAGAGGGTCTCATCCATTTAGGAACCCCGAGTCTTGGAGGTGAGGTTCATGGTTAGCCTATGAGATTTAGCTCATAGATATACTTATTAAGTAGCTCATAGATGTAACTCAGATACATCAGATTCAGAATATAGCAGCATGAGCTCCTAGATCTAGATCTACTGAAGCTCAGAAAGCCTGAAAGTCCTAAAGCCGAAAAATTCCAGAGGTCTTTAAGCTTATCCTCTTAAATTAGCCAGAACTGTATTACAGATAGATATGAATGACAAAAGAACCAACCAAATGCAGGAAGTCATCTGTCATCCAGGTCTTAGATTTGCTTGTCAGAAGGGAGCACTACTGGCCTTCTCAGAAATAAAGCTCTCCACACCACTGAATCACTGATTCGTGGACTTACCTATTTCTTACAATTTAGAAATCCTTTCTCAGAACTGAGTCCCTCATAATAGAGAAGAAACATCTTTGTTCTTATTCCATATAATTTTCTCTCTATTTGCCTTTAAATAATGTGAAATACTCTACATGTTTTGAGGGAATGCCTCTTCCAATAAAAAGTGGCTTCACTTTCCATTATATCTGAGCATAATCGGCTCTCAATTATTTTTGTTAGAGGGAGGCCCATTAGTGTGGACAACTGAAATCAACTAATAAACCACTAATGCCATTCGTAGGTCCAGCCACATTTCCCACAGCAGCCATTTTTGCCCTGGGAGGTGGAGCTAGGAGTCCTTTATTATTTCCTGGAAAAGTTGTGGCTGGAACACTGGGTTCTGCTATAGTCTGGACATAACAGCTGGAAGAGAGGAGAGGCGGTGCTGCCGCTGTCAGGGACAGAGCTCTGGACTCAAGAGTCAGAAGCCCTGAGTTTGAATCCTGGATCTGCCCTAGTCTGTGTGACTGAGGGCAAGTCATTTAACTTTGCTGAACCTCAACTTCTTTATCAGGGAAATGGAGATAAAATACCAACCTCACAAAGTTTTTGCGAAAATTAAATGGATTATGAAGGTGAAAGTGAATGACACATAGCAGGTGCTCAAGAAAAAGTTACTTCCTTTCCTCCTTTCCTTCTTGAGGTCCTGCTACTCCCAGAACAGAACTGAACTCTGACCCAGTTGCTCAGGCAGCCCTCTGACAAAGACTGCACAGAATGTAAACAAAACATTCTCCAGGTTTTTCCAACTGCTTATAATTGCGAGCTGAGTATAAGGACAGTAGATAGTTTATATTATTTTAATTTATAAATAATTTTTCAACACGGATGTTTCTTAGACATGTTAAATGAACTAGAAATCATAAATAAAGTACATAGACATTATACTCTGCTGGGTGTGTTTGTTTGAAAAAAATGTAAAGAAAATTGCTCACAACTTTTATTGGCACAAATTCAGTAGCAGAGCTTAGACTTAACTCATGCTCACACAAGGGTCTAGATGTCTGTGCTTAGACAGAAATGTGCTCCACGTATGTTCATTGTGCACTATTCACAATAGCAAAGACATGGAATCAACCTAAATGCCTGTCAGTGGTAGACTGGATTAAAAAATGTGCTGCATATACACCATGGAATACTACGCAGCCATAAAAAAGAATGAGATCACGTCCTTTGCAGGAACATGGATGGGACTGGAGGCCATTATCTTTAGCAAACTAACACAGTGACAGAAAACCAAATACCACATGTTCTCATTTAGAAGTGGGAGCTAAATGATGAGAACACATGAACACAGAGGGAAATGACACACACTGGGACCTCTCAGAAGGTGGAGGGTGGGAGGAGGGAGAGGATCAGGAAAAATAACTAACAGGTACCAGGCTTAATGCCTGGGTGATGAAATAATCTATACAACAAACCCCCATGGCACAAGTTTACCTATATAACAAACCTGCACATGTACCCCTGAATTTAAAATGAAAGTTAAGTTAAAAAAAAGATATGTGTGCTCACAAAGATTTTATACATATCCAGAGACAGTATTTCATAATGGTTGAGAAAATGAACTTTGGTATCATATAAATTTGCATTAAAATTTTTTTATTTTTAAATTTCTATTTATTAATTTTTTCAGAGACAGGGTCTTTCTCTGCCACAGAGGCTGGAGTACAGTGGCACAATCTTTGCTCAATGCAGCCTCCACCTTCTAAGCTCAAGCGAGCCTCCTGCCTTGGCCTCCCAAAGTGTTGGGATTATAGGCATGAACCATGGCACTTGGCCTAAATCTGCATTTATATCCCCAGGACTGGATTGTTTATTTATTTTTGTTTATTTTTGTATTTATTTGAGGCTTTGTTTCCTTAACAGTACAGTAGGGGTGGTAGAAGAATTAAATGAGGAAATTCAAGTAAAATATTTAGAGCAATGCCTAAAACATACATGCTCAGTAAACTTTAATGCTTATCATCTACAGTCAGCATGCTTTCCATGTATTAATAGCTAAAATTCACCTACTGTCTGTCTGTTTGTTTGTTTGTTTTGAGACAGAGTCTTGCTCTGTCGCCCAGGCTGGAGTGCAATGGCACAATCTCAGCTCACTGCAACCTCCGCCTCCCAGGTTCAAGCAATTCTCCTACCTCAGCCTCCTGAGTAGCTGAGATTACAGGCACCTGCCACCATGCCTGGCTAATTTTTGTATTTTTAGCAGAGATGGAGTTTCACCATGTTGGCCAGGCCAGTCTCGAACTCCTGACCTCAGGTGATCCTCCCACCTCGGCTTCTCAAAATGCTGGGATTACAGGTGTGAGCCACCATGCCCGGCCCTCCTGCTGCATTTTATGTCAGATAATGTTCTAAGTGCCTTAAATGAATTACTCATTTGGTCCTCATCATAACCCTACAAGTTAGGTAGCACTATTATTTCCATTGTACCATGATGATGCTATGGCACAGAAAAGTTACGTAAATTACTCAAACACACCCAGCAAGTAGAGAGTTGAGCCAAGATTCAAACATTCTGATCTAGCTCAGTTAGACTCTTACCCTCATACTATACAGCTTTATCTCTTCTGCATAAAATATTTTTCTTCCCTAAAACATAAGCTTATCCTTTAAAATTCAGCTCAAGGATCACCTCCCCCAGGGAACCTTTCCCAACGACACTCAGTAGAGTTGACCCCTCCCCTCTTTATACTTCATTTTACTCTGTATCTACCCATATTATAACATGCAACTCACTATATTTTCAATTATTTTTTCTCTCACACAAGACCATCAGCTTCTTGAGGGGAGGTAATTAGCAATGTGTTCATATGTTTGTTCATTTATTCATTCAAAAAATATTCATTGAGCACCTACTATGTGCCAGACACTGGGCTAGGTAAATGAGACACTGTCTCTGTCTGCCTTCAAAGATTTCATGGCTTATACAAAAACACATGGTAGCTCCAACCCACATCCATATGTGTATGATCAGAGATACATATATGCACAGCTATAATCTGACATGACAGCTAGCAACAAATACAGGCAAGTTTCATACAGATCCCATTGAAAGATACTTGTATTTTCCCTTTAATAGTTTTAGTTCTCGGGGTTTGTTACTGTGATTGTACTCTATGAGCATTTCATTCCACATTTGAAAACTTTTGCTAGATGGAGTGGAAATCCTCTTACCCATTTCTTCATTACCTGAAAAGGAAACAGTAAGAAGCCATTAGTAATGTTTCTATCGGCAATGAAGATCAGACCCTGCTCCCGTGGGTTGGGACTCTTCCCTCAACTCTTAGGAAACAATGGATCTTCCATTTCCCTCGGCTGCATAGAAAAAGCTGTTATGGGCCTTACATCTTATCTGATGACTATTTACAAAAATGGCTCCTAAGGACACTACAAATTAGGCAGCATGGCGGAATCTAGGCTGGCATAATGGTTGTCTTTATTTTATTTTTGAGACAGTCTCGATGTGTCACCCAGGCTAGAGTGCAGTGGTGTGATCTCGGCTCACTACAACCTCTGCCTCCCAGGTTCAAGTGATTCTCCTGCCTCAGCCTCTCGAGTAGCTAGGACTACAGGCGTACACCACCATGTCTGGCTGATTTTGGTATTTTTAGTAGAGACGGGGTTTCGCCATGTTGGCCAGGCTGGTCTCGAACTCCTGGCCTCAAGTAATCTGCCCACCTCGGCCTCCCAAAGTGCTGGGATTACAGGTGTGAGCCATGGTGTCCAGCCATGGTTGCCGTTAAATACAACATTGGTTCACTCAGTTTGGAAGAGCTGATTGAATAGAGGGGCTTCCAATGTTGGAACACTCCTGACTCTACCGCTGTGGTTGAGAGAGTAAGTTCAGGCCGGGCACACTCATATGCATGTGCACTCGCATAAATACGCATGTACACACATGTATTCAGAGTATTCAGACATGTGATTCTGAACACACATCCAAATGTTGCCCCAGCAGCTTATCCAGAGTAACCCTGTGCATGCATTCTGGCTACGTCTCCTCTGCAGAATCTCACATCAAATATGAAATGCAAACAAATGAAAACTGTTAGTGCTTTCAACTTCATTTAAGTCTCAATTTTTCTTTTGTATGGTTAAGACTCATTATTTCCTGCCTCTGTTGCTTCCCTCTTCTGGGCTAGAAATATCTCCAGACTTGTGAGGAAAGTCAAAGGGGTAGATGGCAGAAACTCCTTTTCCTGACCTCTGTGGAAGTTCTGTAGGAGGCCTAAGAGAAAGCTCCATTCATAACTACAAAGAATGATGGGGTGATTTCATAAAAAAGAAAGAAAGCAAGCATATCTCACCATCTTGCCCCCAAACGCCAACTAGAAAATAAATAAGAAAAAAAAAAGTGTTAGTAAATGTTGTGGGTATCTGCATTCCTAAACAGAAAAAGGGCTGTGTTGCAGTATGACCACTGATGACATCTGATGTCCTTCCCTCTTGCTGCTGGGTCACAGCCATTTCTACACCCTAGAACAGTGGAACTTACTGCTGGTATTGACCAGGGGTTCCCAGGAAATTTGGGGGGAAATAGAGGAAGGAAGCATCTAGCATTAACTATGAGCCCACAATTTTTGACAAGCAGGAGTCAGAAAAAGTTAGGACCATTTTTTGGACGACTAGAGACATAGCCAAAGAATTTTGCCCCCAAGCCTCCATTTTGAACATTGGTCTCTGTGGAAGAAAAACACGCTCTTGGTTGGGTACAAACACTGGGATTCTTGTTCCATCTCTGGCTCTGCTTTTTTGGTGGTTCAGTTTTTCCATTTGTTTTCTGCTTGAGACAGAGACGGAAATATTTGAAACCCTGATTACTCATCAACTAGGGCCTGTGCGTTGAAGAACCTGACCACATTTCCACCGGGCCCTCCAGGATGCCCTCACTCAGCAATACGCTGGGTTCATTACAATGATCTGTTTCCCTGGCATTGCCTGAAAGCTTTCTGCACACCTAGGCCTTTCTTTTACTGAAATCTCTACACAGGGGGAGACAGGATCCCCACTTTCCTATCCCCAGAGCAGACTGGGCACATTCCTATGATGCCAGATGTCTAGAGGTGATTGGGTCTTTGATACTCTCTCTTTTATTTATTTATTTATTTAGAGACACTTCAGGCTGGAGTGCAGTGGCTTGATCATGGCTTACTGCAGCCTCGACCTCCTGGGCTCAAGTGATCCTTCCGCCTCAGCCTCCCAAGTAGCTGGAACTATAGGTGTGTGCCACCTTGCCTGGCTAATTTTTAATTTTTTGCAGAGACGGGGTTTCACTACTTTGCCCAGGCTGGTCTTGAACCCCTGAGCTCAAGTGATCTTCCCACTTTGGTCCCCCAAAATGCTGGGATTACAGGCGTAAGCCACTGCACCTGGCCCTCCTCCTCCTCCTTCTTCTTTTTTTTAAGGAAAAGCATACTTTATAACACAGCTCTCTAAGAAAATGCCTGGCCACTCCTTACAGGAGTCACATCCTGCCCCTCGCTACTCAATATGTTCCTAGGACCAGCAGCAGATTAATAAACTTGAGAGCGTACTAGACATGCGGAATCTCCATTTCCAGTCTGGGTCTTTTGAAACAGAAGCTGCATTTTAAACAAGATCCCCAGGTGATTTGTGTGCACATTCAAGACGTGAGAAACCCAAGATGAAGCAGGAAGTGGAGACATCGTGGCTGTGGCTCTGAGACGGGAGCACCAGCTGTGATAGTGTTTTCTAGGTCTTTGAAATAAAACCATCACGAGCCATTTTGCCTCATGTGGTGCAGCCATTTAGAGTACAAACAGTCCTGGTCTCACAGATTGGCTTCGGCACTTACTAACTATGTGGTTTAAAACAAGTTATTTAACTTTTTTGAGTATCAATTTCTTAATCTGTGAAGTAGAGAGGACTTATCAGTTTATATAGTCAAAATTAAAAAGAATTTTAAAAAGAGGATATAACACCTTCCTTCCTAGGCAGAAGTAGGATTAAACCAGTTAACACGTCTAAATAATTTTTTCTTTACACAGTATCTGACACTCAATAAATGGCAACTTTTTTTGGTATTATTTATCTCACATGAGATATAGAAATGCTCTTGGTTATTTATCAATTCATAATCCATCTTGCTTCAAAAAAACGAAATAAACTGAAAGTTGTTGGTCACTTGAAAAGGACTAAAAATTACAAGGCGTTTTATGGTCTCAAAGATAATGAATTGCTATATATACCCTGTGCAGAGTTTGGGCGCAAGTATCTGGTCTCTTCAAAACAAGGAGTGGAGCTTCGCTCTTCCAGTCTCTTTTGGGTTAGTTCTGGAGAGCTGGGTAAGTTGGAATGAGCTCGTACTTAGAGGTAGCGAGACCTCTGTGCTCACAATAGCTATGATCACCCCAACTGCTCTTCTTTGCCTGCTCCCCGAACGCTCTCCCAGGCACCCGTGGCCTTTTTCTTTAGTCCCCAGCTCTAATCCCTCACCCTAACATAGCACAAACAGTTCCTTACATCTGGTAAATGAGGCTCCTTGGTGCCACTAGGCAGTGCCAGGTAAGGCTGTAAGCCTTCCAGCGGTCTGGAGACACACCACCCTTTCCACTCCATCCTACTCACCTGATAAGAGGCAGAGGCCCAGAACTCTCCAGTGAGTGCCCGACTGCATCTTTCTTTCATGGGACAGTTACTTTACTAAGATGGCGGAGGCCAGCAGACTTACTACTTCTGGAAAAAAAGCAAAACAGATGACTTTTTCAAAACATCTGCTAGAGATAAGGACCCTGGGGCCATTGTTCCCAATGCTAGGATGAAAAAGGAGGGCTTTATAAGAGAGAGACTCACCATTTTCTGAAGCAGGCACCTGAGGCTGGGAGGGGAGGAGGGTTTCTGAACCCCACACAGGAAGTAGAGAGGCCTCTGGGCCTGCGGGTTTTACCTCACTTGGAAACGTTCAAGGCAGAGGCCTCCACCTGGACTGGTTGAAGAAAGCTGGGTCCCACAGCCTTCCTAGAAGGCCAAACAAGAGGACTCTGACAATACCTGGAGGGGCCATGAAAAATACATGACATTTAGCTGTCCAGACCATGTAGTAGGTTGGCACAAAAGTAACTGCAGTTTTTGCCATTAAAAGTAATTGTAATACAATATGCCTCCACATTGCGGGGTCCTCCTTCCTCTATAAGCTCTGACAGGAAGAGGGAGATGCACTGAACATTTGCTTTCTTTGTGGTGGATCTGGCATGGAGCAGCAGGGTGCAGCCATCTTATTAACAAAACTTGTTGGCTTGAAAATACATGTTGACTTAAATCCATAAGAATTAAATCCAAAGAAAAAATGCCATTTTTTTTTGCCTATATTCTTTACAAAAATATTTAAAAACACAAGACTCAATGTTGAACAGGGTAAAGAGTGATAGTGTCAAAGTCTGCTGGTATGAGCGTGAATTGATGTAACTTTTCTTTATGTTTAAGCATGCATTAATCAAATGCTTACTATATCCAAGCACCGTTCTAAGAGCTTTTCTGACATATCTTATTTAATCCTCAAAACGACCCTCTAAGGTAAGTATTATTTTTATTTTTATTTCCATTTTATACTTGAGCAAACTAAGGCTCAGGCAGGTTATCTAAGTTGCAGATTACAGAGCTGGGACTCTAGAAAACATTTTGATGAAATTCACTTATTTAATACATATTTTCTGTCTACTGTACTGTAGTTATATGCTGGGTGCTAGTAATACAGGAGAAACAGGATAAATAGTCCTCTTGGATAAAAAAGGAAATGTGGAGATTAAACAGATAACCTCATAACCAGTAACCATGCCCCGCATGATGGTGTACACCTGTATTCCCAGCTACTCAGGAGGCTGAGGCAGGAAGATTGACTGAGCCCAGGGGTTCGAGACTGCAGTGAGTGTGATTGTGCCTGTGAATAGCCACTGTGCTCCAGCCTAGGCAACATAGTGAGATCCCATCTCTAAAAAAACACCCCAGATAACTTCAGGAGATTGATGCTAAGAAAGAAGACGTTCAGGTGCTGTGGGAGTGATAGAAGGGATCTAAGATAGTCTGGGGTGGGATGGGGAGGAGAAGGTCCCCATGAGCAGGTGACATCTAAGCTGAAATTTGATGAAGGAACAGCAATGAACCAGGTGGAGTGGAAAGCATTCCAGATAGAGGCAGCAGCATGTTTGAAGTCCAAAGATGAGGAAGAGAAATGGAAAGTCCAGCACAGCAGGTAACAGGGAGAACGAGGAGTGTAAGAAATAATATAGGAAATTCGCCAGATATGGTACTTTGGGAGGCCAAAGCAGGCAGATTGCTTGAGGCCAGGAGCTCAAGACCAGCCTGAGCAACATGGTGAAACCCTATCTCTGCAAAAAAATACAAAAAATTAGCCGGATGTGATGGTGCTCACCTGTAGTCCCAGCTACTCAGGAGGCTGAGGTGGGAGGATCACTTGAGCTCAGGAGGTTGAGGCTGCAGTCAGCTATGATTGTGCTACTATGCTCCAGCCTGGGCAATAGAGCAAGACCCTGTCAAAAAAAAAAAAGAGATAGGAAACTCAGCAGGGGCCAGATGGGAAGGGATTTGCAAGCTATGTTAGGGATTCTTAAGGATTTTCTTAGGGCTGTAGGAAGTATTCAAATAGTTTTAAAAAGGTGAGTGACAGTATCAAATTCTTATAATATTCAAATGGAAAAAGTTGGGTTTTTTTTTTAGATGAAGTCTCACTTTGTTGCTCAGGCTGGAATGCAATCGTGCGATCTTGGCTCACTGCAACCTCCCGCTCCTGGGCTCAAGGGATCCTCCTGTCTCATCCTCCCAGGTAGCTGGAATTGCATGTGCCTGCCACCACGCCCAACTAATTTTTGTATTTTTGGTAGAGATAGAGTTTCACCATGTTGCCCAGGCTGGTCTCGAACTCCTGAGCTCAAGCGATCTGCCCACCTTGGCCTCCTGAAGTGCTGGGATTACAGACATGAGCCACCATGCCTGGCCAAAATGAAAAAAGTTTTAATGATGGAAGTAATACGTGCATGTTAAAAACAATGCATATAGAAGGGCTGTATAACAATAGCCCCTGTTCTACCTTGCTTCACCCCTACACTTCTCCCTAGAGAAAACAACTTTTAAGTTTTTCAACTTTTTTTTTTTTCCTGGTGGTTACCTTCGTGTCTGTAAATGTGCCTTGCTATCCATCGGGTTTTCTGGGAAAAAAAGATGGAGATTTGGGCAGGTGGCTCTCTGAGGAAGCACAGGAGCATCATCTGTAAGGGAGAGAGGGGCAGCATCTGGCAGAGAGAGGTGAACTGTGATGAGACATATCAGGAGCCTCAGCCAGAGCCATGGGGAGTTCTTAGCCTGGGATCACCTTCCCAAGTTATCCTGAATTATCCTGAATTGAGCAAAGGGGCCATGAAAAATACAGGTATTATGAATTGAGGGGCTGCGAAGTTGGGTGAGGGGGCTGCGAAGTTGGGTGAGGCAGCTGCTTCTGCTGAAGGCAATGTCTTTGAAAGAGCTCAACTGTGAGTCCTCTGAGTACAAGAATCCCAGCAGTTGGGGGAGGGAGCAGCCCTGGAGTGATGACCTGGGTGCAGCCACAGCATCCATGCAGTTTAACCCTTGCACTGCTTGGAGCCATTCGCTTCATGTGATAATTTCATCCTGTCCTTAAACAGCCTTTTCGGGATTCTGGTTATCTCTTTTTTTGGAGAAGCTTATAAAAGGAAAGTTTCCTAATGGGACAAATTACAGCCCCATTAGCACAGTTGCCCCAGGGCGCATCTGATAGGCAACGCTTGTTCCCTTTTCTGGATTGCTCCTAGCCTCAGTTAGCACCTCTGCTGACCTCAGGGAAGACATAGATTGAGGAGTCTGAGCCCCTGGCCGTCGTGGTCTTTTCAGGTTGTGGCTGCTGCACTTGCCCATTTACCATCAAAATTGCACGAAAAGATGCCCCAGGGGAGCCCTTGGATTCTATCTGAGTTGTCCCTGCAGCCCTGCCTCCCCCTTATCATCAGATATGGAAAGATTCACTCTGCTGGGGGAGCAAATCTTTTTTTTTTTTTTTTGCATGCTGGTCTCTTGGCAGTGGTGTAGCTTAAAGTTTAATGGGTGCTGTGGTGAAAGTGTTCTGTCTCTGGAAACCATGGCCCCTAGAAACTCAGAGCCTAGAGTTAGCGGGACAGGAAGCAGAGATTTCCTAAGTGGGTCACTGGAAGTAATGGTAAGCATGAATATCCCTTCTTCTAACCTTTAGCTCTTGGACACATGCATTTTACCTTTTGGAGACATAGTATCATATAACAGTCATTGGCTTAATATGTACACCACATCCTGAAGGATAGTGCCCAATCCTAGCAGGGTGTCATCTCTAAGTTGATACCTTAGCTATGTCTTCAAAAGACTATTCCATGGATCCATCAGGCTGGCAGCTTCTGGGTGTTGTGGTATATGATAGGGCCAGTGGATCCCATGGTCATATGTCCACGGACACATCCTTGTTTTAAAGTGGGTCCCATGATCTGTTGTGATGCTATGGAAGATCTAATGCTGACGGATCAGACAGTATGTGAACTCTTGGATAGTAGGGCTAGCTCAGGCACTGCAGGTAAGAGAATCAAACTCAAACCCAGAGTATGTCAAATGAATTGATTTGTCCTGTCAATGAATTGAGCCCTTTCCAGATTTTGGTTTGAAAAGGGTCCAGTGTAATCCTCTTGTCAAGAAATGACTGGTTGGTTTCCTTCAACGATGATGCCAAATTGGAGGTTCTGCACTGTACTCTGTTTTGGCAGTGGCAGTAGCTGGATCAACCTTTGTGAGTGACAGCCCACACTGTTGTGCCGAGGTCTAGCATTTACCATTGCCACCATAGCTACTACATTCATAACCCCACTGTTTGAGTCTTGAGATGGCCATGGACAGAGGCTAGTTGACTTTAACGGGCCAAGTCATTTTCTTCTACTTTGTGTCGTGGTGCTTCTTCCACGACGGATGTTCTCTGCTTGGTGTTCACATGTGACACAAAGATCTTCACACCTGGTAACGACTCCCGTGGGTCCATACACGTGCCTCTTCCCCAGACTTTTCTGTCCCCAATCTTCTACTCTTACTTGTTCCAGGCCCCTAATCAATAAATCAAGCCACTCACCACTGCCCATGGATCTCTATATATTCTAACATTAGGCCACTTCTCTTTCCACATAAAGTGAATAACCACGTACAATGGCAGAAGCTCTGCCCTTTGAGAGGATTTCCCTTTACTCCTCTTTCTTTTTCTTTTCTTTTCTTTCTTTTTTTTGAGACACAGTCTCACTCTGTCGCCCAGGCTGGAGTGCTGTGGCACCATCTCGGCTCACTGCAACCTCTGCTTCTGGTGCTCAAGTGATGCTTGTGTCTCAGCCTCCCAAGTAGCTGGGACTACAGTCACGTGCTAACACTCCCAGCTAATTTTTTGTATTTTAGTAGAGATGAGGTTTCACCATGTTGCCGAGGGTGGTCTTGAACTCCCAAGCTCAGGCAATCCACCTGCCTTGGCCTCCAAAAGTGCTGGGATTATAGGTGTGAGCCACCACACCCGGTTCCCTTTACTACTCTTTCAAGCTCGTTCCCTAGTGGGAATGCAGGACTGCAGGACTGCAGCATTCCATTTTTGGCTTGCATCCACATACTAAGATGACATCTGTCAAGGAAGCTCAGGCTTTATTCTCCTCTGTCAGCTGGACTTCAAGAATAGCCCATCAGGCAGCCACAGGTTGAACTGAAGGTGAATTATTAGTGTAGTAGCGGTGGATGATGGAGGCCATGTGCTCCTGCAGTTGCTGCTTGTGTCCTCTGGCACTATTCATGCCTCAGCCAGACTGCATTCCTTCCTTCTTACAGTGGATTGTTGTGCCCACCCAAACTTGTGACTTGGAGGGTCTGACACTGCTTAGCTTATAATGGGCAGATCAAGTTTAATGGTCAGCTGATGTCCCATTGTCAGTTACTCAACTTCTTCCTGTGTATCTACTCTAGTAGCATGCCAAGAGCTGCTTTTCAAATGGTATATAATTCACTGCTGTAGGTAGAATGGCTTTGTTCCTGAACCCTAGGTATCAACATTTTGATTCTCCTGCTGGAACTTGCCATAGACTCCAAAAGGCATCTTTTCCCACCACAGATACTTCTAACTGCCATCAGGGTTGCTGGTATGTGGCCCAAGCTGCAGAGCGGCTTGTACCACAGCATGGACTTGCTGCAGAGCACTTTACTGCTCTGGGCTCCACTCAAAGCTGTAAGAGTTTTATGTCACTTGGAAATGAAGAGGCCTATAAGGTATTCTCTTTCTTAACTGAGGGGATGGTGCAAGGTAAAATAACATAGCCTCTACTTTGGAAGAAATGACCTGGATGGTCCAAGACCTTGCACTCTTAAAAAGGACACCTGGCCAGGCACGGTGGCTCATGCCGGTAATCCCAACACTTTGGGAGGCTGAGGTAGGTGGATCACCTGAGGTTGGGAGTTCAAGACCAGCCTGACCAACATGGAGACACCCCGTCTCTACTAAAAATACAAAAAAAAATTAGCCAGGCATGGTGGTGCATGCCTGTAATCCCAGCTACTTGGGAGGCTGAGTCAGGAGAATTGCTTGAACCCGGAAGGTGGAGGTTGCAGTGAGCCGAGATAGTGCCATTGCACTCCAGCCTGGGCGACAAGAGCGAAACTCCATCTAAAAAAAAAAACCAAAAAAACCAAAAACACACTTACGTGGCAGGCCCCAGAATCTTCATAGAGTTTATCTCCTATTCTCCAAGGCCTCCAAATACTCGCAATTTCTTGCTCATTTGATGTGATTAACACAATGTCATTGATATAGCGGACCGATGTGATGTTCCGCAGAGCGTCCAGATTGTCCAGGTCCCTTCAGACTATGTTATGATAGAGAGCTGGCAAGTTGACACAGCCCCAGGCAAGACCAGGAAAGTATATTGTCTCTTGGCTGTGAGTGAATGCTCTGATTAAAAATATTACATTTGGCATAACTGCTGCAGTTGGAGCTACTACTTGTTTAAATTTGCAGTAGTCCACTCTCATCCACAATGATTCCTCAATTTTTGCAAAGGCCAAATCAGTGAATTAAATAGGGTGTATAATGGGACCACAATTCTTTAAGTCTTTGAAAATGACACTAATCTCTACCATTCTCTCTAGGACGCAATATTATTTTTTATTTACTGTCTTGGCAGGGAGTCATGGAAAGTTACAAGGGCTTCCACTGGCTTTTCCTAAAGCAATAGCTCTTATTTACACGTTAAGGAGCCAAGGTGAGGGTTCTGCCAACTGCTATATCCATTATCATACTTTTGGGAACTGGGTAGAAGGTGACTGGGTGGGTCAGTGAGATGGACCTGGGCAAGGACCCCATTTACCACCTGACTCTTATGTGCCTCTCCTGTAACAGCCATAAACAGCACTTTGGGACCCTGGTTATAATCATCAACTTGGGCCCTGTATCCAACAGCCCTTGAAAGGTCCAGGTATTCCCCTTTCCACGAATAAATGAGTCCTTGTGGGGAAGGACTGTGGGAATCACTAATTTATATACTTGCCATGGTGTTGTAATGTCCTTTCTTATGGGGACTTGGCCTTTCTTTCAGTTGATTGGTTCTGGGTATGAGAATAGGCTAAGATCTGGAAACTCAGAAGGGAATTATGGCTTTCCATTAGTAAGCTCAACTTGGCCATCTGTTCATTCATTCTTGGATCAATTTTGGGGAAATAAAAATACACACACATATTGTCAGATGTGTATGGGACATACTGACACTAAAAAATTATTTGTTATTTATCTGAAATTTAAATTTAATTGGGCAGCCTATATTTTTATTTGCTAAATCTGGCAAGCTCACCTTAGGAAAAACATATTCCATCAGTCATTGCCATAGATCTCTGTGAATCAGGCCTCCTGACTGGCAGTTTTGACCCTATAGCCACCTTGCTTTGGAAGATAAATGCCGCCAACTGGCCTCTGCTTCTCCGGGACCTTCTCATTCTCATTACTACCTAGGAACCAGGTCTATGATACCATTAGCCCAGGCCTACAGAAAATGACTAATATTAACTGTCTCAATAATGCTGGTGCAACAGTTGAACTCATGGACTTAGAGAGTAGAAGGATGGTTAACAGAGGCTGGGAAGGGTAGTGAAAGACTGGGGTGGGGATGGTTAACTGGTTAAAAAAAAAATTAGAATGAATAAGACCTACTGTTTGATAGCACAACTGGGTGACTATAGTCAATAATAACTTAACTGTACATTTTTAAGTAACTTAAAGAGGCCAGGCACAGTGGCTTATGCCTGTAATCCCAGCACTTTGGGAGGCCGAGGTGGGTGGATCACCTGAGGTCAGGAGTTCAAGACCAGCCTGGCCAACATGGCGAAACCCTGTCTTACTAAAAATACAAAAATTAGCCAGGCATGGCAGTGGGCACCTATAATCCCAGCTACTCAGGAGGCTGAGGCAGGAGAATCGCTTGAGCCCGGGTGGCAGAAATTGCGGTGAGCTGAGAACGCGCCATTGTACTTCAGCCTGGGCAACAGAGCAAGACTCTGTCTCAAAAAACAAAACAAAACAAAACAAAACAACCAAAAACCAAAAAATGAAAATGTAAAGAGTGTAATTGAACTGCTTGCAACTCATGGATAAATGCTTGAGGGAATGGATACCCCGTTCTTTATGCCGTGTTTATTTCACACTGCATGCCTTTATCAAAACATCTCATGTGCCCCATAAACATATACGCTTACTATGTGCCCACAAAAATTAAAAAAAAAAAACTTAAAAAAAATAATGCTGGTGCTCATTTATTAGAATGTGTTGGCAAATCCTCTAGGCCCCCCGAGGGATAGAGTCAACTGGTGGGTTTTCTGGTATTTGAGAGTAGATTCATTCTAGCATGCTCACTTTCTGATCCTTTTTGGTCCTTTCTCCCTAGTCTGCCACAGCAGTTCAGACACTCTACTTCATTTAATGTGGGCCACCACTCTTACCAAACTTTCAAGAGCCTTCCTAGCAGCAGATTAAATCAGTCTCCTAGGGCCCATACCAGGTATTAAATCTCGTGTCATGAGAGTGCCCCCACATTGACAAAGCCTCTTCCATTCAGCTTTACGTTCCACCCCACTTGATCCACATGCCTCCCACAGGCAAATGCCCCAGGTCTTGCCAGTCCACATCAGTGGGGTCCTGCAGCGGCCTTGGCATATCAATCTCTCTCTTCTCTCAGCAGCCCCAGCACTTCCTCAGTTGGGTCATCTTGAGATTTGACTGTAGTGATTGATCTGATGGCCAGGAGGGGAGGTGAGGGCAGATTCTGAGATGGGCTAATGATGTCTTGTAAGGTACCTTCTTATATGAAGCCTAGGCCCAGCGGGTTCAGGGGGAACTGGAAGTTCAGGGGTCTCAATCACATTTGCTCAGCCTCAGGGTCCCATATCTTCCTTATCATGGCCCTGATTTTGGCATAAGCAACTTACCTAGGCTAAGAATTCCTCCTCTGAAATTCTTCCAGTTTTACAGAGGGTGCCCTCTAGCTGCAGGAGATGAGGTGCTCTTTAAATGCTGCTAAGGAAGCCAGCCTCTGACTCACTTTGTTTTAAGTCGGTGATTAATTGATATGAGCTTGTCATTTTCTTTCTTTAACATATCAGTGGTTCTAAGCAAGGGCCACCCAATTTCACAATCTTCATAGTTACTATTTACCTGAACTTCTGACATGCCAGGAGCATTTCGTAAGCCAGTGTATTCCTTCCACCTTAATCTTGGCCCAGGTCATCGCAGGGGCTGTAGCTCCTCCTACCATTGATGATGGGGTCTTCATTGCCATCTGTTATCCAACTCCAGAATCCCATCTTTAAAATCTACTTTTTAGGACCACTTCTAGAACCAACTAGTTTAGGATTGATCCCCCAAGAGCAGAGCTTGAGATTGCAATTCTTGTTCAAGTGATTTGGTGAGGGAGTGCCTTCAGATGAGTTCTGTAAGGGAGTAAGGATGGCACTGGATGGCACATTAGAAGAGGAGAAAAAGCTAGTTCAAAATGTGGGTTCAGCTGAGGTCTAGCCTTAATCTGATCTCCAGGGGAGCTCTAGAGCAAGAATGCCCCCACGGAGTTGTCCCGTCTAGAGGCAGGAGACTGAACTTCTGTATTCCCCTATCTGTCAGTCATTGGCTGCAGGATGCCAGGTAAGGCAGCTTCCTGGAGGTGGAGGGCAATTCTCAGGCGAAGTGTGCTGCTGTGAAGCTATTAGCAGTCAATACTCACAGAAGCCAGGGGATGGGTGCACTGAGCAGGTGAAGGGAATGCGACAGGGCACCAACAACACCTGCTACAGCATGCATCTCTAAACACTAATTTCCATTTCCTTTTAATGAGTTTTATGTAAATGAAATCACTCATATCACTCACACTTTGTGTTTGGTGTCTTTTGGTTAACATTGGGTTTCTGAAAATCTTATATGTTGTTGCTTGGGCTGCGTTCCGCAAATTTTAATATGTTGTATTTTACTTATTCAGTTAAAATACATTCTAATTTCCATTGATTTATCTTTGACTCATGGGGTATTTTGAAGTGTATTGCTGGAATTGGCATTAAGAATAGACATAATTCAATAAAACAGAGTAGAGAGCCCAGAAAAAGACCCTAACATATATAAACAATTGATTTTCAAGGAAAGTAAACAATGAGAGAAATGATAGTCTTTTCAACAAATGGTCTAGGAAAAACTAGATAGAAATCCATAAGGAAAATAATGAATTTCAATCCTTACCTCAAACTATGCCAAAAAAAAAAAAAAAAAAGAGAGAGAGAACTTGAAATAAGGACCTAAATGTAAAAGCTAAAACTATAAAACTTGTGGAAGAAAACATAGGATAATATCACTATAGCTTTGGAGTAGGCAAACATATTTTAGGATACAAAAATAGTAATTTTTAATAAATAATAAAAGGTAAAAAAGAGTAAGTTAGACTTTGTCAAAATTAAAAACTTTCCTGCTTTTTGAAAGACTCTATTAAAATGAAGAGGTAAGTCACAGACTAGGAGAAATAATTCACAATATGTGTATCTGACAGGGGACTTGTATTCAAAATATATAAGTAACTCTTACAACTTAGTAAGAAGGCAACCCAATAAAAAATTGGGCAAAGGATATAAATAGGCACTTCATAAAAGAAGACATACAAATAGCCAAGAAGCACATGAAAATATTCTCAACATCATTAGTTGTCAGGGAAATGCAAATTCAAATCACAATGAGATACTACTATACACATTCTAAAATGGCTAAAATTAGGATGACTGACAATAGTAAGTGTTGAAGAGGATGTGGAACAATTGGAACTTTTTTACTTTGCTGGTGGGAGTGTGGAATGGTACAACCACTTGAAATAACAATGGAAAAATGGTTGTCAGTTTTGTTTATGAAGTTAATATACTTTTATGTTACGACTCAGCAATACCATACCCAGGTTAATGAGATAAACGAAAACATGTATCCACAAAAAGACATGTATATGATGATCACAGCAGTTTTTTTAAAAAATAATAATGGCAAAAACCTGGAAACAGCCCAAATGTTCAACAAGAGATGAATGAATAAATAAATTGCAGTACATTCAGAGCATACTACTAAAGCAATAAAAAGGAGCAAACTACTGATGTAGCAAACTACATCTCAAAAACTTTATTTTAAGCAAAGAATCCAGACACAAAAGTGTATTGCTGTATGGTTTCTTTTATATGAAATTCTAAAACAGTAAAGTTTATTTATTATTATTTTTAAATTTATTTTCTGTTTTGTAGAGACAGGATCTCACCAGGTTACCCAGGCTTTTTTGGACTCCTGGACTCAAATGATCCTCTTGCCTCGGCCTCCCAACATGCTGAGATTACATGTGTGAGCCACTATGCCTGGCTTAGAACAGTAATATTTAATTTACAGTGACAGAAAGAAAATAATTGGCTGTTTTGGGCTGGAGGTAGGTGGAAGATTGATTGCAAAGAGCCTTGAGGGAAACTTTAGGGGTGACAGGAATGTTTTGTATCTTAACTGGGGTGGTGGTACACGAGTGCATACATTTGTCAAAATTCTTGAGCTGTATATTTAAAAGGGTGCATTTTATGGTATGTAAATCAAACCTCAAAAAAAGAATGTACAAATAGACACCTATACACACATGGGAGAAAGACTACAGAACAATGTCAAAGTAATAGATCATAGAGTAAAAGGGGAGGGGCAAGGATTTGTTGGTTGTTTTTTCATTCTAAGCCTTCAGCAAATTGATTTTTTTTTTTTTCTGAGACAGGGTCTTGCTCTGTCGCCCAGGCTGGAGTAGAGTGACGTGGTCGAGGCTCATTCCTGAGCCGCCCAGGTAGCTGGGACTACAGGCATGCACCATGCCCAGCTAATTCTTGTAATGTTATATAGAGTCTTGCTATGTTGCCCAGGCTGGTCTCAAACGCCTGAGCTCAAGCAATCCACCGGCCTCAGCCGCCCAAAGTGCTGGGATTACAGGTATGAGCCACTGTGCCCGGCCTAGCAAACTGATTTTTTAAAACAATGTCCTTATACTTCTTCACTAAAAAAAATTAGGCATAAATGAGAGGTAAAGAGGTAGAGTCAGAATGTAGACATCTCTTTTGAGAAGTTTTTCAGTGAAAGAGAGCAGAGAATGGGGCTTTGGTTGGAGGGGATGTGATTTCATGGGAATTCTTTTTTTAATGATAGATACATAAAACTAGGCAAGAACTCAATATGCTTATATCTTTTATACAACTATAGAACCAAAAGGAATTGACAAGTTAAATCTAAAAAAATTCAAAACCAATTCAATTTAATCATACAGAAAAGACAGAATTGCACAGTATAATCTTTACCATGTACAATGCAAATGTATATTTATGAAAGTGACTGGAAAAAACTACAGCAAAATGCCTACAAAGATGGTACATGAATATAAATAGAACAATTTAAATTTTCTTCGTATACTTTTCTACGTTTGAAATTTTCTGTAATGAATATTTATTACTTATATAACTAAAGATAAGCATTTAAAAAAGAAAAGAATAATTGATGCTAATTTTCAAATAGGTATGAATCTAATGTGAAATATAGATATATTTTTGAAACAGTCTCACTCTGCCACTCAAGCTGGGGTGCAGTGGCAAGAACATGGCTCACTGCAGCCTCATCCTTCTGAGCTCAAATGATCCTCCTGCCTCAGCCTCCCAAGTAGGTAGGACCACAGGTGTGTGCTACAACACCCAGCTATTTTTATTTTTATTTTTTGTAAAGATGAAGTCTCCCTATGTGGTCCAGGCTGGTCTTGAACTCCTGGGCTCAAGCGATCCTCCTGCCTTGGCCTCCCAAAGTGCTGGGATTACAGGAATGAGCCACTGCACCCTGCCTAACGTGCATGTATTTTTGATATCAGCATGTGGACATACCCATCCTGCTTTTCCTAGCGTTCACGTGTCTTACTTATTTATGCATTTATTTGTTAATTTTTGCTTCTTCTGACTCAGTCCTCATATCATTCATGCTTCTGTTCCTAGGTACCCTCCTTGGCTTGAAGTCCTTCCCTTTCCGGCACCATCCAGTTCTTAATTAGTTGAGATGGCACAGCCCAGAACAACAACTGGCCACCTTAGTGTAATGTAGTGCTTCTCAACTCCTAAGACACATGCCCCTTCCTATAACAACTATTTTGTAACATCCCCTTTACTACGCTGAAAGGAAATCACAGAAAAGAAAGCGAATCTCCACACACAATTTTCCCTCAAATCAATACAATGCTCCTTGTAAAGAAGAAATACAAGAAGTGTATGATGAAATAAATCCTTTGGCATGATTCCATGAGAAGACAGAATAAGAGTCAGATTCTTGCCTGTGTATGTATTAGCCATGTAAATGCTCAGCTTCAAATGTATGCTATTAGGTGGTGCCGGTGACTCAAATACCACGGATGCTTTAGTGATGTAATTTTCAAAAGCAGTAAACAACAATTGATAAAGCTCTGAACAAAACAATCTTCCTTTAAATTATATGGTAGTTGCATGCCTGGAAAATTCAACATATATTAAAACCATGCAAAACATATTGTGTAAAATGGAGCTAGGGTCTAGGATCAGATATTACACATTTAGGTTTTCCAGCTTCATTAATATCCCATGTGCCATTTGAAAGTCGTGTGGGATGTAGGACAATTCTTTGTTTTGCTGAACTGTTCTCATGCATTGCAGGATGCCAGCATTTCTAGCCCCCAACCACTAAATGCCTCTAGCATCTCACAAAAACAGTCCCACACATTTCCAAAACATCTTCCGGGGAACCGTGCCATCTCAGTTAAGAATCACTGTTTAGAGCCTTCCTCCGACCTGGGTTTGCAGAACCTAGTATCGCGATCCCTCCCAAAATGAACAGAAGGAGGCAGCAACTGACTGGAAAATCAGTATTATGGACACGAATATACTTGGCATGAGGTGTCCTACTTCTCTGAACTTTGCCCTCACTCAACCTCCACCACGAGCCTCCGGACCAGCTTGAAGCCTGCTCTGATTTCTGGCACTCTACTTAATCATGTTCTCCTCTCTGGCCTCCCAAATGATTCCTATCTCCTCTCAGGTTCTAGCAAACTTGCAGTCCTTGAGCAGTGGCCCTATGTTTTTTTCAGGATTGTTATTTTTTTAAAAAATTGTGGTGAAATGCAAATAACAAAATTTATCATCTTAACCATTTTAAGTATACAGTTGAGTAGTGTTAAGTCCATTCACAATTTTGTGCAATCAATATCCAGGATTTTTTTTATCTTGCAAAACTGAAACTGTATACCGATTAAACATTCCCCTATCCCCTCTGATATAGTTTGGATGTGTGTCCCTGCCCAAATCTTACGTTGAATTGTAATCCCCAATGTTGGAGGTGGGTCATGGATCACGGGGGTGGATTTCTCATGAATGGTTTCACACCATTTTCTTGGTGCTGTCCTTGTGATAGTGAGTGAGTTCTCTCAAGATCTGGCTGTTTAAAAGGGTGGCACCTCAGCCAGGCGCGGTGTCTCACACCTGTAATCCCAGCACTGTGGGAGGCCGAGGTGGGCAGATCACCTGAAGTTGAGTTCGAGACCAGCCTGGCCCACATGGTGAAACCCCATCTCTACTAAAAATACAAAAATTAGCGGGCATGGTGGTGCATGCCTGTAATCCCAGCTACTCGGGAGGCTGAGGCATGAGAATTGCTTGAACCCAGGAGGCGGAGGTTGCAGTGAGCCGAGATTGTGCCATTGCACTCCAGCCTGGGTGACAGCGAGACTCTGTCTCAAAAAAAAAAAAAAAAGTGTGGCACCTCGCTGGCTCTCTCTTTCTCCTGCTCTGGCCATATGATGTGCCCGCTTGCCCTTTGTCTTCCACCATGATTGTAAGTTTCCTGAGGCCTCCCCAGAAGCCAAGCCGACGCCAGCATCATGCTTCCTGTGCAGCTTGCAGAACCATGAGCCAATTAAACCTCTTTTCTTAATAAATTACCCAGTCTCAGGTATTTCTTTGTAGCAATTTGAGAATGGACAAATACACCCACAAAGCTGCAAGAAACATCTGTGTACATATCTCTTCAGCAACTATAGCTGCAGGATAAGCTACTAGAAGAGAGATTGCTGAACCAAAGGATACATGTATTTAAAATTTAGACAGATATTTGTAAATTACCCTTCCAAAAAGTCATACCAATTTATATTCACAAAGGGTATAAATGTTACTCTTTCATTACATCTTTGTTAACCCTGGGAATTTTTTTCTTTCTTAAAAAGTAGTTTGTATTTTAATCTAAATAACATAACAGTCTAATAGTATTGTAAAGTTTATAATGAAAACCAACAATCTCCTGCCTGCCTCCTCCACCCCTTAACCATCTGGAGTTGATTTTGTGTACAATGTGAACTAGAGATTCAATTTCATTTTTTCCCCTATGGCATTTTTCCAAGCTCCAAATTTGGACATATTTTCCTTTCCCCACTGATCTGCTATGCCACCTCCATCATATACCAAATTTTTATATGCATAACATATGCATAAAGGCCTGACTTATAGGCTATATATTGTCTCATCAGTTAATTTTTCTATCCTTACATCAATACCACATCATCTTAACTATTATAGATTTACAATACATCCTGGCATAGAGTCAGTTCCCTGCCCTGCTCTTCCTTTTTCTGGCTATTCTTGGCTTTTTACTTCTCCATATAAATTTTAGAATCTTAAGTTTCATGAAAAACCCTGCTGTGATTCTGATAGGAAATGAAACAAATTTATAGATCAATTTGGGGGGAATTTATATCTTTATGATATTATTATATTGTTTAAAATACATGAACATGACATAGCTCTCTGTTATTATTGCTATTTTTTTGAGACAAGGTCTCACTCTGTTGCCCAGGCTGGAGTGCAGTGGCATGATCTCAGCTCACTGCAGCCTCAACCTCCGGGGCTTAAGCGATCCTCCCACTTCAGCCTCCAAAGTGGCTAACACTGCAGGTGCACTCCACCATGCCCAGCTAATTTTTTGTATTTTTTGAAGAGAAGAAGTTTCATTATGTTGCCTAGGCTGGTCTGAAACTCCCAGGAGCAAGTGATCCGCCCGCCTTGGCCTCCCAAAGTGTTGGGATTACAGGTGTGAGCCACCATGCCTGGTCTATGAAGGTATTTTTAAATGTCACTAAAGTTTTATAATTTCCTTTGTGTAGGTCATACTTTTTTTTATTAGATTTATTCTTAGGTATGAGATATACTCTGATAATATAGTATGTAGTATCTTTTTAAAAGTTATGTATTTTTGGCTGGGTGTGGTTCCTGACGCCTGTAATCCCAACACTTTGGGAGGCTGATGCAGGCGGATCACTTGAGGTCAGGAGTTCAAGACCAGCCTGGCCAACATGGCGAAACCCCATCTCTACTAAAAATACAAAAAACCGGGTGTGGTGGCTCATGCCTGTAATCCCAGTTACTCAGGAGGCTGAGGCAGGAGAATCGCTTGAACCCAGGAGGTGGAGGTTGCAGTGAGCCGAGATTGCGCCACTGCACTCCAGCCTTGGCCGGCACAGGGAGACTCCGTTTAAAAAAAAAAAGAAGTAATTTTTTTGTTGTTGATTGTTGTTGCCTTATGGAAATGTTTTTAAATATTATGTATATTGGTGTAATATTCAGTTTCATTGCTAAATTCTATTATTCTTAAACATTTGTCTATATTCTTTTGCTTTGTCAATGTAAAAAATCACGTCATCTGCAAACAATTACAGCTTTATTTTCTCTTTTTTTGTTCGGTAAGCTTCTAATTTGTTTTTCTTGTGCTGTACCAGATGGTCCTCCAATATAACACTGAATAGCAGCGAAGATACTGGGCATTCTTCTTTAATTATTGAATTATATTGAATATTGGGAATGATCTAATATGTCTCCACTTAGAACAATATTTGCTGTGGGGGTTTAATAGTTACCCTTTATCAGGCTAAGGAATTCCCTTCTAATACTGATTTATAAAGAGCTTTTATCCTGAATAGGCATGGGATTTTATCCAATACATTTTCCGGTTCTATAGACAGGTTCCTATGATTTTTCTCCTTTAAGCTGTTTATATGATGAATTACATTTATAGATTTCCTGATATTAAACCATTGTTATATAACTGAAATAAGTCCTACTTGGTAGTGGTGTGTTATCTTTTTAAAATTTTTACCCATTTGAAGTCAATTTGCTAATATTTTGTTTAGAATTGTTGTCTTTATTTTCATGAGAGAAATTGGCTTGGAATTTTTTTCTTAAGTGTCCTTATCTTATTTTCTTTTGTATCAGTGTTATACTGGCCACAATAAATGAGTTGAGGAACATTTTATTTCTTTTATTTTCTGGAAGAATTTAGTTTTTTTCTGGCATTCTATTTTATTTATCACTCATTCACTTGTTTTTCAGCTTCCACATTTTTATTCCATTTCTTGTCTGCTATTATCCTTATATTGTCCTTGTCTTTTACGGGTATATGCCATTTGAGTGGGCTTTCTAGGAGATAAAAAGAATGAAATACATGTGTGTTCACTTTGTCAGGTTTAACCTAAAATCTGGTATTTCTGTTTGCTTTCCCATTAATTAATTTATCTACAAAGTTTGACTAATGGAGAGTTGATTGAATAAAGAGTAGATTGAAGTCTGAGCCTGGGTATTTAATTTTAAATTGTTCATTTTAATGGAAAAACTAAGAAGCCTATACAGTCATACTTCAGAGATATTGCAGGTTCAGTTCCAAACCACCACAATAAAGTGAGTACTGCAATAAAATGAGTCACACAAATTCTTTGGTTTCCCAGTGCCTATAAAAGTTATGTTTACCCTATACTGTAGTCTTCTAAGTGTGTAATAGCATTATGTCTAAAAAACAATGTGCATACCTTAATTAAAAATACTTTTTTGCTTTAAGGTGCTATTGATCCACTGGGCGTGGTGCCTCACACCTCTAATCCTAGCACTTTGGGAGGCCGAGGCAGGTGGATTGCTTGAGCTCAGGAATTCAAGACCAGCCTGGGCAACATGGCGAAACCCTATCTCTACAAAAAATACAAAAATTAGCTGGGGTGGTGGTGCACGTCTCCTGTAGTCCCAGGCTGAGGATTACAGTTTGGTGGCTGAGGCAGGAGAATCACTTGAACCTGTGGGGTGGAGGCTGCAGTCAGCTGAGATTGCACCACCACACTCCAGCCTGGGCGACAGAGTGAGACCCTGTCAAAAAAAAAAAAAAGCTATTAATCATCTGAGCTTTCAGCAAGTCATAATCTTTTTTGCTGGTGGTGGGTCTTGCCTCCATGTTGATGGCTGCTGACTGATCAGGATGGTGGTTGCTGAAGGTTGGGGTGGCTGAGGCAAATTTTTTAAAAAAAACAATGAAGTTTGCTGCATGGATTGACCCTTCCTTTCATGAAAGATTTATCTGTAACATTCAATGCTGTTTGATAGCATTTAACCTACAGTAGAATTTCTTTCAAAATTGGAGTCAATCCTCCAAACCCTGTCACTGCTTTACCAATTATGTTTATCTAATATTCTAAATCCTCTGTTGTCATTTCAACAATGTTCATAACATCTTCACTAGGACTAGATTCCATTGTAAGAAACCACTTTCTTTGCTTACCCATATGAAGCAACTCCTCATCCATTAAAGTTTTATCATGAGATTGCAGCAACTCAGTAATATCTTCAATCTCTACTTCTAATTCCAGTTCTCTTGCTGTTTCCACCACATCTGTAGTTACTTCCTTCACTGAAGTCTTGAACCCCTCAAAGTCATCCATGAGGGTTGGGATCAACCTCTTCCAAACTCCTCTTAAAGTTAATATTTTGACCTTCTCTCATGAATCATGAGTGTTCTTAAATGGCATCTAGAATGGTGAATCCTTGGCAGAAGTTTTTCAGTTTCCTTTTCCCAGATCCATCCCACTATCTATGATTGTTATAGCCTTAAAAAATGTAGTTCTTAAATAATAAGACTTGAAAGTCAAAATTACTCTTTGATCCATAGGCTGCAGAATAGATGTTGTGTTGGTAGGCATGAAAACAGCAGTAATTTCTCTTTGTACATTTCCATCAGAGCTCTTTGGTGACAAGGTGCATTGTCAATGAGCAATAATATTTTAAAAAATAATCTTTTTTAGGGGGGCAGTAAGTCTCAACAGTGGGCTTAAAATATTCAGTAAACCGGCTGGGTGCGGTGGTTCATGCCTGTAATCCCAGCACTTTGGGAGGCCGAGGCAGGCGGATCACGAGGTCAGGAGATCTAGACCATCCTGGCTAACATGGTGAAACCCTGTCTCTACTAAAAATACAAAAAATTAGCCAGGTGTGGTGGCGGGTGCCTGTAGTCCCAGCTACTCGGGAGGCTGAGGCAGGAGAATGGTGTGAACCCGGGAGGCGGAGCTTGCAGTGAGCCAAGATCACACCACTGCACTCCAGCTTGGGCGACAGAGCAAGACTCTGTCTCAAAAAAAGAAAAAGACAAAACAAAACAAAACAAAAAAACAAAAAACCATGCTGGAAACAGATGTGCTGCCATCCAGGCTTTGTTATTCCATTTATAGAGCTCAGGCAGAGTAGATTTAACATCATTCTTAAGGGCCCTAGGATTTTTAGAATGGTAAATGATAAATAGGCTTCATAAAGTCACCAGCTGCATTAGCCACTAACAAGAGACTCAGCCTGTCTTTGAAGCTTTGAAGCCAGGCATTGACTTCTCCTCTAGAGCTATGAAAGTCTTAGATGACATCTTCTTCCAGCATAAGGCTGTTTTGTCTACATTTAATTTTTTTTTTAACTTAAAAAGATTTGATGGCTGGGCATGGTGGCTCGTGCCTGTAATCCCAGCACTTTGGGAGGCCGAGGCACACGGGTCACCCGAGGTCAGGAGTTCGAGACCAGCCTGACCAACATGGTGAAACTCTGTCTCTACTAAAAATACAAAAAAAAAAAAAAAATTAGCTGAGCATGGTGGTGCATGCCTGTAATCTCAGCTACTTGGGAGGCTGAGGCAGGAGAATTGCTTGAACCTGGGAGGTGGAGGTTGCAGTGAGCCAAGATTGTGCCACTGCACTCCAGTCTGGATGACAGAATGAGACTCTGTCTCAAAAAAAAAAAAAAAATTGAGAAAGGATCTTGCTTTCTTGCCCATACTGGAGTGCGGTGGCACAATCATAGCTGGCTGCATCCTCAAACTCCTGTACTCAAGTGATCCTCCCATCCCAGCCTTCTGAGTAGCTGGGACTAGAGATGTGCACCACCATGCCCAGTTTTCTTTCTTGTTTTTTTTTGTTTTTGTTTTTGTTTTAAGATGGGATCTCACTCTGTTGCCCAGGCTGGAGTACAGTGGCACAATCATAGCTCACTGCAGCCTCCTGGGACTCCTGGGTTCAAGCCATTCTCCTGCCTCAGCCTCTCGAGTAGCTGGGACTACAGGTGTATGCCACCATGCCCAGCTAATTTTTTATTTTTTTTGTAGAGATGGGGTGTCACTGTGTTTCCCAGGCTGTTCTCGAACTCCTGGCCTTAAGTGATCCTCCCGCTTCAGCCTCCCAAAGTGCTGGGATTACAGGTGTGAACCCCTGCACCTGACTACATTGAAAATCTGTTGTTTAGTGTAGCCACCTTCATCAATTATCTTACTTAGATCTACTGAATAACTTGCTGCAGCTTCTACATCAGCACTTGTTGGTCTACCTTGTACTTTTATGTTATAGAGATGGCTTCTTTCCTTAAACCTCATGAACCAACCTCTGCTAGCTGCAAACTTTTCTTTTGCAGCTTCCTCACCTCTCTCAGGCTTCATAGAATTGAACAGAGTCAGGGCCCTGCCCTGGATTAGGCTTTGACTTAAGGAAAGGTTGTGGTTGGTTTGATCTTCTATCCAGACCACTCAAACTTTCTCCATATCAGCAATAAAGCTGTTTTGCTTTCTTATCATTCATGTATTCGAGTAGCACTTTCAATTTCTTTTAAAAACTTTTCCTTTGCATTCACAACTTGGCTAGCTGTTTGGTGCGAGAGGCCGAGCTTTCTGCCTATCTCTGCTTTCCATATGCCTTCCTCACTAAGCTTACTCATGTCTAGTTTTTGATTTAAAGTGAGAGACATGCGACTGCCTTTCACTTGAACACTTAGAGCCCATTGTAGGGTTCACCTGGCCTGATTTCAATATTGCTGTGTCTCAGGGAATAGGGAGGCCTGAGAATAGAGAGAGAGATGGGGGACTGGCTGGTCTGTGGAGCAGTCAGAACACGCACAACATTTTCTGATTAAGTTTGCCATCATGTATGGGCATGGTTTGTTGTGCCCCAAAACATCTACTACTGTAACACCGAAGATCACGATCAAAGGTCACCACGACATATAGAATAATAATAAACAAGCTTGAAATGTTGTGAGAATTACTAAAACATGACACAGAGACACAAAGTGAGCACATGCTGTTGGAAAATGATTTGCTCTATATGGGGTTGTCACAAACCTTCAATTTGTAAAAAACACAATACCTGCAAAGTGCAATAAAGTGAAGTGCAATAAAATGAGGTCTGCCTATACAGCATAAAGCAGTAGATGAGTCACAAAAATAATTTAACAACCTCGTAGCAGTGTATCCTTAATGCCCAGATTGTAGGTTCAAACACCATTTCCCACTAAAAGAAATCAGGGATCCTTGAAGAATTGCGGATGATTTTAAGTCTATGGCAAGAAGTGTTCAAGATGAGCCTGGAACATCTCGTCATATGGGTCAAAAGGACTGTCACATGAGGAATTACCTTGGTGCAATGATAACCTTCTAACATATTACATAACAAGCTATCCCAGAGGTCACAGAACAGAATGCCTCACAGACAAAATTACGATCCTGAATCACTTGGTTTATCAACTCAATTAAAATGTTTAGTAAGAAGCAATGGAAAAGAGATTAGGAAGGTTAACACCCTTAGCACAGGGTGGAAGAAGTACCCTATGTGAGTTCTGTGTTATGTAACACTCATATGCCCAATCTTTCTACTGCATCAGCCTTCCCCACCGATGGTTACAAGGACCCGAGTTGTGGATGAGCAAGAGGACTCAGCAAATTGACTGGGCCTGGAGCCCAAAAACACTCTTGCTCTATTGTAGGAAGGCAAGGACAAGAATCCTTGGCTATAGCTGTAGCTTGCCGATTACCCTGTTGGGCAGCTATGGGTTTTATCTGCATATCTCAGGCAGAGGATGCAGATTGCCAGAATGGGTGTCACAACGGGATGGCTGGTTTAAATTTTTGTGAATATTCAGTGTCTCATAAATATTTGGTGTTTCCTGTGTCTTGTGTCTACTTGGTCTGTCCATCCCTTCTTATATCAGCATAAATCTGCTCTACCTACCAAGGTCTAACACGTCTTACAAGCTACTTGCTTCTACACTTAATTTCATCTAGTCTCCATATTTGTTTCCTTCTCTTACTTTCTAAGCAGACTTTAACATTCATAAAGAATGCAGCAAACACACCTTGCAAGGATGCACTTGAAGCTGGAAGAGCCTCTTCCAACTTGAAGAGGCTCCCGATGGCCAAAGATGAGAAAATTTGAGAATCAATAAGAATAATAATGATGTTGTTTGAAACACATCAAATATATTTAATGCTATGTTTAGCTTTCAATTTAAAGTGAGAGGTGTGTTAACTACCTTTCACTTGAACACTTAGAGGCCATTGTAGGGTTTAATTGGCCTAATTTCAATATCATGTGTCTCAGGGAATTGGGAGGCCTGTGAAGAGAGACTGGGGAATGGCTGGTCATTATGTCACAATGTCATTATGTGTAATAACACTAAAAACAAAAAACTCTCATTGCTAATCACTGGAAGATGCTAGTGAACCAATGCATTGTGCTCAAAATCGATCTTTTCTTTTTTTTTTTTCTTTTGAGACGGAGTCTAGCTCTGTCGCCCAGGCTGGAGTGCAGTGGCTCGATCTCGACTCACTGTAAGCTCCGCCTCCTGGGTTCATGCCATTCTCCTGCCTCAGCCTCCTGAGTAGCTGGGACTACAGGCGCCTGCCACCACGCCCAGCTAATTTTTTGTATTTTTAGTAGCAACGGGGTTTCACCATGTTAGCCACGATGGTCTAGATCTCCTGATCTTGTGATCTGCCCGCTTCGGCCTCCCAAAGTGCTGGGATTACAGGCGTGAGCCACCAAGCCCGGCCTCAAAATCTATCTTTTCTATATGAACCATCCCAGTGAGTAGTCACTTTGTAGATGAGGAAGTTTCTGTTTCTAGAAATAGTCTAGCTAATAAATAAAGTAGGGATGATATGATTAGAAGATCATCACTTTGCACACCAAATGAATGAATGGATCTGGGCACTGAGCGTCAAAGGCTACTGACATCAAACACACAAAGGAGACAACCACATACTATATTCCTCCTGGAGGAAGACCACAACACTGCCTGTGAGGTAGTCCTGCTTTAAAAAAGTCAGATTTCAATCTGATTGAGCCTCAGTTCAGTCCACATCAATAGTTTTCAAGGAGTGGTCAGCATCAAGCACACGGGAAGTTGCTGGAAATGCAAACTTTTGGGACTTTCCCAGACCAGAATCAGAAACTCTGAGGGTGGTGCCCAGCAATCTGTTGCGACAAATCATTCAGGTGATTCTGATGCTCACTAAAAATGGAAAACTACTGCTTTAAATACAATACCAGTCTATAGGAAATACAGAGGAACATATTAAACAACACCTTTGTGATGCAGGCAAAAAAAAAAAAATACTGTGGAAAACCATGAGACAAATGACTCAATTTCTTTAAATGTAAATTGCAAGGAAATAAAAAGTAATAAGGAATAATAATAAAAGATAATAAGGAACCCATAGATTAAGAGAGATCTAGGAAACATAAAGACCAATTGCAAATTTTAGACCTTATTTGGACCTTCATTCAAATAAACAAATTGTAAAAACATGTTATAACATTTATGAGATAACTGGAAATTGTAACACTGGTTATTTGACATTTAGGAAATGCTAATTCTCTTAAAATATGATAATGGAGACTGGGTATGGTAGCTCAGGCCAGTAATCCCAGCGCTTTGGAAGGGCGAGGCAGGAGGATTGCTTGAGGCCAAGAGTTCAAGACCAGCCTGGGTAACATAGACAGACTGTCTCTATTATAAGATTAAAAAAAAAAATTAGCCAGGGATGGTGGTGCACTCCTGTGGTCCTAGCTACTTGGGAGGCTGAGGCAAGATAATTGATTGTGCCATGCACTCCAGTCTGCGTGACAGAGCAAGACTCCATCTCTAAAAATATAAAATAAAATATGATAATGGTGTTGAAGTATTTAAATAATTAAATGGGGGGGCCATCAGACTGAGGAGGCTCTAACTAAGTTCCTACTAAGCAAGCTAAAACCTAACTCAGTCTCATTTCCTGTAAGCAGTTAATTTAAAAGAAACTTAGCCAATCACAGAAGGCCATCTGGGCATTAGTTATATTGTCTTTAACTTCCTATTGGATAGTCTAAATAAGGCAATTTCTGGAAGTTTAACCAATCAAATAATTTCTTTGCTCTGCTTCTGCATTTACCCTATTAGAGCCTTCCCCTCTTGCTCCGTCCTCGAAGCCCAAACCATTTCCAGTTTGGAGCAGCCTGATCAATGAATTGCTGTTTGCTCAAATAAACTCTTCAAAGTTTTAAAGTGTGCCAAAGTTTATCTTTTAACAGAAGTTATATTTATTGGCAAAATGATATGGTATCTTCAATTTGCTTCAAAATAATATTGGGTGGGTAGATAAAGACATAAATGACCATGGGTTGCTGATAATAAGGGCTGGGTGATAGGACATGGGGTTTGTTATATTATTTTATCTACATTTGTATATGTTTGAAATGTTCCATAGTAAAAAGCAAAAAAAAAAAAAAAATTATTGACTTTGTGTGAGCCCATGAGAAAAGCTTTGGATTTAGAGACAGAACTCCCAGATTGAGCCCTAATTTTTCCATTTATTTTCTAGCCAGAGTGAGCTGAGTAACTGGGTAAACTGTTTCATCTCTGTCATCCTCATTTTCCTTATCTAAAGTAGATGAGGAAAATTGGGTAGAATAGAATAGTGAGAATTAAATGATACAATGTATTCAAATGCTTTGCAAAGAGCTTTGCAGATGGAAGGTTCTATTATCCGGGTTGTGAATTCCATGAAGCTAAATATGGCATCTTCATATATTTTTTTCAGCACAGTGTTGGACATATAACAGGTGCTCTATAATTATTCAGCCTTAGTTTTTAAATTCAATTTAAACATTATTTGGCAGATGAATGAATGGGTATATTCCAAATCCTAGGTTTCAGCCCAACATAGTACCATTCTTGATCATTAACTTAGTAATTAAAACTTATAAAGAGTGAATAAAAGTAGGAGACACATTCTGAGAATTAGTATTTAATTAGTGTTTATTATTTAATCAACATTATCAATTAGCTTTAATTTAATCATGTTCAAATAGAATATATTATAATACAGATTACATTTGCTCCTTTCCTTTCATGGTTGCGCCTAGGCTGAAAACAGAGGAAGGTGGGAAGCCCTTGTTCAGTGTAGATATTCCAGTCTTAGAGATGATCTTCACTTAGATGCAAAGATAAGCCAAGTTAAAGCTGGGACTGAGTTTTAGGTTGTCACTTCACTTCTTTAGTAAACTTCTTTAGGTTCCAGCAGTGGGAGCTCCATACTGCTTAGCATCACTGAGGTGTGGGGCACACAGATGCTTCAGTAAGAATGCATTCACTCATCAGCAAATGCGTATTGAGCATCTACTATGTGCCTAACAGTTAGGTGTTGGGGATACAGAGACATGAACCCTGCCCTGGAGGGATTCAGTCTACAGTAGAGGCAGGCGTGTAAACAAGTAATGACCATACAGTGCAGCAAAGGCTATAATAAAGGTGTCCCAAGGTGCTAAGGGAACTATTAACTCCAGGTCCAGGGGACAGGGAAGGCTTCATGGAATGTGAACTTAATTTTGAAAGGCAAATAAGAGTTGATCAGCTGGATAAAGTAGACAGAACATATGCACAAATATATATGTGGAGGTAAGAACAAGCATGTGATTAGTTTGGCATAGTGATGAATAAGGCTTAAGGAGCCTGGAAAGTGGGGAAAGAGGGGCTGGTTAGTTGACAGGGGCAGATCATGAAAGGCCTTAATCTGTGAATTAAGAAGAGCCAGTTAAGCTATACATCCAGCTTAATAAGGTAAGAGACCTTAAAGTAAATGGAAAATTATACCTTTATTATAGTTATGCACAAAACAGTTTTTAAAGAGGTTTTTTTTTTTTTTGAGACAGAGTCTTGCTCTGTTGCCCAGGCTGGAGTGCAGTGGCGTGATCTCGGCTCACTGCAACCTTCATCTCCTGGGTTCAAGCGATTCTCCTGTCTCAGCCTCCTGAGTAGCTGGGACTACAGGCACGCACCACCATGCCCAGCTAATTTTAGTATTTTTAGTAGAGACGGGGTTTCACCATGTTGGCCAGGATGGCCTCGATCTCTTGATCTAATGATCCGCCCACCTCAGCCTCTCAAAGTGCTGGGATTACAGGTGTGAGCCACCGATCCTGGCCTAAAGAGCTTTTAAAGAGAATTCTGTCTTTTGAAGGATCCTCAGGGACCATTTATGCATTTCACAAGTCATCATACTTATGATTTTATAATCAGTGCCTGGTTTGGTCATTCACTTTCTTACTTTCTTTGGATTTGATCTACATGACTTTTAAATGTGTCCAAAAATCAAGCCCATTCTCAAAAGCATGAGGATTTGCCATCATTAAAAATCTCAAGGCTGGACGCAGTGGCTCATGTCTGTAATTCCAACACTTTGGGAGGCTGTGGTGAGTGGATCACTTGAGGTCAAGAGTTTGAGACTAGCCTGGCCAACATGGTGAAACCCTGTCTCTACTAAAAATACAAATAAAATACAAACTTAGCCGGGCATGGTGGCACGTGCCTGTAGTCCCAGCTACTAGGGAGGCTGAGGTGGGAGAATTGCTTGAGCCCAGGAGGCAGAGGTTGCAGTGAGCCGAGATTGCGCCACTGCACTACAGCCTGCGCAACAGAGCGAGACCCTGTTTTTTTTTTTAAATCGAAAAATGTTATGATTCAAACTCCTAGGGCAATTCTAAAAATGTTCTAGAAATATCTGGAATAATGTCAGCATCATTAGAATAAAAGCTTGTCCCCAAGGTGACAACTTTAAATGACAATTTTTTTTGGCTTTAAAAGCCTCTTTTCCTCTTGGTTATTGCTAATGTAGCTCAGCAGATATTGACACTCAAGACAGCATATAACATTGGAATAAACTGCAAGAAAAGAGCGATGTTGCTGGGATGTTTCCCTGAGTTTTCCCCTTTCCAAAGCTAAGGGTGGACCCCCTCACTGAGCTAGGCAGGAAAGGCTTTCCTATTTAGCTCTGACTCACCTGAGAAGACTCACATCCTGTTTGCCTGGACAAGCAGCTGGCTGCCCTTTCTACTCAGAAAGGCTTCTCAACTCTGACAAGTCCAACCTGCTTGTTCTCTTGAAGCTTCAGGCCTCAATGGGAAATAGAGGGGAAGGTAGAAAGGCTGAAATGCCTTTGCTAACTCAGCACCTTTGCTGCTTTTCAGCATTTGGCAGATCTATGATGATGCCTCCTGCCATACAATTTGCAACCCCTGCACTGTTCTATAACCTGTCCAGTGAGTCCTCTGATCACAGCCTTGGATGTTGAGGCAATGTCAAATTTAAATTTAAATTTAAATACTTACTCTCAGGTTTTGTATTTATCTCCTTAAGGACCAGTGACAGTTTCCAGGTAGTCTGCAGGCCACACTTTGAGATGCATTGTCCCAATTTTTTTCAGTGAACAGAAAGTTCTGGAAAGATGACTAGGTAAGGTATAAAAAACCTGGTCCCATGTTAGCATATTGAAAGCCCTGAGGAGTACGGTAGCTAAAACCAAACCAAAACAAAATTCTGTTTCATTAGTTTAATCTAGCATTTTCCCTTGTGTACAGAATCTTTTCTGTTGTTCAGTACCTACTAATATCTTGAGGAGTGGTGTCTGTTCAGATGCCAATCTAGGAGATGTTAGTGTAATAGATCTCCACGGCTTCTTGCAATTCTGAGTTTTAAACAGGCAAACTCTTCTCATTGCTTGAGTTATTGATTCTATACTTCGCCCTGCTTACATTATCTCAAACAAAATGTGTCTGCTGCCCCCCTTTTCTCCCCTGAGATGGCTGAGATGGCTTGTGAAAAGAGCAAAGAACAAGAGGTGGAGTTACAGTAAGTCAAGGACCCTGGACAGAAAGTTGCTGAGGCTGAGGCCAGGGAAAACAAGAATTACTGGTGGGGATTACAAGTCAGTTCTTGCCATGAGCTTCTAAGCTTCCACTTGCTGTTATTCAAGTAGGCTACTTGCAAGATCAGCTTTCCTCCAAAAAAGCTTATGTCTGTTTTCAAACGTAAGCTCACTGTCTCAGTGGTGTTGATGGATCAAAATGTTTAATGGTGTTGGAAAAGGTGGAGCCTTTTTCCACTCTGCCTGGGACAGTGTACCTCTTGCGGAGAATCCACCTAACCTTCAGATTTTCCTCTACCCCTCTTCCTGTTCTGATTCAGTGAGTGCTCCATGCAACCACTTTTGCATACCTATGCTTAAATCCTTATATGTGTACAAAACCCATTGATAATGAAAAAGGTAAAACCTCTTTAGCATTACTGACAAGTCTCTGTTGCCTTTCTCTTTCACACTTATTTAAAATTCCCATCACTTCTTAGAATTTCCCTGACATCATCAGACTTCAATGAAAAACCCTTGGACCAAACTGGAGACAAAAGACTCTCACCTTCGACAGCTCCTTTCCTGCTGCTCTGCCTCTTCTGTCTTAAGCTTGTTTTGTGGAGGAAGGATCATGGAGTTTGGAATTAAAGCCCAGTTGTACTACTTCCCAGCTATGTAAGCTTGGGTAAGTTACTAAATGTCCTAGTGTCATTTTCCTCATCTGCAAAATGAGGAGATTAATAAAGTACTTTCTAAGGTTGTTGTGAGATGTAAAGATATTAAAAGAAAATTATTGCCTGGGTGCGGTGGCTCGCGCCTGTAATCCCAGCACTGGGGGAGGCCAAGGTGGGAGGATTGCTTGAGCCCAGGAGTTCAAGACTAGCTTGGGCAGCATAGCAAGACCCCGTTTCTACAAAGAATCCAAGTGTGGACGTGGTGGCGCGTGCCTGTGGTCCCAGCTACTTGGGTTGCTGAGGCAGGTGGATCGCTTGAGCCCAGGAGGTGGAGGCTGCGGTGAGCTGTGATCGAGCCACTGCACTCCAGCCTGGGTGGCAGAGTGAGACTCTGTCTCAAAAATAAAAAAAAGAAAGAAAATTATTTAACAAATGGTAGTTATTGCGATTCCCACAAGCTGGCCTCTGACTTGAAGCTTTTGTGTGAGCCATGCTATTTCACCCTAACCCAGTCCCCCTGTTCTTTTGTCAACTAGTCTTGGCTAAAGGATGCCATGTATGGTTAGCCTTTTCAGAGACAGCTTCCCTCATGCTTCCAGGCAGAGCTTGTTCTTCCTGTGCTATCATTTGAACTTGGCATTTCCTTTATTATTGACGTCACCCTGTATTGTGACTAATTTTTTTTTAACCTGAGAGCTCCTTGAGGGCTAAGATCTTATCATTTTCACCCTTGAATTCCTGAGGATGGTGCCTGACACTTGGTAGTTGCTCAAAACTATTTTTTTTAAAGTAATAGGAGGCAAATGGAACAAAATGAGATTTTGCACAGTCCTAACCTCATTGTAGGCAAAAATTCCAAGTATTTTCCCTTCGACTTTTTCTTTCAGGAGAGATGCTAAGAAAAGGATACCTACTGTTTATTTCATTTGCTTTTGCTTCAAAAGTCTTCCAGAATGGTGGAGGTGCAGTTCTGGGGAGAGAAGGAAGGCACTACTGGTCAAAGAGTGGTTGGTACATACAACTGAGAGTTGACTGTTGACATGTTTGGTAGATTCTAATGAAGAAGGGAGACTGATGTTGAAGGAGGAGTTGAAGTTGTCTCTGGAGTTGACCTGTGAGTTAGGCAGGTCTTGTTGTGAGTCTGACTATATCACTAGCCTGGTGACCTTGGTTATACTACTTGATCTCTTAAGTCTCAGCCTTAGGCCAATTTCCTCTCTTATTCCTGTCAAAAAACTGTTGGGTCACCTCTGTCTTCAAGACTTCTGCCTCTCCATCTCCTCTACTCTAGGACAGTGACTTTCCTTCTCTACTACGTAAGGAAAGTAGAGACCACTAGATGATAACTCCCTTACAGGGGAGAAAAAAACTATAAAATCACACACACACACACACACACACACACACACACACACACACACACGCCCAGATCAAAAACTCCTTCAACTTTCTGTCCCAACCCTTTTACCTTCAAAGTTAACTATACCTGTGCCCCATCTGGGGGCTCCCCTTTATGTAGATTGACTATATAAATTTTCTTCCAAACTGTAACACCACAGCGTAAAAGGCGTACAGTTAATCATTACAGTGGAATAAGAGGTATGAGCCAGGGCTGATTTAAGCAGCCAGAACATTCTTTACCTCTTCTTAACGATGCAAGAGGTACACTTCCTCCTGTCTTTGGCCTCAGTCCTAAAAGCATTTTAACATGCTAAAGTCTTTCCCTTAAAACCAACAAATAAATCAAGATCTGAAAACTTCTTTCTATTCCTATTTCTTTCCAGCTGCCTCTGTCTCTGCCCTCTTTATAAGCTCTGTCCTTTGAAGAGTAAACTACATCCTAGTCTACCACGATTCCTCAATCTACTGCAAAATGGGCTCTGCTTCGTAACTTTTCTGATGAAACTGCTTCCACCAAAATCACCAACTGGGGAATCTTGTAGACATTTTCAGTCCTTGTTTTATTTGACTTTAGCAGCATTTGATATTTTGTGTATTCGCTCTTTTTTTTTTTAGATGGAGTCTTGCTCTGTCACCAGGCTGGAGTGCAGTGGTACGATCTTGGCTCACTGCAACCTCCGCATCCCGGGTTCAAGCAATTCTTCTGTCTCAGCCTCCCGAGTAGCTAGGACTACAGGCGTGTGCCACTACATCCAGCTAATTTTTGTATTTTTAGTAGAGACGGGGTTGCACCAGGTTGGCCAGGATGGTTTCGATCTCTTGGCCTTGCGATCTGCCCGCCTCGGCCGTATGCCTGTACTCCTAGCGTAGCCACCACGTCTGGCCCCAATATTCATTCATTATTTAAATACCTCTCTCCCTTGGCTTCTGTGACCACTCTCTCCTGGTAATTCTCCTCTTTCCCTTTCATCTGGACACTCTTATTCAGTGACTTTAGACATCTCCTCTTCCCCTTGTCCCTTAGGTATTGTTCAACCTCTAGATTCTGTCCTTTCCCACTCTACTGTGGTCTCGGGCCATCTCATCTATTCCCACTCTCACAGTTACCTTCTAGAAAGGTGAAAGACGTCAGACTGGTATCTCCAGTCCAGAACTCTCTGTAGAGCTCAGATCTGTGTTGGGTACTATTGTCAAAAGACAAAATTACCACAGATTTAGCTTAAATATTGAATTGCCTTTTATTTGCAATTCTAGAAGAGGGCAACACCTCATTCCATAAAACAGAATGAGTGTTCTGATGAGCTGAGCACAGGGGGTTGGCTTTATAGGTAGAAAGGGGCTGAAGAAAGCAGATACAGGAAACAAAAAGTGGACGAATGGTTTTTTTGCTTGCTTTTGAGACAGGTTCTTGCTCTGATGGCCACACTGGAATGCAGTGGCATGATTATAGCTGATTGCAGCCTCGAATTCCTGGCCTCAAGCAATCCTCCTGCTTCAGCCTCCGAAAGTGCTGGGATTACAGGCATGAGCCACTGCACCCAGCCTATGGGTGGTTTGGAAGTGACCTTCCTTCTTGGGCTAAAATAGAGGGGACTTCTGGCTGGGTGTGGTGGTTCATGCCTGTAATCCCAGCACTTTGGGAGGCCAAGGCAGGTGGATTACCTGACATTAGGAGTTCAAGACCAGCCTGGCGAACATGGTGAAACCCCGTCTCTACTAAAAATATACAAATTAGCCATGCGTGGTGGCACACGCCTGTAATCCCAGCTGCTCAGGAGGCTGAGGCAGGAGAATCGCTTGAACCCGGGAGGTGGAGGTTGCAGTGAGCTGAGATCATACCACTGCATTCTAGCCTGGGCAACGAGAGTGAAACTCCATCAAAAAGAACACACACACACACACACACACACACACACACAAAACAAAAAACAGGCTGGGCGCAGTGGCTCATGCCTGTAATCCCAGCACTTTGGGAGGCCGAGGCGGGTGGATCACCTAAGGTCAGGAGTTCGAGACCAACCTGACCAACATGGAGAAACCCCATCTCTACGAAAAATACAAAATTAGGCAGGCGTGGTGGTGCATGCCTGCAATCCCAGCTACTTGGGAAACTGAGACAGGAGAATCACTTGAACCCAGGAGGCGGAGGTTGTGGTGAGCCGAGATTATGCCATTGCACTCCAACCTGGGCAACAAGAGTGAGATTCCATCTCAAAAAACCAAAAAACAAAACAAACAAACACACACAAAAAACACCAAAAAACGAAACAAAACAAAACAAGAAACCAGGGGACTTCCTTACCATACCAGTTCAGGTACACTGGCCTCTTTTGATTGGTTACTGTGACTCTTCTGTTCGTTTGTTTTAAACTGGCCCATTTCAGAGTTCAGTCTGATAACATGTCACCTAGCATGAGTGGCTCTATTTTGATTTGGTCTGGTCTGCTGGGACCTACTGCAGGAGGCTAGTCCAAAACAATGGGCTCCCATAAACTTTATTTAATAGTGCTGTACTAAACATCTCTGCTTGGCTGTCCCATAGAAACATCAAATGCAACAAGTCTTCATCTTCTCTGTTTCAGAGAAAGGCAGTCACCTTCCACCCAGTTACCTAGGTTCGAAATTCGAGAATTATCCTCCAATACTTAATATCCCTTCTGTCCACTTTTAATCATGTACCAATCCCCTTCCTTTCCATCTCCTTGATAGCTCTCAAACTCTTAACTTCTCTCAATTCCCTCTGCCACCATTTCAGCTCAGGTCAAATAATCTCTTGCCTGGGTTCCTGGAAGCCTCTTGCTTGGCCTTATTCCTCTCCAGTGCCTTTCTCCATACTGTAACTGAGCGATCTGTCAAATTCCCAAATCTGATCAAATCACTTTCGGCTTAAACAGTTTCAATGTTTCCTCATTGGCCTCAGGATAAAGCCCTAACTCCTTAACTCTTATCAAGGGCCTCTTGGGTCTGGCCCCTGATTAGATTTTCAGCCTCGTCTCTGAGGGTCATTCACTTTTCTTTTTGCCCTTTTCTCTCCACTCACACTCAAGTTTTTTAATTGCCAAAAAGGCCATGTTTTCTCTTTTTCCTTGGGCTTTGTACCTACTTTTGCCCCTACCTGGGCTCACCTCTCAAATGCCACCTCCCATTGCCTACCTTGTATGTATCTTCAGAATTGAAGAATTATAATAGTAATTGCAATAATAGATAATGTTAATTGAGTGCCATTATGTGCTAAGTGATTTATTTGCACTATCTTATTCAATCCTCACAACCGCCCCATGAGGAAGGCCTCATTATCCTCATTGAATGGTTGAAGAGACTGAAATCCAGATACCCACACAGAAGTCAGAGTGATCATTTTAAACGTGAGTCAGATAATTTTACTTTTCATTTCATAACCTTTCTTTTTCTTTTGTATTGTAGCAAAAATACATAACAAAAAATTTACCATTTTAACTACTTTTAAGTGTTCAGTTCAGTGGCATTAAGTCCGTTCACATTCTTGTGCAACCATTATTACCGTCTATCTCCAGAGCTTTTACATCTCCCCAAATGGAAACTCTGTACCCATCGAACAATAACTCCCCATTTCCCTCTTCCCCCAGCCCCTGGCGACCACCATTCTACTTTCTGTCTCTATGGGTTTGATTATTCTTGATGCTCCCATATAAGTAGAATCATTCAGTATCTGTCCTTTTGTGACTGGCTTATTTCACTTAGCATAATGCCTTCAGAATTCATCCATGTTGAAATACGTGTCAAAATTTTATTCTTTGTAAGGCTGAAAATATTGCATTGTATGTATATGTCACATTTTGTTTATCCATTCTTACTCTGATGGACATTTGAGTTATTTTCATCTTTTGGCTATTGTGATTAATGCTGCTTTGAATGTCGGTGTCCAGCTATCTGTTTGAGTACTTACTTTTAATTCTTTTGGGTACATGCCAGAAGTGGAATTCTGGGTCATATGGTAATTCTATGTTTAATTTTTTAGGAACTGTAATACTAATTTTCACAGTGACTGCACTCTTTTATATTCCCACCAGCAACACACAAAGATTCCAATTTCTCCACATTCTTGCCAACACTTATTTTCTCTCTCTTTTTTTTGGTAATAGTTATCCTAGTGGATGTGATAATAGCATCCTAATGGATTGAGGTTTTGATTTATATTTTCCTAATGTCTAGTGATGTTCAGTATTTTCTCCTGTGCCTACTGGCCATTTATATCTTTTTGAAGAAATGTCTATTCCAGTCCTTTGCCCATTTTTTAATGGGGTTGTTTGGTTGCTGTTGTTGTTATTGAGTTGCAGGAATTCTTTATGTATTCTGAATATTAATCCTTTAGCAGAAATGTGATTTGCAAATATGAAATATTTTCTCCCTTTCCAGAGATTGTCTTTCATAACCCTTTAATGCTGCCCTGTACCCCTGGTGGTCTGGTCTGCCTTGTACCCCTCCCTCCTTAGCCCCTCGCCACTGCCCCTTCACTCTTCTCCAGCCACACTGGTCCATACTACACACATGCTCCTGGGAGCCTCAGGCCCTGTACTGTTTCCTCTGCCCGGAATGTCCTTCCTCCTGATCCACGTGGTTCACTACCTCACTTCATTCAGATGTTTCTTAAGTTTCATCTTATCAGAGAGGTCTTCCCTGACCACCCCTTGTCCCTTTGTTCACTACTTTATTCCTTGTGTGCCCAGGAAAATGCCTGGCGTGTCATAGGTACCCAAAACGTGTTTCTTAAATGAATGAATGAATAAATGATGTAGACCTTTGATTCACACCCATGTTTCTCTGACCCTAGAGCCTGTAGCTGCTAGCCAGCTACACTGGATGGTTCCTGTTTTGGGAAGCCTTCCCAAGGCCTCCAAGGCTGGCGGAAGGACCCTGGCTTCTGTGTTTCTCTGATCACAACTCATTTGTCACATTGCATTGTAATTGTCTACTTATTTGACTGTGTTTCCTAAGATATAGTTAGCAACTTGAGGGTACACAGTAATGTCTTGTTTGGCATCTAGCACAATTTCTAGCAACAGGGCTCAACAGGTATTAGAATGAATCAATCTCTCTGAGTCTCAATTCCTTATCTATAAAATGGAGATATCTATGTATCGTCTTGCAGTTATGGAGATCAGAACTAATATATGTAATATGCCTACCACAGTGCTGGGTACATGGTAGGCACTTGATAAATAGTAATTTAAAATTATTAATGGTAATTTTTATTTGTTAAAATCTACCAGTATTCTAAGGTATGTCTAAATTAGAATGATATAATGTAATGAACCTCCTATGCTTTATTACTGAATTTGTGTTGTCATTTACTTAATGCTGAAGAAACGTGGTGAATGTGGGAGCAAATTTCCCCTTAACATTTTATTATGAAAAATTTCTAACATGTAGAAAAGTTTAAAGAATTATACAGTAAATACCTGTGTATCCCACCTAGGTTCTTCAATTGACATTTTACTATACTTGATCACATATCTATCCATCCATCCATCCATCCATCCATCCATCCATCCGCCCACCCACCCATTCTTCCTTCCTTCCATCCATCCATTTATCAATGCATCTTATTTTTGATGCATTTTTAAATTAAATTGCAGACATCAGGATGCTTCCCCATAAATACTTCAGCATTAATGAGAGTTTAGAATTTGTTTACAATTCTTTTAAAAATTTACTGAAGTAAAACTTACATTCAATTAAATGTACAAGTCTTAAGAGTATACCATTCAAAGGGTTTTGGCAAGCACGTAACTCAAACCCTTGTCAAGATGAAGAACATTAATATCACTCTAGAAAGTTCTCTCATGCCCCTCTAGTCAATCCCTGCCCCCATTCCCCCAGGGGCAAACACTACTTTTATACTTTTTTCATGACAAGGTAGTTTTGCCTGTTCTAGAACTTCATATAAATGGAATCAAAGAGTTTATACTGTTTGTGTCTGGCTAATTTGTTCAACTTACTTTTGAGGTTCATCGTGGTGATATGTATCAGTGATTTGTTCCTTTTAATTGCTGAGTAGGATTCACGATATGAATATTCTACAGAGGATCTATTTTTCTGTTGATGGATCCCTGGGCTGTTCCAGTTTTGGGCTATTATGAATAAAGCTTCCATGATTATTCTCCTACAAATATCTTTCTGTATATATAATTTCATTCATCTTGGAGTGGAATTGCCAGGGTGGCTGAGTGTTTAGTTTCATAAGAAACTGCCAGTCCTTTTCCCAAACATCTTAACTAAGTATAGCCACAAACAACTAAAATTTACTGAATGTTTTGTGTGGGTGCTGAGCATAGAGCTTTAGTTAATGTATTTCACTTGATTCTTACATCCAGACTATGGGGTAAATGTTACTGTTCCCATTTTACATGTGAGATAACTGAGGCACAGAGAGTTAAATAACTGCCCAAGGTCACACAGCTAGTAAGCAGCTGAGCTTGGATCTGGATCTAGGCAGGTTGGACTCTAGCTCCTATACCTCATGCCTCTTAGAATATAGTAGCAAAAAAAAAAAAAAAAAAAAAAGTGGCTATTTCTTTTCTCAGGAAATTAATTAACTTCCTAAGAATAAAAAATTGGTCATGGTAACCAATTTTAACAAGAGATAACTGGAACAATAATAAAAGATGCAGTGTTCATCAATAAACACAATATAATGTAAATTCTCACCACCATTTAGATGTGGTGTGCATGGTTAACAGGGAGGTAGATAAATTCATTTATCAAGGTCCCTTTATCCTCCCGAGAGGTTCCTTAAAGCTATCTTCAAAAATGCCCCATCTCTCTAGCCCTCCACAATCTATGTAGCTTCCCTTGAGAATAAGTGAAGCGTTAAACCACTTCAGAGTCTCTTCTTTGGGCTGGTTAATAAGGGCATGGTGCCTGTCCTCTATAATTACCAGAGGAGCCTGAGGCTTATTGGAGAGGTGCATATCAGCTGTAATGAGGTGGGGCAGGAAAGCGTTCCCTCCCACGATTTTTCTAAACTCATAGAGGCTCAGTTTCAGGCCCAGACCTGTTTTGGAATATCTCTAGGAAACTTCAGGCAAGAAGGAGGGCCACAGGGAACACAACTATTCCTTTGGGCTAAGAGCCCACCCCTCATCTAGGACTCTTGACAGCCTAGCCTCCCTCTCTCATCTTTGAAAAGCTCCCTAAACCCGGGGAAGTTTTGACAAAGGATGCTAGAGATTGGAGTTGTTGGTTGGGGAAGGCTGGGAGTCCCTGAGTCTTTGGAAAACAGATGTTAGGTCTACACTTTCATTCTGGCTCATAAGCCAGGAGCCCAAACGAAAGCCAGGAGAGTAAGTGGTGGTTGGTGTCCCAAGACTTTCCTTCTTGTTTTTAATGGTTCTGGGAAATACCAAAGTAATTCTACTTCTAGGGATGCTCTTCTCGGGTCACATATTAGCCATCCCCAATGGGTATATTTGTTAGGATCAAGTCCACACTCCTTAGGATGGTGGATGAGGGCACTGCCCAGGTGGACCTAGCCTCTCACCTGGCCTGCCACTCCTCTCTGTGCTCCAGGTTTGAGGAATTGCATGCTAGTCCCTGTGGGTACCACATTCCCACCCATTTGTTCCAATGGGAAGGACTTTGTTTATCCTCTTTCCAGAATTCCTATTCATCCTTTAAGGATTGAATTTAAAAATCAAGAAAGTGGTAATTATTTGTTTACTTCACCTTCCTATCTTATATTATTTCCTCCCAGGTAGAAATATTCTATGTATGTCTGATTTTTTTCTAGTAAAAACATATGAACAGACACTTTTGAGTAAACGAATGCTTTATTTGATGACCCTAAGAGCTAAATTATTTGTTTTCCTTGCTTCACAGAATGCTAATTTCACCTTAGGTGAAAAAAAGATTTTTGCCTAGGAGGTTGAGAAAGACAACTTTTACAAATATTGATACAGGCCCATTGTCCCTTCTGTCTCCTGAGCCCCCAGTGAGTCTCCTGCTGGCTAAGGTCTAGATACTCACTAGAAATCATTTTTTGGGAAATGTGTAGATGGATGGGACAGATGAGATTCTTTCAAAAACTATTGGTATGTCACAATTTTAAATGACAATTAGGATCTTTCTCTGGAAAAGTTTAGAAAGAAAATGGTGTCTCTGAAAACTTTACTTTTCTTCTTTTCAATTTCCAGAACTCCTCTTCCTTTCCTTCCATTTGCCTGGGCACAAACATAACTTAGGCCTTATGTAGATGCCTGCAGTTTTGGTCTAAGTCCTGCTGACTGGTGTCCAGAAAACTGTGAGGGGCAAACATCCTTTTTATTTAGCATTTTCTCTTCTTAACCTTCTACCCTTGGCCTCTTCCTTGCCCAGCGAGGTGAAGTGGTTGACTGTGGAGCCACTCCTGCTAACTGGAAGGAATTGGGCGTTGCCAGGCACTAAGCCAGGAACTTGAACTCAGCTGAGAAGTGGGATCTGGATAACTCCTGCCCCTCAGAGCAAGGCTGGCAGCCAGCTCATGGGTGTTTGGCTACCTGGGGGAGGGATTTCTGCTCCTGACAACAGGCAGTTTGTTCAGTTCTTCCTGCCCTGATTCTTCTCCTGTTGCTTTTCACTGCATCCCTGAGCTCTTTGGTAACTCTACCTCTCACCAGTTTTTGCAATTTGCTGTAGACTTCAAAATCCTGGCTCTACCTCTCCTTCCTCTGTAGCTGTATTTCCCTGCAAAGTTGGAAGCCAACCAAGATCAAGTTTCCTTAACTCTTTTTCTTTCAGGGTCCTGGAGCTGAACTCTTCTGACCTACATACCAGAAAGGCTGTATCTTATCCTTCCTCACCAACATCTGAAAGGTTCCCCCAGCAGACTGATTTTAGGTCCCTTTCTGAACTAGAATCTGACAAAGACGCCACACAGTTTTCAGAAACTCTCACCATGCAACAGATTTTCACTAGCACACAGCTGGTCTGCATTTGGGGCCACCTTTGTTTTCTGAGTTCCAACACAATGGATTTTTGTGGTTGTCTACCTGTTTTTGCTCCATGCCCATGTCATCTTTCTCCTGTTGCTTTCTGTTTTCTGCACTTCTGCATTCTCCTCTCTTTTGGTAGAATTTTCTCTTTTCTTCCCTCTTTATGATGTTTTATTTTTTTCTACTCAGGCTGCCGCCTTCTCTTGTTCCTGCCACCCTTACTGCTCTGGATTCAGCTAGAAGATTTTATGAGTGACTGAAGAGTTTCTAGACTGCGAATCCAGGGATAAACGCAATCTGTCTATTTTCAGGGTTAGATTCCCAGCCCAGCCTACTTCTTAACTGCATGTGTAATCTTCATACCCCTCCTACCGATGTTTCTGTGCCACTTCATTAATCTGTAACGATGACCCACCCTCTTTCCAGACAAGGAGGCATCTTTTCTCGTTTAGATTCCTCAGCTCTTTAGACTTCTCAGTCATTTAGCTATTCAAAAAATGACAGATGAAATCCGAGGCACAACAAAGTTATCATGAAAACCTTTTCCTTGAGAGCCCCATGTCTGATTGTTCATATTAGCTGTTATTTGGTGGAAAGAACACTAGATTTTTAAGAAAAGTTATGGTTTTGCCACATGGTAGCTGTGCAACCTTGGGCAAATCATTTACCTTCCTCGGGTTCTTAGCGTCCTCGCTGGTAGAATGGGAATGCTTCACAGGGGCGTTATGGAGATGAAACAATCAGCAGGAGAGCACTTTGTAGATTGCACTTGGATGGCAGGGTGAATTAGCAGGGATGGTGTCCTGATTTGTTTTTAAATTCTTCAAAGGTAAAGGATTGTTAAGCGTGGAGATTTGATTTGGTTTGTTTCTGCCAGGTCTCCTGGAAAGCTACAAACTAGAAGTGCAGGAATCCTTGTGGTAACAAGGGTATCAGCTTTTTGTCCACAGAGGGTCCTAAGGAATTCCGACTCCTGTTTTGAAATTGTATCGAATCCAGTCCCAGGTGAATGTGGCCCTGGGGTGGTGCTTTGAGAAGTGGAATCACTGCAGGACAGTTTCAACATTCACTTCCCAGGCAAGCCTAAAGCCTGTTTTAAAAGGGCGTGTGGGGGCCAAACCCATAACAGTCTGGGACATTTCAGACTGGCACCACCTCCTCTGGCTGTTTCCGAGGCCATCTAGAGGCCAGAGCCCAGTCAGATTAACTGAAAGTAAAGAGAGGACTGCGGGAGTTTGGGACCTTTGTGCAGACGTGCTCATGCTCGTTCGTGTAGAGGGCGGGAGAGAGGAAAGGAAGGAGGGCATTGGGAGCTGAGGCCCCACCTTTCATTTCAGAAAAGTGCACAGGCAGAGCGGGCTGAGTCATAGGCACAGGTGAGGAACTCAACTCAAACTCCTCTCTCTGGGAAAACGCGGTGCTTGCTCCTCCCGGAGTGGCCTTGGCAGGGTGTTGGAGCCCTCGGTCTGCCCGGTCTGGTCTCTGGGGCCAAGGCTGGGTTTCCCTCATGTATGGCAAGAGCTCTACTCGTGCGGTGCTTCTTCTCCTTGGCATACAGCTCACAGGTAAGAGCCGGCGGGCTTCTCTCAGCGTTTCCTCCTTCACTGCTCACTCTATAAAGTTAGCTAATTGTCTTAGAAGTTGCAAGACTTTTGTTTGGGAGCCTGAGCCACAGATACAGTTTGTTTTACTTTGGGTTTTACTGAAACCAAAGTTGGTGGACTGTTTTTGGAGAACTGCTCTCGGACAAACAGGTTTAGGTGTGTTCAGCTGCCAGTGATTCAGGCACAGAGAGGGCTTTCTAATCTCAGGTTACATGCCATTTTTTTGTGTGTGGCTGTTCTCAACCTCCCACTGCTGGCAGGACTTGGCATTTGGATTTCTGTGTGTGGGTCTTGTCTGTGACTCTCAGCAACACCAGGAAAGTGGAGATTGTTAGAGAGAGACCTACTGTGATTTTGAAAGTGCCCCAACACACACATTCTAAATGTAAATATCAAGGTTAAAAAAATGCCACGTGGTACAAAGGTTCTAGGGGTGCAGGCAAACATAAGCTGTCTGGAGTTGATTAATTCAGTTTCTGTAATAGACTAGTAACAGTACGAAATCCACATAAGGACTCATCTGGAAAACTTACCTGCTAGACCACTTTACATACAACACATAATGCTTAACCTTAATACATAATGTAATGTCTAATCAATGTTATGATTCATTTTAATTTTTTATTTATGCTTTCGATTCTATTTGCGGATGTTTGTAGTTTGTTATAACAGTTTTGAAGTCGTACCACGAGGCGAGGCTATCATGCTGTGGAGAAAGTAAAAGCACTACGAAGGCTTGCTGTGTGGTAGTTTAGTTGTCACATGGAATGGGAGGGTCCAGGCTGCATACAGGTAGGAGTATGTAGATTCTGGGTGAAGTAAGTTTGGGAGATGGGGCATCTCAGTTTCACTTTACTTTAAGTCCTACTCAGATATTTATTTTGGAAGTGTCAGAAGTTCTCACAATACTATATCCCCTGTTAACCCTTCTTTTTCTTCTTTTTCATTGCAGCTCTTTGGCCTATAGCAGCTGTGGAAATTTATACCTCCCGGGTGCTGGAGGCAGTTAATGGGACAGATGCTCGGTTAAAATGCACTTTCTCCAGCTTTGCCCCTGTGGGCGATGCTCTAACAGTGACCTGGAATTTTCGTCCTCTAGACGGGGGACCTGAGCAGTTTGTAAGTAGATTATCATCATTTTCCAGGGTACTCTTGTTTAGGGAAATAATAAGCCAGTCCATTTCTCCTTTCCCTTCCAGTATTTTTCTTAGCAGCAAGCACAAAGTTAAGCTTGGAAACAATTCTTGGGACAGAGACTGAGAGGCCGTTGAAGGGGAAAGCAAGTGACAGAGTCGCAGACAGGACAGTTGGGTTTGCTGGTGTTTCACTTCTGCTCCCACCATCTTGGCCTCCTTGCCTGGGTGCTGAGTAAGAAGACCTTTTGCCATTTCCCCTCTCTAGGTATTCTACTACCACATAGATCCCTTCCAACCCATGAGTGGGCGGTTTAAGGACCGGGTGTCTTGGGATGGGAATCCTGAGCGGTACGATGCCTCCATCCTTCTCTGGAAACTGCAGTTCGACGACAATGGGACATACACCTGCCAGGTGAAGAACCCACCTGATGTTGATGGGGTGATAGGGGAGATCCGGCTCAGCGTCGTGCACACTGGTAGGTTATGCAGGGAACAGTGATTTTGGAAAGGATGAGAGCTTGTAGAAAAGAAAGGGGCAATCTTTGTTAAGGCTGAGAGAGAGGGACAATCTTTTGTGATGGATAGAGAGAGGGACTAGCCCTTCAGAACTGGGAGCCTCAGAGGGAGACCGAAGAGTTCTGGGGTAAAAAGAGAAAGGCTTTGTTTGGCTGTGGAAAGAAACAGAAAGTAAAGCAAAGGAACTCAGAGAATCCATTACAAAAATGGCATTGAGATTGTGAAAGGGAGAGGGAGCAATTCTTTGATGAAAGGCTTACAACAGGTCTGTTCACTCACTCATTTATTCGAGATACTTATTGAGTACCTACTCTAATGCTAGGCACCGTCAAAAGTGCATGACATACACTATCTCACTGAATCCCCACACCACTCTAGGAGGCAGGTACTAATGATGGGAGCTAACACTTACTGAGTACTTCCCAAATGTCAGGGGCTTTACATGACACATTTTATTTAATCTTTACATATCTCATCAGTTTATTGTGCATTTAATGCCTCCCATCTTGCCAATGAGGAAACAAGGCTCACAGAGGTTAAGTCATTTGCCCTGAGTCACGTAGCTGATAAATGGAGTAACTTAGGACTCAAACCCAATCAACTTTGAATCTAAAACTGTGCTCTAAATTGGTGCATTGTATTGTCTGCCTCCCTATAAAGGACAATCTGGAAAACCATGCCAAGCAACAAAGAGCAAAGTACATGAAACTTATGAGTTGTAGATCTGGGTTTGAGTCATTGCTACCATTTGCCAGCTATCAATAAGTCTTATTTTCCTCATCTGCAAAGTGAGAATAACACAGTGAGGATCATGGTGAGGATAAAATGAGATAATAAATGTGAATATGTCCCAACCTCTGAATTGTACTTAACAGCTACCATACATTCAGTGTTTATTTTGTACAGGCACAGCAAGGAACAACTTACATGAATTATTTTATTTTTTATTAAGAACTCAAGAAATGAATATCATTATCTCTGTTTATACATGAGGAAACTGAGGCTCAAAGAAGTTAATTACTTCAAATCACACAGCTAAGTATTTCAACCTAGTGCTCTCTGGTGTGTGCTCTTAACCAACACTACCCCAAACATATAAGCCTGTGCAGTGGTACGATTTCCTTTCATTCATAGTACAGTTTAAAACCATTTCTCAACACCTCACCAATAGAGGGCTGTGTGACCTTGCAGAAGTCATTTGAGTATTGAAAGAAATAATGTAATGGTTTTGGACCTCAGTTTCTTCATCTGCACAATGAACAGGTTAAACAAACAAAAAATCAGTGGTTCTTAAACATATGTGGGTAATTATTCTTTGAGAATCAAATAAAAGCCATGGCCCCGCTTCCCACAAAACAGTGGAGACATACAAAATGAGACATGGATTCTGTGGGCTTGCAGACTACCTTCCATCTTCTTCCCCATCCTCCTTCATGGAGTCAAGGCTGGGAATCCTGGGCTAGACATTCTCTAATGTCCTTTCTGGCTCTGAGGGCTTATGGAAGTATAATCAGAAATAAAGCTAAAGGACAAGAAAACCAGGGTTCACAGACTCTAGTGTGTCTTAGGGGACCTTCCCTCTGGTTTCCCTTTTCCATCATTTATCCACTAGACTGTAGCTTCTGATTTACTTTCCTATCCTCTCAGTGGCATGAGCTCCTTGAAGGTGATGTCTTTTTTGGCTCAGCATTTCTATCACAGTGCCAGGAATGTAGTAGGCCCTTAATAAATCTGAATAAATAACTGACTGAGTGAAAGTGGTGAGAAGTCAGGGAGAAATGGGTTGGGCACTATGTTTGATGAGGTTAGCAAAAACCTTACCCCATAAGTAGTTCAACCCACCCAGTGGTTTTCAAATCTGCATCAGAATCACCTGGAGGACCTGTTAAAACACAGATTGCTCAGCCGCACCTCTAGTGTTTCTAATTCAGTAGGTCTGGGGTGGGGCCTAAGATTTCCATGTTCTCAAGTGATATTGTTGCTGTTACTTCGAAGACCACACTTTGAGAACCATTAAAGTATGTGTATGGTTTTCCTATTGCTAGTAGGATTTACAAGGTAATATATTATTTTATGCATAAAGGTAGGACAAAGGAAGGTTCCATCTATTGATTAAATGCATCCCTATTATGTCATTAGATTTCACTGTAGTCCTCTTCTTTTTAGAATCCTAATTTAATCTTTTTCTCCTTACAGTACGCTTCTCTGAGATCCACTTCCTGGCTCTGGCCATTGGCTCTGCCTGTGCACTGATGATCATAATAGTAATTGTAGTGGTCCTCTTCCAGCATTACCGGAAAAAGCGATGGGCCGAAAGAGCTCATAAAGTGGTGGAGATAAAATCGTAAGGCTGGGCAGTTCTGGGAAAGTTCTAACACTCTTATGGCAACTCTTGGTATTTTGCAATGGGCTAAATAGTTGCTGAACAGATGTTTTTCCCTTTAAGTAAATCCTATATAAAAGAATTCACATTTGCAGGACAGATAAATTAGGTATGAACTAGTAACTTTACAAAAGCTTTCTTAATTTTACAAAATATTTCCTTATGGGATTTCTTTACTATGTGGGGGCATTGATTTTATAAAAATCTGCTATGTAAAGCTTTTCTAAAAAATCCCTTATGTTTAAAGTGAAGCATACATTTGTAAAAACCACTGGGCTAGGCAGTCAGCAGGGCCACTATGAGTCAGGGCTTAGGAAAGTCTGTTGTGCTGATAGCAGGTGTTCATCATATGTATTTTAAAATTGAGATACAATTTACCCACCATAAAATTTACCCTTTTCATTTTCACAAAGTTGTGCAGCAATCATCACTAATTACAGAACCTTTTTAAGCTCCCTCCCGTAAAGAAACCCCATATCCCTAGCTATCACTCCCTATTATCCCCTCCTACCAGCCCCTGACAACTACTCATCTACTTTCTGTCTCTATGGATTTGCTTATTCTGGACATTTCATTTAAATAGAATCATACAATATGTGGTCTTTTATGCCCAGCTTCTTTCACTTAGCATAATGCTTTCAAGGCTCATCCTTGTTGTAGTATGTATTAGTATTTCTTTCCTTTTTATGACTGCATAATATTCCATTGTATGACTATACCACATATTGTTTGTCCATTCAATTGATGGGCATTTAGGTTTTTTCTACTTGTTGGCTATTGTGACTAATGCTGCTATAAACATTCATTTACAAGCTTTTGTGTAGATCATATGTTTTTAATTCTCCTAAAAGTGGAACTGTTGGGTCTTATGGTAACTCTGTTTAGTTTTTGGAGGAATTGCCAGACTGTCTCTAAATAGCTGGACTATTTTGCATTCCTGTCAGCAATATATGAGGGTTCTGGTTTCTCCCCATCCTCCTCAACACTCATTGTCTTTTTTTTTTTTTATCATAACTGTGTATTAGGCCGTTCTTGCGTTGCTATATAAAAAAACCCTAAGACTGGGTAATTTATAAAGAGATTTAATTGGCTCACGGTTCTGTGGATGTACAAGCAGGGCGCCGATGTTGGTTGGCTCCTGAGGAGGCCTCAGGGAGCTTTTACCGATGGCAGAAAGCACAATGGGAGCAGGCATTTCGCATGGTGAGAGCAGGAGAAAGTGAGAGAGTTGGGGGGAGGTGCTACATAGTTTTATGTGACCAGATTTTGTGAGAACTCACTCACTATTGAAGACAGCACCAAGCCATGAGAGATCTGCTCCCATGACCCAAACACCCTCCACCAGGCCCCACCTCTAGCAATGGAGATTACAATTCAACATGAGATTTGGGCGGGGACAAATACCCAAACTATATGAAGCCATCTAGTGGATATGAAGTGGTATCTCATTGGGGTTTTGATTTACATTTTTCTAATGACTTGATGTTGAGCATCTTCCCATGTTCTTATTGTCCATTTGTATATCTTATTTGGAGATGCATACATTCAGAGTTTGCCCATTTTAATATGGGGTACATTATTTCACTTATTCTTGTTGAACTGTGAGAGTTATTTAAGGGATACTAGTTCCTTATCAGATATACAACTTGCAATTATTTTTTTCCCATTCTGTGGGTTGTCTTTTCATGTTCTTCCTAGTGTTCTTTGAAGAACAAAAGTTAAATTTTGATGAAGTCCGGTTTATTTTTTCTCTTTTGCTGCTAGTGCTTTTGTGTCTCATCTAAAAAACCACTGCCTAATCCCCAAGATCATGAAGATTTATGGCTATGTTTTCTTCTAAGAGTTTTATAGTCTTAATTTTTACATTTAGATCTTTGATTTGAGTTTGTTTTCGTATACGGCTGAGGCAGAAGTCCAAATTCACTCTTTTGCGTGTGGATATCTAGTTGTTCCAGCACCATTTATCTCATTTCCTTAATAAATATTTAATGAAATAAACAGACCTTTTTTTTTTTTTTGAGACAGACTTTCACTCTGGTTGCCCAGGCTGGAGTGCAATGGCACGATCTCAGCTCACTGCAACCTCCGCCTCCTGGGTTCAAGCGATTCTCTTGCCTCAGCTTCCCAAGTAGCTGGGATTACAGGCATGTACCACCATGCCCAGCTAATTTTGTATTTTTAGTAGAGATGGGGTTTCACTATGTTGGTCAGGCTGGTCTTGAACTCCTGATCTCAAGTGATGTACCTGCCTTGGCCTTCCAAAGTGTTGGGATTACAGCGTGAGCCACTGCGCCTGGCCAAACAGAACTAATTTTAAGAAGCCTAACAAACCCAACTCTGAGGTTCTAGTTTGAATAGAACCAATAAAGATGACTTAGGTCAACACAAAACTTTTTATTTTTTTTTTGAATAACAAATATAAATTAGAGGTGGGATACTAATGGTAAAATAAAGGTGTCTGCTTTAAAACTCTGGAGTTCCCGAATCAGAACCCAAACTGTATTCCCTTACATTCTGAAAAGTCTCTAAGTTCAGAGGTGTGAATATTATTAATTAGATGGCACCAGTTTAGCTCTGTGTAAACTTCAATCTACTCCCAAGTGCATGTAATTCTTCCAAAAATATGGGGGAAAAATACCTTACCTGAAGCTTCTGTGGGATTTACCTACTTGCTTCTTGTCTTGTTCACCTGACACTTGGTTTCTGCTTGTTACAGAAAAGAAGAGGAAAGGCTCAACCAAGAGAAAAAGGTCCCCGTTTATTTAGAAGACACAGACTAACAATTTTAGATGGTAAGGTTCACAAATAGGTTGATTTCCTTCTTCAGCTTTCTGACATGTCCAGCCCATCTCTAATGAGGACTCCCAGATCATCACTTTATGGCTGTTAGGTGTTTCCCATATGAAATTAGAGGAGCTGGGTCAGGGAGACAAAAGTCTTCTATTAGTCTTATGGATAGCTCCTCCTTGAGTGTATTTTGTGCAAAAGATTAAGAAGCTGGACTCTACTGCCACTAAAGCTGAGAGAATCCTAAGGTTATTTGTGGCTTCGGGGTTATATTTATTACTACTACTACTAATAAATATTCAACAAGTAAATAAATCTTTTTTAAATCAAAAGATTAGTATCTGCTTATTCTTTTTTTTTTAATTGTAAACCAATTATGGTATTAAGAGAGTGACTCAATAGACATATCTGGCAGTTTTTACAGGAGAGCTTTTGTACTATTTGGAATTGATTTCAACTCCTCTCATTTAGTTATTGGCACTAATAACTACATGAAATGAATCCAGTTTTAGTAGTGTATAATTTTATTTTTCCAGTTTTCAGGTTCATCAGGCTTAAAAAGTAGGATAATTTATTTTTCTTGTCTTTGTTTTTGAGACAGGGTCTCAACCTGTTGCCCAGGCTAGAGTGTAGTGGTGCGATCTCAGGTCACTGCAACTTCTCCCTCCCAAGGTCAAGTGATCCTCCTACCTCAGCCTCCCAAGTAGCTGGGACCACAGGTGCGCGCCACTACACCCAGCTAATTTTTGTACTTTTTGTAGAGACGGGGTTTCGCCATGTTGCCTAGGCTGGTCTCACCTGAGCTCAAGCGATCCACCTGCCTCAGCCTCCCAAAGCGTTGGGATTACAGGCATGAGCCGCTGCGCCGGGCCAATTTATTTTTCATATGCTCAGAATTTCTCCCATTCTCTGAAATAGGTCCACACATTTAATTTCTAGATGTTATAAATCCGGACATGGAAACTTAAATTTTACGCTCATAAGAAAGTTCTTGATATTAATGACTTTATCCTGTAAAACTCTGGCTCTGTTACACGGGAGAAAATTTTTTATAGACCGTTATTAGTTGCAAAGAGGGTCACATTTTTATAGGCTAAAGCTCCAGTGAAAGACCTCAAGGATTTATAAAATAGAATATGGAGAAAAATGATTGTATTGTAAAACCAGAAAACCAAAAAACATCAGGGAGTTTTTACCAACCAACGGCTATTGTCTTTTTAAAGTTAAGGGGATTATCTAACAACTTGGGGTCATGGAAAATAAATACGGGAGATGTTTTAGATCAAAAGAAACTTAAGAGATGAACACAATCAAAGTGCAATGTGTGATCCCCAAACGGATGAATAATAGTGTGAACAAGCTAGTTGTAAAAACAAGCTTGGAGGGGCAATTGGGAAAGTCTTGAATATGAAAATATTAAAATATGGATAATATTAGGGAATTATTGTTAGTTTGTATTAGGTATAGTGATGGTATTGCAGTTATAAAGAAAATGTACCTATTTTGAAAAATGCTTCCTGGAGTATTAGGGGTAAATGTCAGCAATATACTTTAAAAGCATAGGAAAAAAGCAAATAAAACAAAAAAGGCTTCAGAATTAGGTGATGGGGGAGATGAGGGGAGAAAAGAAAAGAATGAATTAATGAATTTAAGGGATGGGTAAATTCCACATACTCTGTTCTCTACTTTTCTATATGTCTGATTTTGTTTGTAATGAGAGTGAGAAGTGGGGAGAATATGGAATGTATGTGTGTGAGCAAGTTGTGGGTCATCCAAGTGTCCATGCAAGGTACTTAGAGGCCATGATTTAAGGATACTAACTCTGAAAATTATGTAATAAGGATTAGGAAACTTCTTTTAAAAATTAAATTGGGGGAGAATATGAATACTTTCCCTCAGAATATTTTCCTTCTAATAACATATATGTAATTCATAATGCCAAGTATTCCTATTGTACTCTTCTCAAATATATTATCCATTTAAATTTTTGTTTTGTGTTTTAGGAAGCTGAGATGATTTCCAAGAACAAGAACCCTAGTATTTCTTGAAGTTAATGGAAACTTTTCTTTGGCTTTTCCAGTTGTGACCCGTTTTCCAACCAGTTCTGCAGCATATCAGATTCTAGACAAGCAACACCCCTCTGGAGCCAGCACAGTGCTCCTCCATATCACCGGTCATACACAGCCTCATTATTAAGGTCTTATTTAATTTCAGAGTGTAAATTTTTTCAAGTGCTCATTAGGTTTTATAAACAAGAAGCTACATTTTTGCCCTTAAGACACTACTTACAGTGTTATGACTTGTATACACATATATTGGTATCAAAGGGGATAAAAGCCAATTTGTCTGTTACATTTCCTTTCACGTATTTCTTTTAGCAGCACTTCTGCTACTAAAGTTAATGTGTTTACTCTCTTTCCTTCCCACATTCTCAATTAAAAGGTGAGCTAAGCCTCCTCGGTGTTTCTGATTAACAGTAAATCCTAAATTCAAACTGTTAAATGACATTTTTATTTTTATGTCTCTCCTTAACTATGAGACACATCTTGTTTTATTGAATTTCTTTCAATATTCCAGGTGATAGATTTTTGTTGTTTTGTTAATTAATCCAAGATTTACAATAGCACAACGCTAAATCACACAGTAACTACAAAAGATTACATAGATATGAAAAGATTGGCAGATGCCATTGCAGGATGAATCACTTGTCACTTTTCTTCTGTGCTGGGAAAAATAATCAACAATGTGGGTCTTTCATGAGCAGTGACGGATAGTTTAGCTTACTATGTTTCCCCCTCAATTCAATGATCTATAACAACAGAGCAAAATCTATGCTCATTTGCAGACTGGAATCATTAAGTAATTTAATAAAAAGATTGTGAAACAGCATATTACAAGTTTGAAAATTCAGGGCTGGTGAAAAAAAATCAACTCTAAATGATGATAATTTTGTACAGTTTTATATAAAACTCTGAGAACTAGAAGAAATTATTAACTTTTTTCTTTTTAAATTCTAATTCACTTGTTTATTTTGGGGGAGGAAGACTTTGGTATGGAGCAAAGAAATACCAAAACTACTTGAAATGGAATAAAACCAACTTTATTCTTTTTTCCCCCCATACTGGTAGATAAAGCAAACTTTGTAAGTGGGCTATTGAAAGAAAAGTTACAAGCTTAAAATACAGAAGCATTTGTTCAAAGGATAGAAAACATCGAAAAGTTTAGGCTCAAGATCAATCTTTACAGACTGATATTTTCAGTTTTTAATCGACTGGACTGCAGATGTTATTTCTTTTAACAAACTGGAATTTTCAAACAGATTATCTGTATTTAAATGTATAGACCTTGATATTTTTCCAATACTATTTTTTAAAAAATTGTATGATTTACATATGAACCTCAATTCTGAAATTCATTACATATCTGTCTCATTCTGCCTTTTGTACTGTCTAAAAAAGCAAAGTTTTAAAGTGCAATTTTAAAACTGTAAATTACATCTGAAGGCTATATATCCTTTAATCACATTTTATATTTTTTCTTCACAATTCTAACCTTTGAAAATATTATAACTGGATATTTCTTCAAACAGATGTCCTGGATGATGGTCCATAAGAATAATGAAGAAGTAGTTAAAAATGTATGGACAGTTTTTCCGGCAAAATTTGTAGCTTATGTCTTGGCTAAATAGTCAAGGGGTAATATGGGCCTGTTGTTTAGTGTCTCCTTCCTAAAGAGCACTTTTGTATTGTAATTTATTTTTTATTATGCTTTAAACACTATGTAAATAAACCTTTAGTAATAAAGAATTATCAATTATATAATTTGTGTATATACATATCTAGAAGTTCTACATTGCAGGGAAAACAGATGGATATGTATTTGATCTTTACCAAAAAGTTTTCTTAGTAGAGACAACCTGCAAGTCAATAATGGATACAGTTAGTTTCTAATGGGTAAACAGAAGTATAAGGATTTCCACAGAATTTTCACACTGTTTTGGATAGCTGGGAATTGGGCATAACAACACTACTTAGTTTGAGGGCTCTTTCAAAGAAAAGTATCAAAGATTCTATTTAGTACTTTGCATTACACTTTTAATAGGGAAAACTACTGGCTTTCAAGTCTAGTAAAGGAATGGAAATTGAAAAATGGAAACTTATTAATTCTTCCCCAAAACGAAAGCATACTTTTATTCTCCTCCTGCTTTCATTGACATGTGGCAATTTCCAGGGAAGAGGCTTACTGATTATTAAAGCAGTGCACTTATTGTACCATCTCTTTTTCAGAAGTATGTGACGCCATCTCACTTCAAGTACTGTGATAACATAACTTTCTTACTTTTCCAACCAAAGACACACAAATCCCAGTTCCTCTTTTCCTCTAATACAGGCTGTAATGATTTGATCATTATTGCCACCACCAAAAGTAATTTAATAAACACCCAATTTTGGAGGCTGCAATACCTACACTAAAAAGGACACCAACCAATGAGGCTTGTGGCACATATCACTACAAGCACCTAATATATATTTATCTATACTGTATGATCTCCCAGCTGTTTCTGAACTCTAAATTTACGGTAGTGTATTCTGAGAACCTTCAACTAAATCTCGAGACGTAAAAACGATGTCTGACATGCAGTGAGAGCATCAAAATTATTTAGTTCTGCAGAATTCCATAAAAACAAAATTGTAATTATTCCAAGTCCGTAGCCTACTTCATTTTCAAGCAAAAGAGAGCATTTAGCTCCCGCCTGAAAGTTAATAAATCTCTGGTCAGTGAAACCAGGTGTGGTTCTGGAAAGAAGCCAGGTTCCTATGGTAACTTCGGATCGCCATTTAAGTTGTCTCTCGGCCTCCTGCTCTGACGTCACTTCCGGTGTTACCTGTGTCGTTACTGGGAGCTGTAAACAAGGTGTGCAAGCATCTGAAGAGCTGCCGGGATGCAGCAGAGAGGAGCAGCTGGAAGCCGTGGCTGCGCTCTCTTCCCTCTGCTGGGCGTCTTGTTCTTCCAGGGTGAGTGCTCCGGCTGGCTACGCTCCACTTCCGGCTGGGGGGTTAGGGAAGATGGTCGCTTTTCCGGTTCCGGGTGGGGGGGTCTCCAGAAAGCCCCCGCATAGCTCTGGGAAGGAAGGAGGGAGGGAGCGGGACGTTGGGACGATGTCATCACCACCCCGTTGAGGATAGTTGGTATTTTGTCAGTCCTTTCCTGAGCCTTGGGAGCTTTTTCACCTTGCGTGACCTGTCATTGTAGTTTGGTGATGGCATACTTGATGGAACCACAGAGAGCTCTGGCTTTGGGGACACCCGGTGTTATTTTGTGGTGGTATTATCAGTGGTTGACCGCTGTGGTTTGGGCGCTGTATACCCTGATTAGAAAGAAAACAGTTCTAGCATTCAGTAGTTTGCCCCAGTAGTTTTGGGAAACAAAATCATGACAGTTGGTAATTTTATTTTTTGTAGGTGATTATTGTGGTCTATAAAATGAAATATTTGTTAGTCACAGAAGGGATGTGATGTGATTCATTATAGAGAAGCATATCGATGAAAAAGCAACTGCTTTAGCATTTTCATAACTTTTTTTAATACAAGAAAGAGCATATAAATTCTGTTAAAATTTATTAAGTAATATCAGAAGTAGGGTATTCACACTGACATTCACATCTTAAAATTTAGGTGAGTTTTGCTTTCATATAATTTTCAAATTGCATAAATTTCAATCCAGCCTAATTACCTTCATCTTAAGGTACAATTATTTCCTGGATTTTGTGTATGTATGTCTTCCTGGGAAATAAAATATTAGTATATCTAGTATTAGAGTGAATTGCTAAATTTATAAAATTTCCTTGAGGGTAATGGGGATTTCTGAAAGAGATATTTAATATTATATAAATATAAAGACTTTAATGTAAAGACTTCGGATGTCCTAAATCTTAGCAGTTAAGGCTGGAAAGTTTTAAACTGGTGACTAATATTCATGTTGCCAGCACACCCCTGATCCCTCCCAGCTGCCTGTGTCATCATAAGTCTCCAGTTTTTAAGTTAAATTACTTTGCAGTATGATATTTAGGCTGGCCTACTGTCACTCCTAATAAACCCAGTCCTCTCTCTCTCTCTTTCACACACACACACACACACACACACACACACACACACGAGAAATATTCAAATATTGTCTTATTGAGAAAAAAATCTGGAAATGGTGTTTTCTTAAATCTAATGTCATTTTGCTTTGAAGAGCATCTGTCAAGTCCAGCAGACCATATAATTCAATCAAACATTAAAAGTTGATTTTACAATCTCTATGTACTTGTGGAATAGATTTTTTGCCTTTTAAAAAATAACTGGTGGCAGGGTGTGGTGGTTCTTGCCTGTAATCCCAGCACTTTGGGAGACCGAGGCAGCTGGATCACCTGAGGTCAGGAGTTCAAGACCAGGCTGACCAACATAGTGAAACTCCGTCTCTACTAAAAAATACAAAAAAATTAGCCAGGCGTGGTGGCGGGCGCCTGTAATCCCAGCTACTCGGGAGGCTGAGACAGGAGAATCGCTTGAACCCAGGAGGCAGAGGTTGCAGTGAGCTGAGATCTCGCCATTGCACTCTAGCCTGGGCGACAAGAGAGAAACTCCATCTCAAAAAACAAAAACAAAAACAAACAAAAAAGAAACAACTGGTTTATCATATTATTCACATGCCATACAATTTACTGTCTTAAAGGGCATAATTGAATGGTTTTTAGTATATTCACAGTTATGCAATAATTACCACTATCAATTTTAGAACATTTTCATCACCCCAAAGAGAAACTTGATACCCATTAACAATCACTCCTCATTCTCCATTTCCCTTAGCCCCTGGCAACCACCAGTCTATTTTTTGTATCTATTGATTTGCCTATTCTGGACATTTCATATAAATAGAATAATATCTGTAATCCCAGCACTTTGGGAGGCCGAGTTGGGTGGATCATTTGAGGTCAGAAGTTTGAGACCAGCCTGGCCAACGTGGTAAAACCCCATCTCTACCAAAAAATACAAAAAAAAAAAAAAAAATTAGCCAGGTGTGGTGACATGCCCCTGTTATCCCAGATTCTTGAGAGGCTGAGGCAGAAGAATCACTTGAACCTGGGAGGTGGGAGTTGCAGTGATCTGGGATTGCACCACTGCACTTCAGCCTGAGCGATGGAATGAGATCCTGCCTCAATAAATAAATAAATAAATAAAAATAAAGTAAATGGAATTACACAATATGTGCTTTTGGTGACTGGCTTTTTTCACTTTGCATGTTTTCAAGGTTCATCCATTTGTTTGGTGTTTTAAATCTTATGTGGTTGAGTTTGGTTTCATGTCAGTGTTTATTTGCCTTTTGTTTTCAAAGATAAGACCACTTAAATTATTAGATTATTTGAATTCTCCTTAAGTTATAAGTCTCGTCCTGTTATATCAGTTATCTAAGTATTTAGAAATGGTAGACTAGGGGACCTAGGTTTCTTAAACTTTTCTCTCTTTTACTTAGGTGTGCAATATGAATAAAATATCAGTAGATTTGTATTTTAGAAAATGGGGCATACAAGATTGGGGGCTTTATTGACACATTTAATTCTTTCATGTGTAAAATTACTTATGTGAAAATGTGATTTTCTTGTTTTTTCCCCAGACTAAAAAGTTTTTGTTAATTATTATGAGTATTTCTATAGTTGGCTGTTTTTACCTGGCAAGAATGCTTTTCTGCTCAGATGAAGAGATAAAGGCATTAGGCCTGGGATGGACATTTCTGAGTGAATTAATGTTGGATTGGTATTTTTTTTATGAGTGGAAGAGACAAACTATCTTACATCCATTGGTTTTAAAACATTTTTTAATTTCAGTATATATATGTAGAGAAAAGTACACATGTCATAAGCCTATACAGCTCAATGAATTTTAAGAAACTGAACACACATGGGTAATTAGCACCCAAATCAGGATATATAAAATGTTCCTTGCATTCCAAAAGCCTTCTTTTGTGCTTCTTTCCAGTCATTATCCTTTCTCCCCAAAAAGGAGTCAACACCCTGATGTCTAACAGTATAGAATAGTTTAGTTCATCCGTGGATGCAGTGAGCCAAGATCACGCCACTGCACTCCAGCCTGGGTGACAGAGTGAGACTCTGTCTCAAAAAACAAACAAACAAACAAACAACAAACCGAAAATATTAGTCTGTAAAGATTGATCTTGAGCCTAAACTTTTAGATGTTTTCTATCCTTTGAACAAATGCTTCTGTATCTTAAGCTTGGAAGGACACTGGGAAACTAAACACTTTTAAAAGGCACTTTTCTTTCAATAGTCCACTTATAAAGTTTGCTTTATCTACCAGTACGGGGGAAAAAAAGAATAAAGTTGGTTTTATTCCATTTAAAGTAGTTTTGGTATTTCTTTGCTCCATACCAAAGTCTTCCTCCCCCAAAATAAACAAGTGAATTAGAACCAAAAAAATCAAGAAAAAGAAAAAAGTTAATAATTTTTTCTAGTTCTCAGAGTTTTATATAAGACTGTACAAAATTATCGTCATTTAGAATTTTTTTTTACCAGCCCTGAATTTTAGTTCATCCATGGATAAACTATTACTTTTCTTATTTTTCTTTAACTATACAATTAAGACCCTACATATCCAGTATTTAGATTTCAACAAAATGACTTTAAATGTTTATAACTTTTTGGCAAAATCATGCTCATAAATATGGAGTTCAGATATATTAACAAGGAAAAAATTGGTAGGTAGGTGGGTTTATTGATGGTATACTTACTATAATTTAGCAAACAAAATTTGGTTTAGTAACCAAAATTTACTATAATTTAGTAACCAGAATGTGTAATTTTAATGCTTATTTTGTAATAATTTTTGTTTTATAAAAAGGAAACTGGGCTGGGCGCGGTGGCTGACGCCTGTAATCCCAGCACTTTGGGAGGCCGAGGCGGGTGGATCATGAGGTCAGGAGTTCAAGACCATCCTGGCCAATATGGTGAAACCCTGTCTCTACTAAAAATAGAGAAGAATCATTTGAACCTGGGAGGTGGAGGATGCAGTGAGCCAAGATCGCGCCACTGCACTGCAGCCTGGGCAACAGAGTGAGACTCCATCTCAAAAAAAAAAAAAAAAAAAAAAGAGGAAACTGTTGGTTTGGTCTAGTTGAATAAATATTACTATACTAAACATCCACAATATGCTAGGCTCTGTTTTGGTGGGATCAGGATCTATTGGAGAAGACGTAAGTCAACAGATGATTTTAGAGTCTGATACTAACAGGGAAATGCATTAGAAACCATGAGGATGGAGAGAGATGCTTTGATCTGGCATGAGAATAAAGGAAAGATTTCCTGGAGGTGAAGTTAAATCTTGAAAGAGGAATAAGTTTGTTAGAGATAGGGAGTGAAGAAAATATTAGACATAGAGAGGAGCATAAACAAGACATGGAGGACCGGGCATGGTGGCTCATGACTGTAATCTCAGCACTTTGGGAGGCCAAGATGGAAGGATCACTTGAGCCAAGGAATTCAAGACCAGCCTGGGCAACACAGTGAGACCCCATCTCAAAAAAACAAAAAATAAACAAGGCGGGTGTGGGGTGGGGGGCATTAAATAACTTTCCAAGCAGGTTTTCTGAAACTCGCTTTGATTGGATTAGCTTAGATCACATATTGACCTATCTTTATGATTGGGAGGATGTGATTGGCTCTCAAGAGCCAATTAAGTATTAATACACCTCTTCCTATGTCAGCATTAGGGACTTAACCTGTGTAGCTTGAAATTGACCATGGTAGGAGTATTTGCACCACAGAAATTGTCCAACCCTATGTATGTGGACCTTTTATTTTTTGTAAAAATGTTTTGCTGTTTACCAGGACACCACTAGATGTAATGATTGGTTTAGGTAAATCTGAGTCAGCCTCAGCTGGCAGTAAAGTCAGTTGCTGTTTACTTTTAGTTTTCTCCCCTCCTACCAGACTCATTCTTTTCTCTACTCTACTCTTTGGAAAGCTAACTGTATAGAGTACATCATTCAGGCTCTCTTCCTCTGGTTTCCAGTTAGATTTGGCCAACGGGAGGCATTGGCAGGAGATTGGAGGGCAGGAGAGAGATCAGGATATTTATTTCCTGCTCCCTCCCTCTCTTGGTGCCATGATCTGTAGTACCTGTATCCCTCTAACAACAGCCCTGTCAGGTTGCCCGCAGCTCCCACTCTTACCAGGATCTAGTAACACCATTTCCTCCCTTTGCCCTTCAGACCTGGGGATGGTAAAAGCTTTGTGTGCTGTCAGCTTCCTTAACCTTGGGAAAAGTCCCTTCGAAAAGTGGCCTAGGCTAAGCATGGTGGCTCATGCCTGTAATCCCAGCACTTTGGGAGGTTGAGATGGGAGGATTGCCTGAGTTCAGGAGTTTGAGTCCAGCCTAGGCAACATGGGGAAACCCCGTCTCTACCAAAAATACAAAAAATTAGCCAGGTGTGGTGGCACACGCCTGTGGTCTCAACTATTTGGGAGGCTGAGGTGGGAGGATCACTTGAACCTGGGAGGCAGAGGTTGCAATGAACTGAGATCGCGCCACTGCACTGTAGCCTGAGCAACAGAGTGATGCCCCGTCTCAAAAAAAAAAAAAAAAAAAAAAAAAGAAAAAAGAAAAAAGAAAAGAAAAGTGGCTCATACACTTTTCACAATCTCAGCTGATTGTGCCTTCCATTTCCTGCCTGGATCCTGACTGATAGTGTCATTTCCTCCTAGCTCATAGGCTGTGTGGGAAAAGGTAGGTATCAAAAAAAAAAAAAAAAGGGTATTATTAGGAGATCAGGGGAAATGGATGTTGAGCTGGCAACAAACAAATGTTTACCGCATTCGATTTGAGGTCCTGTGGGGGTGATATTCAAGAGAGTATATCCGGTAACACTTGAACACTCAGAGGCAGATCATGGCTAGTAATATAGATTGGGAAATCATTATCCTGTTAGTGGTTGTTAAATCTACAAGTGAATAGGATTGTCCAAGGAAAACATGTTGAATGACTGTATATTCAGGCTGGAGCTCTAAGGAACACCAGTGTTTAAAGGATGGTTAAGAAAAGAACAGCCTTAGATATTTGATACGTACTGTCAGAGATGTGGGGAGACAGAGAGAGAGTGAGTACGTGTGTGTGTATGTGTAACACAGTCAGTGGTGGAGTTGGTTGGAGGGAAACTAAAGAGATTCTGATCTTAAATTGTAACCCATATCTCTTTGTTCTAAACCAAGGGTTGACAAACATTTTCTGTAAAGGGCCAGAGAGTATTTTAGACTTTGTGGGCTACATGGTCTCTGGGGGCAACTATTCAATTCTGCAAAAAATGCAGCCACAGATAATACATCAACAAATGAACATGGCTGTGTTCTAATAAAACTTTGTTTTAAAAGACATTGTAAATTTTTTTTAGCTGTTTACCAAAAGACCACTGGATGTCATAATTGATTTAGGCCAATCTGGTCACACCCAGAGCTAGCAGTAAGGTCAGTTGCTAGTTGTTTTTAGTTTGTTCCCTTTCCACTAGATCCATTTGCTTCCATTTAGCTCATGGGCCATAATTTGCTCACCTTTGCCCTAAACCAACTGCTCCCTTGACATTATCCCTTGGGTATCTCAGAAGCACCTTAAATGCATCCAGAATCAAACTCCTGTTCCCCTGCCAAGCCTAGTACTTTTCTAGTCTTCCTGTCTCAGTGAATGACATCAGCAAGTCAGAAACCTGACAGTCATCCTTCATACCTCCCTTTCCCTAACATTCCACAGCCATACTTAGTTCAAACTTCCCTTCTTTCTTAATTGACTATCGTAGTAGCCTCCTCAGTAATTTCCCCATATTCACTCATTCACTTTTTCTTTTTTTTCTTTAAGAGACGAAGTCTTGCTCTATTGCCCAAGCTGGAGTGCAGTGGTGCGATCTTGGCTCACCGCAACCTCTGCCTCCCACCACCACGCCTGGCTAATTTTTCATTTTTAGTAGAGACGGGGTTTCGCCATGTTGGCCAGGCTGGTCTCGAACTCCTGACCTCAGGTGATCCACCCACCTCGGCCTGCCAACATGCTGAATTTACCCATATTCACTCTTGATTCCTTGTAAGTGTCTTCTCTAAAGTGATCTTTTTTTTCTTCTTTTTTTGAGATGGAGTCTTGCTTTGTTGCCCAGGCTGGAGTGTAGTGGTGCGATTTTGGCTCACGGCAAGCTCTGCCTCCCAGGTTCATGCCATTATCCTGCCTCAGCCTCCTGAGTAGCTGGGATTACAGGCACCTGCCACCACACCCCACTAATTTTTTGTATTTTTAGTAGAGACGGGGTTTCACCATGTTAGCCAGGATGGTCTCGATCTCCTGAACTCGTGATCCACCCGCCTCGGCCTCCCAAAGTGCTGGGATTACAGGCGTGAGCCACTGCGCCCAGCCTAAAGTGATCTTTTAAGAATGCAGATTTCATCAGGTCTCTTCTTGCCCAGTCCCACAGTTAAGTACTTTCCATGGCTTCCTATTACACTAAGGATGAGGACCCAAATCTGTAAGGTCCTGCCTGGTCTGTTTTTTGTTTACCTCCCAGACACATCTCATTGTATTTTCTCTCCCTTTCGTGTTTTTTTGTGTTGCAGTCATACTCCTTTTCAGCTCCTTGACTGACTGAACTCCTTCCTGGTGCAGGACCTTTGCATGTGCTGTGTCCTCTGCCTAGAATGCCCTCCCTCTCCTCACCTTGTTACCTTTTTCTTCAGATCTTAGCTCAAGAGTAACTTCCAGGGAAGCTTTCATTAACCACTCTCCTCTCCCCCATCATAACAGGGGCCGTACCCATAGCCACTTTCTTTTTCCTTCCTTCGTAGTAGTTATCCAAGTTTGTTAATTATGCATTTGTCTTTATGATTGCTTAATTAATGTATCAAACTTCTGCTGTATTTCAAGTATACAAGGGAGTGTATTTATTTTGCTTGCATTTAATTCCAAACCCAGAGGATGGCACAAAAGAGATGCTCAAGAAATGTATGTTTGAAGAATGAGTGAATGAATGAGAGCATTGTCATGCAAGCTTTGGGATAGAGAAGTTCAAGGAGCAATGAGTCACTGGTAGAGGACCCAGTAAAATAAGTATAGAAAGGTGTCTACTGGGGTTTTTATCCCTCGGATTTTACAATTTTAAGATATATGATGCCTTTTACCAGAAGTGGTAGTGGAGTTCAGTTGTACCATAAGGTCCATAAGTGAATGGGAAGAAGGAAATGGAGACCTCAAGCGTAGACCACTCTTTCACAAACTTGGCTTAGAAAGGAGAGAAAGGGCAGTAGTTGGTAACTAGAGTAATATTACAGCGTTAAAGAAAGATTTTTTAAAATTGCTATTTGTTTTTGAGGATGGGAGAAACCTGTGTATTTAGAGGCTGAAGGGGAGGGGTTGAAGGCAGTAGAAAGGTTTTTTTTTTTTTTTTTTTTGAGACAGAGTCTCGTTCAGTCACCCAGGCTGGAGTGCAGTGGTGTGATCTCAGCTCACTGCAACCTCTGCTTCCCAGGTTCAAGCGATTCTCCTGCCTCAGCCTCCTGAGTAGCTGGGACTACAGGCATGTGGCACCATGCCCGGCTAATTTCTTTTGTATTTTTAGTAGAGACAGGGTTTTGCCATGTTGCCCCGGCTGCTCTTGAACTCCTGGCCTCATGTGATCCGCCTGCCTCGGCCTCCCAAAGTGCTGGGATTATAGGCATGAGCCACCACGCCTGGCCTAGAGAGGTTTTTCTGCTAAAGCAGAGAATGGAGGGGATGAATCCAGGCAGAGCAGAGGACCTGGCCTCGCATAGGAAAAGGGACACCACATCCTTTCAGGTTGGAAGTAAGGATGAGAGCAGATGCAGGAATGTGTGTGCCTGGGCTGTTTATATGGCCTCAAGTTTCATGACGATGTAAGAGGTAGCACTTTCTTCTGAGAATGAGGGGTTTGGAGGTTGCATGGAGGACTAAGGGAGAATGACAAGCGTTTGAGGAATCATGGAATGGGAAGCTAAGCAAGGCCAGTTAAAGGTTTGCCAGGCCTCATTGAGGACTCAGCTGTGGAAGATATTCACGCATTTCTTATGGTAATTGTCCAGTCGTGTGATTTTTCTTGTTCACAACTAGCCTAGTCTGGTCGTCTAGAGCTGAGCTTTTTCTGAAAGGGTGCAATGGAAAGATAGGAGTGTAGGGGAATTAAGAGTATTGAATGTACTATAAAAAAGGTGATAGGAATAAAGTGGGTGATTTACAAGCATGCTTTGTTCCTATACTAGAATTTCTGGTGACCTGTCCACCTGTTTCTCTCAGTGTCCCTCTGCCTGCTCCCCTCCCTCTGAATTTTTGCCCTGAAGGTGCTGACATTTAATAGAGGAATAGCCTTTGTAACTAGGTGCAATTGATGGCATCTGTGCCTGTGCAGGATTATGTACCTAGTGTTAGGAGGAGAAAGGGCGATGAACCGCATCAGGGAATTTGGGAAGGCACCGCAAAGGGGGCCGATATTTGAGCTGGAATTTGAAGGTGTGTGAATGTTGGGATACGGTGTGGTGGGGAACAACCCAGGCAGGATTATTAGAGGTGGGGAGAGCCTTTCAGACAGAGACCTGTTCAAAGAAAGGCTCAGTGGCATGAAAGGACACAGTACATGTGGGACATGGCAGGACATTCAAGTAATGATGAAGGGATTGGGAAGGTAGATGGGATGCAGTGACAGAAGTTTAGGGCTAGATTGCCACTGTCTGAATTCTATTTTGTAGTCCAATAGGAAATTACTGAAAGTTTTTGAATATGTGTGGTGTTCATTTTAATAATAATAGCTAACGTTTATTAAAGTTATTATTCCAGATGCTGTGCCAAGCGTTTCATGTTGTGAAATGAACAACATGATCGTAATGAAAAATTATCTTTTTTGATTTTAGTGGCTCTTCAGAGTGATCCAGTGAAGTAGATCTTGTTATTATTCCCATTTTCCAAGTGAAGACATTGAAGCTTGAACTGGTTAGGTAACCGAGATCACGGTCTCACGACCAGAAAGTAGCTGAGCTAGAACTCAAGTCCAGCTTTGGCTAATTCTAAATCTGTATTTCAAATCTCTATATTATACTTATGTTTAGGATAAAGGAATGGACATGGGGAGAGTGTAGATTGTCCATTCATTTCCACCTTCCAGTTTTTAGAGCTAGATCTTGAGTGATGAATAAGGATTTTCTTACAGTGATGGGTCAGGATTGAGGGCCTAAGAAAGTGGGGACTGAGGGATAAAAGCTTTCCAGCAGAGGGACAGCATTTGCAAAGGCACAGAAGGCAGGACAGGTTTAGCATGGCAAAGTCGGAAAGGGTGCCATAGGCAGACCAGAAGTAATCTTCATCTTTGGGAGGGTCAGATTCTTATGAGTTCTTATTAGTGGGTTCAGTTTTGGTCTCCTCCTTTTAAAAGGAATGTCAACAGACTGGATTGTCTAGAGAGGAGCAAGAAAAATGATTCAAAGCTGGCAGAGGTAAAGGCAGTGGAACTGATGACTCATAACTGTGACAGGAAAGGTTGAGAGTGTGTGGGCAGGATTGAAGAGGTGGCAATAATGACAATGACACTGTCTAACACGCACTGAGCACTTACTCTGGTTTGGGTAGGCTTCTTAGTGTTGTATGTGTTTTAACTCTTTTAATCCTCACAGTGGCCTTCTGAGGTAAGTACTGTTATTATCATTCCCATGAGGCTGAGAAGACTGAAGAAGTACGGTAACTTACTAAGGCTGCAGAGCCAGCAGGTGACAGGGCCGGGATTTGAACCCAGACCCTCTGGCGTAGGAGCCGTGGCCTGCGTGCTCAATCACAACACCATTCTGCCTGTACCAGAAGCACTGCCGATTTTCAGGACAGCGTGTGGGTTTGCACTTTTCTGAAATCTTGCTGCTCTGTTTGTCTTGGCCAGCAGAAGATTCATGGCTTCTTGAGGTAGATAAGGAAGCAGGAAGAACAAAGTACTGGCAATGTCATTTCCTAAAATATGCCCCTGTAGGGAAAGATAAGTTTTTGTTTTCTGAAAGCAGAAGGAACTGGTTAGAACAAAGTGCCAGCCCTTTTCAGGGAGATGAAGTGTCAGAGTTGGATAAATGAGTGGTTTTGGAAGACGTAAGTCTTTAGTGGGTTTTAAAATGGTTCCTTATTTTTACTTGCTAGAATGCATTTACCTATTCTGTTTTCTTCCCCATGATTTACTTTTAATGGTTGTGTGATTCCTCAGCCAGCTTTAAGAAAAAGGGAAAAACTAGATAGTACCTTGGGGGCAGTTTTAGAAAATTATTTGAAATAAATTCTCCCATTCTTACTTCCTATTCTCATTTTGCTGTTGATGAGGCAATGGTAGCTTCATGATGCAACCATGCTATACCTGGGGTAAGTCCCTTAGGCCACAAAAGCTGCCATATTCCCAGTGTGTGTGTGTGTGTGTGTGTGTGTGTGTGTGTGTGTGTGTCTGCGGGGGATGGAAGGGGATGGGTGATGTTGCCTTTTAGCCAGCCATGGGCAGACCCATTGTTTGTACTTAATTGAACCACAAGCCTGTATTCGGGAAAACGCTGGTGTGACCAGATTTTAAATTTTTACACAAGCATTCAGTTGTGATTTAAGATTAGAAAATGATTGAAAAATGCTATCTTTGATTAATGCAGATATCAATTCCTTGTCCCTTGTGGGCTTGCCTGAGAAGATAATTGTTAATATTTATTGCTCTGGCTTTTTGATGAGGGTTCTAAAAATAATTGTTCACTCACATCTGTATATTCCACCCACATGAATGCATTTTAAGTGTTTGGGTTTGCTTTGATTAGGTGTTTATATCGTCTTTTCCTTGGAGATTCATGCAGATGCCCATGTCCGAGGTTATGTTGGAGAAAAGATCAAGTTGAAATGCACTTTCAAGTCAACTTCAGATGTCACTGACAAGCTTACTATAGACTGGACATATCGCCCTCCCAGCAGCAGCCGCACAGTATCAGTAAGTGTGTACTTTTTCGGAACGTTCCTTTGGTCAACAGTTTTGGAATTGTTTTACTGCAAATCATAGGCATGCCTGAGGCCATCTCATCTTAGAGTAGAAGATGGGCTTCTACTTTAATAGAGATAGATGACCTTTTATCCTATATGACATTCATTTGGTCACGCAGGGCCCCACGTAAGAATTCTGTAAATAAGCTGTAGGAAAAAAGCTGTCAGAAACTCAGAGGAAATGTGGTTTAATTTTGTTTCCTCTTTGTTGTTTCTTTTTGCATTATTTCATAGCTTCATTTTCAGATTTAATGTACTAAAAAGGGTACCTTCAGGACTATTGAATAGAAAAATTCTATGGGTCCAGTCATGGACATCCTTTCTCTTAAGGCTGCTCATTTTCTGTCATATTAAGTTGTCTCAATGGGTGTATCTGTTTGCATATTTGCGCTTTGTGGAGTTATCTTGGCACTTTCTCCCAGTGTATAAACATCTGCATTGATTTATATGGCTGCCTTTGAAGGAAATGGTGGCACCTCGTGTTGGTGACAGATGTTGGTGACAGATGGTCTTGCAATATTGGAAGCAATATACCTTATTGAGGTATATTAGTCACACATATAAAACACATTTATGGTCCAAGTTTCATTGTAGGTGTCTAATTGAAGATTAAAATGCTATAAAATTTTTTTCTCTTTAAGCTTCCAGCAGTATCCTTAGCTCAGGATAGATGTTATTCAAGAATGTGAATGTCATAGCTGTATGGAAGATTGTATTTTTTAAAGTATTGTTGATTTATTTATCCCATTTCCTTCACTGGAAAAATGTCCTCTTTGACTTTCATGTATAAATAAGCTTTGCATTCTGTGTTAGGAGCCATTATAGAATGCCACATAGCTTGAGGCTAGGTAGGGGACTCCAATGAAAGAAGCTAGGCTGTATTCATGCTCCCCTCCCACTTTTTTTTCAGACTTGAAATAGTTCACTTGATTCTGAGTGGTCAGGAAACTGTGGCTGGCCTTATTTGGCTCTGCCTCCTTGGTAAAAAGTAGGACAGAGCAAGCAATAGGGAGCTTCCTGGGTCAGAAACAGCAGCTCTCTCCTAGTGCTGCTCTCTGCAAGGCTGGTCAGAAAATCAACAAACTCATACAAGTTGGAATTAAAGTTACATAACATGATGTTGCAGTCATGGGGTTAGTCAATCAGGATTGTGTCAGATTAATCAATTTGCAAGGGATATGAGTTTCATGAACTTAACATTGAATTTATGGGCTAGACTAATCTCGAGGATACACAGTGGGCCGTGTTTTGTCAATAAGGAGTTTCAAACTCTTTTACACTGATGCTGATAATTAGTGGTAGGGATTCTTTACCTCCCCCTTTGAAATGTTCAACACACTTATTATTTCTCATTATCTGTCTTTATCACTAAAATGTAAGTTCCGTGAGAGTAGGGACTATGCCTGCGTGGCTCCTACCATATCCTTTTGCTTAACAATGCCTAGCACGTTAGAGGTCTGCACCAAATATTTGTTGAATAAATGCATGAACAAATGAATGAATAAGTGAGTCAGCATCTTTTCTGGGAAGTTGCTTTTCAAAATTGGGCAATTCAGTGGTTGTAAACACCCAGGTTCCTAAATGGGAAGGTACCAAGTAACAAAGAAAGAGGAAAGCCTGTATTTTGCATAAGCCATATTGCATAAGTCATATTATATTGTAATACCTGCCTGGCCTGCCCCAGGTATAATTAGGCTTTTGGTGATGAAGTGTCTAATCAAGGCTTTTGATAAGTGTCTGATAATTAGGCTTTTGGTGATGAAGTGTCTGATCAAGTCCTAGGCAGCATTATTTTAATTCAACATATATTCACTGAGTACTTATCAGGTATTAGACTTAGGGATTATATTAATTGTCAAGATAGATAACTTGAGAGAGGCTGAATTATATTACAACCTCCTTGTGATTTTGAGAATAAGCAAAAATCTCCCTTTTGTCACTTACTAGTTGTATACCGTAGAGCAACTCACTTAGTCTTTTGTTTGGCTTTGTTTTCTTTCTTTCCTTTTTTTTCTTTTTTTTTGAGGCGGAGTCTAGCTCCGTTGCCGAGGCTGGAGTGCAGTGGCACAATCTCGGCTCACGGCAATCTCCGCCTCCTGGGTTCAAGCAATTTTCCTGTCTCAGCCTCCCAAGTAGCTGGGATTATAGGTGTATGCCACCACACCTGGCTAATTTTTGTATTTTTAGTAGAGATGGGGTTTCACTATGTTGGCCGGGCTGGTCCTGAACTCCTGAGTTCAAGTAATGCGCTCACCTCGGCCTCCCAAAGTGCTGGAATTACAGGCATGAGCCACCATGACCAGCCTGCTTCCCTTTTTATACATTTGGAATAATTATACCTGCCTCATGTAGTTCAGTGTAGTCATGAGGCTCAAGTGAGTAAATGTGTGGAAATTATTTGCAAACTATAGAGTGCTATTCAAATACAAGATGCTACTTTAGAACAAAGTTTCCCAACTTTGGCACTGTTGACATTTTGAGCCAGATAATTCTTTGCTGTGGGTGCTGTCCTGTGCATGGTAGGATGTTTAGTAGCATTCCCGGCCCCTACCCACTAGGTGCAGGTAGCATCTCCCCAGTTGTGACAATCAAAAATGTCTTCAGATATTGCCAATATCTCTTGGAGGGTGAAATTGCCTCTGGTTGAGAACTATTATTTTAGGGTTCCAGGGAGAATTTAGAAGAGATTCAAGGGTTAGGATCCCAGAAGTCTCTCATCGGGCCTTTTTCTGATCAGTTTTATTAACCTATAGGATGGAGGTTAAAAAAGCATAAAAAGTTGCCCAACTGAAAAAAAACACACCATTATACAGTTGTATTTTATTTTGGACCTACTGAGCTTTATATTTTCATTGCATTTTCCAAGTTAACTTTTTCTCTCATGGTGTTGCTTTCTTAGATATTTCATTATCAGTCTTTCCAGTACCCAACCACAGCAGGCACATTTCGGGATCGGATTTCCTGGGTTGGAAATGTGTACAAAGGGGATGCATCTATAAGTATAAGCAACCCTACCATAAAGGACAATGGGACATTCAGCTGTGCTGTGAAGAATCCCCCAGATGTGCACCATAATATTCCCATGACAGAGCTAACAGTCACAGAAAGGGGTAAGCTCATTGCCACCAACCTTCTTCTGCAGTGCTCTGTGACTGCTGTGGTGCTTTCTGGAGAGCTCGATGATAAACAAAGCTGTCTATCTTTGTAAGCCAGTTGGGTCATTAAATCATTGAATCGAAGTAATTTTTCTGCCATCCCAATATGTATGTTGGGGTCAATTTTTAATCTTTATTTTGAAAACTGAATTTTCTCTCCAAATTTTGTCATAGTTTCTCCATTACCCTTTTTTTAATTTTAACTTTAGGTGACCAAAGTTCTTGTGGAATGCACGGAAAACCCCTGAGTAAATATAGGGTTGTTATCTCTGTGAAATAGAAGTCATTCCAGTTTTCCTAGCATGTTCATACTCCCAGTTATGACATAGTGTTCTTGCCTGTGTCTTGAAAGGGTACCCCCTCTAACGTTGAGAGGTAGTGCTTTTCTTTTATGCTGCAAAGAACAGTAGTTTCCCTTTAGTGTGAAACAGGAGAAGAGTAGATTAAGGACTGATTTTTTTTTCTATGTTATTCCCTGATGACGATTAAGTGGTCATGCTAGTCCTTAATTGGATTTGAGCTAAAGATTTAGAGGTACATTATGGGTCATTATAGATTCGTCATCATTTCTCAAGTCTTTCTCAAGTTTCTCTCCCTTGCTCTTTTCCTCCTTCTCTCCCTCCCTTCCTTCCTTCTTCCTTCTCATCTTCCCTTCCTTTCTCCTTCCCTTCCTCTCTCCCTGTCTCATTTCTTCCTTCTCTTTCTCTTTCTTGCTTTCTCTCTCTCTCTTTCTTTTTTCTTTTAAAGGTAATAACTTGTAGGTTTCAAAGATGAGCACATTCATACTGCTGGCAGAAGAAGAAAATGATACAGTTTTGCTGGAAGGCAGTTTGGTAGTATGAATTAGTGCCTTAAAAATATAGGCCCTTTGATCTAGTAATTCCATGGTAAATTTCATCTTAAGGAATTAGAGCTAAAGATGAAGATCTATGTACAAGCCTGGCTATCCTAATGTGACTTGTAGATTCTAAGAATTGGAACCAACTTGAATGTCCAGCATTAGAGGATTAGTTCTATAAATTATTCAATATGATAGAATGCTATGCAGCGATTACACATCACATCTGGAAGGAATTGTTAAATATTTATCATATTATAAGTAAAAAAGGAGGTTAAAATAATGTATAATATATGATCCATACTTAAAAATATATATGCCCTCCTTGCACCCCATACCCAATACCCCTAGAAGAAGATTAAATGGGTAGATACCAAAGTGTTCTTCCTAGGTAGTGGGATTATCGGTACATTTTTATTCTTCATTGTACTTTTGTGTATTTTCTACCTTTCACACAATGATTTATTACTTTTGTAATCAGAAGAAATATAAGAGCAAAAGTAGAACCTAGTTGCTCATGTCGCAGGAGGCATATTTGCACGTCCCTGTCTTTTACCTTCTCTTTCTCCGCCTCTAGGTTTTGGCACCATGCTTTCCTCTGTGGCCCTTCTTTCCATCCTTGTCTTTGTGCCCTCAGCCGTGGTGGTTGCTCTGCTGCTGGTGAGAATGGGGAGGAAGGCTGCTGGGCTGAAGAAGAGGAGCAGGTCTGGCTATAAGAAGTCATCTATTGAGGTTTCCGATGAGTAAGTCCAGCAGGAGCCCTGGGCAGCAAGCCTGTTTCCTCCTTAGTGCCCTACCCAGACCCCCACATCCACACCTTCCTTTCTTCTGGACCGAGTTTAGTTCTGCTGGTGAACTTTCTTTTCGAAGAGAATAGTTCTGCTAAGGGGCGCCAAAAGGAAGGTTGAAAGTGATGTGTGTGAATATTAATTTGGAGAGAGATGGGGGAGTTGATATATGGTCCTAGTCTTCTGCTTTGGAAATCAGATTGTACAGTGCCATGGTCTGAATAAATTCTGAAGTCAGTGTTTCATTCTTTCAATTCCAGGTCAATTATTTTTCCTTCACCTTGTATTTGGCACTGAGCTGATGATGTCTCCTGACAGAAAATGCCTGAGCAATGAGAGAGGCTTTAAGAATAGCTGTGGAGGGCAAAAGCGATTTGAATAAGCGAGATCTATTCTTGGTCAGCATATGTTCTGAAGGGAGGGGCTACATGGATCGTGGTTATTAAAAAGATTTATTAAACATTATTCTGCCAGTAAGCAGGCATGATCTAGTATATTCCCTAAACATAAATGTAGTAAAAGGAAATCAAAACACATATCTACGTAAAACCCCTTTTCTCCATTATCTATGTCAGGGGAGGGGAGTCTTACATTGAGAAGGTCCAAAATTCAATCTCTCTCTGTGTGTGTGTGTATGTGTGTGTGTGTGTGCATTTATTTAATGATAAGAGAGCACCCTGTGCCATTTCCAAGGAATCTGTGGCTCAAAAAAGACAAAGAACTCTTGGTAAAAATGCTAATGTCTATTTCTAAGCATGGTATCCAAAACCCCTTATGATTTTACTCTAAGTCACATTGTTCCCTGACATCTCCCCACGTCCCAGCTGCCATGAACTTATTTATGTCCCCTAACATACTATACTTCATTCGTATATTTTTCCTAACTCTTTCTCATCCTCTAAGACCCCTCCTTTTGACTTGCCGGGAATGCCCTCTTTCCTTCTCTTGTTTGCCTGGAAACTCTTTCTTATCCTCCAAGACCCAGCTGAAATAGCCCCTTCTCTTGAGTTTCCCTGAGACCTCAGGGGACAATTTGTCACTCCTCACTCTTTGCTGCTGCAGCAGTTTGATGTTAACTCTATTAAAACACTTATCACACTGCATTATAACATATTTGTTAAGTTTTAACAGGTCTCTCACCCCCATCATGAGCCCTTCACAGGCTCAAGTTTTATTTATCTTTTTACCTCTAGGCTAGCACAATGCTCAGACTTTGCCAGTGCTCAGTACACTTCTGAATGAGGGATAATTTATTGAGCATTTATTATGTGCCAGGCACTATGGTATGTGTTTCACATGTATTTATTTTTTATTTATTCCTAACAACTGTGCTTTAAGGGTGGGTAGTAATATGTGCATTTTTTGTTTGTTTGTTTTTTGATATGGGAGTCTCACTCACTCTGTCACCCAGGCTGGAGTGCAGTGGTGTAATCTTGGCTCACTGCAACCTCTGCCTTTTGGGTTCAAGTGATTCCCCATCTTAGCCTCCTGAGTAAGTGGGATTACAGGTATGCGCCACAACGCCCAGCTAATTTTTGTATTTTTAGTAGAGACGGGGTTTTGTCATGTTGGCCAGGCTGGTCTCGAACTCCTGACTTCAGGTGATCCACCCACCTCATCCTCCCAAAGTGCCGGGATTACAGGCATGAGCCACTGCACCTGGCCAATATGTGCATTTTATAGATGAGGAAACAGGCTTCTGGGGCTTAAACAATTTGCCCAGTCACCCAGCTAGTGAGTGGAAGAACTGGAATCTAAAACCAGACCTGTCTGATTTCAACACCTGTACTTTCAACTGCTCTACTCTATTGAGGATAGTGGTGATTCAGATTCGGTTTGTCCTCTTTTTACAGCACTGATCAGGAGGAGGAAGAGGCGTGCATGGCGAGGCTTTGTGTCCGTTGCGCTGAGTGCCTGGTAAGTGCATGCCATTCCTTCTGCTTACTGTTGATGTCCCACTTTCCTGCTTACCTAAGAGGATCCATCCTATGCCCTCAGAGGCAGCAGAGGATATGCAGGTAGGTCCAAGCAAGATATGAACCAGCATCTTTCCCCAAAGCATTTTGGACTCAGGGGACCCCTACCAATTCTAACCAAGATTTTGTTTCCTGTCTCGTGGGCGTAGAGCAGTGATCTTAGGTTAGGGAAGGGGGCCACGTAGAGTAGTTTCTGCTGACTGACAGAAAATCCCAAAACAGGAGTGTCCTATGCCACTGAATTCATACTAGGAGACTTCGACTGGCTGGACTTGACCCTGAATTTAACTTTTCTACTGAGCTGTAGTATTTTTCAGGGAGTTAGGGTGATATAACCTTTTAGGTAACTTGATGTCTTTTATCAATAAGAAATACCACCCTGGAAGGCCCAAGTTTTGATTTAAATGTCAAAAGGCTGTCATCCCTCCTGCTTTGAGTACTCACTGTGACTAATGACAGAATCAGAGAGTCCAATTAGGAGGCTGGGGTGGGTGTCCTAGGATCCCAGCAGGAGGGAAGACTCTCTGATGTGGTGCAGTTGGAAACAGGTCACAAAGAACTTCTGATCTCATATGATACATACCTGTCATTGCCTCCTGTTTACTTATTGCCAAGCTCACACTTGGCTCGATGACTAATTGCAGTGTTTTTTGTTTTTCTTTGTCTCATGCACTTGAGTATCATAGGGAAGATGAGAGAAACGTTGGTAATGCCAGTGCAGAGGACCTAATACCAACCTTTGGAGGCTCGGATATTTTTAAGAACGCAAAAGAAGTTAATGTTCATATGGTTATTATCCACATTTCAGATATTAATCCATTCAACAGTGATTTGTTGAGCATCTGTCACGTGCCATATGTACTGTTCTAGGTGCTTAGGAACCAGCAGTGAACAAAACTGAGAAAAATTCCTACTCTCTGAGAACTGAATGTTCTTTGCCTGGAAAATTTTCTCATCCTCTAAGACTCTGTTGAATTGGGGTACAAATACTCACAAAGTTTTTAAAAATAAGTAAAATATATAGTATATGAGATGGTACTTAATGATATGGAGAAAAAAGCAGAAAAGGGGGATGGGATGGCTGGATGGGGGTGTGACATTAAATAGGTTAGGGACAACCTCAGTGAGAAGGTACTCAAGAAAACACCTAAGAGAAGCAAGCCATATGGCTATTGTGGAGGAGCGTTTCAGGCAGAAGAAGTGACTGGTGCAAAGGCTCTGAGGAGGGGCCATGATTGGCATATTCTTGGAGTAGCAAGGGGGCAGTATGGCAGAAATGAAGACAGCAAGGCAAAGAATAGTATTTGTTGACATCAGAGAAGTAACGCAGCAGCTAGATCTTACAGAACCTTATAGATTATTTTAATGACCTGGACTTCTACTCAATGAAATGGAATCCATTGGAGGGTTTGGGAAGAGAAGCAGTATCAACTTATGTCTGTTTAAAAAGCATTACTCTGGCTTTTGTGTTGAGAATGGGTGGTAACGAGCAATGACAGAATCAGAGAGTCCAAGTAGGAGGCATTTGCATTAATCCAGGTAGCTGAAGATGCTGGTAGTTTGGACCAGGGTGGTGGTGGTGGAGGTGGTGAGGAGTGGTTGTATTCTGATTATAGTTTGAAGGTAAAGCCAGAAGGATTTACTGCTTCTGCATTTATATATGAAAAAATGAGAGGACTCAAGGATAGTTCCAAGATTCTTGACTTGAGCAACTGGTAGAATAGAGTTACCATTTGCTAATATGTGGAAGTCTGTGGGTGAATCAAATTTTAGGAGGAAGAAAAGAAGTTGGGTTTGGACATATTAAGTTTGAAATACTTATTAAACTTCCAAATGGAGATGTGGAGTAGGCAGTTGTGGGTGTGGAGTTGAGAAGAGAGGTCTAGACTGGAGGTAGAGATTTAGGAGCCATTAGCAGATAGAGACTGATACAGACATTTCCTCCAGGGAAATGAATGTAGATAGGGAAGGGGTCAGAGGACAGAACCTGGGCCCTCCAAGATTTCTAGGATGGGGAGATGAAGAGGAATTATTAGTAAAGAGGCTAAGAAAGAGCGGCTAGTGAGGTAGGAAGAAAGCCAGGAGATTTTGGTATCCTGGGAGTCAAGTGGAGAATTATTTCTAGGAAAAGAGAGTGATCAACTGTGTCATTTGCTGTGGAGTCAGGTGAAGTAAAATGAGAGCTGATAATTGATTATTGGATGATTTGGGAATATGGAGGTCATTGGTGACCTTGGCAAAAGGATCTTCAGTGGAATAGTGGGAATGAAAACTTGTCTGGGGTGGGGTCAAGAAAGATTGCAGAAAGATGCATTGGAGGCAGTGGGTATAAACAACTCTTTCAAGGAGTTGTGCTGTGAAGGGATGCAGAGAGACAGGCAATACGTGGAGGGCAATGTCACTGGTGGCTTTTCTTTTTAAGATGGGAGAAAATGAACACATTTGTATGCAGATGGGAATTATGTAGTAGAGAAGGAAAAAATTGATGCTGCAAGACAGAGAGGAGAGGATTGCTGGTGTAATGCCAGGATCTAGTGCATAAGTGGAGTGGAGATGTTGACCTTAGATAAAGTAAGACAGGGAGAGTGTATAAGAACAATAGGGAAGGCCAAATAGATGGATCCAGATGTAGATGAATGGCCACATGTGATGGAGCTTGTGGAAATTCCCTACTAATTGCTTCTCTAGTCCCAATCATGGGAGAAAGCAAGGCCGTCAGCTGAGAATGATGGGAAGAGGAGGTGTTGGAAGTTTGGGGAAAGAGGGAAGGGTATGAAATAGTCATCAAGGAGAATAAATAGACTAGAGAAGTGTGGTATGCCAGATAATGCTAATGGCCCACTTGAAGTTAGAAGTAATGAATATGAGTATGAATAATAATAATGGTAACAGGAGCTAGTCTTGAATGAGTGCTTATGAAGTGCCAGGCAGTGCTAAGTAATTTACATATATTGCCTCATTCAATTCTCATAACAGTTCTATGAGGTGTATTTTTATTATCCCCATTTTACAGATGAGGAAACTGAGGCTTAGAGAAGTTAATAACTTTATCCAAGGTCACACAGCCACAAGAGGTGGAACTCAGTGGTAGACTGACACTTAGTCTAAATTCCTAACCACAATTTTGCACATTTCTGCAAGAGAGTGAGGAGAGGATCGCTGGGGTGATTCCACTGACACTTGTTTTGCTAAGAAAGGGTGCGGTAGACGGGCATCTTTTCTTGTGTGTTGAGGTTTTAAAAAATATTCACCAAGGGAAAGGAAACCACTAGGGCTTCAAAGCAGAAATTAGCCCAATAGACACCAATTATATTGAGGTCCTGTGAAGCTCCGTGGGAATTTAGGTGTATTGAGTCAGTGGCATTTCACTGTGGCTGTCTCCCCAAGCCAGGTTCCATTTGGAGGATCCTAACATGTGGTCTTTGCCTAAATTCCAACTCTGGAATTGTGTTTCACACCTGCTGTTTTTCTCCCTCCAGGATTCAGACTATGAAGAGACATATTGATGAAAGTCTGTATGACACAAGAAGAGTCACCTAAAAACAGGAAACATCCCATTCCACTGGCAGCTAAAGCCTGTCAGAGAAAGTGGAGCTGGCCTGGACCATAGCGATGGACAATCCTGGAGATCATCAGTAAAGACTTTAGGAACCACTTATTTATTGAATAAATGTTCTTGTTGTATTTATAAACTGTCCAGGAACTCTCATAAGAGACTCATGACTTCCCCTTTCAATGAATTATGCTGTAATTGAATGAAGAAATTCTTTTCCTGAGCAAAAAGATACTTTTTGATTCATCTTTGCTCTGGAATGTATTACATGTTTTCTTCCAACTGTTTGAAGGAGAATTTTGAATGTTTGCCACACTGCTGATACCCAAATAATTTTTTAAATGAAGTGGAGCTTGTGGCTTCCTGATGTGTCACCAGACAAAATATTCGCCTGGGATATGTATTCTTTGTTTTTTGCTCCATGTACACTTTCAGCTGTGAGTTAGTATAGGGCATATACTTACCAGTTTAATGACCTCAACCTCAGTTGTGTTTGGATAACTTAGGGTGTATACCCTTAGTTTCCTTAGAGTTGATAGGATCAAGTCATTGGTTTGCTTTGACTGGGTTTTTAAAGTATTAAGTACAGTGTCATCAATTTACAGTTAAGGAAAGGAATCGTGAAGTAGAAAAATTATTTTCTTTAGTCTTGCTGGTGCAATTTGGGCTAAGGAGTCTTTGTTATTTTCTTTCTTGCTTTTTTTTTTTGAGGCAGAGTCTCACTCTGTCACCAGGCTGGAGTGCAGTGGTGTGATCTTGGCTCACTGCAACCTCTGCCTCCTGGGTTCAAGCGATTCTTGTGCCTCAGCCTCTCGAGTAGCTGGGATTACAGGCATGCGCCACCACACCCAGCTAATTTTTGTGTTTTTATTAGAGACGGGGTTTCACCATTTTGGCCAGGATGGTCTCAATCCCCTGACCTCGTGATCCACCTGCCTCGGCCTCCCAAAGTGTTGGGATTACAGGCATGAGCCACTGTGCTTGGCCTGTTATTTTATTTTCTTATAACTACAATTTTCTTCTTGAATTTTCAGGTCAGAGGCAAGAAAAACTCTTTACAGGTTTTTAGTGGGGGGCTTATGGAGTATTTCAGGAGTTCTTTGCAATTAAATCATCTTTTCACTTGTATTGTTTTTCAAAACTTTGTTGATTTCTAAAATGTGCCAACTGTGAGTAAACTATGGTATTTGCAAGCAGTTTTTACATAATATTTGAGATGAGGAAGTGAGATTGTGCATGACATACTTCTCCTTTGTACTCTCTCAGTGCCTTATAGCAGGCTACTCCATTCTGCTATGACAATTTGTTTCAAATGTTAATTTACATAGGATTTTTTATAAGCCATTAAGGCATATGTATAGCATATCAGTAAAGATGGATGGTGCATATATAAATAGTCCTCTGTAATAGTGATTGGATTTACTTCTCAATTATGAGAGACAAAAATTATCCCCTCACCTATCTCTATTCTTTCAACAGGTTGATCCCTTTTCATGATTTTTCATTAGGTGGTTCAGGAAGTTTCCATATTACAGCACTTCAGACTGTATATGTTAGTTTAAAAATCACTTTTCTCTCTCTCAATTTCTTTCTTTTTTTTCGAAGACTTAATTTAAAAAATTTGGGTTGTTAGATCTGTATCGTAGATTTGGCCTGGCCTCTTCTGTTAACCTAGTCCACAGATGAGCGAATCTGGTTAGTTGAAGGACATTGTGATTTGACTCTGGTCACGCGAGGAAGTAGAAGAGGCAAAGACAGGACTGGCAGTTTAAATTTCCAGTGGTTAAACCTCACGGTACTTTGGGGCTGCTTGTTAATTTTTGTGGTTGTCTGAGGCCAATCTAACGTGACCATTTCTGACACCTCAACAGAGAGAGGAAAGCAACTTGAGCAATGAGAGTAAATAACTTGGGCTCTCAGAGATTTGAAGATAGAGATCTCATTGTGAGGGGGACTATTTTGCAGGTCCACATTTCTCCAAGAAAGAGATGGTGTTACAGGAACCCACTGAAAGCCACATACCATTAAATGAGGAACCAATTTTGGCTGGGCCTTCTTGTAATGTCCTTGCAGGTGTGTTGTGAAGATTAATGCAGGGTAGTATGTTTGTAGATTGACACCTAGTCTAAACTTGAGGTAATTGGTGCTCTGTGAATACTCAGTCGTGTTCTTTTATAGCCTTAATCATGATTTGAACTAGTCCCTTGCTTTTTAAATGACCGAATGAAGTCCTTCGTGTTAAGGGAGTACATTGATAACTTAGTTTACTTTATGGGTTTGTGGTTGCATCCCAGTCATCAGCTGCTATCATTTTCCTTCTTCATCCCTTATACTGAGATTTGGGTTACAGCTTTTTATTCTTCGAAGGATCACAAAGCAGTGTACAGACACCTGCCTTCTTTAAGGATGAAAGGAAGATAAAGTGGCTTTTTTTTGTTTACTTATTTGTTTCACCTCTTGTTTGAGTAACTTCTAAGGTGCTATTCTCTCTCTCTTTTTGCTACCCCATGAGCTCTTGTCACAGCGATGGAAACCAGCCTCGTTTAGAAAGGGAACTTAGTTCAGAAGGGGTTAAAAGCCTTCCAGAATTTTTCTTTAGCTGCTGAAGTTTTTACTTGTGGTTATATGACTTTAAGTTTTATGCATTACGCTCTTAATTCTATTACAAAATGTGGACTCACCAATTGCTTTGTGTTTTCCATGTGACCTGTTACTTCAGGCTACTTGGGGAACATCTTAGTCCTCTGTAGCTCCTGAACCCAGCACTGGTGCTTCAAGAGAGAAGGTAGCACGTCTTTGTTCAAAACAAAACAAAACGACACTTCTGGAGGCCACATCCTGAATATGAATGTTCTACTAAGTCACTCAGTTATGGTTCTAAAGGGAAACTGTAAGAAGACCCACAAGGAATGGACCAAGACTATTATTTAATTGCACAACTTGAAACTTTGCTGCCAGAAGAGGCAGCTCCATTCCTTTGACTCCAGTGTTGGGCTGTTAACTGCTGCACCTCATTGCCTTTTTTTGTTTTTGTTTTTGTTTTGTAGGAGGGTAGGCACTGTTGGGCCATATGCACAAATATTGTAACTCTTGGTATCTTTACTGCATCATAGTCAATAAACTTCTTTGCACCCTTTAGCTACCTTTTGGTGTGTGCATATCTACATAAAAGGTGGGAGTTGTCATGTGAAAAAGATGGGGGTTTGTGGTATTAAAAGCTGAATTAAATTTAAAAGAGTTTAATTGAGCACAGAATGATTCATGAATCAGGCAGTCTCCTGAGCCAGAGTAGGCTCAGAGACTCCAGCACAGCCACGTGGTGGAAGATTTATGGACAGCAAAAGAAAGTCATGTACGGAAAACAGAAGTGAGGTACAGAAATAGCCGGATTGGTTACAGCTCGGTGTTTGCCTTATTTGAATAGTTTGAATCATTGGCCATCTTCGATTGGCCAAACTCAGTGACTGGCACAAGAGTAGACTAGAGTCCGTATACTATTCCATTTACGTTATAGTTCATGATGTACAGAGAAACCTTTAGGCCAAACTTAAAATATGTAAGGAGGCAGCTTTAGGCTAAACTTGATTTAACAGTGGTTTTCAGCATCGTGCAACCAGTCATGTCGGAGCTGTACCCCCGCAAGAACCTGCAGAGATTCCGTGGTGTGCTGGAACCGGCTTACATAGCAAGAGCTGATTACAGGCTGAGTACCCCTAATCTGAAAATACAAAAGAGTGGTTGCTATTTCAACTCCAAAATCTGTAACTTTGAGTGCCAACATGATGCTCCAAAGAAATGCTTATTGGAGCATTTTGGATTTTCAGACTAGGGACGTTCAACTTGTATATATTTGGCAAATATTCTAAAATCTGAAAAAAATATGAAATCTGAAACATTTCTGGTCCCAAGCATATTGGATAAGGGATACTCAACCTGTATTAAGTTTTTTAGGAATTTTGCAAGCCAGTTGTTAAACTGTTGGTAGCTTGAAATAGGCTATGATGGGAATATTTATGCTGTGGAGATTGCTGGCTCTCTAGCACATCACTTCTCAAGGACCATGCAGCGTAGTGCTTGGGAGCAAACGTTTGACAGCTTTTCAGATGATACAGGACAAGTTCCATGAGTCTGCCCATGCCTAGGTCAAGCCAATCTAGCCAAGGTTGAAGGTGCGTACATTGAGAACACCTATTTCGAAGTGGTGACTAAGACTGAGAGGTATCTTGAAGTGAAGAAACCTTGAGTTCTAATCTAGGATGTCCAAGTCACCCAAGAGGTTCTCTATGGGAATCAGTGGCTGCCTGTATTCTGGAAATGCTGATATCTCATGGCCAGAGGAAACTTTCATGTCTACGTGGTGAGTTGGAGGACTGGGCAGGCGTATCTTTGGAAGCAGGGATTGGGTGATTGCCTGGCGAGGTTGCACCTCTGTTTTGAGAGGAAAAATAAAAGAGGTTGCGGTATCTTTAACACAGAATGTTTTGTATTAATATTACATTTATTGTATTTTGTTTGCATGAAACGGATTTCTTTCTCAGCACCTATTTTCCTGGTGCCATTCAAGCTCCTACCCTCAGAGGGCTTGTCATCTAAAAGGGGAGATGGCACCTGAAGAGGTCTGAGTGTGAGGTTCCCCTCAGTAGGTTGAATTTGTCACCTCTTTTTAGAATGAAAGTATACATAACAATTGGGTAATGGGCCAGATGACTGAAATGAGAACCTTGATTTAGAGGTTCCTGTTTGCATCTCTGCAACCACTTCAGAAGGCACGTGTTTGGTTTGCTCTGAGCCTAACCTAGAGTGCTCGCAGCAGTCTTTCAGTTGAGCTTGGGGACTGCAGCTGTGGGGAGATTTCAGTGCATTGCCTCCCCTGGGTGCTCTTCATCTTGGGTAAGCAGTTGCTTTGAATTTCTTAAGCCATTTTTTGAACTTTTCTCACACAGAAGTGTGCCAGTCCTGAAGGCTGGTTGAATTGGTAGTCTCTCAGGATTGTGAAGCTGCGATTGCAGAACTCTTGCTCTCTGCAGGGGGATGTCATAAAGTAGTCTAATGGGTGCTGTTTCAGTTACTGTCATGTAGAGTAACTTAGGTGAATCTCCTCAGCAAAAAGAGGAGCAAAGTTTCATCATAATAAGAGTACGTGACAATGATGATGACAAGGCTTCAGCTTTTAAGTCACTCATGGGTTTAGGTGGAGCTGTGACTGGCTGTTCTTGAGCTCACAGCAGAGCTCTTTCTTCATTGTTTTTCTTTTTAGAAGACAGTTTTTAATTTTATTTTTAAACAAATTTTATTGTGTATATTTAAGGTATACAACATGATGTTGTGGGATGCATGTAGATAGTAAAAAGTTTACTATGGTGAAGCAGATTAATATATCCATCATTTTACATAGTTATACCACTGTTTTTCTTCTCCCCATTATAGACAAACCAATATTTAACCTTTAGAAGCCCGAGACTTAAATCTCCCAAGAAAGCTAGGCTACTGTCCATGCTTGTTATACCCTCAGCACAGCCCTGACCTTGGGAAAGGCTGATGCAGGATGGTTTAGGTATAACCTACTCTGGAGAAGAGAGCAGGAGTAAGGACCTCCAGTGTCCCATTCGCGTAGAGCATTAACCGATGTGACCTAGACTGTGTTACAGAAGCCACGTGACCTACCAGTCTGTATTCAATGGCTTAACAATGGAAAATGAGGGCATATTTTAAGACGCATGGCTTAGAGTGGTTATATGGACTTGTAGACCTAAAAACATCTGAGAGCCTAGAAGTGCACAGCAGTGTGCAGATAGATTGAGAGGACTCGGCTCTGCAGGTGGACAACACTCTGTGAGTAAAAGAAGGCTGTGCAGTTGTCCGTTTGCTCAGGGTTAGTTGTCCTTACTAGGGACAAACACTGAGAGACAGCAGCTCTCCCTTACTTTGTCTCATGATGTTGTAATTTGGGGGGTAACTTTCACATCTTGTATGGTAGTCTCATTGTAGCATGTCTCTTTTCTGAAGATTTCTTTTCTGTAGTAACTGCCAAGGAGGATAATTCCCCTACACTGTTTAGTAACTTTAAAAAATTGACACATAATAATTACACATATTTATGGGGTGCACAGGGGTGTTGTGATACATACAATGTATAGTGATAGGATCAGGCTAATTAGCATATCCATCTTCTCAAACTTTTTTTTCATTTATTTGTGTTAGGAACACTCAATATCCTCCTTCTACCTCTTTGAAACTATATATCATTGTTAACCATAGCCATCTTAAAGTGGTATAGGACACTAGAACTTATTCTTCCTACCTAGCTGTAATTTTATTTCCTTTGACAAATCTCTCCCTATGTCCCTTCCCCTCTAGTATCCTCTGTTCTACTTTTTACTTCTATGAGATCAATATTTTTAGCTTCCACGTAGGAGTGAGTACATTCAGTGTTTAAGTTTCTGTTCCTGGCTTATCTCACTTTACAGAATGTCTTCCAGTGTCCATCTATGTTACTGTGAATCACAGGATTTCATTCTTTTTAAGGCCCAAATAATATTTCATTGTGTACATATATCACATTTTCTTTACCCATTTATCTATTGTTGGACACCTAGATTGATTCTATGTCTTGGCTATTGTAATAAGTGCTGCAATAAACATGGGAGTGCAGATGTCTCTTCAGTATACTGATTTCCTTTTCTTTGGATAAATGCCCAGTGGTGGGATTGCTAGATCATATAGTAGTTTTATTTGTAGTTTTTTGAGGGACTTCCATATTGTCTTGGGTGGCGACTAGCCAGGGCTGGTGTCATGGGTGGTAAAGGTATTTATCAAGACAGTCATAAGTAAAGAAAGGCAGATTTATTACAGACGGTGTGAAAATACATTGCAAGGTTGCTGGCAGGACAGCAGGGAAAGGGCTGTCTGCAAAGAGGCAGGGACTAGAGAGAAGTTTAATAGGGTCGTGCTGGAGGGGGCTATCTGTGGAACGAGGTCACTGTGCCCACAGAGGTCACTGTGCCCTTGGGTTGTTTGATTAGCTATCTCTCAAAACAATCGTTCATTGTTCTTCCCCACCCCCACTAACCCTCCCCAACTTGGGGCCCCTTCCTCATTGTTGCTTACTTATCAGGACTCTACATTCCACCCCTGGCAGAACAACAATGACAAATCTTTGGCATTGGGCAGAGGTCTCATCTTCCAACTGCTTCCTGCTGACCAGGGGCATAGAGTTCTCCCTACCTAGGATTGTTGATCTGTCAAGAGATCCATCCTGGATTGTGGGACCTAGGATATTGGATTTTGCTGGAGGAAGGGTCTCATCAGAGAGGGGGAGCATGTCAAGGCAAAACTGGTGTCCAGCTGAATTCTGGGGAGACTCGTAAAGGTAGCAGGCATCATTGTGGAGAGACTGATATCCCATTCACAGCATCATTTGAAGGTGAAACTGCTGAATTCTAGTAGACACAATTTTATTTCTTAAGCCAGTTACTGAAAAGATGAAGAAAAACCTTTTGCAGTCTGACTATTTTTCCTTATTGAAAACCCATTTAGATAACCTGGAAGTTACTTGATGAAAAAGTGTTTGAATTTAAACACAGCATAGGGAACCAATTTTAGACAGACTATTATATCTTAATTACATACAACATTCCTTTTATAAATTTCTTTCATGAATTTTCTCATGACTTACACCGGTCATGACTATCTATGATAGGCTTGGACTTTCTGACTTGTCCTAAACTTCCCTCTTAACAATCAGTCATTTTACTTTATGACAAGAATTTACCACACAAGATCCGTTCTTATATAAAATTTCTTTCCTTATAACTCTCGTTATCAAAAATACCTCTTCACCTTTATAACTTTCTTCTTCTTTTTTGTTTTCTTATTTTTATTTTTATTTTTTTAAGACAGGGTCTCATTCTATCTCCCAGGCTGGAGTGCAGTGGTGCGATCTCGGCTCACTGTAACCTCTGCTTCCTGAGTTCAAGTGATTCTTGTGCCTCAGCCTCCCAAGTAGCTGGGACTACAGGCACATGCCACTATGCCTGGCTAATGTTTGCATTTTTAGTAGAGACGGAGTTTCACCCTGTTGGCCAGGCTGGTCTTGAACTCCTGACCTCAAGTGATCCACCACCTTGGCCTCCCAAAGTGCTAAGATTACAGGCGTGAGCCACCACACCTGGCCTTCACCTTTATAACATTCTTTATGTCCCTCTTATTTCCTCATTCCTTTTACCTTGTTTTATATATAACCTTTTTTTTTTTTTTTTTTTTTTTTTTGAGATGGAGTCTCACTGTATCATCCAGGCTGGAGTGCAGTGGCAAAATCTTGGCTCGCTACAGTCTCCACCTCGTGGGTTCAAGCGATTCTCCTGCCTCAGCCTCCCAAGTAGGTGGGACTACAGGTGTGTGCCACCACACCCAGCTAATTTTTGTATTTTTTTAGTAGAGACAGGGCTTTGCCATGTTGGCTGGGCTGATCTTGAACTCCTGAACCACAGGTGATCTGCATGTCTTGGCCTTCCAAAGTGCTGGGATTACAGGCGTGAGTTACCACGTCCGGCGTGTATGTAACCTTTAAGTAACCTTTGAATTAGACAAAAAATATTTTCCTTTTGTTAGGAAGTTAAGGGTTATACTGCATGTTGCTGTGCGAATTCTGTGAAGGGGCCACATATCAGGAGGTTATCCCCCCTCAAGAGATTGCTAGGTTAAATTTCTTGCTAGGGTGTGTCTGTATAAGTGTGGGCTATTTTTAAACCCCCGAGATAGGACTATCTAGGTTGAAGCTATTGGTTAAAGATTTAGGTAGCTTTCCTGGGAGAAACAGGGGTATTAGAGGGAAAGATGAATTCACAAGTTGGGTAAACATTAAGTAGGCACCCATCTTGGAAAGGATATTTTTGCCCCAAAGGGGTGTGGGGTATTTGTATATTACCAGGGACTGGTGGGAGATTGGTAATTGGTCCCTTAAATAATATAAAGGGGTATGGATTTTTTGGAGGGAGGGGGTGCCACTTGTTCTCATTACCCAACAGGATATGGAGGAGAGTTGCTCAGAGAAGATTAGTATAGAGTCACTACAAGTCATTTATGTAGCCAAAATGATAACTCCAAAATTTCTAAAAGGCAAAAATCTTTACTTGCTGATAGAGGGGAGAGTCAACTTTCCAAGCAGGTCGCAATAAAGACAGCATGATGCCAACCGAATCTATCTCCTCTCTCCTCCTTTTTCTGTTGTTTATTAAAAGGTAAACAAAAATCTCTCATTATTTTAAAATATTATGCAAAAATCTTGTTTATGAGAGAAAGCAAAATTTCACCTTTGCATTAGTATATTATTAATGTTAAATCCAATTCTTACTAAAACCTTATAAACAAATCTATACAATCATAGTTTGACCATAAGGTAAAACATCCACAAACCTCTCATAATTCTTTACAATTTTCTGTTTAAACAAATAAATTCTCTAGAAAACCATTATTCAGACACACGGGCCCGGATTCTGGCCCTACATCAGTGTGCTTTTATTTCAGTGTTCGACCTATGGAAAAACTAAGTAATCCCCTTTAAATCTTAGCCAACCTGCTTATACCCACAGAGCTTTTCACGAGATTAACCCTTCACAAACCCTTTTCAACTTGCTTAAACCATCAGTTTTGTCACATTACTCTTTTTTTTTTTTTTTTTTTTTGAGACAGAGTCTCACTCTGTCACCTAGGCTGGCATGCAGTGGCACAATCTCGACTCACTGCAACCTCCGCCTCCCGAGTTCAAGTGATTCTCCTGCCTCAGCCTCCCAAGTAGCTGGGATTACAGGCACTCACCACCACACCTGATTAATTTTTGTATTTTTAGTAGAGACGGGGTTTTGCCATGTTGGCCAGGCTGGTCTGGAACTCCTAACCTCAAGTGATCTCCCCACCTCAGCCTCCCAAAGTTCTGGGATGACAGGCATGAGCCACCATGCCCAGCTGTCCCATTACTCTTTTAGGTGAGGCCAATAGTTAAAACCCTCTGAGCTAGACAAAATTACGTTCTCTTTAACAGAAACCATATTCACACGCCTTCTTATAACCTCCCACCAAAACACATTCTTTACTTACACTGTCTTTATTTTTTATGTTATTTACACTGTCTTTATTTTTAAAAATCATTAGAGTCACGTGACCTAAAAGAGATTAAAGTTTCAATTTTTTCTGATAAAATGTTTGATTTTAGTTTCTTTAAACCAATTAATTAGAGCTCTTTTATATAAATACTATACATACAACACATATAAATACACAGACAGACAGAAATGGAAAATCAAGACAAAATTCCATTGACTGAGTAGTTCTTAGAGGGAAAGCAGGGGCTTTTTGTTTGTTTAGATGGAGTCTCGCTCTGTCGTCAGGTTGGAATGCAGTGGTGCGATCACAACTCGCTGCAGCCTCAGTCTCCTGGGCTCAAGTGATCCTCCCACTTCAGCCTCTTGAGTAGCTAGGACTACAGGTGCCTGCCACTACATCCAGCTAATTTTTGTATTTTTTTTTTTGTACAGATAGGGTTTCACCAAGTTGCTCAGGCTGGTCTGAAACTCCTGGGCTCAAGCGATCTGTCCACCTTGGCCTCTCAAAGTGCTAGGATTATAGGCATGAGCCACTGTGCCTGGCCAGCAGGGGCTTTTAAAACAATATCTGTATACATACAGCCCAAATATCATCTTTAATTAAGTTGATTTCTGACTATGGAGTTCTCAAAATAAAAATCCTATAAAAATCTTTTATTACCAGATTTTAGCCAGGACAAATGGCCAATATTTCTGGCTTTTGAATCTTTACCTAAAGGTAACCTCCTATGTGAAATTAATAAACCTTAAGTAAGGGGATAACTTAAACAGGGACACACAAGGTGTCTCCAAAGAGGTGGTAAGCAATTTACAAGATCTAGAATTGCCCCAAAGGTAACTCAGAGAAAAGAAAATTTCAAGACAGGAAATTAGGAGCTGTCCATGGAGGGGAAAAGAATCAATAAATGATTAAACCACAAAAGACTCACTTTTGGAGCCAGGAATTGAACCCAGGGCACCACTGTGAGAGGGCAAAGCTTTAGCAGTTGAGCTACAGCAGGGGTCCCCAACCCCTGGGCAGTAGACTGGCACTGGTCCATGGCCTGTTAGGAACCGAACCGCTCAGCAGGAGGTAAGTGGGGGGCAGACAAGCAAGCATTACTGCCTGAGCTCTGCCTCTTTTCAGATCAGCAAGGGTATTAGATTCTCACGGGAGCATGAACCCTATTGTGAACTGCACATGCGAGGGATCTAGGTTTCATGCTTCTTAGGAGAATCTAATGCCTGGTGATCTGAGGTGGAACAGTTTCATCCCTAAATCATCACCCACCCTCCCTGGTCTGTGGAAAAATTGTCTTCCATGAAAAAATTGTTTTCCATAGGGAAAAATTGTCCCCGGTGCCAGAAAGATTGGGGACTAGTGAACTATAGTGCAAGGTGACTGCTGTTGTTTTTTTCTAGGAGGAGTTTAGAGCATTTGCAAGCTTGCAAAGGATTTTAACTGCTCAAGAGAACTTTCTAGGACTAGCCATGTTATTATTACGCATGCTTCTTTTAATTTAGCCTTTTCCTTTTAATGGTGTACTCAGTTCCAATGGTGACTGAATCTAAAAGCCTGTTAAACTCCAGATAGTGATTTTCCAGATTTTTACCATATAAGCAAAAGGTATTTCCAGAAAGGGGTAGAGGAGGCATCTCTATGACAGGCAGCTCTTGAACTCAAGGGGAAATTGATAATTTTACTTGCCACCTCCAGAGTCACCCTTGGCTTTGTTTTGCTGTGATTTGGAATTCAGCGGGGGCAGAGAGCCCACTTCAGTTTAAGGCCATCAGGGGCTAGAATTCTGTCCTCAGGGCCTTTCAGCCCTCAGGACAGTCCCATTTTCAGCAGCTGAGCTTGTGGCAGAGGGTACAAGCTGTGCGGGGCTTTTTCCCATGTATCCCATTGGGGCAGTTTGCCTTCCAGTGGCCTGGCCATCTGCACTGAGGGCACTTACCTGGAGGAGTGTCCTTAGGGCAACCTGGAGGGAGCTGAGGGCTTCTAAATCAGCCAACAATTGAGCCTGCGTTTTGTCCCTGCATTTTTCTTTCTCCTTAGCCCTGTCCTCCTCATTCTGCCCTTGGTTATAAAAGACCGAGGAGGCTAAATTGAGGATTTTTTTTTGCATAGGGACCACGCTGTATTACACAAGAAAGGTAGATGTTTCTTTTTGAGAGTCTGAGGGTTAAATTTGTCTCAATGTTTTAGGATGCAATGCAGAGGTGAGTCTGAAGGAACAGATGGGATTTGTCCCATGGTGGGACTGGAAAATGATGAGCCAACCTCTGGGGGCTAATGTCCGCTGTGGACACAAACTGCTTTCTCTTGGGGCTTCTCGCTGAGGAAAAGCGTTCCACTCACATCCACTGATGGACTTGGGTGCACTTTCTAAAGGGCATCCCAGCTATCAGAAAGACTTCTCTGCACTGGGGCCTTGCACCGGATGATCGGTTCAGGTATGGGGAGAGGGGAGGGGAATGGGGAGACTCACTGCTCTGAGGTTGCTTGAGCTCACCTAGTTTGGGAACATCCAGAGCAGGAGGTTTGCCTGTCTTCATGGGGAGAATTTAGAGTGAGAAAGAGGTGGGTCTGAGTTCCCCAAACCATGTGTGCCAATTGTGACACATAGAGGGACTTTTGACCAGAAAAGGTAGGAGAGGGTTTTCCTCTCTCCCGGGCAAGGCAGACAAAACTCTTCAGCCCCTGGCCTTCAGGCCACACCAGGAAGTGGCCCTGGTCAGTTGTCATAAGTCACCAGAGGGATACTAGAGTTTGTTTCAGTTGAAAACTGAAAAGGAAAGCAAACTCTGATTGGGTGGTGACTTCTCACCAGGACCTTCTGGTCCACAGGGAGCAGCCCTGGCCAGGACCTTCAGCTGTCTCCAAACTTGGATGCTGTTCACTGAGATAGTGGAGTTGGAGGAGAGGCAAGGGAGAGAGTAGGGGAGAGGTCCCCAAGCAATCCCCTTTTGGATCACCAAAATGTTGTGTGTAGTGACTAGCTAGGGCCAATGTCACCGGCAGCAAATGTATTTACCAAGACAGTCATAGGAAAGAAAGGCAGATTTATTAGAGAAGGTATGAAAACATGTTGCAAGGTTGTAATGGGCAGCACAGCAGTGAAGGCACTGTCTGCAAAGAGGCAGGGGCTGAAGGGAAGTTTTATAGGGTGGTGCTGGAGGGGGCTACCTGTGAAAGAAGTCATTGTGCCCATAGAAGTCATTGTGCCCTCAGGTTGTTTGATTAGCTATGTCTCAGAACAGTTGTTCATTGTTCTTCCTCACCTGGGTCCTCCCCAGCTGGGACCCCTCCTCATTGTTGCTTACTTAACAGGACTACACACATACTGTTCTCCATAGTGGCTGTACTAGTTTGCATTCCTACCAATAATGTATAAGAGTCCCCTTTTCTCTGCATCCTCACCAGCATTTGTTATTTTTTTGTCTTTTTGATAATAACCACCCTAACTGGTATGAGATGATAACTCATTGTGGGTTTGATTTGCATTTCCATGATTACTGATATTGAAAATTTTTTTTCATATATGTGTTGGCCATTTGTATGTCTTCTTTTGAGAAATGTCTGTTCAGACCATTTGCCCATTTTTAACCCCCCTACACTATTAGTAATAGAAAAGAAGATCCTAATAGTTATAACCCCCTAGAAGGACAGAAGGTATTTGCCAGAATTTATACTGTGAAAGAACCATGAGCTCAGGTCAAAATATTTGGCCAACAGATGAGATAACTTACTATGGAGAATTATCTCCAAACATCTGCTGAGGAGATAAATCAGTATCTGGAAAGAGAAGGAAGCAGGGTAGAAGTTGTGAATGTCAATGGTGTCTGTTATCAAGGTGCTTAAGGTGCTTCTGAATGCTTTTGCTGGATTTTTTTTAAAACTGAAATTCATTTTATTCATCTACATATGAAATCAGAATTTTGTTATTCAGCTAAATATGTATATATAAAATTCAGAATTTGTGTGTGTTGGTGAATATATAGATAGGAATTTGCAAGTATCTGTCAACTCACTAGGAAATTCAAACTTGAATAGTGTTCTTGGTAAATGTCCAAGGTGTTATGAACTCATTTGACAAGTAGTTACTGAGGATGTCCCCGTACCTCACACCATGCTGGCACTGGAAGTGTGGTGGCTCATGGGCATGGCTCTTGGCTTCATGGAGCTTATAGTCTTGGGGGTGGAGGTAGAGAGCAGGGTCTTAATTAAATGAGCACACAAATAAATAGATAATTAGACATAGTGGCCCATGCCCTAAAGGAAAGGTAGAGGTACTATTAAGACATGTGGCTGCCGGGCATAGCAGCTCATGCCTGTAGTCCCAGCCCTTTGGTAGGCTGAAGTGGGTGGATCACCTGAGGTGGGGAGTTTGAGACCAGCCTGGCCAACATGGTGAAACCCTGTCTCTACTAAAAGTACAAAATCAGCCAGGCTTGGTGGCTCATGCCTGTAATCCCAGCTACTCAGGAGGCCGAGGCAGGAGAATCACTTGAACCCGAGAGGCGGAGGTTGCAGTGAGCTGAGATCGTGCCATTGCACTCCAGCCTAGGCAACAAGACTGAAACTCCATCTCAAAATAAAAAAAAAGACATGTGGCTTGGGGACCTGTCCTGGGATGAGTGGTTGAAGAGAGGTTTCCCGAGGATATGATATTTAACTTGAGATGTGAGCGAGGAGCAGGTGTTAACTGGGTGAAGGCCTGAGCAAGGTGGATTGGAAGACCATTCAGTCAGGAGGAGCAGATTAATCTTGTTTAGACAAATAAAGTTCAGAAAAGCTTTGCTCTAAAATATTGATTACTTTCTCAAATGTGGAGGAAGAGCATAGTGTGGCAAAGACACAGGCTCGGATCCAGGATGGCTGGGTTTGAATCCTCGCTCTGCCACTTGCTCTGTGTTCTTAGGCAAGTCACATTGTCATTCTCTGTCTCATTTCCTCATCTGTAAAACCTCATGGGGTTGTTGTGAGGATTAAATGAGTTACTGTGTAAAGCACCCAGGGCCTGGCATTAACCTTCTCTGCTTTATTACACATCAACTACTGATTTCTAGTGTGCTGCTCTATTAAGAAAAAGGTCTGCGATAGTTTACTGAGAATGATGGTTTCCAATTTCATCCATGTGGTGGGGTGGGGGGAGGGGGGAGGGATAGCATTGGGAGATATACCTAATGCTAGATGACGCGTTAGTGGGTGCAGCGCACCAGCATGGCACATGTATACATATGTAACTAACCTGCACAATGTGCACATGTACCCTAAAACTTAAAATATAATAAAAAAAAAAAAAAAAAGAAAAAGGTCTGATCTTTTAATATTGAAAACAGGGCCCGGTGATTTTCCCAAAGATCAAAGAGTTGGTTAAAGGAAGATCTGAGCCCAGAAGAGCATTTAAAAAAAACTTTTAGTAATTTTTCCGCTAAAATCATTGCTTCTGTCTTCACTGAGTTCTAGAGGTGCATCCGAGTATGTAGGACTGACAATGAGCGTCTTCCATTCATGATACTCATGTTTCTTAGAATTTGTTTGAAGATGGTTTGGGTGTGGCTCTGAGTTACTCGGCTTCAGTGCCAAGATTCAGAATCTTTTTAGAGTTGCTGGCTTCCTCTTAGAATAGAGTGGAGCGGGGACTGCTGCAAGATGCCTTTAAGTTGATTTCAACTTAGTGGTCACATTGTCAGCTATGAGCATTTATCCAGTATATGCCAGGCATTTTACCAGTGCTGCCCCATGGTAACAGGACACACGTCTAAATAAGGCACGTATGGTGCTGCCTTTTAGAGTCTGCAGACTTGAGTTGGTGGCAGACATATAAATTAGTCATTACTCCTCCATGCGGTTGGTGAGGTGCAGGGGGAATGTCCCACTGCTAAGTGCTGTTTTCTGGGCAGAGGAGGGAGCACAACCAACTCCCTGGGGAAGGCAACAGATGTCCCAGATGTGATGAACTTATGTTAGGACATACCATAAAGGAAGCCCCTTATGACCTTCATCCATGTATGTATGGGGCAAGGTGGGTGGCATGGAGCAGGAATGGGGTTTTGCTTATGTTGAGAGAGGTCTGTGTTTTCATTAGAGGTTCTTTTGTTTAGGGGAATCTATGTGACTCCTGGTATATCTGGCTCAGTTTAATTATTATCCCCATTGTTACAACAAGGTTCAAAAATAGTAACTTAAGTTTCCTGTTCATTCTGATTCATCATTTGCCATTCTTAGAAAGGTAGAAGCTCAGAACCTGAAATCTCCCCTAAAGCTACAAACTCTGTTTCTGACTCTTATCTATATAAAGAATCTTCCATGGTAATGCTTCCTATTTTCAAAGCACTGTTATCTACGTTATACTATTAGATCCTTTCATTATCAATCCCTTTTAAAGGCAAGGAAATAGGTTCAGCAAGATCAGCTGACTTTGTGTAAGTGGGACCTAAGGTAGGAACCTCCTTGAATATCTTGACTCTGATTTTCCAGGTAGAGGATTTTGTTGATTGGAAAATACGATTAAGGAATGTCTTAAGTAATCAATTTTTTTTTTTTTTTTTTCGGAGACAGAGTCTCGCTCTGTCGCCCAGGCTGGAGTGCAGTGGCGTGATCTCGGCTCACTGCAAGCTCCGCCTACCAGGTTCCCGCCATTCTCCTGTCTCAGCCTCCTGTAGCTGGGATTACAGGCGCCCGCCACCATGCCCGGCTAATTTTTTGTATTTTTAGTAGAGATGGGGTTTCACCGTGTTAGCCAGGATGGTCTTGATCTCCTGACCTCGTTATCCGCCCGCCTTGGCCTCCCAAAGTGCTGGGATTACAGGTGTGAGCCACCACGCCCGGCCAAGTAATCAATGTTTATTAATTAAAATGGCTACCGTATGTGCCAGATGTCCCAGCAGAGCTGGGTGGGGTACCTTGCTGTTAATGCAAAAAACATATCTTTCCTCTTAGCAGATTCTGAGGTGGAATCTCCCCAGCGGCAGGGTGGCCAGGGGTAAAGACCACGGCTGAGGCCAGGAGCAGTAGCAGGTGGGAACTCAAGACTGGTTGCACTGTAACTCCTGAGAGTCAGGGTTCTTCTGTTTAGCTAAGAAAATTTGGGGGTGTTTGGTAGAACAGTGAATCCTTTTCCAGGGGCTGGTGAATGCAATGAAATGAATACTACAGAGATAACATGCATATCAAACACATACTTTTGTCCAATGCACAGCCCAACTCTCATTCTAGCCACACTGCCCTGCCTTTAAAAAGTTTTTAAAAAATAAGATAAAAAGTTCACCATGGGCCAGGTGCAGTGGCCAATGCCTGTAATCCCAACACTTTGAGAGGTTGAGGTGGAGGATCACTGGAGCCCAGGAGTTTGAGACCAGCTTGGGTAACACAGTGAGACCTCTCTACTACTTAAAAAAAAAAAAAAAAAAAGCAAGTGTGGTGTAGCATGCCTGTAGTCTCAGCTACTCAGGAGGCTGAGACAGGAAGGTTGCTTGAGCCCTGGAGATCACATCACTGCACCCCAGCCTGGGCAACAGAGTGAGAATCTGTTCCCTCCCCCAATCTCTTCCTCCCAAAAAAGCGGTAATTCTAATTTAGGTGGAGAGATGGGGAAAAATTTCAGGCTGGATATCCTATAATTTTTTTGTTTGTGTGAAACACACAGGTAGTGGAAAATCTAGGGTTGTCATCTCAAGGGCATCCTGCAATCATTTGCTTTTTTTCTCTTGAAAAGCAACTTTCATCTAATCTTCCCTTATGGCCAATCTAAAGCAGCCCCCAAGTGACTCTTCAAACACTACTCTGTTTTGTTTCATCATAGCACTTATTGACATCTGGTATTTTCTTATTCATTCATTCACTTATTTGCTTCTTTTTTCTCCACCTCCCGCTGCATACAAACTGCAAATGAGCTGGGACCTCGTCTGTTTTTCTTGTTCAATGCTGCATACCAGTGTCTCAAACAGAGGCTGCTCCATATAGTCCTTCACTATTGGTTTTTTAAATTAATGAGCTTCTCTTGACATGATTTTCTGATTTTTGTCCTTTTATCTTAAGATTTGAAGGTTGAGAGCAGCATGTTTTGCCCACTGAAACTCATCCTGCTGCCAGTGTTACTGGGTAAGTAGAAGCTAAGGGACTCCGTGGGGTATTTGATTTCTCCTGAGTTCTGTGCATTATTAAAAGCCAATTTTACATATTTTCGATTCCCTTGGGTTTGTTGAAGATGGAAACCCTAATGTGGAACTTCACAGTTTTGTTGAAGCAGCTGTTTTTGAAGCCGACTAGCTTATGGTTTCTTGGGAAGCTGAAGCTTCCTGTTTCCATTAGAAACAGAATGCATTTGGGTCCTAAAGGGTGTTCTGGGACCCTCTTACGTGACAAAGGGAAAGTTTCTCTGTGGCATTCCTGCACTTTAAATTGTTATCTTTAAAACCACAGTTCGCCTTGAATCAGGAACTGAAATTACCAAAGAGAGACCCAAAGCTGTTTTTCATACTATGGCCATGTAAGCCTTCTTGTGGTTCCTCAAATGGACTGAGCTCTTTCCCAATTTATGGTGGTTTCCTTTGCCTGGAACCTTCCTCCCAGCACTTCAACCTAGCAAGCCCGCCCGATGCTTCCTTACCCTTCAGGTACCCTTATGCTCCACTTCCTTCTGAGGAGCCTGACCTGGCCATCTCCTCAGACCAGATTGGTCTCCTGTTTATGCCTCCACCTAAGTGCTGAGCTTCTCGTTGCTCATCTCCACTGGTTTCTAGGTTTTCATCCTTTTCCCCCATGCCTTTTTCTTTATCCCATGGATGTAGTTCTGGAAGGAGAAGAAATTAATCAGGTGCTTTGCTCTTATAGCCTTTTCTTTTTCTCTTTATTATTATTTTTTGAACTTTGGACAGTAATTTAAACCCTGACTCAGCAAAGTATACAACAGGGTTGCCTTTGCTCCTATTCCAGGCAATCCAGAGTGTGTACAAACATGCACATAGGCACGCACTCCAAAATGGTGTTCATTAGATAATTTTTCTCAAAGAAGCAGGGTTATAATGGTCTCAGAAGGTATTTAGACATTTTCCTAGAGGTCTGTGGAGCAGCCTGCAGGTTTTTGCCCTCTGATCCAGAGAGCTACCAGTCCAACCCCTGTATGTGGTGACTTGGTGGCACTGGGGGTTTTGTAGTTTTTTGTGGAGAGGTTTTCCTTTCTTGCAGAAAATCTCATCTTCTTCAGCTGTTTCTCTACCAAGATTGCCCTTCAAACATCAGTTTCTCTTTGCTTTGGTTGCTGTTGTTGCTTCCTAGCAGTCCTTCATTTAATTCTACACACAGTGTTCTTAATATTAAATTCGCTTATTACATTTTCAATCACACATGGAGCTGCTCAATTCTTCCTTACAGGAAAATTCCAAATATTTGTTGGAGCTAATTTTGATTTCTTTCAAAATAATTCCCTCTGAAGGGTTTAGAGTTGATGTTTTCTTTTGTGTCCTCCCTGCTGTGTGAGCCTGCTGTTGGGGCAGGAAGTTAACTGTCTTCTCTCAGGGAAACAGCTTGGATGAAAAGACTGGCACATTTTCTGTTCATTCCCATCACTTGGCTCTTCTCTGATATGAACTGGGCAGCATCTAAATGTATCTTTCTTGATTTTGTTGTCTCTTTGCATAGAGCATATCTTGTGAAAACAGAAATATCCATGTAATGGTTTTTTGTTGTAGTGACCGCTCGAAATTGCTTGAGCACCATAGAGATAATGGGCAGGGGTCCCTGTGTGAAGCACCTAGAGGCTGGAAAGCTGATGGCAAAGCTGGAGGGGTGAGGCAGGGAGAGGATAAACACAGTGGAAATGCAGGAGGAAAGCTGTGCTCTGTGGTGGCCTAATTACAAGGACCTGCCCTACAGCCAGAATCAGCCAGCAAATGCTTTTGTAAAGGAACTAAAAGAAAGGGAAAAGGGGAAGTAAACAAAAGGTCCCTTTTCAGAGAGGGAACCAGTGGGAGACTTAAGAGCAAGGAACAACCCATTTCGACGTTATGGTAAGTGGAGGTGAGTTTCTAAATTGATGATCAGAAAGGAGAGACTTCTGGGGTTTCCCTTATTTCTTTAGAAAGGTTGGGAGGAAGAATTCCAGAAAAGTGTAAGGGGCTAGATAGGAGGAGGGAGCCAGATAGCATTTATTGTAGTATGAAGATTGCAGAATCCTTCTGATGAGCCATATAGGTAACTAGAGGACAGGGATGCCATGCTGCCTTTGAACATGCCTCTGAGGACTTTGTCTATGTTGGATCATCCAGGGAGAGGGGTGTTTAGTACTCCATGATTGAAATTGATTTTTGTTGTTGAGAGTATTTGTCTAAATGATGTGTCCTCTTGCCTTTGACTTCTATAGATTATTCCTTGGGCCTGAATGACTTGAATGTTTCCCCGCCTGAGCTAACAGTCCATGTGGGTGATTCAGCTCTGATGGGATGTGTTTTCCAGAGCACAGAAGACAAATGTATATTCAAGATAGACTGGACTCTGTCACCAGGAGAGCATGCCAAGGTAACGCGGGGGAAACATCACTATGTAATAGAAGCCCCTGACTGCTGGTGTCAGGACAGAGTGGTGTAAGAGTCAGGCATCAGGTGCCACCAGGAGGTGTTGCAAGAGCCGGGGCTTTGGAGATTATCAGAACTGGGCCTCGTCCTAGCTCAGGAACTTGGTTATGTTATCAGCTGGGTAAGTAAGTTACTCAACCTTGCTGATCTTAGCTTCCTGAGCTGTGAAGAGGAAGGCAATTACAATAATGGTAATGCTTACCTTTCAAGTAGTTAAGGGGCTGATGGGAGACACAAACATGAAACGAGAGGTTCCTTGTTCTTGCACATGAAATTCTTTGAGTTTCCTTCCTTTATCTCTGCCCTTTGTTAAGTAGCAGAAGCGGGTGAGAGGGGTAAATTCCGAGGTTCTAGAAAGGAGAGCTCTGACCTAGGCATAAGAACTATACCACAATGATCTTTTTTGGGGTGGGGAGGAGGACAGATTCTTTCAGTGTTTCACTGCTCCATGTATGTGCTGGGGAATCATCATTTTCTCCTTTGTGGCTGCTTAAAGTGTTGGGATTAGCAGATGCAGCATGGTGGGCAAGGTTCTTTCATGGAGCTCTTTGGAGTGAGGAACAGTGTATTAAGCCTCATCAGACAGTCTGTATAGATACTCGTATATCAGGATCATTTGTGAAAAACATCCCAAGTAGTTTGTTACTAACAATAAAGTCCTAATGTTTGCAAACAAAATATTGTTTTTGTAGCTCAGAGCACATTGCCTGTTGTCCCTATAATGCTACTCTCACTCAAATTTTTATTGGCCTTTATTTTTATACGAGGGATAAACCCATAGTGTAAGTAGAAATAAGAATTTCTGCCGGGTGTGGTAACTCATGCCTGTAATCCCAGCACTTTGGGAGGCTGAGGCAGGGTGATCACTTGAGCTCAAGAGTTCGAGACCAGCCTGGGCAACATGGCAAAACCCCATCTCTATAAAAAAAAACAAACACAAAAATTAGCTGACTGCAGTGGCATATACCTGTAGTCCCAGCTACTTGGGAGACTGAGGTGGGAGGATCACCTGAGCCTAGGAGGTGAAGGCTGCAGTGAGCTGTGATTGTGCCACTGCACTCCAGCCTGGGTGACAGAAGAAAACAATACAAAACCAAAACCAAAAACAAAAGAATTCCCCAGGGCCCAGCCTGGAACCATTCCCTGTGGATGACTCCTTTTGTGTTACGATACTGCTGCCGGGAGGAGGGTAGAAATGAGAAAAGTGGCAGCCAGCCGGCCATGCCTGGAATTCTTACGCCAACACCACCCACTGCACTAGTGAAAATAGATCATGCATTTGAATGCCATCTAATCTGGGGCCGTGGCAGAAAATACGGTGAAAACGAGAGATGGTTTTCAAAAGTTGTAAGTTAAAAACCGTAGAGTGATCTTCAGAGTGGGTGCTATATTTTACCTTAAACTGTAAGAAATAAAATGTGGACTGCATTTCTCCATTTGTCTTTGTAGAAAGGGAGTCGCAGAGCTTGTGCAAGTTAGACTGTTGCCTGGCACATTATTTTTCTTAACTGGGTACCAAATGCTTTTGGATCATGATCATGATGATAGCTCTGCTGCCCCCACATAACAGAGTCTTTGGGATCCAGGCTCCTCGGTCTGGCACCTCTTTTGATTGTCTCCAACACTGTTTTGCCCTTCAGGACGAATATGTGCTATACTATTACTCCAATCTCAGTGTGCCTATTGGGCGCTTCCAGAACCGCGTACACTTGATGGGGGACATCTTATGCAATGATGGCTCTCTCCTGCTCCAAGATGTGCAAGAGGCTGACCAGGGAACCTATATCTGTGAAATCCGCCTCAAAGGGGAGAGCCAGGTGTTCAAGAAGGCGGTGGTACTGCATGTGCTTCCAGAGGAGCCCAAAGGTACGCAAATGCTTACTTAAAGAGGGGCCAAGGGGCAAGAGATTTCATGTGCAAGAGGCAAGGAAACTGATTATCTTGAGTAAATGCCAGCCTTTGGGCTAAGTACTTACCACAGAGTGAATCTTCAAAAAATGATCATAATTATTTCAGTCAATAAAAATAGAGTTATTTTATTAAATAAAATATTGATAATTATTGTATTATTACTTTAAACACACTCCCCCCTCACAAAAGCCCTGTGAAGGATGTTTTGTTCACATATATGTCCAAATATGTTTTGGACACATATTTATTAAATGGAATAAATAGTACTTGAACCCTGGCACCTCTGACAACAAAGTCCATGTTCTTTTTACTATGCCCTAATACCTTTCATCAGTTATCCACATTGATGCTACATCTGTATTTTATAGGTACCCTATGTTAGGTGTTCTGGGGGATAGAAAAGAAATAAGCAGGCCAGGCTCAGTGGCTCATGCCTGTAATCCTAGCATTTTGGGAGGCTGAGGCAGAAGAATTGCCTGAGCCCCAGGGTTCAAGACTGCAGTGAGCTATGATGGCACCACTGCATTCTAGCCTGGGTGACACAGCAAGACTCTGTCTAAAATTAAAAAAAAAAGAAAAGAAAAGAAAGAAAAGAAAAAGTCTGGGTGTGATGGCTCATGCCTGTAATCCTAGCACTTTGGGAGCCCGAGGTGGGAGGATCACTTGAAGCCAGTTTGAGACTAACTTGGGCAACATGGTGAGACCCTATGTCTAAAAAAAAAAAAAAATAATAATAATAATAGCTGGGCGTGATGGCACATGACTGTGGTGGTCTCAGGTACTGGGGAGACTGAGGTGAGAGGATCACTTGAGCCCAGGAGGTGGAGGTTGCAGTGAGCTGTGATCGCACCACTGCCCTCCAGCCTGGGTGACAGAGCTGAGACCCTGTCTCTTAAAATAGAAAAAAGAAGAAAGGAGCAGATCTTTCTAACTCTTCTTTGCACTTTATTTTTCCATTTATAAGTGGAAGGAGTGGGTGGTTTTTAAAATTTGTGCTCTGTAGAACCTTAAGCTCCAAAGAACATGAAGGGTAAGAGCGGGGCAGGGATAGGACCCTAGGCTCCCACCTGCATTGCAACCAAAGTCCTTTTCCTTTTTCCTGTTGTATTCATTGGGCTGCCAGGTAAGATTTGGTCTGAATAAGTGTTCTGCTGCTTGCAAGCAGTTTGAAAGGGAGAGTATAAGCTGTGGTGGCCCGAGTCATTTAGAAAGTTTTTTTCGCCTCTTTGACTGGGTATTAGTTGAAAGGAATGCAGCTGAGACTGTAACCAAAGGAGGCATTATGCTTCCAGAAAAATCTCAAAAGTATTGCAAGCAACTGTAGAAGCTGTTGTATTGGGCTCTAAAGGAAAGGGTGGAGAGATTCAACCAGTTAGCCCAAAAGCTGGAGATAAAATTCTTCCCCCAGAATCTAGAATATGGAGGCACCAAAGTAGTTCTGGACGACAGGGATAATTTCTTATTTAGAAATGGTGGCATTCTTGGAAAGTATATATACCAAAATAAATCACTATTGAAAAATCCTCATGTGAAGCCACTCATTCCACTGGAGTTCTGAAATCTTTCATTGTGTAAATAATTTCCATGTCTCTCTTTTATAATAAACTAATGATATCCAAACTAATGTCAGCCAGTGTCTCTAAAATTTAGTTTTGCTTATTGATATAAAACTTACAAATAAAAATACATAAATGAAAGTAAAAGTTTGCAAGCCACAGAACTAGATGCATTCTTTAAGAGTGTGGAATAGAAGGAACAGTCTGTGACCCCAGGAGAGCTTGCAATGTAGTTAGGGAACTAGAATCTGGGGCCATTTCCCGCCTGCAGCTAGCTTAGGTCCTTAGCCTCCCAGCTTTATTAATGAGCTCCTCTGGTGCACCCTGCCTTCCTCTCTTATGACACTCATCACACCTATTCACTTGTGTCTTCCCTGCTTGCCTGGGCGTAGCCCCTGGCACAGAGTAAGCAATTAATAAGCATTTGTGGAATGAATGAAATTATTGAGTTAGCATCCCTTACTTGAATCTGATTTCTAAAAAATGGAGTTGTAGTAGGTGGCCTCTGGCCCCTCTCCTAATTACCCTACTTTTTTTTCATTGTCATTTTTCTCTTAATTCCAAAGCTCTTGTTCTCCAGGAAGAAGAAGCAAATCAGATGCTGTGCCCAAGGATTCTCTCTCTCTCTCTCTTTTTTTTTTAGGTGGGGTCTTGCTCTGTCACCCAGGCTCTGGAGTTTCAGTGGTATGATCACGGCTCACTGTAGCCTTGAACTCCTGGGCTCAAGTGATCCTTCTGCCTCAACCTCCCGAGTAGCTAGGTCCATAGGTGTGCATCACCATGCCTGGCTTTGTTTGTTTGTTTAAGTAGAGATGGGGTTTCCCTACGTTGCCCAGGCTGGTCTCAAACCCCTGGGCTCAAGTGATCCTCCTGTCTCAGCCTCTCCAAATTGCTGGTATTACAAAGGATTCTCTTTTTGCTTCCTTTTTCTGCCTTTGGTCTCTAATGCCATGCCTGAACACTTGTCCATGCAAACATAGCCTTTTCCTGCTTAGAAGAGACACAGAGGGAACCACAAGGAGTCAATTTCAAGAGCTGAGGAATCCATGGAAACAGGCTAGGGCAATGTTAGAGATAGTCAGATATTCCCCCAGTGGCTAGTGGAGCAAGCTGTATTTTTTTTTCTTCCAGCTAGAATGGGAATAGATCCAACCCCTAACAATTTTGCCTAGTGGACCGTGCTCCAACTTGCTTTATGTAAGTTGCCTCCACCAACATGGCAACTCCATTTTTTGCAGTCATCTATAATTTTCTCTACAAAGTTTACCCTTCAGTTGATAGTCTCTCTATGATTCTACCACTTCAATTCTTTTTTTCATAGTTCTTGGTTTAAATACTATAGATGAAAATAATAATTAGATTAATGTCCTCTACTTTTGCTCTAGAATCAGCCATCCTTCTACTTATGTGGGGTGCCACAGTAGAGTGAGTGAGAAAACTCTGGCTTTCCTTTCACTCAGACCTGGGCTTAAATGTTGGCTTTACCTTTCCTGGCCATGTGGCATCGGGTTCCTTTACTTTCCTTCTCCGTAAAATGGGAGAGTAGTCATACAAACCTCAAAATATTGTAATGACTAACTAATCTACTGTGTATAGGGTGTCTAGCACATGGTGGTGCATTGAAAGGACTCAGAATGTTCAGTTTTTATTATTGCATTTTAAAAATAGAGTTTAATTCTTAATGTGCTGATAGATTTAAAGGGAGTTTGCTTCCTTACTGGTATTCTTTGGAGTAACTTTTTTATCGCTTTCAAAATAATTCCTTCCATAGATTTTAGAGTTCATAATATTTTCTTTTGCTTTCCTCCTATTGTGCATTTCTCCTGCTGGGCAGGAAGTTACTCTTCTCCCAGGGAAATAATTTGGATGAAAGGGTGGCTTATGCACTCTGTTCCCTCGTGATCTTTGCTTAACACTCTTTTGAAGGAACTCTGTGCACTTAAGACCTAGACTTGTGTCTTCCTTATACACCACCCTGACTTTCATTGCTTAATCAACTTTGTGGTTGATTTGTATAGAGCATTACTGAAAAATCAGAAATGTCTTTCTACTTCTTTTCTTTTTCATGGCCACTTAAAATGACTTATGTAATAAACATATGGTGGGTCAGCTGCTTGTACAATAGGCAGAAGGAAGAGCCTAGGAGTTGGAAAGCCAGAAGCAGGGGAAATTGGGAGGGTGGGGGCAGGAGAGAGCAGGATTAAAACAGAAAGAAAAGTCAAGGAGAAAGCTGTCTTTTGTCTTGGCCTAATTAGCAAAGAGTCCTGTGACTTGTACCAAGGCCAGAACTAGGTCCTAGAATAAAAGAAAAATAATAAAAGAAGTTGAAGAAAGTTATCCCTGGTTCATTTTTTTAGTTGGGAGAGTCAGTGGGTTAAATATAAGAATGAGAGTTCTATAACTTTCCACTTCCTGTTTATGCTAAGCAGATGTTGGTGTCTAAGATGATGAACATAAAATGGGGGCTTTGAGATTTTCCATACTTCCTTTAGTACAAACTTGATGTGAAATTAGAGTTCATGGGAGGAATTCTGGAAAAGGGGAAAGAGAAAGGAATTAAAGAGGACCAGAAAGTGTTTATGGTGATATGGAGACAGCAGAAACCCTTAGGCTTGGTACATGTGGGCAGCTAGAGGGTATTCTCATCTTGGGGATGATGCTGTGCTGGTCTGAGGGAGGAGGCTCTGAGTACTTTGCCCACGTGGAATCATCTGGATCACCTACAGAGGGAATACGTACAGTGTTTGGTGGTGACAGCGATTTTTGCTGCTGAGGGTCTTTGGCTAAACATGATCTCTTCTAGAAAGTCTTTGACTTCTATAGATTATAACTTGAGTCTGACTTGATTTACTGTTTCATCCTCAGAGCTCATGGTCCATGTGGGTGGATTGATTCAGATGGGATGTGTTTTCCAGAGCACAGAAGTGAAACACGTGACCAAGGTAGAATGGATATTTTCAGGACGGCGCGCAAAGGTAACAAGGAGGAAACATCACTGTGTTAGAGAAGGCTCTGGCTGATGGTATCAGGACAGAGGTAGAATCAGGCACATGAGGAGGTGTTGCAAGAGCCTGGGCTTTGGTGCTTATCAGAACTGGACCTTCTCCTAGCAATTTCAGCTTTCTGGTGGGAAAGATAACTCCAATGAAGAACAAGAAGATGATGATGATGCTTAACTTTTTGGATGCCGATATGAGATTGTACATGTAAAGCATTTTGTATAAGACTTGGCCCCTGCATTTTAGTTTCCTTCTTTCTCCCTTTTCCTTCGTATAGAGTCCATGGGAGAATGAGGGAGATGATTTTTGTGGCCCAGCCAAGAAAGCAATGGGCTAGGCATAAAAGTGATTACACTTTTATTCTTACTGGGGTTAGTTCTGTGAGTTTTCATCTGTGCCCCATTGCCCCATTTATGTGATGGAGGGAATTTTCATGGGTACTTCGCGTGTTGGGATTGATTGATCCTGGGGGCCAGGGTGAGGGGTATTTTACGGGAACTCTATAAAGCAGGAAAAAGCAAGTTTATTCTTTAGACCAGTAGCTCTCAACCATGATGTGGTCGTATATTTATGGGTCAACATGTGTTGTGGGGATATCCCAAGTAACTTGTTATTAATAAAAGTTAAGTTGCAAAATTTATTAAAGACTAACTTTTATAAATTAAAACATATTCCAGGTCATCTCTCTAACAAAGTCATTTGCACTTGATTCCTCTATGCTATCTGAGTGGGTCACAGTGGGTGACATCATGATGGAGTATGGGGAATTACATCTGGTCCCAGGTTCACCTCTGAGAGCTTGCCATACATTTAAATGTCATCCATTGAGTGATTCACAGGAGAAAACAGGATGAGAATTGACATTTTGAGGTTGTGAATTTGAATCACGAGAGACAAAATGTTAGGGGCCAGGTCACTTCATTCATGTTTGTGTCTACACACCCATTAACTTTTCTTAAAAGCTTTAAAAAAGCAATCTACATGGCTTTTTTTTAATGCCAATATTCATTTAACAAGTTATTTTTAAAGCATCTGCTATATGAAGAATACTTAAAGCCCCAGTCCTGATGGGAAACTTACAACCAAGATGGAGGAGATACATGTAAAATAATAAAGAAGTATATAATACATCAGGCAATAGTAAGAGCCTATGGGGAACAATAAAGCAGGACTTTGTGGGTTTTGTTATGTGAGTGCTTGGGGAGCCCTCACTGAGATGACATTTGAGGAGAGGGAGTGAACCCTGCATATGTGTAGGGGGAAGAGTGTTCTTGCAGTCATAGACAGTAGCAAGTGCAAAGGCCCTGCAGCCAGTATGCAAGGAGCAGCCAAGAGGTCCATGTGGCTGGAGCGCAGTGACCCAAGTAGGTGAGGGAAGAGCAAGTAGAAGTTGAAGTCAGAGGAAAAGGGAGATGGGCTGGGTCATGCAGGGCCTTGCATTTTAGTAGAAATGGGAGTGGGGGCCATGAAGGGTTTTGAGCACAGGAGTAACATGATTTAACTTACATTTTAAAAGGCTCATCTGCTGAAAATAGATTGTCATAGAGAATAAGCAGGGAGACAAGTAAGAAAGTTGTTGCAGGAATCCAGGTGAGAGATGAGCTGGACCAGAATGGTATCAGTGGAGGAGGTGAGGACTGGCTGGATTGGGGATATATTTTGAAGGTAGAGGTGATAGGATTTGCTGAGGGATTCGATGTGATTTGTTCCAGAAAGACAGAAATTAAGGATGACTCCAGGATTTTTAGCCTGAGTATCTGGAGGAAAGCATTGCCATGTACCAAAATGGGATGGACTGGAAAGAACTGGTTTGGGGGAAAGATGAAGAGTTCAGTTTTAGACATGTTTCAGGTTCCTATTGGAAATCCAACTAGAAATGTCATCAAGAATAAAAGTATACTTTTGCTTTTTTTTATTGGAAAGGTGCACAAAATGAAAGGCCTCCTTTTCTTATCCCTCCATTCAGATGGAAAAACTGTTCATGGTTTGGTGACGTCCTTCACAAGTACACACGCATGCACATGTGTGTGTACATGACTTTGTGTTATTTAATGCTTTCTGATAATACCCTTACTGCCTTCACCTAGCAGGGCCTTGGAGTCCTGAGATCTTCCCTCCCCCATTTTCTCTGCTCCCCGCTCCACTCCAGTCCTCACAATATCATACTTTTTGCCTTTCACTTCTAGGAGGAGATTGTATTTCGTTACTACCACAAACTCAGGATGTCTGCGGAGTACTCCCAGAGCTGGGGCCACTTCCAGAATCGTGTGAACCTGGTGGGGGACGTTTTCCGCAATGACGGTTCCATCATGCTTCAAGGAGTGAGGGAGTCAGATGGAGGAAACTACACCTGCAGTATCCACCTAGGGAACCTGGTGTTCAAGAAAACCATTGTGCTGCATGTCAGCCCGGAAGAGCCTCGAAGTATCTAACATTTGGCTGGGGAGCATTGAGGGACCTCCTGGCTGGTGCATGGGGCCAGGACTAGAGTGAGGCCGGAGAGGTTCCTAGGATGCAAAATTGAAGGAGGCATCCCTCTCAGGTGCTGACTCTGGCCTTGCACAACCCTGAGAATGAGGCCTCCTTAGAGGTGGCTCCTCAGGTGCCTGGCTTGCCTCACCCTAGTTCTGGCCCTGCTGCTAGGCCAAGGAGAGGGGAGCTAATTTAGTGAATACCAATCCTCTGCCAGACCCCACTCATTGCCAGGGTCATCTACTGATGTAAAGATACAGAAGCTCAGGGAAGGATTGGAGTTGATGTCCAAAGTCAGCATACTTGGTTTCAAGGGAGGTGCTGTATGTGTTAGAGTGGAGCGGGAAATGATCCTAAGCTAGTGAGAGACAGCCAGGAACAGAGAGGAACATGCAGGCACCAGAACCAAAAATGGAGGGTTTTCTGATCAGAGGTTCTGGATTCTGGCAAACAGTGTGCATCAAGGCCAGTGCTGTGTAGGAGAGGAAAGACTTGATTGTGTTGACAGAGAGAGGTTGATAAGTGAGGGGTTAAAGTTAAACCATAACCCAGTTAGCAATCAGGATGTGGCCTGTGGACTTTGCCTGTCACTAGGGCCTTCAGGAGTTGGCTGTGGTTGGCTGGGGGCAGGGAAGATTGGGTGAGGATGGAACATACCTCATACCTCAGGCCAGAGACCTAAGTCTGTGGAGGCACCTTGTCTCCAGCTGGAGAGGGGAGCACGGCAGATCTGTGTGCTTCCTTCTCAGAAGTCCAATTCACAGAGAAAATCGAGCCATTATGGGGGCTCATGCAGCTTCTCCACCCACAAACATATCTGTGTCTCCCCCATTCTTATCTCTGCCCTGCCATCCTGAGGCAGAGGAAGGTCCCTTCTGCTCTGGGCTTATCTGGCCCCCTGTGCCCAGGTGGTATCCTTCTCAGGAACCTTACAACATGGCTCTTTGAGCTCACTTTCTGTTGGTTTCTACCATTCAATGGATACGTTTGCTCAATTCTACTACTTAATTACTCCAGCTCCATTCTATGTCTTTTTTTCTTCAGCTCCATTCTGTGTCTTTCTTTTTCTTAAGATTGCTTTCCTGAGATACAATTCACATACCATACAATTTGCCCATTTAAAGCGTTCAGCTCAATGGTTTTAGTACATTCAGAGTTGTACAACCACCACCACAATCACGTGTTTCTTTCTCAACATAGCCAAATAGCTTGCTAAAGGTCTGTGTTTGGTATCTTACTGTCTCATCTCCCATTAACTCCTCAGCGCACTGCATTCTGGCTTATTCTACCTCTACTCCAGCTTAGATCACCAATGGCACTGCAATTATCCATCCTCAGCCTTCTCTCCTTCAGTAGCATTTATATGCACTCTATGTTGGACACAGTTCCACACACACCCATGGATATACTTAGTCAACTCTACACAAGTTTTCCACAAATCCTTCATATGCAACATGTCTAACCTACCCCTGCACACCCCTCCTCAGCCCATCTCCCCAACCTCAGTTGTCTAACTAGATGCCTGGGGGTGTGCTTGATTCTTTCCCTTTCCTAGACCCCTAATCTAACAGGTCAGGTCAACAAGTCCTTGACTCCTACTACAGACTCTTGAAGTTGTCTTCCTTCCAGTCTGTCACTGCCGCCTTAGTTCTGGCTGTCTTCATCTCTGTCTTGAACTGTAGGCCTCTAACCAGTCTCTGCTTTCTCTCTCAGCCACTGCTCCTCATTCTTCACGCGGCTCTTGGTGCCATCTTTCTAAATCACATTAAGAACTTTCTCTTCCACTGCTAATAATCTTTCAATGTTTTTTTCATTGCCTGCAGAAAAATGCCAGATTCTTGGTTGAGATAGTCAAGGTCCTTCCTGACTTGGACCCTGTCATCTCTCCAGCGAAATTCTCCAGCACACCCACAGATGCCACTTTTGTGCCAGACCCATTGAACTCTTTCTAGTTTCTAAAATCATCATCCTGTCAGGCCTCCAGATCTCATGCAGAACATCCCCTCTGTCCTTCTCCATATTGTCTGCCCAACAAACTGGATGTTTCCTGTAAGTCTTAGGTTAAACTTTAGAACTTTTGCTGGCAAATTCTCACTTGCTGCATATAGAATTGGACACCCTTTTTTCTGTGCCCCTCTGTTCCCCATACAGACTTCTGTTGTAGCGCCTACAGCAGCCTGTGGTTTTCTGTTGACGTGTTTGTCTTCTTCCTTGGAAGCAGGGACCACACATCATCATTCATCTCTGAATCCCCTGTACCTAGTGCTGTCTGGCCCTGAGGAGGTGTTTGCTTTATGTATTTAGAAAGAACCATGCAGATGAGTAGAAGGTTCCATATGGGCAGAAGTACCTCCGGAGGCTTTACTTGGTATTGTCACTGTGGGGCTGAGTCTTGCGGCATGAGTTCTTTTGAAGACAACCACTTGCCCTAAGGAAGATCAGCAGCCTCTAAAATGCCTGTTATTTCTGGGTCACTTGTTAAGCCAAATTTTAGAATAGAATTGTTGATGTGAAAGGAAACTTTACTAGAGGTGAACTGCTAGCCTCTTCTCCCACCCACCTTAATCTACATCTTAGGGTAAACGAGGGGGTTAGACTTTGGTTCTCAATCTCATGGAGACAGTGTCCCTAGTGTCCAGATATGGGGTGGAATCTGGCCTTCCCCTCCGCTTCCTGGCCTGGCTGGTGCTACTTGGTATAGGGCTGTGGGGCTCTCAGCTCTTTGCCAAAGTATTGAGACCCTCTCCTTGCTTTTCTACTTTCCCAAGCACTGGTGACCCCGGCAGCCCTGAGGCCTCTGGTCTTGGGTGGTAATCAGCTGGTGATCATCGTGGGAATTGTCTGTGCCACAATCCTGCTGCTCCCTGTTCTGATATTGATCGTGAAGAAGACCTGTGGAAATAAGAGGTACAGGGCTGCCCCCACCCCTTGGGTTGGGAGGCTGGAGGTGCAAGGCTGCCTCTACCCCAAAGTAGAACAGGGTGATAGGGCCCTACTTATGCCATTCTCACAGAAGGGGGTATTTTTAAATGGAATCATCTGTGGTAACCCTGCCCACTTTGCTTACTGTGCCCGGGAAAAGAATTTAATATTCCTACGCTCTCCTCATTCACTTTGTTATTATGTAAAGACTACAAACTCCCTTAGAAATGGGGGCCTCAGTAGGGCATAATTCAGAGCATAAATCTTACACAAGAACTATCATGGTACCATTCACTGCCTAAAAGATGATTTTTAAATTATCCATACTGTATGTTCCGCATAGAAGCTAAGATCTTAAGGATTGCCAGTGGTTTTATCTAAAAGACCACATTATAATTATGAGATACGATCTTTAAATGGGTGCCCTCAGGTTCTAAATGAATTATTATTAAAAGGTGCTTTTGGCCGGGCACGGTGGCTCATGCCTGTAATCCCAGCACTTTGAGAGGCCAAGGCGGGCGGATCACGAGGTCAGGAGATCGAGACCATCCTTGCTAACACAGTGAAAAGCTGCCTTTACTAAAAATGCAAAAAATTAGCTGGACGTGGTGGCATGTGCCTGTAGTCCCAGCTACTTGGGAGGCTGAGGCAGGAGAATGGCGTGAACCTGGGAGGTGGAGCTTGCAGTGAGCCGAGATCACGCCACTGCACTCCAGCCTGGGTGACAGAGCGAGACTCTGTCTCAAAAAAAAAAAAAAAAAAATAATAATAATGATAATAATAATGTGCTTTTAAAGGCCTGAATTTCATCGATAGTTCTTCCAGGGTCTCAGAAGTGCCCAGATGCTCCAACAGGGACACTTGTGTTCCACTGGCTGTTGGCAGATCCATGTCCCTCAGTTTATCCAACTATTGATGGAGTATGCTTGTAGTGCAGATTGACTCCCTTGTTGAAATAGTGTCAGTGGGAAAGGGCCTCATGAATAGTCCTGACTTTTGAGTGTTCTTTCCCAGTGGGTCTTGGATCCTGCAGAAAACACTTGTGCCTGCTAAGTTTTCACTTGCACTCCCTAGGGCTTCTGATTTGGTTTTGAACTTGGCTGGCCTCTCTAAAGGTCTTTGCTCTGGGCATGCTCGGAGCACTGAGCTAGACAACCTGGATTCCACTCTCAGCTTAACTTCCCCTGTCGGGACCTCAGTTTCCAGCCAAAGGAAAGGTAGCACTTCCATGTCTAGTCGTTTATTCTAAAGAAATAATTAAATGGATATGCTGAGATTTGTGCAAAACTGCCGTCTTGCTTATAATTAAAAATAGGGATAATTGCCAGTGTCTGTCAGAAAGGCAACGATTCAGTGAACCAGTCAATGAAACACTCCAGATCCCTCTACGTAATGACATGGAAAGATATCCAAGGGGTAAAAATACAGAATTTATGGTATGACCTCATTTTTATAAAAGAGAAAATAATATGATGCTCACTCCAGCAGCATATGTACTAAGTACATTTTATGTGAGCTTATGCTTACACTGAGAGAGGCTTGGAAGGACAGTTGTAAAATGTGGGTAATTGTGTGGAATTTGAAGTGAAGGAGAAGGTGGATCCCATGGGGTGAGGGGTTGCAGGGAACTTCCACTTCCAACTGTCTACATTTCTGTATTATCTGAATTATTTGACAGTGAGAAGATACAACTTTAAAAGCAGAAAATACAATGAAAATATTTCCACTGAGACCAAAACATATGGTTTCTTTTCTAGCTTAAACCTTGAATTTTTTTTTTTTTTTTTTTTTTAGTTCTGCCTTAGGCCAAAATAGAAAAAAAGAAAGTATGTTCAGAAGGCAAATGGTCATGAGATCAAAGGCCAAGGGACCCCGACAGGGCAGGCGCAGAGCTCCTGCTTGGGGCTTGGGTCGGGTGTTTGTGGGGGTTATTCTGCTCCGCCCCCCGGAAAGGCCAGGAGCCCTTCGGATTGGCGTCTTGCTGAGCTCCTGCTGCCCCCTGCTGGTTTCGCGGCACTCCCTGGTCCTCAGAAATGTAGACAGGCTGGTCAAATGGAATCCCATCTCCCCTCTCTCTCTTCATTCACTTAAAATTACCTCTCCCATACGGACTGAAAGTGGCTTGAGTGATAACAGAGAAGTTGAAGCTGCTTTTCAGCCTAAATTACCTCCAGAACGGCTTCTTGTTCTTCATTAGAAGAGATGCGCTTCTCAGGTTTCCAGGTGAGCCGGGTAGCCCTGGCTGTAGGAGTCCAGAGAGAATAGTTCCTTCTCTGGTGTCTCTGTCTTCACAAAGCCAAGAGGGGATCTCATGTAGGGACCCTTGAATAAACCATGCCCGCTGGTTAATTCCACATGCTTTTCATGTCTTGCAGTTCAGTGAATTCTACAGTCTTGGTGAAGAACACGAAGAAGACTAATCCAGAGATAAAAGAAAAACCCTGCCATTTTGAAAGATGTGAAGAGGAGGTGAACACACGCTTCAGCCTAAAACACTAAGTAGATGCAGGCCTGGGCCGTTCTCATTCCTCCGGGAACCATATCTTACCCATTGTATGTCGCAGCTTGCAGGCCAGTGCTTGGCACAGAGCAGGGACTCAGGAAGCCTTTGTCACTAAAGTAAGAGCCTCTGCGGAGTACAGTGCATGGGGCCGGCTGGGCCAGCCCCGGGCAGCAGATCCTGGTATTGGGCTGAGGAAAGAGCACTGCGCTTGGAGTCAGAAAGATCTGCCACCTCCCTGAGTCTCATCAGCAAAATGAGGATAAGGATAAAGATATTATAGTTGCCCAGCCTGCTTGACGGGGTTGTTGTAAGGTTCACATAAGATGATGATATGCAAATGCTTTGTAATCTAGGAGGTGCTATTTGTCTAAAGTCTAATGGAGAATTATAATACATCCAGGAGTTAAGGAGTTCTAATGCTTAAAATGAAATAGTCTAAGATCTTAGCAAGAAAGGATTAAGAAGGACTTTTCTCTCCATATTGATTTTGTAATGGAGTTATAAATAATTGCTTCTAGAGACTGAGAAATGGATTGGTTTTCTTTAACTCCTATTCTTTCTTTTCTTTCTTTAATTTTTAAAAAACTCTTTGAATAGTTACCTTTCTCTATTTTGGGCTGTTTTTGTCCCAAGAGTAGGATTTTCTCCCAGTAGAGTGCAGTGGTCCAAGAATGGGCCACTGGATGATACTGCTTTACCAACAAGTGACAGGACCATGAACCTCACAGTTGTGAGCTTCAATGAGGGCTGGCCCTGCCACATAAATCCTCTGAGGGAGATGATGACAATTCACTGCTGATTAATGCCATTCTGCCTTTACTGTAATTAGAAGGAAATAACCCCAGAATACAAGGAATTTAGCAAGATAAGGAACCCCTGCTGCTACCTAAACATCCATCTAAACAAAGATGTGTGGCTTTTGAAGCAAAGAGTTTGGTTCTTAAGACTGTGTTCTTTGACAGTTAATTTTCAAGAAGACTGAAGACTGAATTATCATTGTTGAGAATTCTCTAGGTCTCAGTAACCCTCTGAACCAGCAGTTTGGGTGGTCGATGCCCAGCAAATAGGAGTGGGTGGCCTTTTCTCTGGTGTATAAGATTCATCTAATTTTTAGGAATTTGTGTACCATTTTCCCCCTCTAGAAACACATTTACTCCCCAATAATTGTACGGGAGGTGATCAAGGAAGAAGAACCAAGTGAAAAATCAGAGGCCACCTACATGACCATGGTGAGAATGATTCTGGCCCCAGCCGAGCCAGGTGTCAGAGGCTCAGGTGGTGGTGGTGGTGGGCGTGGCTGGGTTGCCCAAGGGAGGCTGCTGAGGGCGGTGATTTTTCTAAGTAGCAGAAAAGTCTGAGAAACTGAAGTTCTGCTGGGTAGAAGAGTGATATCAAACTTTCTTACCCAAGCTCAAGGATTAAAGGTTATCACCAGAGATTATTTATATTAGTGGTGAAAAGAAGTGAAGAGTGGCCTTTACTGGGGGCAGGGAGGATGTCTTTTGCCTCATCAGTTCAATCTAATAAAGAAAACACAGCCAGGTGTGGTGGCTCATGCCTGAAATCTTAGCACTTTGGGAGGCCGAGGTGGGCAGATTGCTTGAGGCCAGGAGTTCAAGACCAGCCTGGCCAATGTGGCAAAACCCCATCTCTACTAAAAATACAAAAATTAGCCAGGTGTGGAGATGCGTGCCGATAATCCCAGCTACTTGGGAGGCTGAGGCGCGAGAATTGCTTGGACCTGGGAGGCAGTGGTTACATGAGCCGAGATCCACCACTACACTCCAGCCTGGGAGACAGAGTAAGACTCTGTCTCAAAAAAAAAAAAAAAAAAAAAAAAATGCCGAGCATGGTGGTTCACACCTGTAATCCTAGCACTTTGGGAGGCTGAGGCAGGTGGATCACTTGAGGTCAGGAGTTCGAGACCAGCCTGGCCAACATGGTGAAACCCTGTCTTACTAAAAATACAAAAAAATTAGCCAGGCATGGTGGCGGGCACCTGTAATCCCAGCTACTTGGGAGGCTGAGGCAGGAGAATTGCTTGAACCTGGGAGGTGGAGGTTGCAGTGAGCTAAGATCGCGCCACTGCACTCCAGCCTGGGAAACGGAGCGAGACTCCTGTCTCAAAACAACAACAACAACAAAGAAAATAGGATAAATAGGATAAGATCCTTGGGCAAGTATTGTGTTGCTGTGAGTCGTTTTCCTTGCTATGAAAAGGTCAAAGTAGGGTTCTTCCAATGCTTAGATTTTGTTTCTTAACTTTGTGACTTATTATACCTTCTCATAATCTAACTGCCAGGCAGGCTGCATGCTGGATCTCATACAATATTTCGGAGTCTGATTCCTAATTTCCCTTTGCTTAGACTTCTGTAGCCCCTTAGAGAACTACAGTGCCTGGAAAAGGCACCTCGGGGCGTGCAGTGAGTGGGGGTAGGGACAAAAGGAGTGAGCTGGCGATGAGCACGGTGCTATTTGTAGACTAATTATAGGCACCCAGCCTATTAAGGAGCAGTGTTCTGTGGGTTTGGGAAGGCTGGCCTCCTCTGCTTGTGGAATGATGGGCTTTGTTTGTTCCTGTCGCACCAGCCCTGAGGACACATGACTCCCAGCTGATTGCAGCAGAGAGAGGTCTGCCAGGGAAGTGTCAGATCAGAGGCCTGGCCTGGATCCACCGAGTGAAACATTAACTCCACCCTGAAGTTGCAGCTGAATGGAATCATTTTCCCTCTGTATCTTTCTCCCATACTGTTATGTGATGCTGCAGTAACTTGCGAGGCCTCATCCTGGCTCCTGGAGACCTGCTGATACAGCTGCCTTGTGGCTACTGCTGAGTGGGTCACCAGCCAGGGTGGCACTGTTTGCAGAACGTCTCCGAGGTGGAGATGATGCAGGAGGAACAATTGTCTTCACAGCTAACTTCCCCAGGTTTAATGCTAGGCGATTATGGTTTTGATTCTGTTGAAAACACCATTCCTGTCCTCTTGATCTAGATCCAATAGAGTAAGAGGAGAGGCCTGAGCTGCAAACTCAAAGGCTGGCAGGGGCCAGTCAAGTTATTTTAAAATATGATGTGCCAAGTTAAATAAGGCTGTTGGTGAATTTGGGACTGCAGGCCACTTGTTTGAGACTGCATTTATAAAGATGTTCTCTGATAGGGAGCAGGGGTAACAAAGAGCCTTTGTTTTTTGTTGTTGAATTGATGAAATTCATGTAAATGTAGTGGCACCTTGCTCTTTTCCCTTTCTGAGGCTGTACACACAGAGGTTAAGATCACAAGCTGTGGAGTTAGACAGACCTGGGTCCAAATTCTAACTCTGTGTTGCAGCCAGATGGTCTTGGGCAGTAACTTGGCCTGTCTGAGCCTCAGTTTCCTTATCCTTAGAAAGGCAATAATAATACCTACCTCCTGGTGGTAAGGATCACATGAGATAATGCATATGAAATTCAGTACTGGGCCGGGCTCATGAGAAGAGCTCAATGAACAGCAGCTGCTATGATTATGGAACTACTTCTTACAAGCATGTTTTGTTTCTTTCTGCCCTTCCCCCACAGCACCCAGTTTGGCCTTCTCTGAGGTCAGATCGGAACAACTCACTTGAAAAAAAGTCAGGTGGGGGAATGCCAAAAACACAGCAAGCCTTTTGAGAAGAATGGAGAGTCCCTTCATCTCAGCAGCGGTGGAGACTCTCTCCTGTGTGTGTCCTGGGCCACTCTACCAGTGATTTCAGACTCCCGCTCTCCCAGCTGTCCTCCTGTCTCATTGTTTGGTCAATACACTGAAGATGGAGAATTTGGAGCCTGGCAGAGAGACTGGACAGCTCTGGAGGAACAGGCCTGCTGAGGGGAGGGGAGCATGGACTTGGCCTCTGGAGTGGGACACTGGCCCTGGGAACCAGGCTGAGCTGAGTGGCCTCAAACCCCCCATTGGATCAGACCCTCCTGTGGGCAGGGTTCTTAGTGGATGAGTTACTGGGAAGAATCAGAGATAAAAACCAACCCAAATCATTCTTCTGGCACATTATTTCTAAATAAGTGTTGTTTGTGGAAATCGTCCTATTTTTATGCCTCGGTTGAGGGGGCAAGTAAAGTCCTGGTGAGGAATTTACAGTTAGAAACTTTTGGAAAAACTGAAGTTCCTGGAGGAAAGCCAAACCGTGCTAACACACTAGAGGCTGGTTTTGGTCCTGGGAAAGGTTTGGGGTGAATGGGTTGGAAGTAGGGTATGAATACAGTTTTGGGATTTAACTCAGTGGTTCTTCATTCCTGCTGGTGGCTCCTTGCGGGGCCTCACCACATGCCTCCTAATTTGAAATTTCTGGGTGAAGTTTAGGCATTTGTCTTTCTTGATACTCATGGGTTGCCACAGTGGACAGCCACTGATTTAATTCTTGGTCTGAAATGTGCGGTTCCTATACTTTTAGTTGCTATTGTAAGATTTGATAAGGTTAGTCTTAAAAATCCTTTGGCGGGGGGCATCCAAATTGGTAATGAGGAAGTCAAACTGTCTCTGTTTGCTGATGACATAATCATAAACCTTGAAAACCCTAAAGACTCATCCAAAAAGCTCCTAGAACTGGTAAATGAATTCAGCAAAGTTTCAGGATACGTAATTAATGTATACAAATCAGTAGCTTTGCTGTACACCAATAGCAACCAAGCTGAGAATCAAATCAATAACTTAATCTCTTTTATAATAGCTGCAAAAAAAATTAAAATACTTAGGAATATACTTAACCAAGGAGGTGAAAGACCTCTGCAATGAAAACTACAAAATACTGCTGAAAGGAATCATAGACAGCACAAATGGAAACACATCCCATGCTCACGCATGGGTAGAATCAATATTGTGAAAATGACCATACTGCCTGTATTTAGTTTGTTTTCATGCTCCTGATAAAGACATACCCGAGACTGGGAAGAAAAAGAGGTTTAATTGGACTTACAGTTCCACATGGCTGCGGAGGTCTCAGAATCATGGCGGGAAGTGAAAGGCACTTCTTATACGGTGGTGGCAAGAGAAAATGAGGAAGATGCAAAAGTAGAAACCCCTGATAAAACCATCAAATCTCATGAGACTTATTCACTACCATGAGAACAGTATGGGGGAAACCACCTCAATGATTCAAATTATCTCCCACTGGGCCCCTCCCACAATATGTGGGAATTATGGGAGTATAATTTAAGATGGGCTGGGCGCGGTGGCTCCCACCTGTAATCCCAGCACTTTGGGAGGCCAAGGCAGGCGGATCACAAGGTCAGGAGATCGAGACTATGGTGAAACCCCATCTCTACTAAAAAAAATACAAAAAATTAGCCGGGCATGGTGGCGGGCGCCTGTAGTCCCAGCTACTCGGGAGGCTGAGGCAGGAGAATGGCATGAACCCAGAAGGCAGAGCTTGCAGTGAGCTGAGATTGCACCACTGCACTCCACACTGGGCAACAGAGCGAGACTCCATCTCAAAATAATAATAATAATAATAATACTTTAAGATGATATTTGGGTGGGGACACAGAACCAAACCATATCATTCCACCTCTGGCCCTTCCAAATCTCATGTCCTCACATTTCAAAACAAATCATGCCTTCCCAACAGCCCCCAAAAGTCTTAACTCATTTCAACATTAACCCAAAAGTCTACAGTCCAAAGTCTCATCTGAGACAAGGCAAGTCCCTTCCACCTATGAGCCTGTGAAATCAAAAGCAAGCTGGTTACTTCCAACATACAATGGGGGTAAAAGGTATTGGGTAAATACAGCCATTCCAAATGGGAGAAATTGGCCAAAACAAAGTGGTTACAGGGCCCATGCAAGTCTGAAATCCAGCAAGGCAGTCAAAATTTAGAGCTTCAAAAATGATCTCCTTTGACTCCAGGTCTCACATCCAGGTCACACTGATGCAAGAAGTGGGTTCCCATGGTCTTCGGCAGCTCCGCCCTGTGGCTTTGCAGGGTACAGCCTCCTTCCTGGCTGTTTTCATGGGCTGGCAGTGAGTGTCTGCAGCTTTTCCAGGTGAACGGTGCAAGCTGTTGGTGGATCTACCATTCTGGGGTCTGGAGGACGGTAGCCCTCTTCTCACAGCTCCACTAGGCAGTGCCCCAGTAGGGACTCTGTATGGGGGCTCTGATCTCACATTTCCCTTCTGCACTGCCCTAGCAGAGGTTCTCCATGAGGGCCCCGCCCCTGTAGCAAACTTTTGCCTGGGCATCCAGGCATTTCCACACATCTTCTAAAATCTAGGCAGAGGTTCCCAAACCCCAGTTCTTGACTTCTGCGCACTCGCAGGCTCAACACCACATGGAAGCTGCCAAAGCTTGGGACTTGCACCCTCTGAAGTCATGGCCTGAGCTCTATGGTGGCCCCTTTCAGCCATGGCTGGAGTGGCTGGGATGCAGGGCACCAAGTCCCTAGGCTGCACACAGCACGGGGACACTGGGCCTGGCCCATGAAACCATTTTCTCCTAGGCCTTCTGGCCTGTGATGGGAGGGGCTGCCGTGAAGACCTCTGACATGCCCTGGAGACATTTTCCCCATTGTCTTAGGGATTAACATTCAGCAACTTGTTACTTATGCAAATTTCTGCAGCCAGCTTAAATTTCTTCTCAGAAAATGGGTTTTTCTTTTCTATCACATTATCAGGCTGCAAATTTTCTGAACTTTTTATGCTCTGCTTCCCTTATAAAACTGAATGCCTTTAGCAGCAAGTCACCTCTTGAATGCTTTGCTGCTTAGAAATTTCTTCTGCCAGATACCCTAAATCACCTCTCTTCAGTTCAAAGTTCCACAAATCTCTAGGGCAGGGGCAAAATGCCACCAGTCTGTTTGCTAAAACATAACAAGAGTCACCTTTGCTCCAGTTCCCAACAAGTTCCTCATCTCCATCTGAGACCACCTCAGCCTGGACCTTATTGTCTATATTGTTATCAGGCTTTTGCTCAAAGCCATTCAGCAAGTCTCTAGGAAGTTCCAAACTTTCCCACATTTTCCTGTCTTCTTCTGAGCCCTCCAAACTGTTGCCACCTCTGCCTGTTACCCAGTTCCAAAGTACCTTCCACATTTTCAGGTATCTTTTCAGCAGTGCCCCACTCAATGGGTACCAGTTTACTGTATTAGTTGGTTTTCTTTCTTTTTTTTTTTTGAGACGGAGTCTTGCTCTGTCACCCAGGCTGGAGTGCAGTAGCGTGATCTCGGCTCACTGCAAGCTCCGCCTCCTGGGTTCATGTCATTCTCCTGCCTCAGCCTCCCGAGTAGGTGGGACTACAGGTGTGCGCCACCATGCCTGGCTAATTTTTTGTATTCTTAGTAGAGACGGGCTTTCACCACGTAAGCCAGGTTGGACTTGATCTCCTGACCTTGTGATCCACTCTCCTTGGCCTCCCAAAGTACTGGGATTACAGGCGTGAGCCACCGTGCCCGGCCATTAGTTCGTTTTCACACTGCTGATAAAGACATACCCGAGACTGGGAAGAAAAATTGGACCTACAGTTCCACATGGCTGGGGAGGCCTCTGAATCATGATGGGAGGCAAAAGGCACTTCTTACATGGGGGCAGCAAGAGAAAATGAGGAAGATGCAAGAGCAGAAACCCCTGATAAAACCATCAGATCTCATGAAACTTATTCACTACCATGAGAAGAGTATGAGGGAAACTGCCCCCACGATTCAAATCGTCTTTCACTGGGTCCCTCATGCAACATGTGGGAATTATGGGAGTACAATTCAAGATGAGATTTGGATGGGACACAGAGTCAAACAATACCACTGCCAAAAGCAATCTACAAATTCAATGCAACTCCCATCAAAATACCTCCACCATTCTTCACAGAAATAGAAAAAACTATCCCAAAATTCAAATGGAACCAAAAAACAGCTTGCATAGCCAAAGCAAGATTAAGCAAAAAGAGCAAATCTGGAGGCATTACATTCCCCAACTTCAAACTATACTATAAAGCCAGTCATCAAAACAGCATGGTACTGGTATAAAAATAGGCATATAGACCAATGGAACAGAATAGAGAACCCAGAAATATAGCCAAATACTTACAAGTCAACGGATGTGTGATAAAGCAAACAAAAATATGAAGCGGGGAAAGGACACCCTATTCAACAAATGGTGCCGGGATAAATGGCAAGCCACATGTAGAAGAATGAAGCTGGATCCTCATCTCTCTCCTATACAAAAACCAACTTCAGATAGATCAAAGACTTAAATCTAAGACCTGGCTCCATAAAAATTCTAGGAGATAACATTAGAAAAACCCTTCTAGACATTGGGTTAGGCAAAGACTTCATGACCAAGAACCCAAAAGCAAATGCAACAAAAACAAAGATAAATAGATGGGATTTAATTAAACTAAAAAGCTTTTGCACAGCAAAAGAAATAATCAGCAGAGTAAACAGACAACCCACAGAGTGGGAGAAAATCTTTGCAATCTGTATATCCAACAAAGGACTATTATAATATCCAGAATCTACAAGGAACTCAAATAAATCAGCAAGAATATAACAAAAAAACCCATAAATTAGTGGGCTAAGGACATGAATAGACAATTCTCAAAAGAAGATATACAAATGGCCAAGAAACATACGAAAAAATGCTCAACATCACTAATTATCAGGAAATGCAAATCAAAACCACTATGCCATACCACCTCACTCCTGCAAGAACAGTCATAATAAAAAAAATTTTTTTTTTAATTTTAAATTTTAGATGTTGGCATGGATGTGGTGAAAAGGGAACACTTTTACAAGGTTGGTGGGAATGTCAACTAGTACAACCATGATGGAAAACAGTGTGGAGATTCCTTAAAGAACTAAAAATAGATCTACCATTTGATCCAGCAATCCCACTACTGGGTATTTGCCCAGAGGAAAAGAAGTCATTATATGAAAAAGATAGGCTGGGCATGGTGGCTCACGTCTGTAATCTCAGCATTTTGGGAGGCCAAGGCAGGTGGATCACGAGGTCAGGAGTTCAAGACCAGCCTTGCCAACATGGTGAAACCCTGTCTCTACCAAAAATACAAAAATTAGCTGGGTGTGGTGGCACATGTCTGTAATCCCAGCTGCTTGAGAGGCTGAGGCAGGAGAATTGCTTGAACCTGGGAGATGGAGGTTGTGATCTGAGATCGCACCACTGCACTCCAGCCTGGGTGACAGAGCAAGACTCTGTCTTGAAAAAAGAAGAAAAAAGATGCCTCCCCATGCATGTTTATAGCAGCACAATTCGCAATTGCAAAAATATGGAATCAGCCCAATTGCCCATCAATCAATGAGTGGTTAAAGAAAATAAATATGGTATATATATATACACCATGGAATACTACTCAGCCATAAAAAGGAATGAAATAATGCCATTTGCAGCAACCTGGATGGAACTGGAGAACATTATTCTAAGTCAAGTAACTCAGGAATGGAAAACCAAACCTCATATGTTTGGGAGTGGGAGCTAAGTGGGAGCTAAGCTATGAGGATGCAAAGAAGGAAATAAATATGGTATATATATATACCATGGAATACTACTCAGCCATAAAAAGGAATGAAATAATGCCATTTGCAGCAATCTGGATGGAACTGGAGAACATTATTCTAAGTCAAGTAACTCAGGAATGGAAAATCAAACATTGTATGTTCTCACCTATAAGTGGGAGCTAAGCTATGAGGATGCAAAGCCATAAGAATGATACAATAAACTCTGAGGACTCAGAAAGGGTGGGGAGGTAAGGGATAAAAGACTACACACTGGGTACAGTGTACACTGCTCAGGTGATGGGTGCATCAATATCTCAGAAATCACCACTGAAGAACTTACTCATGTAACCAAACACCACCTGTTCCCCAAAAACCTATTGAAAAAAAAATCCTTTGGGGTTGGGTGCAGTGTCTCATGCTTGTAATCCCAGCACTTTGGGAGGCTGACGGGGGAGGATCACTTGAGGCCAGGAGTTCAAGACCAGTCTGGGCAACATGGTGAGACCCTCATCTCAATAAAATAAAGTAAAATAAAATAAAATAAAATAAATAAAATTGATTAGCTAGGTGTGGAGGTGCATGCCTTTGGTCCCAGCTACTCAGGAGGCTAAGGTAGGAAGATCACTCAAGCCCAGGAGTTAGAAGCTGCAGTGAGATATGATTGCGCCACTGCACTCCACTCCAGCCTGGGCAACAGGCTGAGATCCTGTCTCAAAATAAGATAGAGGAAAGGAAGGGAAAGGGAAGAGGAAGGAAAAGAGAAACTAAAGAATATCCTTTGGTTCTGAACAACTTCCAGCCTCTGCGGATCAGCCTGGGTTCAGCTCTGGTCTCCTTTCCTTGACTGCCACAGACTCTTTCTTATTCTCTGCAACCCTTTCTTCATATTTAGCCATGCAGGGCCAGATAAAGAGGAGGTCTTTTCTGTTTTTCTGATTTCTGATCCAGTCTTAAATGGGGCTACATTTTTTTTTCCTTTTTTGAGACGGGGTCTTGCTCTGTCACCCAGGCTGGAGTGCAGTGGCGCTATTACGGCTCACTGCAACCTCCGCCTCCCAGGTTCAAGTGATTCTCTTCTCTCAGCCTCCCAAGTATTACAGGCGATTACAGGGATTACAGGTGCACACTGCCACGCCCGGCTAATTTTTTGTATTTTTAGTAGAGACAGGGTTTCACCATGCTTCCCAGGCTGGTCTTGAACTCCCAAGCTCAGGCAATCCACCTGCCTCGGCCTCCCAAAGTGCTAGGATTACAGGTGTGAACCACTGCGGCTGGTGGGGCTACATTTTTAATGATTTCCCCCAACTCTCCAAACATTAGGATCCTCTCATAACACACCGGTTATGTTCTAGTTTAGACATGGATAAGCATCATTAAATTCGTCCTTCCTATCTGCCAGCTCTCGATGAGGAGTTATGTCAGGGTTTTCCATACGGGTATTGAAGGCAGTATCCTGTCCCAGACACACCAGGGACACATATTGGTGAGACAAGTAGAGGGGGAAGAGGACTTTATTATATCTGGAGTGTTCATGGAGAGGAAGTGGTTTCATTTCTGGGCTATTAAGTAACTTCTCTCCTGGAATAAGGGACCCTTTTCCACTTCCTCAAATATTGTGTGCATTGGAAGGTGGCCTTCAGGATACAGAGTTAGGTGGGTGGACGGTGATTTTACATCTGTTGCTCAGGGTCTAAGAAAATAATTAGGGTAAGAGCAGGAGGATGGGCTGGACAGCTTAGCCACATGATCCTCAGCAGGCACTTGGACCGTGAAAGTGTAGGTGTGCCCAAATTCAAATTTGATTCATTCAGAGATTGGCTTCCATTCTGGGTTCGGCAGTTGTGACTGAGGGGGAGGAAGAGGAAGCCCACATCTCTGCTCCAAGCCTTCTTCCCTACAAACCTTCTTCTTATCCACAGGCATGGAGCCAAGGTTGAGGGTGGAAGTCCACAGTTGTCAAACACTAATTTCGCCTAAAGCCAAAGCAGCCCTACAGGGGACTGGGAAAGAGACCGGCTTCTCTCTCAGCCCTTCTGCTAGAGGTGGTTTGTCCATTACACCCAGGAACATGAAGGGAAATTGTGTAGGGAATGGGCTTCAAGATCAAATAGTCCTGGTTCAAATCCTGGCTGCCTCTTCCTCTTCAATATTGCAAAGTGTGTTTAAATTCTTTGAGGCTGTTTTCCCTATATGTAAAATGGAGACTCACAGAAGTTTGTTAGTTTGTTTGTTTTGCAAGGACTGAATGAGGTAGTATAGGGGATAGTGCCTGGCCTGAGCCCTCCCTTTCCTTCAAATGTGTTTTTCCAGGTAGATGTATCTTCTTAACGTCACTCAGAAATGAAGAACCCACTCAGAAATAGGTTATTTTATCTTCTATTTAATGCTAGTCAATCTTTGCTATTCAATCTTAATAACACAATTAACAATAGGGATGGACAATATCTTCTGGTGATTCAGTCCCCATCTCTTAATTTTGATTTCTATGGACAAAAAGCGCTTTACCAAAATCTGTAAATCCCTCTTCCTATCCGAAGAAAGACTGAGTTAGGAAGCTGAGCTTAGGCCAAGGCTTTGTATAGCTCTGAGGAGACAGATTTTGAAGGACTGGAAAGCTACTGAAGATCCCTGTAGTAGAGCCTTTGGAAAGAAGTTTTGTTACCTGAATTTGCAGTATTTTAGATCCCTGGAACATCAGATGCTCTCATATTTTAAGGTTTGCAGAAGTACACAGGCCTTTGCCAACAGAAAGCAGCCCCAAGGCTGGAGGGAGCGGAGCTACTCATGAATAATGGAGAACCTAGCAGCTTCAGAATTTGGCTATCGCAACTGAAAACAGTTCTGCTTGTCCACTGGGGATCGGTAGAAGATGAGCTGAGTCTCCTTCAAAAGGCTGCAGCCTTTTGTCGGCCAGGCTTGGTGGCTCACGCCTGTAATCCCAGCATTTTGGGAGGCCAAGTTGGGCGGATCACCTGAGGTTGGGAGTTTGAGACCAGCCTGACCAACATGGAGAAACCCTGTCTCTACTAAAAATACAAAATTAGCTGGGTGTGGTGGCGCATGCCTGTAATCCCAGCTACTCGGGAGGCTGAGGCAGAAGAATTGCTTTAACTCGGGAGGTGGAGGTTGCGGTTAGCCGAGATTGCGCCATTGCACTCCAGCCTGGGCAACAAGAGTGAAACTCAGTCACACACACACACACACACACACACAAAAGGCTGCAGCCTTCGGCCAGCCCTTTAGTTGTCTCTTCCTGGTTGCCCCCCACCAGTGTCCTTTTCTCCCTTTTGACTAGTCGGTATGCTCACCTGTCTGTTGGTAATTGGCCATTTTCCTTCATAAAACACTAGCTCTGTTTGTGTGTGGTTGGAGGGAGCCACTGAGTTAGCTCAGTTATTTAGAGCTGCAGAGCCTTAGGTTGCAGTTATCCTCTTAATTCAGCATAAACAAAGTTTCCCAGGACCACTGACCTTCTGTCCTGGCCAGCTAGTTTGCAGATGTGGTCTAGGGAGGTCAGGCAATCCGTGACCACTTCTGTAAAACCCAACTACCAGAACATCTCTTCTTCAAAAAATAAGGGAACTTAAAGTTTTCTCAGAAAGCTGAGAACTTTCTCATTTCGTAGATGGTGCAAGCCATAGTGATTTACCTGTCTGAGATCTTTCAAAGCTGTGTGAACTCTGTCTTGTATGTTCATGGCCTTCTGTGTGCTGGTGCCATCTTGTCTGCCCATCTATACTTCATTAAAAAAAAAAATAGTTTTAGGCCAGGTGCGGTGGCTCATGCCTGTAATCCCAGCACTTTGGGAAGTCCAGGCTGGTGGATCACCTGAGGTCAGGAGTTCGAGACCAGCCTGGCCAACATGGAGAAACCCCCCATCTCTACTAAAAATACAAAAAATTAGCCGGGCATGGTGGTGAGCCTCTGTAATCCCAGCTACTCGGGAGGCTGAGGCAGGAGAGTTGCTTGAACCTGGGAGGCAGAGGTTGCAGTGAGCCGAGGTCATGCCATTGCACTCCAGCCTGGGCAACAAGAGCGAAACTCCATCTCAAAAAAAAAAAAAAAAGTTTTAATGGTATTTTTTTTATTTCAATAGTTTTTGTAGAACAGGTGGTTTTTGGTTACATGGATAAGTTCTTTAGTGGTGATTTCTGAGATTTTAGTGCACCCATCACCTGAGCAGTGTACACTGTACTCAATATGTAGTCTTTTATCCTCAGCCTCCTCACAGCCTCCCTCCAGAGTGCCCAAAGTCCATTACATCACTCTTACACCTTTGAGTTCTCATAGCTTAGCTCACACTTATAAGTGAGAGCATACCATATTTGGTTTTCCATTCCTGAGTTACTTCACTTAGAATAACGGCCTCCAGCTCCATCCAAGTTGCTGCAAAAGACATTAGTTCATCCCTTTCTATGGCCAAATAGTATTCCATGGCGTATATATACACCATTTTTTCTTTATCCACTCATTGGTGGATGGGCACTTCTGTTGGTTCCATATCTTTGCAGTTGTGAATTGTGCTACTATAAACATGCACGTGCATGTGTCTTTTCCATATAATGACTTCCTTTCCTTTGGGTAGATACCCAGTAGTGGGATTGCTGGATTGAATGGTAGTTCTACTTTTAGTTCTCTTTTTTTTTTTTTGAGATGGAGTTTCACTTTTGTCACCCAGACTGAAGTGCAGTGGCGTGATCTTGACTCACTGTAACCTCTGCCTCCCGGGTTCAAGCAATTCTCCTGCCTCACCCTCCTGAGTAGCTGGGATTACAGGTGCCTGCCACCACGCTCGGCTAATTTTTTGTATTTTTAGTAGAAACGGGATTTTGCCATGTTGGGCAGACTGGTCTTGAACTCTTGACCCCAGGTGATCCGCATGCCTCGGCCTCCCAAAGTGCTGGGATTACAGGTGTGAGCCACCACACCCGGCCTACTTTTAGTTCTTTAAGGAATCTCCACACTGTTTTCTATAGTGGTTGTACTAATTTACATTCCCATCAGCAGTGTAAAAGTGTTCCCTTTTCACTGCATCCACACCAATATCTACTGTTTTTTAAGTATTTAATTATGGCCATTCTTGCGGGAGTAAGGTGGTATCTCATTGTGGTTTTAATTTGCATTTCCCTGGTGATTAGTGATGTTGCATGCCTCATTTTTTTTCACAACAGGAACCCTCTGCTCCATGCATTGTTGTCTTTCCTGCTGTTGATGTACTTTTGCCTGGGATGACACTTTCCTTTCCTTCTTGCCTCCCCACATCAACATTCCTTCAATGCCCTGCTTTAGATCACCCGCCTGGGTGATCTCCTGCTTCTCACCTCTTCCTAGATGTCTCTGCACTTGATCTACTTTTGTCTTTCCTTGTCTTCTAATTGTTTCATGGGTGTGATACTTTATTTTCTCTTAGAGATCTCAAACTCTTAGAAATTCTGCTTTAGGCCAGGCACGGTGGCTCATGCCTGTAATCCCAACACTTTGGGAGGCCGAGGCGGGTGGATCACTTGAGGCCAGGAGATTGAGAACAGACTGGCCAACATGGTGAAACCCTGTCTCCACTAAAAATACAAAAATTAGCCAGGTGTGGTGGCACAGAGCTGTAGTCTCAGCTACCCTGGAGGCTGAGGCACAAGAATCGCTTGAGCCTGGGAGGTGAAGTTTGCAGTGAACCCTGATCTTGCCACTGCACTCCAGCCTGGGCGAAGTTTGAGGACAAAAAAAAAAAAAAATCTGCTTTAGGTCTTTTCTGTGACCCTTGTAGCATTTGACCCCAAAGGGGACAATCCCTTGTAGAGTAAAATCCCTAGGGAGTGGAGGGGAACAGCATGCACAGATGGCGGCTGGACCTGGCTCCCATTCCCAATTCTACCACACCTTGACTGGGGAAGTCAGGCTGATGGAATTTCTGCCCCTTCTCCAGATGCAAAGTAGATATTCACTCATTTTCATCTGCTCAAGGACCAGCAGAGGCCCAGTGCATGCTCAGAAGAATAAGACGCAATCTCAGTACTTAAAGAACTACAGTCTAGCTGGAGAGGTCAGATGGGTAAGTAACTAATAAAAATACTCTTTGACTCCTGTTAGTTCAATATAAGGTGTCCCTGGGTTCCTATGTCTCCGGTAGATGGGACTGCACTCACCGTGCTGTATTGTGAGTGTATGCATTTATCTCCCTATCTAGAATGTGAGCTCTCCAAGGGCGAGCTGTATCTCATTCATTTCTTGGTCTCTAGCTCCTAGCTGACTGTCTAGCACATAGGGGCTGTTCCATAGATATTTGAGTTTGTTCTATGAGAGATCTGATTGATAAATGAGTGAATGTACCCAGGGTCACAGGAGCAGAGAGAAGAGGTATTTAGAGCAGAAGTAGGTGACTTTGGAGCACATTTTTGAAGAAAGACCATGAGCTTGATGAGCAGGCAAGAGACAAAGGGCATTCCTACAAGGGAAAATGGCGAAGGCAAAGACAGAGATGTGAAGCTGCATGCGGGGTTAGAGAAACCTTGCCTGGTAAGGAAGGGCTTCAGAAGCGTGTGGGGCAGAGAAGAGAGGCATCCCTACCTCATAGCTCATGAACAGACTGCTATGTGCTCTGCAGATCACCAGAGGCCAGCATTTCATCTGAGGCTTGTTCCTGCTTCCTACTCCCCTCTCCCTGAACCCCCAAACCTGGCTTCTAATGGCCCCTTGCTCAGGGTATGCAAACCTTTTGATATTGGCTGAAGGCAGTGCTTCTCAAGCTTTAATATGCTCAAGAATCACCTGGAGATCTTGTTAAAAATGCAGATTCGGGCCAGGCATAGTGGCTCACACCTGTAATCCCAGCACTTTGGGAGGCCGAGGCGGGTGGATCACAAGGTCAGGAGATCGAGACCATCCTGGTAACATGGTGAAACCCCGTCTCTACTAAAAATACAAAAAAATTAGCCGGGTGTGGTGGCGGGCGCCTGTAGTCCCAGCTACCCGGGAGGCTGAGGCAAGAGAATGGCATGAACCCAGAAGCCGGAGCTTGCAGTGAGCCAAGATTGCGCCACTGCACTCCAGCCTGGGCGACAGAGTGAGACTCCGTCTCAAACAAAAACCAAAAAAAAAAAAAAAAAAAAAAAATGCAGATTTGGATTCCTTGGGACTGGGGTGGGGCCTGTAGCACTGCCTTTCTCACAGACTCCCAGGTGACACCCATGATGCTGGCCTGGGGACCACACTTTGAAAAGTGAGGCCGTAAGGTAAATAACTAGGGAGGCTCTCTATAGCCTCAACGAGGCATTCCAAAGGTAAAAGGAAACCACCTTCCTTTGAATTATCTGTAACACTGCTTCTCCCAGCAGGGTAGGTAATTGAGAGCTGTCTAATAAAACCTTCACTGATAAATAACCCTGGGCACAAATGCCAAAACCACAGGGCTTCACTCCTAAAAAAGCACATCTTTGACACTGGTGTCTTCATTCGGCAAAACACCTCTTAGAGCTGCTGCTTCCCAGACTTTCACTGGCTCCTGGGGAAGGCTTACTCTTTCGGAGCAGATGGGTGTCTGGAGGCCCAAGTGGGTTGTGGGGAAGTTCCCGGGTAGCTCTCCCCCTCTCTCGCCTTGGCTCTGCCTGCTACTGCCCCTCACCCTTGATCTAGCTCCTCCTGACCCTTGGTCCTGGGGGGCTGAGTTGGATGAAGACTGTTCTAAGTCTGGATACGTAGTTTCTCTTTGCTGAATTCTGGATAGAAACAGATCTTCTGGATCCACTTCTTGCCTCAGATGCCCCCAAAATAGGAACTTCTGGACCTAATGTGAGACCAAGTGAGACAGGCAAGCAGCTTCCTTCAGTTTCTGGGCCTCACGGGCACCCTCTGCTGCATTAAGAAAAAAAGAGGAGGCCGGCTACGTCAAACCAAAAATCTCTGGCAACGGGGCAGAGCTGACATGTGTCTGCGGCAGCATGGGTGGCTGTGCTGCAGAGTGGGACTTGGCAGTGCACGCCTAAGCGGGAGCTGAGGCCCGGCTTGTGCCAGTCCACCCCTCTGGGCACAGCTGTGAGCTGCTGACAGCGGGGTAGACCTCAGGGCCAGAGGGCACTGGGGATGGGGCCAGGCATGGCCACTGAAGGAGACTTTTCTTCCCAGGCTGCCCCACCTCTCCTTCCCTGCAATTCTGCCCTGTGGGCCCTGTGTTTTGTGAATGGGCCAGCCAGAGCCAGACCCTAGGGATGGGACAGAGGCACTTGGGGACAGAATCTGTGTGTGATCTGGGCAGGGACAACCACAAAGGGCTCTTAGACTACCCACCCTTCTGCCTTCTGGCAACTCTGCCTCAAATCCCTGGCCCCCTTGCTCCTCCCCAGCCCAGAACAGCTTGAGAGGCCTTGGAAGGATTTCATTTCCTCCACAGTGTCTACTTTCCTCCCTTAGCTCTCCAGATTCATTAATTAATTCAGGTGTGCCCCTGTACAGTCATTCACCACCTGCTGACGAAGTTTCTGCCCTGAGTCAGGCACTGTGCTGGATTCTCACTGTTTCTCCATAGCCTGCCTCTTAGCCCTTGCTTTTATGTCACCTGCAGGGGCTAATTGCTTCATGTGTCTTGTTGGTCTTCTCTTTCCTGTGCCTTTCTAGACAACCTGGAGGTAGCTCCATTTATCCTTCCCTTGGTGCTAAGCAATGTGGAATGCTGGAGACACCCAGAGTTTCACGAAGACCTTGGTTTGAATCCTGACTCTGCCCTTAAACTCTCATATGTAAACTTGGGTGGGTTGAGCCCCATGAACCTCTGTTTCCTCATTTGCCACTAGAAAAAGAATAGGCCGGGCGCAGTGGCTTATGCCTGTAATCCTAGCACTTTCAGAGGCCAAGGTGGGCAGAGCAACTGAGGTCAGGAGTTCGAGACCAGCCTGGCCAACATGGTGAAACACCGTCTCTACTAAAAATACAAAAATTAGCCAGGCATGATGATGAGTGCCTGTAATCCCAGCTACTTAGGAGGCTGAGAAGGGAAAATTGCTTGAACCTGGGAGACGCTGGTTGCAGTGAGCCGAGATCACACCACTGCACCTCAGCCTAAGCAGCTGAGTGAGACTCCGTCTTAAAAAAAAAAAAAAGAATTAAGGCCAGGTGCAGCGACTCACGCCTATAATCCCAGCACTTTGGGAGGCCAAGGCGGGAAGATCACTTGAATCCAGGAGTTCGAGACCAGCTTGGCCAACATAGTGAAACCCCGTCTGCACTAAAAATACAAAAATTAGCTGGGCGTGGTGGCAGGAGCCTGTAATCCCAGCTACTTAGGAGGCTGAGGCAGGAGAATCACGTGAACTTGGGAGGTGGAGGTTGCAGTGAGCCAAGATCATGCCACCGCACTCCAGCCTGGGCCACAGAGTAAGCCTCTGTCTGAACAACGACAACAAAAGAATAAAAAGAAAAAGAAAAAGAAAAAAGAAATTATGGTGGCGGGAACCTGTAAACCCAGCTACTCAGGAGGCTGAGGCAGGAGACTCACTTGAACCCGGGAAGTGGAGGTTGCAGTGAGCCAAGATCATGCCACTGCACTTCAGCCTGGGCCACAGAGTGAGACTCCATCTCAAAAAAAAAAAAAAAAAATAATAATAATAATAAAATAAATAAATTTAAAAAAAAAAGAAAAAGGAAAAAGAAATCACCTATCCCAGGGTTAAGATTAAACTGACAGGGTGGGGCATGGTGGCTCACACCTGTAATCCCAGCACTTTGGGAGGCCAAGGTCGGTGGATCACGAGGTCAGGAGTTCAAGACTAGCCTGGACAAGATGGTGAAACTCTGTCTGTACTAAAAATACAAAAATTAGCCAAGCATGGTGGCAGGCACCTGTAATCCCAGCTACTTGGGAGGCTGAGGCAGGAGAATTGCTTGAACCTGGGAGGTGGAGGTTGCAGTGAGCCAAGATCGCGCCACTGCACTCCAGCCTGGGCAACAGAGCGGGACTCCATCTCACAAAAAAAAAAAAAAAAAGAAAAGATTAAACTGAGATACCACAGGCTGGGCATGGTGGCTCACACTTGTACTCCCAGCACTTTGGGAGGCTGATGCAGCTGGAACACTTGAGGTCAGGAGTTCGAGACCAGCCTGGCCAACATGGTGAAACCCTGCCTCTACTAAAAATACAAAAAAATTGGCTGGGGGTGGTGGCACGTGCATGTAGTTCCAGCTACTCTGGAGGCTGAGACACAGGAATTGCTTGAACCCAGAAGGCAGAGGTTGCAGTGAGCTGAGATTGCACCACTGCACTCCAGCCTGGGTGACAGAGCGAGACCCTGTCTAAAAAAAAATAATAAAATAAAAAAATAAAAAATTGAGATATCACATGTAAAGTGCTTGGCACAGAGTTTATGCTCAAAAATATTAGTTGCTCCCTGTTTGGTACACAAAGGGCCCATCACAAATGCAGGTGACTGCTGCATGCGAATCTCTGCCCTACTTAACCATCTCCCCAGGAGTATGGGGGTCACCTCTGCTTAGGAACACCTTGGACTCCACCCACCAAGTTCTCCTACTTATGACGTTAGCTTATTTTTTCTTCCTTCTTCAAAAGAAAAGTTTTAAACATACACAAAAGAAGAGAGAACTATATGACAAACCCTTTACACCCATCACCAGCTAGTTTCAATTATCAAGCAAAACATCTAGTCTCGTGTCACCTATTCTCCCATCTCTTTTTTTCTTTGAATATATATATATATTTTTGAGATGGAGTCTCACTCTGTGGCCCAGGCTGGGATGTAGCGGAGTGATCTCGACTCACTGCAACCTCCGCCTCCCAGGTTCAAGCAATTCTCCTGCCTCAGTCCCCCCAAGTAGCTGGGATTACAGGCACACGCCACCACACCCGGCTAACTTTTGTATTTTTAGTATAGACAGGGTTTCACCATGTTAGGGAGGCTGGTCTCGAACTCCTGACCTCAGGTGATCCGCCTGCCTCGGTCTCCCAAAGTGCTGGGATTACAGGCATGAGCCACTGCGCCTGGCTTCTTTGAATATCTTAAAGCAAATCCAGTCATCATATTATTTCACCCATAAACACATCAATGTGTGTCTTTTTTTTTTTTTTTGAGACAGAGTCTCGCTCTGTTGCCCAGGCTGGAGTGCAGTGACATGATCTTGGCTCACTGCAACCTCTGCCTCCCCGGGGTCAAGCAATTCTTCTACCTCAGCCTCCCACGTAGCTGAGATTACAGGCACGCGCCACCGTGCCTGGCTAATTTTTGTATTTTTAATAGAGACGCGGTTTTACCATGCTGGCCAGGCTGGTCTCGAACTCCTGACCTCGTGATCTGCCCGCCTCGGCCTCCCAAAGTGCTGGGATTACAGGTGTGAGCCACCCCGCCCGGCCACCCATGTGTGTCTTTAACAGATAGAGATGTTAAAGGACAACCACATTTTATCAGACCCAACAAAATTAAGAATGATTCATTAATGCAATCTACTATGTAGTTCATATTTAACTTTTCCCATTTGTCTCAAAAACTTTTCTTTCCTGTTGATTTGTTTGAATCAGGTTTATCCAAAGGCCTGTGTTACATTCAATTGTAAGATCTCTTGGGTATTTTTCTATCAGCCTGCTTCAACATGTTCTGTTTTCAGAGGAAACGCTAGAATGAGGAAATCGTTACCCCTTGAAAGTCTCTCCAACTCACTTTCCTGAACCCTTTTGAACAACACAAAAACAAGCATCTCCTTTTTTTTTTAGGGTTTTTTTTTTTTTCCTTTGGAGGCAGGGCCCAGGCTGGAGTGCGGTGCAGTAGCTGGGACTACAGGCGTGCGACATTATGCCTGGCTAAATTTTGTATTTTTAGTAGAGATGGGTTTTGCCATGTTGCCCAGGCTGGTCTTGAACTCCTGGACTCAAGCGATCCATCCAGCCTCCCAAAGTGCTGGGATTACAGGTGTGAGCCACTGAGCCAGCCTGGGGGTGTTTTTAAATGATAAAAGGTGTTTCCCTTTCCAGAATCTTTAAAATAAGTGGATTCCTCTAATAGCTTTCAAAATCCAACAGTCATCCCAGTGAAGTCAAAAAGCAGGGTTTGTATTATTTCTTGTTTTAGAGGGTAAAAATTTCTGGGATTTTGTTCTTTTCAAAATGACTTTTTTATGCCCTCCCACCTGCTTTTTGAAATCCACCAACCACAATATTTACCCCATCCCCCTTTTCTCTCTCCCCCCCATCTCTCCCTCTCTCCTTTACACACTCCCTCTCTCTCTCTTTTTAGCAGCAACAGACAAGCCGGCCATATTAGAGAGATGGAAATAAAGCTTCCTTAATGTTGTATATGTCTTTGAAGTACATCCGTGCATTTTTTTTTAGCATCCAACCATTCCTCCCTTGTAGTCCTCGCCCCCTCAAATCACCCTCTCCCGTAGCCCACCCGACTAACATCTCAGTCTCTGAAAATGCACAGAGATGCCTGGCTACCTCGCCCTGCCTTCAGCCTCACGGGGCTCAGTCTCTTTTTCTCTTTGGGTAAGTTAGACTCACATCTGCATGCTCCTGAGGGTTCAGAAGTGTAGACGCAATGTGAAGAGGATGGGGGCAGGGGATAGGAAAGAAGACATTGCTAGCGCTTTCCCTCTGTGTCCTTGGGAGGGGAGGTGCTGGGGACTGGAAGGGACATTGCTGGGGAGTGCAGAACCCTGGGACTACTTAGTCACAGAAATGTTGGGTCAGGGGATCTGAGTGTTGCTGGGGGCTGACAATTGTCAAGGGAGGTGAATCTTCTCTGGATTTCCCCTAAGTGGACCTACGTGGGGGTGGGGCAGAGAGTGGATTGACCTGCAGTCTCTTCAGGGATTATTTTTTGGAGTTGCCGCAAATGTGGGGTCCTGGGACTTAATGCTCCCTTAAGGGGCTTCTTTTCGGAAGCTTGATCCTGGTGGATTTAGGGTATTAGGAGAGTGTGCAGGGGAGCTGGTGGCAGAAAGTTGAGTCTGGGTCTGGCTTCCTGGCACTTGGTCTCACTGATCTGTTGGAATGTGTGTGGGAGTAGGTGGGAAGCGGGCTTGGGGAATGATGTCTGGGTTGGGAGGAGACCTGCTGAGGCACGCACTTTTGGAGAAGGCACCTTTGGCTTGGGCCGGATGGAATGGAGGAAGGGCCAGGTGTAGAGATTCAGGAAAAAAATGGAACCCACAGGCTGAGCGAGGTTGCAGCCCTTTAAATCCAGCCTCAGAACTGCCCAGCCCAGTCTTGCAGACTGTCCTGTCAAGTGGCCCCAAATATTAATTTTGTATTTGACCACTCAGACACTTCCTGGTGGGGAAGTGGGCTAGAAAGTTATTTGCAAGCCTGCTTTGTAGAGTTTCATTCTTGCTCCTAAACTTACTTATTGCTGGAGCAGCAACTGAGAGTCAAGTCCAAGGACTGTTGATGGAACTATTCCCACCACAAAGGCTCTCTCTCTTTCTGTGGTGTGATGTGCTGGGTTTGGAGTAGGAGTGCTAAACACAGACAGTGCAGAGGCCCTGCCAGCCTGCTTTGCTGAGTTACTTGGCATATTAACATCAGAGCAGGAATGCTATGGAATCTCTGGCAGGACCTGGGTTTCAAGCCACCTTTGTCATTTACGTAATGATCACAGGCAAGTTACTCAACCCCTCTGAGCTTCAGTTCCCTCCCGGGTAAACTAAAGAATGCCTATTGCCTGAGGTGTTTGTGATTTGGTGCATGGCAGGAACTCAACGATGGCTAACATAAGAATGCTTTTCGTGAGCCCAGGCACTGTGTATCTTGTTTAGCCCTCACAGCAATCGGAGGTAGATTCTATTATACTCAGGTTACAGGGAGGAAACAGATGACTATGGTAACGGGAGCTGAGATTTGAACTCCCTGTGTCTGACTTCAGCACATTCTCTTAAACGTTGGATTCCACTGCCCCCAATGTTCAAGAAATGGCACTGCTATATTAACAGTACCTAATTGATCAGAGTCTCAGGACAGGCTGAAAGAAGGGGAGTTGGGTGAGTGGCCTGTTGTAAGGAGGCCCAGCTGGAGGACAGGACCCTTTCCTCAGGAGTTAGGAAGCACTTCGTGCAGAGGAGAGGCCGCCTGGTGAGAGCCATGGCTAAGTAAAGATAGAAAGGGGGCTCAGTGACCGGGACCCAGAGCTCTGGGCTAGGGCGAGGAAGAGGGAGTCTGGGAGGTCTGAGTGTTGGGGGTGGGGAGATGGTAGTGGGAGGAAGCTAAAGCTTCTGCAAAGCTGAGTGGGAGAGGATGCAGGAATGGGGACCTTGAACTTGAACTTGATTGGTGCTGTAATGAGGCATGTCCCTGGCACTCCAATGCTGAGGGCCAAGTTGACAATGGAACTTTGGTGGTGTTGCAGTAGCATCGATCCCCAGGATGGAGGATGCCACAAGTGACGAGGGAGGGGACTCTGTTGGGGCTGGGCTTGTGGGGATGACTATGGAGGTGGCAAAGAGAAAGGGCAGGTGGGCAACCAGCTCTACCCACGGCAGAAGCACGTGAGGCTAGTTTTAGCCAGAAACAATTCAAATGACTGGGCTTCCCTGAAGTTTTTCTTGAGACCGTTGACTCCACAGTCACTGGCCTGCTTACCAATGTATGGATTATGTTAGCGGAGGCATAGAAAGTGGAGTCTGGGCTGAGCACGGTGGCTCACACCTGTATCCCAGTGCTTTGGGAGGCCGAGGTGGGAGGATCGCTTGAGGCCAGGAATTGGAGACCAGCCTGGACAACATAGCAAGACCCTGTCTCTACAAAAAAAAAAAAAAAAAAAAGAAAAGAAAAGAAAAGAAAAATAAGCCAGGCATGGTGGCATGTACCTGTAGTCCTAACTGTTCCAGGAGGCTGAAGTAGGAGTATCAAGAGTTCCAGGCTGCAGTGAGCCGTGATCATGCCACTGCACTCCAGCATGGGCAACAGAGCCAAACCCTGTCTCTTAAAAAAAGAAAGAAAGAAAGAAAGAAAGTGAAGTCTAGTCCTCACTCTAGCCCACTGCACATATCTGCTGCTTGTGGTGGCGGGGGCCCAGACATGGAGAGAAAGCTGTCTCTTCTTCCTTTAGTAGACTTTATTGAGTCCCCACTCTGCCACACACTGTCCTGGGTGCCAGGGATACCAAGATGAATAGGAGTCAGTTCCCCGGAGCCTCTTGAGGGAAACAGGCCCATGAACAAATAATAACAAGACAACATTGTATGTATGGCAACAATAATGGCAATAATGCTCATCGTAGTCGCAGCTGACTTTTGTCCAGGCCATGTGCTAGGCACTGTGCTGAGCTTCATACAGGTAGTAAGTCATTTAATCCTTCGACAGCCCTATGAAGTTGGGCTTATTGTCCCCTATATTACAGATGAGGAAACTGAGGCACTGGGAGGTTAACTATCCTGCCATTCTGCCCTCAAGTCATGTGGAAGAGATAGGAACAGGGCTGGGGTGAGGACAAGGACACTGGGGAAACAGTCACTGAGGCTAATGCCCTGTAAGCTGGGACCTGAAGGATAAGTAGGAGGGGCCCAGGGGCAGGAGGGCAAATGAGCTTCTCAACCTGAAGCAAAAATACGTGCAAAGGCATGGAGAAGGAAAGGAAGGTGGTGTTTTCAGAAAAAATCAGAACTGGGGTCACTGGAGTGAAGGAGACCTGGGGGGATGGGGGCTGGCAGGGGATGAGGCTAGGGTATAGGTTGGTCCCAGATGGCAAAGGGCTTGGAAGCTGTGCCCAGGAGCCTGGACTTGATCCTGAAAGCAGTGGGTAGCTGTTGGAGGTTTGGAGGTGAGGAGTGATGAGGGTGGGTTGCTCCTGGCTGCACGGGGATGGACTGGAGTGGCTGGGGTTGGGGAGGCCCTTGAGCAGGAAGGGTCTGGATGGTAAGGCAGTGCAGGTGCGGAGATACGGGCTGGATGCCACACTCACCTGGGAGGCAGGGGCTGCCCCGGGAGACAGTTCATTTGTTTAGACAGTTAAAAAAAAAACAAAAACCAAGAAGAAAATAATTACCTCACAGGTTGCTGTAGGGTGGAAAGAGGAGTGAAGAGATTAACTTCCAGTCTCTGCAAGAGACAGCATTTGGCAGATGAGCAAATTTTTATAGTCTCTGCAAGATGGGCTAGTTAGAACAGTGGATGACACGAGGCCTGAGGGCCCAGATGTGCCTTGGAGACAGCGGGTGGCCCGCCACTGCTGAGGTTTTGGATCTAAGATCAGAAGCCACATCCCGTTGATGATTTTTTCCCTTCTGTGAGTTGAAAATCAGGAGACACAGGCCCCAGACCTGGTCTCAAATGGGACAACCAGGAAGATTGTGGGCCCCCCTTGCATGGAGGTTCCTTTAAATGGGACCATTCCCTGCTGGCGGGCCTGCCTGGAGTTGGACCTGCCATATAGTCGGCAAGAGATCGGATGCCTTGGAATGGGGCTCACTTCCCCACTCAGCTTCAATGCCTCAACCCAGTCTGGAGCTAGCTTCGCCTCTTACTAGCCGTGAACTTGGGCTCGTCTCTTAACTTCTTTGTGCTCCATCTTCCTCATCCGGAATGTGGGAGCGATAACAGGTTTTGTTAGTATTAAATGAGGTGATGTATGTAGAGTACGTAGACAGTGCCTGGCTCGTTGTAAGCATTTTGTAAGGGTTTGTGGCTGTGATGAAGTCCTTTCTGTGGCCTTGGCCATGCATTCGGGTGCTTTCCCGAAGCGGGAGAGTTAATCAAGAGACCCGAGTTTTGCTCACAGCTCTGACCTTGTTGAGCCATGGTCCCCTCGTCTTTAATGAGGGCCCGGACTGGCGGGAGGTCTGAGGCCAGCACCCTAGAGCTGCTGGGATTTTGGTGAGGCCACAGGCTCACGTGGAGATCTTGGATTAGGGGCTAGGAACCATGATTCTGGCCTCAGCTTGTCCCTATTCTCTGTGTGTGGCTCTCATGGCCTTTCCTCACCGGTAAAACAATGGGGCTAGATCTACGGTTTCTGATCTCAGCTGCAGCCTGTGGCTCCGGATCCCATGCTCGCTCCGCAGGATGGAACTTGACGTTTGACTCTGTGACCACTAGAGGGCACGCGTGTTCCGCCCGGTACCTTCTGCAGTGCCCCGCTGCAGGGTGGGGTGGGGGAGCCCGCATTGCACCTCTCCGGCTGCCCCCGTCCTGCCAGCCAGAAAAGGCGCCCCCGCACTCCTCTCTACCCTGCCCTCCCCCACGGCAGGGTGCTAGCTCCTTCGAGATGGTGGGGTTCAAGTTCTAATCTGGAGCACTGCCTTGGGCTTGGTGGGGGGCAGAGGCCCGCGCAGGGTCCGCCGGGCTTCGCAGAACGCAGACTTTTTGGTCTGGGGAGCCCCTGGGAAGATGATCGACCTTCCAAGGGAAGAGCTAGAGGGGTAGGACATTCCTGGGATGGGAGGTAAGCTCAGGACAAGCACTGTCAATGCCTTCCCTCAGAGCTCTGGGCCTCTGCAGATGAAGATGCTGTTGGCATTTTCTGCACACCTCCTCCTTGGCTGGTGCGCTGCCAGATGCTTTCAGAAGGGCGATGAAAGTACAGGAGATGGAATTGGGCTTTGTTCTTCCTGGCAGGGGCCCACTCAGCCTCCCCAGTCCTTATTCCTCTAATGAGCACTTAAGCTCACACCTGGAATCCTCGGCCCTGGACTCCTCCTCTAGAAAACGCAGATGGTGACACCTGTCTCCCAGCTTGGAGAACAGATGAGGTCCCCATGCCTACCCCTCCATCCAGGGCTGCTGCCAGTTCAGAGAATCTCTGGTTCTTAAGTCCTGCCATTTGCCCTGGTCACTCGGGCCAGGGGCGGGGCTGGCAGAAGGGTGCTCCAGGCAGATGTTGATTTCCCTGCAGGCTGCAGGGCGGCTGCCTCTACGGCTTTGTGCAGAAAAAAAAAAAAGTTTGAAAAATAGGAGCCCTGCAGGCCTGGGCTGTTCGCCAATTCCTACGGACTAGCTGGAGGGGGGCAGTCTCCAAGGTGCCCTCAGACCAGGCCAGAGGCTCCCCTAGAAGCCCTTCCTGTTTGCAAGGCAGAACTTGGGGAGAATTGAGGATAATAGCAGCTACTATTTGCTGAATACTTACTGCTTCTTTTCATTATTGAAACAACCCTGGGAGATCGGTGTCACCAACTCCATTTTACAAAGGAGTAGCCCCCACTCTTCCAGCTTCTGATGCTGGAGCTGGGATTGAACCCAAGTCTAGTCGCATCCCCTTGTCTACGCGATTCCCACATCAGCCTCTATCGGGCTCACCTGGACAGCCTCCCAGCAGCCCCCACACTCCCCAACCCTGCAGGGACCTCCTATCACACTCCAAAGAGGAAACTCCTAATTCCATATCCTAGCCCACAAAGCCTTTGTGAGCTGGTCCCTGCCTAACTCTTGGACCTCAGGTCTCACCATGCACCCCCTCGGTCATTCTGCTCCCTCTGCCTCAGGTACATGAAACTCCTTCCAGCCACTGGGACTTGGCCCCTGGGAGTACACTTGCCTGGGAACTCGACTCGCTCAAAACTTCAATGGGCTCACTCTCTCACTTCAGGTGGGCGCTGCCCGTGTGTCCCCCTCAGAGCAGTCTTCCCTGCCCACCCGACATCAGACAATGCCCCTCTACCTTGCCGAGTGTCTCTACCTACAACTCCATGATTTTTTTCCTTGTTGATGTCTATCCTTCTCCCCAGAATATAAGCTTCATGATGCAGTGACTCTGCCTGTCCTGTTCACAGCAATAACCCCCAGGGCCTAGACTAAGTGCTTGGCGCACAGTAGGTGATTTATAAATATTTGGTAAATGAGTGAATGAATGATGCCGAACACTGCTGTTTATCCTCCATAAAGAAAAGGAATCTTCTGAGATAAGGTTCTTGAGGATACGGGCAGAGCATCTCGGAATGAAGGCCAGGGCTCAGGTGAGTCCAGTGAGGTGCCTAGGGCGTGACATTTAAGGAGGTATTTCCATGACCAGACAGTGGATGCCCCTTAAGTGTCTTGCCCCAGGCCCCTCGCTCGCCTCCCTGTAGGCTCTGTCCTGCTTAGAATGTCGGAGTGGGACAGGCCTTTCTCAGCCCCAGCACCAAAGTCTCCTGGCCTCAGTCTGGTGTTCCTAATAGGACTCTGCAGAACCAGCAGCTCCCACCCTGCCTGCCTGTAGCAGCTCCTTGCTGTGGTGTCTCCAGGTTGACATCTTCAAGAGGGACTCCTGTCCCTGCAGACCCATCAGCTGGTCCTTGGAATGGTGCCTCACCTTCTGGGGCACCTCTTCCCTCCCACAGCTTGTCTGCCCTCTTTCTTGTCTGTCGCAAGCCTGAGGAAGTTAGGGGGCTGGGCTGGGCTGGGACACAGCTTTGCTCTGTCCCTGGGGTATGGAGAGTGAGGCCTTCCAAATCTCCAGCTGTTCTCAGTCTGCTGTCCTGAGAACGGAACGGCAGGGGAGCCCTGCAGTTTCAGCAAAGATGGTTAGAAGTGGTGAGGATAAGGGGGAAACTGAGGCAAGCATAGTGAAGCCCCTTGTCTGTGGTCTTCTGCTAGCATGTGGCAGAACTGGGGCAAGTGTGGTGGGGGCAGGGGTGCCTAACAGTGGTTCTAGAAAAGGCTTGGGGCCATTTGGCTGCCCCTGGCTTGACAGATATAGATGATGTGATGATTTGGTTTATCTCCTCCCCTACCTGCTCTGTGGCCCCGCTTTGCCCCAAAGACCACATCTGGTGCCCCATATGTGCCTGCCCACTCCAGGAGTATGGACTGGGGAGGCTGAGTGGGCCCCTGCCAGGAAGAACGAAGTCCAATTCCATGCGGCTTGCACCTGTACTCCCAGCTACTTGGGAGGCTGAGGTGAGAGGATCACCTGAGCCCAGCAGGTCTAGGCTGCAGTGAGTCATGATTGTGCCACTGCACTCCAGCTTGGGCAACAGAGACCCTGTTGCAAATAACAGTAACTCCCACCTCCTGATTAACTGGAGCTGTCAGGGACCCAGTCCCCTCCCTGTGGCTCTGCTCTGCCTCATCCCCCAACACTCCCAGGCACAGAGGGCTTGTCCCTCCCCAGCCCTTTCAGCCAGACTCCTCACCAGCTTGTGGCTTCATCTGCAGTGCCACCAGGACAGAGCATGGAGGTCACAGTACCTGCCACCCTCAACGTCCTCAATGGCTCTGACGCCCGCCTGCCCTGCACCTTCAACTCCTGCTACACAGTGAACCACAAACAGTTCTCCCTGAACTGGACTTACCAGGAGTGCAACAACTGCTCTGAGGAGATGGTGAGTCCTGGGCTGAAGGCAGGGGTAGGGGAGGAGGTAGGAGCCCCGTGGCATGAAGCCCCTGGTCCCACCACTGGGCCCGGCACTGCGCTAGGGCCCCAGAGGACCCTGGGTGGGCTGCGTGCTCTGGAGGCTTTGAAACAAGGTGTGCTGCGCACCCAGGTGCCTCACAGAGGTAACTGCCTCTCTTCCCCAGGAAAAGGGTGGATGGGAAGAGGGGGCATCCTCACTGTCCTTGTAGTTCCTTGCTCATCCAGCCACCCATCCTGTCCCTTGCTCCAACCCCAGTTCCTCCAGTTCCGCATGAAGATCATTAACCTGAAGCTGGAGCGGTTTCAAGACCGCGTGGAGTTCTCAGGGAACCCCAGCAAGTATGATGTGTCGGTGATGCTGAGAAATGTGCAGCCGGAGGATGAGGGGATTTACAACTGCTACATCATGAACCCCCCTGACCGCCACCGTGGCCACGGCAAGATCCATCTGCAGGTCCTCATGGAAGGTGAAGGCTGGGGTGCCAGCTGTGGGGCCCTGACCTTTCCCACCCACCTACTCTCTGCAGCATTTGCTCAGGGCACTTTGGGGAGACCAGGCCCTCCTGAGGGTGGGAGCAACCATTTGTGCTGCATAGAAGGAATCCATTTTCTTCCCTCTAGTCCTCAAGAACCTGGGAATATGTCCCAGAGAGTCCTGGTAATGATACAGACTATAAATCCCAGTCTTAATAATGGGGCTTGGTGTGATGGCTCACACCTGTAATCACAGCGCTTTGGGAGGCTGAGGCAGGCAGATAGCTTGAGCTCAGGAGCTCGAGACCAGCCTGGGCAACATGGCAAAACTCCATCTCTACAGAAAATGCAAAAATTAGCTGGGCATGGTGGCTTGCACCTATACTCCCAGCTACTTGGGAGGCTGAGGTGAGAGGATCATCTGAGCCCAGCAGGTAGAGGCTGCAGTGAATCATGATTGTGCCACTGCACTCCAGCTTGGGCAACAGAGCAAGACCCTGTTTCAAATGACAACAACAGCAATAATAATGATGGTGATGATGGCAGCTTTCATTTATTGGGCACCTCTATGTCTCAGTCATAGGGCTAAGCTCTGTTTATGCATTATCTCATCCTCATGAAAACCTTTGAGGGAGGTACTATTATTAAGCCCATTTTACAAGTTAGAAAACTGAGGTTAGAGAGGATAAGTTACTTAAGGTTATGCAATTCGTAAGTTGTACAATTAGGACTCAAATTTGGGTCTGTTTGATCTTAAAGTTCATGCTCTTAAATACTTCATCACACTAGCTCCTCTGGGGGCTTTGGGTGTCCTGGGATTTGGAGGTGGGGGCGCTTCAGGGTCAGTCACTGGATTGCTTTTTGGCTTTGCTAAAGTCCTGTCTGTGGAGGAGAGTAAAGTCAGGATGGTTCCACGCATGCCACGGGTAGTGGGGTGGTGGGGGAGGCCCCTTTCCCAGCCCTGGTGCTCAGTGGCTCTGCTTCCTTTCCAGAGCCCCCTGAGCGGGACTCCACGGTGGCCGTGATTGTGGGTGCCTCCGTCGGGGGCTTCCTGGCTGTGGTCATCTTGGTGCTGATGGTGGTCAAGTGTGTGAGGAGAAAAAAAGAGCAGAAGCTGAGCACAGATGACCTGAAGACCGAGGAGGAGGGCAAGACGGACGGTGAAGGCAACCCGGATGATGGCGCCAAGTAGTGGGTGGCCGGCCCTGCAGCCTCCCGTGTCCCGTCTCCTCCCCTCTCCGCCCTGTACAGTGACCCTGCCTGCTCGCTCTTGGTGTGCTTCCCATGACCTAGGACCCCAGGGCCCACCTGGGGCCTCCTGAATCCCCGACTTCGTATCTCCCACCCTGCACCAAGAGTGACCCACTCTCTTCCATCTGAGAAACCTGCCATGCTCTGGGACGTGTGGGCCCTGGGGAGAGGAGAGAAAGGGCTCCCACCTGCCAGTCCCTGGGGGGAGGCAGGAGGCACATGTGAGGGTCCCCAGAGAGAAGGGAGTGGGTGGGCAGGGGTAGAGGAGGGGGCCGCTGTCCACCTGCCCAGTGCTTGGCCTGGCAGTGGCTTCAGAGAGGACCTGGCGGGGAGGGAGGGCTTTCCTGTGCTGACAGCGCTCCCTCAGGAGGGCCTTGGCCTGGCACGGCTGTGCTCCTCCCCTGCTCCCAGCCCAGAGCAGCCATCAGGCTGGAGGTGATGATGAGTTCCTGAAACTTGGAGGGGCATGTTAAAGGGATGACTGTGCATTCCAGGGCACTGACGGAAAGCCAGGGCTGCAGGCAGAGCTGGACATGTGCCCTGGCCCAGGAGGCCATGTTGGGCCCTCATTTCCATTGCTAGTGGCCTCCTTGGGGCTCCCGTTGGCTCCTAATCCCTTAGGACTGTGGATGAGGCCAGACTGGAAGAGCAGCTCCAGGTAGGGGGCCATGTTTCCCAGCGGGGACCCACCAACAGAGGCCAGTTTCAAAGTCAGCTGAGGGGCTGAGGGGTGGGGCTCCATGGTGAATGCAGGTTGCTGCAGGCTCTGCCTTCTCCATGGGGTAACCACCCTCGCCTGGGCAGGGGCAGCCAAGGCTGGGAAATGAGGAGGCCATGCACAGGGTGGGGCAGCTTTCTTTGGGGCTTCAGTGAGAACTCTCCCAGTTGCCCTTGGTGGGGTTTCCACCTGGCTTTTGGCTACAGAGAGGGAAGGGAAAGCCTGAGGCCAGCATGAGGGGAGGCCTTGGAACCTGAGCCGCCAATGCCAGCCCTGTCCCATCTGCGGCCACGCTACTTGCTCCTCTCCCAACAACTCCCTTCGTGGGGATAAAAGTGACAATTGTAGGCCAGGCACAGTGGCTCACGCCTGTAATCCCAGCACTTTGGGAGGCCAAGGCGGGTGGATTACCTCCATCTGTTTAGTAGAAATGGGCAAAACCCCATCTCTACTAAAAATACAAGAATTAGCTGGGTGTGGTGGCGTGTGCCTGTAATCCCAGCTATTTGGGAGGCTGAGGCAGGAGAATCGCTTGAGCCCGGGAAGCGGAGGTTGCAGTGAACTGAGATAGTGATAGTGCCACTGCAATTCAGCCTGGGTGACATAGAGAGACTCCATCTCTAAAAAAAAAAAAAAAAAAAGGCAATTGTGGGGAGCCAACCATCACTGCCATTACACTCACATTCAATGGAAATTGATTAGGCCTGAGAGAAGGAGCAAGAGGCAGAAACACTGACTCTGAGACCATGACCTTGGAAGATCCTCAGAGATCAACTAGCCAAGTCACTCACTTAAAATGGGGAAACTGAGGTTCCAACTGACAGAAACTGAGGGTCCTGCCCTCTTCTCTGGCTCCTCGGTCTCCAGTTTGAAGCAACAGAGCCATCATTTTCCCAGTGGGAGGGGCCTCTGTGGCCTGGTCCATGATGGGGCGAGTTGGAGGGGTGGGCTTCTCTAGCCCTGCCCCTCTCCCAGGAGCCCAGCCCCTCTGGCCAGGACTGAGGAGGAGTGGAGGGAAGCAGGGAGGGAGGGAGCAAGTGTGAAGGGCACAGCTGCTGGCAAATGCCCCATTCCCTGCCCCAGCACTTCCCAGCCTTTCCAGGAGCTCTGCCCCACCCCTGCTCAGGGAGTCAGGTGCCCAGGGTAGGGAATAAGTCTAGGAAAGGGGGTGGAGACAGGACCGTGACAGTCTCAGGGACCAATCCCTGCCTCTGCCCATCAGATTGCCAATTTGGGGAGACAGCAATATCATCTGGGAGATTCAGCTTAATTTGCTTCAATTCAGCAACCATTTATTGAGCATCTATTATGTGCCAGGCACTGTGCCAGGCACTGGGGATATACACAAAGCCATAAGCACTGGGGACTGCCAGGTTGGCACTGTAGGGACCAAGATTAACTTTTTGGTGCAACTAATTCCACCTCTGCAAGACACTGCTTCCAAGGCTACAGTTGGGGAAGATGAAGAGATTCTAGAATCTGTGCCCTGGGAAGGGAGAAACAGCAGGGAAGAGGGGCAATACAACAGGGTCAAGGGTGCAGAGGCCAGGCAGAGTGGGTGCAGAGTGGGGGATGGGCAACCAGCCTGGTAACACCTGGGTGAGGTGAGCGAGTCAAGCCCATCTGGAAATGCTAAACTCATCAGCTCAGTACCTAACTGCCAATCAACACACTGCCAATGCGGGTGGGCTAAGCCACCAGGATGCCTGCAGCAGATGGACGCTGCCCATCCTCGAGCCAGCCAGCTGGGGGCAGAGAGGTGGGTGGCGGGCACCTCATGCCAGCTGAGACCAAGAGTGGTTGTATACATTTCTGCAGCTTGCAGATTTCATTTTTTTGGTCACCCTTTAAGTGTCCTTCTCTCCCAGGATGAGTGAGGAGCTGTGCTGATGTTGGGAACTTAGCTTTTTCCAGGATCCATAACATTTAGGGGAATTATTTGCGGGCTTTCCTAGTGTATTCTAAGAAGTTCTAACTCTCCATCAAGAAGCCCAAGATTCCTGGAGTCTTTTTTTCCTCTGCCCTGATCAACTGGGGCCCAGGAAAAGCAATGTCTCTTCACGGGCCTCAGGGCCCCAGCAGATGGGGCTGGGTCAGGAACCATCTCTGTCCCAGGTGCTCAGCCCTCATATGCATTTTCTTCTGGAGCCTCTTAGAATCTCCTCCAGAGGACTCATAGAGCTGCCTCCCCCAGGATGGTGAAGTTGGGGCTTCTGTAAGTAGAGGTGGAAAACCAGAGAGATGTTTCCACAGCGGCCATTTCTCTACCCTGTTTCCTACCTTATGCTGACAAGTTCTTCCTCTTCCTACCGTGGGGTTCGAGCCCCACTTCTGGTTGCATGTTCCCACCACGACGCTCTGCTGGTTTTAGTCGGCTGACTTTCTCAACTGCCCCAGCCTCTCCTGCTCTCTCAGAACCTCCCTCTGCCCCCACCCCCCATCTGTCTCTTCCTCCTAACTAAGGGCCACTGCAAAGAGAGACGGGCTGGCTAACCCATGGGATTTAGCTTATAAGAACAAAGCACAATTATTCAGGACTGAACTGCTTTGAGGTGCCTTGGAACTGGCTTTGGAAATAGCTATCTGCCCCCTAGCTATGGACTCTTCACAGTTATTTCCAGTTTATAAAAAGGAAAAGCTGATCGGATCCATGTTTCTCTCTGCGAGTCTCCTTGGGGAGGTTGGGCTGGTAAATATTTGCAAGGTCAGGTTAAGCAGACAGACAATTGAAAATACTGGGCAGGTCCAAAAGGATAGTTCCAGGCCATAGGAATGGCTTGATGCAGTTAATGGGTGATGAAGCAAGAAATCTTCCTTCCTACTTATGTCTTAAAGATGGACAGCCTGTGTCTCTTGCTGTGCCTCTTGCTGGCGTCTTCCTTTATTGAAGCTTGCTGATGCACTGTACATAGTCTCTCTCTCTAGGTATAGATATATTATATATACAAATATCAAACATCTCACCACACCCACCCCAAAAGTTACAATGTGTGTGTGTGGGGAGGTGTAATAACTTCTCAGTGTTTTGAGTTGATTCACCAAAGGCAAATTTTGGAATGTTCTTGCGCTTTGTGCACTTGGAGGGGAAAACCCAACTACATATGCACTTTCTCGGTTGTGTGTGCTATAGAGAGGTTGGAAGGGGTGGTTGGAAGGGGAGAGAAACTGAGATGGCCCTCTGTGACTCGACTGCTGGGATGTATCTGCTTTTGGGAGCAGACTGAGTTTCTTTTGCAATTTGTCTTATTGTTTGGGTCTACTGGCGACAATAAACTATCTCCTCTGAAAATCCCTCGAGTGTGGCTTTATTCAGGGGTTCAGGGCAGGGTAGGCTGATGCTTCGCCAGGATCTTAACTGGAACCCTAGGTGCTCCTTTCCTGGTAATCCCATTGGCGCTGCCAGATCTCCAGCATCTGAGGGCCTCAATGCCCCTGCCTCACAAGGGGAAGGTTGTATACCCTACACTTGTGCCCCCAACAGATGTTTCATCCCTTTGCCTTCCCCAACCCCCTGGGGACTCCACTCACCCTGGAACAGAGTGGCTGAACACCTACTTCTTGGAGGGCTCTCGATTATTTTGGGGATGAAGACAACCCTGGAAGCTCCCAAGGCTGACTGTCATGCGGATGTTGCCTGTCCTTTGCATGGGCAGACAGGCCATCCTTCCTGCTCTGTTCCCCAAAGGTGTTGGATTAGACATTTCTTTTGCCTCCTCTGGACTCAGAAAGAATAGATGACAGCTGGTCAGAGTCTGCCCTCATGCAGTTCATGGAGAAGGGTGGCTGTGGGAAGGTTCAGGTGGCTCATGTCCCATCTACATACTGCTGGATCCTATTTATATGTGCCAAAGCAGCCCTAAGAAGTTTAGGACCAAAGGCAACCTCCTGGCTAGGGGCTCCACTGTCCCAGACCGGCCTTTTTTTCTCCCTTGCTCTTCATTCTTCCGTCTCTTTGCATCTCTCCCTCTCTCCCTTGCACCGCTGTCTCTCTCTCTCTCTCTCTGTCTCTCTCTGTCTCTCTCTCTCTTGCCTAGGAGGCTTACCAGGCTTACCTTCCTCTTCCTACTCTCGGGTTTGAGCCCCACTTCTGGCTGCATACTCCGGCCACCACACTCTGGTGGTTTCAGTCTGCTGACTTTCTCAACTGCTCCAGCCTCTCCTGCTCTCTCAGAACCTCACCCTGCCACCACCCCCATCTGTGTCTTCCTCCTAACTAAGGACCACTGCAAAGAGAGACGGGCTGGCTAACCCTTTTCAGCAAGAAAAACCTCAACTTGCTGAATGGCAAGGATGTACTTAGGTAGTTGGTTCCTACTTTTCTCTTGGTTTCTGTCTCATTCCTGTCTGCTCCCTGGTGACCCAGAGACCCTCTCCAGTGGTTAGTAGTTAGGAATACGCCAAGAGGACCTTGATATTTGTGGTTCTAATGGCTTAAAGGATGACAGCTGCCACTTGGGAGAGAAGTCAGACTGGAGGTGGCAGTGTTAAACAAAGGTGGCTGGTATTCAACAGAGGCAAAGTTCCCTTGGTTTAAAAGGATGTCTATCCCTGGAGCCTGAGTCCTTCCAAGAATGGGATGTTGGGGGAGATGCTTCTCTGCTTAACAGATAGGAACATTTGGGCGAGGGACACGGACTGAGCAGCAGAAGGCACCAGGGATTCTGGCTGGTTCCTTCCAGGATGGACACAGGCCCCTGATATTCAGCCAGGCCAGCAGCATCTTCCTCACTGGGCTTCTCCCCCAAACACTTGGTTTTGGGGACCAGGTGGCAAAGGGATTAAGGAACAGTTTGCCCCAACAGATTGAGAGTTCTTCCTATGGGCAAAGAAAAGGGAGCAAGGCCCTGGGGAAGAGGGCCTTGGTAGTCACGAACTGGGCCTGGCTTCTGGGAAGGCTGGATTTGGTTCAGGCATCTCCCCTAAATTTGGATTCTATGGCCCAGCCTGCCTGGGGTGGGGTGGATTAATTTCGATTGCAGAACAAGCTGCCTTGGTGGGGGAAGGGATAGTTCCCACCCTGGTGCTCAAAATTATTGGTCTCCTGTGCCCCTCAGTTGAGGTGGAGGTACCTGTACAAGAGCTTCCCAGTTCCCACTGGACACCCCATGCATGGGGTATTCCAGTGGGATAGCCATCGGCCTGCCCATGGATGGTTGCTAGGGAATAGGAATCTGGGCCAAAAGGATTAGGGGTGACGGAGTAGACCTTTACAACAGCAGAGATGGGAGGGCCCCCAGGAATACCTGTCAAGGCTCCTCGTTGTTCTAAAGGGGAAACTGAAGACCAGAACAGAGAAGTGACATGCTTAAGGCGACATGATGAGTCAAGTACAGACAGAGTCTGGCATCGGGCTCCAAGCCCGCTATTCTTCCTGCAGTCCACAGGTGCTGGGTTTAGTGCTTGACACAGCAGCATGCACCAGCCCAGACCCCTCCCCTTCCCTCCCCAGCTTGGCCTGAGTTGGTGCAGAAGAGGCACTCATGCTTCCTTAAGGGCCCAGTTTTCAAAGCTGAGGTTCAGAGAGGGAACGTGATTTGCCCAAAGTCATACAGTTGGCTAATGACAGAGGCTGGGATAGAACCCAAGTCTCTCTTCCCCCAGCAAAGGCCTTCCCTAGGCTGAGCTGATGTCCCTGGGCAAATAGGCTCATGTCCTTTGGCACTAGTTCCCAGAGTCCTGTTCCCACCCCCCATCAGCATGACGTGACTCATGTCAGTTTGCATATGGGCCCCTCTTAGGCTACTTATCTCCCTCCCATCTTGCAAGGGTGGAACGTAGTATCAAATCATCTTCAGGTGACAGCAGCCTGGGATAGTGTCTGATGGGGTGCAGGCTGGGCAACTGGACACAGAACTGGACACAGAACAACTGGCAGGTCCCTACTAGGTCTCCTGGCCTTCTTCATTGGTTCTTTGGGGGCTCAGAAGGTCCGCATGGGAAGGGCTCTGCAGGAACTCTTCTCAGAAAGTCCTGGTAGCACTGCTGCCCCCGACTCTTCCTACAGAATCACACCCCAAAACCCACCATGTTTTAGTCACTCCTGGTTGCCTGCTACCAAGCTGATGTCCAGAGTGCCAGCTACCCCTTAGGACAGGCTCCAGCAGCCCAGTGGATGAGGGCTCCGGAGGGCCTGGGGAAGGAAGCCCCGCTGAGAACCACATCCTGGCATCCTGACACGGCACATGGACGTCGTGGGGGGCGGTCAGTGGAGCCTAGCCTAGGAGAAAAGGGAGCAAGGCCCTGGGGAAGAGGAGATGGGAATAGATGAGTTGGGATGGGGGAGTCGGTGGCCTGGTATGGCAACTTTGTCTTTTCTCTGGCAATAATGACCTTCAGGTCTAGGAGGTGCTGGGGAAGGATGGGCAAGTGGGTGCCAGGTATTCAGCTTGGCTACTTTGGATCCCATGGGAGGGGCTTTCCCCTATGGCCCTGGCAAAGTCACCTCTATCCCAACCACAGTTGCCTCTGCTTCTCAAGTGGGACACATTCCCAGTAAACAGGTGGCAAAGGGACTAGGAACGGTTTGCCCCAACAGATTCAGAGTTCTTCCTGTGGGCAAATGGGCAGAAGAGGAGGGTGTGTTCAGCCAGGAGGGGAAGTTGACCGATAGAGTGGCTGTTGACCGATAGAGTGGCCCAGGCTGTAGCCTCAGGGACAGGGATTAGACTTGTCCCATTCTGTCCCAAGGCAAGACATTAGGACTGGCAGGGAGAGACAGATATTGATCCAGTGTAAATCAGAGCTGTGCAGAGGGTCGAGTTTTTGAGGTAATGAAATCCCCATCCCAGAAGGTATTTAAGCATAACTTAGGGGTGTTGTTGAGAAAGTTCCTATATCAGGGCATACTTTTAGATAGCCTTTAAGTCTACTGATAATGGCCCTCTGCAGTCTTCTTTTTAGGACTCAAATCATAGAAGTTGGATAAAAGTCTTGCTTGCCTGAAGGTAAGTATAACACATACACCGGCAAACATGCACATGTGTCTGGCCCTCTGCCTTCTTACTCAGTTGTGGTCTTCCCCAGGCCCCCTCTATACCCCTGTACCACTTTACCTGGTTCTTCTGTATCTGATCTATCAGTGGTGGGGATGTGGGGGGTGTGGGCGAACCTCTATGTACAGTGAGAAATACGCTGGGAGACAGTGGGAAATTTGAAGCGACCTTGGGGAGCTTCTTTCCAAAGATGAGGCCAAGTCTAGCTTGCCTTCCTAGGCCCACCAGCCAGGTCAGAAACTCCTGTGTTTCCAGTCAAGACTGTAGATGGAAGATGCAAGTCCTCCCTGCCTCCCTATCCCTGAGTGCTCCCAGCTTTGCCAAATCTGTCAACATCTCCCTCAACTCCCCCAATAGCTTGCTCATACCCGTGCAAGCTGTCCACTGGAGCTGAGCCTGCTGGAAGGGCTAAGGGGTGGATTTCATGGCCATCTTGAACTTGAAGGGCATTGAAGGAGGAAGGTATGGGACTCTTGGCTAGATCAACAAGAAGAGCCACTCTTTACTGAGTACCTACTCTGTGCCTGGTGCTGATCTAGGTATTCGATGTATATCAGCTTACTTCATCCTCAGGGCAAGGCCCTGTCCAAATGCATTCTTTTCTCATTTTTACACATGAGGAAACAAAGTTCTGCAGTATTATAAGTATGTGTACAAACAAGGTGGCACAGCTAGGAAACAGCAGAGCCAAATTCACCCTCAGGGCCTGGTGAACCAAAGCCATCACATGACACCAGGAGAAAGGACAGTGAACTGGGCTCTCGCAGAGCGAACACTTGTGGGTGGGGGAAGGGTGGCTTGGAGCCAACCCTAAAATGACCATGGACAACAACATAAGGGCAAAGGTGTGAGCAGAGGCCACGCTTTCCCGGTGGGCCCCTCCTGCCCACCCCTACATGGCCTGGCCCTTGGCCCCACAGCTCTGTGCAAACAGCTGCAGCATCTGCTGGCCACCTTCTCCTCCCCTGGCTTCTCGCTCCACTCCCTTCCTGCCAAAAGCCTGTGTATCCTCTGCTTCACCTACTAGACAATTGTCTCCCTGTCCCCACCCGTCCCCTTCAGCCTGAGCCACATTCCAACTTTAAGTTGCCCTCGACTCAGGAAGACTCTCCTCTGCTCCCAGGCCTCCTCTCTTCCTCTCCTCTGCCCCCCACCTTCTCTGCCGCATTTCCTCTCCAGGTCCACATCCTCCCTCTCCCCTCACTTTGCAAGACCCACTGCTCCCACATTAAAATGCTCCTAATGCATGAAACCAGAGCATCTGGGGAGTCCTGCCGGGTACTCCGCGCTATGCTGTGCTTCTGGCTTGGCCAGTCTGTCTCAGGTGCCCATTTCAGAGCCAGCCCAGGAGGGCATCTGACTATTCAGCTGACAAGGCAGTCCTGTGAGAGGCAGGCTGCAATGAATGACAAACCTTCCCAAAGCCTCCAGTTCCCAGCCCTCCTGAGCCACCATCCTCCCTTGATGGGCAGGCAGGGGGCCATGGTGATCCATGAAGCAGAGAGAGAAATATAGCTCTGGGGTGCTGGGTAGGGTGGTTGACACCCTGCCCGGGGGCTTCAAACCCCACCCCAATGTGGCCTATAGTAAATAGATGTCCAAGACTCACCCCATCTCGGAGCTACTGCAAGGGCAGCACATACCTGCTCCCGGAAGTGGGCACGTACCCTCTCCAGCTCAGGACTGGCCGGTGAGCATCCCTCTGGTCAGGATATTTCAGCTCCCTCCTCCCTCTGCCCTCCTCCTTCCAATGAGCTCATCTGTCTGGGGCTCCCTACCCATCTTAGCCTGAAAGGATGTGTGGACAGAACCTGGCAGAAAACAGAAACAGAGGAAGGGAGGGATTGAGGAGGTGGCTGCCTACCTGCCTCTGCCCAGAGCCCCTAGAAAGCAGAGAGGAGTGAGAAGAAGCGATCGACTCTCCTTGGGAGAAGCGTTCAGAAAGAGTTTATCTTTACTCCAACTCGCTGGTGTGAGGTGGACTCTGTGCGGTGTTCCTTGCTGGACCGCTAAGCCGCGTGCCTGTGGGTTGGTTTGGTACATGCTGTCCTGTTAACCCCCTCGGCACCTGCCAAACTTCAGTGGATGCTGAGGCTCTGGCTAGGGGCAAGCCAGTGCTCTGAGCTGGAGGAAGGGAGTGGTGAGTAGGGAGGGGTAGAGAGAAGACCTCAGTGCAGCAGGAGGAAGCTCCTAAAAGTTTGTCCAGGTAGCGTCCACTCAGTCCCTACCCAAGTGGCAGAAGGGTTTGTGGACATTTAACTTTAAGTTAGTGCAAGCAGAGAATCTCCTGCCTGCAGTTTCCCCATCCTGAGACCGGGGCTCTGGTTACCACCAGGGGGTAGCTCGGGGAAGGCGAGATGCACCTCTTGGTGTTGTTCTGGGGAGGAGCTGTGAGGTGGGTGTGTGTCGGGGGAGGCGGGCTCCCTGCAGAGCCCGTTGTCCTCCAGCTCCAAGAGCCGAGTCAGCGCTGCGCTGAGCTTCCTCTGTTACCTGCAGTGCCCCGGCAGGAGCGCGAGGGTTTATGGGGGAAGAGGAGGGAGAGGGAGGCAGGCGGGGAAGGGCAACAGGGGAGCCAGAGTGGGAGGAGGCTCCCTGCCAGGCTCTTGTTACTCAGGAGGAACTCTCAAAATAGCGCTGGAGACCTCCTTGGAGCTCTCTATTGCCCTTCCTCCTCTGCACAGGGTCTCGATGGCTTTCTGAGAACTGACAGGGGAGGAAGCATTCCATGTACCCACCCTGATCATCTGTACAAGGTGATCCTGCTCCAGGAGGTGAATGCCTTCCAGTGTAAGAGCGGCTCTGGAGGCTGGCAGCTGGAGCTCAGCCCATTCCTGCCCACCCGACTTCCCCTGGGGCATGCTGATTCCTCTCTAGGCTGGCCCCTCCTGGAAAGCAGGCACCCACCCTCCTTCCTAGCTCAGATCCAGCTCCCTAGGAAGGCAGGGGAGGAGGAGACCAACTGAGTCAGTTGCTTGGTCCCTGGGGATTTTTGTTGGGCTGACTGCTTCAAAGAACCCTACACGAATCCCCAAGGAAACAATCTCCTTCCCCTTAAATCTAGGCCTTGTCTCCTGCAGCCTGAGAGCGGGCAGTTCTCTGACAACTCTGTGGCACAGGGCCCAGTCCGCCTCTGCATCTTTGAAAACTGGCTCTTCAATGTATTTCTGAGCTAGGCCACCCAAGAGCTGCGTGTGCATTACCCCATCACCAGGAATCGGGCTTGTCCGACCGTGGCTGGGGACTGTGTCCCCAGATACCACCCCTGCCCTCCCCCAAGGAACTTCCAGCAGAAAGGACAGGAGCCAAGGTGTGGTGTCTGTTTCTTCCTGTCCCTATCCAGTGTGACTGGGGACTCTTGAGCTGGGTGAAGAGGTGCTAAATCAGGGAGGGCCCCTGGAAAAGATAGTTTTGAAAAGGTAAGAGAGAAGGAGCTCTGACCTTTTGACACCCTCTCCCCTGGCATCCTCAGTAGCAGCCTCTGAGTTAGATCGATGGGCTAGGGTTTTGAGAATTTTTGAGGAAAGTGCTCTATAAATGTAAAATCCTCTAGCCCTTAAGCTAATGCATTTCCCAAGCACTCTTTCTGCCCAGCTGCGGAGCCCTCCTGGAGTTCTTTAGAGGAAAGCTGGGGGTGTGGATTGGGGAAATCAAGTAATGGGGGAGGTTCTAACGCTGACTTTAACAGTAACTGTGTAGGTGACCTCGGGTTACACATTCTACCTCTCTGAGCCTCTTTCTTCATCCCTAAGGCATGAGGGTTTCCTATGGACCCTTCAAACTCTATGAATTGGTGAGGTAGCGGTGAGGTAGCAGGGAAGGTGGGGAGAGGACACTGAGGACACTGGCCACCTTTTCCTGTCACCAGGATCTAAAGATATCCCTGCAGCTCTGTCCCTCTCCTCCCCCTGCTCTGGGCAGGGGTCACTTTCCTTCCCTTTGGCTCACCTCCTCTCTCACCTCAGTCTAGGGTTCTGAGAAACATGACCCCTGCTGTAAAAATAAAGTGGTCAGTTTGTATGCCTGGCCCTGCGGATCTAGTGCAAGGACCTCCTGGGGGAAGGACAGCGTAAGCCTGCGGACCTGGAGACAGATGGGGAGGCTTAGCCTCAGGGCCCACAGACCTTTAAGTTCAAATGTACTGAGTGTTTATCCTGTGACTAGCTGTCTGCTAAGCACTTTTACATGCAATCATATCTCATTCCCTCTTTACAGCTAGGTCCACTTTCGATGTTGCAAGGCCTGGAGCAAAGGTACAAATGGAAATTATACGTATGTCTAAATATTAATCAGGATAACAAAGTGTTAAGATTGATGTTTTATCCTCTGCCTTTAATTACTTTTCCTTCATGATAACCTGGAAAACCATGTCCAAAATGAAATTTTCAGGCCATTCTCTGGTACACGCTCTTCTCTGGTCCTGTAGTGAGAGGGGCTTTTGTGCATGCCTGGGGTGTATATCAAGTTTCATGCATTCCCCATCACCTGCATACAGCTGTCCCTTGCCCACTGCTCTAGCCCTTGAGTGCACACCTGATATAGCCAGCCCTTGAAAGGACAGATCCGGGGAATAGGGAATTCCAGAGTTCCTGATACCTGGAGTACAGTCTAGAAGGGGAGGAGGTGCATGCCCCCGCCTGCCCTGCCCCCTTGGTCCCATGGACACATTCTCCAGTGAGGGGCATGGCCAGAGGAGGGCCAGAATGAGGGCCTTTAAAACCAGAAATCCAGGGCTGAGGCTCCTGTTGCCCAGGTCCAGGGGTAACATTGCTCTTAATAAGCCTAGGAGGCAAATATCATTGCATTCACCATTTTATAGGTGAGGAGCAGAGGCTCCCCCAGAAGACCATGTAACTTGCTCAAAGCCATACAGTCATAAATGGTGGCGCTGCCAGAGCCTCTGTGCCACTATAGGGAAGGCAGCGACCCTCTCTCCTGAAAAAGCAAACAGACATTCAGCACTTTGCCTGCAACCTCAAGGGGTCCGTGATCACGCCGAAGTCCACCCAGAGACCCCTCGTTAAGAAGGCGGTGCGTTGGTGTGCCTGCAGCAGAAGTCAGACCATGAAGTGGGAGCGGGCTTCCCAGTCCAGACCAGTCCTAGACAGTAAAGAGGGCCTGTGATGCAGGGAGGGTCTTGGATGGTTGGAAAGGTGCTGAGGAGGAGATCGACTCATTTACAGAACCACCACCCCAAGTAGCACCGCTCAGGTGAAACTCTTTCACTTGGGCCTGTCTGGGAAAAGGCTTACTCGTTCACAGCCTCGCCTCAGCCCTCTGACCTGGTTGTCACCCTGGACTCCTCCACCCCTACCCCAAAAGGGAGGCCGAGGGAGTCTGCCGTTCCGAAGAAAACGGGAGAGTTGGAGGAGGGCGAAAAGGCAGAGTCTGAGGGGGACGGCCTAGGTAGGAAAAATGAGAAGCAGGGGTGCAGCGGGAGGGTGAAATGGGGCGCAGGACACAGACCAGGCGCGGACCAACCTGCTCCCTAACCTGGAGCGTGGTGATTTCCAAGGGGTCCATGGAGAAATGTGGGGCGGGGTGGCGTGGGGGTGGGGGTGGGGGAAGGGAGGGCCGGGGCATTTTGCAATTGGAAAGCTCTGTTCCGGGCTTCCTAAAACAACGGCCGGAGTTGTTGAGCGATGGGGCAGAAGGTGGCGGGAGCGGGTCCCGAGGCTGCACGCGCGCCAAGTCGCACGGCCACCGAGGAGGCGCAAGCTGCAGTTGCAAGCCCGCACACGCCCACCCGTTGCGGCAGCGTCCGCTGCGGACTTTAAAGCGGTCCCTTGGCGGTCCTGGGAGAGGGAGCCGCTAACCTTCCCGTGTTCCCCCAAGCAAAGCAAAACAGTCTTCCAGCAACCGAAAAGCTCCACCTCTACTCCCCCCGAACTATGCTCCTAATTGGCAGCTCAGCGCATGGGATGATGCGGGTGGCTGCAGGCCGGCCCTGCAGTGCCAGCCGCAGCAGCCCAGCCCCACTGGAGAGGGAGTTGGGGGCACGGCGTGGTCCCGGGGCTCCGGGACCGCGAGGCGGGGCGCGGCAGGCAGGGTGCGCAGCGGGCGGGGGCGCCCCGGCCTCCGCGGCGGCCACCGCCCCTCCTGCGGCTGGAGCGCTTCCAGAGCAGAGGCGCAGCCTCGCTCGCCGCTGCGCTCGCTCCGTCTTCCTCCCGCTCCTGCTCCGGCTCCTCCTCCTCCTTCCCTCCCGCCGTTGCTCCAGCAGCCGGCTCCCAGCAGCGGGCGAGCGCGCCTCCCCCTCCGCTCCCTCCCTCCCCCTCCTCTCGCTCTCTGCCCGCTAACTTTCCCGAGCCCCGACCGGCGGCGCAGAGCTCCGTGGTAGCTTCGTGGCCGAACGCCGACCTCGGGCGGAGAGCGCGGCTGTGCCCAGTATCCCATCCCCGAGACCCCCGCGCGCTCCGGAGAGAACAGGACTATGCCCGGGGCTGGGGACGGAGGCAAAGCCCCGGCGAGATGGCTGGGCACTGGGCTTTTGGGTAAGGCAGCCCCAGCTTGGTCTCTTCTCTTGCCTCCCCCCACCCCCAAAGAAGGGGACACTCGAGAAGGAAGAGGCCTTGGATGGGGTGGGCTTTGGAGTGCGGCACGGAATGAGGATGGTGGCCGCCGGCTTCCTGCCTGGTTCCTGCCTGGTTCATAGGCTGTGCTCCCTGGGGACCGTGTGCGTCCCTCTCTACCCCATCAGCCCGCCAGTCTCAGGATTAGTTTTTTTGCTGTCTCTGGCACCTTCGGCTCCAGGTATTTGGAGCTGGATCTTGGGGCTGCAGCGCGGGTCTCCAGAGTTCAGAGGTTCAGGATGCTGGAGGAGGGGGGTCCGTGCCTTGAGTGCAGGGGATACCAGGTGGGTTGCACGTGTGACTGTTGGAATGGTGGTTTCCATCCCGGCCCAGAGCCGTTTGCTTGTTTCCCAGGCACCAGGCATGCACCAGTTGGGGGTGGGGGAGTCCCCTTCTTCCTGGGCCCTTTTCCTGCTTTGCTCCTCTGCCCTGTATCTCCCTCAGGAGCCACTGCCTTCCCTACAGCAGCACCTGAAAGCTGGAAGGGGCTGGAGGGGCTTGCGGGATCATTCAAGGCCCTTTAGGAACGGCCTTGTCTCTCTTCCTACAAAGAGATTCCGTAGGGAAGACCTGTTTGACCTGCTCCTGGCTCTTCATTTTTGAAGTGAATATGGAGACAGAGAAGACATGTCCAGAGGACACGGAGGAAGAAGCATTATTAATATCTATTAATATGCACATGAGAGTTTTGAGTGTCAAACTCCAAGAGATTAGGGAATGATATTTATTCATCCAGGATGTAATCTCCTCATAAATCATAGCCAGACTTTAATGTAAGCCGACTCCATCTCTGGCAACGGCATCTCTTCCTGTTTATATTGGTCAGATTTGGCTTTTGGCAGCTCCCTGCATTGGGTAAGACACACGGTGTAGGTATTTCTGCTGAAAACAGGGAGACAGAACCCTATAAGGGAAGTGGCTACTGTTTCTGCGAATGTAAACTGTGTGCAGATCTAGCAGGTTGGTGCCTGGTGGTGAAGAGGGGAGAGAGTATTTCTTGTACTTGGGATGTTTATTTACCTCTGTACCGCTAGATGGAAGACACCCGTTTTCTCCTGTACCTTGGCACAGATGTCATGCTGGTTTCACAGTGACCTTAATGAAGTGGGCCTTAGTGACGCCTGAGGCTCCTTTTCACAGGGTGGGCACAGCGCCATTCCATGCTACTTCCCCTCATCCCATCTCAGATCAGCCCAGGTCCCCATGGTGGCAATGGCAGGGGTAAAGGATCACTGAGGAATTCAAACTCGGCTAGTCATTAAACTACCCCACTTCACACCTCTGGCTTACCTTCCTGGGTGGTGGGATGCCAGTCCCTTGTTTGTTAGAATACTCATAGAACCAGGCCTCTGTGGGCAACCAAGAGGGCCCTGAAAATGATGTGTGTGTGTGTGTGTGTGTGCACGTGTGTAAGGGGGATTGTAGGCACAGTCTTGGTACATTGCTCCAGGTGGAAGCCCCACCTTCTCCAAGGACTGTTCAGCTGTATAGACCAGGTAGGGGCTAAGGCCTATTGATACAGGTTTAGATGAATTTCTGAGCTACCCTTTGGGAGCCCAGGAGAAAGCAGAGTGACTTGTAGGTGGGAGACCTGCAGGCCCCAGGACTGGCCTCATCTGCTCTGTCCCCTGCCCCTCTGGTCTGCAGAGGGACTCCAACCAAAGTCCCTTTGGCCCTTGACCAGGTAATACTGACTGAGCCCTCACAGGGGCATTGGTCTGAGCTTGGGACATAGATGACATCTTTCCTTCTCAGTCCAGTGGGGGAGATACAGAGACGACTGGACAGCCAACTGGAGGTGTTCCCTGGGAACATCAGAGTTGGCAGGAACTCTGGGAAGCAGAGCACAGAACTCTCCTAGAGATGAGGAAGTCATGGTCCAGAGAGGGATGGTGACTTGTCTAGGGGTGCATGGCCAATTGATGGCCAAGTGGGACAGAATCCAAGTTTCTTGGGCTCTGTCACACCACGCTGCTTCCCACTTAACTCAAGTCTGGTGAGGGGGAAGGTAAATAGTGATTGTGCTTAGGGCTGAAGAATAAGTGAGGCTCTGGGGCATGGGTGTGGAAGGATAAAGACTTGAGGGGCCTAGAGCGGCTGTTTTCATAGCTTCGGAGACTGGGTACAGAGCAGTGAACTCCCAGGAGTCCTCTTCCCCTCTCCCCGTATCAAACCCAGTCTCACAGACTGAGACCAAAGTGATTTTTGATAACCTAACAAAATACCCTTTTCTTAAACTGAGAAGCAGTTTCCAAGGCTATATTATTGCCATTGAGGTTTATGTGCTTTCCAATCTCTTCCTAAGCATGTAACTGGTAATATCTCTGTCCTGCCCACTCCTTCCTTGTTCCCCCATTTACTTAATTGCTGTGATCTGTGTTTAATTATCACTTGTGAGGGTGCTCTGTTGCACAACCCTGTTTCCCCTGGTGTGTATTTATTAAGGGCTTGTTTAATGAGAATGCAATTAAGGAGAGGGTGCTCAGTCCCACTCAGAGGAAGAAAAAGGAAAGAAGAAGCAAGGAGACTGTGGAGAAGAGAGGAAAGGGGAGAAGTGGAGGGAGTTTGAATCTGGAATCCTGGGTTTGAATCTGGAAAACATGCTTAGTTCTCCTTCTGAACCTGCTGGAGGTGCAAGCCTGTGGGGGCACCTGAGAGAGAAGGCTGGAGTCCCAAAGCTCTTATGACTGGCCCTTCTGGTGGGATCAGCATGAGAGGGAGACTGGGCACAGCAGACCACCTTGCCCTGCTGCCAGTCCTCAAGGAGGTGTAGGGATCTCTGCATAAGCCAGGGGTGGGCCGTGCCAACACAACCTGCTCTCTGGCCTGTAAGAGGAGGGACAGGCATGCTGCTGGGACTTGTTTGCAAAGCTGGTTTCATTGAGCATCCCATGCTGTCTCAGGGGCATGCTTTCATACCAGCAAAGCTCCTGGGGATGGGCAGGAAGCAGGTAGGTTGTCTAGGGAGAGAAAGCTGAAATCTTTCCTTTGTCTCTGGGCCCAGGGGCCTTACCCGGCCCAGCCCTGCCTCCCAAAGCCCCCAGGGCCTGCACCCCAGGAGGGGTCCTGTCCTGCTGGCCTCGGCCCACTTTCTGCCCCCTAGCTCTAACTTTGAGCCTTTCTAACTCTCCCTGGGCCAGAGTGTATCAGCCTCCCTATTAAAGTCAGCCGTGTGTCCACTTGCCATGCCAGCAAGCCCTCAGAGCTATATTTAGAGTGGGTACCAGCCTGCCCCTCTTTCCTCCCCGCATCCTGGGGTGGCTGTGAGTGATCCCTGGATGTGGGAAAAGGTGGTGGAATGTTTTCTGCCTCCACATTTGCCTTGGGATATATGGTAGCTGCCATAAGATTCCTGCTGGTGTGAATATTTAATAATATGATTTGCATGTGCTGAATACTTTTCCACTTTAACAAAAGTGATCCTGAGTCAGTCCTCAGACAAAACCCCAGATGAGGATGGCAGGGGGCCAGGACTTCAGAGAAGGCAAAGAAAATGGCTGCTCTGAGAGTGGCTTTTTAGTGAGGAAAAGCAAGATTTTGGGGTTCAGGATGGAATTCCACGGGATCAGGACTGGGAAGAGTTGTTCCTCAATTCCACAATGCCGAAAAGAGGCCCCCCACTCTCACACACACACACGTACACTTTAACATTCTAGAATTAACTTTAGAAAACAGCAAAGCAAGGCTTTCTTTACTCCGGGGAAACGGCCACATGGAAATAAGCCAAGAAGTGGTAGAGGGTGAAAATACAGATCAATGTGGGAACGGCCTGGAGACATTCTTGGCTGACACTGGTTATTCAGGGAAGCTAGGGGTGCCCTGGTTACCTGTGATGAGGGACACCCTTGTCCCCTGCTCCCCTTTCAAATACCACCCTCCTCTACCTGCAGGGTGCCCACTCACGGCGGCCCCTCTTGTGTTTTATAATCTCCTGTTTTGGCTTCACACCAAGCTTGAGAAGTAGGAAAGAAGCATCCCTGCCCTGGCTTGGGGATATGCACACCGGATGTGGCACCTCTGACTTTCTCAAGGTCAGCTGGCAGAGTGGGGCCTGCCTTGCGCATGCTCACCAGTCCTCTCTGGACTTGGTCATCCTGAAGCAGCCCTCCGGCGGCCTTTGTGGACCAACACCTGCCCCTGGTTCCCCCCTCTCCCCCAGAGCAGCCTCATAGGAGACACTGAGTTCAATGGGAGGCAGGCCCCTCGGCTTTCTCATGCATGACCCTCCCAGACATAACTGGCAGGACTGCATGACTCCCGACTGGGAGGGCTGTGCACTGAAGAAGCCAGGCTTGCCCACCCTCTCTGATGCTTTCACTCGGGCAGGGCTCTGGACTCTGTGAAACCATTTCTGCTGGTTTTCATTTTCCCCTCCCAGCTACTGAGGAAATGGCAATGCTTCACTTGCAGAGTCCTGAGTGTATTGGACTTAAGTCATCCACATAGGTGCACACAAACCAGGCAGAAATGTGTACTGTGTCATGAGCCAGACCTTAAAGATACAGTGTTCTCCTCTCTTCTGGACCCATCTTTTGCTCGTTTTTGCTTCTATTTAAAGCAATCAATAAGATTTCCTTTTCGCACGCATCTTTTGTGCTCTTGAATATCTCTTTCTGGCTAGGGTTGAGGTGGGGAGATTTGGGCACGGATTTGAGTTCCCCCATCTCCTCCAGGACCCTGATTCCTGGACCGGTATGCTGATGAGGAGGAGCTGCCACACTCCTTGGTGCCCTGAGGGAGGCCATTAGCTATCAGGAAGCTGCCTTGTCTGACAGCTTCCCTGTCCACTGCTCTGCATTCACTTCCTGTTTGTGGGGGCTGTGGAGGATGGGAAGCAGAGTTGGTATCTCCCACCAAAAGGTTCTAGTGCTGGCTGCAGACTGGAGAGTGGGATCTTGTGTCTGGCTTCTGTCCCTAGACCTCTGGGGGAGATGGGGCGGAGGAGGGCAGAGGTAAACAGAAAGGCAGGATTTCTATGGAGTGCTAAGCCCTGATAGCAGTGTTTTTCTTGGAGAGTGTGGTTGGTCACAGAGTGGTGGAAAGGGGCTAATATCTGAACACTGCTTATTCCACTCACTGGGTGTGTGGCCATGAGCAAGGTAATCTCTTTAAGCCTGTTTCCTCATTTGTTTATTGGGAATAAAAATAGTAACTTACAGGATTATGATGAGGGTTAAATGAGACAGTGTATATAAAATACCTCTCCTATCCTATAGTAACTGCTCAGTCTCAAATTCACCATTTACTCTGTGGCCCTGGGCAAGTCAACTCTCTGAGCCTCAATTTCATCATATATAAAATGGCAACATTATACCTGCCTTTGAGCATTCTAATAAAAGTCGTAGTTAGTATGCACAAATCCTCTGGCACCGTGGTTCTCAAAGTGTGGTCCCTGCGCACAGCATTCCCTGGGAACTTTCTAGAAATGTAAAAGCTCAGGCTCCACTCCAGACCTGAATCAGAACTCCAGGAGCTGGGCGGAGCCAGCCGTAACTGTTCTCCAGGGCATTCTGATGCGCTATCAAGTTTGAAAACCATGGCTCTAGAACAAATCCTGGTTGGCCACAAATCCTAGGAGCTGGCCAAAAATGAAGGCTAATTGAAATAACTTCCCAGCACTAATTGGAGCCCTGGTGGGTAGATCTGGGTCTCTTAGGCAAGTTACATAACCTCTCTAGGCTCAGTTGTCTCACCTACAATGTGGACCTATAATAGTACGTGACTCATAGGACAGGCCGTGAGGATGAAATGTGCCTGGCACATAGTAGATGCTCAGTTAATATCAGCTAGTACTATTGTTATCGACAGTGGCCGAATCACGATGGGGTTACTGGACCACGGGGTGTGATTTTAGGGCTGGGGGCTATAAGCACTTCACTTTGTCATCAGAAGCTAAGGGCACAGGAAGAAGCTGAGCGAGCAGGGCTGCCTGCTCTCCTTGGAGATCCTTTTCTGTCATTTGAAAAGCATTGCTCAGACGCATTATCATCCGGTGGGGGCAAAACAAGAGGTTTATGATGCAGAACAAGGAATTAAGTTAGACAACAGAGGGCCTTCCTGAGAGTGGGGGTGGAAGGTGCCAGTGTCCTCTAGGGAGGAGGTGAGGCAGGCATCCACTTCCAGACACCCTCCCCGCCCCCGCCTCCACCGACCTTGAGGCGAGTGGGGTTTCCTTGAGGCATCTGCAGGACTGGGGGTGTGTGTGTGGGGGGGGCGGGGTGGCGGGGAACCAGGCCCCCTTACAAGGACTCCGGAGCGGGAGTTTGGAGGCCGTGAGTGGAGAGGCCTAGTCCCAGCGGAGGGGGCCGCATCGGAGTGCTGGGGCGGAGGTTCGAAGCGTGAGAAAGAAGCCTGGGGGCGCTCGGGGACTAGGGGGTGGAGTGTGGCGAGAAGGCCGGGCTGCAGGGCTCAGGAGGGGACCGCGGGTCCAGCGCCTTCCCCGTCCCGCCCCCGCGCGCGTGCACTCGGGCTGGCCCGGAATCCCTCCCCAGGGTGTCTTCTGCCACTGACTTTCCCACCCTGGCTGCGCCCGCGCGCCCCCGCGGCTGCCAAGCTCCAAGCCCCGCGTCGGTCCCCACCCCCGCCGTGTTCCCCCCTGCCAGGCCGTCTTCCTGCGGTTCCCAGGTCCCGTTTGGCGGCCAGAGGGCGTCGGACTCGGCTGGCCCAGCAAGGTCCAGCCCGAAGGTGTCCTTCTGCCTCTCTGCCCCTGGGGACCAGGGAGGAGCCTCCAGGGCGGGGGAACGAGAGGCTACTGGACGGCGGCCCGGGACTGCGGCGGCCGCGTTTCTCTTCTTCACCTTACGGGACCTGGCTCTTCCTCCTCCTCGACCGCCCCGCCCGTCAGTTCTGAAAACCTGGCGAGAGGCGCGTACTGTCCTAGGGGAATTCCCCTGCAAACAGAAGGGAGCCCGCCCTGCGCGTCCTGGAGTGGGTGCGGCAGGAGCGCTTCCAGGCACTGCGTGCCCAGGTGAGGGGCGGAGCGGGGGCGCGGGGCGCGGGGCGCGGTGCGCGGCAGTGGCCAGGCCTTTGTTTCCTTGGGTTGGGGTGACCCCTGGTGGTCATCCAGAGAGCAACAAGGGCTACTCCCTGGTCCAGAATTCAGTCCTTTCCAGGGGAGAAATGGAGAATGATGGAGGGTGGCCCAGGCGGTGCTGATTGGAGTAGACAGCCATCTTCCCGAAGTTGGCACTGAGGGTGATAGAGACCTACCTGCCTGGCCAAGCTACTCCGCCCTGCCTAAGCATCCCCTTCCAGAGCTCCAGGCTGTTTTGGTGGGGTTTTATTAAGGGAGGCGGTGCTCCTTACACAGGCCTCTTCCTGCTCCCCGTAACCCTGTCGCTGGAGGTGTCTGTGGGAAAGGCCACCGACATCTACGCTGTCAATGGCACGGAGATCCTGCTGCCCTGCACCTTCTCCAGCTGCTTTGGCTTCGAGGACCTCCACTTCCGGTGGACCTACAACAGCAGTGACGCATTCAAGATTGTAAGTATTTGGAGGAAGAACAGTACAGCCCAGCCTCCCTCACCCATGCCTCGCCTCCTACGCTCTGGTCCCTTCTGGACTGAGACCCACTGCGATGGTCCCCAGAACCCACCTTTTGCCACCCTTTCTCCCAGTATTCTTTTCAGAGCCTGCCAGGAAGGATGTAACTGGGAGAGATGCTTAGATCGTGTTGCCAGAATTCGGGGACTGTTGGAATTCTTGGCTAGAGTCCTCTGTCTGGTCTTAAGAAACACCTGGAGCTTGGATTGCTTGTCTAAAAATCAATAGTTTAGTCTAACAAACAGGAGAGAGAAGGGCCTTGGAAAGCTTGGAGAGAGGGAATGAGAAGAGTCTGAATGAGGGAAGGGCTGAGAAGCTGGACTGGCAGGGAAAGGAGAGAGGAAGAGAGGGAGAGCTGCAGGAGCATTGGCGTGGCTGCAGTGGGGGTGGGAGTGAACTCACTAGATTGTACTCACTCTACAATCTAGTGGGGGATCCAACCTGAGACTTTCACAGGGAAGCCACAAGAGACCAACTCTGGTTATAATTAAATGCTGACCTCAGAGGGTGCTGACGGGCAGAGCTGTGGGATTGATCCAGGTCTTGACAGGGGGCCAAAATTCAGTTGGGCAGGTGACATGGTGTCAGCAAAGGCTGGGTGGGAGGTGACAGAGGGAGATGAGTGTGGTGCTTGCAGGAGTCATTATGTAAAAGGCTTTTATGAAGAGAGCAGTAAGAGCTGTGCTGCATTCCAGGGAGACCTTAATAAAAGGAAATGGGTTTAGCCTGAAACAAGTAAAATTCAGGTTAGACAGGCAGAGCTATTGACGCTGGAAGAGGAAACCATGGAGGGAAGGAGCAGGGTGTGACTACAGGCTCTTCCTGGTCCTGGACAGGGGAGGCATCCAAGGAGTGGGCTGGTGTGATGTCATGACCCTTGAGGACCCCGATTCTTTCTTGGCTACTTTCTCGGCTACTCTCTCACCCCAACCCCCTTCCTCCACCAGCTCATAGAGGGGACTGTGAAGAATGAGAAGTCTGACCCCAAGGTGACGTTGAAAGACGATGACCGCATCACTCTGGTAGGCTCTACTAAGGAGAAGATGAACAACATTTCCATTGTGCTGAGGGACCTGGAGTTCAGCGACACGGGCAAATACACCTGCCATGTGAAGAACCCCAAGGAGAATAATCTCCAGCACCACGCCACCATCTTCCTCCAAGTCGTTGATAGACGTATGCAGTAGGGGCTGGCACAGGGCAGTGGCGTGGGAAGGACTTGGGAGGCACCCAACTCAGCATCACAGTGAAATGGCAAAATGGACCGTGTTGGTGTTTTCTTTTGCTTTACACTTTCCAGAGCTGCTGGAGTTACATCTAAAAGCTAGAAGAGCTCAGCTTGAACACTTATTCTGCTACCAAATAGCTTATGAAATACTCTTAGCCTCTCTAAGCCTCGTGTTCCTCATCTGTAAAATGGAAATATGGCTTCATTTTCCTAGAGTTGTGGTTAGAGAAGCTACCTGGTAGTGTTTTGTGGCTAGTAGGGTTTTCTCCTTATATACTGATTATTAATACCATTGGGTATTCCATTAGCAAAAATTGATTGAATGTCAGGCATTGGACTAAAAAGTGCTATGAGTGATACATTACATTCTTCCTTGAGGAATTCACAGTACAAGGTAGGACAGAAGATAAATAAATAGGTAGAATGGGCAGAACATGATGCATACATCTGTCAGTAGAGGTGAAAACAACAGAGATGGAGTAAGACATGGCCCTTGTCCTCTGGGGGCTTACATACTACCTAGGATTCCAGTCTGACACAGGAGGACCAATCATACAAGGAGGGTGCATATGAAAAGGAGCCAGGTGGTCCCTGACCAGACCTGGTGTGGTTAGAGAAGGAGGATATGATAACCAGGGCTGGAGAAGTGAGGCACGGCCCCACCGAGGGGAGGGGCCTGGAAGACTAGGGAAGTGCAGAAGCAGAGAGAAAAAGGGAAGGGGACTTGCTCAAGGATCCTGACTGTGCTGCATTTTGTGTGTACCGGGGGTTTGCTGCTCTCCTGGATGACACTGAGTCCCTGGAGAGGAAGACACCCGTGAGTTCAATCTTGAGTATGCAAGGGCGGAGCCAGAGGTTATCCAATCAGCTTTTCTGAGCCTGGAGTCATAGGTCTGCCTAAGGTGTCACCTCTTCCTTTCTGTCTGGGCTCCTGTCACCCAGCTTGTACTCAGCCTTTTCAGAAGGAAGAGAACGGGCATTTGTGGAGCGTTTTCTGGGTGCCAGATCCTGAGTTAGGTGCTATCATTGACTTTAGCTCCTTTGCTCCTCACCAGCTCCCTTGAGGTGGATTGTCTCTCCATCTGTATGGATTCATTCATCCATCTGTTCAACAAATATTTACTGAGCACCTTGTATGGGGCAGACGTTATTCTAGATTCCGAGGATGTGATATGAACAAGATAGACAAATTCCTGCCTTTATGGAGATTACCTTCCTCCTCTTCTGTGTATGGAGATACACAATAGAAAATAAAGAAGAAAAATGATATTGTAAAAGAGAACATGGCTAGTGTTAAGAAGAAAAAATAAAGCAGGAAAGAAAGATGGGGTGCCAGCAGGGTGAATGGGGAAGGGCTCTCTGGAAAAGGCGATAGAGAGGGGATATTTGAAGGAGGTGAGAGAGGAGCCATGAGGGCATCTTTGGGAAGATAGAGAGAGAACAGTGAGTGCAAAGGCCTTGAGGCAGATGCGTGAAGAATCACAGCAGGCTAGTGCTGGAGCAGGGCAAGGAGTGAGAGATGAGTCAGGTCAAGCCAGATTGTGTAATCACCCTGCTGGAAGGGTGAGTGAGGTGGGAGCCACTGGGAGCAGAGGAGTTAGGGCCTGAACAGGTTCACTCAGGCCCCTATGCCAAGAATAAATGATAGAGGGAGGAGATCAGTTAGGAAGCTATTGCAGACATCCATGCAAGAGGTGGCTTGGGCCAGGGCCAGGGAGATTGTGAGCCATCAGATTCTGGAATATTTTAAAGTTAGAGCTGTCAGGATTCTCAGGTAGCTTGGATAAAGCGTTTGAATAAAAGGCATCAAAGAAGACTCCAAGGATTGTGGTTATAGCAATTGGGAGGATAAAGTTGTTCTCAGTGGAGAGGAGGAAGACTGTGGGTGGAGCAGGTTCGGGAAGCAGTCAGGAGTTCAGTTTTCAGATGAAGAAACCGAGGCTAGGAGGGTTCAATGACCTGCCTAACATTGCCAGCTAGTTAGTGACAGTTAAATCCCATACTTAAAATTCGGACTATCTGACTCCAAAATCTTCTCACCATCTAAGAGGTATCATAGGGAGGTTCTTAATTTTTTCTGTGTGAGCAAAGGGGTCTAGAAAGAGGCAATGAAATTTTCACCTGGCAATTTGGGGATCAAGTCACCACTCAAACTTGAGTGTTATGGGCTCCAATTCTGATTTATTCCAGAACTTGTGTGAGTGCATCTGTGGGAGGGCATGTGCAGGGTGGGGGAGAGGGCCCCTTGTGTGTGCCCTAGCCTGATAGATGCCATGCTCTGCTTCTCCAGCTTCCTGCTGCAGGCCTGGGGAGGGCTGGGGGTCTGGGAGTGGATGTGCCCCAGAGGCCAGGGGGTGGAGGCTACATGGCCCTTGCACTGCCACAGTTCTCGGCTCCAGGTTGACTCTTGCTCCCTTTGTGCCTTCCCTTTCCTCCTTACTCGGGCCACACAGTGGAAGAAGTGGACAACACAGTGACACTCATCATCCTGGCTGTTGTGGGCGGGGTCATCGGGCTCCTCATCCTCATCCTGCTGATCAAGAAACTCATCATCTTCATCCTGAAGAAGACTCGGGAGAAGAAGTGAGTTGATCTGGAGCACACTCCTGTCCTCCCAGCAGCCCACCACCCTCTCATCTACCCCCACCAGCTTTCAGCCTTCCACCTGCCTCCTCCTTCCCCCCATTCCCATTCCTACCGCTCTCTGTTCTATCCCTGCCACCCCCTCCCCATCTCTCAGCCCCTTCCTCATCGCTTTCCCTCTTCCCCATCCTCCCAATATGTATTTATTGAATACGTTCATTGAATACACAAACGCCAGCCACCTGCTCTTCCTCAGCCCACTGTCTTCCTTCCCGTCCCATTAGCCTCTCTTTCCATTTGTACCACCCAACCGAGAGCCTTACCAAAGGACTTAAAGAGCCTTTGAAAAAATCAGTGAAAATGTAAGATTCCATGTACAGAGACTCTAAAATGAGAAAACTCTTCTAGGGAGATGGGAACAAAATTCTTCTGTTAGGAATTTCTGAAAATTCAGATGGAGGTGATGTTTTAAAAGTTTGAAAAGGCAGATATGGCCTCCCAGGGAGCCCTAGGATAAGTTCAGGTATAAAAATAGACATCTATAAGGGGAAGGGGAGGGAAGATGGGGGAGGTACGGAGGGTGCAACCCTCAGGCCCCGAATTTTTGGAACAGTATCAGACAGGCTCCAGAGCAGCATGTGGTGAATCTTGCAAAACTAGAGCAGGGAAAAGGCATTTGAAAGTTGTGTTCTGAGCAAGACAGATGCGACAAGATGGCTTCCCATTGGAACAGAGAGGGTGATGGTAACCACGAGATGCAGAGAATGGAGAACTCCTCTGCCCCTGTTTGCTGAAACGTTCTGCTCTGCTGAGAAGAGGGAATTCTGCTGGAAAGGGCAGAACTTACTCTAGAAAGAGGGGATGGAAGTTGGAGGTAGGGAGGGGCCATACAGGTAGCAGCGCTGGGGCTGGGGAGCAGGGGAGGACCCCAGAACTGGGTTGTTGATGAAGAGCTCAAGGGTTGTCTGCCTGCCTTGTGGCCAGAGGCTGTGAGGGTTTTGGTGATCGTGAGAGGGGCTAAAAGTGTGGAGCTTAATTAGGTTCTGTTTTTCATAACCAGTCTTACTATCAATGGATGGAGAACAAATTTGTCAATATATGGTTTAAAAGCACTTAGAAAAGACAACGGTGGTCCTTCAGAGCCACAGTGGGTTTATCAAAAACAAGACATGCTAAGCTGGATGTGTGTGCCTGAAGTCCCAGCTCCCTGGGGGGCTGAGGCAGGAGGATGCTTTGAGCCCAGGAGTTTGAGTCCAGCCTGGGCAACTTAGCAAGAGCTCGTCTCTTAAAAAAAAAAAAAAAAACGGAATGCTGGATGTCTTCCTCATAGGGCACTGGCAGAACAGGAGATTGCTCTGGAAAATACCACTTCCTGTCATTCATCAAATTCCTACCATATGTTAGGAATTCCACCAGGCAATTTTATACACTACCCATAATTATTATTTTACAATTGAGCAAAGTGAGGCTCAGAGTAGTGAAGTGACTTGCCCAAGGCCACACAGCTAGTAAGTGATAGAGCTGGGATTTGAACTCTGACTAATTTGGCTTCAAAGCTTAAACCATTGCCAGGATGTTCTACTGACTCACTGGGCATATCTAGAGTTCATTCATTTATCTGTTCATTTTGTGGCTGTTTTTGAGGCACTGTGTGCAAGGCACTGTGCCAGATGCTATAGGAAATTATGGAAGGAATGAGATTCTGCCTTTAACTAAAGAAGACAAGATACAAATAAATGTGTATACAAATAAATGTAATACAAGGTAGAGGGAATCAGTGCCAGCAAAGAGGTTTGATACGATGCTGCTGTGGGGGTTCAGGGCAGGGTGAAATTCTGGGAAGGATTTCTGGCTGAATGGGTGTTTGTGGCAGGCCTTGCAAGATTAATATAACTTAAGCCCTGGGGAGAGTGAAGGGAAGATTCTTCCAGATGGAGGCACCACTGAGAGCCAAGGCAGAGAGTCTGGGAAGTGGGCTTGTGTCTGGAGAACAAGCCTTTTGTTTGTTGAGAGAGCTGTATGGTGAGGTGGTGGGGAGGAGAAAAAAAGCCTGCAGAAGGGGTTGGGGACAGACACTTGGGGACCTGGGAGTCGAGGCTGTGATTGACTTCCGACTGCAGGGGAGCTGGCGAGGGCTTGCAGGGCCCTGGCACGATCAGAGAGCACAGAAGAAAGGATCTGGCCATGGTGGGCGGAGGGATTGGGTGGAAGAGCCTGGGGGCAGGGGACAGACCGTAGGGAAGCCTGAGGGGGGTCCTTGGAGTGGCGGGGAATGCCTGCATTACAGCAGAGACAGTGGCTTCTCAAGAACAGGGAGGTACTGGACAGCATCTCACCATTGATTCTGAAACGTGGGTGCTGTTTCCTCTGTCTGGAATTTACCCTCTCTCTTTTCCTGCTCATCTTTCTTGGTTTCAAAGAAGCTTGGAAGTTTAAGGTATACTTCCAAAAAGCTTCCCTGACTCCTACGAGGAGGCTTCCTAGGTTGGGTCCCTCCTTCCTACATCCCCCATCCTGTTATTTACCACAGTCTGTCACAACCACTTGTTTAATGTCACATGCCCTAGGAGAGTGCACGTTTCCGACACAGTGCCTGGTACCCAGTAGGTTCTCAGTAGAGAATTATGGACTGCGTGGAATACAGTTAGGTGGGTCGTAATTGGCTGGGTTAACTATGCCTTAGGTACAGAGACAGAAAGAAAGAGAGAGAGAGAGACAGAGAGAGAGAGATGGATCCATCCGAATAGAGGTCTTTAGTGTATTCCACAGGGCTCCACCTGTTCATTGTTATTATTAACATTTGAAGTACACTAGGGATGTCATATTTATCAAACTTCCAGAAGCCTAGTAACTATGTTGGAAGAAAAAGGGATCTAGGAAGATCTTGATAGGCTGGAGCTAGGAACTAGGTATTGCAAGATGAAATTAATGAGGACAAAATATTCAGTCCTTCCCAAAGGCCTCAAACGCAGCTGCCCAAGCCCAGGGTGAGGGTAGGATGTAGTTTGGCTGTAGCAGCTGTGAAAAACTTGGCCATTTTCATGAGCAGAAAGCTCAGAGGGATGCAGGTGCTCCCTGGGGAGTTCTGTGTGCCCAGCCTGGGCGCTGCTGTGGAGGAGGGACACACTGAAGTTGGAGCATGTCCAGCTCAGAGCGGTCAGGGTGGAACGCCTCCCGGGAGGTGTCTTCCCATCTCACCATCTCTCCTTCCTCCTGTCTTCTGCTCCGTCCCACCAAACTCTGCCTAGACCTGTCACCCTTGAAGCCAAACCCACTGCCTGCTCTGCCCCTTCCATGGACTCTGTTCTTCCCTTAATACCTCTAGTCATGGAGAGCTCAGGGAGGAAGGCCTGGGGGGCCCTGGGGAGAGGGACTCTGTGTCCTCAGCATACTCCTTGCTGGCCTGGACCCCTCCCCCTGGCGTGGCACAGCCTGGGAACTGACCCCTGAGAACAGCACCTGGTGCCCTTTGCTTCCTGCCATGTTGAGACAACTAGGTGACAGCTAAGCTTTATTGAGAACTTCCTTTTTTTCTCTGTTTGAGACAGAGTCTCGCTCTGTTGCCCAGGCTGGAGTGCAGTGGCACGATCTCAGCTCACTGCAACCTCCGCCTCCCAGGTTCAAGTGATTCTCCTGCCTCAGCCTCCCTAGTAGCTGGGACTATAGGTGCCTGCCACCACGCCTGGCTAATTTTTGTCTTTTTAGTAGAGATGGGGTTTTGCCATGTTGGTCAGGCTGGTCTCGAACTCCTGACCTCAAGTGATCTGCCTGCCTCGGCCTCCCAAAGTGCTGGGATTACAGGCGTGAGCCACCGCACCTGGCCAGTTGAGAACTTTCTACATGGCAGGCACTGTTCTAAGTGCTCATTTCTCCTTCCAGCAACCCCACGCAGAAGGTCATCCCTACCTCTATTTCACAAATGAGGGAACTGAGGTACAGAGAGGTTAGGTGACATGGCCTCTGGCTACCTTAGCTCTGTAGAAGGCCAGGGAGAGGCACAGAGCTGGGTGCAGGGCCCACGGCTCCTGCCACAATTCTCCCCCTACTCTTGCTCCTCTCCTCACCACTGTCCCTTCTCTCTCCCTCTCCAGGAAGGAGTGTCTCGTGAGCTCCTCGGGGAATGACAACACGGAGAACGGCTTGCCTGGCTCCAAGGCAGAGGAGAAACCACCTTCAAAAGTGTGAGCCCTGCTTCGGGCTGAGCAGCTGCAGGGAGCCCCCTTTCTGATGATGAAACTGATGCTTGAGCCCCGACCGTAGAACCCACGTGCCTGAGACATCTGCTGCTTGGCTCAAACTGTAGTCTTTCCGGGCACAAGAAACCGGAGTCCTGCCCAGCCTGCCCGTCCCCTTCCCAGTCAGGGCTCCCCAGGGACAAGGGATGGCCAGGGGAGGGGGTCTGTGGAAGATTCAGGAGAAAGAAAGGAGAGGCTGGGGTGGTGTGGAGGGGCTGGTCCCCTGACACCTGGGCAGATGGGGTCTCCTTCAGTCTCCCTACCCTGCACAAGCAGGGCCTTGGTTTTCCTCCAGGCTTCTCTTCACAAGAGACTGGGAGATGGGGTGTAAGAGCTGCGCCCTGGGGTGTAGGAAGAAGTGGCTTCCTTTGGAGGTCGGAGTGGGCTGGAGGCCTCTGGAGAAGACCTGGGGTGGGGGCTGATGGGGGCAGGCCCACAGGGAGAGACTGCCTCTGCTTCATAGGATACCAGATCCCCCACAGTCTTCCAAGTAGGAAACTTCCTTTCCCCTGCCCCGGGACCCTATCTGCCTATCCCCTCCCCTGCTCAGAGTTTTTAAGCCCTCTCAACCAGGGCTGGCCACCCTGGTCTTGAGGGTTCCTGGCCACCTACCCTGCTCCTCTGCTCTCTGGGTTACTGAAGGGCTCAGGAAGGGGCCCCTCGAGCCTTCCTGGAGCACCCGAGTGCTCCCTATGCCTTTCCAAGCATTTCTACTTGGGGAATTGGGCCACAGAGGTAGTGAGCCAGTGTCCTGGGCCTCTGGGATGCCCGCCCCATTGCTGCCAATGCTGGCAGGCCCCCCCCCCCCTGGCATGGCAGGACCATCGCCACTCTGGGCACTCCTGAGCCCAGCTCTCCCCTGCTTCTCCCCCTCCTACCTGAGAGGCTGCACCCTCCAACCTCCCATTGGCTCGCTTCCCCCGTGCCCTCCATCACGCTCTGCCCCCAGGGTGGTTCATTTCCCAGCCCTGGGTCAAGGGCCTGCCTTCGCCTCAGGGACTCTCTTCCTTTGGATGAGGGGGTCCTTGGGTTTCCCAGCTGCTTCCTGCTCAGCTGGGCCACCCCCTCCCACCCTGGGGTTGGGGAGGAGCAGGGAGTGGGTGCCCACAGTTTTCCTTTGCTTCTCCCAGAGCTGGTTTGCACAGCCCTTGTGTGTGGGGCTAGAATGTGCCTTAGTCCTGAATCCTAGCCCTTACCCCCATCCTCTCTAGACGGTATGTCCTGACATAACAGCAGAGTCTGATGTGGTGCTGGTGAGGGTTCGCCAGCCCTCCCCTTCCCAGGGTCATAGAGGGGGCCATGAGGCTGGAATTGGCCAGTGACTGAATCTTGGAGATGTCGGCCAGGTGCTCCCATTGGGGTTTCTAGCCTGCCCTAGGGGGAGGTGGTGATGTTGGGAGTGGGATCTCCTGATGGAGCCCATTGTGTGAGTCCTTGTTGGGCAGAATTGGTGAGGCCAGGGATGGCAGGGAAAAGTGGTAACAAGCCTCTCTGCCCATCTACTTCCAATCCCTCTCTCCCTTACTGATTTTTTGATGCCCTGTCTTCTGGGCCCCTAGGAGGGATGAGAGAGGAGTAGCCCCCTTTTTCAGAGAGTTTGGGGTCTACCTCAGAGCTCTCCCTGTCAAAAAGCAGCTGCAAGCCTCGCAAGGGTTGGGGGGGGGGAGACTGAGGACCAGTAGTACCTGCAGGGTGCCCGTGGCTGTGGCCAGTGTCCCTTAGCCAACCTGCTGGGCTCACCAGTTCCCCGTCTGATCTGCCTGTGCGCCTCCCATTCTTCTCTACCCAGAACCTGTCATGGGCTGGGGCTCAGATTTTCCTGGCTTTGGGAGCAGACAGACCAGAGCCACCAGCCATTCAGAAAACTTCTTATAGCTACCTTCATGCAAAACTGCTTTCTTCTTCCTTCTCAATGGTGACATTTGAAGAGGCAGAGCACCTTGGGGCTCCTCCTCCTGTCTTAAGAGAAAGCCAAGGCACGTAGAGTAGGGAGAAGAAGGGCACCATCCTCTCTTTCCTCCCCAGGGTCTACTGCTGATTTCTAGATGGATCATGCAGCTTCTCTCAGCTCAGCTCTTTCCATCTACCAAATGGGTGTAATAATACTTACCTACCTCACAGGACTGTTGTGAGGCTTGGCAAGTTTTGTCTAAAAACATCTTTTTGGCTTGGAAAGGGATCTGGGAAGCCAGGTATTAATTGCAGGGATAGTTCCAAGTCTGTCCTGTCTTCATCTCTGTGTCCCATCTCTACAACCCACATACAGACACACACACTCTCTCTCTCTTTCTTTCCATCCCACCCCCCTTGGAATTATTTAGTCTTTGCAATATTAGAAACCTTGACTCTGATGCTTAAAGCTTCTTGTCCATGGCTTTTGTTTGATGGTTTTCAATAGAGGTGACTGAGATTGTAGGGGGGGCATTTTTGGTTGCCCCCATGTGTGGGGGCACTACTAAGAATGCTAAACTTAGTCCCCACAACAAAGAATCATCCTGTCTCATGTCAACATTATACCCATGGAGAAACACTGGCATGGATTTGCACTAGGATGTATATGGGCAAAGCTATCTTCCCCAAGTGGAACCTCAGTGCATGCAAATCTCTGATGGTGGCTTCCAGGGCTTGTGGGCTAGAGAGAGCCACTTACAAAGTCGATCTTGAGAGACCTGGGCACATGCAGCTGCACTGAGTGATGTCAGCGAGACTAAAGACAAAGTTCTGAGCTCCTCATCGACTACAAAATATGAAATCAGCATTCCAGGTTCTGGGCTTCTCCCCATGTCGTAATTGAACAGAAGGCAGCCCGAATAAACCCCTGATGTTAGAGAGGCCTGGGGAGAGCAGCCGATGGGGCTCAGACTACATATGGCAGGCCGATCAGAGCTCTTGTGGAGCGAGGGCTTGAGAGCATGCTTGTGAGATGGCAGGAGGTGGGGTGTGCTTGTGTGGAGTGTGCGTGTGCAGGCAGTGTGGGTGCATGGCAGCGTAACTGTGGAGTGGATGGGCTCTGCATGTAAGGGGTGATGCATGATGGGCAGATGCTGGACATTTGAGGAGCCGTCTTTCTTGGCCTGAGCTGTGCCTGTTGAGGCATCTGGAGACTGAGAAAGAATCAAAGGCAGAGAAGACCAGCCGTGCTTCTGCATTCCGTCACTCCATGACTTCTTCTCAGTGTCACAGACAGCTGCCATCAGAGGGCTGGTGGTAGGGAGTTCCAGGAGCGGGGACTTCTCGGGAAAATCCTATAACTTGCTTTACTTTACTTTGTCCCAGGTTGGAGTCCCTACCCTCCCACCTCCCACCTGATATGCAGTGCTTTTGACTATCTTATGCATGGTTTATTCCTCTGGCTTGGATGACAACAATACCCATAGTCAATTTTCCTATGTAACTATAGATCAAATGATGCAACAACAGGCCTTGGGAGGCCTCAGGTGTGCGAGTGCCTCTGGGAGGCGCAGATGCCCACACAGCCAGCACTGACTTGTGTTCGAGCACAGAACGGATATAATCAGTCTGGCCTCTACAACAAGTTTTGCATTGTAGAATTGTATTTAGCTTTGCCTTGGATGAAATAAAAATTATGTTTAATAATTTGGGATTTGGGGGCTTCCATTTTTGACTGGTTGGGAGTTGGGTTCCAGTTTTATTTCTTGCCAGCTGTGCTTAGGACAAGTTTCTTTACCTTCTCTGAGCCTCAATCTGTTTGTGTCTAAAATGTTACCTGCCTAGGTGAAATAACACAGGCAAACTGCCTAAGAACATCTGGCACATTCACAGGTGTTTGGGTCATTTTCATTCCTATACCTTCTCTGGAGAAGTTGGCAACGTGGCTCTTTAATACTGGAATCATTGCCAGGGCCCTCCTGGTATGGATGACCTTGGTCGTGACCCTGGCACCACAAATATCACAACAGCTCCTCCCCCAGGTTCTCTCTCTCCTTCCCTTCCCTGGGTTAGTTAGGTCCAGGTAAAATCCGCTTCACATGAACGCCTACCTTCCAAAGAGTTTCCGGGTGCTGGGCATAAGGCCAGCGCCTGGGAAGGAACTGGGGATATGTACCAATGTGTAGGTGTTTGCTTATATTCTTGGACTTTCTCATACCACAATTTCTTACCATACTGTATTCCTCTCTTCAATGGATTCACCTCACACTGCATTTCTGTGTGAGGTACTCAGTACCTTAGTACTCAGAAGAGCTTGTTGAAAGACTCTCTCTTCTCCGTCAAGGACTCCAGGTACGCAGAATCAGTTTCGGCAGATGTCCCTGCCAGCTCTGTTTCCTCCAGCCCTCAGCTATAGAGACTGTGCGCTGCGCTTCTGCCCTGAATGGATTCACCACCCGGGTTCCCCACGCAGCCACTTTCCTGTCTTCAGGTACTTCCTGTTGCCTGGGACCTCCTGCTACCTTCCCATCTGCAATACACCGGTTGGATATTGGGGTTTCCTGGGGCAAGCCTGGGTTTAGAACGCTTGGGATGCTATGCATTGAACTTGCAGTTACCCCTGTAAGGATCAGTCCCCAGGTCTGATTAGGTCTCTGTCATTGCTCTGTTTCATCCCTACTTCCTTTCCCCACCCAATAGCCATTATAACTGACAGATGGCCCAATGTCTCAAAACCACATTAGGAACTGGGACTGTCCTGGGCAAACCTGGATATAGGGTCACTCCCTGTTAAGCTCCATGCCAGCCCCATGCTGACTCAATGGGGACTAACATACACACAAATTAAGGGTCCTTAATTTGGGCTGGTGGCAGGCACGCAGATCAGATTGACTTTAGGAGGTCTGTACACCTAAAAATAAAGGTGAAAGTGAACACATGTGCTTAGGGAACCTTTCAGAAGGGCCTTGGTACAAAAGCTGGGAATTACCTTCTACTCCCCCGCATTGGTGTTAGGAAAGAAGCTGGTTGCACTTTCCTCCCCTTCCTCTCCAAGCATGTCGTCTTCTCTGTTGCTTTCATAAGAGAGAGGGGAGCTTTGCTGACCCCAAGGGCTAGGCCTTTGCATTAAAGGAACAGAAAAGATTTCTTTTGATAGACCCTTTGGTCTTTTGGCCTTTGGGCCTAATTTCTTTCTAAATCCTGTCTTTGGCCAACTCTCCTCCCTCCCTTGCATTCTGCAACCCCCAGATTGGGTCGATTGACTCCCAGTGGAGAACAACCCTTTAACTCCCTATGTTCAGCTTTCCAGGAGGCTGGGGGGTATCCATGCCTCCTAACAGAGGAGGCAATAGCACAGGTGCATCAGCTCCAAAATGGTAGACAGTTACCAAAAAGAAGTCTGGACCTTAGGAGTAAGAAATCTCTCAGATTGTGGGGAAGGTGGCTCATCTAGATCACGGGAAGGGGGAATGCTGGTCTCTGACATTCAGGGGCTAATTGGAGGAAAAGGAGGCCAAGAAGGGGACTGACAAGGAAGCACCCAAGGGCAAGGCAGAGTGATGTCTTTGAGGCCAATATAGAAACAGTGTTAAGAACAGGGTGACCATCGCTAAGTTAAGGATCAATCCTTGCCCCTTGGTCATTGGTGACCTCAGTGAACCCAGCGAAGTGAAATGGGTCAGCCAGATAGGGGGAGATGGCAGAAGCTTGATTCCAGTATGTGGAAGAGTCAGTGGGAGGCGGAAAATGGCCCTGGTGCATAGGTTACAATTTCAGTTAACTTAGCTGTGACAGGCATTGGCCCTGGTAAGGAAGGAGGGTAGATGGTTTTCTTTTAAAGATGGAAGAAATAAAAACAAGTTAAACGCACCTGAGGAAGAGACAGTGGAGACAGACAGCCTGCAGTAGTTGAGAGAGAGGAAAGAAAGTGTCATTTGGGTGGACCCAAGGGGATAGGATCCAGTGGCCAGATAGAATGATTGGCCTTAAGACAGGTCAGGTCACACCTCTGGCACCAAGACAGGGGAAAGGGTGCCAAGGGGAAATGAATGCAGGAAAATCTGCAGAGGGGGCAGAGCAAGACATGGAGAGACTTTGCTTTACAATCTTTGGTTCCTATGGTGTTATCAAGTCATTTGGAGAGCAGACTTAAGGTTGAAGCCGGAGAAAGATGAAGACCCTCCCAATTCAGGAGCTCCAGGGCTCCCACTCCCTCAGGCAGATGGCCAGCCCTTCCACTGGCATTCTAATTGGACCTGTGCACACTGTAGCAGTAGAGCGCACACAGCAGGAGGGGAGATGTTCTCTCATAGCTCATTGCTTAAACAAAGCCACCCGCAGTGCTAACAGGAAAGATGTAGGGTCCCCTTCCATGGCCTGCAAGCAGATATAGAAAAGAACAATCCTGGACTTAGAATCCAGGAATCTGGGTTCAAGTTCTCACTCTGTTACCTACCAGTGAAATGGCCTTGGGAAAGCCACTTCATCTCTCCAAGCCTCAGTTCCCTAACCTGCAAAATGGGGATGATGACATCTACTGTATGGTACTCTTGTAAGATTAAATGAATCAACAGGTGTGAATTTTTTTTTTTTTTTTTTTTTGAGACAGAGTCTGGCTCTGTTGCCCAGGCTGGAGTACAGCGGCACGATCTCAGCTCACTGCAACCTCACCTCCTGGGTTCAAGCAATTCTCCTGCCTCAGCCTCTCAAGTAGCTGGGATTACAGGCATGTGCCACCATGCCCAGCTAATTTTTTGTATTTTTAGTAGAGATGGGGTTTTGCCACGTTGGCCAGGCTGGTCTTGAACTCCTGACCTCAGGTGATCTGCTCGCTTCGGCCTCCCAAACTGCTGGGATTACAGGCATGAGCCACCATGCTTGGACTGAAATACTTAAAAACTACAAAGTGCAGGCCATGTAAATGTTAAGTAGTTTGTAAGCTGAGCCAGCATTACGGGAGGAAAACCCAGGTGTGGCCAGCACTGAGCTCACACCCTCCTGTTCCTGGTCAGGAGGGGCTGTCAGCTGAGTGGGTGAGGGCTGGGAGGGGAGTGACCAGCCCTTCCTGGCTTCCTGGCAGACTTGGTTATGTCAACTGCCCAAAACCAAACTCATGATCTCACCTCAATCTGACCCCAAATCTGCTCCTCCCCACGTTTCCTCATTCATCCAGTCATCAGGCCAAAAATTTTGGAGTCTACCATGACTCCTTATTTTGTCTCCGACCTGAAACCTTTTTGTCAGCAAATCCCATTAACTCTTATGTTCAAAATATATCATCACCTCAACTACCTCTCGCTACCACCATCCCTACAGTCCTTGCCCAGGCCGCCCTGGCTCTCCCCTGGATTGTTGCAGTAGCTTTCTCACTGGTCTTCCTGCTTTTACCCTTGGTCCTCTTTAATCTAATTTCCAGGGTGGTTCTTTTAAAACAGGATTAGATGATGTCATCTCTAGCTCTGGCCAAGGTGGAGGCATAGGGACCATTTACCCTTGCACCTCAAACAACTAAAAAAATTGGAAAGCACCTATGATACAATGGTTTTCAGACCCTGGACAATAGGCAGCGGAGAATTGTCATTCCTGAGAGGGAGAAACGCATGAGATGAGCTTTACTGTTGCTCCAGTTTACTGCCTGGAGATCGTTTGTAGGCTGTAGTACCTGGAAGGCTGGGGAGAGGGCCCCAGGCTAAGCCTAGCATTCTCTCTGAGTTGTGGAGAGGTGCCAAGAATCTGGGGGGAGGTTAGGATAGTAAGAGTTTGCAGGACCAGAGAACCTTGGAGGGTCCTCCCAAGTTTTCAGCTGAGCTCTGATAGTGCAGTTGTGTGAGGAAACTACCTAAGGCAAGGGAAGGAGCCTCTAGAAAGGATGAGAAAGGAAAATCCCTGGAGCTCACATAGGGCAGCCTTTAATCCAGGGCTGACCTCACCCCACTACTGAGGCAATGCCCTTTGAATACTCTTCCTCATCTCTCATGAATTAGGAAGTTTTGCCATTTTAGTTGGCTGCATTGTGAACTACTCTTGGCCCTGCATGAGCTCCGGGGATTGCTTCCTCTAATCTTTTCTGGTGGTTCTTTCTCAGCCTCGGGTGTGCCTGGATCAGCAGCTGAAGGCTCACGGGGACCGTTTGCAAATCTCTGGAGCGCTGTCTCTGTGAAGCTGTCTCTTCTCTGAGATACTGCCCAGTGAGCCCTATCCACAGGACTCCTGACTCCATCTCCTTGATTCTGGGAGGTTGCCAGACTCTGCCCGAGTCCCCTTTCCTGGTGCTGTAGCAATTGGAGGGCTCCCTCATTTGGTTCTCCTCTCTCAGGAATCACTGACCTGTGCTGCCTGATGCCCTGTGTCTGAAAGCCATTTCGTGCATTTTCCCCCCAGCGTTTTAGTTGTTTCAGATGGGAAAGTAATTGCATTTTTTGTTACTGCATTCTTGTCAGAAGAAATTCATGAAAATTTATGTTCACTGAAAAACCCGTACAGAGTTGCTTCTAGAGGTTTTGCCATTGCCAAAACAAATAAATAACCTAAATCTCTGACTGGTGAGTAGATAAAACAAACTGTGTCTAGCCATACAATACAATGGAATATTCCACAAAATCCCATGCACTATGGGATTCTCAAATGCAGTATGCTAAGTGAAAGCACTGGATGAATCTCAAATGCAGTATGCTAGGTGAAATAATTCAGACTCAGAAAGGTACCTGCGTTATCATCTGTGACCCATGTACCACTCTGGTGGGGGTGTTGATGATAATGAGTGACACTCCTGCATGTGTGGAGGCAGGGAGTATATATGAAATCTCTTTACCTTCTGCTCAGTTTTGCTGTGAAACTAAAACTGCTCAAAAAAAAAATATTAAGTGTTGGGTTGGTTGCGGTGGCTCATGCCTGTAATTTCAGCTTTAGGAGGCTGAGGTGTAAGGATCCCTTGAGGCCAGGAGTTCAAGACCAGCCTGGGCAACATAGCGAGACCCTGTCTCTCCCAAAACATAAATAAATAAATAAAATAAAAATTAACAATAAAATAAAAAGTGAAGTATTAAGAAAGCCTAAGTCCAGGCGTGGTGGCTTAAGCCTGTAATCCCAGCATTTTGGGAGGCTGAGGATGGTGGATCACTTGAGGTCAGGAGTTTGAGACCAGCCTGGCCAACATGGTGAAACCCCGTCTCTACTAAAAATACAAAAATTATCCGGGCATGGTGGCAGGTGCCTGTAATCCCAGCTACTCGGGAGGCTGAGATGCGAGAATTGCTTGAAATCAGGAAGCAGAGGGTATAGTAAGCCAAGAGTGTACCACTGCACTCCAGCCTGGGCTGGACTCAGTCTCAAAAAAAAAAAAAAAAAAAAAAGAAAGCCTAAAGCCTCAAAAACAAACAAAAAGATACTTACTATATGGTTCCATTTATATTACATTCTGGAAAAAGCAAACTATAGGGACAGCAAACAATAGGGACAGCAAACAAAACAGTGGTTGTAAGGCGCTATAGATTGGGGACGGGTTGGCTATAAAGGGCAAGCGAGGCTTTTTGTGGGTGATGGAGCTATGGTGGTAGTTGCTTACTTGTGTACATTTGTCAAAATTGGCAGAATTCTACACTAAAAATGAATTTTACTGTATGTAAATTACACTTTAAAAAATTACAATGAGATGATGTCACTCTTTCTTGCTCAGAATGAGTGTCTATCTTATTCAGTCCTCATAGCAGCCCAGAAAGCCCTACTGTTCCGGCCCCCATGGACTCTTGGATATCTTCTTCTTTTTTTTTTTTTTGATACGAGGTCTTGCTCTGTTGCCCAGGTTGGACTGCAGTGGTGCAAGCTTGGCTTATTGCAGCCTTGATCTCCTGGGTCCAAGCGATCCTTCTACCTCAGCCTCTTGAGTAGTTGGGACTACAGGTACATGCCACCACACCAGGCTAATTTTCATATTTTTAGTAGAGATGGGGTTTCACCACGTCGCTTAGGCTGGTCTCAAACTCCCGCGCTTAGGCCATCCGCCTGCCTCAGCCTCCCAAAGTGCCACCATGCCCAGTCTAACTTTTTAAACCTTTAGTATTGTTTGAATTTTTATAACTATGCAATACATTTGTAATCAACACACACACACACACACACGGGCCCACCATTTTGAGTCAGTCTCCCTGCCTCTAATGCCCAGATTTTTTTCTCTTCACTACAGCGTGCTCCCACATCGCTCCTTTCAAATTCCCTTTCTGTTTTTCTCTCCCACACTAAACTCTCCCTGTTCTCTGGACATAGGGCTTCTTGGTACTTGTTCCTTTGTACGTGCCGAGCCCAGCTTCTTGGTACTTGTTCCTTTGTATGTGCTGAGCCCTCTAGCTGGAAACACCTCCCTGGAATGGGTATGTGCCTGTTTGCTATGTGACACATGCTTCTATTGCAGTGCTTTCCCACTTTGTATGAGAAGTCCTTGCTCTGCTTCCCGCTAAATACTAATGGGCTGGGGCTGGAGTTTTCTTTACTTCCTGCTTCAGCGCCGGGCCAAGGTTTGCACTCACCCTTCATCATGGTCCTGTAATGGCTTGCAGGTGAGGGTGGGGGCACCTTCTTGTGGAGGCAGCTCTGGGCCACAGTTGGGAGAACCAGGCCCATGCTCTGTTTTCGGGCCTCACCTCTCTAGGATTTAGTCTTCTTCCTCCTTGTGAAAAAGGGGAGGATCTTCTCTACCCATCATCCTCCTCTCCACATCCTCCCTTCCAAAGACAGTGAGGATTTGCCATGTTAGTCAAGTCATAACTTCCTGGTTCCCTCTTGACCTCCCCAGCAGAATCACTTGTGCTCTGAGTGTAACGTGCAAAGGTAGGTGCATCTCAGTCCAAGTCCAGATCAGGAAAGAGCACAAGCATTTCAAGGTTAGCTGCTAAATGTCACACTGAGACATTCCATGAATGTACATATGTGTGTGTGTGTGTCTGCATATGTATATAATATATATTTTTTTCATTATCATTCTAGTTAGGTAAATTTTTGTTTATGATTTCTCCTTTGACCTATGAATAATTTAGAAGTTTTTTTTAAAAGCATGTATGTATTTTATATTTTAAAAATTATTGTTTGCGGGCTGGGTGTGGTGGCTCACTTGAACTGGAGTTGGAGAACAGCCTGGGCCACATAGTGAGACCTCATCTCTACAAAAAGTAAAAAAAATTAGCTGGGCACAGTGGTGTGTGCTTGTAGTGCCAGCTACTTGGGAGGCTGAGGGAGGAGGATTGCTTGAGCCTGGGAGGTTGAGACTACAGTGAACCGAGATTGTGCCACTGCACTCCAGCCAGGTTGACGGAGTGAGATCCTGTGTCTAACAACAACAACAACAACAACAACAACACAATTAAAAAACAAGCAAACAAACAAAATTATTGTTTGCTATTGCCTTAGAACTTAATAACATTATAATCAAAGAGCTACATCTGTTTGATAGTCTTAGCCCAGGTTTCTCAGAAAACTTAAGTTTTCTACATTAAATTCATATCTTAACACGTTATTTGGGGGTTCAATTCCAGGGAAATGGGCATAAGGGGGACAGGGGCTGTAAGGCAGGGAATGAGAGAAAGCAAACACAGGTGATCAGGTGATGTGTGTGCCGAGCTGACCGTAGCTCCATCAGCAGTACAGCTGGTTGCTGAATCACAAGACCTGTGCCTGGGGAGTTACAGCTTCTCTGAATAGTTCTATCCTAGGGAAGAAGGATAAGCCATTTATCTGCTGGCTCCTTCCTGTCTCCCGTCTTCCATTATTCAACATTTACCCCACAGACAATCATTTCCATGTTTTGTTACTCAGCCTTTCCCGGAAGCCCTGGCGAAGTCAGAGCTCTCTGGGTGCAGTCAGCCAGTCTGAGAGCTGGGGCTGCTGTGGCTGTCACCGTGGTGCATGCAACGAAGGCCACCCAACCCAAAGCCCAGCTCTGGTCCTGGCCCAGGGCAGGGGAAGACCAGTGGTGGTGTTAGGAGAGGAGGTGGTGGCAGTGGCCAGAGCTTTACAACTGCGGGAATGGAAGGGGCCGGAGCTGGGCCCATTCAAAGAAGTAAGCTGGCAAGTGACTAAAGCCTAGAGGCGGGAAGATGGGGGATGCTGGGGAGGCTGAGCGGAAATTGAAGGGAGCAAAGCTAGGCCTGGTGCTCACGTTACTTTTGAAATTTGTTGCTATTACTTCTTGGACTAGTATGTAGTCAATCTTCACAAAAGTGCTTGAGAAGAATGCTTTTTTGCTAAGTATGGAGAGTATATGTCTATTAATCAGGCGTGTAAATGGTATTGTTGAATCTTCCATTCTTTACTATTCACCTGCTCGACATATCAATAATTGAGAGAAGTGTGCTTAATCTTCCACTTCATATGATGGTGGATTTGTCAATTTCTCCTTATAGTTCTATCAGCTTTCAAGTCTATTTTATATTGTGTTTATATAAGTTTTAAAAAAATTGAGAAAATTTTCAAATATACAGAAAAGTAAAAAGAATAATAAAAGTCTATTCCCTAGATTTCACACTCATTGACATTTTACCATATCTGCTTCAACAGTTTTTTTTCCTCCTGAAGTGTTTTTGTTTGTTTGTTTGTTTTGTTTTGTTTTGTTTTGTTTTTTTGTTGAGATGGAGTCTCGCTCTTTTGCCAGGCTGGAGTGCAGCGGCGCCATCTCGGCTCACTGCAACCTCCTCCTCCCGAGTTCGAGCAATTCTCCTGCCTCAGCCTCCCAAGTAGGTGGGACTACAGGCATGCACCACCACACCCAGCTAATATTTGTATTTTTAGTAGAGACAGGGTTTCAACATGTTGGCCAGGATGGTCTTGATTTCTTGACCTGGTGATCTGCCCCACTCGGCCTCCCAAAGTGCTGGGATTACAGGCATGAACCACCATGCCTGGCCCCTCCTGAAGTATTTTTGATTACAACTTTGCATCATTTTACCCCAAATACTTCTGTATGCATCTCTAAAAGTTAAGAATATCTTTCTTACTTAACTATATCATTGTCACACATAATGAAATTAACAATTCCTTATTATCATCTAATACTGAGATCATATTCACATTTCCCAATTACCCGTTTGCCCAAATGCCTTTTGCTGCTAATTTGTTCAACTCAGGATCTGGTCAAAGCCCATGCCTTACATTCGATTGCTATGTCTCTTAAGACATAACAGTAATTGGCCGGGCATGGTGGCTAACCCCTGTAATCCCAGCACTTTGGGAGGCTGAGGCGGGTGGATCACGAGGTCAGGAGATCAAGACCATCCTGGCTAACAAGGTGAAACCCCGTCTCTACTAAAAATACAAAAAAAAAATTAGCCAGGCGTAGTGGCGGGCGCCTGTAGTCCCAGCTACTTGGGAGGCTAAGGCAAGAGAGTGGCATGAACCCAGGAGGCGGAGCTCGCAGTGAGCCGAGATGGTGCCACTGCACTGCACTCCAGCCTGGGTGACAGTGCAAGAGTCCGTCTCAAAAAAAAAGACATAACAGTAATTACATGACATTAATTTGTTGAAGAGATGGGAATGTCCTGTGGTGGAATGTCTCACCTTCTGGATTTGTCTTTTATTGGTGTCATTTAATTTGTTCCTCTAATTCTTGTGTTTTGTTCCTCTAATTCTTGTATTTCCTGTAAACTGGAAATTATATCTAAAAGATTTATGTTAAACATTTTTGGGAAGATGCCTTTAGATGATGCAACATGAAGGTGTACTTCATATTCACGTTGGGAGGAACATAGTATCTGCTGATTCCACTGTTAGTGGGTAAGGTGATGATAGCCTGATCCCTTCATTTTGAAGTTAGGTTTCTTATTGAGATTAGCAAGGGATCCGTGGGATGATATGAGGGTATTATGTGACTGTGTAGTTCTCCGTGGTCTTAGTCCATTCATGCTGCTCTAAAAAAATACCTTAGACTGGGTAATTTATAAACAACAGAAATTTATTGCTCACAGTTCTGGAGACTGTGAGGTCTGAGATCAAGGTTGCCAGCAGATTCGGTGTCTGGTGAGGGCTCATTCTCTGCTTCCATAGATAGTATCTTGTTGCTATGTCCTCACATGGCAGAAGGGGCAAAGAGGCTCCTTCAAGCCTTTTTTGTAAGGGGCACTAATCCCATTCATGAACAGGGCGCTCTCCTGACCTAATCAGCCCCCAAAGTCCCACCTCTTACTACCATCACCTTGGGGGTTAGGATTTAACATACAAATTTTGGGGGACACAAGCATTCAGACAATAGCATCCATTGATGATCCTTGCCTGAATCAATGATTTCATTAGAAATTGCCAATGATGGCTTCCTATCATTCATCTATATTGATTAGCTATACTTTCCCTCACCACCTGGAGCCACCCTGTTACCTGGAAGTAGATTTCTATGGCAAAGCAGAATAGTGCTAATTTTTCCTCTTTAAATATTATTTCAGAGTAAGAGCTTGGTGTGATTGCCAACTCCAGTGGTGACAAAAGGATGGTGTTTTTTTCTTTTCTATTTTCTTCTCTTTGTTCGCAAGTTTTCACTTATTATAGCTTACTGGTGAATTGAAACTTTCGTGATTATGTAGTGACCCTCTTTATCCTAAAGTCAGTTTTGTCTTTTTGTCCTAAATCCTTATTTAGAAAAATATTATATAGCTACCCCAGCTTAAATTTGATTAAATGCTTGCTGTCTGTACCTTTCTCCACTTTTTCAGTTTTAATGGTTCTGTAACCTGGTGTTTTGTGTATGTCTGTTACAAATAACATATAGCTTGATCTTACATTTTTATCCAATTTCCCTATCTCTGTATATTATTTGGTGAGTTTAATATTTATTGCGATTATTAGTACTTTTTTCATTATCCTACTTTGTATATTCTATTTGTTCCATTTTTCTGTGCTTTTCCCTCCTTAGTGCTCTTCCTTCCCCTCCTTTCTCTTTTGTACGTGCTTGATGTTTTTTGTTTTTATTCATCAATTGCTACTTTCAATTGTTTTGGAAGTGACACACTTTTATTTCCATTCTTTTGGTGATTACTCTTTTAACTAACCATCTAGAACATAGTACAAACATTTTGTGTAACATGACATTAATATTTAACCTTCCTTTTGAATAATTTAAGAACTTTAGAATATTTTAACTCCAGCTATCCCCTTTAATTTACATGCTGCATGCTGTTGTTACTCCATATTTCAGTTAGGCCTTTAAAAATTAACCCACAATGGAAACTTCTTGGTCAAATTTTAACTAGCTAGTATTATATTTATATACAGGGTCTTTTTTCTTTACTGATGTATTTTTCTACTCATAGCCAACCAATCAATTCAATATCTGTTTCAAAAAAAATTAACCCACAAAATAAATATTATTGTTATTTTAATAATATGTAGACACGCCTGTAATCCCAGCACTTTGGGAGGCCGAGGTGGGGGGATCACTTGAGGTCGGGAGTTTGAGACCAGCCTGGCCAACACAGTGAAACCCCATCTCTACTAAAAATTCAAAAATTAGCCGGATATGGTGGCATGTGCATGTAATCCCAGCTACTCGGGAGGCTGAGGCAGAAGAATCACTTGAACCTGGGAGGTGGAGGTAAAGTGAGCCAAGATCCTGCCACTGCACTCCAGTCTGGGTGACAGGGCAAGACTCAGTCTCAAAATAATAATAATAATAATAAGTAGACAGAGTGTGTTTAGACTTACCTACATGTTCACAATTGCCTCACTATTGCTACTTGCTTCTTGGTTCTTCCTTTTAGGATCATTTTCCTTCTTCCTAAAGTAAATGCTTTATATATTCTTTTAGAGAAAGTTTGTTGATGGTAAAGTCTGTTTTTGTTTTCTTGAAAATGCCTTTATTCTTGAAAGATAGTTTTGTAGGGTTCACAATCCCTGATTGATTGTTATCTTTTGGCATGCTGGAGATATACTTCCACTGACTTCTAGCTCCTTTATTGCTGTGGGAAAGCCTGTTGTCAGTCTAATTATGGTAGATTTGTGGTACTGTGGGTGGTCTGGGTTTTCTCTCTGCTGCTATAAGGAGTTTCTTTTTGTCTTTGGTGTTCTGCAGTTTCATTATAATGTACATAGGTGTGGATTTATTCTAATTTTTCCACCTTGGTTGTATGCATGTACACTATGGTGGTGTATGTTCTGTGGATTCACACCTTTTATCAGTTCTGGAACATTCTCAGCTCTTATCTCTTTGGTATTGTCTCTCTCTCATTGTCTTGATTCTCTCTTTCTGGGATTCTGGATATGTTAGAATTTACCATTCTAGGCTTCATTGCTCCTGGCCTTGTTTTCATATTTTTAATCTCCTTATCTCTGTCTGCTGTTAAGCCTAGTCACTTCTTAAATTTATCTTCCAGTTCATTTGTTCTTTCTTAATTGGTGTTTTAATTGTTATTTACCCGATCCACTTAGTTTTTTATTTTTATAATTGTAGTTTTTATTTCTAAAAGCTATATTCAGTTCTTTTTCAAATCTGCCTGTTATTTTTGCTTGATTATTAAGATATCCATTTTTAACAGAAAATAGCAAGTGTTAGGGGGGATATGGAGAAATAGTAACTCCTGCGAACTGTTGATGGGAATGTAAAATGGTGCAGTCTCTATGGAAAGCAATATATCAGTTCCTCAAAAAATTCAAAATAGAATTACCATATGATCCAGCAATTCCACTTCTGGGAATATACCCAAGAGAATTGAAAGCAGGGCCTCAAAGAGATACTTGTACACCCATGTTCACAGCAGCATAATTCACAATAGCCAAAAGATAGAAGTAACCTGAATGTTCGTATAAACAATAGAATACTATTTAGTCTAAAAAGGGAGGAAATTCTGACACATGCTACAACATGGGTGAAACTTGAAGACACAATGTGAAGTGAAATAAAACAAGTACAAAAAGACCAATACTGCATGACTCACTTAAATGAGGTACCCAGAGTAATCCAGTTCACAGAGACTGAAAGCACTATGGTGGTTGCCAGAGATTGGGAGGAGGGGGAAATGGAGAGTTGTTTGATGGGTACTGAGTTTCTGTTCTGAAGATGGATGGTGGTGATGACTGCACAATAGTGTGAATGTACATAACACCACTGAACTATACACCTAAAAATGGTTAAGATGGCAACTTGTGTTATGTGCATTTGACCACAGTTAAACATGATTTTAAAATGTGGAACTAGTATTCATTTTTTATTCAAATATTTTATAAATTATCATATTGGAGGCCCTATAGTGTGGTAGTTTACAGCATGAACTCTGTATTCCAAGTGCTCATGTTCAACTTACAGTCTATAATCTCAGGCAAGGAGCTTAACCCCTTTGTGCCTTAGTTTTTTTAATCCATAGAGTGAGGATAAGAATAATACCCATCTCATAGATTTCTGTGAGTATTAAATGAATCAGTACATGATGAAGCACTTACAATAGTGTCTGGCACATACAAATACTCTGCAAATATTGCTTATTATCATAAGTCTCCAATATTCTGACTTCTGAAGCCTTTGGGGTTCTAAATTAGCTGTTTTTTATGCTGCCCACTTAAGGTGTTTTTTATTTTTCCATGTCTCTGATCTTTGATTGTGAGCTCATATTTGGAGGATCTTTGGGAATCCTGAGGCTCTAAATTTGGGAAATTTTCCTCCAGACCATCTGCAATTTGAGACCACATTTACTGCCATCAGTTATCCCTGCTTCATGTAGGAGCCCTGGTTCAGCTCCCTTGTCTGCAGCGTGTCCAGGTTTAGCTCCACTGCCAGCCTTCATATAGGTCTCGACCCAAGATTTTAGTGTATTGCTCCCAGATCATCACCTTAGTTTCCACTCACAGTTCTGATGGTTTTGTTTTATTTTGTTTTGTTTTCTGGGTTTCTATTTTCTTTGTTTTTGGCATTTGAGGAATTCTGTTGTTTCCTAAGAACCTAGTACAGTATGAACAAGTATATTTCATCTAGGATCTGACTTAGCTATAGCAAGAGAGTCCTCAGAAAACCCAAGCTTTCATACAGATGCCAAAAAAGTCCATGGGGTTTAATTCTTTGACCATTTTGAGTGCAGGGACTTATTCATGCTTACATCCTCACAACTCAGCTTGGGGACTGCCTCACACCTGGCAGCTGATCCTTTTTGTTTTTTAAATGTAAGAAGCCACACTGAGGGCTCTCCAGGTGGAAAAAGTTAGGACACAGGACCAGCATTTCTTTCCAGCCACTTGTGGATCCCTGATTGAATGTCACCCTTGACTGCCTAACTCATCTCCTTCCCAAGTCATAGGTTATCCCTGGCTCCTGGCTGATTATCACAGGCAGGGAGGGAGGGAAAGAGGCAAAGGGAGAAGGCCCTGTGTGGGAATCAAACTTGCTCACCCTGGTTTCTGTAATCTGCAGCTCACTCTTGCTGCCATTCAGCAGATCTGGTCTCCCTAACTCTTTTTTCCCCTGCCTCTACTTTGAGACTCAATTGCTTCCCCAGGACTTTTTTTCTCCCCAAGCCAAAGAATGAAAGTTCAATCATCCCAGCTCAGTTCTTATCAAGCATTCCAGCTAGCCTATGCCAGAGATGTTACACAGCTCTTTAATAATAGTGGCCATAGCTGTAATAACAGTAACAACAGTAGGCAACGGTAGTCATACCAACAGTAGGGCAGTGCATTTTATATTACAACTGGTTTCTTGCTCTAGTAGGCTTGGGGATGGGTGAAGACAGACAGGGCTGGCGCAGACCCTTTCCTTCTCCTCTCCAGCCCACAGTGATCTGGGCTTTTACAAGACAGCCTGCTTCCATTCAGTAGTGTGGGAAAGTTCCTTCTTGGCTTAGCAATACCCCTGAGACCTTGGACTGCAGGCTGGCTTGTTCAGTGGGCTGTGTCTCTCCCTGAGATGCTGGGAGCACCAAGTGTGGCCGAGCTAGGGCTGCTGACTTCCTCTGGGCGCCTCTGGGCTGCGAGGGTCTCTTACAGGAATTGAGGCCCTTTGCTGCTCCAAGAAATGCTGAGGCTGTGGGCAGAGGGGTGTACCCAAGGGGACTCTTGCTCTGTGTCTGACTTTGGGGGATCCCCAGGTGGGCAGGGCAGGAAGGAAGCGGCTCCCAGCACTGCAAAGGGGCAGCAGCATTACAGCTCAGCCTAGAATAAGAGAGACCGATTAAGAGAAAGTCAGATTATCTGAAACTGGACAAAGTGGTGACATGTGTAACGTGAGTCTTCCTTTTCTGAAACACTTTGCTTCTCTCCCTATCCTGCAGAGGGCCAGGAGGTCTCATGAGCCTTTCCACTCTCTTCCTTATCAGAATCTTCTCTCTAGAAAGGATCTGATAGTCTCATTCTGTCAGAAAAGAGAAAGAAAGGCTTGGTGTGTTCTATTCCCTGAGGTATTTGCATTTATCAGAAATCTCTGACCTAAGGAATTTCAGCCGTAATAGTGCAATCTCAGGCTGTCCCTTGCTTGGAGGGAAAGTTATTTGGGATGTAAAGAGTTGTCAGAACCATTTAAATCAAACCTGAGGATGGATTGGCACCTCCCAGGTAGAGGACTGGAGGGAAGGCACAGTGGGTAGGGCAAAGGTACCTTACCTTCCAGACATTGTAGATCCAGTTGAGATAGGCTGAGACCTTGGTGTATACTCCTGGGGTGCTCGGGCCCCCGCAGCCATAGCCCCAGCTAACGATGCCCACCACATGCCACTGGTCAGATTGGTACATCAGGGGCCCACCACTGTCACCCTGTGAGAGACCAGAACAGAGACTGCTGGGGAGGGCAGGTGAGGTGGGGGGGGCTTCTCCTTCTCTGCTCCCTGAACTGGCCTATCTGTTCCCCTGCACTCCCTGCTGCTCTCCAATATTCCACCCTCACCCTCTTTGCTCATTAGCACCCTGGAATGGTCTTCTCTTCTGGGGCAGAAAGGCTTGTCTGTGGACAAGTAAGTTGCAAGCATGCCGTTAGCCTTCTCTCAGAGATTCACAACTCACATTAGCAAATTAAAGGCTCTGAGTGATGCCTTAAAAAAGCCTGGTTGTTGGCCAGGAGTGGTGGCTCACACCTGTAATCCCAGCACCTTGGGAGGCTGAGGCGGGTGAATCACTTGAGGTCAGGAGTTCAAGACCAGCCTGGCCAACATGGTGAAACCCGTCTCTACTAAAAATACAAAAATTAGCTGGGCATAGTGGCAGGCACCTGTAATCCCAGCTACTCAGGAGGCTGAGGTGGAGAATCATTCGAACCCAGAGGCGGAGGCTGCAGTGAGCCGAGATCAAACCACTGCACTCTAGCCTGGGCAACAGAGTGAGACTCAGTCTCAAAAAAAAAAAAAAGCCTGGTTATCATTGTTTAACCTAGTCGTTCCAAAATTTATGTAATCACTTATAGAGTGCCTATTTTGTGCCAGGTAGTGTTCTAAGCAATTGGGATCCAACTGATGAAAAAAACAAAGATCCCTGCCCTCAGAAAGCTTAGGATCAAATGGGGTGAGAGACAGTGAACAAGCAAATAACAAAACAAGAAAATGCCAGATAGTGAAAAGTGCACTTATCTGGGAGTCCTTATCAGCTGTTTTAGCCCCTGGGGCTTCCTCCCTCTGAACCCAAAACTATAGCTTAAATGTCTGTTTAATGCCCCCCTTTCCCCCAACCACTGTGAGCTCCCTGAGGGGTCTCCAAAGACTACCATGTTCATGGCACACATGCGATGACTAAGAGTTGCCTCTTAAATGAAGGAATTTAATGACTGGAAATGGAGGTGAGAGTAGGGTAGGGGTTTTAATGAAAATGGTTCAGGCCAAGCACGATGGCTCATGCCTGTAATCCCAGCATTTTGGAAAGCTGAAGTGGGAGAATCCCTTGAACCCAGGAGTTTGAGACCAGACTGGGCAACATAGTGACCCTGTCTCTATTAAAAAACATAAAAGAAAAAATAAAAAAAGAAAATAGTTCAGAAGATCCTCTGGAAGTATGGGGGAGGAAGAAGGTCTACAGGGATTGCTAAGCAGTCCTGATGGCCAATGAGGCCGCGGTGAGGGGCACACACAGGTGTGCTTCCAGCATTCTGCAGGCGGTAATTCTTTCCTAGCGTAGTTCAGCGGCTTGGGGAGAGTCACAGAGAAAATAGACCTGGGATTCCTGACCTCAAGGGGCTAATCATTCTGTAGCTAGTGAGAAGGGTGGGTGGGGTGGATGAGTAATGTCATCTTTGTTGTTGTTGTTGTTTTCAGATGGAGTCTTGCTGGGTCACCCAGGCTGGAGTGCAGTGGCGCAATCTCAGCTCACTGCAACCTCTGCCTCCTGGGTTCAAGCAATTCTCCTGCCTCAGCCTCCCAAGTAGCTGGGATTACAGGCACGTGCCACCACGCCCAGCTAATTTTTGCATTCTTTTTAGTAGAGATGGGATTTCACTATGTTGGCCAGGCTGGTCTTGAATTCCTGACCTCAAATCACCTGCCCGCCTCAGCCTCCCAAAGTGCTGGGATTACAAGCGTGAGCCACCATGCCCAGCCAGTAACATCATCTTCGAATGTGAAAGAGACATTTGAAATCTCTCTGCTTGTCTGCATCCATCCATCCACCCACTCATCTATTGGTACACTTTTATCTGACTGTATCCTTTCCTTCCCTCCCTCTCTTCCTCCCATCATCACACATTGAGTGCCCATGATATGCAAGGCTTCCTGTGGGGCATGCAGCCTCTGGGTTTTCTCATCTCTCTAGGACCTAAACCCTATTCTTAGAACTCCCCATGATTCTTGGAGGCCCCACCTGGCAGGTGTCCACACCCCCTTCCGGGATGCCTGCACACATCATCTTCTCGGTGACTTCCCCCTGGTACGCATCGTCTGCATTGCACCGTGTGCTGTCAATGACCTGGACTGACGCCTGCAGCAGTATGTCAGACATCTTCCCTGGGAGGGTAAAAACACTCACATTCCCATCCTTGCCTTCTATCCCCCAGCCCTGGATTGCCAAACCACTTTGCTTTCTGCCTGGCGCCTTGGTGCTTGGTCCTCCAGGATGGGTTTCTCTGAAGGGTGGTCCTCCTTCCCATTACTTCTGGAAGCTGCTCCTTCATACAAGGGCATCTCCTGCCCTGTGGTCCTGCACCCAGGACTTACCTCCATTCTGCTTCGTAAAGCCCCATCCAATGATCCAGAGTGGGGTGGCTGGAGTGAGCTCCTCATCAAAGAAGGGCAGACAGATGGGCCTGACTGTGCCTGCCAGGAGCACAGAGGAAGAAGGAGATCTTTTATTCATCATAAGTGTTAATTTTCTGTAAATTATGATGCTTTATGATTATGGGGATCTTGCTGGTCTGGGAGAGACTGGGTTAGCTAATTCCTGCAGATAGTAAACAACTTGGCTTTGGGCACGCCTTTAATAGGCAAACCAGCCAACCCAAAGCCCATATCCCCAACCACTTCCTTTATCTGACTCTCAGACACCAAGCCAATATTTTCCCTGCCCTAAATCACCCCAGGGACAGATACTAGACAACCAGAGGCTGACATCTATAGCCTAGAGAATTGTCCACACTATCCAATCCTGAGCATGCTCAATCTTGCCTACCCTACCTTGGCCAGACCTGCCCATGGAAGCCACAGGTGGCTCTGGGCCATGCCTTCCCCTCACTCCTGCCTCCTGGTGGACCCAGCTGCTTCCCCGGGTGTCCCTGTGTTGGGGGGTGGGGTATGTCCCTTTCTCTCAGGAATTATAAATAATAAACTCTTCTTTCAAAGATAGCTGTGTCTGTATCTGTCACCTTACCATACCTGATTAAAACAATTCCCAGGCACAAATCTTGAAACACACACCAGGGCTCAGGAGAGCCTGGCAGTTAAGCTCTCTGAAAGGGGTCACACCAGGGTCTCTAGAACACTTGTTCTATGGGATGCTAATAGAAGTAGCATGAAAAAAGGATTCTGTGGTCAAATAAATTTAGAAAATGTAGGTTAAACACAATAAAACAGATTATTTTAAAAACTTCTCCTACCTTTAATAAACTAATGTGTTCCAAGAAGGGAGCTGTAGTATGAAAATGTTTCCCAAACTTATTTGACAATGGAATCCTCTCTTCTCCAAGGGGCCAGTGTCTTGTGGACCCCACAGTTGGGAATCCTGATCTAAATACATTTCAATATAAGCACAAGGCATCCAACAGAGCTGTTCAAAGACTCTGTGGTCTGCCTCACAGGTAATGGGTTCCCTGCCCCTGGAGGAGAGCAAACAGGGGCACAATGACTCCTTGGCAGGGATACTGAGCAGGCTCTTGCGTGTTGGTCAGTGGTGGGGAATTAGCTCGATAATCTTTTTAAAAGGTCTCCTAAAACTCCAAGATTGGATGAAACTCCAGTTCTCACTCGAGGGGCTCCACATAGAGAAGACAGGCCTTGGAAGAATCTCTGGCAGGGAATGGAGTGGAGGTGTTAGCTGACAGCTTGAGGAGGCCTCATGGCATCAGTGATGTTAGGCTGACGTATTAGAGACAAATGGGCAAGCTGAGGTCTTGAGAGGAGACATTATGTGCCAAGGGCGGTCAGTGAGCTAATAGCAGAGTGGGCGTGAAAACCGATGTAAGGGGCTTGAGTGGCCTTGGGCCCTGCTTCTCACCTGAGAAAGTAAGTGGGAACTGCAGCTTCATGAGGGCGATGTCATTGTCTTTGGGGTACATGGGGTTGAATTCAATGATGATGATCTTGGCCACAGCCAGGGATGGGAAGCTGCCCAGTTTGTCTGAGCCGGCCCGCACCTTCCAGTTGAACACATCGGTATGTTTCCTGGGAGTAGAGACAGCTGGGTTCAGGCCTGATCCAAGCCTGAGGAGACTTTGCCAAAGGCTGGGTCCCCAGGGCCCTAGGGATCGGGGTGCTGGATGTTACTGCCTTGGGAGGAAAGATGATGGTGAGGCAGGGATGGTGGAGAAGGGGCAGTCTTCTGGCACTTACAAGAAGCCAAATTCAAAAAAGGGATTTGACCCTTTTTCCTCAGTGAAACCTGCCCAACGAAACCTCAAGGAGGGCTGGGGAAGGGGCTCCTCTAATGCCTGAGTTCTGAGGTCCTGGCGCTCTCTCCTCCAACCTTTCTCACTGCGTTACTCATGCTGTCAGTTACATTACGTGCTTTCTTTTTCCCAATGCCAGGCACAGCTTAGTGTGCAGGGATGTTTTTCCAGGAAAGAATTTATAGCTCTCAGCAGAATCTCAAAAAAAAAACAAAAAAGTGGTTAAAAAACTCTGGCCTAGATCATGAGTGCCTTGAAGGCAGCGGTGGGGTCTAATGCACTTGGGCACATCATCTGGTGTTTGGTACCTGGTAGGTGCTCATTAGATATTGAATGAATGAATAAATAAAAGCAAAGGGGGTGCCGGATGCCCTGGCTCATGCCTGTAATCCCAGCACTTTGGGAGGCTGAGGTGGGCAGATCACTTGAGGTCAGGAGTTAGAGATCAGCCTGGCCAACATGGTGAAACCCTGTCTCTACCAAAAATACAAAAATTAGCCGGGCGTGGTGGCCCATGCCTATAGTCCCAGCTATTTGGGAAGCTGAGGCAGGAGAATTGCTTGAACTCGGGAGGCAGAGGTTGCAGTGAGCCAAGATCATTCTGCTGCGCTCCAGCCTAAGCAACAGAGCAAGACTCTGTCTCAAAAAAAAAAAAAAAAAAGGGAAGGGGGTCTGGGAGTAGCCCTTCCCTGAGGTAAGGCCAGGCTTCTCTGTGGACCGAAAGGAACCTATGCTCTTTAATTTTTTTAAAGTTTCCAGACATAATGAGGACGTGGCTATGACTCTAGACCCTGGAACAACTTCCTGGAAACAAGCAAAAAGAGAGTGAGTTCTTGGAAGTTGAGGCAGGTGGGAAGAGCTTTTGTAGCTTGAACGATATTGGGGTGGGGTGAGGACTCTGGGTATCTGCTGGTGTCCCACCGGGAAGAGGCCATGCTTGGTGACCAGCACCCTCTGCTCAGACACCCAAAAGCCTAACAAAGGGCATCATGGCCATTGTCTCATTGGGGCCACCACACCCTGGCAAACGTCTCTAGTGGGAGAGTGAAGAGAAAGAGGGTGTCAGGAGACAGGACCCCAAGCTCTCTGGTCCCTGACTGGCCTTGGTCCCCAGAGACCTCCTTACAGCTGGGGTCTTACCTGAAGCAGTGTGCTGCCGTGAGGACCCAGTGGGGGTCCAGGATGCTCCCTCCACAGACGTGCTGTTCGTCGTACTGGATGCTGACCTGCCAAGGCCAAGAATCCACAGAGGCCTCCTCCCCGCCCACCACACGGGGGGTCTTCAGGCTCTCCCCACAGGCTGGATGCAGGCAGAGGCAGGGAGGAAGCAGGAAGTCAGGATCTTGGGGATGAGGCTGCCTCCCCTCAGCACCCAACATCTGCTCTAAGCAGGTCCCTTATGGCTGGGGCCAGAGTGGGGAGAGGACCAGCCCAATATGAGATATTCATGGGAGGTATTGACTGTCCCAGACCATAGGCTTTCCTCAAACCTCCCTCTTCTTTTTCTTTCTTTCTTTCTTTTTTTTTATTTTGGTTTAAGATGTTTTTAGGAGTTCAGACTATGAACATGGGTGTGTCCGTTGTGCTGGGAATCTGTGACCTTCACAAGTGATGCAGAATTACGAAAGCCCTGCCCAGGTGGCGTGTCCCCAGCCACTCCCACTGAGTAACAGTAAACAGACACCCACAAGCTATTTTGTGATTTGGAAGTGGACTGTCTCATCCAAAACTCCCCCTTCTCCAAGTCTATTCCCCCGGCCAGGGGAGTCTCTCAATCTGACATCCTGTCTTCCTACTGACTGACCTGGCTTTCACACCCTCACCACCCCCGGAACTCCTGTAAAGCCCTCAGGTCCCCCCTCTCCACCCTTCCAATTCTTCTGGCAGCCACCACCACGGTTGTGGAGCCATGCACAGATGGTAGAAGGGCCATTCTAAGGGGAAGGGCTGGGCTTTTCAAACACCACCTGATTTCAAACACGGCTTTCTTCATGCCACCTTGCCCGCTCCTGCAAAGCCCTTTGGGATCTCCCTTGAGGGCAAAGTAGAGTTTCCACTCCTCCTAGCAGCCTCCTGCTGTTTCATATAAAGTCTCTGTCTGGCCAAATTGATCTGCTTGTAGTTCTCTAAAAAGTCATTCTGTTTTTGATCCAAAAAGATGCCCTTCCCATTGAAATGCTGTCTCATCTCCTAGTTCTCTAAATCAGGGATCCCCAAACCCTAACCCCTGGACCTCAAACCAGTACTGGTCCGTGGCCTGTTAGGAACCTGGCTGTACATTAGGAAGTGAGTGGCAGGGACAAGCAAGCATGACCACCTGAGCTTCACCTCCTGTCAGATCAGAGGTGGCATTACATTCTTGTAGGAGCACAAACCTTATTGTGAACTGCACATGTGAGGGATCTATGCTGTACGTTCCTTATGAGAATCTAGGCTGGGTGTGGCAGCTCATGCCTCTAATCCTAGCACTTTGGGAGGCTCAGGTGGGCAGATCACCTGAGGTCAGGAGTTTGAGACCAGCCTGGCCAACATGGTGAAACGCTGTCTCTACTAAAAATACAAAAATTAGCCGGGCATGGTGGCACATGCCTATAGTCCCAGCTGGGCTGGTGACGGGTGCCTGTAATCCCAGCTATTTAGGGGGCTGAGGCAGGAGAATCACTTGAATCCAGGAGGTGGGGGTTGCAGTGAGCCGAGATCGCAACACTTTACTCCAGGCTGAGTGACAAGAGCCAGACTTGGTCTCAAAAAAAAAAAAAAAAAACAAAAAAAAACCAGAATCTAATGCTCTCTATTCCCCTCTTGGTTTGCGGAAAAATTGTCTTCCATGCAACCAGCCTCTTGTGCCAAAAAGGTTGGGGACCACTGAACTCTAAATCATTCATTAATCTAACCAATTTGTGCCAAGTGCCCTCTGTCTTGGGGCAGTTCTGGGTGCTGGGAGAGAGTGGCGGGCAAGACAGACAGACATGGGCTTTTCCTCCTTGAGCCTACAGATGCATTTTTCAGTGTTTAGCCTGGGCCCCCAGTCCCTGGGAATTTCCCTTTCTCTGGAATTCCCACAGGCTGTCCTGGGTGTTGGCCACCCTTTCAGTGTTGTTGAGCTTAGGTCTTGGCTTATTGGTAAAACAGAGGCCCCTCAAGGGAGGACCTGTCACTTATGCTGCTTCATGCCTTCAGGGCTACTCAGTGCAGAACCTCAGATGGTGTGACCATTCATTAATTCATTCATTGACCAGCCACCATGTGTCAGATCCCACACACTAGGTATTGTGGGGCCAGGGTCGGGGGCATACGATAATGAATGAAACTCTCAACATCCTGCAGGGAAGCATATGCACTCCTAAACTGCAGAGCAGCGTTGTGACCTTCTTCCCTTAGGCGTTCTAATTTCTGGCTATGCTTCCAGGCCAGTCTCAGTTCTCTATGAAGCTGGTAGGATGAGCTGAGCCACATTGCTTGTTTTCTTTTCTGATCTCCTCTGTTAGAGCTAGAAGGGTCCCTAAAGATCCTTGATGGGCAGTTGGACTAAACAACTTCTTGGGAAAATGAGCTTCAGGGAGGTCAGATGAATGACTCGAGGCCACACTGGAAATGAACAGGACTGGTGCCCAGGTCTTCTGACCCCCGGCCAGCTCTCTCTGCAGCATGTCAACTGTGACTGCTACTCAGTTTGGCATTTTCCACATGTTGTCTTGCATCTCTCTCTTACTTAGTCATCAGCTACCAAGGATAGTGGCCAATTATTTCACTCATCTGGTACTTTCTACTTCTAGCCAGCAACTGACAGAGTGAGACATATTCTAACTGTTCAATGAATAGTTGCTCAAATAATGAATGTGGGTAATCTGATCTTGGATACCTGAGCTGATTGTGACAAAGAAGGCTATGTGGGCCCTGACCAGGGATGGGAGGCAGTGGAGGCCCCGTCCTGCCCTTTTTGGTCTTCCTAACACTCTCTCCCAAGTCTCCACTTAGGTTGTGGAGCCATGCACAGATAGTAGAAGGGGGAAACTGAGGCTTGGAAAGACCCAGAAAAAGAATGTGACCTGCCCAAGGCCACCAACAACTCGAGGGGGCATTGACCTACAAGCCCAAGGGCTGTAGACCAAGGCAGAATGAAACTTGGAGTCCCAGAAATTTAGGAGTGAAGATGAAGGTCTTCCTCCCTGCTCATTGCTGGCCCAGGCCCCAAACCCTCAGAGATTGGGGGTACTCACCAAGACAGTGCAGGGAGACCAGGGAGCCTGAGAGACAGGGCCTGGAAGACAGACACAGCGCCCTGTGATTTAAGCTTCTTCCTCAGCTGGGAGGCAGGGACTCAGGCCTCCTGATGCTGTTAATTCAAGTCCCCTCCCAATACCTCGGGAATGTGGAAGCTGCACAGTGGGGAACATTTGGAGACTGCATTGACATCCATTGCATTTCCTGCATTGACACTTCCGTTTGATTGGATTCAACACCCCCACTGCTGAGTACCTACTGTGTGCTGGGCCCTGCCTGCTTCAAAGCCCAGCCTGGGCTCCTGGGATCCAAGAGGGAAGAGGGCAGAGCCCGGAACAGAGTCTGTGGCACTGTGGGCTTTCCAAATGGAAGAATGGGATTTTGATAGAATTTTAGGTAAAGGATCATTCTGCTACCAGCCCTGTCCTTTTCAAGATTTATTTTCGGTGAATAAGCGGCCCTCAGCAACATCCCTGAATGCTAGGAAGCCAGCCTCCTCTCTGAGCCACTTTGCCACAGTGTGACAGATTTCATCTGGATGCTCTGCTCTAACACAGGGTGGCGAGGCTCAGGAACAGGCCACCCACAGGGGCCATGGAGCTTCTTCCCTGGAGCATCAAGAAGGTGGGGAGCTCTGGCTGGGTAAGTGGTAGGGAAGGACAAAGTGACTTTGGAATCTTGCCTATTGGGCAATTTATTAGAAAACCTATAGCAGTAGCAAAAACTATTTACTATCCAGATTGATGGAAAGGTCACATTATCTATCTCTCTGGCTTTGAGTAGGACAACACGCTTTGTCCAGCTGTCCATTGTATTAAAAACAAGTCAACACAGAAAACCTCTCCAAAATGTGAGTCTATGGCTCTCGGCATTGAATGATCTGTCTGGCTAGGAGTTCTTCCTGATGTCTGCTTACATTCCCCTGGCGGCTTGGGGTTCCAGGTGAGCTGGTTGCAACCTGAAGAGCAGCGTCCATGTGGGGGCCTTCTGTAGGCCACAAGGTGTCCCCTCACTTACCCACTTGAGTTCCGCATGTGAAGCTCCTGGCTGTTTTCTGTGATTTCAACAACATCCAGATCCTGGTCTGGGCCAATCTCCACAGCTCTGAAAGTGGGTTTGCTGCTCACATCAAGAGGGAGAGAGAGTTGTGAGCTGGGGCAGGGGGTTAGAACAAGATGGTAGAGTTGGCCCCCACTCTCAGGAGAAAGAGTGGCAGAGAATGCTTGGTGGGGAGTGGCCAGGGAGTGGAGATGGTCTTAGTCAGTGAAGAGGGGGCCTGCTTTGCTATACAATAAAGAACCGACCCTTGGCATCCCAGGACTCAACCCTCAGTGCATTGCTGATGTAACTTGCTTTCTTGGGCGGGGAATCCAAATCCAGAACCCAGAGCCCTGGAGAAATGTTAGGGGTCTCCTTTCCATATTCCCAGCTCTGTCCCTATTTCAAATATCCCAGCAATGTCTTCTGGTTCACAGCAGGGAAACAAAGAGGCATAGGGGCTCAGGTTAGCTCCCTTCTCACCTGGGAGGGAGTTGGAATGTGGATATTTGGTTCTCCAAACAAAGCATCTGGTCTGACTTTGATAGTGGGGGTATGTTTTTGGCCCCCTTAGAGATATTTAATAGAACAGGACTAGATCTGTCTTCATATGAATCCAGACAAACATTTCTCTCAACTGGACCACCCTCCCTCTTTCTCCCTGCTAATCCATGCTTGCTGCTTTCAAACCTTGGGTTGAAGTTTTTCCTCTTCCAGGAAGCCTTCCTTGATTAATTCCATCTCTCTGATTGTTCCTTTACTGAATCTGCCTCTTCTAAATCTTTTCCTTCCATCCCTAACTATGCTAGTAATGTTAGTAGAAGCTCTCCATGGAGGGCTGAGTCATTGGCAATACTGGTGGATTGGCACATTCTCAGGCAGGAATGCTGGCACTTCCTGGAAGGACCCAAGTCTCGGACCTGGGAGGACTAGAGTCCATCTTAAGAGTCCTCATGATCTAGGTTCTGTCCCTGGCTCTGGCACTAGTTTGATGTGTGGCCTTGGGCAGGTCATATTCTTTTTCTGGGTCTCTCCAAGCCTCAGATTCCCCCTCTATAAAAAGATGCATGGGGCTGGGTGCAGTGGCTCATGCCTGTAATCCCAGCACTTTGGGAGGCTGAGGTGGGCGGATCACCTGAGGTCAGGAGTTCAAGACCAGCCTGGCCAACATGGTGAAACTCCGTCTCTACAAAAATACAAAAATTAGCTGGGCATGATGGTGCGTGCCTGCAATCCCAGCTACTTGGGAGGCTGAGGCGAAAGAATCACTTGAACCTGGGAGGTGGAGGTTGCAGTAAGCAGAGATGGTGCCATTGCACTCCAGCCTGGGTGACAGAGTGAGACTCTGTCAAAAAAAAAAAAAAAAAAAAGATGCGTGGACTAGATGATCCCTAGGGTCTCCCACATCTTGAAATGCCTATGGTTCTAGGACAAGAGGGGCCTCCGATCTAGAGAGAGGAAAGAAAGTAGAGAAGTCTTAGACCTAGAAGGACGGAATATGGTGGAAATGGACATTCCCAGGAAAGTTAACTTCTGTTCACCAATTCCATCCCAATGAATGATTCTGATGAACTTTGATTTTGTGAAGCACAAGACTCAGGTGGTTTGGTGCCTTACTGAGCTCCAAAAGGACAGAAATTCCAGGAGCCTATCATCTTAAGAACCCCTGGAGACACCCAGGTTTCATAATCAAGCCTCAGCCTGCTGTGCCAGGTGGGGCTGATGCAGCAGTTGACTGGACTACAGTGGGGAGGCAGGGCTGGCTGCAGCAAGGCTGGGCTCCGTGGCTGCAGGAAGAGGGGAGAATAGCAGGTGCTGGGCATGACTTCCTCACTCTCCTTGAAATGAAGGTGGTGGGGTGTGCTTTCTAGAGGGTAATGGAAGTTGCCCCCTATGGAAAGTAGAGAGCAGCAGAAGCCCGTTGAGCAGAGAAGAGAAAGGCAAATAATTCTGATTGATTTGTAATGGCTGCCTGGAGCATTTACTGAAAAGGACTTTGAGGCTGCATTAGGGATCCATGGGAGAGAGTTCTGTGATTGGTTGGTGATGTCTGCCTAGTAGAGTTTTTTTGTTTGTTTGTTTGTTTGGCCTAGTCTCTGGGTCCAGTCTGTTAGAATCCTGAAGAAATCTGAGGCCTGCCAGAGATAGGCTATCTCAATCTGCAACTGAATGTATGGGTTCTTTTCCATCCTCTCCAGCTAAACTCTCTGAGTGATCAACCATCTCATCAGCCCCTTCCCTTATAGATGATGTCCTACATGAGAATAAAGAATTACTCAGTCTAGAAACAGAAACAATATGGGAACTCCTAATGCACAAGAATTAGGGGTCTTGGGCTCAAATTCTAGCCCTCTACCTCCCAGCTACTACCCTAGCAAGTTACTTACTTTGTTTGAGCCTATTTATGAAATAGATATATATCTATATATAAGATATAATAACTATCTTTTTGGTTTTCTGCCAAAATCAAGTGAATATAAATATATTGAATGCAAATTACTCTTACTATCATCTTACACCTTTTCATCCACTCCAGATTTGGAACTGCTTTTGAAATTTGCAGAGAGAGCTGGGATTGCTGAAGATGGGGCCCCACTGAAACTAGGCTCAGTTAAGCTAAATCTTAACTAATGAAACTTTGAATAAGTTAACTTAGCTTTTGTATTACTGGGCAGGAACAGTTTCTTGCAAAGTCAGCACAAAGGAGTGAAGGTTGAGGAGTAAAAGAAAGGAGAGGACTGCATAGACGCTAGAAGTGTGTGTGTGTGTGTGTGTGTGTGTGTGTTGGAGGGCAGCACACATTCTCTCACTGGCATTCCAAAACTATCCTATGAGGTTGGCATTAGTTCCCCCAATTAACTCCTGAGGAACCTAAGGCTTAGGAAATTCAACTTCATGTTGCTTATAAGTGAAATACTGGGATTCAAAAGCCATTCTGCCTGGCTCCAATGCCTGTATTTTTTAGGAAAGAGAGAAGAAGGGAGGAAGGAAAGGAGGAAGAGGAGGAAAGAGGAAGGAGGGAAAAAGGAGAGAGGCCCAGGCTGGTTACCTGCTGTAGCCCATCTGCCTACAGGCTGTCTCAGCGAGAGCTTCTGTGAAGTTGTCGAAACAGGCAGAGAACCAGTTCCCTGTGGCCGAGTCCAGCACCTGCAGTGTGGATCGGTCCTTGGAGAGGCGGACTGGGAGGAAAGGAACCTGGGTTAGATGGAACAGGGGGCCCAACTGGCCCATCCCCCTCAGAACTCATCATGAGACCAGCCCAAGCTCCCCCAACCTAGAACTGGGGGTGCCACAGAGCCCCAACACTTTCAATGTCAAGGGAATTTCTTCCATTTGGCTTTTCTATTTGGGCCCCATTTTGACAGTAGCTAGCGTGACCAGAAGTCCCAGGGTAGGTCTCCATTTTGACCTGTTGCCCTGACCCAATGGTTAATAGTGCCCCCTTTTGCTCTTACAGGTATCAGTTTTGATGATCAATTATGTGGTCACTCTACCCAGCGACCATATACAACTTGTTTAAATTGTATGGACCACATACCCATCCATGGTCCACACAACTTGCCCAGCCTGGGGAAATGTCTGAGAGAGGTACCTAAGTCCTTCTCCAAGTAAGGTCAGAGGGGAAGGTTGAGTGAGAAGTCCTACTGGCAGTAGGATGACAGGTGCCTGTGGGCATTTGACTTCTGATAAAGAAAGAGCAAATACACAGAAAGTCACTCAGCCCTGCCCTCAGAAGCCCCATCACTCATCTCCTACCTATCTTTTTTTTCTTCAGAGCCCAAGCACCAGGGAGAAGAAGGTAGAAGAGCCCAGCCCAAGAGAGAACGTGGATTTTATGCTCAAAACATCTCCTATCCATTGAAAGGACCTGGCTCAGTCCTGTCACATAGCGTGTCTCAGCAAACACTAATGAATAGAAGGACCAATAGCTGGCAAAGTGGCTGAGAAGTCTCTTTTCTAGTCTCCTTGAAATAACAAATTTCATAGAAAGGAGGAACACCCCAAGGTCACCCAGTCTAGCCCTCTGCCTGAAATCCACCCAGGCGCAGCATGCATGGGGCAGCCTCAGTTACAATTTCCTGTCCTTTCTGGCTCACATTTGTTCATCAAATAGTTACTGTTTGCTGTGTGTTAAGTACTAGGATTTAAAGGTAGACAAGACAGGGTCCTGCTCTCAAGAAACTTACACAGCTGGGCACGGTGGCTCACTCCTGTAATCCCAGCACTTTGGGAGGCTGAGGCGGGCGGATCACCTGAGGTCAGGAGTTCAAGATCAGCCTGACCAATGTGGCAAAACCCCGTCTCTACTAAAAACATAAAAATTAGCCAGGCGTGGTGGCTGGCACCTGTAATCCCAGCTACTCATGAGGCTGAGGCAGAAGAATCACTTGAAACTGGGAGGCAGAGGTTGCAGTGAGCCGAGACCAAGACACTGCACTCCATCTTGGGCCACAGAGCACTCTGCCTCAAAACAACAACAAACAAACAAACAAACAAAGAACCTTATACAACAAGGATGAAAAGTGACAAGTAGGGGGCAGATACTATGCAGTGGGCCGTGGGGGCCTGAGCAGACCTCCTGCTGGGCCCACTTCTCTTGTCCCTCAGACCCTGCACTCACCTGCCACTGCAGGCCCTTCGGGGAAGCTCTTGACACAGTGCTCCTCGTCCTCCCCCAAGGGACAGTCCAGCTCTCCGTCACACAGCTGCTTCCTCGGGATGAAGTGGAGAGGCTGCCCGCAGAGGAAGTAGTATTTATCCAGAATCACCTTGACTGGAAGGCAAGCGCAGGGAGGGGCAGAGAGGGCTGAGGGTCAGGCTTGAGCAGGGAGAGGCTGGGTTTTCCTGGCGATAGTGCTGGGCTCTCAGACACGCATGTGTGAGTTCCAGGCTCAGTTTTGCTACTTGGTAGCACATAGACTTGGGCCTGAGCCTCAGCTTCCTTGTCTGTAAAGTGGAGATAGTAACACCGGCCCCACCCCCACAAGATGTCTGAGGAGTCAAGAGAGGTCATGTGTGTGGGAGAAACAGGCTGATACCTGCCTCTTACCCTCCAGTGCTGGCTCAGTATGTTCTGGTAAAAGAGGAGTAACCCGGAGTCTGAAGACCCAGTTCTGAGTCCTAGCTCTGCCACCTACTGTGGAACTTAACTTTTTTCTTTTTTTTGAGACCGAGTGTCACTCTGTCATCCAGGCTGGAGTGCAGTGGCGGGATCTTGGCTCACTGTAGCCTCTGCCTCCCAGGTTTAAGTGAGTCTCCTGCCTCAGCCTCCCGAGTAGCTGGGATTACAGGCACATGCCACCACACTCGGCTAATTTTTTGTATTTTTAGTAGAGACGGGGTTTCACCATGTTGGCTGGGCTGCTCTCGAACTCCTGACCTCAGGTGATCCACCCGCCTCGGCCTCCCAAAGTGCTGGGATTACAGGCGTGAGCCACTGCACTCGGCCTTACTGTGCAACTTTATATGGATTGCTTTCCCTTCTTAGTTCTCAGTTTCCTCATCTGTACAATGGGATGATAATATCTATAATATCTGCCTCGCAGGACTGTTGAGAGCATGTGGTATGATGGTAGTCGTGAAAATGTCTCGTAACTATCAAGTATAGTTCTAGAATTGGGTGCTTTTACCTGGGTGAAAGAACTGTTAAACGGTAAGAACACATGGACACGTGCAGGGGGATCAACACACACTGGGGCCTGTCGGGGGGAGGCGGGAGGAGGGAGAGCATCGGGAAATGTAGCTAATGGTTGCTGGGCTTTATACCTCAGTGAAGGGTTGATCAGTGCAGCAAACCGCCATGGCACACGCTTACCTACGTAACAAACCTGCACATCCTGCACGTGTACCCCAGAACTTGGAATAAAAGTTGAAGAAGAAAATAATTAAAATATATAAGTAAAAAGAATTAAAATTAAGAAAAAAAGAGAAAGATCTGTGAAGGGGTTGGTCCTCGGTTTTGTTTTGTTTCTGCTTGCCGTCTTTAGATTCTCCCAGCTGCTTTCAAATTCTGTTGCTCTTTTGCCATCTTGGGATGATGGAAAGATGTTGAGTGTGTTTAATCCTTCATGGAACTGATATTTTAACACTTTTTCTGGCCATGCATGGTAGTTCACACCTGTAATCCCAGCACTTTGGGATGCCAAGGCAGGAGGATCGTTTGAGCCCAGGAATTCAAGATCAGTCTCGGCAACATAGTGAGACCCTCGTCTATACGAAAAATTTAAAAAAAAATTAGCCAAGCATGGTGGTGTGCCCCTGTGGTCCTAGCTACTTGGGAGGCTGAGGCAGGAGGATTACTTGAGCCTAGAAGTTTGAGGCTGCAGTGAGGTGATCACACGATTACACTCTAGCCTGGGAAAGAGAGCAAGACATTGTCTCAAACAAACAAACAAACAGACAGACAAACAAACAAACAAACTTTTCCTTAGTGAAGACCCACAGCCAAACACCCTGGCAGGAGGGAACTCCTCCTTCCTAACTGAATTCTGTCTTGGCCTGATGGGACGCTCTCCAGTCCAGTATCACCCTGGGCTGGTCTTAAGAGCAGTGGCGTTAAATCTAATAATGGTCCCTGCTTGTCACCGTGTCAGGAGCTTTCCATACATTTCCTCACGTAATCCTGATAACAGTCTTGGGAGGGAGGTGTTATTTCTAACTCACATTACAAACAGGGATGTGGAGAATTGAAGGTCAGGCTTTATTTTCCCAAGGCACACAGTGCTTCCAGTGTAGAGCCAGGGCCCATCTAACTCTCTGGGGAAGCTTCAGATGTGATCTGCTGGCCCTGACACTCCTGGCTTGAGTGAAGCAAGGGAAAAGGAGGAGCTAGATATTACTTAGCTCTTTGGAGTTTGGTTTATGATCAGGAGCCAGGGTAAGGCAGAGTCACTCCAGCCTCCTGGGACAAATCCAAGAGACAGCATTGCCAGTTGAGACTCCAGAAGCCATAAGGTTGAGGGAACCCGGCCCAGGATGGAGGACTGGGTAACAACCTCTGATTGCAGAATCTGGGGGCCCAGGATGTGGAAGCCACATAGGACCTTCTGGGACAGGGAATGTCCAGCTCTAAATTATGCTTTAGTGCCTGCTTGGCTTTCCCTGGATAACTTTGGTCCCCTTTATCTCCACTGTGGCAGGGTGTATGCTTATGGAAAGCAAGCTCACTTTAACATTAGCCTGAATAGAACAGGATGGCAAGTCTGCCGATGTCACTGCAAACCTCCATCATGTGGGCAAGCAAGGTCAAGGAGAAAGGGTTTGGGGTCATCTGCATCTCACACCATCCAGGGCTCCCAGGGCTTTTAGTGGGGTTTATGTTGTGGCTCTGCATTTCCACCGCCACGAGATGGAAATTGACCTGTTCAATCAGGGGACCGGGGTTCTGTCCCAGCTTTGTCCCTGACTGCCACTCCTCCTCTCCGAGCCTCAGTGCTCATGTAGAATGAGGACCAGAGTCTCTCTCAGTGTCCTCTAACCAGGCAGTTGGCTGCTACTGCTGGAAATGTCACCACAGTTACAAGTACAAATTCCTGAAAGGCCAGCTATTCCCTGGCTGCACAGGCAGTCCTGCCCCAATTAGCAAATGCATGTCCTGGGTCACATTTTGTCTGCTGCTGTGTGATGACACACTCTTTTGCAAAACTTGGTTTTTAGCTTGGTCCTTTACATGTGTTATCTCACTGGTGCTCATGATATCGCTCTGAGGGAGGAAGGACATTTTACAGGTGCAGAGACTGAGGGTATGAGGCAGTGAAGGACTTACTCAAGGTCACGCAGCAGCAAGAGGCAGAGCCAGAATCCCTGTCTCGGGTGTCCTGATTCCTAGTCTGGTCCCCAGTGCCCTACTTCTTGCTGTGAAAAGTTGTGGTGAGTAACCTGCTGTGCTCATGTGGATAACAAAGGCAATGACTCCATCATAGGATGTGGGAGCCAAAAAGGACCCACATCCCTGCTCCTTCAGTTGAATCTTCTTTATCACAGATAAGGGCCTGAGGCAGGGAGGCCTGCTCAAGACCACACTGGGCCTCAGGTACTGGCCATGGTGAAGGCCAAGCTGAAGGGGGCCAGGTGCCAACTGCCTGGGTGGTCTTCCCTGCTGCCTCCTCTTTCTCCCCTCCTCACAAGCAGAAACTCGCCCTGTTCTTCCAGCCGCTGCTCAGAGCCACTCAGCTTGCAATCTGCAGAAGATGGGAAGGAGGGGGCAGGGGGCGTGGCAGCCCTGCAAATTGCATGTGTGGGTTAGGAACATATGCCACTGTGCTCTCCCTCTAGAAAAAGTCACCTGGGATAGAAGCCGTCTGGAACAGATGGGGGCTGAGTTCATCTCCCCTTTCACTTTTAGAAGAAGCCTCTCTTCAAAGCAGGGGGTGGATACATGTCTTTCTTTCTTTCTTTCTTTCTTTCTTTCTTTCTTTCTTTCTTTCTTTCTTTCTCTTTCTCTCTTCTTTCTTTTTCTCTCTCTGTTTTTTTCTCCTCAAATTCCTTTTATTATACCAATGATTTTTTCTGCAAAGCTTTATGCAGATCACCTGCCCCTGACTGTGGGGGTGGGGGCTGCCACTTACTGAGGGGGTGAAGGACAAGTAGGGGCTGCCACTTACTGAGGTGATAACGGGAGGGGCGGGGCTGCCACTTACTGAGTGGGTGAGGGCAGGGGTGGGACTGCCTCTTACTGAGGGGGTGAGGGCAGGGGTGGGGGACTGTCACTTATTCAGGGGTGAGTGCAGGGGTGGGGGTTGGGCCCTGTCATTTACTTAGAGGGTGAAAGTCGGGTACGGGCTGTCACTTACTGAGGACAACCACAATGATGATACTCGCCAGGCTCAGTAGTGCTATGATGATGGGGATCCCCACCTTTCGGAAGGTCTCCATGGGGGTACGCGGTTTGCGCAGGGGTTTGACATCTGCAAGAAAATGGGAGGCAGAGGGGAAGAGCATGCAGTCAGCACTTGGTGATCCCTGAGCCAAACTCCACAGCCTCCTGCCTTCTGGCCGGTGACAGGTATGCCTTGAGCACAGTTTTGGTTAATGCTGGGGGGTTATTCCTGCAGACTAGGCTTAGCTTCATCAGCACGTGGTTACCCTGCCTCTTCTTACTTATCCAGGCTCACCTATCTTTCCTGAGTGCCGCTCAAAGGAGCCCCCAGGTCAGGCCACCTCCCCTGTGTCTTGCCTGAGCCTGTCCTAGGACATTTCTGGGTTTTTTCTGACCCTCGCCTGCCCGAGAGAGGCCTGAGCCCCTGGGGCACGTACCCATTCACTGTGCCACCATTTATCCTTTTCCTGACCTCCTGACTTAGCTTTTGATTAAACATTAAGCTTCGGGGAGGCAGGGGCCTCCAGCACAGTGTGTGCTTAGTAGAGGCTTAATAAATACTTGTGAGTCAATGCATCCTCAATCCCACAAACAGCAAGTCCCTAGCCTGGTCCTTGTCTTTAAAGAGATTACCATCTGGGGGAAGAGGCAGACACAGATGCCAGTCCAGCCAGGTGGAAGATAATATATGTTATAATAGAGACATCTTCAAAGGTAAGCTGGTGAAAGCCTCCCTCAGCAGGTGGCACTTAAATGCAGTTCGGGAGGGAGGCACTGGCTCAGCTCCGTCGGAGGCATGGAGGGCGCCTGTAAGCTGCCTGGTGTGCCTGGGGTACCAGGGGAATAAAGGCAGGTTGGAAGGCAGGATGGGTGAAGGCAGCTGTGGAGACTCTTGAACATTATGCTAAGGAGCCTGGGTTTTATCCTGAAGGCAGTGAGGAGCCATTGAAAGTTTTTGAACAGTGGAGAGACAGGATCAAATTAATTTTAGGAAGATGGATCTGGTCCAGTGCGGTGGCTCACGCCTGTAATCCCAGCACTTTGGGAGGCCGAGATGGGTGGATCACCTGAGGTCAGGAGTTCAAGACCAGCCTGGCCAACAGGGTGAAACCCTGTCTCTACTGAACATACAAAAATTAGCCAGGCATGGTGGTGCATGCCTGTAATCCCAGCTACTTGGAAGACGGAGGCAGGAGAATCACTTGAACCCAGGAGGCGGAGGTTGCAGTGAGCTGAGATTGTGCCATTGTACTACAGCCTGGGCAACAAGAGCAAGACTCCACCTCAAAAAACAAAAAGAAAGATGGATGTTTCATCAGGGAGGAGGTGGATTGGAACAAAAGAGTCTGGGGTTAGGGAGACCAGGTAGGAGCTTATCACTGCCTAGAACAGAGGTGATAATAACTACATTGTCAATTGCACATGGTTATCCAAGGAGAAGGAACCTGGGAAAGGGAAAACATGGGCAAAGTTAATATCAGTAAGTATCAGAGATACATTCTTTTAAGTCCCCCACTCCTTGTGGGAAATAAGCTGGGGAGGTGCCATGGGGACTTCTGCCCTGGGGGAGATGGGGCAAGAATTCTGGAAACCCTGGAAAGCAACGGACCGGCTCTCCTACCCTCACCTCCACATGACTGGCTCCCTGTCCTCCTCCCAGTCTTTCTTCACTGTCACCTTCACAGTGAGGCCTTCCTGGATCTCCCTATTTAAAATGCAGCCTTCCAACCTTTCCTATCCTCCTTTCTTGCTTTTTTTTTCTTCCAAAGCACGCATCACCTCTAACAAACTCTATATTTGACATATTTTGTATATTTTCTGTCTCCTCCCACCCCTCCATGAAATGAAGACTCGTTGAAGACAGAACTTGTCTGTTTTGTTCACTGCTAAGTCCCTGGTGCCTAGAACAGTGCTTGGTCCACAGCAATTGCTCAACAAATATTTGTCACATGAACAGATGAATTGTTTTTGGCTCTGCTCTCTTAAGTATATCCCTTCTACTACCTCCTTTCCTTTCCTTTCCTTTCTTTCCTTTCCTTCCTTCCTTTCTTTCTTTCTCTTTCTTTCTTTCCTTTCTCTCTCTCTTTCTTTCTTTCTTTCCTTCTTTCTTTCTCTTTCTTTCTTTTTTCTCTCCTCTCTCTCTCCCTTTCATTCATGGAATCTGCTGCCCAGGCTGGAGTGCAGTGGCAGTGGCATGATCTTGGTTCACTGCAACCTCCACCTCCTGGGCTCAAGCCATCCTTTTACCTTATCCTCCCAAGTAGCTGGGACTACAGGCATGTGCCACAACACCCAGTTAACGCTGGTATTTTTTGTAGAGATGGGGTTTTGCCATGTTACCCAGACAGGTCTCAAACTCCTGGGCTCAAGTGATCCACCCCCACCTTGGCCTCCCAAAGTGCTAGGATTACTGGCATGAGCCACCATGCTCGGCCCCTTCTACCTTTCTTACAGGTTACATTTTATTCTGCCTTGAATGATGGCTAATCATATGTCTGACTCTATTTCTTTCCTCAGCTCTTCCAAAGCGGAGAATGGCATCCTGCTAGAGATTGGCGCCCAGTGAATGCTAGTATTAATGAATCTGTTAACAAAGGAAAGCTTAGGACTTTGTGTTTCCCCAAAAGAAAGTTTTAACTTCAGACACAGAGGCCAGGCAGTGGGGATGTGGACTGGAATGGTATTGCCTTTAAACTATGACCTGGCACAAAGTAGCTTATCAGTAATGTTTGCCAATACTGTTTTTAAAGTTCCAGCAGCCAGTCTTCAGAATTGTCCTCTTTCCTGTGGCCATGGCCATGATGACATTTTGTTCATGAATTCATGCATGATTTATTTATTGAGCATCTACCTCTGGGAACATGAGATTTGTTTGTTTTCTCCAAGAGTGAGTGACCCATGGGGAGCCATGGGTTCCTGTGTCCAAGACCAGATATTCTCAGGGAGCATCTGCTTCCCCCATCAGGAAGGAAAGAGCTTTCATACCTAGTTTAAGTTAACGAACCCAGTGAGCTATGAACAGCCTCCTTGCCGGCTGTTGTTCCTCCCTCCAGCCTGTCCTGCCCACTGCAGCTAGACAGAGCTTCCTAAAAGCTTGCTTTCATTCTGTCACTTCTTACTCGAGGGCCTACAAGAGACTTCCACATCTGGATTATATCTTTCAAAGCCAGTGTAATTTGGCTTCTTTCTCTGAGCCAAATGGACTTCCACTGCTAGTCTTCACCAACCCCAGTTCTGCATAGTCACGTTCACTCCCTGGTCCTCGAGGAAATTCAGCTTGTTTTCTGGTTTGAGAGTTCTCAGGCTTGCTCAGGTGGCAGAGCAGTTGGCACCCTGGTGTTCCTTGGGGACGCCATGGCCTACTCTTATATTGAATTCCAAAGTATAAACTAGGCACCATTTTACTTGCTAAAGATTACTTCATTTGTGGTCATTATTAACTCATGACCCAGAACTGAGAAATAAATAGCCTGTCAAGCAGGATTGGCCATTTTCTTACTGATCTGTTCATATTAACGTGTTCCTTGCTCATTTGTTTTGCTGATCCAGCAGGCTATCAGGAGTAGATATTAATGGTTTAAGAAAATGTAATGGAAGAAAAATACCTCCTTAAATTTGGGATCATTCTATTTATTAACTTAGTTTTCTTCCCTTGGAAATCAGGCAAGCACTGCCATTTTTCATGAAAATGCCTCTGGCCAATGTGAACTCCAGGACACCAAGGACTTCAGCTGTCTTAATTAGTGTTATAGCCCAGCATCCAGCCTAGGGCCTGGCACATGGCATGTACGTACAGTTTTACTGAAAGGTTAAGAGTGACTGAATGAATGAATTGGAGAATCATTGCTTTGGGGATTTTAGGTTTGTTGGTCCTGTTTCCCCAGAGTCCAGGCCTCCTACTTCTAGAATGAATCCTGGAATGTTTGCTGAGTGATGGATGGACGGGTGACTGGATGTCACTCACGGCACTTAGCACTTTGGTGGTGGTGGTAAGGGCCAGGCGCGAGTGGCTTAGGATCTACTTGGTAGCTGAAACTCTTAGGCTAAGGTGGACAAATGAAAGCCGGACCTGAACTTACCGAGGCTGTTCAGAGGTTGATCACTGTCAGGATCCTGTAATTGAAGGAAAAACAGTCAGTGAGTTGAGGCAGGGAGCCTCTCAGGCTGGGGCTAGCAGCCTACGGGAGGTTCTTGGGTCTTGTCTACATTCCCTTCTCCCTGAGTCTACGTTGGGGGTCTCTGTGTTATCCAAATACCTGGTTCAACAGGAAACATTCAGTCATGCACCTATTTGATCTGTTTCAATTAGTTTACTTATTAGTTTACTTAACTAGTAGCAACTGGTTAGCAATTGTAGAAGCAACTGGTTGCTGGTTTTTGTGTAAATTGCTGAATTCCTCAAGATGATTCTGCTCTACTATCTGTTTTTGTCAATAATTTGTCTATGTTTACAGATACTATATTTCTGTAAAAACTCTGAATAGACATCTTACAAAAGGGAATACTCAACTGGCCAATAAGTACCAAACAATGCTTAATATCATTACTTATCAGGCAAATGCAAATTCAAACCACAGTAAAATATCTCTACATAAATACTAAGTGGCTAAAATTTAAAAGATTAATAATACTGTGTTGATGATGATGTGGAGCAACAAGACCTCTCATTGTTGGTGGGAGTGTAAAGTGGTACAAATACTTTGGAAAATGGTTTGGCTGAATCCACTAATGCTAAACATACAACTATTTTATGATTCTCTGACCCAGCAATTCTGCTCCAGGATAGAGCCAAGAGAAACGAGTACAAATGTCCAGCAAAAAACCTGTGTGTGAAAGTTTATAGTCGCTTCATTAGTAATAGCTAAACATTGGAAAAACCCAAAGGTCAGTCACTGGTAGAGTGGATAAACTGGTATTTTCATATAATAGAATATAATTCAGCAATAGACAAGAATAAACATTCTCAGTGCAATGACACAGATGAATTCCATGGACATAATGATGAAGGCAAGAAAATAGTCACAAAAAGTACGATTTCACTTATATAAAGTTTAAAAGGCAAGGTTAATCTATAGTGATAGAAGTCAGAATAGTGGTTACCGTTGGGGAGTGGGGGCAGTTAGTTATTGGAAGGAACACAGTGGAGTCTTCCGGAACATTGGAAAACTTCTGGATCTTGTTTTCGACATTGGTTACATAGGTGTTTATATGTGCAAAAATTCACTGGGTGGTAGACTTTAGACTTGAGTACTTTACTACATATATGCTACCAACATTATGATATTTCTGAGAGAGTGGTCTTAGGCTGCCATCGACGCATGTACACAAATACACGCAAAGGCATTTCTACTTACACCACTTCATGTGTGCACTCAGCACGCACACAGCCACATAGAGTCACATGGAGGAGCCACTGACACAAAGGCTCACATACAAAAAAATGCAGGCCCTTTCTGCCAGGCAAAGGTTAAAAGGAGCATGCTGTCTGAGTTTATGCCCTCTGAACCCTGTGGTCTAGGTCTCCACCCAGGGACTCGCCTGCCCTATCGTGCTGAGGTCATGACCCACCTTGGTGGTGGTCGAAGGAGTCACAGGACCTTGTACATTTCTGGCTGGAAAATTTTTCTGTTCCTCTTGGGAGTGAGAGGGCCTCTTTTAATCCCTGAGTGGGTGACCCAGATTAGATATGGAGGGAGGGTCCCTGGGTGTTGCTTGCTCCACGGCTAAGCACGGTGGACACAGCAATAGGAAGGAGCTCTTTCTTTCCCTCCCAAACGAGCCTGTAGTCTGATGGAGGGACATGCCTGGCCTTGCCCTTGGGTAACACTAGGCCATGGGTGGCCTTGTGATGTAGCACACAGCCTGGTTCTGCAGTCTGCAGGGGTCGAGTCAGAATACAAGACCGGCCTCCTGTTAATTGTGTGCTTTCAGGAAAGATCCTTCACCTCTCTGAGCTCCAGGCTTACCCTCTGTAGAGTGGGGACAATAAAACCTGCTTCAAGAGACTACTGTGAGGATTACATGAGTTGTCCAGTGGGAAATGCTGGGCTCTCACATGGGAACTCTCTTTCCTCTGCCCTCCCATTGAAACTGCCTTTGCAAAATGATGACTGAGACAGTGAAAGAGATCTAACTTAACCGACTCCATCTTGCTTCTAACCTCCAAACTGTCCTTGTTCATTCCTAGGGGTAGGCAGAACTAACTTTGGGAGAAACTTAGTTTATAGTTTAAACAAAGTTGGTAACAGCTCTTTCCCAGAGCAGACCCCCTTCTTGTCTAGGGACTAGACTAACGTTAGCCCCAAGATTAGAAATTATGGTTTAGGAGTCATGCAGCTGGAGGTTACAAGATTCTGACCCTCCCCAAACTGCTTCTAAGATCAGTGCTTGAGATATTTTGCAGACCCTGCACTTGATGGATCAGCTGGCACCACCCAGATCAATAAACTGCCTCATCTGATCTGGCGGCCCCCACCCAGGAACTGACTGAGCGCAACAAGACAGCTCCAACTCCATATGATTTCATCCCTGACCAATCAGCATTCCTGGCTCACTGGCTTCCCCCCACCCACCAAGTTATCCTTAAAAACTCTGCTTCCTGAATGCTTGGGGAGATTGATTTGAGTGCTAATAAAACTCCAGTCTCCCACACAGCTGGCTCTGCATGAATTACACTTTATTGCAATTCCCCTGTCTTGATGAATTGGTTTTGTCTAGGCAGCGGGCAAGGTGAACCCCTTGGGCAGTTACACCATCCTCTGCACTTCTGTAGCATTTGGTACAGGTGTTTATCACAGGGCTTCTCTCATAGGGTGGTCAGCGTTTCCTTTCCTTTTTTCTTTCTTTTTGGTTGCTTTTTTAAATTTAACATTTTATTTTTAATTAGCCACTCTTTCTCATTGCCTTTGTACCCTTGGTGTTTAGCACTAGGCTAGTACCTAGTAAAAACTTAATAAATGACTGTGAACTGGACTGAACTTTGAGCTCTGCATTGTAGTTCATTCCTGGCCGTCTCTCCTCCACCATCACCAGGGCTGGATAGAGCAGACTCTTTCCAGGCTGAAGATGAGACCCAATCGGACGACTCTGCATTGTTGTGGCTAGAGTCAAGTTAGGATAACATCAACAGTAATTCACACCCAACTGGCATGTAACAGTTTACAAAGTCCTTTCATCTAACTCTTGTCTAGTCAAGTCGATATCAATTGTCTGCCAACCAGGATGGGCAGCATTAAAGAATTAATTATTAAACTAAACAAATGCTTGTAAAGCATCTACATTGTACCAGGCACTACTCCAGGAGGATTCAAAGACAGATCAAGAAATCATCCCAGCAAGATGGGGAAAATAGTGCCCAAACAAGACAGCCGAGGGTCTGTCCCCAAGAAGCTTGTTTCTTGGTGGAGAGGAGGGCTAGGGGAAGGGGGAGGACAGGCCATAAACAGATAAACCAGAAAAGATCAGAGAGGGGTAGGTGCTATGCAGGGAGTAATCCAGGGTGAGAGGAGACAGCGCCTGGATGCAGACTGAGAATGGGAGCTCTAGGGAGGGGCTCAGGATGGTTACGGAGGATCTTGCTGGTCTCCCTAGAGGAGGTGACAAGAAGGAGCCAAGTGGGAAGGAACAAGCTTAGGGGGTTGGAGGAACTAAATAGAGATGGGAATGGCTGGAGCAAGGCAAGGGCATAAGGAGAGAGGAGGTTGGTGGTAAAAAGACGCCAAATGTGTTTGGAAGATACAGGCAATAGGCCTCGCCGATGGATTGGGTGTGCTTGGGTTTTAGTTACGTGGGTGAGAGGGTGCTTGCTGAGCTGTGGGAGGCTATAAGAGCGGTTGGTGGAGCAGGGAAGTGGGCCCTTTCCTGTCAATTCATTCTTTTCCACTGAGTCTACCTGTGCATCATGCCTGCATTCATTGAGGTAGGTAGGGCAAGTTTCTTTTGTTTATTGTTAATTTAACAAATATTGACTATACACCTTTGATGGACCCGGAATTGTGCTAGAAGCTGAGGCACAAAGGAGGCTTATATTCTGCACTTTCTGGGGCCTTGGATTCCTTATCACTGAACTGAACAGTGGCTAATTTTGTGTGTGTGTGTGTGTGTGTGTGTGTGTGTGACAGAGTGAGAGAGAAAGAGAGAGAGAGAGACAGAGTCTCATTCTGTCGCCCAGGCTGGAGTGCAATGTTGTGATTTCAGCTCACTGCAGCCTCCACCTCCTGCGCTCAAGTGCTCCTCCCACCTCAGTCTCCCGAGTAGCTGGGACTACAGGCATGCACCATCACGCCCAGCTATTTTTTATTTTTTCGTAGAGATGAGGTCTCACTGTATTGCCCAGGCTGCTCTCGAACTCCTGGACTCAAATGATCTGCCCACCGCAGCCTCCCAAAGTTCTGGGATCACAGGTGTGAGCCACAATGCCTGGCTCTTAATATGTTTTCAATTGCTATTCACTGAGTAGTAGTTGTGGAAAAAAATTCTATCCCTGTTTGAAACCAAAAGAGAGAAAGAAAAAATAAACTAAAGCAAAACTGTAAGCTAGTATGACAGGGACTGTGACTATCTTGTTAACTGTGGCATCCCTGATGTCTCCTACAATGCACAGTACATAATGAGTGTTGAAAAAATATTTGTTGAATGAAAGAATTAATGAAAATATCTCAGTTTGAGGACTCAGCCTCAGCTCAGTCTTTACGAAGCTGACTGGTATATTCACACAGTGACATATTAGGCTGCAGTCAAAACAAATGAACTGTAGTGACACAAAATAATATGGATGGGGCCAGGTAAGGTGGCTTACACCTGTAATCCCAGCACTTTGGGAGGCCGAGGCGGGTGGATCTGAGGTCAGGAGTTCGAGACCAGCCTGACCAACATGGTGAAACCCCGTCTCTACTAAAAATACAAAAATTAGCCAGGTGTGGTGGCACGTGCCTGTAATCCCAGCTACTCAGAAGGCTGAGGCAGGAGAATGCCTTGAACCCGGGAGGGGAGGTTGCAGTGAGTGAGATGGTGCCACAGCACTCCAGCCTGGGGGACAGAGCAAGACTCCATCTCAAAATAATAATAAGGATGATATTAGAATGTAATATTAAGGGAAAAACTTAGTCCCAAAAGATTACATATAGCACAGAATCTTTTCTGTAGAGAAGCAAGGGAATGATGAATATGGGGTTTGGGAAGAACTTACTTGGGCAGAGAGCTTGTAGCACAGTCCCTGCCTATCAAATATGTATAGCCAATATCTGTCGAATTAATAAACGAAAGACACTTGCCCTACCCACCTCAGGAGAGGGATGGATATGTGTGTGCAGGAGTGGGAACCTCATGGTTAGATGTAGGTTACTATTAAGTCCAGCTTTTGTTGGGGATGGTGGGTTTATGGAGGCTTATTACATTGTTAAATCCAACTAACTAGCAAGTTACAAATGGGCCCTGCATGGACCAATAGTGAAAAAAGTCATGAAGCAAGGATTCTAGTTCCCCCAGTGCTATGCACCCAAGGCTCAAGGAAAACATAAAAAAGCCATCACCTGGCTATGCTGAGTGGCTTGAGGAGGTCAAACTCATGTCCTCACCATGTTCTGCCCTTATTGTTGTGCTGCCTGAGTTTCCCCAGGAGTGGCTCATTCTTTGGCTTTTCTTGAAGCTCTTTGGCAAACATCTGTGACACAGAGAGGTCAGAGCTGATGGACAGATACACCTTTGGAAGAGGAGCTGCAGAAGGTCATGAGTACTGGGGCTCATGGGCAGGGAGGTGGGTGCATTTTAGGCCTGTGAGTGTCAACTGGGGGCCATCAATGTCGATGACATCCCTGAGCAGGATAGAAATAGGGACTTATGGCCAGCTGCATCTCCTCTGAGCCCAGAAGCAACAATCCTGAGCTAAGGAAAGGAGAGAATGGGTCTGAGAAATGTGGGTACCAGGTAAAATTCAGCGATCCAGCCAGACCCCATCACCATGGTGGGTCCCTGCCATGATCAGAAGATGCAAAGCTGAAACAAGGCAACTTCCTTATTTTCAGATGAGAAAACAGAGGTCGGATAGAATTGTCTTAACCTGGAGTTAATAGAGGGAAGGAGGAAGTTGAGAGGTCACCAAACAACACATGTGCTTCCTTCTGCTTTGCTGGAGATGTATTTATTTACCCCCAGCTTGAACTCAGCTTCTGCCTACAACTGTTGCAGCCCCAGCCCAGCCCAGACCAAGCAAAGGCATTGGCCTTTCCCTTTCTGTTTGGGCCACTGGCTGGGCCAGGCCTGTCTTCTCTGTTGATTCAGTCTGCTGCAGAGCCCTGACTCATGGGTCCTGCCCAGCCAGTGTCTGACCTGGGGCTCATCTGGGAATGAAGCTCCTGCTGTGTGCAGTACAGTGGAAGGGCAAGAATGCCCAGGCCCCCAGGGCCCAGGTAGGGGGTGAGGTGGGGAGGTGGAAGTGGGTGGGTGTTCAATCACTGGAAAACCTGCCATTGCCTGATCAACTCAGAGAATCTTCTTTTCCTGCTTCTGGGTTTGTCACCGGCAGCAGGAAGACATTAATCCAAGACCCAAATATGGAGGCAGAACCATTAGTTATTGCAGTTGAGTATTATTATATAATTTACGATGTCTTTCTTTCATAAATGCTGTCCTATATAATCCACGGAACAACCCTGAGAAATTGTCCCCATTTTACAGAAAAGGCAGCTGCTATGGCTTCGGAGCAAGTAAGGAACAGATCTAGCCCTTCGGGCCGGGTTTCTGGACTTGGTGGGCTGTTGATTTCATTTCCCCATGGTTTCAGGAACTCATTTCAGTAACAGTCATTAGCTGGTGCTGGGTCCTTTTGAATCACTCCTCCCTTGCAATGCAGCCTTGTTGGATATAACCAGCATGCAGTCATCATGCAGAGATTGCCCCCAGCATCTCTCCAGCTCTTCCTTGGTGTGAAGGTAGAGTGACTTTGCTCAGTTCTGGGCTCTGCCATATCATCCATGAATGCGGTCAAGAGACCTCAAAGAGCATGTTGGGAAAGGGGCCTATTGCAGGGCTTGGTTCCTAGGGGGGCTTTTTCGATATTAGCATTCGTTCTTCCCTTTCTTCCATTAAGTTCCCACCTTTCTCACCTGCCTCTTCTTCCTTTATTCCTATTCCCCACCCCTACCACTGTTTTAGATCATGGGGAACCTCCTGGTTGGGCTTAGCTCAGCTCCAAAAAGCAAACAGACATCTTAAGGTCAGCTTCCTTTCCAGCTCAGAGAGGATGAACCCAGATACAAGGCAGCTCTTGTTTTTAAATGGAGTGAAGCTTAAGTGGCTGCAGAGAAGCCACAAAGCGTGCTGCAGAGAAGCCGCCAGCCTGGAGAGTATGAGTCCTCATCTTGCCTTGTCTTCTGACTTGCTGTATGGCTTTGGGCACACTCCTCAATGTCTCTGAACCTCAAGATCCCTTTGGGTAATTGGGAACTGCCCTTCAGAGATGGGATGAAAGAGTTAATAACCTCATAATGAAACAGGCAAGTCCACCAGGCTAATAAGGAGAGGAAGAAGAGGCGGCAGCTCAAGGAGGCCAAAGGAACAGAAAGCTCGGCCAGCTCCTGTCTGCTTCCCTTGCCAAGCATCCTGTCCCTGGGGCCTGATTTCTCCCTTCCTCTCTGCAATGCTGACTTGGCATTGCCTTGCTCTGGAAAGAAGTCAGTAAGGGCAGAGCTGGAATGACTGGAGTGTGGACAAAGAGAGAAAAGTAGGGGCACACAAAAGAGGGCGACAGCTTCAGTCTTCCCTGGAGTCCAAGGCCCTGGCTTCCCATGGTCTCATAGGAAAACCTAGAGCCAGAGATGGTGCTGTTGCTAGGTGATGGGATAAACAGGTCCTTTGAGGCTTGGGCAGGTGGCAGTTAGGTTGCTGAGGCCAGTAATAAGCAGTGGGGAAAACCCAAGGGAGGGGGTGGGGAAAGTTCTTCGGGTAAGCCAAGAGACCCAGAGGTGCTTGCTGTCAGCTTGCAGAGTGGGGCCCGGCCACAGTGCTCCTCTGAGGGAGCCTCACTCTGCTCTCTGACCCCAGAACCTGCATCCCTCCCCAAAACCAACGGCAAGCAGCTGTGTCCTCTCCACTTGCAGCTGGAATAGGCAGTTTGATGCCTTTGCTGCGCTGGCAACAGGGCTCTCTCTCTTGGATGTCTCAGCCATGACAGGTAAGGAGAGGGTCACTGAGGGCTGGAAGATCATGGGGCAGGAGAGGAGGGAGTGAGTTTCCTGAGATGAGCCTGGTCGTGATGCAGCAGCCCAGAGTGCATGGGAGGTCCTCAGAGATGACTGATCATGCCGGCTTCCAAGTATCCTGGGATCACACCTGTTACTCTGTCTCTAGGCAGGTCGGCCACCAGCCCAGGCCATATGCCGCTGGGCATCTAAGCTCTCGCGCAGAAATTCAGGGAGCATCCTCACAAACACTGCCTTGTGTTGAGTCATTATTAGAGCAGCACTTTTTCCTTTGGGTCTAACCTCAGCCTTGGCTGCTACATTAGAAACCATTTTGCCGTGTTCTAAGCCACACAGGTGCTGACCTTTTGGCAATTTGAGCCGAGCACCTCAGCCCCCATCTCAGCACATAATGGCTCCAGGGCAGGGCCTGGGGCAGAAGGGAGGAGTCAGGCAGCCTGCCATTATCCCCTGCCAGCCTGCTGTTCAGCTCCCATCATTTAAGAATCAGCTTTCGTGTTCGGGCATAGCTCTTAGGTTCAGATAGGGCTGGGGAGGCAGGGAAGATGTAACTATTCCTATTTCACAAATGGAGAAACTGAGGCACAGCGCTTATGCTTTTTCCCCAGAGACAATGTGAAGGGCAGGAGTGAGGTATTTGTACATGCCCCTTGGGCTAAATTAAACTGAAGACAGACCTGGTTCCCACTGGAGGGCCCTGCTTCCAGGTGATGCTGCTGTTTACTGCAGTGCTTAGGAATCCCTCTGCGATCCTTCTCTTTGTCCTAGGGGAAGCAGCCCATTCTCTCCCACCTTTCTGAACTCTCAACAGCTCTACTTTGCTCAGCTTTCCCTCTGTTCCAGAGTGGTGGGTCCATCCGAGCCCACCTTCCCCTCCTGGAAGGGTCTGATAGGAAGGAAGGTGCCACCATCTTTGCACACCTGAGGACAATGCCTGGACAATGGCTGGAGGGGACTCGAGAGGGCCAGCAGGGGTCCGGCCACACAGTTCAGCCTTTCAGCCTGACAGGGACCCTCATGGGTTTGCCGTTGGGAAGGGCTGATGGATTTTAAAGCTTAGAGGGGTTATCTCAACCTTGCAATTTACCTGAACTGAGGACCTGCCATCCATGGAGCAGTCTGACGTTAATTTAAAAAGGTTCAAAGACAGAGTTTATACCATCTTTCAAGAATCGTACTCACTTTTGCTTGTCCTGAGTTGTCCTTTAAACTTTAAGAGGGAGGGAAATGGCAGGGAGGGAAAAGGAACTGACTGGGACTGACTCCAGCCAGGAGTTTGAGACCAGCCTGGCCAACATAGTGAAACCCCATCTCTACTAAAAATACAAAAAATTAGCTGGGCGTGGTGGCAGGTGCCTGTAATCCCAGCTACTTGGGAGGCTGAGGCAGGAGAATCGCTTGAACCTGGGAGGCGGAGGTTGCAGTGAGCCAAGATCCTGCCACTGTACTCCAGCCAGGGCAACAGTGTTAGACTCTGTCTCAAAAAAAAAAAAAAAAAAAAAAAAAAGAAGAAGAAGAAGATCTGACTCCTCCATCTGTAGAACAACTTTTGAGCAAGTCACTAAACAGCTCCTGGACCCAGTTTCCTTCTTTGGAATGTGGGTACAATAAAAGCGACTTCACAAGATGATGGGGAGAAAGGTTCTGTAAGGTGCGCCACCTGCTCAGCACCGTGCACATTTTCAGCACCTTTGCAAGCCCCCAGGAGCCCCATCTGGTCTTTGCATGATTTTACAGACTTGCTCATAGTCCCCTAGGTTGGTCTTTGCAGTTTGAGGGGTCTCAGCTGCCTTGATCAGAAGGGGGTTGTCCCTTGATCCTGCTCCTCCTGAACTCTGAGGCAGGAACACTGGCCTGAATCCAGCTCTGCCTCTTCCCAGCCATGAAGTCTTGAGCAAGTTAATAAATTTTTCTGAGTCTCAGTTTTCTCATCTGTAAAATGGGGAGAATATGACTTAATTCACAGGGTTGTTGGTGAGAATTATTGATGACACATGTGATGTGCCTGGCTTGGTGCTTGAAACATAGAGGAGTTTAGTAAGTGAAAATTAGTGCTCTCTGCCCCAATTACCCTACAGGCATGGAGAGCAGAACTCCACACATGTTCAACGAGGGTCTGTGCTGTGGTTCTGTACAGGGGCAGGGTTGAGGACTCTCGTTTGTTCTGGAGGCCCCAGTGATAACCAGCCTTGCTGGGCTGGTGTGGCTGCTGCAGCCAATCTCCTGGCACAGGTTTCAGTGACTCCTAGATCTGTTTCCTGTGAACTCTGAGCTCAGGATCCTATAAATAGTGCTTTAATAGTGCTTCAGTGTCTTCTCTGCATCTCTGACTTTGCAGTTGCATAACCTGAAGTTCCTTTACTGCTTTCCTGCCCACTCACATAACTCGTCGAGTGCTTCATGAAGTTTTTCCTTGCTGAAATTACATTTGCTAGGAGAGGTTGTGTTTTACAGTGCACAGAGCACAGGCCGTGGAATCCTGCAGCCTAGGTCTGAATCCTATTTGCTCATTGGCCTGAGGCTTTAGCAAGTTATTGAACCACCAAGAACCTCAGTTTCATGTGTGTGTGAAAAAGAGGGAGAGAGAGAAAGAGAGATGCAGTAAGTCTCCCTCCTAAGGAGCTCCAGATATGCATAGCATATAGTACATTGCCTGGTGCACGGTAAGAGTACGATAATTGTTTTTTGTTTTGTTTTTGAGATGGAGTCTCGCTCTGTTGCCCAGGCTGGAGTGCAGTGGCACTGTCTCGGCTCACTGCAACCGCCACCTCCCAGGTAAAAGCGATTCTCCTGCCTCAGCCTCCAGAGTAGCTGGGATTACAGGCGTCTGCCACCACGCCCAGCTAATTTTTTGTACTTTCACCATGTTGGCCAGGCTGGTCTTGAACTCCTGACCTCGTGTGATCTGCCCTCTTTGGCCTCCCAAAGCGGGATTACAGGTGTGAGCCACTGCACCCAGCCAAGAGTACAGTAATTGTTAACTGTAATAATAATAACAACAACAATAATAGTTTACTCATTTAGTAAGGCACCTTTCTGGGCCCTGGAGACCTAGCAGTGAACCAGAGGTAAAGCTCTTTTGCCCATGGAGTATATTCTATTATTTTTATTAGTTATTAATAACAATATTAAAATAGAACCTGGGAAGTTCATGACATAGTAGATACTCATAGTCAAAAATTATTTATTATTAATGGGAAGGAGCTTCATAGAGGGCCTGTCATGTATGTAATAGGAACTGAGCAAAGAGCGACTTTTATGATTTCATGGGCCCCGGGGCTTGGCTTCAGCAGGGGACTCTGTGGACTAAGCGCATCTGGGGACAGTGACCAGGGCAGTCGGGACCGGAGGTGATGTCGTGTGACCTGTGTGAACTCTCTCGGAAGAGAGGGTGGAACACGCAGTTCAGAGAAGCAAGGACCAGTGGAAGCATGAAAGCTTCAAGTGTGTGTGGCCGTCTGAGAAAGGCAAAAGACAGTTCTAGGAGGAACGGGGGAAGTTACAGAAAGTCTTTTCTCCTGGCAAAGGAAAGGTTGTTTTCAGCAACCGTAGCTTCTAGAAACAGATGTGTGAGCAAAAGCTGGATTGTGAAGGTTTCTGTGGCAGACGAGGGCCAGGGTCAGATAAGGGCTCTGCGCACCCCTGGGGGATTCGACCAAGCCCCGCAGCGGCGCAGCAGAGGAGAGGGAGGCAGGGCAGAAGTGGCGGGGGTGGGGGACAGTCCTTTCAAACACTGCAGCTCTGTTTTTCTCTCTGTGTCCCATATGAGGATTCTGCATTTGATTTCAGTGGAGCAAAAGGCTCTGAGGTCAAAGTACGCTTGGGGAACCCACTCGCCGAGAAGACCTCTAAGGTTTTTCCTTAGGGTCTGTGATTCTGAAGAGCTCACTCTCAGCCTGAAATTTCTCTTGTCTCCTCCCACAGATAGGATTAGTCCTAGGCCTGATCCACTTATAATATTCTCTCTTTAAATCAATTTTCTATCGTTAATGGTCTCCTGGTAATTTGGGTTTTTTTTCCCTGAGCAGCATTGGGTTTGAAACTTTAGTTTAGTCTTCTTGAAAGTCTAAGTTAATTATAGCTACTGGTTTTCCCTTTGCCCTTGGCTGAATGACCCTTTTCAAGTCATGAACCTCTTTGAGCCTCAATTTCTTTCTTTCTTTCTTTTTTTTGAGACCCAGTCTCGCTCTATTGCCCAGGCTGGAGTGCAGTGGTGTGATCTCGGCTTACTGCAACCTCTGCCTCCTGGGTTCAAGCGATTCTCATGCCTCAGCTTCCCGAGTCGCTGGGATTACAGGCGTGAGCCACTGCGCTCGGCTAATGTTTATATCTTTAGTAGAGATGGGGTTTCACCATGTTGGCCAGGCTGGTCTTGAACTTCTGACCTCAGGTGATCCGCCCACCTGGGCCTCCCAAAGTGCTGGGATTACAGGCATGAGCCACCACACCCGGCTGAGCCTCAATTTCTTCATCTGTAGAATGAGGATTACAATGTCTCAGAGAGTTGTATTAGACTGAAGGGAGATTTTGGATGTGAAAGTTCTTCTCGAAGCACAACATGGGGCCCTTGTTGCATTTGGATAGAGATGTGATACTGCTGCTGTAGCTATTATTCTCTTTAAGACCACCAGTGACTCCTACGTGTCCGGACAGGTTCTCCCAGCAGCCTGGCAAGACCCTCCTCTCTGGAGACTGGAGATGTGATCGTGAGTGATGTCAGGGTGGAGATGGGATGAAGGTGAGGGGGCTGACCTTGGCTCTATGTTTAGCCCCTTCTTGTGGACATCAGTGAGTGAGTGAGTGTCAGGCTTTGTCTGGAGTGTGGGAAAGCAGTCTCCCCTGCTCCTGTTCCATCTATGGAGTGCACAAAATTGAAGGCCTAGATTTTGCATATTCTCTGAATCTTCCATGGTATCTTGCCAGTACCTAGCACATAGTAGATGCTCAGGGAACACATGCTGAATGAATGAATGAATGAATGAATGCATACAGATTTAGAGGAAGAAACTGAGACAGCAGGATATGCTGAAAGCATTGGTTGGCTCAACCGCACCAGTGGGCGACGCCCAGCCAGACTGATGTGCAGGACATTTTGTGACAGGAGACGCGACTGCCACCCCTGGACAGGTGCCCACGCCTGGACAGGGGCCATCATGTCTCTCACCCTCTTCCTCAAGTGTTCCTTTCATCTGCTACCCTTCGAGAGTTTCTGGTTGCATGTGGATTATGCGAGGAAGCTGGAGGGTGCTCTGGGGGCCACGGGCAGGGGAGGACTGTTGCGGTTTTCCATCTTGTTTACACATTTCTCAGCTGCCGACGTGCTGGTTAGTCAGAGTGGCAGGCTGGGAGGTGGCATTAGACGTGTCACAGGGGGATTGCCACATTGGCTCTGCCCCACTCTTCCCCTTCCCTATCACCAGGGTTTCCGGGCAGGCTCAGACCTGTGCCTCCCTCACGCCCATCCCCCTCTGGGATAAAAACACTTTAGTAACCCCTCAGATAGATCTGGCATGTTTTCCAATTGGACTTGGGGTGAGCCTTGTTTTCAGTGTCAGATAAATCAGAAATTGGTTATAGGGGATTCCGTCTTTGATTATTTACCTGTCATCCATCAATCCACTCATTCATTCATTCACATTTACTAAGTGCCTAGTCCATGCCATGGATGCCATGCCCTGTGCTAGGTTTGCGGCTAAAAGCAGAAAAGACACAGACCCTGTCCTCAAGAAGCTCCCATTCTGGTGGCAACAGGTTTGTAAGAAAATGTGGTAGATGATTGCACTTTAGGTTTGGAGGAGTTCACTGTCCCAGGGAATCCTTGCTTGGGAACTTGAAGCGTTTTACTGAGGCTGATGTTTTCACCTGAGCAGGAAGGAAGGCTGAGGGCAGAAGAGGCACCTGGGAAGTCTGAGGCCGTGGAGATTTTCAGGCCTGAGAGCATTTGTCTCCTGCTGCCCTGGGGCGTTTCTGGGGCTTTGGGAAGCTTGATGGCAGTTCCCCAGCCCTGTTTTGGGTCTGTTTTTCTCATCTCTCCCTCTACCCACGACCCCCTTGAGCTGGTCTCTCCTCATTTCTTACATTCAGCTCCTCAGATCTCTTGGGCTTTGGCATGGGTCTGGGCTAGGGAGGTGGCTGCTGGGTTCTCAGCTGCACTGAGGGAAGACTGAGAGGAGGAGAGAGGCCTGGGGGCACACAGGAGCCCTGACATCTAAACCCCTTCTCCAGGGAAGCACCCAGGCACAGAGCTTGACCCCCAGGGTCAGGCTGGAAGCACCCTGGGAGATGGACAGGGCCTGGGGATGCAGCTTCCACCTCGGCAGGTGCAGCTCCCATGACCAGGAGTGCCAGAGTCTTTGCTCCAGCCACAGCGAGAGCCTGTTGTCCCTATACTACCACTCTTTCTTGCTGTTCACACATGCAGTCCCCTGTGTCTGGAGCTCCTTCCTGCTTTCCCTGCCTGGAGAGAGCCTGCTCATCCTTCAAAGTCCAATGCAAATAGTTTCTCTTCCAGGACAATTTCCCGACTTCCCTAGAGAGAATCTATTGCTTTTTCAGCTCCAGGGGTACCTTGTAACCACTGCTGGTGTTATACTTGTCACACTCTGTGTTGAGCACCTGCAGGGTGAAACCTAGGTATTGTGTCCTCCCAATCCCCAGCCCCATTTAGAGGCTGGCCAATGAAAGGGGCTGATTAAATGCTGTCTGGCTGGAGCTTCTTTTGCGGTGGGGGGAGTGGTTACAGTGACACCAGGCCCTGTCACCCAGGTGGCAAGGGATCCAGGAGAGCAGGCAAAGCAAGCAGCCCCTCCTTGCCTGTCTTGCCCTTTAGGACCTTCCCACTGCCCAGCTCAGTTTACCACCTCAGAGCCTAGGATGGCACTGCCAGGGCCGAGTGGGCTTCTGGATTCTGTGCCCCAGTCAGGGTGGACTCTGCAGTGCTCCCAGCACCCCGCTGCCCGCAGGCTGGCTCCTGACTGCCACATTTCTGAGCCCAGCCAAGCCCAGCCAAGCCCCTTGACTCTGTACCAGGCTGGCACAGAAAACAGGAGGTGGGAGGGAGGACCAGCTTCCTCCAGAGCAGCCGGAAGCGTCAGGGGGTTGACCTCAGGTGTTAACACCCATGTCTGGTGGCTCAGGGTGCGTTTAGGTCTCCGGAACAGTAATGAGTCAAGGCCAGGATAGCCAGTCCCAGGGTCCCTGACTTCCCTCCAGGCCTCAGCTATGGAGTAGTTAGCATGGGACTCATTTCCTTCGGGGACAGGGCTTGGGCTCTGACCTCTGCCTGGGCCTGAGTCCCTGCTCCAGCTCTCCCTAGGAATACCCAGCTTAATGGGTTCTGGGGAGAGCCGTCATTAAGACACAGCAGCTCAAAGGACCCTGACTGTCACAGAAAGGGGCCTGTGGGGATGGAAGGAGGTAGGGAATGGAAGGGAGGGCTGAGCCTGGGTGTGGAGATCCCATCCTCCCGTCAGGGCTGGGAGCTATGGCTGTCTAGGGTTATTAAGCACAGGCTTAATGACAGGGTTATTCAGCACAGGCAGTATAATGGCTAGCTCCGGGGCTAGAAACTTCCTTGACCATACCATGGAGATTGGCCATGCTGCTGCCTTGCCTTTGGGGCCCCAGGCCTGACCCGACCCCTCCACCAGTGTGCCCACCTGCCCTCCCCCGCTCCTCCAGCAATGCTCAGCAACTTCCCTGGTGGCAAAGGGTCTGTGTTGGGTGTACTACCCAGCTGTCATTTCCTAGCACAGACTCCTCTTTAGTCCTAAGTCCTTACATCTGTGCGGGGCTTCATGGTTTCCAGAACCTACCCACATGTATTAGCTGTGTAATCTCTGTGAACCCTGTGCATGTGCGTGGGGCTGTTGTGGGTCATATCCTTTCCATGGGCAGGGGAGAAGGTGAGTCTCAGGAAGATGAATGCCTCAAGACAGCACAGCTAATCAGGGAGCTGGCCTCAGCCTTCTGATTCTGCAGTTAGTGACCTGCCCTAGAAATGATTCCCTTCTCTGTTGCTCCCCCAAGAGACACCCCAGGTCTCCTCAGTGCCTGCCACCCAGAAGCAGCTCACAGCTAGGTAGACTCCACAGCTGCTCTCCTCTCCTGGGAGCCCCAGGGGATACAGCGTCTCTGCACACAGGCCAAACTTTGGAGCGCCTCCTTGGATGGGAAAGCAGGAAGCTTGTGCTTTGATCCTGGCTCAAAGGGAAGCCCCTTCCCCTTTCTGATCATCAGCTACAACCGCACTAAGAATTGTTCTTGCCAGAATTTTCAGAAGAGTGTCGTGGGAAGTGCTCAGGTTGGGAATAGGAGACAATCACTCGAGGGGCCCCTGCAGGTCACACCCTTCCCCCTTGGACAGTGGCTTCTCCTTTCCTCTCTTCCCTTCCCTTTTACTTTGGTGGCTGGGCAATTGCTGCCTCTTGGCCAAGGATTGGAGAAGGAAGACCCCTGGGTTCCTCCTCAGACCCAGTTATTATCTCTTCCCCTCCCTGGCCCTCAGCTGTCCTCCTTGAAAGATGGGGTTGATTCTCTTTGCCCCAAGACAGTGAAGACGCTCCAGGTATTCAGAGGAGAAGGAGGAGAGAGGGTGAGGGCATGAAAAGAGACCAAGTAAAAGATGTCCACAAACACCCTAGATTGTTTGGAGGCATCTCTGCACTGTTTTCTTTTCTTTTCCTTCTTTCTTTTTTTTTTTTTTTTTTTTTTTGAGACGGAGTTTCACTCTTGTTGCCCAGGTTGGAGTGCAATGGCACAATCTTGGCTCACCACAACCTCCGCCTCCCAAGTTCAAGCGATTCTCCTGCCTCAGCCTCCCAAGTAGCTGGGATTACAGGCACCTGCCACCACGCCTAGCTAATTTTTTGTATTTTTAGTACGGACGGGGTTTCACCATACTGGCCAGGCTGGTCTCAAACTCCTGACCTCGAGAGATCTGCCTGCCTCGGCCTCCCAAAGTGCTGGGATTACAGGCGTGAGCCACTGCGCCCAGTCTACACTTTTCTTTAAAAAGAAAAGGAATCAGTTTCCCCAGGGAGTGGCAGAGGGCAACCGTGGCATCAGAACAGCCCCCTGCCTTGGAAAAATAGTGCCAACCTCTAACCAACAGACCTGGAGACATTGGGCAAAAGAACATGCAGGATTCAGGAAAGAATAGTCGGGAAGGACAGCCCTGGCTCTGTGCTCAGCTTCTTAGGTGAGCTGGTCCAAGGACCATGGCAATGGAGGAAGAGAGGAAGGCAGGTGGGTATGAGACGTGTACCGGGCTGGGGTGTGGGGGGATTTGGGTGTGGCCTCTTTTTTTAACCTAGAAGGTGTCACAGAATTCTCAGCTGATGGACGCTCAGGCTGCTTGAAGGGCCTTACATGGGGAGACCCACCCTTCCCGTGTCTTGGGAGCAGAGGGCCCCCACACTCACCATGCTGGCTCTGTGATCCTCCCGGTCTCCCTGTAGCCTGGAGCTGAGATTGTCACCCCAAGGCAGCAGGAGGGCCTCCCCACACAGGTCCTGGCTGGCCAGCAGGTCAGAAGTCCCTGGTTAGCACTGGCTGGAGGAGGCCCGAGTGCAGGGCAGGCCTTGGTCCCTCACGCCCAGCATCCTTGTCCGCTTAGCAAGCTGCTGCCTCTCTCTACTGTATTCCAGGAGTGATTGGGGGACTTTGGGCAGCTTGATTAAAACAGCCCTACAAGTGAAGTTGCCAAACTGGAATGATTATGTGTCTTGTAACCTGACACCTATCTTAGGGGCTGGAACAACACCTGAAGTCATTCATGGGACCTTCGGCCTCAGAACAGGTGACACACCTAAGGCATAACAAAAGCCTTCCCGCCTGAATGACTTCCACCCAACTGGGTGTTGGCTGAGGGTGATGCCAGAAGTTTCCCCCCCCCCCCCCCCCACCTTCTAGGTGCATGACTTCTCACTGTGTGGGTGCTTTGGTTTGGGGTTGTGGGAAGTTGGAGTGGTCTGGGGGTTGGGCGACAGAGTTTGCAGCTCAGTACAAAGGGATCATTGCCAGGTGTGGAGCAATAGGATTGGAAAGTCCACAGAGAAGGAGGGAGTTTCTTCTCTTAGGGAGGTAAGATGTACCCCCTTTCCCTGGATCCCAGAAGTGAAGCTGTCCTGCACAGAGCCAATGTACTAGTGCTTCCTGCCCCTGCCTCAGCAGCCGTTCAATATTCTGAAAATCACTATTGGTGCTCTGGCTAGAGCCCACGTCTCCTCGTCCACAGGGTCCGTTCTTTCTTTCTTTCTTTCTTTCTTTCTTTCTTTCTTTCTTTCTTTCTTTCTTTCTTTCTTTCTTTCTTTTCTTTTTTTAAGACAGGGTCTCTCTCTGTCCCCCAGGCTGGAGTGCAGGGGCGCAATCTCAGCTCACTGCAACCTCCGCCTCCTAGGTTCAAGCAATTCTCGTGCTCCAGCCTCTCAAGTAGCTGGGACTACAGCCACCTGCCACCACACCCAGCTAAGTTTTGTGTTTTTGTATTTTATTTTATTTTGAGACAGAGTCTCTGTTGCCCAGGCTGGAGTGCAGTGGCGCGATCTTGGCTCACTGCAACCTCCACCTCCCAGGTTCAAGTGATTCTCCTGCCTCAGCCTCCCAAGTAGCTGCTGGGATTACAGGTGTTGGGCGCCACCATGCCTGGCTAATTTGTATTTTTAGTAGAGATGGGGTTTTGCCATGTTGGCCAGGCTGGTCTCAAACACCTGGCTTCAACTGATCCACCTGCCTCAGCCTCCCAAAGTGCTGTGATTATGGCGTGAGCCACCGCACCCAGCCCCACAGGATCATTTCTGATTCACGTTCTGCCACATCCTGATAGCTGGAGCTGCCCCCCTGGCCAGGGGATGTGCAAGGTGAAACCTTACAGCCACAGACATTTTGCTGGGAGAGACTTGGATAATTGTCCACATTGTTCCCCCATTCTGTGGGTGACAAAACTAAATTCCAGAGAGGCAAAGTCAATGACCCAAAGTCACATAATGAATTAGTGTCTGGTTCCATATGAATCCAGATCTCCTTCCATTTCTCAGACCTGACCCTCCCAGGAGACCAGCCTGGGTTAGACGCGTGTATTAGTCCTTCTGTTGATAACGTGCTTCTGTGTATCAGCCCTTTAATTCTCCAACAACAACAACCCCAATATTTTGTTCCCATTTGTCAGCTGAGGAAACTATAGCTCATGGACATGAAGTAGTTTTGGGCAGAGTTGGGGCTGGAACCTGGTTCTCTTACTGGTTCACACTGCCAGGCTTGTGAACAGGCTGAATGGAACACAAGTGTTTGAAAGCCCCAGGTTCATGGTTTGGGATAATATGGCCCATGGAGGACCCCAGTGATGTCTGAGCAGGAGGAATACCGGATCTGTGTAATGGATTATTGGCCAAATCTCAGCTGATGAATGCAGTGTGGCCTTGGACTTGTCTCTGAGCAGCAGAGATCTGAAGCTGGCCTGCAGGGCTCTGGAGCCAGCACAGCCCCAGCCCTTCCTTACTGATGGCTGGTGGCCTTGAGAGTTGGAAGTCTTGGGCAGAGGCAAGAGCCTGTGATCTCAGGGTCAGGGCCGTGATGGTCCAGGCAGGCACCTCCCCAGCAGCAGGGCAGTGAGAAGCCAGTGGGCCACTGGGAGCCACGTTTTCAGTTGTCTTGGTTCCTCTATGTGCCAGGCTAAACATCTGGCCCACAGGTTTGCATTGCTTCACCTGGTGCTCAGGTGATGAACCAGGAAAGAGGCAGCTGTCTGGGCATGAAGGCTGCTGGGCATGGCTGGTTGGAGGGATGATGACTCAGCCCTCCTGGCTTCTGCTCCCATTTGGGTCTGGGAGTTTGTGGAGAGGTCCGGGAAGAAGGCACATAAGCAGGACTGGGCAGGGTGGCTGTGATGCCTGCAGGTGGGGGTGAAGGTTTACAGAGGGAGGCACAGTGGCCTGGAGACAACAGAGGCCCACCTCTCCCAGGTGCCAGGGAAAACCAGCTGGACCAGAACCCACATTCTTTTTTTTTTTTTTTCTGAGACAGTGTCCCCCTCTGTTGCCCAGGCTGGAGTGCAGTGGTGCAGCCTCAGCTCACTGTAACCTCCACCTCCTGAGCTCAAGGGATTCCCCCGCCTCAGTCCCCCAAGTAGCTGGGATTACAGGTGTGAGCCACTATGCCTGGCTTATTTTTGTATTTTTTGTAGAGACAGGGTTTCACCATGTTGGCCAGGCTAGTCTCAAACCCCTGAGCTCAAGCGATCCACTCGCTTTGGTTTCCCAAAGTGCTGGGACTACAAGTGTGAGCCACCGCACCCAGCCCAGAACCCCCATTCTCCCGGAGGAAGCCTCAGCTCTCCCTCAGCCCTGTCCTGCCTGCTTCTTTCTCTTGCCCATCCATCTCTTTAGATTCTCCTCCCGTTTTTCCTCCCTTCTTTCCCTCCCATTACTTCTCTTTTATCTCTTCCTCTTTATTTTTGACATTTTTTCTCTTCCTTCTTCCCTTTCCTTATCTGTTTCCAGCATGTGTGTCAAGATCCGAGGCAGAGTTATCATGAAACTCCTGAAGCTGAAGCTTCAGAGCCCTTCATTTGCATGGTTCCTTCCAGGGCCCTGGGAAAGGGCCCGGCAATATGTTCACACAATCATACGTTTTTGTAAATTTTGCTGAATATTTCTTTGACGTGCTTTTTCTTCAAGAAAGCCCCTCAAGAAGTGGCCTATCCCTGTGAGTGAAGGCCAGAGCCTTCCTCACCCAGGCTGGTCCCATACAGGTGACCTCAGTTTTAGGACCAACAGGTCTCGTCCAGCTGAGAGCTCTATGCACACCAGATTCTGAGAGGTGTCAGCAGCACTTTAAAAAACTTTGTTGTTTGTTTTCTATGAGGTTTCTGGACAATGGTGTGAGCTCAGACACGTTCTGCTGGAGAATATTATTTCTGTAAAGATGGTTATTTAACCCTCCTCCACCCCATCATGGCGGCGCTGCTGAGGGCTGACCCAGAGGCCAGGGGAACTCGCTGGTGTCCGTGGGGGAGGTCCAAGGCCTATTGCCACAGCCCTCCCGCCTTGCACAGCACAGAGGCCATCACCCCAGGGACAGGCAGGCACCCGGCTGCTCCTGTCGCCCTTCCTGGAGGAGGGGGCTGCCTCCTGTCCCTGCAACTGCTTTCCTTATGGGCCAGCCTGACGCTCAGACTTGTTTGAAGCTGCACCGGCAGCTTTTTTATCTCTTTTCGGCATTCACAACAGCCAGAGACTTGATCTGGATGTATTTTAAACCACATTAAAGAGTCTGTTGCTTTTTGAAAAAAACCAAGCCCCTCAAAATGCATAAGCTTCAGGCCTTTCAAAACCTGAATCCTCCCTGGTCAAGAGCATGAGCTCTAGTGGCCTGGGGTCCTGCCTCCTAATCTCAGACACTAATGATTTGTGTAACCATGGGCATCTTATTTAATCCTCTTGCACACCACCTTCTTCATCTGTAAAGTGGGGATAACAATACTTCTGACCTCATAGGGTTGTTATGAAGATTAAGAGATAATCCTGGCTGGGCGCAGTGGCTCATGCCTGTATTCCCAGCACTTTGGGAGGTAAAGGCAGGTGGATCACTTGAGGTCAGGAGTTTGAGACCAGCCTGGCCAACATGGCAAAACCTCTATTAAAAATACCAAACTACTCTACTAAAAATACCAAAAAAATTAGCCGGGCGTGGTGGAGGGTGCCTGTAATCCCAGCTACTCAGGAAGCGGAGGCAGGAGAATCGCTTGAACCCAGGTGGAGGTTGTGGTGACCCAAGATCGTGCCACTGCACTCCAGCCTGGGTGACAGAGCGAGACTCCGTCTCAAAAACAACAACGACAACACAAGACCTTCACTTCCATGTGAAGTGTTTGGTGCCTAAGAGAGATGTTGTAAATGGCACTGTTATCCCCATTCATTTCACAAAATATGTGTTTATGGAGCTCATGCTAGGCCTACCTCTTGTGTTAGGCACTGTGGATTAGGAGATAAAACACAGGCTCTGAATACATACACCCTACAGTCTACTGAAGGAGACAGGAGACATCCACACATCACAGTAAGCTTAAAAAGATGTTCTAGTAGAGATAAAAAGAGAACACTTGGGGGTTTGGAAACCTTTTTTCATTTTTACAGCTCTCTCTGCTCCCTTCCTCCTTCCTCTCCTCCCTGCCTGATTTCCTTCTTTCTTCCTGCCTTCATTTTTCCCCTAGATATTTTTGCTTAGCTACAGTAATTTGTAGGATGATATATCAATTGCCAGTTGTTTCTTTTTGAGGACGGAGTCTAGCTCTGTCACCCAGGTTGGAGTGCAATGTCACGATCTCCGCTCACTGCAACCTCTGCCTCCCAGGCTCAAGCAATTCTCCTGCCTCAGCCTCCGGAGTAGCTGGGATTACAGGTCTCTGCCATCACACCCGGCTAACTTTTTTATTTTAGTAGAGACGGGTTTTGCCGTGTTGGCCAGGCTGATCTTGAACTGCTGACCTCAGGTGCTCCACCCACCTTGGCCTCCCAAAGTGCTGGGATTACAGGTGTGAGCCACGGTGCCTGGCTGCCAGTTGTTTCTGATTGTGCATTTGATCTCAGTATCAGCAGTCACCCACTCATCCGTCTATATGTGCCTGGCCATCCATCCACCCATCCATCCAGCCAGCCAGCAAGTATTTTCTATGATGATATCAGACAATGTGGTTAGACACTGTGGTTGGGAAAAATAAAATATCTCCTGCCTTGAAGAGCTCAGTCTGCCCATATACTGCCCTTCCCTTCTAGGAGCTTCTGAGGGCAGCAAGCCCTGTAGATCCTTCCTGCTCAAGGTATGTGTGCCCATGGACCCAGCAATGTCACCAGTGCTGGAAGCTGGTTAGAAGTGCAGAATCTCAGCACGCCCCACTCTTATTCAGTCAGAGTCTGCATTCCAAGATCCCCAGGTGATTTGAATTCACCTTAAAGTTTGAGCAATGCTGTTCTAGGTCTCTTCCCACACTCAGGAGTGGGTAGAGGCTATTATTTCTGGAGTGAGCTGAATTCAGAGACTGGAGCTTGACATAGATGAACCCCTGAGGTTCCTTCCAGCCAGCAGAGCCTATGGTTCTTCCCTTTGAACCCAAGTAAATTGAGATCAGTTTCAGTGACTGGCTCATTTGTTCACATCTCTTCCAAGAAATTAGGTAGAGAAGGGTGCAGTGGGTGGGCATGAGCTGGCAACAGCCCAGGCTCACTCATACCAAGCAGCTCTGGAATGCAGCGTGGAGGGAACCCAGTGTCTTTTTTACAGAGGCCAACAGGGGGCACCTTGGCTCACTGTGAGGGGAAGCAAAGCAGGCTCCCTGTTGATTCACTAGCTTTCTAGAAAGGATTTCTACTGCTTAGCAGTCCTTCTCCTAAGACATCATTTAGTCTCAGAGGCGGTTGAATTGAGCCTCAATTATCTGTACCAAAGAACCGAGGCAATTGAGAATCCCAAACCTGGATCCCAACCCTGAGCCCTAGTCACCTCTGTTCAGTGGGAGCTGACCTTCCTCTGGCCCCTGCCAGGATGAACAGGTGTTCCCTTCCACATGCCTGACTTGAGGGTGGGGGTGAGGGGAAGACAGGCATGAGTCTGACAGAATGGCAGGACACATTTGCTTCAAATAAGCCACACACGGTAAGGAAATAGCTACCATATAATGTGCGCTCCCATGTGCCAGGCTCTTTTGCCTGTGGAAAGAAGTCTCATTGTCTCATTTTGTCTTTGCAGCCACCCTATAACGTGGGTGCTGCTATTACCTCCATTTCACAAGGGAGTAAACTGAGGCTCAGGCAGGGTTGAGATCCAGGTCGGTGTAACCCAGGATGCCTAGGCCTTTTGCCCTAGACATGGTGGGCCCTGCGTAGATCCTGGAGGGGGCCTACACTGGCTTCTGCAGCCCACCGGGGACCTCTGGGAAGGACTCAGGTTCCTGTAGCACCAGAGTCCTGCCTGGGTTTGCCTCGGTTCCGGTTTCCATATTGTCGGTGTAATTTGCCGGCAGTCTCAGTGAACATCCTGTTCACTCAGTCCTCTCCCCTTTAATTAGGCAATGAACTAATTTCAGATTATTTGTGAGTCCATCCCGTTTCTTTTCATCTGTCTCTCCAGGATACTCTTAATTTCACCCTGGGGCAGCCCAAGGGTTAGAAGACACAGGAAGGACAGTGGAGCTGGGACATACTGCTTTCCATCCTACATGCACTGTAAACTCCAGACCATGAACATACAGTGTTTGACAATGTTTTTAGTAAGAATCTGTCTAGAGGCTGGGCACGGTGGCTCACGGCTGTAATCCGGGCACTTTGGGAGGCCGAGGCAGATGGATCACCTGAGGTCAGGAGTTCGAGACCAGCCTGGCCAACAGGGTGAAACCCCGTCTCTACTAAAAATACAAAGATTAGCTGGGCGTGGTGGTAGGTGCCTGTAATCCCAGTTACTGGGGAGCCTGAGGCAGGAGAATCGCTTGAACCCGGGAGGCGGAGGCTGCAGTGAACCGAGGTCGCACCATTGCACTCCAGCCTAGGCAATGAGTGAAACTCCACCTCAAAAAAAAGAAAAGGAAAAAAAAGAATCTGGCTAGAAAGTAAATGGTATAGATTTACTTTATCCCATTTGTTTTTCTCAGTATCCGGATAATGAACAACATATACTTGGAATGACCTCCGTGCATAGCTTTAAATCTTAGCTCTGTTGCCTCCCAGCTGTATTGCCTTGGTGAATGGCATGATCTCGACTCACTGCAACCTCCACCTTCCTGGTTTGTGTGATTCTCCTGCCTCAACCTCCCGAGTGGCTGGGATTACAGGTGCCTGCCACCACCGCTGGCTAATTTTGTATTTTTAGTAGAGACGGGGTTTTGCCATGTTGACCAGGCTAGTCTCGAACTCCTGACCTCAGGTGATCCACCCGCCTCGGCTTTCCAAAGTGTTGGGATTACAGGCACGAGCCACCGTGCCTGGCCTTGTATGAACTTCTTTCTATCCTTTTATAGGGAACCAGCTCCCAAGATAACAGACTAATACATTCACTGTGCCTTCATTGCCTAATACCCTCTCCTTAGGCCCTACCTCCCAACACTATTCATTGGAGATTAAGTTTCCGACACATGCTTTTGGGGACACACACTGAAGCCATGGCAGTATTCTAACTAAAACAGTCTCTAAAGCGTATATGAAGCCCCTGTACCGAGCTCCCTGGGAGATCTCTCCTTTATTTATATCTGTGGCACCAGCACAGTGACTGGCAAACGAAAGGTGTGTAAATGTTGGTAGAGTGACTTTGGTTTAAAACATAACTCGTGCCACAGAGGAAGATAATTCTGGCAGTAGTGTGGGGGCGAGGCAGGGAGAGGGGGTTAGAGACAGTGCCAATAGTTCAGGCAAGAGATGGAGAAGATCTTAATTAAGGCCTGGTCTACCGGCATGAAGACGAAGAAAAGGAAGACGAATATTATTTACTGACATTCTACTCTGTGTTGTGCATATATAAGATATCTAATAACCTTGCAAACAAAGTGTTAATGTTCCCATCTTACAGATGAGGGAACTGAGGGGGTGGCCTGATACCTCACAGCCTGTACTTGGCAGGCAGACCCAGAGCACAGGTGCAGTGTGGGATGCTGGGGTGCTGGCATTCACAGATGCTGCTGATGCAGAATAGAGAGGACTGACGGGGGGAAGACCTGGGGATGATTCAGTTTTCCATGAGGATGATTAACAAATGAGTTCTTTGGGTTGAACCTGCTGGAAGAGAGAATGCTTTTAGATCGTCGTGGTTAGGCCTTGCCAAATCCCACGGATGATAATGTATTGATAATGCTGGTGCCTCTGGCTTGACTGAGTGCTTCTGGCCACGGAGTGATGCGTGGGGAGAGACCACGGCTCCTGGATGCCGCTGGGCCTCTGTGGGGTGGTCGAGAATGCAGACACAGCGCCGCCAGGTGGTGGAAGGTCACTCCGCTACCCCGGGTTTCTCGCTTTTCCCAATAGACTTCATCTGCAGCCTGAAAGGCCAGCAGGAAACAGCGCTGTGAGGTTCCACATGCAGGTACCATCCTGGCTCACCCTCCCTCAGCTTCCCTCCTTCATCCTTGCCCCAGCTCATTCCCCAGGCTGCCTGCAGAGGGGTGGGTTCAGGCTGAGAATGAAAGTTCTTGAAACTGAAATCCTTGGGCCCAGACTGTCTCTTGGCCTCACCCCCGTCTCTGTAAAAGCCTCTCCTTCATCCAACGTTTACGAGGGCCTCTAGTGTGCTGGACACTGAGGACACAAAGATGAATAAGGCGCTGTCCGCAGCTCTTTCACAGGCCGGGAGGGAGACTCGACACAGAGATCGTGCTGTCATCCTGTTGGCAAACTCTAAGAGGAAAGAGCACACAGAACCGGAGGGCTCCCTCCCCGAGGAGGGAGCATTTGGATTGAGCTTACGGGGAGGAGCAGGACTTTATCAGGTGGAAAACCAGGGGTGCAATGGGAGGAAGAGCATCCAGTCCAGAGAGGAGGCTGTGTGCGCTGGGGAAATGGTGACTGACCCACAGATACTGAGCATCCTTTCTGTGGCAGCTTGGTGCTGGGGCCGGGGAGATGAATCATACGTGGCTCCAGTTATGAGAAACTCTTGCAATAGACATTTTCTTTTGAAGGATCTGTACACAAGTAAGGAATTTGGACACAGACCTTATGTACTGGAAGCCCCTAAACTAAAGTTCTTGTACCCAGAAATTATGCAAGACAAACCATTGGGATAGAGAAAAAATAGAGAAACTTCTATTTCTGTGTATTTCTTAACTAAAAACAAAGAAAGCAACTAAACTTTTCATATATATATATATATATATATATATATGTTTGTTGTTGTTTTGTTGTTGTTTTTTGAGATGGAGTTTCACCCCTGTTGCCCAAGCTGGAGTGCAATGGCGTGATCTCGGCTCACTGCAACCTCCATCTCCTGGGTTCAAGCAATTCTCCCACCTCAGCCTCCCGAGAAGTTGAACTATAGGCGCACCACCACACCTGGCTAATTTTTTGTATTTTTAGTAGAGACGGGGTTTCACCATCTTGGCCAGGCTGATCTTGAACTCCTGACCTCAGGTGATCCGCCTGCCTTGGCCTCCCAAAGTGCTGGGATTACAGGCATGAGTCACTGCACCCAGGCAATTTTTTTTTAAGAGACAGGGTCTCGCTATGCTGCCCAGGCTGGAGTGCAGTGGCTATTCACAGGCATGATCCTACTACTGATCAGCACGGGAGTTTTGAGGTGCTCCATTTCCCACCTGGGCCAGTTCACCCTACCTTAGGCAACCAGGTGGCCCCCTGCTCCTAAGAGGTCACCATATTGATGCTGAACTTAGTGTGGACACCTGATGAGCATAGCAAACCGAGGCCCAGAACTCAAGTGAGGACTCTAGTGATCTTCCTGCCTCAGCCTCCCGAGTAGCTGTGACTACAGGCACGTGCCACCGCACCTGGTGCATTTCTAATATTTAATATACAGGTTGGCCTCGTGTCTGCACTTGGTCCCTGTGTCAATGGCCCACATGTTGTGCGCATCTGCGAGGGTCTGAGAGGGTTAGCATATTGTGACATGTTTACACGTGGTCTGTGAAGTGGATTTCTCGGTGATCTCATCTGGTTTTAACTAAATTAATCCTCACACAATGGACAAGGTATTTAGGAAATTTCCTGAAAAGATATCAGGGATTAAGAGAAGGATGCAGGCAAGCACAAGCAAATGGCCAGGCTCTTGCTCCCCTACTCCGAATGGGCTCCCATTATCTTTCTATCTTGAGTGTAAAATTGTAACAATCTCATTTTACTTGATAGAAACTGGCAAAAAAAAAAAAAAATCCAGAATTATCAAGATAATGTTTTGATTTTTTTTTTTTTAAGTCAAGGTCTCACTCTGTCACCCAGGCTGGAGTGCAGTGGCAGGATCACGACTCACTGCAGTCTTGATCTCCTGGGTTCAAGTGATCCTTTTGCCTCCTGAGTAGCTGGGACTCAGGCATGCCACCATGCCCGGCTAAGATAATTTGAAACATAGTCTCAAGTTTCCTGATGTTAGTACTACTCTGTCTCTCAGGGCGTATTATGCCTTCAGATATTGGCTAGTGATGGTAATGTATGTAAATATAATTTATACATAAATACATATATTAGAGATGTGTGCTAAAATTCTTTTGTTACTGACAGAGATCAAAGAACTTTGGAGACCACAGCTCTAGGTAATAAGGAGCCAGTAGGAGTTTAAGCAGGAGGATGACTTGTTTGTTTTTGTTTTATTTTGAAAGATCACTTTGGTAGCTGTGTGGATGGAGAGCCTGGGGTAGAGAGAATAGTAGGGAACTCATGCAGCGGTCCAGGTGAGAGATGAGATCCCAAACCCAGGGTAGGGCAGCCAGGAGGGCAGAGCAATTTCACATGCACGTTGGACTTGGTGACTGACTAGATTTGGAAAACAAGGGCGAAGAGATCCAATCCCGGGGTATTTCCAGGTGTCTGGGGGGATTAGGCAAATAATAGTACCACCTACCAAGGTGGCAAACAGAGGTGGGTTTGGGGAGAAAGGTGAAGAGTCTGGGACTGAACAGTTTGAGTCAGAGGTGCCAGGGAGAGCCCTGGGTGGAGGTCGTACGTCCGGGGGTCCTGTGGCTGGTTTGGGGCTGCAGCCCCCTCTTCCCCAGCAGGGCCCAGGTGAGCGAGCGGGCTGGGTCATGGTCATGATGAGTAACTCAGGCAGTAATGGTGTCCTCTGTCCAGACCTCCTGATTCTAGCCTGGTCACTGGGTGCTGCATCCCAGGTATCAGACCCTGATTGTTACCAGTGGAGGGTGTCCTGATTCTTTGTGCTTCGAACAAAGAATTGGACAAAACGCACAAAGCAAGAAAATAATGAAGCAACAAAAGCAGAGATTTAATGAAAACAAAAGCACACTCCACAGGGTGGGAGTGGGCTGAACAAGAAGCTCAAGGGACTGGGTACAGAATTTTCTGGGGCTTAAATACCCTCTAGAGGTTTCCCATTGATTACTTAGTGTACACCCTATGTAAATGAAGTAGAGGACCACAATCAGTCTGATTGGTTGTGGAGAGAGACCAACCAGAGATTGAAGTGAAGTTACAAAGTTACACCCTATGCAAATGTCTGATTCGCCTGTGGAAAGTGACCAGAGGCTAAAGTGAAGTTACAAAGTTATACTCCTATGCAAAAGAAAACTTCGCCAGCGACGGAAGTTGTGAAAGTTGGGGTTTTCCTTTTGATTTAGTTCTAGGAAGTCAGCATGAATTGGCCTTAGGTTCCCTGCCTCCAGGCCCTATTCTCCTGCCTCCTGATCACTCTCTATATTTCACTTTTGCAAAACCACTCAAAATGCAGGTACCCTGTCTTCCTCCTCCTGTGAGCCATCATGGACGTGACAAGGCTACTTCTTCACGGTGCTCTAGGCCAAAGCATTGGGAAAGCCAGATTAGGCTGGGAGTGTCCTTGCTGTAATTGGATGCTGAGATAAGCAAAGTGAAATGCAGTGGAGAAGCAGGTGGCGCAGGGCAGGTTTGGGCGCTGTGCAGCTGCCTAAGCTGGGGAGGGACGGGTGTTTGACCACGCAGAAGGGCTCTACAGGGCCACGCTTTAGGACAGGAATATGCATTCTGGCCTTATCTGGTCATTTCTGAGTTGGGATATCTGTATCACTCCAGGGCAGGGTGTGCTTGACTCAGAGCCCACTCGGGGCTTGACCCAGAGAAGGCTAGCATTTAATATTAGTGATGAAGGCTGGGCATGGTGGCTCACGCCTGTAATCCCAGCACAATTCCGCCAGGCGGACATATCGCTTGAGTCTAGAAATATGAGACCAGCTTGGGTGATATAGCGAAACCCTATCTCTACTAAAAATTACAAAAATTAGCCAGGCGTGGTGGCACATGCCTGTAGTCCCAGCTACTTGGGAGGCTGAGGTAGGAGGATGGCTCGGACCCGGGAAGTAGAGGTTGCAGGGAGCCAAGATCTTGCCACTGCACTCCAGCCTAGGCAACAAAGCGAGACCCTGTCTCAATAATAACAATAATAATAATAATAATAATAATAATAATAATGATAATAATAGTGATGAAGAAAACAACAAAAAATCTCCACCCCTGAAAAAACAGACAAATAACATAACAAAAGCCAGGCACGATGGCACATGCCTGTAGTCCCAGCTACTCAGGAGGCTGAGGGAAGAGGATCTCCTGAGCCCAGGAATTTGAAGCCAGCCTGGGCAACATAGGGAGATTTCTTCTCTTAAAAAGAAAACAAACAAAACCCTTTAGTATTAGAGATGACTCTGAGGATGACACCCAGAACCGCCAACCTGAACCTCCGGTGGGACCTTGGGGTCCATGTGGATGGGGAACACGGTGTATGAAATCAATGGCAGATTGGTGCCTATCTGATCTCCCATTTAAAATTTTTTCTTTGCAAGAGAAAAGAAGAGTGATATAGATTGGTGTGTTAGGAAAAAACTCAAACTCAATTTTCCCCTTGGTTCTCATGCCACAATCATCAACGCAATAGACTTCTGTGACCAAATGCCTGGAGGTTCTCCCCACACACCAGTAAGCAATCATTTCTGCAGCAGACACTGGCTGACACTTCAAGTCAACTCAATTCCAACACTATCTACCAGATAGCAACAGATCTTATGGTTGATGAGGGCTCAGTGCCACAAGACCGCAACTCCCTTCCCACTAGTTACAAATCTAGGCCTCTGGACCTTCTATCCAGTTGTTCTTCATTTGGCGTTCCCATGACTCCCTCATTTGCTGGAGTGACTCAGAGAACTTAGGAGAACACTTACCTTTACAGGTTTACTATAAAGGATATTACAAATGATACAGATGAAGAGATACATAGGGTGAGATATGGGGTAAGGGACACGGGGCTTTCATGCCCTCCCTAGTCACGTCCCCTTCTGGAAACCTCCACCTGTTCAGCTATCTGTCCTTTTTTAGGCTTTTATGGAGGCTTCATTACATAAGCATGATTGATTAAGCCACGGGCCATTGGTGATCAACTTACCCTCCAGCCCCTCTCTCCTCCCCTAAGGTTAGGGGTGGGGCTTAAAACCCAACCTTCTAATCCTGCCTTGTGCTTTCTGGTGATCAGCCCCTGATCTACCTGAAGCCACCTAGGCGCTTCCAGGCCTCAGTCAGCTCATTAGCACACAAAAAGACAACCTTTGGAGTTTCTAAGGACTTTAGGAGTTGTATGCCAGGAAATGGGGCCGAGGACCAAATATATTTATCACAATAGGCAAAAAGATTCAACATGAAGAGGGTAAAGAAGATTTAGAAATAAAGACAGAAAAATGGAGACAAGAGAGACAGTAAACAGAAAGAGTAGAAAGGTAAGCAGAAAATCATCAACTGAAAGAAACAGAAAGAAGAGTAGAAGTGTTACAGGAAAGGGGTCCCCATCCAGACCCCAAGAGGGGGTTCTTGGATCTCACCCAAGAAAGAATTCACAGCAAGTCCACAGTGCAAAGGGAAAGCAAGTTTATTAAGAAACTAAAGGAATAAAAGAATGGCTACTCCATAGACAGAGCAGCCCCGAGGGCTGCTGGTTGCCCATTTTTATGGTTATTTCTTGATGATATGCTAAACAAGGGGTGGATTATTCATGCCTCCTCTTTTTAGACCAAATAGGGAACCTTCCTGACTTTGCCATGGCATTTGTAAACCATCTTGGCACTGGTGGGAGTGCAGCAGTGAGGATGACCAGAGGTCACTCTTGTCGCCATCTTGGTCTTGGTGGGTTTTGGCCAGCTCCTTTAATGCAACCTGTTTTATCAGCAAGGTCTTTATGACCTGTATCATGTGTTGACCTCCTGTCTCTTCCTGTGACTTAGAATACCTTAACTGTCTGGGAATGCAGCCCAGTAGGTTTCAGCCTCATTTTACCCATTTTACTCCTATTCAAGCTGGAATTGCTGTGATTCACATGCCTCTGACAGAATTAAGAGAGAGAGAAAATAAAAGAGGCAACAGAAAAACAGATGGAAGTAAACGAAGAGGCAGAAACTCAGAGACACAAAGAAGGCAAGGGTGCAGGAGTGTGGAGGGAGGGCCGGGAGAGGGTTGGGAGGGAGGAAGCCCTTGTCCTGGGTTCCTTCTTTCCCCATCCACATGCCCTGTTCTCTGTTGCAAATGGAAGAAGCCAGAGCCCAAGTGAACCACCTGTCTCCATTGCTGACTCCCAGCTGGTCTTTGGGAAGCATCAGAGGCAGCTGTCACCTTTGCTTTGGCCGGGAAGGAGCCTTCCAGCAGCGTCTGGAGAGGAGCTGGGCTGGCCTGTGGTCTTGGCCCCTGCGAACTGAAGGGAAGCCTGACTTGATGTATTAGCTTGGGGGTGCCTCTCTTGACCCACTTTTGTTTGTTTGTTTTTGAGATGGAGTCTTGCTCTGTTGCCCAGGCTGGAGTGCAATGGCACAGTCTTGGCTCACTGCAACCACCACCCGGGTTCAAGTGATTCTCCTGCCTCGGCCTCCCAAGTAGCTGGGATTACAGGCACCCACCACCACGCCCAGCCAGTTTTTGTATTTTTGGTAGAGATGGGATTTCACCATGTTGGCCAAGCTGGTCTTGAACTCCTGACCTCAGGTGATCCACCTACCTTGGCCTCCTAAAGGGATGGGATTACAGGGATGAGCCACTGCGCCTGGTCCCACTTTCATTTTTGATGAAACAAAATTGGAAGGTTAGTTGGTGGGAGGTCAAGGACCTTCCAATTCCAAGGGGAGACTGAGTTGTAATGAACTTGGACTGAGGCAGTTGGTGGGGTTCTGCCCCACGTGGTGGGTGGCATTGTTACTTACACGCCAATGCTTTTGCTGTGGGCTGCAAAAGTGGGAATCCCTTGAGCAGGGAGGGTTGGTTTTGTGAAGTCAACTCATAATGGGGACAGAGGCTTGATGCTGGCTTAGTCAGTGACACCCACATACCTAGCAAAAGAGTCACCAAAGAGGGGTACTGGGTGCAGAGGAAATGGGCCCCATAGATCCAAGCTAATCAGTGTCCAGCAGCCCAGGTCGCAGGAAGGGCTGTGGGGAACAGGAGCAGGTTCTGCTTAACAGAGGTTGCCTCTGTGGAGGCCAGCGGGATCTGTGAGGTTTTCCCAGGGCTCAGGTGAAGTATCCCCCACCCCTCCCACTTCCTTTGATCCGACGGTGTTCATCTGGTAACCTAGTTACTGATTCTGCTTCCCTGGAGCACTAATGCCAAGAAGAAGGTAGCTCCAGCTGGGGACCTGCCACTCTAGTCCCTGAAATAATTTACTACTTAAAAAATGTAATACATTGGCATAAAAATAGCTAGAAATGCCACTCATTGAGAGAGCACTTGCTAAATGCCTTCTGTGAATTGATCATCCAATCTTTTCAATCTTGTGAGGTGGGCATTATTTTCTCCATTTCACCTACAGGGAAACACTCTCAGATCTGGGATTTGAAGCTGGGTCTCTCTGCAGCTGAAGCTTGGGGTCTTAACCACCTCCCTTCTTGGAGGAGACGGGGTTGAAATGATGCTGGGCTTACGCCTTGGCCTGTCTATAGCCTCTCAGTCACTCCCACTGTGGGTGTCATGTGTCTGTCACGAGTGGCAGTGCAAGGTGTCCCGTTTTGGAACAAGCAGGGCCACGACCATATGCTAGAATGGGTGACTCAGCAGAAGCAGTGCCTCTGGGAGCCTCTGCTGGCCTGGACGCTTCCCACTGGAGTTCCTCAACCTGCAACCAGGACACTGTGATGTGAGGTCACAGGGCTGGAGAGGGGCAGCCTGGAAGTGCTTTCTCTGTCCCTCTCTTACTTATAGATCAAAAAAGGAAAATTAAAAGGGGGCCAGGGTGGGTGTCTGCCTGGGGATCCAAAGGATGAGGGCAGCCATGTGGGAGGGATGATGGGAGTACCCATGTCTGGCTGGCTAAGAGAGACTTGGAAGCCAGATTAGAACCAGCATTCCAGGGAACCTGGAGTTGGCAGGGAATTAGAGGAAGGGGTGGCGAGGGGAACAGCCAGAGGGACACCCTGGACTCTATAGAAGGGGGTCCCAGACAGCCATTTGCAGTTGCTCTCCCAGACCCCCGGGGGTCCAGAGGAACACAGGATGCTAAGCCTAGAAGGGAAAGGCTGTCAAGGAGTCTCCCAGGTGAGCATGGCAGCCGTCCCTGGGTTTCCACCACTAAGGCTTCCCAGGGCTGCCTGGCCCCTGTCCTGCCCTCGCTGCCGGCCTGGGAAGAAAAGGCCGAATCGAAACAGACTACAGCAAAACCCTGACTCATGCCTTCCGATGCCAGTAGACCCGATTTTGTATTTCCCAGCACTTTCATTAGCACCAAGAGCTATTATAATTGCAAAAGGTGTGTGGGGAGGTGGGAGTGGGTGCTCACACTCACAGCATGGGAAGTGGGGCTGAGACTCTTGTCAGGGGAGAAAGACCTCAGCCTCCTACCCCATCCCCGTTCACCTGAGAGGTGGTGGGATGGGGAGTGGTCTGGGCTCTGGGCAGAGACTCTAGGCAGGCCACATGGGTGGGGGACCTGGAGGAGAGGCATGTGAGTAGATACGGCTTGAGGGAGCCCCTAGAGCACGGGAATTGGGTTGTGATAAGGGGACTGGGCTTGGGCACAGCCCTGGCTGCCTCCTGGCACCCCACTCAGACTCCTCTCCTCCTGGGCCCTCACAGGTGGGTCTGCAGGTGTGTCTGCCAGGGCAGTGCAGCCTCCACTCGCTCCCAGGCTCAAGGCTATGAGATAAAATGCTAATCATTCCCTGCCTGTAGGTTCCTAGCTTGCTTTGGTACTTATCTTCCCTGTCACGGAGGGAGTGGGAGGCCTCTGATCCCTAGGCCGGCGTGGGAGCCGGAATTCTAGACAAGTTTATCCAGTAGGATTGAGCACCTCACCCTGTGTCTCAGATATGGTGGTTTGTAATAGCAGTTTGGGGTTTCATCTGGGCTCAGAGTGAGGCAGGGCTCTGGGATTCCAGGCTGCTTTTCCAGGTAAGGCGGCAAATGAATGGAGGTAGAGCTACGTGGGAAGACCTGCTGAAACTGAAGGATCCTGACGGACCCCAGGGCACCCCAAGGCCTATCAGTTAGTTGCTTGCCTGGGCCCCAGCGCCCCTGTTGCGTGTTGCGTGCTCTTGGGTTTTTAACAACAGCAGCCAACTTGTGTGTCATGCTTCACAGTTGGCAGAGACCTTCCACACATTCTGCACTCTGAGATGTGTCTATGAGGCTGCTCATGTTCCAAGTAAGAGGTGAGCCCTCGGTGAGTGGCAGAGCCCAGACCCCTGCAGGGCTGTGGGCTCCATGCTGGGTGCTCTTCCCTCCTCTCAGCACCTGTGTGAGGAGTGAGGGGCACCACTTCCCCTCCCAGACTGAGAACTGCCCCCGCCCCCATGCCTGGGCATCACAGGTGACAGCGTTCTTCACGTGACCTTCCCTCTTCTAGAGACTTCTCACATTGGAGCAGTGTCATGGGATGATATTTACTGTGAATAGGAAGTCCCACGCCCCCCAGGTTATAACTCCTCTACAGGATGGCCGGGAGCTTGAAGATGTTCTCAATCACACACTCTGGCCTCTGCAGACCCTAATGTTGGGGTAGGTGCTGGCAGTGCCTGGTGACTCACACTGAGGCTGTGTGCAGATGCCAGTGTGGGACAAACCCAAGTGTGGAGGAACTGGGATGGTCCCTGTCTCTGGACAAGACCCTGGCCTGGTGGGAGGCCTCCCCCAGCTCTGTCACCACGCTCTGGGGATGTTTCTGATGCATTTGTCGCTTGCCCCTCTTGCCCTTTTTGACCTCTCTCCTGCTTCTCTGTAGTTACCAGCAAAGCCTCAGAAGCACTTGCTGCTTTAGGGATAGGAAGGTGGGGAGAGGCTCTGAAGCTGTGGCTTCCTGTTCTGCAGAAGGACAGCTCCCACCCCATTCTTTCCCCAGGCCCCCCAAGCTGGGCTCTTGGTCACCTCCCAGAGCAGTTTGGCCTGGAGGCAGGACGTGCTCTGCGCCGCAGCCCTCGGGTCCAGATGGGTGCCCTGGGTTTTTGGTTCCCAGTCTGCACTGCCCCGCCTTTGATAGAGAGGCATCTGCCCTGAGTTCCCTGAGGTTCTGATTTTTCTCTTGTGCTTACAACTGGATTTCTGGTTTCACTTCTACTCCAAGCCTGGTCCCAGGCACGTGCCTCTCACCCTGTGGTTTCGCACCCCATTCCTCGCCCCGTCATTTCTTCTTGTGCCCAGGCTGCAGCTGCTTGCTGGTCCCTCGTCCAAAGCTGCCCACCTGCCCAGGCCTGCGCCCCTCCCGCCTTGGGTCCATGTGCAGCTCTAGCCCCTTCCCCACACTCCTGGCCCTGGGGTGAATACTGAACCTGAGACTGGGATAGGAGGAGAGAAAGCTCAGTGCAAGGAGGGGTGAGCCCAGGAAGAGGAGACAGCCAGTTACCGTGGGGGCTGCAGGGAAGTCCTGAGAGGTGTGTGGCAGCCAATGCATGCTCCGCTTCAGGGACCCTGCTCTCCTGGCCCAGCAGAACAGTCCCACAACAGGGTGACCAGCCCCCAGGCCACGGGGACCTGAGACAAATTTTTAAAACAATTACAAAACTTGCTCTAATTAGGCAGGACAATTAATTAGCTGTCAGTATGACCCTATGTCAACTAGGTCACAGGGTCAACAGAGTTTAATCCCCTGCCTGCGGTTACCCTACCCTGCAGCCAGGTATCAAATTATAGGCTTGGATGAACTGGAGATGAATATCATCGTTTACTTTGAACGATAATGTCTGTTTGTGTTTCATTCCACAAAAATTGCCTCTTGGCATCATCAAGCTCAGTCTCTGGTCAGTCATCCTCCAGTCCTGCGCTGCCATCCTTCCAGCCTTTCCACCCTCGTGCCTGCATTCCGCCTGCTGTCTGCCTCATAAAGAATCCCAGCTCCCGACACCTCCAATTTCTCTCATCACACCTCCGATTTCTCTCATTTCATCAGCTCCTTCCTGGCTTTGCTTTCAGCCCCCGAGGCGAATCCCCTCAACGTACCACTCACTTGCAAATATAATACCTTCATCCTTGTTCTTCTCCCACACCTGGCCGGCAACACTGCAGCCCTGGGGCAGGCCAGCCATCCACCCACACCACCCCTGCACCTGGGTGCTGAAAAGTCCTTTGGCCACAGAGCAGTGACCACAGCAACGGCACTGCCTCCAGCGCCCAGCGGAGTCTCCCACCCCCAGCAGTGTGTCATCTAGATGCCCACGGTCAGTTCTTTCCCCACAGTGGCTCTGTTCATGTTTCAGAGTCCTCTTCAAGGTCCCCATCAGGACTCCCCTCCCCCAATGCTCTCATCAGATGCTCTGACCTCCTACTGCACAGAGGAAGCAGAGATCCTCAGATAGGAATGCCTCATGTCTTGCCTCTCCTTATCCTTCCCACTCCCATACACATAACTACACCCAGACCCTTCCTGAGTGCACTTCGGTTTCCAGGAAGGTTTGTCTCTATCCCTTCAAAGCCTTCTGAACTCTATTCCTCCTTCTTAAGAGAGCACCAGTTGGCAGTTCCTTCTGCGCCTTCAGTGCCGCCCTTTCTCCAGCAGGTAGCTATGCCCACATCTCCCTTCTTCCAATGCACCGCTCTCCCTTGAGGCTACCGGCTGCTCTCGCTCTGTGGCCAGACCTCCTTCCTTCCCCTCACCACTCAGTTTGGGGAGTGAGCGGCCAACCTTTGTCACCTCCAGTTCTCATGGAAATGTGTGGCCTGGCTATTTTTCTCCTTTCTTCACCACCTCCTTGCACCTCCATCCACTCTACACCCCTCGGTGGTCTGGCCTCTGCTCCCTTCATTTCACTGGAACTGTGTTTGCAGAGGCCACTGATGACCTCCGTTGTTACTTCTGCAAATGGTGTTAAATGATCTCGCTTGCCTTCTCTGCAGAATTGGCCTGTCTTCCTGGAGCCTTTCTCACACCGTGCTTGTCCTTCCCTGTCTGGATCTTCTCCGTCATCTCCACTTTGTATGTCGGTGTTCCCGAGGGGTTCCTCTGTGGCCCTCTCTTTTTCTTGCTTTTATTCTCCTCCTGGGGATTTCATCCCCTTCTGCGATTACACCTATCACCTGGGTGCTGATATCTCCCAAATTCAGCTTTCTGGTCCAGGGGACCCTCCTGAGCTCTAAACCTACATCTCTATTGCTGCATGGACATCTCCTCGTGGGGTCTGGCAGGTACCTTGAGCTCAACAGGATGATGGAACTGCCTTCCTGCATGTCCCCATTTTGATCAGTGGCATTGCCATCCACCCTGTTGCCTAATCAACACCCAGGAGTCACCAGGCCTCCCCTCTCTCCCTAACTTACTACCTCCAATTGATTCCCAGTTCTGCTGACCCTCCCTTCCTGATGTCCTATCCACCTCTCCCCTGTCCCTTGCCCTGGGTCAGGCTCCCATCATCTCTCCAGGATGACCCTTCTGGCTGCCTGGAGGGCCGCCTTAGCCTGGGCTCGCTACTCCCAGCATGTCCCAACCCTGGCCCAAGTGAGCCTCTCAGGGGCCAATAGAATCCCGCCTCTCCTTGAGAAGCGGCAAGACCTCCATGACCTGCCCCATCCACCACTTGATCGTCGGCCACTACCTGGCCACACGGAACCTTAAGGGAACCGTGATCTCTCCTACCTGTCCACCTTCAGCCTAGAGCCTCTTCTTCCTTCACCACCTCCTCTGCTTGGCAACTGACTACTGACCATCCTTCACAATTCATCACAGACCTCACATAGTCCAGGGATGCTTCCTTGGCATCACCCTCAAATCTGGGTTTTGGGCTCTCCCCTAGTGCTCTCCAAGCCCCCACGTTTACCTCTTATAGCACAGATTACCTGTCACTGTGTGCTATCTCAGCTCCTCTTTCTCTCCACCAGAGGTCTGCAGCTCTTTCTCCCATTTCCAGATGCCTGGCCTATGTAGGAAAAGAATAGTATATGATTATCGAATCAATAACCAAGGAGGACTTCCTAGAAGAAGCAGCTATTGGGTGGTGTTTTGTAGGCAGACATGAGCTGGTGTGAAGAGGAGGATGAGAATGAATTGCATAGAGTAGAGTCTCCGACTCAGAGTCCTTCAAGAGCCAGGGGAAACTAAGGGAAATGACTAGACATATTTAACAAGTAGTGGGGGACCCCAGGAGAAGACATGCCCCACCAAAAGACATCACATTCAGGTATGAATTCAGCACTGCAGAGGCCAAAAAAGCACAAACAAAGCATGTCTTGGTTGGAGGTGGCAGGGCCGGGGTGGTGGTGGCAGGTGTGGCATAGAGTGAGTAAGGCTGTTGAAATGGAACAGCTGGTGGGGTCCTTAGGAAACCAGGAATAGCGCATGACTTCCTGCAAGATGGGGTCTCTATAGTTCATCCTGACCCTGGCAGAAAATCCGCGTACCTTGGAGGCCCTGGAATTTGAGGGATCCACTCAGAGGCTGCCAAATTGGCCTTGGCAGCCACAAACAGGAATGTCATACCAGAGACATGGGAGGCAGGGACGGCCTTCCCTTTTTGGAGCTGATCATAATTCCAAAAGACACAATCCTGAATGTTGAAATCCTGAAAGTTCAAAATCCCAAAAATTAGGCCAGGTGCAGTGGCTCACGCCTGTAACCCCAGCACTTTGGGAGGCTGAGGCAGATGTATCATTTGAGGTCAGGAATTTGAGTCCAGCCCGATCAACTTGGTGAAATCCTGCCTCTACCAAAAAATACAAAAATTAGCCAGGCATGGTGGCGCGCACCTGTAATCCCAGCTTCTCAGGAGGCTGAGGTAGGAGAATCACTTGAACCTGGGAGGTGGAGGTTGTAGTGAGCAGAGATCGGGCCACTGCACTCCAGCCTGGGTAACAGAACAAAGCTCTGTCTCAAAAAAAAAAAAAAAAAAAAAAAATCCTGAAAATATAATTCTGGAAAAAATAATGAAAACATTCATTAAAACATATTTATTTCCATTTCAAAGGGGATTTATATTGGAAACATATAAAAACACAACAGGACACTTTATAGTGTACATTACACAATAAAATAGGCAGTGATAACGTACATATTTTTGCACGCATAAACACTCAGGTAATGACGGTTGCATGGGTATAAGAGTTATGAGCAGATGAACCATGTTCATAAAGAAATAGGTCAAAAAGGGCAAGACGTAAATCCATGGCACCGTGGTTGTTACTTGTGTGCACCCAGCTTTATAACTGGTCATCTGAAACAACAGCATGAGCAACCAAAGTCTCTGGATGAGTTTGATCAAAAACTTCGATGGATCATCACCAAAAATGCAGCTGTCTATCCATGGAGCTGCATTCCAAGCTGCAAGGAGCTGAGATTCCAAGAAAATTTAACTTCACAAAGACAGATGTACAGAAAGGACATCTCTTTATCTGATGAGAAAATGTCAATGTTTTTCTGTACATGCACAATGCGTCCACACAAAGTTGACATGGTGATAATGCACTTTCAGGGAGCCAAATTTGAAAACAAACAAGCAAACAAACAAACAAAAAAACAAGAACAAACAAAAAAACAAAACAAAAAAATCCCAAAAACCCCCAAAACCCTGCATAAAACAAATTCGAACTCTCTAAAAGTCTATATAACTTATACCTCCAGTCTTGCAAATGATGCAAAGATGAAATACCTAGCATAGGGAATTGTAAAAAATCATGCTGAAAATTTAAAATAGTGAAAAAGGAAGGAAAAAAACAACCAAAAACGATCCTGTGATTGTGATTTTTGGGATTTTAGATGTTAGGGGTTTAGACTTTAGAGATTACAATCTTTCAGGATTTTAACATTTGAGGTTACAGTGTTTGCGATTGTGTCTTGGTCCAACTCCTCTTTTTCCTCTCTGAGACCTTGCAGGCAGATGTGGAGACCACATCACTGTCAGAGGAACAGGGGCTGGGGTGGGGGTCTTTGGGACCTTGAATGAGATGAGTTCTCAAAGCTTCCAGGCTAAAGAATAACATAAATGGTAGGACTTGAGCCTCCAAGTGAATAAGAGCCTTGTAAACACATTGCTTTAGGGAATTAAAGAGCTATGCTGGATGTCCAAGGAAGGCCCCACCCGTTGCCTCTAGTTCTTGGGGGAAGGCAACATTTCAGCCACCAGAGGGCGCTCAGGTTGCAGGAATGGTTTCTCAGGACTGCTGCTTGGAGGAGTTGAATAAGGAATCCAAGGAAGGGTTGCCAGAGCATGGGAGCCATGCAGGTGGGACTCCAGGACTGAAGTCCGACCTTTTCAGTCACTCTGCCATTGTCCCTGGCTGAGGCCATCAGTTAATTCATTTATTCAAGGAACATTTGCCCTGTACCTGGGAGCCCTGAGCTAGTAAGCTTTGTGTGTGTGTGTGTGTGTGTGTGTGTGTGTGTTTTAGAGAGTCTTGCTCTGTCACCCAGGCTGGAGTGCAACGGCATGATCTCGGCTCACTGCAACCTCTGCCTCCTGGGTTCAAGCGATTCTCTGGCCTCAGCCTCCCGAGTAGCTGGGATTATAGGCGCCCTGCCAACACGCCTGGCTAAATTTTGTATTTTTAGTCGAGATGGGGGTTTCACCATGTTGGCCAGGCTGGTCTCGAACTCCTGACCTCAGGTAATCCACCCGTCATGGCCTCCCTAAGTGCTGGGATTCCGGGTGTGAGCCACCGGACCCGGCTGTGAGCTAGTAGGCTTTGGAGACACAGAATCAGATAAGCCTGTCTGGACCCTGGAGGAACCACAGCCTAGGCTGGGAGGTGGACCTTCAACAGTGCAGTCCCCTGTGGGGTATTTGTGCTATGACAGAGGGACATGCTGAGCGTGGTGGCAGCACCCAGGATGAAGTGTTGATTCTGTCTGGGACCTGGGAGAAGGCTTCCTATTGTTGGCAGTATTTGCTGTGGGTCTCGGAGGGTGAGCGGGAGTGCCCCAGGCTGAGAGGTTCCAGGAGAGGCAGGCAGGGGCACATTATAAGCCAATGCCTATGTTTGGCTGGACAGAGAAATGCCCAGGTGGGGGTCGTGGGATGTGGCTGGAAGGAAGGGGGCGTAGGCGATCACGTTAGGGAAGAGCTAGGGGCTTATCTCAGAGGAGAGAAGCATTCTATGTGGGAGCCAGGGCAGACTCAGGTTCTGTGGGGGCCTGAGGCTTACATAGCTTTGAGGCTTTCTTAGATGAAGAATACAAAATTATAAATACAAACTTAGGAAGAGGGGCTTGGAAGGGTCCGTACAAGTGAGCGGCTTGAAGCTTAGCTTGTTGGCCTCCTGGCAAATCCTCCTCTGCGTGGGAGACACATCTTCCACAATCTCCCTGCTTCCCTGCAGGGCCCCAGCCTGCCCTCAGCAGCTCCCTGCTTGCAGCAAACCACTTCCCTCTCACCCCTGCCTCTCGCCCTTCTTTTGTCCCCTGGAGTCCTGAGCAGCCGTAGAAGGCCGGACGCGGGAAACTGGAGTCTGAGTTTTCCTCTGGGGAAAGGGAAGCAGAGCTGCACAGCTGTTGGGGGACGTGGGTGGGGATGACCTTTTCTATGGTGTTTATGCAAAGAGCACCCGCTACCCGCATTGTTCCAAGAGTTGCCTTTGAATCTGGCCAGCAACTCTTATTCCCGCTTTAAACAATGTACAGTGTGGAAGAGTTCCCGCTCTTTGCCAGGCACTTTCACACCTCTCATGTCATCAGCGCCATGTTCTAGGGAGGCAGGGAGTACTGTTCCCTCTGCAGAAGGTTCATGATTCAGACACCTGGCAGGTGGGACCTCACACCTAGCACTCTCCCTGCGTCACCCGTGTCTCTTGTTCACAATCAACCCAAGAGTATTAGTATTAGTATAGTATTAGTATTAGTGTTAGTATTAGTATTAGTATTAGTATTAGTATCAACCTAAACTAAGATTGCCCTGCTGGGGCACCAGTGCAGGAAAATGTGTCACCATAGAGGTGAAACCACAGATGACATGGCTGGCTTTGTTATTCTCCCCTTCCTGTGGTGTGTTTTGATGGTAAGGGTGCGCACAGGTGGGGTGGAGCTGGCAGCCCTTGTTACACTGTCTGCACTGTAGTGAGAGTTCTCACCGTTACCCCCTTCTTGGGCTGTTGGGAGAGCTCTCGCCTGGGTTTAACCTCAATTTCAGGCTATCACCAGTGCAATGGATCGCTGAGACTCAGCACTGATTTGCAAGATCTGCTGGGTGTTCAATATGAGGGTCTCATCCAGGGCATGGGGAGGAGAGAAGTGGCCACTAATTTCAGTTGCCTTTAATCAAATAAAGAAAACTGAGCATCCAGCTGTGTTAGACTGTGCTAGGATAGTGCCGAATCAGGCATGGCCTTGTCCTCATGGCTCACTTCAGCATCCACGAATGGCTCCTGTGTGCCAGGCAGTGAGCTGGCTTGTGGGAGACCCAGGGGTGGGTGAGCAAGCTGTGTGCCTGAGTGTGAGAAACTCCCATCTGTTTCAGGATGTCAGCCTTTGTTATAAATCCACAGAGAACAATACAAGGCATAGCATCGTCTGTACAAAACTGGATAGGATAGTTTCTCTGCTTCTTGTGCCACCAGTTAGAATAAAAGACAATGCCTCCGATATCCACTGGTCCTTTCTTGGCTCTGCATACAGGCAAACATGAGCCTGCCTCTACCTCCCTCACACATCTTCACAAAAGCCCAGAGCAATCCCTTCTGTCTCTCCTGCTTTACTAAAGGATGAGAATCAGAAATAGGGGAATGGAATGAATCAAAGCATCTTCCCTGCCCCCAGATAAGCTCTTCTGCAGATGGGGTGGGGATGGATTGGGGGAGGTCACTGGAGCCGTTTTCTACAAAGGATGCTCAAAGGTTTGGAAGTCCTGGGTCTGGGATTCAAGATGCATCCCTGTGGCAGAGGTGACAAAGGAGAGAGGAATCATCCAAGTATTTAGGTGTTTCAATGCTTCGGGCAGATTTACAAAACCCCAAAGCCTCTGAACTTGCAACCAATCGAAGCAACCCTGATTTATCCTATTTTCTGCAACATGCATGCATCGGCCGGCACTTATGATGAGGAAGCAAGGGTGGGGGCTAGAAGAGTGAGTGAAATGGAGGCTTTGAGGCAGGAGGACTGCGGGGGTGCTCAGGATGGGTGACCGCCACTTTGTATGTGTCAGTTGTTTCTGCTCCCCACCTTCTTGCCCAAGGTCTGGTGGGGATAAACGGAGAACCAAAGCTGCCTTGGGTCTGCAGATGGCAGGGGCAGCTGATGGTTGGTGTCAGTGGCTGGGTGCTAGTGCCCAGCTCACCTGGGCTGTGCATGACTCTGGCCCACTTGAGCCAGACTTGGCTTTGTCTGGGCAGGGGCCTTGGCCTAGCTTCCCCCAGCTGGCACCCCGTCTTTACAGACCTAGGAGCCCAGGAGGCCTGTGGGGCAACCTGTGCCTGGGATGCTGCCTGGGTGAAGGAAGATGTTCTGTGATTCCCCAAGGCCCTTTTCCTCTTCCATTACTTCATGTGACTCTCACCGCAATAGCACGAGGTATGCATCACTCACCAGCCTCTTCATTTTATGGAAGACAACCTGGAAGGTCAGAGTGGCTCACCTGAGATTGTGCAACTGGTGTGTCCCAGGGCTGGGGCTCCAGCACACGCTCCTCTGAAGGCAAGCCCTGTGCTCATTCCAGTACTGAGAGACTTCAAAGACCCTCTCTATATCCGCTCCCCGCAAGGATCCTGGGCCCCTTGGTACCTTCTAGGCCCCAGTGACTCCACTTCAGCATGAGGTGGTTTGAACTCAGTGGCACAGGTCTCCACAACACCTCCCTGACTATCCTCCCTCAGCATCTAGTGTGGGAGGCACAGTTTGCACGGCGGACACATTGACGGCAATCCAAGGCAGGAGTAGTTAGTGAGGAACGTGGACTTACCCTTGCCAGACTCTTTAGATCACGCCTCCCATCAATAAACAATTTTGTGCATGCACTCTGATATTTATGTATTTATAAAGTATATTTGTATTTATACTCAAACATATATGACCATTAAAAAGCACACATGCAAAAATTAAATTAAAAGCATTAAGGATGGGCCAGGTGCGGTGGCTCATGCCTGTAATCCCAGCACTTTGGGAGGCCGAGGTGGGTGGGTCACCTGAGGTCAGGAGTTCGAGACCAGCCTGGCCAACATGGCAAAACCCTGTCTCTACTAAAAATACAAAAATTAGCTGGGCGTGGTGGTGTGTGCCTGTAATCCCAGCTACTCAGGAGGCTGAGGCAGGAGAATTGCTTGAACCCACGAGGTGGAGGTTGCAGTGAGCAGAGATCGCGCCACTGCACTCCAGCCTGGGTGACAGAGCAAGGCTCTGTCTCAAAAAAAAAAAAAAAAAAAAAAGAATTAAGGGTGGAACAAACATGCGAGAATTGCAGCTTCCCTTCAAATCACTCACAGACGGTTCTGGGGTCCCCAGCCAGTGTCTCAAATTCAATGTTTGGACCAGTCTCCCAGCCACTCTTGGCAGGGGCCATTGCCCCTCTCTGGCTCTGTGTGGCATTGTCTCCTGTGGTCCCTGGTGCCAGGGCAGTGGCTACCCTGTGGAGGCCTGGAAAAGAGCCCTGACCCCTGCCCACCCCTGACGTTGCTGCTAAAGCTCACGCTGGCAACGTCCCTGGGAAGTTTAGTGAAATAGCGCTCCTACTTAAAAAAATATATTTTTGGTTGCAAAAGTAGTACATTATGATTATTGGCAAAATCATCATCATTTTCACTTGCTCTTTTTTTTTTTTTTTTTTTTTTTTTTTTTTTTGCAGCTCTTCAGCCTAGGCGATAGGCATGAGGCTGCAGGAGGAAGGAAAGCTGAAGGGCAGGTTTTCCCCTTCCCCATCCTGGCCCAGGACCTGTGACACTTCACTCCTTTAGGTCATGTCCTTTCTAGAAAGCACCTCCATCTCTTCCGGGATGGCCTGCTGTTTGGCTATTACTCATGTGTTTAATCTAGGGCCGTGTTTTTTGTTTTTTGTTTTCTGTTGTTTTTTTCCCCCATACTTTATGACTTTTGCATCATTCCTGAGCCAGCTGTACCATTATTTACTTAATTTCTTTCTTTCTCTCTCTCTCTCTCTCTCTCTCCTTCCTTCCTTCCTTCCTTCCTTCCTTCCTTCCTTCCTTCTTTCTTTCTTTCTTTCTTTCTTTCTTTCTTTCTTTCTTTCTTTCTTCCTTTCTTTCTTATTGAGATGGAGTCTCGCTCTGTCATCCAGGCTGGAGTGCAGTGGCGCAATCTCGGCTCGCTGCAACTTCCACTGCCCAGCTTCAAGTGATTCTCGTGTCTCAGCCTCCTGAGTAGCTGGGACTACAGGAGCACGCCAGCAGGTCCAGCTAATTTTTTTTGTATTTTTAGTAGAGACTGGGTTTCGCCATATTGGCCAGGCTGGACTCAAACTCCTGACCTCAGGTGATCTGACCGCCTCAGCGGGATTACAAGTGTGAGCCACCGTGCCCGGCCTAATATTTTTCTTAAATCTGACTCACTTTTTTAAATTAATTACTTCCTTTAACCTTGTTCTAAGACATAAAATCCACAAAATCAAGATTTGATATGCTAGTTAAGTCTCTTCTTAAAAATGTGAAAATAAATGCATAGCTATTAAAACAATAAATGGCTCCTGGGTACCACTATGATCACCTCCCATGTTACCAACGGATGCACCCCCACTCTGGGGGCAGTGATGGGGAGGCATGCAGAGAGAGGGCTTGGCGAGGTTCCGTCTGAGCCCCAGAGACACCTCCTAAGAGACTGTCAACAAGCCCCTTGAAACGCTCTGGGCTGCTGTCTGCATCTCCTTCTTCCCAAGACACAGACCTTGCCTAGCAAAGCTTAGGCACTCAAGCCAGTACCCTGGGACAAATGTGGAGGGTCACAGAGATCCCCAGCCCACAGAAGGCATTTGCTTAGGCTGCTGTAAAGGAAGCTTTGCCTTGACTCCCCCCAAGGTGAGTGGCCATAGCTCATACTCAAAGTCTCAGTTTGGCTGCTGAAATAACTTATTTGCTTCTCTGTCCATGGGGCTTCTCCGTCCACTAAATCCTTCAAACAGAAGCACTGTTTTCTCCATCTCTCCCAGCCCTCAGTCTCTGGACAGGACAGTCTAAGGTCTGGGATCCTCTGAGATGGCTGTGGCCGGCTGTGGGTGTATTGCCCATGCCTGCTCCTAGATGACATCTTGGCTGTCCTGAGCCACCACCAAGATTCTATTGAGGAAGAGTCAGGGCAGAAGAGCTGAGCTTCAGGGTGTCATCTGTCAAGAATGCCCCAGAATGCCAACCTCCAAAGCCCCGACTGGGGCCAGGGCTCATTCTTTGGATATTTTCTCTGTCTCCATCTCTCTCCCTTTCTCTCTGTTTTCAGACACACAACAAGTGTATGTATTCTAGAATCCTTGTTAATTGGTTAATTTAGTTAAAAACAGATGAGATCGCCAATAAATCCATGTCACAGACCACGTGTAAACATGTCACAATATGCTAACCCCCTTAGACCCTCGCAGATGCACACAACATGTGGGCCACTGACACAAGGACAAAGTGTGTGTCATTTCTCCCAAGGTCACCGCATTGGGGTGGTGGCTGACTCTCAGCAGCCGGTTTACTCCTAAAACTCAGTCAGTGGTAGGGAAGCTCACTTCTATTCCTTGACTTTATCTTGCTTAGGGAAGTAATAAAACTATTCTTGGGACTGGCTTCTACAAAGGAATTTAAAATGTTTATTTATCTTAAACTCCTTTACTCAAAACAATACATTTTCAAATCTAAACATCCTTCTCTCTAAACTTAAGTATATTCAGTATGACTCTCACTTTCTTCCTCCTCAAAGTGAGATAACCAGAACTAATTACTTTGGGAAACTCCCTATACCGACTCTCATATGAATAGACTTTGATGGACCTGTTCCTCTGTCCTCCAGACTCAAACGGTGTCAGTCTGGCTGTGAAAGAATCCTCTGGGGAGCTTATTGAAAATTACAAATTCCTGGGCCCACCTCTGGAGAGTTTCCTTGGATAGGTCTGGAGTGGGTCCCAGGTACTCCATTCTTTGAAAGATCCGTAGGGAACTCTGAAGAATTTGGGAACAGCTGCTCTACACCTGCCCTGACTTGCCTTAATTGGAGGGACAACTTGGCTCAGACTTAAGGCAAGGTTCTTGATATCCAGGCGTCTGTTGAGGTTGAGGGCTAAGCAGGCAGGAAACTACCTGATGTTAAGACTGCATTTCTGACACAGCCAGGCACCAGGACTTACAGTTTTTTGGGGCCTCCTGGTTCTTCATAAACCCTATCATCAGTGCAAAGGTTGATGCCAATCTTCCTGTGTGCTTGGTAGGAGATCACACATCCATCTAATCTAATGCGGTATCAGACCAATGTGGCATCATCACTTAAAGATAAAGGGGCCCGACTCTGAGCCTTGTTTTATGTCATAGGAAATTGTGATCTGTCAGGGGCTGTTTCTGCCCACCTCATTGTTGCATTAGAGATCAAAGGCAGACTTTTGGTCATCAGTAGGTGGAGATCTCTATGGGCTCATGTAACTTGGTGCCTAACTGGTCTCTGTCCAGAGGAGGACAAAGGCTACTGATAAATTATTGAAGAGCTGCCAACACTCTATGCTGTTCTAGAAAATTTCACTCTAAGTGGAGGAAAATAACTTATTGAATATCTACCATGTGTCAGGAGCCATATAACTCTCCTTTCACATACACGTCTCACTTAATCTTCACATTAACCTTGTGAAGTTAATATTTTAATCCGCATTTCAACATAAGAGAGGATTAAAACTCAATCTTGCCCAGAGTAATGATATTTTAGCTTCCAGATGGCCTGGCTCCAAGTCTTTTTCCGTCATCACACACTGCTAAAGCAAATATCCCGATGGTCAAGAGTTAAAAAGATCTGCCTGAAATCTGCTGTCTGTTCATTCATTATACTGGGTTGAAAGATTCAGAGCTGTACATTATCAGAGAGAGAGTGAGGGTAAAGTTTAGAGAGCAGTAAACAAACCAATGGGTCTAGTTTCAAACAGGAGATACTTGATTTTTTATTGTTGTTATGTGATTGGTTTGTTTTCTTCAGCAATATTATTCATCACACGAATATTTCTATTGCAAAAGATGAAAATCATGTGAAATTGATGATACCTGTTTTTGACCTTTAAAAATGACAATTTTATATGGTTCAAGCTAATACTAAGGCAAAACTTGAAAGGCTCTTTTTACTTCTACTCCCTACCCCACTCCCCTGGTTCTTCATAAACCCTATCATCACCTGCTTTACACCTGCCCTGACTTGCCTTAATCATAGGGAGAACCGCAGCTTGGTGACAGCCTTTCTCTCTCTCTAGTGTGTGTGTGTGTGCATGTGTGTATACCATAACTAGAATTATGTGATATCTATTCTTCTGCAACTTGAACTGATCTTTAAAACGTGGAATTGATGAGCAACAGATGAGCAACAAAGGAGGAATTCTTGATTCCAGCTGGAGAAAAGTGTAGGCTCCATAAAACCTGATGTATTGAGGGTGAGGGGGCCTAGAAGCCAATGGAGATGAAAATGTTCCGTTTTTCTTGCCAAACCTGGACCTTGGGCAATATCATCTCCACATCTGCCTCCACCATTGATCCTAATAGTAAAGCCTAGGGCCTCCCACTAGGGTCTGTTGTACTTAGGTTTTGAGTTTTAGAACTTCCTTCTGATTTTGTTTGATGTGTTGCTAATCTTCCAGGGGGTTGTGCTGCTTGCTTGTTCATTTTTTGTTTTGTTTTGTTTTAAAGTTCCTTGTCAGTATAATCTAAAAGCTAGAGAGGTCCAATCACCTGCTGGAGGTTTCTTCTAAGTGATCAAACTAGGAGGTTTTTTGTTTGTTTGTTTGTTTTGTTTTTTTTTGGTAGAATGAACTTTTTTTTTTTTTTTTTTTTTTTTTTTTGGAGATGGAGTCTCACTCTTGCCCAGGCTAAAGTACAGTGGTGCAGTCTCGGCTCACTGCAACCTCTGCCTCATGGGTTCAAGCAACTCTCCTGCCTCAGCCTCCGGAGTAGCTGGAATTACAGGTGCCCGCCACCACGCCTGGCTAATTTTTGTATTTTTAGTAGAGACAAGGTTTCACTGACCTCAAGTGATCTGCCCACCCTCAGCCTCCCAAAATGCTGGGATTACAGGCATGAATCACCACGCCCATCCTAGAAGGAACTTTAAATGGGAGTTGGAGGGGCATCTGGAGAGAAATCATGATTTAGATGGGCGGTGGGATGACCATTTGCAAGATCTCCTGGCTTTAGGTCAGTTCATCCAAATGGCTTGGTAAATAGTAAGGTGCATAATGCCACCATTACCTTCATGCTGCTTGGCACGTACTCACGGCTGCATTTTTTTTTTTTTTCAATTCTGCCAGACTTCTCAGTGACTAAGATTTGGTTTCTGGAATATGAGTAGATGGATAGATAAGTACAATTAGGGTAGACTCTTACCTAAGTGTAAGGATCTTGATACCTCTGCTTTTTGCATGGGTTTTGAGTGTTACATATCTGCAGGAAACCTGGATTATAGAAAATGCATTTCAATGCACTTCTTCAAGTTTAAGGATTTAGGAACTCCTTCTCTCCAGGGGATAATTTAGACAGAGATAAATATAGGTTGGCATTTTATCGCTTTTTTAACAGCTTTGTTTAGATATAATTCACATAACATACAATTCTCCCATTAGAAGTATATAATTTAATGTTTTTAATATATTCATGCATATCTGCAGCCACCATTACAGTCAATTTTAGAACATTTTCATCACCTAAAAAAAAACCCATACCCTTTAGCTAAGATAACCCCCTCCTTTTCTCCCCACTTCCCCTGGCCCCCCACAATCTACTTTCTTTTTCTTTTCCTTTTTTTTTTTGAGATGGGGTCTCGCTCTGTCGCCCAGGCTGGAATGCAGTGGTGCGATCTTGGCTCACTCCACCTCCCGGGTTCAAGCGATTCTCCTGCCTCAGCCTCCCGAGTAGCTGGGACTACAGGTGCCCACCACCACGCCCAGTTAATTTTTTGTATTTTTAGTAGAGACAGGGTGTCACTGTGTTAGCCAGGGTGGTCTTGAACTCCTGACCTCGTGATCGGCCGGCCTCAGCCTCCCAAAGTGCTAGAATTACAGGTGTGAGTCACTGCGCCCAGCCTCTACTTTCTTTCTCTATAGATTTTCCTCTATAGATTTTCTGGATATTTCGTATAAATAGAATCATATAATATGTGGACTTCCGTGACTGGCTTTTTTCACTTAGCATAATGTTTTTGAGGTTCATTCAAGTGGCATGTATCAATACTTCATTTCTTTATACGACCGAATATTCTGTTATATGGATATACCACATTCTGTTTATACATTTGTCTGTGGATTCCTTAAGATTTTCTTTAAAAAAAAAAAAATGTTTTACCAAATACCCAGACTTCAAGGAGGAGGATTTTCCATATATAAGACTGTGTTATCTGTGAACAGAAATATTTTCATTTCTTCCTTTCCAATCTGGATACCTTCTATTGCTTTTTCTTGACTATTTCCCTGGCTAGAACCTCCAGTACAATGTTGAACAGAAGTGGTGAGACCAGACATCTTCGTCGTGTTACTGATCCTAGGAAGAAAACATCTGCCTTTTACCATTTAGCATGATTGCTGTGGGTTTCTCATAAAGGCTCTTTGTCAGGTTGAGGAAGTTCTCTTCTGTTCCTAGTTTGTTGAGTGTTTTTATCATGAAAGAGTGTTTGATTTTGTCAAATGCTTTTTTTGCATCTATTGAGATCATCATGTGATTTAAAAAATTCTACTGGTATGATGTGTTACAAGAATTGATTTTCAGATGCTGAACTAATCTTGCGCTCGAGGGAGAAATCCAGCTTGGTTATGATGTATACTTATTTTTAGATACTGCTGGAATTGGTTTGCTAGTATTTTGTTGAGGATTCTTTATTCTTTTTCCACATACAATCATTCCCAATTGTTGAGGATTTTTGCGTCCATATTCATAAGAGATATTTTTTCTCTGGTTTTCTTTTCTTGTGATGTCCTTGTCTGGTTTTGACATCAGGGTAATACTTGCCTTATAAAATGAGTTGGGAAGTGTTTAGCCTCTTCTATTTTTTGGAAGAGTTTGTGAATAACTGATATTAATTCTTCTTTAAATGTTTGGCAGAATCAGTGGGAAAGCTAATTAGGCTTGGGTTTTTCTTGTGGGTATTATTTTTTATTGCTAGTTCAGCCTCTTTATTTGTTATACTTATTCAGATCATCTTTTTCTTCTTGAGTCAGTTTTGGTGGTTTGTGTATTTCTAGGAATCTGTCTATTTCATCTAAGTTATCTATTTTGTTGGTGTACAACTGTTCATTGTATTTCTTATTATTTTTGTTTCTGTAACGTTGACAACAATGTCCCCTCTTTCATTTCTGATTCTAGTAATTTGAGTCTTTTTTTTTCTTGGTTAACTTAGCTAAAGGTTTGTCAGTTTTGTTGATCTTATGCCAATTTTTTGTTTGTTAGTGTTCTCTATTGTTTATTTTCTATTTTATTAGTTTCCACTCTAAGCTTTATTATTTCCTTTCTTCTGCTTGCTCTAGTTGAGTTTGTCTTTCTTTCTCTCTCTCTCTCTTTTTTTTTTTTTTTTCATTTGTGACAGAGTCTCACTCTGTTGCCCAGGCTGGAGTGCAGTGGTGCGATCTTGGCTCACTGCAACCTCCGCCTCCCAGGTTCAAGCTATTCTCCTGCTTCAGCCTCCCGAGTAGCTAGGATTACAGGCATCTGCCACCATGCCCAGCTAATTTTTGTATTTTTAGTAGGGACAGGGTTTCACCATGTTGGCCAGGCTGGTCTTGAACTCCCAACCTCAAGTGATCCACTGACTTCGGCCTCCCAAAGTGCTGGGGTTACAGGCACGATCCACTGTGCCCGGCCTGTGTTTCTTTCTCTAGCGTCTTAGAAGATTAACTGGAAGATTAGGCCATTGATGTGAGATCTTCCTTCATTCCTAAAGTAGGCATTTACAAATATAAATTTTTCTCTGATCATTGCATCCCACAAGTTTTGGTGTACCGGGTCTTTATTTTCATTCATCTACAAGTTTTTAAAATTTCCCTTTTGATTTATTCCTTGATCCATTGGTTATAGGTCGTATTTAGGAGTGTGTTGTTTAATTTCCACATATTTGTAGAATTATTCACATTTATTTTGCTATTGGTTTCTAATTTTATTTCATTGTGATCAGAGAATCTACTTTGTATTATTTTTATTCTTTAAATTTTATTGAGGTTTGTTTTACGGCTTGGCATATGGTCTATCCAGGGGATGTTTTATGTACACTTGAATGCATATTTTGTTGTTGAGTGGAGTGTTTTACAGATGTCTGTTAGGTGTAGTTGGTCTGTAGTGTTGTTCAAATCTTCTATTTCCTTGATCTTCTATTGAGTTATTCTATCGAATATTAAAAGTGGAATTTTGAAGCTTTCACTTATTATTGTTGAGTTTTCTATTTCTCCCTTCATTTCTGCCAGTTTTTGCTTCAAGTATTTTGATGCTTAATGTTTTAATTATTTTTTCACTATTTTTAAGTGGTTACTCTAGGATTTACCATGTACATCTTAGCTTACCAGAGGTCACTTCAGATAGCTTAATACCAGTGATGTATAGAAATATTACTCCTATGTAGCTCTAGTCTCTTCTCCTCTTTTGTGTATTATTGTTATATATGGTATACATTATATATTATTATATTATGCAATATATTTTTGTTATACATATGTCACATCTATTAATGTTACAAACTCAGCAATATATTGTTATAATTATTAGTTTATCAACTACAGTCATGTCCTTTGCTTATACTGCTTTGCTCCCATCCACCCCTTAGTGCTATTATTAACAAAAATATTACATTTGTATATGTTATAGGCCTAACCTTACATTATGTATTTTACATATATATAATTTTGTATGATTGCTTTTTAAATCAGTTATGAGGACAGAAATATGCACTTATACATTAAAAAAATTGTTACTAGTCACCTTTGTTTTTTTGTGTGTATGTATTCAAATTAGCATGAGATCATTTGCTTTTAGCCTGATGGATGTCCTTTGGTATTTCTTGTAAGGTGAGTCTGCTAGCAACAAATTCCATCAGCATTTGTTTATCTGGGAAAGTCTTTAGTTTGCTTTCATTTTTGAAAGATAGCTTTGCTAAACGTAGGACTTTTGGTTGACAGTTCTTTTTCTTTGCGCATCACTCTCTGTGACCTATATGTTTTTGCTGAAAAGCCAAGTGCTAATCTTATGAAGGTCCTCTTACAAGTTCCCAATGCATTGTTTTTCTCTTGCTGCCTTCAAGGTATTCTCCTTGTCTTTTACTTTCAGCATTTTTTACTATTAAGTGTCTGTTTGCAAATCTCTTTTAGTTTTTCTTACTTGGAGATCATTTAGCTTCTGGATGTGGAGGTTATTTACTTATTTTTTTCTAAGACAGAGTCTTGCCCTGTTGCCCAGGCTGCAGTGCAGTGGCATGATCTCGGCTCACTGCAACCTCTGCCTCCTGGGTTTAAGCGATTCTCGTGCCTCAGCTTTCCAAGTAAGTGGGATTACAGGTGTGCACCATCATGCCCGGCTGATTTTTTTTTTTTTTTTTTGAGATAAGGTCTTGCTTTGTTACCCAGGCTAGAGTACAGTGGTGCAATCTCAGCTCACTGCAACCTCCATCTCCCTGGTTCAAGCGATCCTACCACCTCAGCCTCACTAGTAGCTGGGACTACAGGCCTGTGCCACCACACCCGGCTAATTTTTGTATTTTTAGTAGAGACGGGGCTTCACCATGTTGGCCAGGCTGGTCTCAAACTCCTTTTTTCGAGTCCCGCCTCAGCCTCCCAAATTGCTGGGATTACAGATGTCAGCCACTGCACCTGGCCAGGTTATTGTTTCTCAATAAATTTGATAAGTTTTCTGCCATTATTATTATTATTTGGAGACAGGGTCTCGCTCTGTCACCCAGGCTGGAGTGCAGTGGTGTGATCATGGCTCACTGCATCCTTGACCTCCTGGGCTCAAGTAATCCTCCCGCCTCAGCTTCCCAAGTAGCTGGGGCCACATGTGTGCACCACCACACCTGGCTAATTTTTGTATTTTTTGTAGAGATGGAGTTTTGCCATGTTTCCCAGGCTGGTCTTGAACTCCTGGGCTCAAATGATCTACCCACCTCAGCCTTCCAAAGTGCTGGGATTACAGGAGTGAGCCACCGTGCCAGGCCACTAGCTCCTCTATTCTTGTACAGCCTTAAAGAGGCCATTACAGAACTCCTGGGCCAGGGAAATAAAAATCTGTGTTGGTCTGATCCAGTTTCCTAATTAACTGAATATAAGCCTTAATGTTATATGTCTCCCACCAAAGCTACCTGTTGAGATAACTGGGTATTTGGTACTTATTCTATGTATTCCATGGCAGAGGCAGTAATTCCTCAAGGTTAAGTCACCACCTTCTCTTGCCTCCCAGTTGGTCTTTCTCCCTTCATTTTTGCTCTGCTCTAATTTATTCTACACATGGCAGCCAGAGTTGTTTTAGAAAGGGCACATTTGGTCATGACGTTATACTGCTTCAATACTTGAGTGGTCTTCCATTTTTCTTATTATAAAGCCCCAAATCCCTAAAATGGATGATAAGACCCTGTTTATCTCTCCTGCTTCTTCTCATGCCCCTTTCTCTCTGTGCCCCACTCTCTGCTCCACCCCCTCTCCTCACTTCACACCTTGCATCCTTGCATGTAATCCAGCCACACATGAATCTTTCACATTTTTATTGTCTAAGTATCACGCTCTACCCTGTTTTGAGCCCTTTGCACATGTTGTTTGCTTTGCCTACAATGTTATTATTGTTTTCTTTTCTGATTCCTATCATCTTACAGGTCTTGCTTAAATGTCAGATTCAGGAAAGGCTTTCCTAACCTCTCAGAGTAGTTCAGGTCCCCTGTTTTTTTTTTTGTTTGTTTTTTTGCTTTCTGTTATGAAAACAAAACAAATGCCCCAGGAGAAGGGTCCATGATTACCAGAAACATCAAAGAGTGCTTTCTACCATTTTTATTCTGTTGTGTTGAGGCCAACATTGCAATAAACAAGCTAACACTACTTATATTGGACTCATTTGCAGTAGCTGACATTTACAGGAATATACTAGAAATGGCACTAAAAAGTTTAAGAAAAGTTATGGCAAACTTGCTTGCACATCATATAGAAAAGTAACATTTTAAATATAAAAAAGAAAAACTTCCTGGAATTGTTATGCCAGTATTAAAGAACAGCGCTACACTGGATGTGACAAATTCTTTACGTGGGTGTTATTCTTTCCCAAAGACTGTCAAAGGTGTGAGTGCTGCAAAAGAACAAAAATGAAAACAAACACAAAAGAAAATGTGTCTTATAGTTTATAAGCAGGACGACACTGACCAACACAAAGAGGGGTCTGGAGTTCAGTTCACGCCCGAAGCCTGCCCCCTCGGCCTCCAGGGGTCATTCAGAGCATTCTCAAATCCATTTCTGACACACGACTTGTCACTGCTCCTCTCCGCTTGAAAAAAGCATGTTAGAAGCTGCCCTACAGGTCTGAGCAGTGGGACAATCTAATTGAATCACTGAGGGCTTTTAACACGTAAGAAATGGACATGACCATCACCCTCAGCCCCACAGCAAGGGTTTGAGGAAGTCATCAGTCCTCCACAACTCTGAAAAGAAACCAGAGTTGAAGTCTGGACAGAAAGCTTTAAAAAAGTGACAGCACCAATGCAGCCACTCGGTGTGCCCTAGGTGTGCTGTCAGGGTCAGCAGCTTCTTTCTAGATGAAAGGAGCAGAGGCAACAATGAAAGAGTACCCATTCTTCCTTTTGTTATTGGAGCAGGAGTACTAGGCGGAATAGGTACTGGCATTGGCGGTATTACAACCTCTACTCAGTTCTACCACAAACTATCTCAAGAACTAAATGGTGACATGGAACAGGTCGCCGACTCCCTGGTCACCTTGCAAGATCAACTTAACTCCTTAGCAGCAGTAGTCCTTCAAAATCGAAGAGCTTTAAACTTGCTAACCGCCGAAAGAGGGGGAACTTGTTTATCTTTAGGGGAAAGATGCTGTTATTATGTTAATCAATCCAGAATCGTCACTGAGAAGAAAGTTAAAAAAATTCGAGATCGCATACAACATAGAGCAGGGGAGCTTCAAAACACCGGACCCTGGGGCCCTCTCAGCCAATGGATGCCCTGGATTCTCCCCTTCTTAGGACCTCTAGCAGCTATAATATTGTTACTCCTCTTTGGACCCTGTATCTTTAACCTCCTTGTTAAGTTTGTCTCTTCCAGAATCAAAGCTGTAAAGCTACAAATGGTTCTTCAAATGGAGCCCCAGATGCAGTCCATGGACCCCTGGACCGGCCTGCTAGCCCATGCTCTGATGTTAATGACATCGAAGGCGCCCTCCTGAGAAAATCTCAACTGCACAACCCCTACTACACCCCAGTTCAGCAGGAAGCAGTTAGAGTGGTCGTTGGCCAACCTCCCCAACAGCACTTGGGTTTTCCTGTTGAGAGGGGGGACTGAGAGACAGGACTAGCTGGATTTCCTAAGCCAACTAAGAATCCCTAAGCCTACCTGGGAAGGTGACCACATCCACCTTTAAACATGGGGCTTGCAACTTAGCTCACACCCAACCAGTAAGGAGAGCTCACTAAAATGCTAATTAGGCAAAAACAGGAGGTAAAGAAATAGCCAATCATCTATTGCCTGAGAGCACAGCAGAAGAGACAATGATCGAGATATAAACCCAAGCATTCGAGCCAGCAATGGCTACCTTCTTTGGGTCCCCTCCCTTTGTATGGGAGCTCTGTTTTCACTCTATTAAATCTTGCAATTGCAAAAAGAAAAAAAAGAAAAAAAGGAGCAGAGGCAAGCATGACACCACCATCGCAGAGAACCAGCCCAGATGGAAAGGCCCCATGATGCTCCTGCTACCCTCTGCCCCCATGGCCAGCTGCCTCCCTGATGGCTCACACAAGTGGCACCTCACTGCCCTGCAGCTGGAGGGGCACTCCAAGGAGCGCCCTTCTCCCCAGGCACCCCCAGCTTAGGGTGTATGCATCACCCAGCCCTGTGCTGGCAGCACGTTACCAATCAGCCTGCATGAAGACCTGTCAGCTGTCATGTGTGAATTCCTTAAATTCAGTTAAATAGTCCATTAAAGATGTGTTTAGAAAATACCTTTGTAAAACAAAGGTAACTTAAAAAATGGAAACTTTCAAATCCATTTATATTTTTATTATAAACAAAACTTAATTAAAAGTTTAACAAACTGGCTGAAAACTCACCAAGTGTCAGACTCACCAGCAATTAGAAAAATGGTAATTTACCAGCATTTCCTCATCAGAGTTCTCTCTCTGGCAAGGGTATATCTAGATCTGTAAGGGTCAGTGGACTGTGAATCAATTTTATGGTTTTTTAAAAATCACCATGTATTGGCCAGGCATGGTGGCTCATGCCTGTAATCCCAGCACTTTGGGAGGCTGAGGCGGGTGGATCACTTGTGGTCAGGAGTTCAAAAACAGCCTGGTCAACATGGTGAAACTCCGTCTCTACTAAAAATACAAAAATTAGCTGGGCACAATGGCGGGTGCCTATGGTCCCAGCTACTCAGGAGGCGGAGGCACCAGAATCGCTTGAACCCAGGAGTTGGAGGTTGCAGTGAGCTGAGATTGTGCCACTGCACTCCAGCCTGGGCGACAGAGTGAAACTCTGTCAAAAAAAAAAAAAAAATTCAGAAGGAAACTCCTCACCACTTGTATTCATAACCGCAATTTGGACTTACTAACTGGCAAGTCTAATGGACACATATTCCAAGGGGAGCTTCCCTGAGAGTTCCATCCTGGGCTGGTGTTATAATAAGGTGGTTGGCTCCTCGTCCCCCTTGTCATTCTTTGGGTGAATAGCTTGGTGCATATAGAAAGCAGCCATTTGCCTCCTACTTTCACCCTTCACATTGTGGACACTGAGCCTGTTTGTTTGTTTTGAGACAGGATCTCGCTCTGTCACCCATGCTGGAGTGCAGTGGCACAATCTTAGCTCACTGCAACCTCTGCCTCCCAGGCGATTCTCCAAGTAGCTGGGACTACAGATGTGAACCACCACGCCCAGCTAATTTTTGTATTTTTTGTAGAGATGGGGGTCTTGCCATGTTGCCCAGGCTGGTCTTGAACTCCTGAGCTCAAGCAATCTGCCTGCCTCGGCCTCCCAAAGTGCTGGGATTACAGGCATGAGCCACTGGGCTCAGCCCCCTAAGCCTATTGTAACCCATAATTGGAATGGTGAGTTTTTGGAATATAAATTGAGACAGTGACAGTTTTTTAAAAAAGTAATCAACAACTAATATTTATTAAGTGCTTTATTTGTAGTAGACATGTATTATTTTATTTTATTTCTTTTTTGTGTGTGTGTGAGATGGAGTCTCACTGTTATTGCGCAGCCTGGAGTGCAATGAATGGCACGATCTCAGATCACTGCAACCTCCATCTACTGGTTTCAAGGGATTCTCCTACCCCAGCCTCCTGAATAGCTGGGATTACAGGTGCTTGTCATCATGCCTGGGCTAATTTTTGTATTTTTAGGAGAGATGGGGTTTCACCATGTTGGCCAGGCTGGTCTTGAACTCCTGACCTCAGGTTATCTGCCCGCCTCGGCCTCCCAAAGTGTAGGGATTACAGGAGTGAGACACTGCGCCTGGCCTATTTTAAATAAATCTATGGTAATTCCAGGCGTTAGGGTACTTTTATTATTTCCATTTCATAGATAAATGAACTGGGTTTCGGAGAAATTATCTTGCTCATGGACACATTGTAAGTAACTGGTAAAACTGAGATTCAAGTTCACATCTGTTTGGCACAAGCACCCAAACACTTAACTTTTGTTCTATATTGCCAAAGGATTGTAGAATTCTATAAATGATTTCTTGCTGACTGATGGTCTTTTGAAATTTCATTTACACTTTCACCTGAAGTGCCTTTTGAAACTGTCATCTTGAAGTGCCCCCGAGGGAGGGAGGCACTTTTCTTTCGGTATCAGGAGATCACTGAAACCCAAAATCTGCGTTCACCATTCCATGTTTGAGTAAGTGCAGGCCTTGCCCTAAACTTTCTTGATTTTACAGGGACATTTTCTGGAAGCCAAAGCAACAACAACAACAACAACAACAACAGAAAAAACCCCTTGACTATACAGAGAAGGCAGTTTGTAAAGAAATAGGAAAAAAAATACACAGGAATTTATCGAATTTAAATTCTATTTAAACTGTGTTGAAAGGCTCTAAGTCTGATGCTTGTCAAAGGACTTTGACCAAAATAGAAGGGTAGATTTTAAAAAGTATTCCACAGGGTAAGGTTTGGGTGAGAAAAAAGTCATCGAAACGTAGACCTAAATTAATAAACAAGAGGCTTTTCTCAGCTACATGGTCCTGACAAAACTGTTTTGAAGTCTGTCTATGTGTTCTAGAATCCTTGTTAATTGCTAATCAAGAACAATCCCTCATACAGATCTTTAAATTAAAAAGCCTGAATTAAATAAAACACCAGGTAAAGACTTTCTGCTACCAAAATTGTTCAAAGCCTGACTTAATTGATGAGAGCTGATCCTTATTCACTTTTTGCCTTAACTGTAGAGAGAAAAATAAAAATTTCCATGCGTGTGCATGCAAATGTCTAACATTATTATGTATTAGTTTTTTGAATGTAAAAAAAATAAGAAAAACAGAAATGACACATAATCTCACTCTCCAGAAAACTCCTTTTTTTGTTGTTGTTTTTTGTTTTGAGACAGAGTCTCATTCTGTTGCCCAGGCTGAAGTGCAGTGGCATGGTATCGGCTCACTGCAACCTCCACCTCCTGAGTTCAAGTGATTCTCGTGCCTCAGCCTCCTGAGTAGGTGGGACTATAGGCGCCTGCCACCACGCCTGGATAATTTTTGTATTTTTTGGTAGAGACGGGGTTTCACCATGTTGACCAGGCTGGTCTCAAACTCCTGACCGCAAGTGATCCCCACATCTCGGCCTCTCAAAGGCTGGGATTACAGGTGTGAGCCACCATGCCTGGCCTCCTGTATTTGTTTTTATTAGAGTAATACATGTACCTGGTAAAAAAAAAAAAACTATGCAGGAAGATATAAAATGAAAAACAAAAGCTCTTTCCTACCACCACCCAGTTCCTCTCCCAGATCATCACATTACTTTTCTTCTGCATCTGTCCAGAAGAATAAGGTGTATATATACATTAAAATGCATATCAAGAAATATATAGTCTTTTAAAAGAATTTTACTATATCCACTTAAACTTTGCTTTTTCATATATAATTATTCGTATTACTCTAGAATATATTTCCTACAGACATTTCCCTACATAACCATGACACAGTGATCAAAATCAGAAAATTAATAACAATACACTACTCCCATCTAATTCTCACATTACTCAAGTTTTGTCAGTTGCCCCGATAGTGGCTTTTACAGCAAAAGGATACAATTCAGAATCACAAGTTGCATTTAGTTGTCATGTCTCTTTATTCTGCTTCAGTCTGGAGCATTTTCTCAATCTTCTCTTGAATGATCTTTATACTCAGGCTGGAGTACAGTGGTGTGATCTTGGCTCACTGCAATCTCTGTCTCCTGGGCTCAAACCATCCTCCCACCTCAGCCTCCCAAGTAGCTGGGACCACAGGCACGCACCACCACACCCAGCTAATTTTTTTTTTGTGTGTGTATTTTTTTGTTAGAGACGGGGTTTCGCCATTTGCCCAGGCTGGTCTCGGACTCCTGGCCTCAAGAGATCCTCCTGTCTCAGCCTCCCAAAGCACTAGGATTACTGGCATGGGCCACCATGCCTGGCCGATGCTGGTTTCTTCTCCTCGCCCCCCCTCAGGTGGTATGCCATTTCTGTTTGTCTCATTACTGATGAAGCTCACTCTGGTCACTTGATTAAGGTGGTGTTTGCCAAGCTTCCCATCTGTAAAGTTATTATTTTTTTCTCTTTGTAATTAATAAGTACTTTGTGGAGAGGAATTTGAAACTAAGTATGCCATTGTGCAGTAAACTTTTAATTAATTAATTAATTAATTAATGTCTTTTGGACTCATGGTTTCTATTTTATTCAGTGGGTTGTTCCCGCCATCACTTATTTTGATACTCAAATATCAAATCAAATTTTGATACTCTCGCCTTCCCTTGAAAACTTAACAGCCATTGCTTTGTCCAATAGAAGCTAGCTTATATGTCATTTGACATGCTCCTATTGTTTTTTAGGACCTTCCTTATTGTTGCCGTGGCACAGAAAGATGATTCAAATTCATCTTTTACTTTCCCTGCTGGTACTGAAATCAGCCATTTCTCCAAGGGACCCTGGTTCCTTTGAGTGGAAAATGGCATTCAGAAGCCAAGATCTTAGTGGTAGATGTGTCTGTTGATATTGGGACATTGCTGCCTCAAGCCCTCTTAGTGGACAAAGCTACATACATCCATACAGGTCTATGTCCATTTCTATATCTATTTATACGTGTATTAAACTGTAGTTCACACCAATAACTTCAATTCCAATCTAACACCACGAAATTTATTCTAGGTGTCTCTCTTTTTGTATTTGTAACTCTTTTTTCCAACAGTGTGAAGTCTGGCTTCCATTAGTCTTAACATACTACTTAATTAATCCTTTGTATGTAATCAACATCGATATTGATATTGATTGATCAGTATCAATCAATATCCAATCTCTGCTGCCATGTCCTCTCTAGCACTAATGCCTGTCTTCTTCTACTTGGGCTCTGATACTTCATGCTGGGCTGCACCATCATGGCCTTTCTTTTTGCCGTGTTGGGCTCTGACTCCACTTGGTGGGCCATAACCCCTAACACTGCCATGGATGCCCTCCTAATCCCATTCAGGCTTTGACTCCACATACCAGGCTATCCTCCACCTAGAACCCTCCTCATCCTGCTTTGGCTCTGATGCTCCAGGTTAGACTACCTCATTCCCTATGCCTTCCTCTTCCTGCTCAGCCCTGACTCCCCACACCAGGCTTCCCATCTTTATGGATACCCTCCTCCCCCAGCTTGGGATCAGGCATCTTGTGCTGAGCAGCCCTTCTCCATGGACCCCGCTTCACACTGCTCAGGACCACCATAGTGCCACTCCATCACCAATGGCGGCTGAGCCCAAGAAAGAACATGTAGATATTCTGTTCTTTAAGTTCTTTTATATTTGAAAATGTCTGTCTTTTATCTTTATATTTGAACATCTTGGGTTGTTAAAATATTTTTGGTTTTCACTTTTTTTCTCTTAGAACCTTGTAGATTGTGATCTATTGTCTCCCAGCATTACATTTCTGTGAAGAAGCCTGAGCCCAACATAAATTATGTTGCAAGTTGGGTGCGATGGCTCACACCTGTAATCCCAACACTTTAGGTGGCTGAGGCGGGTGGATCACTTGAGGTCAGGGGTTCAAAACCAGCCTGGCCAACATGGCGAAACCCCATCTCTACTAAAAATACAAAAATTAGCTGGGTGTGGTGATGCATGCCTGTAATCCCAGCTACTCGGGAGGCTGAGGTGGAAGAATCACTTGAACCTGGGAGACAGAGTTTGCAGTGAGCCGAGATCACGCCACTGCACTCCAGCCTGGGCGACAGAGTGAGACGTTGTCTCAAAAAAAAAAAAGTTATATCCCCCTGCCCATTCCCCAAGATATTTTCATATTTCTGCATGGATAACCAGGGTCTAGGTAGGAAACATAAGCCACAACAATCATTTTACCAGGGAGAATTTATTCTAGAGAGCTGTTAACTAGGTAACTGAAAAGACAGATAAAGAACACTTGGTGATGTGGAGGTAGCAATGCAGGAGGCAGATGCTAGCACTAAGACTGCGGAAACAAAGGGAAGAACTTGGAAGTATCAAAACATAGAGCCTGGGGGAGGACCTCAGACCTCTGGGAAAGGGGGCTTTGGCAGTCTGGTGCTGGTGTTTCTGGGGCAGAAGGTAGGGTGTAACGAGACTGGTTCCATGAATTTGGAAAAACTGCAAACTAGACCCAGCTGATGCTAGAAGAAACTGCTGGGGTGAAAAAGAAACACTGGGTGATGCTGACAGTGATATGACAATAAGAAGCAGACAGGGGGTAAGTCCCCTCTTCATCCTCCAGCCTTGTAGCCTCTCTCTATTGCCTCCTATTGGCAGAACTTCCCCCAGCTGGCAAGAAGAAACTTTTGCAGAGTCCTCTTTGTAACATCACAAAGCCAAATAGAGAGAGTGGGTTTGAAACTGAGAAACAACAGCTTAACTGGAACAACACTTTAACTAAACTATATCTTGGTCTTGAGTATTAAGCTAACCTCCCACCTCAGTCTCCTGAGTAGCTGGGGCTACATGCGTGTGCCACCATGCCTAGCTACTTTTTGTATTTTTGTAGAGACGGCGTTTCATTGGCCAGGCTGGTCTTGAATTCCTGACCTCAAGTAATCCGCCTGCCTCGGCCTCCCAAAGTGCTGGGATTATAGGTGTAAGCCACTGCCCTGGCCTCTTGAGTAACATTTTATTGTAGGTCAGAATCTTTGTCCCTCTTTTGCATTCGGTTTTATTTATTTATGCTATACTTCACGCGTGTGATTGCTATGTCCTTTATTTGAGTGACTCAGTCCAGACATTCTATTTGTCTGACATTGATGACAGACTATTCTCCTGTATCTTGATTCTATTTTCAAAAAGTGAAATTACTATTTTTACCCGAAACAACATAGCCACGAATTTCTCCTCCTCCTCTTCCTCTTATTTTTCCCCTCCTCCTCCTCCTCCTGTCCTCCTTCCCCTCCTCCTTCTTCTCCCCCAACTTTTTTCTTCTTCTTCCTCCTCCTTTTTCTTCTCCTTTTCCCCTTCTACTTCTCCTCTTGTTTCTCCTTGTTTTTTCTCTTCCTCCTCCTCCTTTTGCTTCTCAGTTTCTCTTCTTCCATCTTCTTCCCCAACCTCCTAATTTACCCCTTGACCTTACTTTGTTTTTAGACTTTTTTCCTCTCCACCTTCTCCTCTTTCTTCCTCATCATTCTAAGTAAATTTTATGCCAATTTTCTTCTTTACGAACTGAAAACCCAAGTTTCCCATGTCAACATTTTATATACGAATAAGCATAGTTTTATTTGTAAAATCAATTTGTAATTTTTTTAAAAGGGGTTTTTATAGAATTAAGATAGTATTTTGGCCAGACCCAGGACTACTGGAATCCTGTCATCAACTACACAAAATCTCTAAGGGAGAGACACATAAAGAAACGGGAGATAAATGTCAAAGAAAAAATAACATATCATAGGACTTATATCCCAAGTCCCCACAGGCCTGTCTTGTAAACTTGACTGGAGCAATGACCAAGGCTAAAGAGCCTTAGGGCATGTTTTTCTCCTCCTTAGCCCAACACCAAATCCTGGGTCTCACCATGCTTTGGTCCACAGGAGCAGGAAACTGTCATAATGAGCATGCCTGTGTGTAAATGCGGGGAGACAATGTTGTCTACACTGACTCCCTACTGCTCCAGTCATATAGAAGGAAGCAATGGAATAGAAGGGCCATAGTTACGACCTCTGAATATATGTTGATCCTGCCCATCAGTAAACTTGGCCCAATTGGCATGACTCCAGAGGGACAGTGAAGCAGGGAGGAAAAGGGGATGTAAAGGATCGTCTTGAATGCATATCTTGCCCTAGAGCCCCATGCTGCTTTCTGGGATCAGGACTAATAGAAGATCACAATTATATTGACTCTTCATGAGCCTTTGACTACATGGTTATGGATCCACATGCAACACTTGCATCTTAATGGTAAGAGTGGAGGCTGGGAGAAATGGCTCCCCCTAGGCCAAATACTACTGTGAGTGACACAAAACAGGACTCCGTTTTGAAGAGCCTCATTCTCTCAAACACCTTTGTGGTCTGAAACTGCTTTTGGATAATGTGGATGTGTGCCTCCCTGCCACAGGTGTTGGAAGTGTGAGTACTTACGTAGGCTGATGGCAATGGGTGGATTGGATGAGGGGCGTCTTCAGGAATCAGTTGATATGGTTATCTAACTGCTAACATAAAGAAGCTCCACATAGCCTGCTCTAAAAGTTATAGCATAGTTCTGGAGATGCCTTTTAAAATTTGTTTATTTCTGTATAATTGTTTTATAGAACAAGTAATTTTAAGCAATAAAGAATAATGGAAAGGACATGGGTTTTGGTGCCAGAAAGAACTGAGTTCTCACTGTGGCTTTGGCATATACAGCTCTGTGAATTGGGTGATTACTTAACTATTAGGAGCTCTAATTACAGTTTCTTTAACTGCAAAATGATGGGCAATAATAATGTAGTCTAAAAAACTAAAATCTACCAAGCAAAAAAAAAAAAGTGGTCGTGGTGGATTTTTTAAAAATTCACATAGCTGACAGCCTGTTGGAGAAACATCTGAGAATTTTCACCTGTAGCAACATCTGTGGGGCAAAAGTTTTATTGACCTTTTCTTAAATTTGGATTTTGTGAAGAGGAATATCAGTTTACCATAGATTCTTGGCTACCGAGACTTATATAAGACCTGCATTTTATATTTTTATTTTTTAAAAAAAGAAACAGGGTCTCACTGTGTTGCTCAGGCTGGTCTCAAATTCCTGGGCTCAAGCAATTCTCCTGCCTCAGTCTCCCAAAGTGCTGAGGATTACAGGCATGAGCCACCACGCCCAGCCTAAGACCTGCATCTTAATGAATGCAGAGTTGGTAGATACGTTATTTCCCTCTGTAAAATCCTAGGTAAGGATTCATGTGCCCATCTGATGTCCCAATTATTTTGGCCAGTAATTAGAATATATTAATTAATCAAGCAAGAAATTTATTCTGGCAAGATCACCAAGAGTGATTTTTCTAAAGCCAGATGTTCTAGTGGGAGCCCCAAGATAATATATCTGTTTGGAATATATTAGCCACAGAGAAATCACCTTTAATTATTCATATAGTAGAGATATCCTAGACCTATTTCTGAGAAAAACTCTGGCTGTGCCTGAAGATTGGCCCACCTCAGTATAGGCATTGCCCAGGAGAGAAAAAGGGTCAGGCGTCTCCATTTCTATTGAGGAAATACTCCCTCATCCCCAGCTTTTTCATTTTCTATGTTTAGTTCTAAAATATGTGGCTTTACCACAGGCATCACATTACCCAACTTCAAACTATACTACAAGGCTACAGTAACCAAAACAGCATGGTACTGATACAAGGAGACACATTAGACCAATGGAACAGAATAGAGAACCCAGAAATAAAGCTGCACACCTACAACCATTGGATCTTTGACAAAGGCTACAATAATAAGAAATGGGGAAAGGAGTCCCTATTCAAAAAATGGTGCTGGGATAGCTGGCTAACCCTATGCAGAAGATTGAAACTGGACCCCTAACTTTCACCATATACAAAAGTTAACTCAAGATAAATTAAAGACTTAAATGTAAGACCTAAAACTGTAAAAATCCTAGAAGAAAAGCTAGAAAATACCATTCTGGACATTGGCCTTGGCAAAGAATTTATGACTAAGTTTCCAAAAGCAGTTACGACAAAAATAAAAACTGACAAATGGGACCTGATTAAACTAAAGGGCTTCTGCACAGCAAAAGAAACTATCAACAGAACAAACAGACAACCTATAGAATGGGAGAAAATATTCACAAACTATGCATCCAACAAGGGTCTAATATCTAGAATCTATAAGGAACTTGGGCAATCTGACAAGCAAAGACCAAATAACCCCATTAAAAAGCGGGCAAAGGACATGAACAGACACTTCTCAAAAGAAGACATACAAGTGGCCAACAAACACGAAAAAATGCTCTCAACATCACTAATCATTGGAAAAATGCAAATCAAAACCACAGTGAGATACCATCTCATGCCAGCAAGGAAAGCTACTATTAAGAAGTCAGAAAATAACAGATGTTGGCAAGGCTGCAGAGGAAAGGGAACGTTTACACACTGTTGGTCGAAATGTAAATTAAAATGTAAATGTAAAATGTAAAGTTCAGTCACTGTGGAAAGCAGTTTGGAGATTTTTCAAGGAACTCAAAACACAACTACCATTTGACTGCACAATCTTATTACTGGGTATATACCCAAAAGAAAATAAGCAGTTCTACCAAAAAGTCACATGCACTCATATGTTCATTGCAGCACTATTCCCAACAGCAAAGACTTAGAATCAACCTAGGTGCCCATCAACAGTGGAGTGGATGAAGAAAATGTGGTACATATACACCATGAAATACTACACAGCCATAAGAAAGAACAAAGTCTTCTCCTTTGCAGCAAAATTGATGAAGCTAGAGGTCATTATCCTACGTAGATTAACACCAGAACAGAAAACCAAATACCACATGTTTTCCGTTACAAGTGAAAGCTTAACACTGGGTACATATGGACAGGGAAAAATAGACACTGGGGACCACTAGATGGGGGAGAGAGGGAGAGGAGCAAGGGTTGAAGAACTAACTATTGGTAATAGTAATGCTCACTACCTGGGTAATGGGATCATTTGTATCCCAAACCTCAGCATCATTCAATATACTCATTTAACAAACCTGTACATCTACTTCCTGAATCTAAAATAAAAGTTGAGGCTGGGCACGGTGGCTCATGTCTGTAATCCCAGCACTTTGAGAGGCTGAGGTGGGCAGATCACCTGAGGTCAGGAGTTCGACACCAGCCTGGTCAACATGGTGAAACCCCACCTCTGCCAAAAATACAAAAATTAGCCAGGCATGGTGGCGGGCAGCTGTAATCCCAGCTACTTGGGAGGCTGAGACAGAAGAATTGCTTAAACCTGGGAGGTCGAGGTTGCAGTGAGCCGAGATCACACCATTGCACTCCAGCCTGGATAACAGAGCGAGACTCTGCCAAAAACAAAACAAAACAAAACAGAACAAAACAAAACTGGCCTCACCCTTTATAAGCAATACAGTGAACATGTAGCTCAGGACCTTACCAGACACCTTACCCTTGACCTGTATATTTTCCAACCTATACATATGGTTTAGTTAAAAAGAATGATTCTTACGGAGGGTCGGTTGAAAGGAAATGTAGTCTATTTCTTCCTAAGGATAGTTTAGGCCTTCCTTGATGTAATAAAAAAAGAGTTATGATATCAACCATGGGCACCAGAATTCCTCATAGGAAAAGAAATGTCTTGTTTGAACAAATAACTTGACAGGTTCTTCAAAATTGGAAAATTGTTGGCCATATCTCATCGAAATTTTTTTTTCTGTTTTCCCTCGTTTTCTCCTTCAGGGAATCTAATTACACATATATTAGGTGGCTTGAAGTTGTCCTGCACCTCACTAATACTCTTTTCTTTCTTTCTTTCTTTCTTTTTTTTTTGGAGACGGCATCTCACTCTATCACCCAGGCTGAAGTGCAGTGCAACCTCCACCACCCAGGTTCAAGCATTCTCCTTCCTCAGCCTCCCGAGTTGCTGGTATTACAGGCACACGCCACCACACCTGGCTAATTTTTTTATATTTTTGGTAGAGATGGTGTTTCACTATTTTGGCCAGGCTTGTCTGGAACTCCTGACCTCAAGTGATCCATCCACCTTGGCCTCCCAAAGTGCTGGGATTACAGGCGTGAGCCACCACGCCCAGCTTTTTCATTTGTTTTATTACTTTTTTTTCCCCTCTATGTCTCATCTTGGATAGTTCCTATTGCTATGCCTTCAAGTGCACTACTTTTTTCTTCTGCAATGCCTAGTCTGCTGTTAATTCCATTCAATGTAATTTTCATCTCAGATGTTGTAGTTTTCATCCCTGGAAATAATTTGGGTCTTAAAAAATGGGGTCTTTTACACAAGAAGGGGAACATCACACTCTGGGGACTGTTGTGGGGTGGAGGGAGGGTGGAGGGATAGCATTAGGAGATATACCTAATGCTAACTGACGAGTTAATGGGTGCAGCACACCAGTATGGCACATATATACATATGTAACTAACCTGCACATTGTGCACATGTACCCTAAAACTTAAAGTATAATAATAATAAAATAGAAAAAAAAGGTCTTTTATAATTTGAGACTTATTGAATCTCTCTTTCTCCCTCTCCCACTTTTTCACACACACATGAAATTGAGGCTTTTGGTGGTTAAATAACTTGCTGAAGGCCTCAGACTGATGAGTGAATAGGATTCAGACCCAGGCTGCAGGATTCCAAGGCCTGTGCTCTGTTGATTGTTCTGTCCATTATGGGTCATTTTGCTCTGCCTCTCTGAGTGCCTGGTAATATTTGACTGAATGAGGATATTGTGAATTTTACTTTGCTGAGTCGTAGATATTTTTGTTTGCCTATAAATATATTGGGAAGCAGTTAAGTTGGTTGGAAGCAGTTTGACCTTTTTGGGTCTTGGTTTTATGATTTGTTGGATGGGTTCAGAGCAGTAGACAAATGATAAAACCAAGACCCAGTGTAGTGGAAATAATTAGCCTTAGGCTGAACAGTCTAAGGCTAATTATTCTCACCACTAAGGCAAGAACTTCCTGAGTTCCCTATCCAATACCCTGTGAATTACGAGTTTTTCTAGTCTGGTTTATGGGAATAGGCACTGCTTCTAGCCCTATTTGAATGCTAGACACTGTTTCCCACGAATGCTTTCAGATGATTCTCTGGCCTCAGGTAGCTCCTTTATACACAGGCACTCATTACTTATTGAATACTTGAGGGGGTCCCTCTGCACATCGCTGGATTCTTTACCTGATGTAGCTCTTTCCTCTGTCTTGTGAACTTTAGCTGCCTTGGACTGTCTCCTCAACTTACATTTTTGATATGTTGTGTTTTCAATATCATTCAGATCTAAGTATTTCCTAATTTCCCTTATGATATCTTCTTTTACCCAGGATGTTTTTAGAAGTGTGTTGTTTAATTTCCAAATATTGGGATGTTTTCCAGATATCTTTTTGTCTTTATTTTCCAATATAATTCTGTGGTCAGGGAACATATTGTATATTATTTTAACTTTTAAAAATTTATTGAGATTTACTTACTAAGACTTATTGTTGGGCCAGGGGCGGTGGCTCACGCCTGTAATCCCAGCACTTTGGGAGGCCAAGGCAGGCGGATCATGAGGTCAAGAGATCAAGACCATCCTGGCCAACATGGTGAAACCCTGTCTCTACTAAAATTACAAAAATTATCTGGGCATGGTGGCAGGCACCTGTAGTCCCAGCTACTCGGGAGGCTGAGGCAGGAGAATCACTTGAACCTCACTTGAACCAGGGAGGTGGAGGTTGTTGTGAGCTGAGATTGCACCACTGCACTCCAGCCTGGTGACAGAGCAAAACTCCATCTCCATCTCAAAAAAAAAAAAAAAAAAAAAAAGACTTATTGTTTTATGGTTTAGCATATGATCTGTCTTGACGAATGCTCCATATATACTTGAGAACAATGTGTATTCCGCAGATGTTGGATGTAGTGTTCTGTAAATGTCTACAAGGTCAAGTTAGCTGGCAGTGTTGTTTGTGTCCTCTATATCCTTAGCTGATTTCCTGTTCTATCAATTGCTGAGAGAGAAGAGTTGAATTCTCTAATAATAATTATGAATTTTTAAAGTTTGTCTTTCAGTTCTACTCATTTTTTCTTTTTATATTTTAAAGCTATATAATGAAATGTCCTCTTGATGAATTGTCCCTCTTATCATTATGAAATGTCCTTCTTCATCCTTGGTAATATTTCTTGTTTTAAAATCGTTTTTGTCTGATATCCATAGAGCCACTTCAGCTTTCCTTTGATTAGTTTTTATATGGTATATCTTTATTTTCCCTTTTATATGTGACTGTGATAAGTTAAAGATACATTTTATAAACCCTAGAATAACGAATAAAAACTATAGGAAAGATGTATAGCAAATGATGTAAAATTAGACATAACGGAAAAATTTAATAAATAATTGGAAATTATAAAAAGAATTAAGTTAAAATTATGGAAATGAAAAACACCATAACAAATTAAAACACTAAGGATGATTAATAGCAGATTAGACACAGCTGAAGAAAGAATTAGTCAGCTAGAAGATAGGTCCAGAAAAAAATATCTAAGACTGAAGTTTAGAGTGACAAAAGTAAGTAAAAAGAAAAAACAATTTTATTGTTAATGTCAAACTTTTAAACTGAATTTTCAGTAACATTCACAATAATTTCCGATGTTTTACCTCCTACAGAGTAAGCTTCTAAAAGCTTTACTTTGACTTCATGAGTTAGATGAAAACATTGAGCTAGTATTAAAATTAAATTAACGGTTACTCTTTTCTTATACCAGCCATAATTCTATAACTCATGTCCATCTTAATAAATAGTAAAAAAAAAACAAAAAACAAAAAAAAAACTTACCCTGTGAATTTGGAAACTAAAAACGCACTGCCAAATACCTCAAGGGTTAAAGAAGATATCCCAGTGGAAATTAAAAAACGTTTAGATCAGACAAAGGTAAAAATATTACGTATCAAGTCTTATAAAATGAAGCTAAAGTGATGCTTAGGGGTAAATTTAGAGCATCAAATACATATATCAAGGTACATTGTACTGGAAGTTCTAACCAATACAATTAGACAAGAAAAATAAATTGAGACATGTAAGAACAGAAAGTAAGAAAGCAAACGGCCTTTATTTGTGGACAATATAATAGTCTACATATCCAAGGAAGACCAGAAGAAAATGATTAAAATGAGAGAATTCAGCAACACTATTACATGGAAAACCAATGTACACAAAACAAGCTCCTGTTCACACTTACAACAACATTATAAAGTACTGAGGAATAAATCTAGCAAGAAGAGTACCAAATCTTTAAGGGACAAATTATAAAACATATGACAGTCTATAAAAGATGACCCAAAATAAATGAAAACATTTGCCATACTTGTAAGTTTGAAGACTCAGTATCTCAAATATATAAGTTTTATCCAAATAAACCTATACATTTACTGTTATCTCAATCAAATTCTAATAGAGATTTTCACTGACCTTGAAAAACGAATTCCCAAATTCACAAGAAAGAGCAAAGTACTCAGAATAACTAACATGCTTATGAGGGAGGATAGAGTGGAACGTTTATTTTACCAGCTATCAAGATTTATTTATATATTTAGTTAGTTAGTTAGTTAGTTATGATGGAGTCTCGCTCTCTCACCCAGGCTGGAGTGCACTAGTGCGATCTTGGCTCACTGCAACCTCTGCTGCCTGGGTTCAAGTAATTCTCCTGCCTTAGCCTCCCGAGTAGCTGGGATTACATTTGCCTGCTACCACACCTGGCTAATTTTTGTATTTTTAGTAGAGATGGGGTTTCACCATGTTGACCAGGCTGGTCGTCTTGAACTCCTGACCTCAGTTGATCTGACAACCTCGGCCTCCCAAATGCTGGGATTACAGGCGTGAGACACCATGCCCAGCCGAGATTTATTATGAGGCCCGAGTAATTAAGATAATGTAGCAGTGTTTGTCATTACATGTCTAGTGTCCAGTGACAGACACGTAGACCAATAGAATACAGTTGAAAGCCCAGAAAAAGAAGCAGGCACATCTGTATAACTTGATATATGAAAGCAGCAGCAATGAAGGGGAAAAGGATGGAAAATTAATTTCCATACAAAAATTATGGAGATAATGTATACAAAAATGAATTCCAGGTTGATTAAAGTCCGAAACTGTAAAAAACAAAACGTTAAAACTTTTAGAAAAAAAATAAGGAGTATGTCTTGGAGTAGAGATGGATGTCTTAAATAAGATTTTTAAAAAGCACAAATAGATAAATTTGATTAAAATATTAGTTAAAATTCTGCTCAAAAAAGACACTATAAGCAAACTTAAGAGGCAAGCCACAGCCAAAGACTTTGGGGGACCCCTTTGCAGATCTCTGAGAGTCCTTGTCTCTGTCCAGCTCCCTTCTCTCTGGTATTTTGTCCGTAAATTCTAGCTTCCTGGGCTTCCCTGAACTTAAATTCTGACTCCTCAATTTGACTGCTGGGCTCTTTCTGGGTTTTCCCTCCTGTGCTGGAACTCGGGGAACTCACCCAGGCAATAAGCCAGGCAATCCTAGAGAGCTCTTCATTTTACTTCCTTCCTTCAGGGATCACTATTCTGTACTACCTTTGCCCATTGTTTTAGATGGTTTGTTGGTTTTCTAGTTATTAAAGTAGGAAAGTAAACCTGGTCCCTGTTACTCCACCATGGCCAGAAGTGGAAGTGGTCCTAATATAATTTTCATAAAGTTTGAAAACATGTAAAACAATGCTGTATATCTCTATATCTACATAGATATATAGAATTTGTTAAAAATATGAAGTAATGGTATAAAAAAGGTGTACAGCAGAGATAAACACCAAATTTGGGAGGGTATTTACTTGGAGGGAGAGATAGGAGAGGACTACTCTGAAATTGAGCTACTTTATAAGTAAGAATGGCAGCATTTTAGAATTCTTTGAAAAATTACTAGTAGGCACATGGCTGTTCTTCATGCTATTTTATGTACTTCTTGTATGCATGAAATATTTTATAATAAAAATTTAAAAGTATTAAAAAGAAGACTAAAGAATATTAGGTAAAGGAGCATCCCAGAAAGATCAAAAGGTAAAATAGAGTAATTGTTTCTGCAACCTGCCTAAGTCAGAAGGCACTGTGTAGAAGACACAAAAAAGTAACAATGGAGACATAACATCTCCTTCCCTCACCTCAGGGTCTCTGGAAGTCCTGTGATTTCCCTGCTGGTGCTTTCCTACTGGTATTTCCTACTTTTGGACAGACTTTTCTTTGATGAAACCCTTCAAACCCCAGCTTCCACAAACACCACCAGTATCACTATGACGCTGTGTTGACATCTGTCCGTCCACCTGTGAGTCACTAACCCTTAGTTCTTGAAGATTTGAGCCCTTGGGTCACTGTCCCTCTCTCTGTCATCCACAGAGATGATCTTCTTTGACCTTGGCCTCTTAGTTCCTTGCACTCCTTTCCTCTAATTACTGTCTCTTGCTTGGATATTGCAGTAGCCTCCTGACTGGTCCCCCTTCTCCAGCATCATTCCCTACTTCGTCAATTCTTAACACAGTAGCCAGCCAGAGACATCCTTTTAAAACATTGGGTCATGCCCTTTATCTGCTCCAAGTCCTCAAGTGACTCCCCATCTCACTCAGAGGAAAAGCCAAGCTCCCCTCATTGTCTTCAGAGCACTACATTATTTGGCTCCTGGTACCTCCTCTCCTGCTGCCTTCCTGCTCATCACCCAGGGCTCCTGGATGCTTCTGGAACCTGCTAGGCATGCTTCTGCCTCATTTGTACCTACTGCTCCCTCTGCCTAGACATTTTCACTCTAGATACCTCTAAGGCTTGTTTCTTCTCTCACCTCCTGATATGGTTTGGCTGTGTCTTCACCTACATCTCATCTTGAATTGTAGTTCCCATAATCCCCATGTGTTGTGGGAAGGACCTGGTGGGAGGTGATTTAATCATGGGGGTGGGTACCCTTTTGCTGTTCTCCTGATAGTTAGTAAGTTCTCATGAGATTTGATGGTTTAATAAGGGACTTTCCCCGCTTTTGCTTGGCACTCTTCTCCTTCCTGCCGTCATGTGAAGAAGGACGTGTTTGTTTCCCCTTCCACCCTGACTGTAAGTTTCCTGAGGCCTCCCCAGCCATGCTGAACTGTGAGCCAATTAAACCTCTTTCCTTTATAAATTACCCAGTCTCAGGTACGTTTTTATTAGTAGTGTGAGAATAAACTAATACACCTCCTTTAGGTCTTCTCAATTGTCACATTTGTCATAAGACCTTCCTTGACCACTTTATTTAAAACTGCTCTCTCCCTTCACAATGCTTTCTTTCTGCTTAATTTTTTTCTCTAGCATTTACCACCCTCTAATATGCTATATAATTAATTTCTTTATTTAGTTTATTGCCTGTCTCCCTTCACTGGAGGGGCTCTCTATGACTTCCCTGTCTCTCTTGTGGATACAGGAATCATTTGATTACTCTCATGCCATGACAGCAACTCTTCAAGGTTGTGTGAGGCTCCATGTGGCAAGGCATCCATATGCAACTATTCTTATCTGGGCTCTTGCTGTCTTGGAGCTCAGCCCAGCTCTTGGATCTCACAACTCCATCTGGGAATTCTATTGCCTTCCCGGGGCTCGACTTTGGAGCAGGGAACAAGGTTGCTCTCTCTGGGACCCATCGGCATCTTTGTAACCTGGCCTTTTTCTTTATCTCTTTCATCTCTCTGGGCTGGAGATTTTTTCCTAGTATGATGAGGAGGGTAATTCTTGTTCTGGCTCACTTCTTGTCTATGCTGTGAATTCTTTCCCTTTCTCTAAGGGCCTGGGCTTTTGTAACTTAAAACTGAAAGGAGAGACCCCTTCCCTCTGCATTTGGCTGTCACATTCTGTTCACTGAGTAAATAACCTGGTTGCTAGTGAGAGGAAGGACCAAGGGGCATAGCATGGGCATACCGTTTTTAATGGGAGAATTGTGAAATACTTAAAAAATACAGTTGCACCGTTTGATAATACTAATGACAACAACAACAATAATGATATAATTTACATCTATTGAGCATTTAGTGTATGTCAGATCCTCTCCTAAGTGCTCTCTACATGTGGTATCTCTTTTAATTGTCACAACAATCTATGTGTATTTAATATTAGTCTTATTTTCCATCAGAGCAGTTGAAGTTCAGCAAGGTAAAGGGACTTGTGTGTGTCAGGGTCTCACAGCTTGCAAATAGTGGATCTAGGCTTCAGATGCTAGCCTGCACCTAAAGTCTGAGTTCAACCACTGCACCTCCTGGCCTCTTGGCAGTATCCCTGGAGCCTCAGGACACCAAATGGGGAATCACTCCATTCTTCCACACTCCTGGTACCTTATCGGGCAGGAGTGGGGCTGGCCTTCCTGATTCCCTGCCCCGGCAGAGGTGGGTTGTCCGTAGGGTGCCCCCACTGTCAGCCTCTTCCTCAGAACCTGGTTGTCCTTTCTGCTTCTACCATGGCCTATCTCATCTCCTGCAGGTTTCCAACCTCTCTCTCTCTCTCTTTCTTGGTTTGACTTTACAAATAAAATATAAATTTAGCTAAGAGCTCATACCACAAAAAGGGAAGAAGTGGTAAGTACAGGCAGCAAACAGAGCCCAAGGGTTAACACCCTGCTGCCACTGGGTCCATGAGCTTTGCAAAGGGGTGGGGGGACTGAGGGTCCCCGGTCTGTGTTCTTGGACCCTCCAGGTGGCCCCTGACCACCTGGCTCATGCTGAGGCTGGACCTCCCAGGCTCACCCCGACACAGGTAGAGCTTTTTCCAGGTAGAATATGCTTGTGGCTTCAAAAAGACCTCAAACAATCTCAACTATCAGAGGACTATTCCTTTGGATTAACAAGCTGCAAATACCGATAGGCTCACTCTAAAAATTCAGGTGTCAGACATTTTCATCTTAGTATAGCTGGGCTGAATCACTGGGCTCAGAGCAAGGCTCCCAGGGGACAGTTATGTTGGTAGGCAGTGGGAAGGGAGGAGAACTTTGGAACGTGGTGCAGGTGGGTTGATGCAGGGGGCTGTGGGAGGGTGAACAGCTGCATGTCTCTGCAGGTGAGGACTCCATCAGCACCTTGGGCCTGATCCTTGGCGTGGGGCTCTTGCTGCTGCTCGTGTCCATCCTCGGCTACAGCCTGGCCAAGTGGTACCAGCGCGGGTACTGCTGGGAGGGTGAGTGTGCACTGGGCCCTGTAGCCCCAGTTCTGCCCAGCTCCTCCTCTCCCATAGCAGTTGGCAATGCCCGGCAGGGCTGCAAACTCTTCAGCATGGTGGGATGCAAAAATATTTCCTGTGGTGGTTGCAGTGGTTGAAGACTTGAGTGGGTGGCTGAGCAGTTGAGGTGGTGAGGTGGGGCAATGGTACTTTTATCGAGGGAATGGGGGCTCCTCCCACCCCAGCAAGCAGCCAGCTTCCTCCTCCCTCAGAGCCCATAGAAGTCCATGCCAGGGATCTCTGTGGGCCCCCAAGGCCAAGATCAATGGGCTAGACAGGCCAAGCTCCAACAGGCTCCTTGTGTGTCTCTGCCCCTGCCTGTGGGTCTTAGGGCCCTCTCCTAAGCTTGTGGAGGTATCAGCTTCACTGGGAGTCTCCTGGAATTTGCTGTGGTGTTCTCAACTCTGAGACATAGCTGCACTTTTCACTGGTATCTGGGAAAACTGGAAGGGTGTGCTGGAATGCCAAGGGGTAGAAACTATTTCCTAGATCTGCAGTTAACTTTAACAGAGTCCATGGATATTTGTTGAGCACCTACTATGTGCCAATGCACTTTTGTCTAATATGATTTTCTTTAAAATTCCACATGAGGAAGACATTATTATAGCCTTCATTTTTATAGATGGGGACATGAGGCTAAAGTCGTGGAGTTAGAATGAGGTGGAGTCTGAATTCAAGCTGAGGTCTGGTTCTTTTGGGCTCCAGGCTAGGACTGCCTTCATCCCAGGATAATCAGGACCGTTAATGGGGGGCTCTGAAGGAGGCTGGGATGCTCCCACACCATCCTGAGGTCCAGCCCAGCCACCCTACTCCTCCAGACAGGGGTGAGGGAGCACCAGACGTTCTTAGAAGGGTGATGGACTGCTTCCCCTGGAGGTGCTAACCCTCTCTTTTTGGATTGTCTTCCTAGGGCCTAATTTTGTCTTCAACTTATATCAAATCCGGTGAGTAAATTCAGGGAATATCTGGGTGAGGTGGGGGTTGGGGGTAGATATAATGGAAAAAGAATCAAAGATAGATTAAGAACTGACTGGTTCCCTTTCCTGTCTTCTGTTCATGCCCCTAAGAAAATAAAAGAAGGGCACGAGAATCCATTTAGAAAAGTCCCATGAATTAAAATTTGAACACAGACAGGACTATGTGAAACCCTGATGACAATGATCTCCTTAACACTCACCCTTAGGCAGGGAACATCCATCCACCCATCCATCCATCCATTCATCCATCCATCCATCCATCCATCCATCCATCCATCTCTCCCCCAAGCAGACAGAGCTGCCTTCCTTTCTTCCTTCCTTTCCTTTCCTTCCCTTCCCTTCCTTCCTTCCTTCTTTCCTTCCTTATCATTTATTCAGAAAGATGCTATCATAACCACCACTACTGCCGTATTAGTTTCAAAGAGTACAAAGATGACTGGGCATAGTCTCTGTCTTCAAGCATTTCATGTCTCTGCTGGAGACAGGTCTGATTACAAATAATGTAATCTCAGGCACAAGATGGTATCAGAAAGAAGAGCATATCAGAAAATCAGGAATTCAGGGAGTGCGAGCCGGAAGTCCTCTTGGCGTTGGTCATCTCTTCTACTTGCCACAGGCAGGGCTGTACCTCCTTTGGCCCTGAGAGATGATTATGGTAAGTGGCCCACTTCCTTTTCTGGAAGACAAGTCAGTGAGTTGGTGCCCTGGAGTCAAGGGAGATGGGGACCCAGGGAGAGGCTAGGTTATCAGCTCCAGTAGCCTGATTGGATCATCTTTTTCAGGAACCTGAAGGATCTGGAGATGGGTCCACCCTTCACCATCAGTGGTCACATCAGCAGCACAGATGGTGGCTACATGAAGTTCTCCAACGGGCTAGTCTGATGCAGAGACAGCAACTTGTGAAGCCCTGGGGAGGTGAGTTGGAGTTGGGAGAGCTGCCGAGTGAGCCTGATGTCCAAGTAAGGTCCTAAGAGGGTCCAGTCACCCAAGCCTCGCACCAAGGACCACTTGGAACCCAAAGAGATTATCTGGTTCATCCCCTGTCTTCTGGTGCCGATCTCAGGCTTGGGTCATGTTTTCCCCCACCCGCTTCTGGCACTGGGCCTGCCCTGTTTCCTCCTGTCCACCCAATCCATGCCCGGCCTTTCCTTCCTGGGAAGGTTCTGTTTGCATTCAAGGTGGAAGCTTCTAGAGCACAGCTTTTTATCTTAACTCTTGCTCTGAGATAAAATTTCCAGATGGCCAATATCTCCAAGAAGCATCACTCTAGCACTTCAGTTCTGAGCTTTCTGAGCCCAGGAGCCTCCCCTGCTTCATGGCCCGCCAACTCTTTGGCCACACATTCCCTTGCCTGCCTTCAAGCCCATCCCTTCCCCACATCTCAGTTGCTTTTTCCCATTCAAACCATTTCTCCCTTGGGCAGTTCTTGCCCCTCCCAGGCTCCCCTGGACTGCCCTCATCCCCTCAGATCTTCAAGGCCTGGCCTGGCCCCTCATTGTGGAGAATGAGGGGGTCTCCTCTGGATACGCCACCAGCCTATGGTATGGGAGTCCTGGGGAGTCAGGCCTCTGGGAATGGAGTCTGGCTGGGCAGCAGCGGCTTTCTCTCAGAACTAAAAGAGGCCACCGTTCCTCAGGAGGAATCTAGATCCCAGGAAGCCCCTGAGCCTGTAGGAGGGGTCACAGATGTCCTGGAGAACCAGCCCTGCCCAGTGCAGTCCAGTGTGGGCGAGGCCTCCAGACACCAGCAGGGAGCTTCTTTATGTGGTATCTCCAGTTACCTGCCCTTGTAGGGTTGACCAGGGGCCAGAAAGCCAGTCATAGCTTCAATAAGCAAAGTTATACAGAGGTGATTCCAGACATGGTTTTAACATTCCCACCTGAGGCCAACTTCCCTGAAGACTGAGCTGGGCCTCGACTCTGCCCTGCCCCCTCTGTACTTGATTCCAGCACTTTCAACCCTCCCCCTGCCCCATCCCCAATCTGGGCCTGTTCTCTTACTGCTCAAGGCCTCAGTGCCTCCCAAACATGGCCAACTCCCAATTTTGATGTGCAGTGCTGAGAACAGTCTAGAAACATGTTCTTGTCGCCTAGGCTCCTGCAATGGGCTGGGCACGGGGGAGTGGGTAAGTGCTACCTTACAGTGTTCTGCATTTCTTGTGCAAAGCCTGTCCTGTGGCAAAAGTGGGCCAGAAATGGTGGGAGTGTGAAGAGGAACCCAGGCGAGGCTGAACAAACCAGATAATGCACCAGGGAAACCAGGAATCCACTGTAGTTTGGTAGACAGCAGGGCAGTTCCCCTCGTGAGTCATCACTCCTTTCTCCGGTCTGTGCCCTGCTGGACTGGAGGCAGAGTGTGCACAGGACGTCAGCTTAGAAGGTGCTTAGTGCAGACTTGTTCAAACCAGAGAGGCAGAGTCCTCGGGGCTCCTGTGGATGGAGTAGGGCAAGAGAAGGGAGCCTGTCACTGCTGAAACCTGCAGTTAGAACAGCCAGCTGCCAGCCTCTCTGCTAGCAGCCCAGCAACAGATGCAGGAGCCCAGTACAGCAAGTGGGAGGAGGAGGGAAGCTGTGTGATTTCTCTTCCTATGCTCCCTTTCCCAAAGCCTCATTTCTCGTTTTGGGTTCTAGCAGATTGTAGAGGAAGGAAGGTGGGGAGCCTCACCAGCCCTTACCCCATTTTCTGCCAGGGTCTGGAGGCCATTCTCCCAGCATAGCCAGGCTTTGACTTAATTACCAAGTCTCTGGATTTGGAGGTCTTCAACTGAGTCTTCTGCCCCTGAGTAGGTGGGAGTGAGAAAGGCCCCTTAGTGGTTCTGAGACACCTCCCTTCCTTGAAGGCCTCTTGGAATAGCAGGGAGGGGAGATGAGTTGTCTTCGGCTTCCTTCCTTGGATTTCAATTCTGAGGACTGGGGCCTCTTTCCTAACCCCTGAGGTTTGGGCCCTAGTAAAACTTTCTTTCTTTCGTTTTTTGAGATGGAGTCTCGCCCTGTTGCCCAGGCTGGAGTGCAGTGGCGGGATCTTGGCTCACTGCAACCTCCGTCTCCCAGGTTCAAAGGATCCTCCTGCCTCAGCCTCCCAAGTAGCTGGGGTTACAGGTGTGCGCCATCATGCCCGACTAACTTTTATATTTTTAGTACAGATGGGGTTTCACTATGTTGGCCAGGCTGGTCCCGAACTCCTAACCTCAAGTGAGCCACCCGCCTCGGCCTCCCAAAGTGCTGGGATTTTAGGTGTAAGCTGCTGCACCTGGCCCGGCCCCAATAAAACTCTGTACCCGCACTCTGCCTAGCAGGGATCCTGGGTCTGCAGTCCATGCCTGGCCACCCTAGGCCCCCGGAAGTGCTCAGAACTCAGTAGCCTTGGGGAATCTTGAAAGGGAGGATGGGACCCAGGACCCAGGTGGCCCTGGCCCCAGGTCTGTGGCTTCAGGTGAGGAGACGGGGACAGCTGCCCGGGGCTGGGAGCACGGAGGGTATTTCCCATCCTCGGGAGCAGAACTGATACTGGGCGACTTCCTCTTTTAGGGCCCTCTGACGCACCCTCTGTCCCCTCAGCCTCCCCCTCTTTTCCTTACTTCCGCAGGCTACTGGAGAGCACAGCTTTCTTCACCCTTGGGGCCTGGGCCTTACCCCTGGACTTTGCGTGTTTCTGTTGAGGGCTCTAAAGGGCAGATTCCAGCTTGTTTAGAAACGATTCGGGAGCAGATGCCTGGAAACCCAGCCACAGGTTTGGCTGAGCCAGGCACTGGCTGGGACCCAGACCATGGCAGTGCCAGGGCCTCTCCCAACACCTTCCCGCTACCTTTTTACGGTTCTTCTTTCCACTGGCCCTAAGAGCCCAGAGGCAGTCACGGGGGCTGGGGGTCCAAGGGCTGGCTGGTTCTGGTTCCCCTGCCACCCTTTGGTGCCTTCTCTGGGGCTATTCTCCAGCCTGGGTGGCCTCTTGTCCCTGCAGCCCCTCCCCTCCTGGCCATATCTAGTCTCTGTGAGATGGCTCAAGTCCATCTTTGCTGTGACTTTGCTCAGGGCTCGAGACTTGATACCAACCATTTTGATCTGAATTGCAGGTGGCCACATTTCCTCCATTTGTGCTGTTCCTCAACCAGGCTGAACCCTCTGCCAACAAAGTTATGTTCCATAGGTCTTTAGTAACTCCTAAAACTGGAGCGTGCTGGAGGAGGTCAGTGACTACTTGCCGAGTAGAGAAGAGACACCCAATGTAGCCACAGAAGGCTGCTTTGTCCTAGAAAATTGATCAAAATCATGATGAGGCTGGGAGGCGAAGAGGGAGCTTTTCTCTCCTCTAAGTTCTCCTTGAAGTCTTAATGATCTCGTCCCATGCCAGTGGCATTGGAGGGGGCCAGGTGCCAGGAGCCAGGAGGGCAGTGTCTCTGGTGCCCCTCTCTCTGCTTCAGGAGTCTGAGAAACTCAAAGTAGGAGCAGATGGGAGGATCATTATTATCTTTTTAAAAACTGCTTAGTGATCAAAAGGAGGAGCAGAGACTGTTTGCACAGTCCACAGTCCACAGAACACAAAGCCTTTTCTTGCATGGTACTGCATTTTGAGCCTTATGTCAAGCTTGAGACACAGGGATTATTCTTGGTCCCGTTTTACATATGGGGGCACTTGGGTCAGAAAAGCAGCATGCTTTACCCAAGTCCCACAACTGGCTACTGGCTGCACCAGAGCTGAGCAGAGTCTGCACCCTCACGGACGTAGCTGACATCAGGGCGTAAGGATGAGAACTGAATGTAGTATAAGGTCTGGTTCTGACCCTGCCCTGATGTGCTGTGTGGTCATGGGCTACTTACTCCACCTCTTTGGACATCTATTTCAGCATCTGGAATCAAAAGATTGGACTATTTTTCCAAGGCTTCTCCTGGTTCTTACCTGTAGGAGAGCAAAGACCTCATCTACTTTTTTTTTTTTTTAAAGCGTCTGCATTCTCAGTTCTTAGCATATAGCCTGGTCCATAGTAGGTGCTCAGTAAACAATTAAAAGATGCAAGTACAAAGTGTCAATATATCTTTCTAATTTAGGAGATGGCAGTTGAAAGGTGATGGCTGCAGTTCCCTAGCGTTTTAGGATTCTAAGCATTACTTAGCCTTTCCTTGACTCTGCGTGTGTCTGACCAGGTTCCAAGTCTGGCCCATTCCCAACCAACTTTACCTGTAGGGTGAAACGCTAACATTTGCTGAGCACATATCAGTGCAGGGCAGAGGCTTATGATGCACGTCTTCATCCTCACAGCCTCACAGGTGAGGGAACAGAGGCCCAGAGTGCCGTGAAGTGATTTGTTCAAGGCCAAGCAAGAATCTATTTTCTTTATAGTCCTTTGTCACCCACTTCTAGCCTCAGTCCAAACTGGCAGCTATCCTAACATCCTTGGCCCCCAAGAACATAGTCCTCCCTCCAGATGGTCTCTAATCTCTTTTTGGGGTCTCCTTGTGTGGTGAGAAGGGCGCTCAGGAGCCCAGTCCTCCCCAGGCCCCATCCTCAGCTCTGAGCTTCCCACTGACCCACTCCTCTTTCTTCCTTTTGTTTTTTTAGAACTTCCTTGACCTCCAAATCACCAAATTCTGCCCATTCTTCATGACAGCTCAAATTTCCCTTCTCCAGGGAGACTTCTGTAAGACCCATGGATCTTGTGCTCTGCTGATTTTAAATACAGATAGTCTCAGGCCTCCTAACTTTATTATTGATTATTTCTTTGCATTCATTTATTCACGCTGCTTCCATAACATGCCAGGAACTATGCTAGGCACCATGGGGGCATCCAGTCTCCCTGAAATTAACCTTGCTTTCTCCTATTTGATGGGCATTTCTTGCAGGCAGAATCAGGTTTTAAACCTCTTCTGAGTTCTCCACGGTACTTTGCATGGCTCTGGCCATAGCCAGGAACTTCTCAGGAAATTGTGTTGAAATCTCTCTTCAGAACATCTTGGGCATTGCTTCATCCCTGGTGCAATCCTATGTGCTCTGAAAACCAAAACTTTTGATCTCTCCCCATCCTTGACTACATTCAACCTTGTGCTCATGATCAGTTACATTTCTGAGAGAGAGCACACAGATGACGATTTTTCTATCTTAAAGGATAACCTAAGGAATGATCAAAACCGTGACAAGGCTGGCAGGTGAAGAGGGAGATTTTCTCTCCTCTAGGTTCTTCTTCAAGTCTTAATGGTCTTGTCCCATGCCAGTGGCATTGGAGGGGGCCTGGTGCCAGGAGCCAGGAGGCCAGAGTCTATGGTGCCCCCACTCTCTGCTCCAGGGGTCTGAGAAACTCAAAGTGGGAGCAGATGGGAGGATCATTATTATATTTCTAAAAACTGCTTAGTGATCTAAAACCATCTAGAAGCCGTGATATTTAAACAGATCTGGTACAAAACAGGAAGCCAGTGGCCTGGTGAATTCTCACACTTGGAGACCAGAAGTGAAAATGTTCTGCCTGCCCAGAGTAGCAGCAGGCCAGCAAAACAACAGGTGTGGCCGGGCACGGTGGCTCACGCCTGTAATCCTAGCACTTTGGGAAGCCAAGGCAGGTGGATCACTTGAGGTCAGGAGTTCAAGATCAGCCTGGCCAACATGGTGAAAACCCATCTCTGCTAAAACTACAAAAATTAGCCAAGCGTGGTGGCTCGTGCCTATAATCCCAGCTACTAGGGAGGCTGAGGCAAGGGAATTGCTTGAATCTGGGAGGCAGATGTTGCAGTGAGCTGAGATTGTGCCACTGGACTCAAGCCTGGAGACAGAGCAAGACTCTCAAAAGAAAAAAAAAAGAAAGCAAGAAAGAGAAAAACAAATCAAGAAAAAAACAGGTTGGGCAGTGCTGGAAGTGAGTTTTTATCTGCAGAGCTATTGGGTTGGTCTACTCCTCCCTAATCAGGAGGATGCGGTTTCTCACGATAAGCAGAGAACCACTTGGGGGATGATGGTGAGCAGTATAAGAAGTCACATCTTCGGCCAGGTACAGTGGCTCACACCTATAATCCCAGCACTTTGGGAGGCCAAGGCGGGTGGATCACAAGGTCAAGAGTTTGAGACCATCTTGGCCAATATGGTGAAACCCTGTCTCTACGAAAAATACAAAAGTTAGCTGGGCATGGTGGTGCCTGACTGTAGCCCCCACTATTTGGGAAGCTGAGGCAGGGGAATCTCTTGAACCCAGGAGGTGGAGGTTGCAGTGAGCCAAGATTGCACCACTGCACTCCAGCCTGGCAACAGAGCGAGTCTCAGTCTCAAAAAAAAAAAGAAGTTACATCTTCTATTCTAGTCCCATTTCCTCCTCTTGTAGCTGGTGAGCGCAAGCTCTCTGAGCCCCTGATGCTGTGTTTGTTTGTATAAGGCTGCCATTGGACCTGAGGACTCTGAGGTCCCTTCCAGCTGGGAGGCTATTTCAGAGCTCAGGTAACTCTGAATAATCCTTTTTCACCCACTTCTAGCCTCAGTCCAAACTGGCAGCTACTCTGACATCTTTGGCCCCCAAGAACCTACTTCTCCCTCCAGATGGACTCTAATCAGTTCCACAGTGCTGGGTGGGGGTGGGGAGTGGAGAAGGAGGTGGGTGGAGACACCCTTGTGTGTGTGTGCGTGTGTATGTACTACACAACTGAGCCAAGAAGGAGAAGGATCATGTCTGATTGCCTTTTGTATTTCCAGAGGGCCTGCCCATGACAGAGGCTCAATGAATGTTTGCCCAAAGAGTGAATGCATGTTGAATGTTTTCATGGTCCTTTGCCTTGTCTCTTGACCACATCCCCTTGCCTTCCCATTTGGTCTATAGCCCTGAGTTCCTACAACACCCAAGAGTTGTAGGGTGAAAATTGCAGGGAAGGGACCCAGCATGATATGACTTAGCTAGGAAGATGACAAGCCTGAAGATAAAATTTAAAATCATAGATATATACAGCCTGCTTTTCTTTAGGCTCAGTCTAAATGCCTCCCAAGTATCTGTTCAGCCACAAGCTACCATCACCACTGTTGCCTTCTCATGTTTGGATACTATGCTTCTTCAAGTTCCTTACCACGAATGGAAGAAATTCATTCATCCATGCATTCATTTATTCATCAAAATTTATTGAGTATTGAGCACCCATTGCGATGTGTTGGGCATTGATTGGGTGCAAAGGACACAGAGAGAAATCAGAGGGGTTTTTGCTGCCCAGGAGCCTACAGTCAGTACTGCATGTAGCACACTCAGGGGTAGCAATGTGCCCAGGGCACTAATTAAAGAAGTCAACTTGAAGACTACTGTGTCCATTTCACAGATGAGAAGACTGAGGCCCAGAACTGACATGACAGTTTCATGTGGAGAGAAAAGAAAGTGGCTGAGCATTCTTTCTACTCCCTGGGGCTGTTGCCTCTTCCTGTTTGCCTTTGGAGCATTTCCAGACCAACAAGCTTGCTGCGGCAGTCCATCCGGCCATTCGCATATTATAGCATACCATGTGCAGGGTGTCCCTGGAGCTGTCAGTGCTGCAGAAGCAGTTGGAAGTGGAGTCAGTGAGTCTCAATTCTTTCAAAAAGTTGATTGTGAAGGATGGGAGAGAAGGTGGTGCTGGCCAGTAAGTTTTCAGAACCTTTGTCTTGTCTTCCCCAAGGAGGCCTCCCAGAAAGTGCCAGCTGGGCCAAATGCCCGCTCTCCACACGCCATCGACCCCTGTGCACATCCCCATGACAGCCCGTACAGTCGGTGCCTCCCGTCCTCCTGGCCTGACAAAGTCTCGTCTGCAGTGCCCACTGCCTGCCATCTGCTTACTGCCTTGCTCCTCCAGTTCTGGGGGAGCCCATGCAGCTCTGTGCACTGCATCAGGAGGACTGCGGTATGGAGATTAGACTGAGGGAGCAGGAGTGGATGCAGAGGAGCAGGACAGAGCCTCATGGTGGTCCAGGGGAGAGGTGAAGACGAATTTGACCAGATGACAGTGGGAGGTGGTGACAAGTGATTGGATTCACCATCTATCTGGAAGGTAGAGCTGATAGGACTTACTAAGGAGTTTGATGGGGCAGAAAGGGCTGACTCCTGGATGTTTGGCCTGAACTAGGGGAAAGGTGGTGCCATTTATCAGGTGGGGAAGACTAGGGGAGGAAGGAGTGTCAGGGGAATCATGAGCTCTGTTGTAGACACTATAGTTTTGAGATGTATGCTGGACGGAGCTGCTGATGAGGCAGCTGGATAGAGTTCTGGAGAGAAACCCTGTTTGGACATTTGGAAGCCACCAGCATCCAGATAACACTTAAAGGTGTGGACTGGGCGATAACAAGTAGGGGGCAGTGAGGAGAAAAAGGACTGATTTTAATAGAACAAGCAGTGAATCAACAGGTTGTTCCTTAAAGAGGTGACTCAGTGTGTGCTGGAATCACCTGCAATGTGGTCGCTATAAGTTGTTTCCCTAGCAGGTCCTTGGGAACCGGTATTCAGAAATTCTGGGCCTTGGGGAGCAGCTTAGGAAGACAAATACTCCCATGTAATTCTGATAGAGGCAATCTTCTGAGAAACTCTGCCTTAGGGGACAGGTAGAGGGGATGTGGGGAGGTGGAGGGCAAGGGTCACTTCCAGGGCTGGGGTGACCAGATAGTAGGATTCTGAAGAATGTTCCTGTTCTCTCCAGGGTCACTGTGAGGTCTTAATCTCCACCATGCCCTTCTGCCCCATGTGGGTAGAGGTAGACAGGTGTGGCACCCTACACCCAGGCCTTTGCAGATCATGTACTAGTCTGTACCCCTCCCTGAGCCTCTCAGCTCTACAGATTAGACAACTTACTAAAGGGAGCCCTCAGCTACACCCTTGATGATGGGCTATGATTGACCAAGGAGCCCCAGTGAGGCTCCTGGCTGGGCTCTGCAAGACAGATGCCAAACACAGCCGTGGCTCCTGTGACTCGATGAGTTGAAGGGATGGCAGCCTGCTTTTCCTCAAGGCAGGAAGTCATCGTGTGAATATTCTGACTGTATTGGCTGCAGGGGTTTGGGGATCTTCTCCAAGCCGGCATCCTTACCTTCACACTAAGGGCTATGAGCTCATTCACTCTCACATGGGAATCCCTAACCCTGAGCCTCACAGATCCAGGCCAGCCTTGCCAATTGCTGAAAGACCTTTTCTTGGATGACTTGTCATTATTAAACCAGAACTCATCATCTCCCCTCTCCCTCCACACCTCTGTCTCCCTTCCATGTCCATATTTCGCTTTTCTCATCATCGGGTTCAAGTGTGACTAGCACTTCTGAGACCTCCTTCTTTCACTCCAGCCTGTTGCCCCATCTTGATAACGCTTCCTTTAAAATGTCTTTGAGTCTGTCCCTTTCTCTCTGTTCCCACTGCCCGTGCTCAATACTGTCATTTGATTAGACTATTGTATAAGCCTCTCTTATGAACTGAATATTTTTGTCTTCCCCAAATTCATGTTGAAGCTGTCACTCCCAATGTGACGGTATTTGGAGGTAAAGCCTCTGGGAGGTAATTGGTTTAGATGAGGTCATGAGGATGGGGCCTCCATGATGGGATTAGTGCCCTTGTAAGAAAGTGGAAGAGAGACCAGAGCTCTTTATCTCCACCGTGTAAGGCCACAGCAAGAAGGAGGCCGTCTCCAAGCCAGGAAGAGAGCCCTCCCAGGGAACTCACTCAGCTGGCACCTTGATCCTGCACTTCCCCACCTCCAGAACTGTGAGAGATAAATGTCTGTTGTTTAAGCCACTCAGTCCATGGTGTTTTGTTATAGTAGCCCAGCCTAAGACAGCCTCCTACCCTGTTTCTCTGCCTCCTGCCTCATCCTTCATGTGGAATACTAGTTTCTTTCACATCACTTATCACTGATTGTAGTAATACATTTGTTGTGTTTATTTGCTTGGTGTTTATCTTCATAACCAGATGACAGGCTCCATGAAGCCATGCTTGTTTGGTTCATCACTCTGTACCCAGGGCTGCACACTATGTCCAACACATAACAGGTGCTTCGTAATGTTTTTTGACAAAATGAAATGCTGACTACAGTAAAAGTCTCCAGCCAGGTCTCTTTGCCTCCTGCCCCATCCTTTCTGATTCATGTCTGATGCTTTGGATAGAGCCATATTCTTAAAACACAAGTTTTATCCTACCCAGTCCTTCTTCGGCAGAGTGTTTATTGGGTCCCACAACCCTTTTTGGAGGTTTATGGGAAATTAAGTGAAGTTAGGATCAAGATGATAGTGGGAAAATGTGCTGTGTGTCATTAATAACAATGCATTTAATTTTAAATTGGGGTTTACTTCAAACCCAAAACTGTGGGTTTGCTTTTTTAACCCATGAGCACAACAGGAAATGAATGAGTCAAGCTTCCTAGTATCTAGGGTCCTCTAGGTTGAGGCTTGATCAAATCAGCCCTGACTGCCCAGACCTGCCACTTAGGCAGCAGACCTGTCAGTGGTCCCAGGTGGTCACAGCCTACAGCTTCCCTTGCTGTGCTGTTCCCATGTGGGGCTCAGAGACCTTCCACCCAGCAGAGCAGCATGGGCTCTGGGGGTGGGATCCAGCTTCCTAGGGACTGTGTGTCTTCTGTGAAAGTGTGAACACTGAGGCGGGGGGATGAATATATGCTGGGTAGACAAGGCACACCCTGACTATAGCTATTTACAAAGTTGGGAAAACACAGTTTATTGAATTTCCTCTTCACTCAATGGTGGCCCATTTACCCCCTCTCTGTACTAAGAGGAAGTTCCATTAGCTCACACAAAGACAGCATTACGCATTCCTCAGCTTGGAAAAGCCCTTGAAGGAGATTGCTCAGTTGAAGAACAGCCGGGGCCTTCTGTTGGGGACTGTAATCCAAATTCCCAAGAAATCTGCAAGTGTCTCATCAGCCCCGGCTGCTTGGAAGGACTCGCTCAGTTTCTCCCAAGGGCCTGTCTGTGGTGAGTGGTTACAGAGCAGCCTCAAAGCAGAGATGAACCAGCGCAAACTCCTACTCATTCCACAGAAACGGAGCAGGCAGGGCCTGCACCAAGGGCTGCGTCTTCTGACTTCCTTCTGACCTGCAAGCTGCTCTTTGATCTGTCGTATCCAACCAAACTGGCTGCAGTTCCTTGAATGTAATTCCTTTTACTCTCTGAATCTTTATATTTAGACCTTAGGGGCCTTTTCCATGGGGAATAAGCCATCGCTAACACCTCATTTCCAGGAGAAAGTGACCAACACTACTTTTCTTTCCAATATTGACAAGGAGGGCTCTAGGGCAAAAGCCTGAGCAGGTCTGAAATGGCGTGATATTAGTCAAGTTCTCTGAAGATGATAGGATCAGCACTTCCTCAGAACTAGTTATTTTCTCAGAATGAACAGGGTGAGGCAAGATTGGAGATGACACGGTGGAAAAGAGGTGAGGTGTCCCCAGTCACCTTCTAGGGGATTCAGGTAGGACGAAGAGAAAAGCACACCCAGGAAGCTCAGGCCGCGGGCCTGGGTTTGTTCTACCCACTGGGCTGAGCACAGGGAGAAATTCAAACCCACATGGGGTTTTTCATGGAGGGAGCAGGCTGCTTCTAGAATAGAGTGCAGATGGCTTCCGCACTTAGGAGAACCACCGCTGAGACACGCCTCCTGGGCAAGGGGAGCCAGGGACAGGGCTCTGGGAACAGAGCTCCAGGGAGGTCCGGTTTGCTGTCTTCCTGGAAAGGAGGGGTTTCCAGGTTCTTCTCTCCACATTGTCAGAACTCACATCCAAAACGTTGCATTGTGCTTTCCACCTCTTCCTTTTCTGTCTTCTGAAAGAGTCCCGCTGCACACTCCTTATCGCTTTCATTTTCACTTGTTTCCAAGAAAAGCTGTCCATTTTTCTTTACAGCCTCAACAGCCAATGACAGCTAGTGGCACATAGTACCACATGCCTGGCACCATGTTAAACTTTTTATGTGCAATTTCATTTACACCTCACAACATCCTCATGGGGAGTTGTCAACTCCACGTGACAGGTGGGGAAATTAAAACTTGATGAGGATAAGTAATGGGCCCAAGGTCACAATACAGGTAGCATGAGGACTCCCTGGGTCTGTCAGATTTAAGCCTGAGTCCTCAGCCCTGTTTCCTTAAAGTGACATCACACATCCCACACATTATTACCCTCCTCATTATCAACAACCGAGTCCTCCATGAACCAATGTGCCATCAGCAATCTGACTGGTTTCACACGATTCCTGGGGTCTTGACAATTTATTGGAATAAAAAACATGTATCACTTATTGACAGAGCTTTGTGTTCAAGGCACATTCATACCCATTTCCTCAGCAGAACCTCACATCCCTGTGAATTAGACAAGTCAGTCATTATTCTGCAGATGAGGAAACTGAGGCTCCAAGAGGATAAGTGACTTCTCCAAGGTCATACCACTGGAAACAGCAAAGTCAGAGCTAGAATTTCGGGGCTCCTGAGATATCCAGAATTCTTTCACTGTGCAATGCTGCCTCTCCAATAAATAAATGAACAAAATAAATAAATAAAGCTTTCAAGGGAACCCTGAGGAATCCTCCCTCAAGCCTGCCTCCAGAGGGAGTTCAGTTACCAGACTGGCACCTAAGAGCACTTTGGCAGAGGGGTGGGGGTCATGGCTGGATTCCCTGGGCCAGAATATCTGTTTTCAGAATGCTCCAGAGAAGGGCAGGGCTGAGATGACTCTGGATGGCACGCACAGGCCTGTCCCCTCACAGCTTCCATGCCTGTGGACTGAACTGCCTTTGTTTGAAGGCAGAGTCCAAATGGCCTATGGGGAGGCAGGGCCCATAATGCCCCCTTCTGGGGCTGTGTCTGATACTGTCTTGGCATGACACCATGGACTCCCATTGGATCTGTTAGCCTCTGGCATAAGAAACAAGCCAGCTTGGTACTCCACGGACAGTATCTGCATTCTCCCAGGACCAGCTTGGCTAATACCCAGCAAACATGGAGAGTCCCCTAAAGGTGGAGTCCTTATTTCACAGATGGGAGATTGAGGCCCTCTGACAAGTGGCTAGTCCAAAATCACACAGCTGAACACCAACAAGGCAGGGACCCCAGCCCAGTGCCCAGTGGCTTATCCTCTGGGTCTGTAGCTGGACATTAGCAGCAAACACAAGCCCAGGCCTCCAACCCTGACCCTCTGGGGCTGGCATGAGCTGGTGCCCAAGCCCAGAGGCCGCCCAAAGGGCTGAGTTATGACCAATACAAAAAACCATGGCTTCTCTGGAAGTTGTCAGCAAGATGGTGGGGCAGCAAAGTGAGGATGTGAGTGGCTTGGCCTCAGCAAGTGCCCCAGGGGGATGCTACTCCATTTGTTGGAGAGAGGGAGATATTTGCAGATGGGTGCCAGAGGTACCCACCAGAGGGATGGGTTCTGAGCTGGAAGCCCCATCCAGGGTCTCGGCTCCCTTTGTCTCCCCTCAGTGAATCCATTATGATGCGTTTGAGTGTCCAGAAAATATATACCTTAAGATCTTCCAGTGACAAGCTTCCTGCCTCAGAGGCCCGATGAGGGGAGGTTCCCCATGTGACCATCCCAGAGATCAAACTCGGCCTTCATATCCTCCTTTTTCCCCTAAAAATGACCCCAGCAGCAAGGCCCTGAAGCTTCCATTCCTACAGCCCTTCCTCCTGCTGGAAGCTGTGATGCTCGAGTGGCCTAAGCAGGGAGGTCTGGGTCTGAGCTGACTTCAGCCTGGTGGCCTCACCACAACTCCAGAAAGCCCCATGGTTCCCCTGAGCAAATAATCCTTTATGATACAGGAACGAGTTCCAAGGAGGGAGAAGGTCCCTGCCCTTCTCAGCTCTGCCAGAGTCTGCAGGGCCCCAGTCAACAGAACAGGTCAGTGCCACCCACATACCCTGCACTAGTTCAGTGAGTTGGCCTCCTCCTGCCCCAGGTACCCTGACCAGCCCTGCAGGGCCTGGCTGGGGCTGGCCCCAGTGGACTTGCAGAAAAGTGCCCAGACTGCCTCATGCCTAACTTCTGCCCCGGGGGCCCTCGTCCTGGTCCAGGCAGAGGTGCAGGCATGGCTAAAATCAAAAGCAGCCTCTCAGCCTGAGTCACTCACTTGACTGCAGGCTAGAGATGAGGGGCAGGGTGACCAGGTCTGAGTTAAAGCTGCCCAGGAGACCACCTGGGGCTGCCACACAGCCTAGAGGGGCAAGGTCATGGGCAAAGCTCCAGTCAGATATTCCCAGGTCACTGCAGCTGCTCAAGGCCAGGAGTGACCATTCCTCAGTGGGCTGGTTCCACTGTCCCGTTGGGGCCCCTGAGGAAGCCAGAGTCATTTCTAGAGGATCCTGTTTCAAATAGCCCCTGGCCAGGGCTGGTGGATGCAAGCCTGCCTCATCAACCAGGCATCTCCCGAATTTGGGGCCAAGGCCATCTGTCAAGGGAGATTCTTCCTCCCGGCAGCCTGTCTTGGTTGCCTTCTCTTCAGCACATCTGGTCTGCCTCAAGTAGCCCTGGAATGCCACAGCAGCTGGGTCTTCTTCCCCAGGCACCTCAGGCTCTGGGGGACTGTGGTGGCCCAAGGCTGAGCCACGCTGTGTGTCCCCAGCCCGGCCCTCAGAGTTTTGAACTAGGCCAATGCCACTGTCATCCTGGCCCCTGCTGTTGCTCCCCACCTGTTGCTCCCAGGTGGGCCCTGTGCTGGGGCTCAGGCCGGGCTCCTGCAGGCAGATCCCGCTGTCCGTGCTATTGCTGCTGCCACTACTGCAGCTGTCCCCCAGCACAGGGGGCTCCCCATTTCCCAGCGTTCTGTCAGCCTGGGGGTGAGGGTCAGGGAGGAGGAACTGGGGCTCTTCAGTCTGCAGGGATGGCTTGGTGCTGCCAAAGCCACTGTCTGTGCTGCCGTGCAGGTCCAAGTTCTTCAGCTCTGGGGACACCTTCAGAAAGGCCTCCTCATCAAGCGGGTGGATGGTGTCTTGGGTCTCTGGGGAGGGACGCTGGCTGATGAAGATGAAGGGGCTGGGCTTCTTGAAGAGCTGGGGAAGAGAGGGCAGAGTGAGAGAAGCAGGAGTCACCTTCCAGCACCCATCCCAGTGCTGCCGGGGAAGGCCAGGCCCAGGAGGAGAGCTCAATGGAGGGGACTACAGTCTAAATTACACTGCAATGTATTCTGTTTTGTTTTCGAATCCAGCTTTCCTCCTAATGCAATTCCCAGTTTGGCTCAGGCCAGATACACAAGAAACTTGTATTCTCAGGCCCAGATGGAGTAACAGGCAGAACCAGGGTCTGCTGAGCATGGTGAAAACTCTCAGGTGGCTCCATCCACAGTGCTTTTCAAACCTGAAAGCAGGCTAGACCCATCTAGAAGCATGTTTCAAACTTTTTTGACTATGACTCAAAATCAGAAATAAGTTGCATAATGACTTGTATATATAACCCGTATGTAAATAACTGAAACCAGTTTCACAAAATAATACTCATCATTATGAGCTGTGCCACGATATTTCTGCAGTTCTTATTCTATTGTATCCCAGTCTACGCCCTCCTGCCCATTTCATTTTCTAAAATTCTGGATGTAAGACACCAAATTAAGTTTTCTATTCCCTGAGTAGTGACCCACACGAACATGGTGGCTGCAGTGTGGGGCAGTGGCACAAGTGTGGAACTCACAGTGAAGGGGCTGCTCTCTGTTAATTGCCAAGGGTTTTAAGGAAGCCACATAACCCCTCTGCCCTAGCCACACTGGTGTTCTTTCTGTCCCAGAACACATCAAGCACCGTGCTGCCTCAGGGCCTTTGCACACACTCTCCCTCCTGCTTGAAATGCTCTCGGCACTTTATATGGCTGTGTCCTGTTCATGGTTTAGGTCTCAGCTCAGATGTCACTTCTTCAGCAAAGCCTTCCTGAATACCTTGCCTAAAGCAGTACTCCTGCCACTCTCTCCACATTAACCCTGTTACTTCTTCCTAGCACTTTGTTCCTAGAATTATTTTACTTGTTTGTTTTCTGTCTCTCACTATACACACACTCACTTACTCCACATTCCCAAAAGAACACAAACTCCTTGAGGGCAGGAACTGTCTAGTGTTGTTTACTACCCTGTCTCCAGAGTCTAAACTGAGCTGGCACACAGTAGGCCCTCCTAAGGTCTGCCGACTGACTCACTGACTCACTGTTGCATATCTGCCCTCATTTCCTTGGTACATGATGATTCAAATGCAGCTCTTATTGGTTGAGTCCCTATTCCTATCACATTGCTTGGTGATTTAGGATGTGTCCTCTAGAGCCAGACTTCCTGGGTTCAAATCCCAGCTCTGACTCTTATCAGCTTTGTCACCCTGACCAAATTACTTACCCTCTCTGTGCTTTAGTTCCTCATCTGTAACATGGAAATAATGACAGTACCTGCCTCCTTATGCTGTAATGTGTCTACAGTGCTTAGAACAAAGTGTGGTACATAGAAGGTGCTCAATAAATATATGTTGAATTGAACTTTACCCTCCAATAATTCTGTAAGAGAAGTATTATTACCTCTATTTCCTAGAGGAGAAAACTGAAACTCAGAGAAGATAAATGACTTGCACAAAGTGGCACAACAGTAAAGAACACAACTGGAATTCATCCTCAACTGTCCTGATTTGAAATCCCTTCCTTGTCCAATAATACTTACCTTGATGAACTGTTGAAAGATCAAATCAAACAAGCTAATGAATGAGAAGAAACTAATGAATGTGTCAGTGCTCTGTGCATTATAATTTATTCATGTGGTAATAACTACGATCATCAGATGAAGGGATTGAGCTATATTTATCCTGAAGAGAAAAAACCCTCAAGGACAAGTCAGTTCTGTGATCCAAAAGTACAGAAGGGGCAGGGTGCGGTGGCTAATGCCTATAATCCTAGCACTTTGGGAGGCCGAGGTGGGCATATCACCGGAGGTCAGGAGTTCGAGACCAGCCTGGTCAACACCCCGTCTCTACTAAAAATACAAAAATTAGCCAGGCATGGTGGCAGATGCCTGTAATCCCAGCTACTTGGGAGGCTAAGGCAGGAGAATCACTGGAACCTGGGAGGGTGAGGCTGCAAGTGAGCTGAGATTGCGCCACTGCACTTGTCTCTCGTCTCGTTTTCCCTAGAGATCCCAGGATCCCTCTGGAGATTCCCCTTCCAGTTGTGGGGCCCCTGCCTTGCAGACGGAGCTGGTCCTTCCCAGCTGATCCCTCAGCCATCATGCAATAGTGCCAGCTATGGAGGCTATGGTGGGCAATCTTCAATGCGGCCTGAACTCCAGGCCAGAGACCAGGCCGAGGTTTGGAAAATGCTGCCCAATCTTTGCAAGCTGAGTTTTGGAGACTGGCTTGCCACAAATGTATCATTTGTCAGTACAATGTAGCAAGAGGACACACCCTGGGAGGGGAGGAGGGCTTGGCCTCCTCCATGAGCCCCTCCCTGTCCCCCGCCAGCATCCCCTCTCCAGTGGCCCAGCATCCCCACCGCCCCCCAGTGTCCTCTCTCCTCTGGCCCACTCTGGCAGCAGCCCGAGGACCAGCACTTCTGGCCTTTCCTTCTTTCTCTCTTGTGGAACACGCATGGCTACTAGCGGTAGGAAAGTGGGTTCCCTCCCTGACTCTTCCTGGCTGTGTGGCCCTGTGTGTGTAACAATCTCTCTGTGCCTCAGTTTCCTCACTTATGAAATGGGGATAATAACTGTGCCTCATAATCAGAGATGCAATGCACAGGGGCTAGTCCATGGCCAACTACTAGTAGATCATATCAAAATGGCTCGTGGTCATTGAGATTTGTGATTCCATGTGTCTCATCTGAGCTACTGGATGGCAACATTCTCGGAACTGGGCTTCACGCTCACTTCCTCCCTCTGTCCCCACAGTGCTTGATGAAGGTATCTCCCAATCACATCAGGGCTGAGAGCAGAGGCAAGCTAAGGCAATGGACTGGCTGGGAGGAAAAGAGCTCCCTGCCCTCCTGGAAGCTTGGGTGTGGCTGGGAAGGACGGGGCAGTGACCTCCTTGCAAGACTCACCAGGACACTGGGCAGCTTCTTTCGGCGCCGCACATACAGCTGGAGGGCCAGGCAGTAGGCGAGGGCTCCGGAGAGCAGCAGGACAAAGGCAAAGAAGATGATGACGTTGGTCACGGTGAAATCTGCAGGCCCAGAGAGATGTGTTTGTGGCCTGTCACCATGGGGCACGGTGATTCTGGTCATAGGACTCTGGTCCCATGAAATCCATTGCCCACTGTCAGGAACCATTCAGTGAGTGGCCCAAGGCAAACTACAGGCCATAACTCTAGATGTGTCTAGGTTTCTGCGAATCCCTACCTGGCCTTCCAAACCATGCCCTGAAGGATTCCCTTAGGGGATGCGCTAACTGCTTCCAGCTCTCTGCACATGACTTCCATCACAGCAAACAGAACAGTGAGGCAGGATGGTACAGCAGGTAAGAATCGAGGCTCCGGGGGCTGCTAGATGTGGTTTCAAGTCCCAGCTTCACCACTTACTAGCTGTGCAATTGTGGACAAATTAATTACTCTGTCAGAGCCACTGACCTCATAAGGTAGTTGTGAAGTGACACAGGACTGACCATGTACCAATACCATCAGATTCTTTTAACTTTTATACTTATAGGAGGTAAATACTATCATCAGCCCCATTTTTACATATTAGGATCCTGAAGCACATAGAAGTTAAGTAATTTGCCCAAAGTCATATACCTCAAAAGTTGTAAAGCTGAGAATTGGAACTATTTCATGTATCAGTGAATGAATGTATGAAAAACTCTTAAGACTGCCTGATACCCACTTAGTGCCTTCCTCTGCATTGAGACTTAAGTGACACTGAGCTGTTGAGTGTCCTTCATAAACTGAAATTTGTTGCAGATCTAGCAGGAGTCACTTTCACCTTTGCCAGACTCTGCCCACACTGGACTGGGCCCTCCCAGAGCACTTACTGTTGGCATGTTTCATTGGGCACTGGACATCTCATCTGCTGTCCAATAAGAGTTGCTTGTTACAGTCTCCTCTGTGCACACTCTATCTCCCCAGCCAGGATACAAGATCCTCCTAGGCAGGACCGTGGCCTCCATGTCCTCTATTATCTCCCTCCCCCTACAGCCCCGGCACCTGACTGACAGCCTGGAGCAGTATTTGCTGACTTTAGCAGCTCTGGCGAGGAGCAGAGCAGAATAGGGGAAGTAAGGAGAAGCCCTTTGTATCCCTGGCTCTGAGGAAGAACAGCAGAAGACCGTAACAACAGGAACTAGCACAGCTCACTGAAGATGGCCCCGGGGGAGGGGGATGTTGTTGGGAAACACAGCTGTGCTCCAGTGGGAGGACCCTAGATCCAAGAGACCTGGTTCTGCCACCAAGTCCTGGCTGTGCAACCCTAGGAAGTTGCTAATACTGAGCCTCAGTTCCCTCATCTCTAAAATGAGGACAGTAGGACCTCTCTCCTATTAAGGATGCAGAGCTATGTGAAGCAGCACCTAACACAGTGGCTGGCACCAGCATCCCAGGTGCACGCGTTTTGGATTGCACCAGGCCCTCCCAGTCTCCCTCCCCATGCTGAGAGCAGCTCAGCTGACTCACACTGCCTGGTGAGGGAGACGCACTCCTCTTTAGACCACATCCCCTTGTTACTTCGGGAAGCGACAGATGGTTTCACCTGGACACAGAACTCTCCCACTTCTCCAGAGGTTAGGAGGCTGAAGTTTTCATGTTTTACTTTCTTGTGTGTGAACTGAAACAAAAATGATAGCAATTAACAAAATCCTTTTATTTCACGGCACACGGACACTGAGAGCTGGTGGGCCTTTAGAGGTGATTTCAGCCAACCCCCTTCAGTATCCTTTGTCTAAGATGACAAACCCCACAATTACCAATGCAGCACATGATCTCTGTAATGACCACAATTTTATTTTGTATTTTAAAAGAAAAAGCGGTGTTTTATAGATGCTGAAGATCTTCCCAGAAGGGGCTGGAATCAACAGTGGTGGAGAGGAGAGAGGGTGGATTTTGCAGATGCCAGCTCTCCCATAACAGGGGCGCCCTCTGGTAGGTTACACAGCCTCTCAGAGCCTTATTGCTTCATCTAGAAGGGCTCTGGGGTGCCCAATTGCCCTAGTAGGCAATTCCTTTGAGGAGCATCTCACAAGAGCATAGCTCTGAGGGCTGAGGTGGTTTCTACTCCCTCCTCTGCCCACCCACCATCCCAGACCCTCCCTTTAGTCCACAAGCAAAGTTCCCAATGGCACACAAGGGTGCTTCCAGCCCAGGGGACAGGGAAGCCAAGGGAGTTCTGGCCCTGGGGCCTTGGGGAACCCCATACCGTGAAGTTTCCCGGCACCTTGCGAATGGCAATCTCATACTCTCGGAAGTGACTGAAGATGCTTTCATATGTGTCATTTGCGGGGGCCATCTTGGGCCTGGGTAGCTGAATCTTCCCGAGGATGAAGCCATTGTGGATCTCTAGGTTCACACTGCCAACTGTCAGAGTCACTAAATGGAGTTGGGGCGGGGGGGAATACCATGAGACTTGAGGGCTGAGGAGGGTCTGGGTGTCCCCCCCCCCGAGACTTCGCCTCCAGAATTAAGCTTAATTAGAACCTAGGCCTAAAACTTGGCCACAGGTTTGTCAATGCAGCAGAATGTAAGGACTTCTTGGGGAGCACATTAAAAATACATATACCCTAAAATCAGATGCATCAACCAATGGAATATGATGGAGAGCCCAGAAATAAACCCACAATTGATTTTCAACAAAGGGGCCAAGAACACACAATGGGAAAAGAACAGTCTCTTCAACAAATGGTGTTGGGAAAACTGGATATTCACAAACAGAACAATGAAAATAGATCTTTGTCTCACCTCTTACACAACAATCAACACAAAATGGATTAAAGACAAATGTAACACCTGAAACTATAAAAACCACCAGAAGAAAACCTGGGGCAAAGTTCTAAGACTTTGGTCTGCGCAAAGATTTCTTGGATACGATCCCTAAAGCACAGGCAACAAAAGCAAAAATAGACAAATGGGATTGCATCACACTAAAGAGCTTCTGCACAGCAAAAGAAACAACCACTAGAGTGAAGACACAATCTATGAATGGGTGGAAAATATTTACAAATGTTCATTGAATAAGGGGTTAATATCCAAAATATACAAGGAACTCATACTACTTAATAACAAGAAAACAAATAAACCTGTTTTTAAAATGGGTAAAGGACTTGAATAGACAGTTAAAAGAAGACATACAAATGACCAGCAGATACATGAAAAAATGGTCAACATCTCTAATCATCAGAGAAATGCAAATTAAAACCACAATGAGATACCACTCCACACCTGTTAGATTGGCTATTATCCAAAAGATGGAAGTAACAAGCGTTGGCAAGGATGTGGTGAAAAGGGAAACCCTTGCACGTCGCTGGTGGTGAATTTCTCAGCCATTATGGAAAACAGTATGGATGTTCCTCAAAAATCTAAAAATAGAGCTACGATGTGATCCAGCAATTCCCACTACTGGGTATATATCGAAAGATATTGAAATTAGTGTATTGAAGAGATACCTGTATCCCCCGTTCATTGCAGTATTATTCATAACAGCCAAGATATGGAAATGCCCACCAATGGATGAATGGGTTTTTTAAATGTGGTATGTATATACAACAGAATCCTATTCAGCCTCGAAAAATAGGAAACTGAGGCCCGGCCCAGTGGCTCACGCCTGTAATCCTAGCACTTTGGGAGGCTTAGGCGGGTGGATCATTTGAGGTCAGGAGTCCAAGACCAGCCTGGCCAAGATGGTGAAAGCCCATCTCTACTAAAAATACAAAAATTAGCCAGGCATGGTGGCACGTGCCTGTAATCCCAGCTACTCAGGAGGCTGAAGCAGGAGAATCTCTTGAACTCGGGAGGCGGAGGTTGAAGTGAGATGAGATCAAGACATTGCACTGCAGCCTGGGTGACAGAGCAAGACTTTGTCTCAAATTGAAAAAAAAGGAAACTCTCATTTGGGACAACACAGATGGACCTAGAGGACATCATGAGCGAAATAAGCCAGGTGCAAAGAGATAAATGCCATAAGATCTCACTTATGTATAGAATCTAAGTAGAATTCTTTTAGAGTTCAATTCATAGAAGTAGAGAGTAGAAGGGGTTACCAGAGGCTGGAAGGAAGCAGGTGGGAGAAGTGGATAGGGAACAAGGAGAGGGGTACCAAGTTACAGTGAGACAGGAGAAATAAGTTCTGGTGCCTATTACACGGCAAGGTGACTGTAGTAATAATAATGGACTGTATATTTCAAAATAGCTGAAAGATAATATTTTAAATGTTTTTGGCACAAAGAAATGCTAAATATTTGAGGTGATAGATATTCTAATTACCTTGATTTGATCATTCCACAAGGTATACATGTATTATGTATACATAACACTGTACCTCATAAACATGTAGAATTATTACTTGTCAATTAAAAGAAAAACTTTTTTATAAAACGTTTTCAACACTCTACTGTTTTTTGTTTATTTGTTTGTTTTTTTGAGACAGAGTCTTGCTCTATCACCCAGACTGGAGTGCAATGGCTTGATCTTGGCTCACTGCAACCTCTGCCTCCTGAGTTCAAGTGATTCTCCTGCCTCAGCCTCCCTGAGTAGCTGAGACTACAGGTGCACGCCACCACGCCCGGCTAATTTTTGTATTTTTAGAAGAGATGGGGTTTCACCTTGTCAGCCAGGCTGGTCTCAAACTCCTGACCTCAGGTGATCCACCCACCTTGGCCTCCCAAAGTGCTGGGATTACAGCCGTGAGCCACCGAGCCCAGCCCAACACTTTACTGTTAAGCATAATATTTATGGTAGATATGTGTAGATAGATACCTTTCTAGAGGTTAGGACATTTTCTTTCTACTTTAACTTTGCTTAGTTTCTTTTTAAATGTTGTTTTCTTTTTTAAATGGTTAATGTGATAAATTGCATTGATTATATTTTTATGTAGAAATTTCCAATAGACAGAAAAGTAGAAGAGAATATAATGATTTCCAAAGTCCCAGCTTTAGTAATTGCAAACACTAGGCCAATTTTGAAGTAATTGGTGGCAGGGGAGGGTCATCAATATCCCCCCATGAAATTTACTTTAGCATTTTAAAGAAAATCCCAAGCCCTGTATTACTTAATTCCTAATTACTTAAGTATGTATCTCTCACATATCACACCTTTGTAAATATAACTACCATGCTGTTATCACATGTAACAAACAAATACCTAGTAATATGCCCTAAAAACCATTTCGTATACAAATATGGTGATTTCCTCAAAAATGTCTTTTTATAATTGCCTTGCTCAAATCAAAATACAAAGAAGAACAAAATGTTAAAAAAAAAAAAAAATACAGATGCCCTGGGCCCATTCAAGACACAGTTAGTCTGAATTTCTGAGGCTGGGCCCTGGAAATAGATATTTTAAACACACTTGCTGGGAAACGTTTCTGCACCAGCTGAGCAGTGGCCTGTGGGCAGGCATTTGGAAGCCAATGACCTCCTAGACCATCGGCTCTAACTCTGAATCCTACAGAGCGAGGTCTCCATGCACACAAAACTTTCTCAATCCCAACTGGTGGGATGAAAAATCCCATTGAGTTGGGGGCTTATCCTTTCCTCTTACCTCTCCAGAGAGGGATCCATAACTTCTCTTTAGTAGCACTTCCCATTTCAAAGGGATGACCCCTGGGTGTTCACCCCTAAAGAAGTGGGGCGTTCACCCAAATTCTGCCTACTGCTTGCTGCCCTATGCTGAGTGTTCATGGATTCGCTTCCTCTCCCTGAACCCTCCCTGAAAAAACAAGTTCACAGGCCTGGACCTGGTGACTCAGCTGCCCCAACCCACCCCAAGACCTCTCTTCTGTAGGATAAACAACTCCAGTTCCCTTTTAAATCTCAAACAACTTGGGCTATTTTTATCTAACATTCTCCAAAGTCCTGCCCTGTTTGGGCAACTAGTTCTCCGGCCAGGGAGGCTGGCCGACATGGTGAGCTATGGTAATAGACAGAAAAGCTCTAGACTAGAGTTCCTGGCTGGAAGGGACTTCAGAGCCATGTTCTAAGTCAAGGGAGGAAAAGCACCTTCATCCACAGAGAAGCGGGTGTTGGTGACGGTCCAGTTGGAGTGCCGGCTGCCGTCCACAGCCCGCACTCTGGCCCGGTAGCCATTGCTGCGGTACAGGTCCAAGGTCACTGCGGTAAGGTCATAGGACAGGGTCTGGCTACAGTTGGAGATGGAGTTCCAGGACTCTATTCCATACCTGAGGAGATACCAGGTTAGGCACTGGAAACGAGCTTGTGCTCAATCCTACCTCCTTTAAGGGAGACGCAAGAGGCCAGGAAGAGAGCTCCCACAGTGGGAGAAACTGGGACAGCCCTCAGGCTATATCCTGTAGTCCACGGCAGCTCATTGTGAGGGGTCTCCCTTGGTCTTGGGACCCCGTACCAATTTCCATGTGGTCTAGAAGATTTTTAGATAGGAATACGAGTAGTCCCAGCTCTTCCAGAAATTCTTTCTGGCTCCTACAGCACAGCCTGGTCTCTCCCTTCTCCCCACTGCCTTTACAGTCATTAGTGTTCCCCTGTTGTCTGGCTGTACTGTGGATGCTTCTCCTTTTCCAGTAAGATAGAAAAGCCTTGGAGGCCGGAGGTGGTGCCTCACGCCAGTAATCCCAGCCCTTTGGGAGGCTGAGGCGGGTGGATCACCTGAAGTCAGGAGTTCGAGACCAGCCTGGCCAACATGGTGAAACCCCGTCTCTACTAAAAATGCAAACATTAGCCAGGCATGGTGGTGGACCCCTGTAATCCCAGCTACTTGGGAGGCTGAGGTGGGAGAATTGCTTGAACCCAGGAGGCAGAGGCTGCAGTGAGCTGAGATTGCGCCACTGCACTCCAGCCTGGGTGACAGAGTGAGAAGCTGTCTCAACGAAACAAAATAAAACAAAAGAAAAAAGAGAAAAGCCTTGGCACAAAGGCTTTTCTTACTATGGAGTGAGCAAAGGCTCTGGCCTTTTCACCCAGAGCTCCCGGCACATTGCTCAGCAAGGGAGTCTCAGTCAGTACTTGTCAACTGCTGGCTATGTGTTAGGGGCCCTCAGGCACTCACTTCATTAACAAGGCAGGTATCTTCCCATGCTAGGAGAGTAGAGGACAAGGCGGGGATTCACTCCTCCCTCCCCCTCCCTCTTCCCTTTTCCTCACCTCAGGAGCGCCACTTCATAGCAGGTACTTTCAGACTGATTTGGGATGGGTGTCCAGTGGAGGATGTGGTGGAAAAATTCTGCTTCAAACCACACAGACGGAGGGCTGGGCAGCTCTGTCCCTGGGGAGAAGAGTGTCAGTACCACAGCTTGGAGGGGGGGCAGGCATTGATGACCCCAATTTTACCAAAGAAGAAAGGGAGGTTCAGAGAGGCTATGACTCGCCCGAGGCCAGTGGAGCCCGTAAGGGGCAGAGTGGGCACATGAATCCACATGTGTCTGATTCTAGAGCTAGTGTGTCTCCCTAAATCACTGCCCTGTGCTCTCTGTGATCAGAAGCTGCAGTGGGGGCTGAGAAGAGCCAAGCTGAGTCTGATGCCTACCAGGGAAGAAGGCAGGGGCCGAGGGCTAAGCAAGTTGGCAATGAGCTCTCAGATGTGTTAGTCCCTGGCTCTGCCCAATCCCTGTCCCTGCTCTAGCACTATTCCTAGGCTTGGCCCCATCCACACACCTGGTCCCCACCCTGGCTTGGCCCAGGCTCCAGCTCAAAGCCACCTCACTAAGTACACAGACAGCCTGCTTGCTGACATCTGCCTCCTTCTCTTCATAGGTCTCCTGGGCTCCCCAAGCTAAGCGCTTGCCTCATTCCCTAGTTTCTGGGAGGGCTTTGCCTATAGCCAGATGTCCAACCTCTGGCTGGGCAAGGCCAGATGGAATAAATCAGCTCTGGCTCTACACATGGCTGAGGACATCCCCACAAGAGCTGGCACCTGTAGCTCCGAGGCGAGATACTCAATACCAATTCCTAGCTCTACTCTCCCTTTACCCCCAGTACACACCATTCACCATGGGAAACACCGCTGAAGGCATTGTCTTCTTTGTAAGAATGCAACAAACATTTCTACTTTAAGAGTCTTGTTGATCAAGCAGACTGAAGTATGTGCAAGGCCAACGGCTGGTTGGTTCCCTTTCTCTCCTCCTTGATCCTCTAAGTTCTCTCCATTTGACAGCGACTCTGCTCCCGCTCCCTAGTTTTCTAACTTCTCTACATCTCTCTAATCATGCACCTGTTTTTTCTTTATTTTGGGGGGGGGGAGGACTCTGTCATCTGTCTCTTGCTTTCTTTCTTATACCGTCTTTGATCTTCACGTCAGTGCCTTGATTTCGAAACATTAGACGGAAAGTGAAAAATGCAGCGAGTTGTTGTGGTATTTGGGCTGCACATCTCCGACTCAGCTCTCGATCACGTGAATGGCTGACTGCATGTTTTACTTGTATTTTGGTGTCATGAAGAAGCAGTTTCGGTCCTTGCTCTCTGTCTCTGCTCTTGGTCCTTCCAACTCCCGGCTCTTTCATTCTGTCTCTGGGGTTTACTTTTCTTAGTTGCAGAAACCTTGCCGGAGAACTGTCTGGGTTAGGAGCCTGAACTGGGTTAGAAGCCTGAACTGGCTGGGTTAGGAGGAGAGAGGCAGGGGGCAGTGGGAGTGAGTTGGGGGCTACAGGTGGAGCAAGGGGGATCAGATCGGGGTGATCAGTGAGGGATGAAGGTGAGATGGGAGAAGGACAGACAGAGGCTAGTTGAAGAGTCGACTAAGAGAAGGGAGAGTCAGGAGATCAAAATTATTCCCCAAGGGGACAAGAAGTCCCATCATTTGAACCTAAACAGCAAAAAACCTAGAGCTAAACTTACGGCTCATCTAGAAGTGGGTGGATGATGAGGTTTGCGGGTTGGGGGTTTGGCCTTGCGCATACTTCTCTATCCTTCCCAATCCGTCAGTTCCTGTCAATCTCAGCCTCTTCCACTTCCACAACAGGTGAGCCTGAGATCCAGGTTTGCCAGAGTGAGGGAGCACCCGGGCACCGCTCTGCCAGAGGGCCAGCCAGCCAGGGCTCTCCACTGGATGGAGAACTTTAATGGAGCGGGCGCGGAGAGGGCAGGGCAGGGAAGGGCCGCGTCCCGGAGCCTTACCATGAGCGTCTGAGCCAAGACGGAGGCTGAGGAGCGCCGCCAGCAGCACTACGAGGCACGGCAGCATCCTGGGCGCGCCGCATCGTCTGGGGCCGGAGCGGAGCCGGCCTGCGCGCCTCCAGCTACCCTTGGGCTGGGACTGACAGCTCCGCCGCCCGCTCGGCCAGCGCCCCGCAGGGCTGACGTCAGCGGGGCGTGGCCTACAGACGCCCCGCCCCCGAGGCCGCGGACGGGGAACCACTGTCCCACAGGGCTACCGCCTGGGGCAACCCGAGGCTGTCCTGGGGCGGAAGCGGGCTCCGGCCACCCCTCCCTTTCCCTCCCTCTGGGCCTCCAGTGCCTTCGGATCAAAGTGGTCCGGGTAGCCCGGCCGGCCGTGGGTACGTGTGTGTGTGTGTGTGCGCGCGCGCGTGTGTGCATGTGCTGGGAAGCAGGTGGCCAGGCACAGCCTCGGCCCTGAGTGCGGAAGGTGGGGTGAGGGCGTCCGAGCCGCTTTTGCCTGGAGTGCCGGCTTGGCGTTAAGGATGTGGCCGCGGCCGCTCCGAATGGGAAGGAGGTAGTTGCAGGCCCTTGAGGGCAAAGGCGCCAGGACGCGGGTGTGAGTCTTGGCGTTGCCCCAGGGCCTCCCCGTCTGGGGGTCTGAGGACACCGATGGATGAATACTGAGTAGTCCCCTACCTAATTGTTGGAGGGGGGTCCACAACTAAGCAGTTTATGCAGACCTGCCCCCAAAGTCCCAGGAAGCTGAGAGACCCAAGAAAGAGGCTTTTAACCAGCAGCTCAGCAGCTGAGCCTCAAAGCGCGATTTTTAAAATTTTTTTATCCTTTTTTTTTTTTTTTTTTTTTTTTTTACAGTCTCGCTCTGTCGCCCAAGCTGGAATGCAGTGGCGTGATCTCGGATCACTGCAACCTTCATCTCCCAGGTTCAAGCGATTCTCCTGCCTCAGCCTTCCCAGTAGCTGGCATTACAGGCATGTGCCACCACGCCTGGGCTAATTTTTGTATTTTTAGTAGAGACGGGGTTTCACCATGTTGGCCAGGCTGGTCTCGAACTCCTGACCTCAGGTGATCCACCCGCCTCGGCCTCCCAAAGTGCTGGGATTACAGGGGTGAGCCACCGCGCCCAGCCTTAAACCGTGTTTTAAACTTAGTTTCTCTTCTTTCCTTTTTTCTCTTCCTCCTCTGGGCCTCAAGATATAATTTTGAGACAAACTGCATGTATGTTACCTCTCATCTTAAAACACAGCCTCAGGACGTGCTGTGACCTCCACTCCCTTTCCTGTCCCATACTGTACTCCCATGCCTTACGCACGTTTATTTACCTACGTGCTTGTTAAGCACACGCTATGCTCTTATCTGGTCATATATTTCCTTAGATGCCTCAGGAGCTGCATCCTGATAGGGACCAGGCACCTCCGGAATTCTCTCTACAACAAAAGCTTACTTCAGGAGTTGAACATATACCCTGCTGAAGAGTAAACTAATTTATAACCTGGCAGGATCCACGATTGCACCAGCCCCTCCACCAAATAAGACAATAATTAAAGAGGACCACTGGAGCAAGTCACGCCATCTGGTACCTCCTAACCTCCCCCTTGCCTTTTCTGCATTTCAGATCCTCTCTTAAAAAACCCCTGCGTTCCCCCCATGAATTGAAGAGTGGAATTGTTTGCTGCTCTTCCCCTGCTAGCATGGCAGCTAGCAGATTTTCCTTTATTATCCATTCTTTCTACAAGCAGAGAGCAGCCAGATCCTTTTGCAGGTTACAGGCTGACACATCCAGTTTCTTAGAAAAAAACATTTAATACGGACTTATAAACAGAAACTACGTTTGGGTCTCCACGATTCACCCCCAGGACCAGGGCTTATAGACCACAGGGGAAGGGTGATTCAGAAAAGATGTGTAGGACAGTTGAAGTATGATAACATCAAGGTTGTTTGACCTAAGGGCCGGATTTACAGTAAGTGCTTGCACTTACACAAGGAGCAATTGATAAACTGGGAATCTCAGAGGTCTTCTGGGAGGCTCCGAAGCCAACACGGCCAAAACTGTGGATTAGCATCCAACATGGAGTTGCTTTAGCCTCCATAAGGACTTCTCCCAGTCTCTTCTGGGTTTCCCTTGCTTGCTTGAAATCTGATATTCAGACCAATTTTTGTGTTGGGTAATAGCACCACTGGAGTGCTGGGTAACACCTCAGCACATCCTCAGTCTCTCGCACCTCTGTGTCACTTGGCTCATCTGAGGCCATCTCCAGGTGAACCAAATATGTGAGGATATGAGAGACAGACTGTCCATCACTTTTTCTTGGAGGCTGACACCTGCTTCAAAGTGTGTGTGTGTGTGTGTGTGTGTGTGTGTGTGTGTGTGTGTGTGCAGGCACTTGCAGTCATATATGATTTGCAGTGGCCAGTCTGTGGATTTGGATTTCATTGTGGTGTGGAGAACGTCGTCTGTTTGCCAAGTGCATATGTGTGTTTGGGACTGTGTGTGCATCCCTCGAGCCCTGCCCTTGTTCTCAGACAAACCAAAGAAGAGGGGCTCAGGACATTTCTGGTCAGCAACACCCCACTCCAGGCCTGCTGCCCCACCCACCCGGCCATACCCCACCCTGCCTGTATTGTAGTTTGTACCTTCATTTGTTCCTGAGCTCTTGTCCTGTGTTCAAGAAGAATGAGAATTCGCTGACAGTTGAAGGGTGAGGATGGGCAGAGAATAATTTTATTGAGTGATGGACCAGCTCTCAGCAGAGAGGGGATGGGGAGGGGGGTGGTTCCCCACTCCCACAGTTGGGTGTTTTTTTTTCTCAGTGTGGCTGGATCCAGGGCTTTTTCTGGACTCAGAATAGGGAGTGCATGCCGATTGGTTTGTGAGTATGCAAAAAAGGTTAAAATGAAGACACCACTCAAAGGTGGGTACGACAGTGTAGAAAACCAATTAGGAAAGGGTAGGTGTATGTAAAGTAGGTGAAGGGTGGGGATCAATCAGAGGAAAGCGTGCCAAATGGGAAGACAGGTTCTCAATCTGGTCTGAAGATTTAACTTGCAGCTTGGCTTTCAGGTTTTAAGTTGTCTTCAACTTGGAGGTGGGGTTTCACCAGGGACCCGCCCTATCTGCCTAGGCATTTGACTGCCTCCTGTAACTATCACCTGCTCCTGGGAGGTTTCCCTGGCAGTGCCCAATGCCCACATGGAGGGCCTTATTTACTGCAGCTTTTGAGAAAGGGCCCCTAACTTAGGTGTGTGACACCAGCACTGTGCGTGGTCTAGGAGTTAGTGAGGCATTTATCCCCATGGTTTGTGGAGATATAAACCCTATTTCAATATTTTCAGAGCGGAAATCTCTCTGCCCAGTGGCCTGGACTGAAAGTGTGCCAGGTTGGCTGGGGGTGGGAGTTGGGAGATCCCATCCTGTATCTAAGAGTCTACATTGGGACTAGAAAGACCTCACTCTTGACGACAGTCAGCGAAGGCAGGGGTGCCTCAGCTACATGGATGGGGGAGAGTGATATCTGCAGGCCTACCAGGACACATCATCAGCCTGGGCCACCCTCAGGAGACAGCTCTTGTTGCCACACCCCCAGATGAGTGGAGAGGGCAAGCCCCAGGCTTTTTTAATGTGTGAAGATTTTTTTTATACTCTCTGTTGCTCAAGTGAGAAATTAAGATGGTAAATTGCTCAGGAGTACCCTGTCATGACCCAAGGGGTGTGGCTGCCTTCTGAAACAACTACTTAGTTCCCCCTGACCTTTTAAAAGAGAAAGACACTGTGATGTTTCTTCCAGAACTTTTTTTTTTTTTTTTTCTGAGACAGAGTCTTGCTCTGTTACCCAGGCTGGAGTGCAGTGGCCCGATCTCGGCTCACTGCAAGCTCTGCCTTCCGGGTTCATGCCATTCTCCTGCCTCACCTCCCGAGTAGCTGGGACTACAGGCATCCGCCACCACGCCCGGCTAATTTTTTGTATTTTTTTAGTAGAGACGGGGTTTTACCGTGTTAGCCAGGATGGTCTCAATCTCCTGACCTCGTGATATGGCCGCATCGGCCTCCCAAAGTGCTGGGATTACAGGCGTGAGCCACCGCGCCCGGCATTTTTTTTTTTTTTTTTTAAGACAGCGTCTCTCTCTGTTGCCCAGGCTGGAGTGCAGCGGCACAATCTCGGCTCACTGCAACCTCCATCTCTCAGGTTCAAGTGATTCTCATGTCTTAGCCTTCCAAGTAGCTGGGATTACAGGCACCCACCACCACGCCTGGCGAAATTTTTGTATTTTTAGGTAGATACGGGGTTTCACCATGTTGGCCAGGCTGGTCTCAAACTCCTGACTTCAAGTGATCCATCTGCCTCAGCCTCCCAAAGTGCTGGGATTACAGGCGTGAGCCAACGCACCTGGCCAGTTCCTGACCTTGTCTTTACTTTTATTTTTTGTTGACGTATAAGAGTCTTACGCGTTACCATTTTGAAGGAGGATCAAAATTTTTAATTCGTTCATATGACAATATTTACTGCACACTCGTTGTGGGCCAGATGCTATAATGATGCTAGGAATAAAATGGTGATCAAAACTAAGTCCCTTTCCCCAAGAAGCAATCTGGGCAGAGGCAGAAAGTGAACAGAGATTTTAATACACAGTGGTAAGTGCTCTGGGAAGGCAAGTACAGGCTGACTGGACAAAAGACAGAGGCACTAAACCACACTTGGGATAGAAGATAAGGAAAACTTCCTGAAGGAGGTGACATCTAAGTTGAGACTTGAGGGAGGAATAGGAGGTAGCTAATGAAGAGTGGATAGGGAGGGTATTCCAGACAGAAGGAAGTGTTTACTTGGAGATTAGGGAATATGGCATTTTTTAAGAACCCTGGAAAGTGGGTAAACTGGCACTCTTGTTTTAAGATGAGAAAACCACAGTGGCTAACATAGGTTAATACCTAGCTCAGGGCAGAGCCAGGATTTGAATGCAGGCTATTCCAATGTATCCTGCTGCCTCATGGAGAGCACCCAGAATAGGAGTTACGTCAGGCATGTGATTACTATACTTGAAAAGGAAGAAAAAGAAACACGGAATCCACATGTTTATTTTGTTTTGTTTTCAGTGTTCTGAAAAGTCCACCCTAAAGTTCTGTGTATTCTGGTATTCACACCAGTAGAGAGACATATGATAGGAGGCAATCATTAAAGGATCTTCTCTTTTTAAATTTTTTCTTAATTTTTATTTATTTATTTATTGAGACAAGGTTTCACTCTGTCACCCAGGCTGGAGTGCAGTGGCTTGATCTTGGCTCACTGCAGCCTCTACTTCCCAGGCTCAAGTGATCCTCCCACCTCAACCTCCTGAGTAGCTGGGACTACAGGTGCAGGCCACCATGCCCAGGTAATTTATTTTATTTTATTTTTTTTGGTAGAGATGACATTTCACCATGTTGCCCAGGCTGGTTTGGAACTCCTAGGCTCAAACGATCCTCCTGCCTTAGCCTCCCAAAGTGCTAGGATTACAGGCGTGAGCCACCACACCTGGCCATATCTTCTATTAATATTTATTGAGTTTTTATGACCTATCGGGCACTATGTGAAATACTTCACATGTTGTGGCAGAGAATGGCCAGATGCTTAGTAATCCCAGTTCCTCTTCCTGGGCACATGGGGCAACTATATTTCCCAGTCCCCCTTGCAGTTAAGTAGAATATGTGGCTGGCTTTTAAGCACTGTAAAGTTGAGTTGATGGGTGCCACTTCCAGGCCTGGCTGCTAACTCTGTCTTTGCTATTCTGCCAGCCATCTGGAGGTGTCCAGTGGAGGACTACAAGGGAATAGAGGGAGCTTGGGCCCCTGAATCACCTCTTGGAGGGCAGCTGTGCAGAAAAGACACCCAGTTTGCATCAGCCTATTGATTGGGTGAGGAGTAAACCCTCTCAAGCCACTGAGATTGTGAAGTTTTTTTCATAGCAGCTAGTGTTAACTACCCTAAATAATCTGCAAACCTTATTTCATTTAATCCTTATAACCACTCAGTGAGATAAGCATCATTATCAGTGTTTTACAGATGGGAAAATGAGGTGAGAGACTGAGTCACTTGCCCATGTCATTCACTCAGTAAGTAGCAGAGCTAGAAGCCTGTTCAACTGGTCTGTTTGACTCCAGAGCTCATGCTTTTACTACCATGTGAACAGTGCCCTTCTGAATCTTGGAAGAATTCTTGCAAGAGACAAATGTCAAGTGATTGAGAGAAAGAGAGAACGGGGTTGGAGAAAAAGACAAGGGGGAGGGCAAGAGAGGAGGAACAGCTGAGGGCTGAGAGTCTTGTAGACGGTAGAGGGATGTGGCTAGCCCAGGGAACCAGGGAACCTGCTGCGTGAACATCTTGCCCCTAGGGTTACCCTGGGAAATTTTGAGGGCAGATTTTGGGCTCTGGGTGGTTCCATTGTCTCATTTTCATTTGACTTTATCTTGGTGCTCAGGATGATGCTGTTAAATGGGCATGTCTGGGGAGTCAGATGGGCATCTGAGTTGGCAGGAAGTCTGTGCTTGAGTGTGCTAACAAGCGTAACTTGCAGTTTCTGTCCCTCGACTGGTGAGTAGGGAAGTTCCAGGACTTGTGATCACTGTGTCAGAGCTGCACATAACAGGGAGAGAGACACAGAGGGAACTGACCGTAAGAAGGAGACACAGAGAAGGAAACTGTGTGGGTAGGAAACTTGGTAGTTGTTGGGTCCAGGAGAATTGCAGATGCACAGTGAAGGGCTCGCCCAGCCCCAGCAACGGCCCTGGGAGAAGTCTCCAGCTGCCAAACCTAATGAGTGTCCACATCCCTTCACCTTCTCCCTGGCTCCCCCCTGGAGGAGCACCAAAGAGCTCAGAAGGGACAAAACCCCATTCTCAACATTCCTCTCGACTCTGTGTGGTGGCTCAGGCTTGAATGGGGAGTTCCTAGAACTTTAGCTGGGTGGGTGAAAGGCATCAGTGAAGGGTTTTAGGCAGGAGAGGGATATGGCAGATTTGCATTTTAAATAGAAGAGGAAATCTAGAGCATGAAGGTGAGTAGCCAGGGTAACTCACTAGTTAGTGACAGAATTAAAACTTTGGTCTCCAGATCGAAGCTCAACTCTCTGGCTCTCAAACCATAGCCCCTAAGTTTGTGGAACTGTGAAGACTGTGTGAGGTTGTCATGCCCATCAGTTTAGGGGGAAGGGGAAGAAGTACTGATCTCCCAGGTGAAGGAATGCCCATGCTAATTACTTTAAATCAGCAGAGCTGGGGCTAAGAGCCTTCTCATTCCTATAATCTGCCTGGGACACTGTTCTTGGTCATTGCCTTAGGTGGGAGGAGCCTGGGTACATCAAAACCAACAGACCTACTTCTAGCCCCAGCTTGGTCACTACCAGTCGTGCACCCTGGAACCGGTCCCTTTGGCTCTATTAGCTGTTGGCAAGATTGGAATCTGGGCTGTTGTAAAGCCAGACACAAAGTGTTCTGGTAACTGATAATGGCTTCTCAAGTGAGAGTGAGAGGTGACAGCGTGCTGGCAGTCCTCAGAGCCCTCGCTTGCTCTCGGCACCTCCCCTGCCTGGGCTCCCACTTTGGCGGCATTTGAGGAGCCCTTCAGCCCCCCCCACTGCACTGTGGGAGCCCCTTTCTGGGCTGGCCAAGGCTGGAGCCCACTGCCTCATCTTGCAGGGAGGTGTGGAGGGAGAGGCTCCAGCGGCAGCCAGGGCTGCGTGCGGCGCTTGCGGGCCAGCTGGAGTTCCGGGTGGGCGTGGGCTTGGCGGGCCCCGCACTCGGAACAGCCAGCCAGCCCTGCTGGCCTCGGGCAATGAGGGACTTAGCACCCGGGCCAGTGGCTGCGGAGGGTGTACTGGGTCCCCCAGCAGTGCCGGCCCACCGGCGCTGTGCTCGATTTCTTGCCGGGCCTTAGCTGCCTTCCCGCGGGGCAGGGCTCAGGACCTGCAGCCCGCCATGCCTGAGCCACCCACCCACTCCATGGGCTCCTCTGAGGCCCGAGCCTCCCCGAGGAGCACCACCCCCTGCTCCAAGGCGCCCAGTCCCATCGACCACCCAAGGGCTGAGGAATGCCAGCGCACGGCGCAGGACTGGCAGGCAGCTCCACCTGCAGCCCCGGTGCGGGATCCATTAGGTGAAGCCAGCTGGGCTCCTGAGTCTGGTGGGGACGCGGAGAGTCTTTATGTTTAGCTCAAGGTTTGTAAACACACCAATCAGCACCCTGTGTTTAGCTCAAGGTTTGTGAGTGCACCAATCAACACTCTGTATCTAGCTGCTCTGGTGGGGCCTTGGAGAACCTTTGTGTCCATACTCTGTATCTAGCTAATCTGATGGGGACGTGGAGAACCTTTGTATCTAGCTCAGGGATTGTAAATTTACCAATCAGCACCCTGTCAAAACAGGCCACTTGGCTCTACCAATCAGCAGGATGTGGGTGGGGCCAGATAAGAGAATAAAAGCAGGCTGCCCCAGCCAGCATTGGTAACCTGCTCGGGTCCCCTTCCACCCTGTGGAAGCTTTGTTCTTTCGCTCTTTGCAATAAGTCTTGCTACTGCTGACTCTCTGGTCCGCGCTGCTTTTATGAGCTGTAACGCCGCGAAGATCTGCAGCTTCACTCCTGAGCCCAGCGAGACCACAAGCCCACCAGGAGGAACGAAGAACTCCAGACGCGCTGCCTTAAGAGCTGTAACACTCACCGCAAAGGTCTGCAGCTTCACTCCTGAGCCAGCGAGAACACGAACCCATCAGAAGGAAGAAACTCCGAACATATCTGAGCATCAGAAGGGACAGACTCCAGACGCGCCACCTTAAAAGCTGTAGCACTCACGGCGAGGGTCCGCGGCTTCATTCTTGAAGTCAGTGAGACCAAGAACCCACCAATTCCGGACACAAGAGGGAGTGAGGTCTGTAGAAACATTCAGCAAAAAGCACGCTGACTAGAGGGATCTAGCCCCTTTCTTTCACGGCCTGGATGTGTTTGGCCTCACTCTGGGTTGTATGTTGTGCTGAGGCCCACCACACCATCTCGGGACAACTGGGCCTTTGGTTGTACTTGGGACACCTCCCTCCCCCAGAATTATTTTAAGAAAATCACCTTGTCAGGAAGGCTGTGGACCTGGTCCATGAACTTAGTCCATTGTCATTGCTTTGTGAACTTGGGATGCAAGAAGTGAAGAACAGAACATTGACAGAAATATCTCGTGTCATTTCAAGACACAGTCGTGTCTTCCTTCTGCAGCCCAGATGGCCTTGACTTCTCCAGTTTTTAAGGGTGTCATTTCCCCTTAATTCTAAAATAACAACAGTTTGAACTCCCATCCCACAAATGCAGGAAGTCCATGTGTTCTTGGGTTTCCAATCCCAGAGCCATCCTAGAGGGCTTGCAGCTCACCTCTGAGCGTCTCACGGTGGTGGCCTCTGAGCTGCAGCTGTTTGTTTGAAGTACGGACACAGGCCTAGCACCTTTGAAAAAATGCTATTGGAAGCTCTCAAATAACAAAAGTACCAAAGAGATAGTCTGTTACAACTGCTCAAAGCAGTAGTTTCAGAGCACCCACCAGTTCAGCTGCATTTTGCAAACCCTCCTTAAGCTTCTGGCAATGTTGGTGGCAGGGAGAGGCCAGTGAACTTCTTGCCTTTGGAAGTCTCTAGGCCTCTCTGAACACCCTTCTTGCCCATAAAGAGAGCAGAGGCCTTCCTCTTCCTGCCCAAAGACCACCTTGTTTTGTTTTGTTTTTAACTTTTTGCCTCAAGATGATTCACAGCAAGAACATCAATATCTTTCAAGAGAAATTCCTAGACCTATCCTGAAGGTACAACCTGGCTCCAACGGCTCACATAGGGCTAGTTGCCTTAAGCCTGCCTTGGCCTTAAATAACCCTGCAGGTGGGCCAGCAGCCGTGTGGCCCAGATAATGACAAATCAGTCCCAATCCAGGGCCTTACCTCGGTCATTCCTGCCCGGAAGGGAAGAGACTTGGTCTGCCTGCTCTTCCTGCGGTTGTCTGGGCTCCTGCCCTGCAGTGAACAATGACTGGACAAAGGATAATGATTTTCAGCCATGGGACAGCCTAAATTGAGACTTTGGGAAACAAATTCTGTAATTCCTCAGGGGCATGGTTCTGCTAAGGAGATACTCCACTGACATTGCTAAATGAAACCAGTAACACTTCAGTCTGAGGACTCTGTCTCGGACCCATCACAGATGTCTAGGATGTCTTCCAGAACAATGGGTATGCATGTACTTTATATTGACAAGACTAAGAAGGTTCACCCAATACAGGGAGACTCCCATGTGAAGACAAATCCTAATCACTCCTCTGTCATGCAGAAATGTCTTGTAAATCCTTGAATTACAGCTCCTTCGCTTCAAGGATTTAAAGCTCTACATTCTCCCCTGTCTCTGGCAGCAGCCCGAGTGCTCAATGGGAAGACCTAAGCCTGAGGTTCAAGCCCCAGGTCTGTCAGTTGCCATCCGTGACTTTGGGTAAGTCATGAATTCCCCAGGTCTCGGATATCTTAGCTAAAAAACGAGGATAATACCACTTCTTCCAACCTGTCAGGGTTGTTGAGAGGATGAATGCAAGCAAACATTTGTTAAGTACACTTGCCTAGGCATGGTAGGATCCAAAAATTAGTAAGACACTGGCCTTATCAGACTCATGCGCTTTTAGGGTGTTTAGACTTCAATAGGTAACTTCATTATGATATGAGAAGAAACAGCTTAGATCTAAAGTGTTCTGTAAACTCTAAAGTGTTATATACTTGTGGATATTAGTACTGCTGTCATTTTCCCTATAAATTGGGTTTCCTTTCTGTTCACTGCTGGGCCAAACATGTCTTGAGCAGCTCACAGTGGGAAGCCTCTTCTCCCTGTCCCCCAGGCTCCAGGAGGTCTCCCTGCCCCCCATGGAACCCTAGAATCCTTTCAGGGGGCTCCTGTCATCTACCTACATGCTTCCGTTCCAGCACTCTTCCCAGGACACACTGGAAGTACAGTCTTTCCTCTTTCACAGAATTAATGACAAATGTAAGAAATGGTGGGCTGGGCGTGGTGGCTCACGCCTGTAACCCCAGCACTTTGGGAGACCGAGGCAGGCAGATCACGAGGTCAGGAGATGGAGACCATCCTGGCTAATATAGTGAAATCCCATCTCTACCAAAAATACAAAAAAAAAAAATTAGCTAGGCATGGTGGCGTGCACCTGTAGTCTCAGCTATTTGGGAGGCTGAGGCAGGAGAATGGCGTGAACCCGGGAGGCGGAGCTTGCAGTGAGCTGAGATCACGCCACTGCACTCCAGCCTGGGCGACAGAGCGAGACTCTCTGTCTCAAAAAAAAAAAAAAAAAAAAAAAATAGAAATGGTGGCCAGTTGCCTGGCTCACGCCTGTAATCCCAGCACTTTGGGAGGCTGAGGCAGGTGGAGCACGAGGTCAGGAGATCGAGACCATCCTGGCTAACACAATGAAACCCCGTCTCTACTAAAAATACAAAAAATTAGCCGGGCGTGGTGGTGGGCACCTGTAGTCCCAGTTATTCGGGAGGCTGAGGAAGGAGAATGGTGTGAACCCGGGAGGCAGAGCTTGCAGTGAGCCGAGATCGCTCCACTGCACTCCAGCCTGGGTGACAGAGTGAGACTCCGTCTCAAATAAAAAAAAAAAAAGGAAAGGAATGGTAACTGGAGGCCAGCCAGGGATGACAAATGGTGAGCATGTACAAGTGCCCAGCAGAGGATGTGTGGGAGGGGGGCATGAAAAGAGAAGCTCTGCAGTCCTAAGGAGTAGTGAAGTTTTATAATTTATAAGAAAACGAAAGTCAGAGAGGAAGAGCTATCTCAAGAGCATAGCGGGTTCACACCTCGCCCCCAGATTCATTCTGTGGCGATCTGACCTTTTGGGACAGAAGAACAAGACAGGTGATGTTCTTCTCACCTCCTTTTCCAAACTCTTTTAAACAGGCCAACGTTTGGGTGATTTTGGTGGGGGAGGTCCTGCTGGTATCTCTGATAGTCCGCAGCCAACCCCCTTTCTGTCTTCACTAACCTGTCCCTCTGTCCTACCCCAGCCTCTCTTCTCAGGACACCCCAAAATTCCAGTGGAAAATTACCAGGACCATGAAAAAAATTAGCATTTCTTCTGAGCATTCTTTGAGTTCTTGTGTATGGTGAGGTCATCTTCACATTTTTAAAAATTTTAAACTAGCCAGGTGCGGTGGCTCACACCTGTGATCCCACTTTGGGAGGCCAAGGCGGGTGGATCATCTGAGGTCAGGAGTTCAAGACCAGCCTGACCAACATGGTGAAACCCCGTATCTACTAATTACAAAAAAAAAAAAAAAAAAAATAGCTGGGCATGGTGGCACATGCCTGTAATCGCAGCTACTTAAGAGGCTGAGGCAGGAGAATTGCTTGAACCCAGGAGGCGGAGATTGTAGTGAGCTGAGATTGCGCCATTGCACTCCAGCCTGGGCAACAAGAGTGAAACTCTGTCTCAAAAAAAAATTTTTTTAACTTTAATTAGTAAATGTGTTCAAAACCCATACAAGTTATTTAAGTAAATACGTATTCAGAAATATACACAGTTTTGATCAACACTTGGTGCACAGTATGAAGTTTCAAAGAGGTGACTCATGTTTATTGTTGCACATTGTAGAAATAAATTCTCAGCCTAATGTTGGAAAGCTGAAGTAAATAGATGCTGAGATTCATGAAATTCTGGTAAGCAGTCACTACGTGTGTCTATACGTATACATTAACAGAAGGGTTTCCTTGTGATTACTGGGTGCTCACCCATCCACTGGTCCCAGGAGAGGCCTCCTGTCCACCCACAAAGCGAGATACTTATGGCGGTTGGTCACAGCCTCTTGCTATTACACCACTTTCTTAAGCCCCAGACTCAAGATTACTTCCCCCTCTCCACTCAATTCTTCTCCCTAGGCCAACTGTGGTCACCACATACTAAAGCATAAGTCAGTTGCACAGTTCTTCTGAGATCCCAATTTGGTGACAAAGTTCATAACTGCCACACCTTCTTCTTGGGTCAGTAGCTCAAATCTGCAAACATTCATTGAGTAGTCCCTGTGTCAGGCACTGTGCTAAGCACCTGGGGACAAAAACAGAAAAGATACTATGTTTGTCTTGGAGGATGTTTAGTTAGAAAGAGTGGGGGAAAGGAAATCTAAGGTTTATTGTTGTGCTGGGCAATTTGCTGCTATGTACTTCCTCTGATTCTATGTGAGATAGGTCTTCTCACTTTACAGAGGAGGAAACTGAGTCTTAAAAAGGTTATATGCTTTTCCCAAGGTAACTCCGTAAGTGGTGCAGCTGGCTTGTAAGCCCAGGTCTGACTCTAACTATTCCTGTTGACTGCTCCTGCCAGCCCCACGCACACCAGCCACAGACAAAAAGCAGCAAGTGGGACAATTCCAGCAGTAGGGCCAGTTGGAAGGCTGCCAGGGAAAGAACCAACTTTGGGGACTACTGGCAGGTGTTTGGGTGCTGCCAATTCCCCCTGTGGGAGGCTCACAGCCCAAGGCAGCTAGGGGTGGGGTCTGTGGGAATGAAAATTACTAGAAAGTGTAAGAAATGCCTTGACAGGGTTTGCATTTGGCACAGAGGACCTGCAGAAGACGTGGCTGGGCTGGTGGCTTCTGAAGCAGAGACTTTATCATCCCGCTCCCATCTGCTCACCCCAGCGCCTCCATCTTCCTGGAGAAACACCCTCTGAGAGTGTTTATTCTTCAATAGCTGTTGATTTCCTGCCACATACCAGGCTTCATTCGAGGCAGACGAAGCAAACAAAACTCCTGCCACATGGAGTGTTCATTGCAGCAGGAGGAGACGGACACCAAGAATCAATACATGAGAGAAATGTGTAGCATGTCAGACAGTGATAAGCGCCACCGAGAACAATAAAGTAAGAAAGGGGTTTAGGGAGTAGGGAGGGAGGGCTGCCTTTTTTTTTCCTTTTTTCCTTTTCCCTCCCCCACCTCCATTTTTTTTCCTTTTTTTCTTTAGGTTTATTTATAGAGACAGGGTCTCCCTATGTTGCCCGAGCTGGTCTTGAACTCCTGGGCTCAAGCGATCCACCTGCCTCAGCCTCCCAAAATATTGAGATTACAGGCGTGAGCCACTGCGCCTGGCCTCCACCTCCATTTTAAATAGAGTGGGCAGCAGGCCTCCCCCAGTAGGTGACATTAGAATGAGGACCCAAGGGATGTGAGGAATGAACCGTGTGGATATCTGGACGAAGGGTGTTGTGGGCAAAGGGAACAGCAAGTGCCAGGCCTCCAGGTAAGGGCATGCCCGGCCGGTGTGGGAGGGGTTGGCGCCCAGTGAGTGAGGCCCACCTGAGTGAGGGATGGCTCCTTCATGGGGCTCATGGCTACTGGCTGACAGACAGAGAGACAGACAGGGAACTCGAGAACTCTCAGCCTCCCCCGCTTGTGGAGAACATTCCCTGGAGGAGAGTCGAGAGAGGCATGGACATAGGGCTCTTCTTCCTGCAGCTTCTGAGTAAATTATGATCCCCCTGCACACTCGGGCTTTAGCCCTCCTTACACTCACCCTCTCCTCTCTTTCTTCTTGATCCCCTTTTCTTTTTTCCTTTTAAAATTATTTCAGATTATTCTAGATTATTCCATCCCCCATAAATCTGACGTGCTTAGACACGGAGAAGGCAGGAGGGTTTTGGGGGTCAGGGTGAGGAGGGTTTTGGAGGTCAGGTGTATTTGTTTCCCAAGGCTATAACAAATTATCACACACTGGGTGGCTTAAGATGACAGAATGAATTCTCTCCTGGTTCTGGAGGGTCTGAAATCAGTTTCATTGGGCTGCAATCAAGGTACTGGCAGGGCTGGAATTTTCTAGGAAGGAATGTGTTCCTTGCCTCTTTTGGCTCCTGGTGGCTAGCCTTCGTGTGTGTGCGTGTGTGTGTGTGTGTGAGAGTGAAATCTTTCCCTGCCTCTTTTTTATACCAAAAATTTCTTAAGAGCTCCAATGCAAGTGCATTCAGGGCTCACTTTGATCATCTAGGATAACCTCCCCATCTCAAGACCCAATATACAAAGACACTGTTCCCATATAAAGTAACACTCACAGGTTCAAGGGATTAGGTCTGGATATCTTTTGGGGGCCATTTTCATCCTACCACAGAGAGTGTTCCAGTTTCAACATTCATCTCTATATTCATTCAGTCATTCCCTATTCGACACAGGGTCACTGGCTATTTCCTCAGTGCAAGGCAGTGTGCAGGATGCTGGGAATACACGGTGAGCAAAGGAGAGCCCCCCAGGAGCTTGCGGTTTAGAAGGAGAGATGGATGTGAATCAAATAGTCACTCAAATAAAATGCAGAGTTGCGACTGTGGGAAGTGCCATGAGAGCCTGTATTTGGGGTTTTACCTGGTAAGGAGGCCAAGAAAGCTTCCAGGAGGAAGTACCCTTAAATCTGCATGAGTTGGGGTAACCTTCCCTTCAAAGAGGGAAGGAAGAGACTTCCAGGTGGAGGGGACAGATGGCAGAACGGAGGTATGGCTGGCTCTGGCAGGTTGTGCAGGGCTTGGGGTGGCCTGGGGTGGCGGGTGGGGTTTCAAAGATTGTGTGGAGACCATTGTGGTGTGCCTCCTCCCCACCCTCTACCCCAGTCCTCACCCTTGGCTACTGCTCTGTATCCAGGGCCTCTTCCTCCTATTCCTGACTCAGGCCCATCCCTCCACTTCCTGCTCAGTGTGGCTTGTGGTTTAATAAGGAAACTCCCCAGGCTCAGTGTTGGGGCAGACTGCTAAGCTTCAGTCCACAAAAACTTCTTATGAGCCTACTGTGTGGCACACATTGCGTTGGGAATGACAAGGAATAGGATGAGAAAACAACATTATTCTGGTCCTTGGGGCAAGAGGCTGTATGGTGGGGGGAAAACAGAGAGGGTTAAGTGCTGAATAGTCTGTTGACTTGGGTTGAATCTCACTTCTGCTACTTACTGGCTGTGTAATATTGGAAGAGTGACTTCACCTGTCTGTGCCTCAGTCAGCAAACATTTATCAGCTAATTCCAGTCAACAGACATTTAGTGTGCACCCACTGTGTGCTAGGCAGTGGGCCATATGCTGGCAACCCGCAGAGACATGTCTGAGTGGGAATAGAACTCTGAGGTTGGCTGTTTCCTTGCACAGGCCACCAGATGATTTCTGTATGGGGACCCCAGCCAGGCAGAGCTCTCCAGGAGATGGCAGTCAGAGAGTGGGGACACAGTCCTGGGAGTGTGCAGCTATTTGGTCTTCTTTGTGCCTTCTCTTCCCCCCTTCTGCAGAATACTCAACACTGCTTATGGAGAACCTTCCTTGGTTAACACTAGACATTCTCATCTTCCTAAGTGCTCCAGCTTTGGGAAGAATGTGCTGTTTTGACCAACAGTTTCATGTGCATCTTTGTTGATCGGCCACTATTATTAGGTGCCTCTACTCGATGTTTTTTAATGGGAATGGCTCCAGTCTTTTCCACTGAGCCATTCCATATAAAGTCCAAGATGGAGTTGGACAGCATGTTCACTTACTGGACCATGCTTGGCAAATCACTTGACCTCTCTAAGCCTCCATTTCTATGATAAAGTGAGGGTATGAATCCCTGCCCTGCATCCTCCTAAGGCTTTTGTGAAAATCAAATGAGATTCTGCACCCAAGCTGTCTTTTCACCTCATTGTGGTGCCCAGCACAAAGCACTAGGGGTGGTAGTAAGGAGGGGTGAAACCTTGAGCGTTAAATGGTTCATACTTGTGAAAATTGGCTGAGCCCCACCATACCTCATGGGTCCTTCTTTAAGGGTTGTTTTGTGGGCAGGTGGGTTAACCGTCCAGAAATTGTTTGGTTTGGTTTTCTTTTCCAACCATAGTGGCTTTTGAGTCTTCAACTCCCTGCCTGCCCTCTTGCCTTTTTAACATCTGGGTGGGGGATTTTGCTCAGAGTGTGAAACAGACTTCTAGATCTCTCAGGTCCTCATAGGTGTGAGGTGCTGTTTTTGCCCTTGGGTGGCAAGGGTACTTTATGTGTGAGTGGAGGTGTCAGGCTACGGCCCCTCATTCCCTGGTACTGTTATGGTGGCCAGGGTCTCATAGTCTGTGTCTGAGAGTTCAGGCACCTATCAGAAATCACCGAACTGAATTCTGGGGTTGGCTCTGGAGCATGCTGAGTTGGGCACCCAGTTACTACACAACCAGGCCCAGCAGGGAAGGGAGGGGGGGAACCAGAAATGCATGAACAAGACCAGTGAGAGCAGGGCTCACCTAGCAGCACAAAACCCACATGGACAAATACGGCAAGGAAATTCACTGAAATTTTAGAAGTATGGTGTGCAAGGCACACACGGGAATGCAGTGGGGCTCACCAGTAGGGCTCTGATTCTTTATGCATAAAATGGGCATAATAATACTATGTAGAGTTATCGCAAAGATTAAATGAAGTAAGATATGTGAATGATGTTTAGGACAGTGCATGGTACCAAGTAAGTGTCCAACAAATGTTAGATATGAGAGATCCCACTCAGAGTCTATAAACTGTTATCAGCCAAAGGGTTATTCCAGTACAAGCTATTTCCAAACACCCTTTGGCTGATAACAGTTATAAATTCTGAATAAAATATTTAAAACTTCAGCTATTAGAAGAGACAGATCTCCCATGTACAAGAATTTCATATCACTTACATAGATAATCTGCCATCAATGGTGGTGGAGGAAGAAAACCTTCTCACTCTTTAAGTGCAGGCTGCACATAGTGACTTCCTAAGTGCAGGCTGTACAGTGACTTCCTTCCAGAGAATACAGCATAGAAAGTGGAGAAAGAATAACTTTATAGTGGAGAAGCCAACAAACAACGTCAGTCTGCTGAATAAGATGAAAATCAATAGCAGTAAGTTACGTTGATAGTATACACCCTTCATGTGATGTGACAAGAACGGCATTTAACCTCTGTAGTCTTCCTTCCCAGAACGCACAGCCCCAGATAACCATGAGGAAACCATAAAATGAACTCCAATAGTGGGAACTCCTACACTGCACTTGACCAGTATGCACCAGAACTGTCAAGGGCACCAAAACCCAGAGACTCACAGCCAAAAGCATTCTATGGAGACATGGCAACTAATTATGACACCCTGGGTCAGATGCTGGAGTAGAAAAAGGACATTAGGGCTGGGCGTGGTGGCCCATGACTGTAATCCCAGCACTTTGGGAGGCCGAGGTGGGTGGATCACCTGAGGTCAGGAGTTCGAGGCCAGCCTGGCCAACATGGCGAAACCCCGTCTCTACTAAAAAATACAAAAATTAGCTGGGTGTGGTTGTGGGTGCCTGTAATCCCAGCTACTCAGGAGGCTGAGGCAGCAGAATAGCTTGAATCTGGGAGGCAGAGGTTGCAGTGAGCCAAGATCATGCTACTGCTCTCCAGCCTGGGCGACAGAGCGAGACTCCATCTCAAAAAAAAGGAAAAAAAAAAAAGAAAAAAGAAAAAGAACGTTAGGTGAAAACTAAGGAAATGTGAATAGAGTATGGACTTTATAGTCAGTGATGATATATCAATATTAAGTTCATTAATTGTAACAAAAGTACCACACTAATGTAAGATGTTAATAATGGATGTGGGGTATATGAGAACCCTCTGTAGTATGTTCTCTCTCTCTCTTTTTTTTTTTTTTTTTTTTTGAGATGGAGTCTCCCTCTGTCGCCCAGGCTGGAGGGCACTGGCGCAATCTCGGCTCACTGCAACCTCTGCCTCCCAGGTTCAAGCAATTCTCCTGCCTCAACCTCCCTAGTAGCTGGGATTACAGGCATGCGCCACCATGGCCAGCTAATTTTTGTATTTTCAGTAGAGACGGGGTTTCGCCATGTTGGCCAGGCTGGTCTCGAACTCCTGACCTCAAGTGATCCACCCACCTCGGCCTCCCAAAGTGCTGGGATTACAGTCATGAGCCACTGCGCCCGGCCCACCTCATTTTTTTTTGAGACAGGTCTCATTATGTTGCCCAGACTGGACTCAAACTCCTAGGCTCAAGCAATCCTCCTGCTTCGGTCTCCCAAGTAGCTGGAACTACAGAGGTGTACCACCACACCCAGCTGTTTTTGTTTTTGTAAATGTAAAACTGTTCTAAAAAAAATAAAGTCTATTTAAAAATATGTATATACATGCATACACGCATACCTCTATTTCTATCTATCATCTACCAATAAGGAACAGCAGTCGTGGAAATGTGCTAACAATTGATGAATCTGTGTAAAGTGTATACAGGAGTTCTTTGTATTATTCTTGCAACCCCTTTGAAAGTTTGAAAATGTTTCAAAAAATATATAATCTGCAAAAACAAACAAATCCAACTATTTTGAAGGCACTAGAGCACAAGCAAGAGCCAACAGTGTTGAGAGGGTCGTGTTACGTAGAAGGAGTAGAGCAAACTAGGTGAGGTCCCTGAGAGCTCACTTTGGTTCCGAGTGGCACTTAGGAGACCAGATACCGCATGAGGGTGAGTGCTGCTGGGCTGAGAACTCAGTTGCAGGTCAGGGTTCCGAGCTGCCAGAGCAGCCGGAAATGGAGAAGGAAAGATCTCAGGAAGAAGGGAGTGGCAGATTAGGGAGACCCAAAACTGCCTGCAGATTCCCTTTAAATCTTTTAACTGACTCTAATACTGTGCATTTACCCACAGAGGATAAGCCTCCAAGGAAGCCAGCACGGAGCTGGGAGGCAAAGATTCAGTTTCCTTAATGGATGTCAGAATATCCCAGTACTCTTCTATTTCTTCTTTTATCTTTGTGAACTTGGCTTTTTGAAGAATTTGTCCATTTCATCCAAATTGGAATAATGTTCAAAATATATTGTCTAGGATCTGGAGTAATGTTGCCTTTTTTATTCATTCCCAATATTAGTAATTCACATTTTCTTTCTTTCTTTCTTTTCCTTCCTTCCTTCCTTCCCTTCTTTTCTTTTCTTTTCTTTTTTTTTTTTTTTTTGAGACGGAGTCTCTCGCTCTGTTGCTGAGGTTGGAGTGCAGTGGTGTAGTCTCAGGCTCACTGCAACCTCCGACTCGGGGTTCAAGCGATTCTCCCACCTCAGCCTCCTGAGTAGCTGGAATTATAGGCGCCTGCCAACATGTCCGGCTAATTTTTGTATTTTTAGTGGACACTGGGTTTCACCATGTTGGCCAGGCTGGTCTTGAACTCCTGACCTCAGGTGATCCGCCTGCCTCGGCCTCCCAAAGTGCTGGGATTATAGGCGTGAGTCACCATGCCTGGCCTCTTTCTTTTTCAAAATCAGTCTTGCTAATTTTTTTTTCAAATGTATTAATCTTTTTTAAAAAAACAAATTTTGGCTTTTTAAATTTTTAAATTCTATTTTCTATTCTTAAACTTCTGCTCTTATCTTTGTCGTATCCTTCTACTTTTTTTAGGTTTCAGGTGCTTTTTTCTAATCATCTTGAGATGGCAACTGAGATCATTGATTTTCAGCTTTTCTTCATCTCTAATTTATTATTTAAAGTTATAACTTTCCCTTTGGGCACTGTTTTAGTCACATCTCAGCAATTTTGTTAATGCTATATTTAAAATTGTGCCAGGCGAGGTGGCTCAGGCCTGTAATCCTGGCACTTTGGGAGCCTGAGGCAGGAAGGTCACTTGAGCCAAGGACTTTGAGACCAGCCTGGGAGAGATCCTGTCTCTACCAAAAAATTAAAAGTTAGCTGGGCATTGTGGCTTGGGCCTGTAGTCCCAGCTACTCGGGGAGCTAAGGTGAGAGGATTGCTTGAGTCTAGAAGTTCGAGGTTACAGTGAGCTGTGATTGTGCCATTGTACTCCAGCCTTGGTGACAGAGGGAGACCTTGTCTCAAAAATAAATAAATAAAATTTTTAAAATTTCATTATGATTACTTGTGGCCTTTGGATTATTTAGAAGTACATTATTTGCTTCCCAGTCAGTTGAGGATTTTCCAATTATCTCTTTTTTATTAATTCATAGAATATGCTCTAAATGATCTAACTTTTGAAAGCCATTGAGGCTCAATTTCTGTCCCGACATATGGTTCATTTTCGTATTCGATATTTTTTGATGCTATTATAAATGGCATTGTTTTATACATTTCAATTTCCAATTATTTGTTGTTAGTATATAAAAATACAATTGTTTTTAAATATGGATCCTGCAACCTGTTACCTTGTCTGTTATCAGTTACAAGTTCCAGTAGCTTTTTTGGTAGATTCCATCAGGTTTCCTACCTAGATAATCATGTTACCTGAAAATAAAGTCAGTTTTACTTCTTCCTACCCAGCCTAGATGTTTTCTATTTCTTCTTCTGGCCTGATTGTTCTGGCTAGCACCTCTGGTAAAATGTTGAATAGAATTGGTGGGAGAGGACAACCTGTCCTGCTCCTGATCTTAGGGGGAAACATTCAGTCTTTTGCCATTAAGAATGATCATAGCTGACTGGGCGCAGTGGCTCACGCCTGTAATCCCAGCACTTTGGGAGGCCGAGGCGGGTGGATCACGAGGTCAGGAGTTCAAGACCAGCCTGGCCAAGATGGTGAAACCCCATCTCTACTAAAAATACAAAAAGTAGCCAGGCATCATGGCAGGCACCTGTAATCCCAGCTACTCAGGAGGCTGAGGCAGAGAATTGCTTGAACCTGGGAGGCATAGGCAGAGAATTGCTTGAACCCGGGAAGCAGAGGTTGCAGTGAGCCGAGATCGCACCACTGCACTCCAGCCTGGGCAACAAAGCGAGACTCTGTCCAAAAAAAAAAAAAAAAAAAAAAGAATGATCATAGCTATAGGCTTTTTGTGGATTTTTAAAAATCAGATTGAAGTTGTTCCCTTCTATTTCTAGTTTGCCGAGAGATTTTAAAATCAGGAATGGGCCGGGCACGGTAGCTCACGCCTGTAATCCCAGCACTTTGGGAGGCTGAGGCGGGTGAATCACAATGTCAGGAGATCGAGACCATCCTGGCTAACACAGTGAAACCCTGTCTCTACTAAAAATACAAAAAATTAGCTGGGCATGGTGGTGGGCACCTGTAATTCCAGCTACTTGGGAGGCTGAGGCAGGAGAATCTCTTGAACCCAGGAGGCGGAAGTTGCAGTGAGCCCAGATCACGCCATTGCACTCCAACCTGAGTGACAGAGCGAGACTCTGTCTCAAAAAAAAAAAAAAAAAAAAAAAAAAATCAGGAATGGATAAAATAGATGTTAAATTTTGTCAAGTGCTTTTTCTGCATCCATTGAAATGATTACATGGTTTTCCTTTTTTAGTTAATTTTTTTTATCGTCTTGAGATGGCAACTGAGATCATTGATTTTCAGCTTGAATTTCAGGTGAATTATGCTGAGGGATTTTCAAATGTTCATTCAACCCTGAAGTCATGAGATAAACTTCGTTTGGTCATGATGTATTATCCTTTTAATATATTGCTAGGTTCAATGCCCCAAAGTACTGTTTAAAATTTTTGCTCATGATCATAAGCGATTTTGGCCTTTAGTTTAGTTTTGTTTTTTTTCTGTAAATGTCTTTGTCTGGTTTTAGCATCAGGGTAATGCTGGCCTCATAAAATGAGCTGAGATGTATTCCCTTTGCTTCAATTTTTTGAAAACGTTTGTGTAGACTTAGTATTATTTCTTTCTTAAATGTTTGGTGAAATTCACCAGTGAAGCCACTGGGGCCTGAAGTTTTCTTCGTGGGAAGGTTTTTAACTACAATAGGGCTGTTTAGGTTATCTTTCTTTTTGAACCAGCCATGGTAATTTGTGTTTTTCAGGAGAATTAATCTATTTCATGCAAGTTTTCAATTTTTTTGACATAAAGTTGCTCATAATATTGCTTTATTATCCTTTCAATATCTGTAAAATCTGTTGAATGAGGTCACCTCACTCATTTCCAATACTGGAAATTTGTGGCATCTCTCTTTTTACCCTAATCCTTATAGCTACAGGTTTATCCATTTTATTAATCACACAGAACCAGCTCTTGATTGGCTTTCTGTATTTGTTTTGTTTTATTTTGTTTTCTGTTTTATTAATATTAATTTCCCCATTGATCTTTGTTATTTTCTTTTTCTGCTTCTTTGGGGTTTAATTTTCTCTTAATTTTCTTAGTTTCTTTAGATGCAATATGAGCATATTTACTTAATACTTCTTTTTTTTTTTTTGAGATGGAGTTTTGCTCTTGTTGCCCAGGCTGGAGTGCAGTGGTGCAATCTCAGCTCACCGCAATCTCCACCTCCCAGGTTCAAGTGATTCTGCTGCCTCAGCCTCCCGAGTAGCTGGGATTACAGGCATGCGCCACCACGCCTGGCTAATTTTTGTATTTTTAGTAGAGATGGGATTTCTCCTTGTTGGTCAGGCTGGTCTCAAACTCCTGACCTCAGGTGATCTGCCTGTCTTGGCCCCCCAAAGTGCTGGAATTACAGGTGTGAGCCACCACGCCCAGTTGATACTTCTTTACTAGTATGGGCATTTAGCACTATGAATTTCCTCATAAATACTGCTTAACAGCATCCCACAAATTCTATGTTGTGTTTTCGTTTTAATTTATTTCAAAATACTTTGTAATTTCCCTTTCAATTTCTTACTGGGTCATGATCATGGGTCATTTAGAAGTATGGGACTCAGTTACCAGAACTTTGGGGATTTTCCAGGTACCTTTCTGGTATTAATTTCTAATTTAATTCCATTGTGGTCAGAGAACATATTTTGTATGACTTAAATCCTTCGGAACTTATTTAGATTTATTTTATGGCCCAGAATATGGTCAGTCTTGGTAAATGCTTTGTGTATACTTGAAAAGATGGTGTATTCTGCTGTTGTTAGATGGAATGTTCTATAAATGTCAATCCAGTCAAATTGATTGATAGTACTATTCAAATGTACTATGTTCTCATTTATTTTCTACTTATTCTACCACTTATTGAGAGAAGTATATTGAAATCTCTGACTGTAATTGTCAATTTGTCTATTTGTCCTTGCAACTCTAGCAACTTTTACTGTCCATATTTTAAAGGTGCATAAACACTTTAGAATTGTGTCCTCTTGATTAATTGATCCCTTTATAACTATAAAATGACCTTCTCTAGCTCTGATAATATCCTTTGCTCCAAAACCTACCTTGTCTGATAGTAACACAGTAACTCCAGTTTTCTCTTGACTAGTGTTAGTATGGTTTACACTATCCTATCCTTTTACTTTTAACATGTAGTACCTTTATATTTAAAATAAATATTTTCCTTCCTTCCTTCCTTCTTTCCTTCCTTCCTTCCTTCCACCCTTCCTTCCTTTCTCTCTCTCTCTCTTTCTCTCTTTCGGTGGAGTCTCACTCTGTCGCCCAGGCTGGAGCACAGTGGCGCCATCTTGGCTCACTACAACCTCCGCCTTCTAGGTTCAAGTGATTCTCCCACCTCAACCTCCCAAGAAGCTGGTACTATAGGCGCAGGCCAGGGCCACCAAGCCTGGCTAATTTTTGTGTATTTAGTAGAGACAGGGTTTCACCATGTTGGCCAGGCTGCTCTCAAACTCCTGACCTCAGAAGACCCGCCCACCTCGGCCTCCCAAAGTGCTGGAATTACAGGCATGAGCCACGGTGTCCTTGTTGCTAATTTCCTGTTGGCAGCATAGAGTTGCATCTTGCTTTTTGGGTTGGGTTTAGATCTATCGTCTTGCTATTTCTTTTCTCTTTGTCTCATCTGTTCTGTCTTCCTTTCCCATTTTTTCTGCCTTCTTTGGAGTGAGTATTTTAAAATCTCTTGTGTTGGCTTATTAGCTATAACTCTTGGCTGTTGGGATTTTTTTTAATGGTTGCTTTTGGGTTTATGGCATACATCTTTAAGTTATCACAGCCTACTTCAACTGATATTATAGTCCTTTATGCCTAGTAGAAGAACTCTACAATAGCATACTTTCATTTTTATTCTTTTTAGCCTTTGTGCTGTTTTTATCATGCATTTTGCTATTACAGATATTCTAAACGCCACAATATGTTGTAACTGTTTTTGGTTTAACAGTCCCTTATCTTTGAAAGAGATTTAAATAATTTTTAAAAATTCATATATTTACCTATGTAGTCACTACCATTTCCAGTATTCTTTATTTATTTGTGTCACCCCAGGTTTCCATCTGGTATTCTTTTCCTTCTGCCTGAAGAATTTCCTTTTACTTTTTTTATGGTGTGGTTCCGCTGGTGGAAATGCTCTCAACCTTTTTTTTTTTTTTTTTTTTTGAGACGGAGTCTGGCTCTGCCGCCCAGGTTGGAGTGCAGTGGCAGGATCTCGGCTCACTGCAAGCTCCGCCTCCCGGGTTCACACCATTCTCCTGCCTCAGCCTCCTGAGTAGCTGGGACTACAGGCACCCGCCACCACGCCCGGCTAATTTTTTGTATTTTCAGTAGAGACGGGGTTTCACCGTGTTAGCCAGGATGGTCTGGATCTCCTGACCTCGTGATCCGCCCGCCTCGGCCTTCTCTCAGCTTTTTTGTGTCTGAAGATGTCTTTATTTTTGAGAGATGTTTTTGACGGGCATGGAATTCTAGATGGACTGTTTTCTCCTTCAAGTGCTTTAAAGATGTTGTTCCAGTCTTCTTGCTTCCGTTGTTTCTGATGAGAAATCTGTATCTTAATTCTTCCTCTGTATGTAACATGTCTTTCTCTAGCTGCTTTTAAGATTTTCTCTTTAACATTGGTTTTTAGCAAATTGATTATAATCTGCCTCACTATAGTTTTCTGCATATTTTTGTGCTTTGGGGTTTGTTTTATTGTTTGCTTATTTCTTTGTTTGTTTGGTTGGTTTCTTGGACCTGTGGGTTTACAGTTTTCATTAAGTTTGAAAACTTTTTGGCTCTTATCCTTTCATATTTTTCTGTTTCCTCTCTCATTTGCTTTAGGGACTCTTTTAGGGAATCCAATATTAGGCTACTCGAAGTTGACTCACAGCTCACTGACACTATTTTCTTTTTCCTTTTCATTTTTGATGATTTTTTCCCCTGTGTTTCATTTTCTGAACTGCTGAGCAGTTTCTATTGCTAAGATTTCAAGTTCACTTAACTTCTGCAATGTCTACTCTGCTCTTAATCCAATCTGGTATATTTTTCATTTCTGGCATTGTAGTTTTCATCTGTAAATTAGAATTACGTCTTTAAAAATATTCTTCCATGTCTGTACTTAGCTTTTTGAACATATGAAATAGTTATAATAGCTGTTTTAACATCCTTCTCTGCTAATTCTAATATCTGTGTCAGTTCTGGGTTGGTTTCAATTGATTGATTATTTTGTCATTATGGGTCTTGTTTTCCTCTTTCTTTGTATGCCTGGTAATCTGTGGACATATGTTAAACATTGTAAATTTTACCTTGTTGGGTACTTGATATTGTGGTATTCCTGTAATTATTCTTGAACTATGTTTTGGGATGCAGCTAAGTATCTTGGAAACAGTTTGATCCTTTATGTCTTGCTTTTGTGATTTGTTAGGTAAATTTAAAGTACTGTTTAGCCTAGGGCTAGTTACTTCCCCCTACTGAGGCAAGATCATCCTGAATCCTCCACCTAATTCCCTGTGAATTGTAAGTTTCTCTAGTCTGTACAGTGGGAACAGGCACTATTCTCAATTCTGTTTGCATACCAGGTACTGTTCTCTCTCATTCTTTCAGAAGCTTCTTTGCCTGGCCTCAGATAATTTTTTCTTATGAGTACAATCATCAGTATTCTGCTGAACACTTGAAGGAAACCCTCTTTAGATATCCGAAGTTCCCTTTCTGTTCATCTCTCTCCTCTGGTATTCTGTCCTATTAACCCCACCCACATAGGGGTTGAGTTCCCCCACTGACCTCCACCCCCACCCATGCTGTGGCCTGGAAATTCTCTCAAGGCAATTCGTTGGGGGCAATCATATGGCTCTACTTATTTGTTTTCTGTCTCTAAGGGTCCCTGACTTTTTTTTGCCTGATGTTCAAAGTCTCAAAAACTATTGTTTCATACATTTTGTCCATTTGGGGAGGGCATGTTTCTGGTGGGAGGATAAATGCAGTTCCTGTAACTTCATCTTGGCCAGAAGAGGAAGTCCTTACTTTCATTTTTGAAATATATTTTTGCTGATTATAGACTTCTAGGTTGGAAGTCATTTTCCATTAGCACTTTATTTATTTTTATTTTTATTTTTTATGGGTACATAATAGGTGCATATATTTATGGGGTCTGAGATATTTTGATATAGCATGCAATGTGTAATAATCACATCGGGGTAAATGGTGTATTCATCACCTCGAGCATTATCCTTTGTGTTACAAAAAATCCAATCATACACTTTTAGTTATTTTAAAATGTACAATTAAATTATTATTGACTATAGTCACCCTGTTGTGATAGCAAATACTAGGTCTTATTCATTCTCTCTAACTATTTTTTTGTACCCATTAACCATCTGCACTCCTTCCCAACTCCACCCTTACTACCTTTCCCAGCCTCTGGTAAACATCCTTCTACTCTATCTTCATGAGTTCAATTGTTTTAATTTTTGGCTCCCACAAGTAAGTGAGAACATGCAAAGTTTGTCTTTTTTGTGCATGGCTTATTTCACTTAATGACCTCTAGTCCTATCTATGTTGTTGTAGATAATAGGATCACATTCTTTTTTATGGCTGAATAGGACCCCGTTGTGTATATGCACCATATTTTCTTTACCCATTCATCTGCTGGTGAACACTCAGGTTGCCTCCAAATCTTGACTATTGTGAATAGTGCTACAGTAAACATGGGACTGCAGATATCTCTTTAAAATACTGATTTCCCTTTGGTTGAGTATATACCCAGCAGTGAGATTGCTGAATTGCATGGCAACTCTATTTTTAGTTTTTTGAGGCACCTCTAAACTGTTTTCCAACACCAACAGTGTTGTCCAATATCAACAGTGCACAAAGGTTTCCTTTCTCCACACCCTTGCCAGCATTTGTTATTGCCTGTCTTTTGGATAAAAGTCATTTTAACTGAAGTGAGATGATATCCCACTGTAGTTCTGATTTGCATTTCTCTGATGAACAATGATGTTGAGCACCTTCTCATATACCTGTTTTCCATTTGTATGTCTTCTTTTGAGAAATGTCTATTCAGAACTTTTGCCCGTTGTTACATTGGATTATTAGATTTTTTCTTACAGAGTTGTTTGAGCTCCTGATGTATTCTGGTTATTAATCCCTTATCAGATGGGTACTTTGCAAACATTTTCTTCCATGCTATTGGTTGTCACTTCACTTTGTTGATTGTTTTCTTTGCTGTGCAGAAGCTTTCTAACTTGATTTGATCCCATTTGTCCAATTTTGCTTTGGTTGTCTGTGCTTGCAGGGTATTACTCAAGATACCTTTGCCTACTCGAATGTCCTGGGGAGTTTCCCCAATGTTTTCTTGTAGTAGTGTCATAGTTTGAGGTCTTAGATTTAAGTTTTTAATCCATTTTGATTTGATGTTTGTGTATGGCAAGAGATAGGCATCTAGTTTCATTCTTCTGCATATGAATATCCAGTTTTTCCAGCACCATTTATTGAAGAGACTGTCCATTCCCCAATGTATATTGTGATGGTTAATACTGAGTATCCACTTCATTGGATTGAAGGATGTGAAGTATTGTTCCTGGGTGTGTCAGTGAGCATGTTGCCAAAGGAGGTTAACATTTGAGTTAGTGGACTGGGAGAGGCAGACCCACCCTCAGTCTGGGTGGGTACCGTCTAATCAACTGCCAGTGTGGCTGGAATAAAGCAGGCAGGAGAAGATGCAAGAGCAGACTTGCTGAGTCTTCCAGTTTCCATCTTTCTCCCTTGCTGGATGCTTCCTGCCCTCGACCATCAGACTTCAGGTTATTCAGATTTTGGACTCTTGGACTCACACCATTGGTTTGCCAGGGGCTCTTGGACCTTTGGCCACAGACTAGACTGCACCGTTGGCTTCCCTACTTTTGAGGTTTTGGGACTCAGACTGTCTTTCTTGCTCCTCAGCTTGCAGACGGCCTACTGTGGGACTTCACCTTGTGATCATGTGTGTCTATGCTCCTTAATCAACTCCCCTTCATATATACATCTATCCTATTAGTTCTGTTCCTCTAGAGAACCCTGGCTAATACATACATTCTTGACATCTTCTTTGAAAATGAGTTCTCTATATGTATTGATTCTTTTTTCTGTCTTCTCTATTCTGTTCCATTAGTTTATGTGTCTGCTTTTATGCCAGTACCATGCTGTTTTGGTTATTATAGTTCTGTAGTATAACTTGAAGTCTGGTAATGTGATTCCTCCAGTTTTATTCTTTTTGCTCAGGATAGCTTTCACTATTTCAGGTCTTTTGTGGTTCCATATAAATTTTAGGATTATTTTTTCCATTTCTGTGAAGAATGTCATAGGTATTTTGATAGAGATTGCATTTAATCTGTAGATTGCTTTGGGTACTATGGACATTTTAACAATACTGATGTTTCCAATCCATGAACATACACTATCTTCCCCCCCCCCCCCGCTTTTTTTTGGTGTCCTCTTCAATTTTTTGCATCAATGTTTTATAGTTTTCATTATAGAGAACTTTCACTTCTTTAAGTTAATTCCTAGGTACTTTATTTTATTTGTAGCTATTGTAAATGGGATTACTTTCTTGGTTTCTTTTTCAGGTTGCTTACCTTTGGCATATAGAAATGCTACTGATTTTTGTATGTTGATTTTGTATCCTGCAACTTTACTGAATTTATTTATCCATTCTAATAGTTTTGGTGGAGTCTTTAGGTTTTTCCAAATAAAAGATCATATTATCTGAAAACAAGGATAATTTGACTTCATTCTTTCCAATTTGGATGCCCTTTATTTCTTTCTCTTGTCTTATTGCTCTAGCTAGGACTTCCAGTAGTATGTTAAATAATAGTGGTAAAAGTGGGCTTCCTTGTCATGTTCCAGATCTTAGAAGAAAGGCTTTCACTTGTTTCCCATTCAGTATGATATTGGCTGTGGATCTGTTACATATGTCTGTCAGCACTTTAAAGATATCATTCCACTGTCTGCTGGCTCCTATTGTTTCTGTTAAAACGTATATTAAGTTTCTAGGGCTTCTGTAACAAAGTGCCACTTGGGCCTCTCTAGAGGAACAGTCTTGGGCCTTTGGCTTAAACAACAGAAATTTATTTTCTCATGGTTCTAAAGTCCAAGGTCAAGGTGTTCGCAGGGTTGGTTTCTTCTGAGACTTCTCTCTTTGGCTATAGATGACCATCTTCTCCCTCCGTCTTTACACGATCTTCCCTCTGTGCAAGTTTGGGTCCAAATCTCCTCTTCGTATAGGGACACTAGTCATACCGAATTAGGGCCCACTTTAATGACCTCATTTTAACTTAATTACCTCTGACAAGACACAGTCTCCAAATATAGCCACATTCTGAGGTACGGGGGTTAGGATTTCAACATATGAATTTGGTAGGGGGTGGGAGATACACAGTTCAACCCATAACAAAAGGTCAGTCATCTTATTTTTGTTCTTTTAAGATTATCTTTTTCTTCCTGGCTTTTTTTTAAAGATTTTATATTTGACTTTATCTTCAGCAGTTTTACTGTGATGTGCCAAGGTGTGTTTCTCTTTGCATTTTTCCCGCTTGGAGTTTGTTAAGCTTCGTACAAATTGCACTCAGTCACTCATCGATTGTTTGGAATTCTCTTGTGTTCAGTGGCAGCTTTGTCTGTGCCCCATTCCTTGGATTTTGCACACTCTGGTTCCCTGCAGCTGGCTCCTTGACTCTCCCACTTTGAAGGTTCATCCCCTTTTTAAGTACTCTAGGGATAGGCAACACTAACAAACCCTAGCATTTGGAAGCACTCCCATCTTCTAAACAATGGGATTTTGCAATGATTTCTTATTTAAAATAAAATACGCTTTTCTTCATTTAAAAAGGGTGCACTTTATTAAAGAAAATTTGGAAGTGCAGAGAGTTTACAAGAAGGAAAAATAAATCATTCATAGTCCCATGACATAACCACTGCTGCTAGTTTTTGTTTGTTGTTTTTTGAGATAGGGTCTCTCTATGTTTCCCAGGCTGGACTTGAACTCCTGAGCTCAAGTGATCCTCCTGCCTCAGCCTCCCAAGTAGATGAAATTATAGACATGCTCTGCTGCTAGTATATTGATGTATTTTCTCCTTGTCTTTGTTTTAGACATAGATTAAGCTGTCTTTTAAAAATACAGTTTTATTCATGCCAGAAGTATAATTTTGTATTTGCCTTTTATATTTTATATTCTGTCATTGTATTTTTCTATATTATCAAAGCGTGGCTCATATTTATTGAAAACTAAAAGTTGAACATTGTATTAATGTATTTTTTAGTAATTATCTTACTTAATCCTCACAACTATAATATGAAGTAGATACTATCATTATCCTTACTTTACAGGCAGAAAGTTGAGGCTTAGACAGGTTAAACAATTTGTTTAGGAATTGGTAGAGCTGGTATTTCCAACCCAGATCCATTTGAGTTCAAAATACAGGCTTCTGACCACATTCTATACCACAGTAATTTAAAAAATTGTGACATAATTACATACAGTAAAATTCACTGATCCTAAATGTATAATTTGGTGACTCCTGACAAATGTGTGTACCACACAACCACTTTTACTGTCTGCATAATTCTTCTCTGGGTCTTATTTGTGTTTTATTTTTGTTTTGACAGAGTCTTACTCCATTACTCAGGCTGGAGTGCAGTGGCGCTATCTCAGCTCACTGCAAGCTCCACCTCCCAAGTTCAAGCGATTTTTGTGCCTCAGCCTCCTGAGAAGCTGGAATTATAGGCGCATGCCACCATACCTGGCTAATTTTTGTATTTTTAGTAGAGACGGGGTTTTGCCATGTTGGCCAGGATGGTCTTGAACACCTGACCTCAAGCAATCCAACTGCCTCAGCCTGCCAAAGTGTTGGGATCATAGGCACGAGCCACAGTGCCAGGCCATTACTTGGATTTTCAGCTTAGTAAATAAGAGCAGAACCATCCGTGCAGCACCCAATCTGTCCTCCACTCCAGGCTGCCCTGAACATCACTCCCTAACCTTTCCACAATTTGGCAACTAAAAGGTAAACACTAGTATGGGGAAAAGAGAGTCATGTTTCTGGGAAGTCAACCCTGACTGCTTGGCTTTCCTTCTATCTCATAATGGAGACATTGGATGCCTCCTCCAGCACACAGGGAACACCTTACAGATCAGCAGTGCTTCCCATTCATCTTTACATCTTAAAAGCTAGCACAGCCTCGCACATACTGGAACCTAATAAATAGTTGTTGAATAAATAAAATGAGTATCTTCTGTCTACTCTGCAGAAGGCACTGCTCTAAGTTTGTTCATATACGGTATCTTATTTAATGGCCATAGCAATCACAAGAGGCTGGCTTCATTATTTCCATTTTCACAGATGAGTAAATTAAGACTCAAAGAGGGAAGAAATTTGCCTGAAGCCACACCACTAATAAGCTGCAAAGTCAAGATTTGACTCCAGATACAATATTTCTTTCCATTATCATTGGAATGCTTAATACCATAGTGTCATGTGGCATGAAATTCAGACCATTTTCAAAACCAGTGACTGGGGCTGTCCGTGCTAGGGTTGAAAGTAGACATTGAGTTTCCAAGGCAAGGACTATGGGTCTGACATCCAGGGAGGGGAGACAAGGCTCTCCCCCTTTTTGCTCTGGTGCTATTGCTATCTCTATCTTAGTCTTTGTAGAAGCCAGTGAGGTACAAAGAGAATTACAGCCTTTACATTCTAGGGCTTCTCGGAGAATGGGCCTGAGACCACCTGCATCAGAATCCCATGTATAAAAAATGCACATTCCTGAGCGTCCCTAGAGCTATTAAATGATATTTTCTAAGCATTGAACTCAGAATCTGCATTTTAACAATTTCACTGAGTGACTCTCATGAGCACACACTCAAGTTTGAGAACGGTTTCCTTAGAAGAAAGGGTCCCTGATCAGAGCTGAAGGCCCAGTAGAAGCCCTTGTAATCAGGGACAGGTGTTCCCTGCTCATATTTGGGTCGCCAAGGCATACGAGGACTGCCCAGCATGACTGAGAGAGGGCCCTGGGCCTATCACATGTAATGTGTCACATCTCTGACATTTAGAGCTGCTCCATGCTGTGATATCACCAAATCAACAGTCCCATCTCAATTGACATTTGTTGGAAGCAAGATGTCATATACTAATTACCAATGACACTGTCACTGGAAAACAGACCAGAGAAGTGGTGCCGGGTTCAAAGCACCAAGTTCATCTGTTTACTTTTCCTTCATGCTCATAGAAATATTTTTTCATCTCCACCTGGCTTCTGGGTTGTGTCCTGGGGCCAGAGATTGATTGCAAGGGCAGAAAAGCTGGGTGGGGTGGGAAGTAAAGGAGGGAGGGAGAGACACTTAATAGCTTTTCAAGAGAGGAAGTAGGTGGGGCCTCATGTTTTATCAAAAAAACCACCAGAGAAAAATGTCAGCTGTGGTTGTTTTGGGTAGAAAAGACTCTGAGGTTAAACAATTAATGTTTCTTCTAACTTTTCTATATTTTCAGATTTTCTTCAACAAACTTGAAACAATAGTACCTAACATTTATTGTGCATTTACTATGTGTCAGACACTGTTCTAAGCAGTTTATATAAATTAACTCATTTCATCCTCACACCCACACTATTTTAACTCCTTCTTACAGATCAGTACACTGAGGCACGGGGATGTTAAGTCATTTGCCCCGGCTACATAGCTAGTAAGCGGCAGAGGTAGGATCGAACAGTTTGGATCAGAGCCTGTGTGCTTAGCCTCTGTACACTACTACATACCATCTGTATAATGTGAAAACATGAATAAGAAGAAAACCTTGTTATGTAACTACTCAGTCACCTGCGCACTGTCCGTTTGAAGTGGGGAGGTGATAACGCCAACATTCGCCATGTACCTACTTGGGTCCAGCTAATTTACCTCCATGCGCTCATTTGGAGCTACAGTCCTGAGTGGTGGCTACTCCCCACGTGGCTGCTGCGGACCCGAAAGCTGGCTAGTGTGACCTGAGATGGGCGCCTGTAGTCCCAGCTACTCGGGAGGCTGAGGCAGGAGAATGGCGTGAACCTGGGAGGCGGAGCTTGTAGTGAGCCGAGATCGCTCCACTGCACTCCAGCGTGGGCGACAGAGCAAGACTCCGTCTCAAAAAAAAAAAACACTGGATTTCAAAGAGTTCATATTTATATATCTATCCCATTCATTCTTTAATTGATTACATATCTAAATGACAATATTTTGGGTATTCTGGGTTAGAAAAAAGATATGACTAAGGCCAATTTCATTTAAAAAAAAGTCTGTGACATGTACGTACTACATTTTAAAAAATCACATATGCGGCTTGTGTTTGTGACTTGTGTTCCATTTTTAGTGGGCAGTGTTGGCCTAGAAGGGAGGGGTTGCCCTCTGCCCCGCTTTTCATTGAGGACACTGAGTAGTTAAGTAACCTGCCAGGGTCCCACAGCCGCAAGGGGTGGAGGCAGGGCTGGCATCAAGCCTGTGACCCCACCTGGCCACACTGCTGTTCTTTCTGTCCTACTAAAGTCTTGAATCTGCACTGGTCAGACGAGCATATGTGCTTGAAACAAGTCATGAACAAGGAGTTTGCACTGATTCCCTGAATCAGACATGCATGGCACATGCTGCTGTGAGGCACCAGCTCCCACTCGCAGGCTCTGTGCAGGGCGTCCGCTGCGACGATGAGAGCCCACACACACTGAGTGCTCACCACCCACCAGGCACGGTGTGGGGCACTGCGTGTGTCTATCCTGATCTGATCCTCACACCGACCCGATCCAGCTGCAGTCAGGAGTTCTGGCTTATAGATGAGGCAACTGAGACTTGGAGAGATGAAATCCATTGCCCAGGGTTACACAGCCAGTGTTCGGTACAGGCGGGTTGCAATTCTGACTTTGCCTGAGCTGTCTTGCCAACCCTAGACTTAGTGGGGAGGGTGACATACATGCTCAGGTGACGCTAACACAGTGTAGAAAGTGACTGGTGATCTAGCACAGGGCCAGAGTGAAGCACACAAGTGCCCCCTGAACTAGTAGTACTGATAAACAAGGGACACAAGAGAGCTAAACTAGAAAGTCAACGCATCCCAGATCAAATCTAGAGACCAGCTGACTTCAGGCTGCAGAGAGACTCAACCACAACTTGGTCTATGTGCCAACAAGAGGAAGAAAGCCTCCATGAGAGGGAGGGCCTCCAGTGCACAGTACAGGTCTCCCTAGGACTGAGAGGCAGAGCTTGAAGGTAGAGTGCATTTGGTGCTAGAATCCTTCTAGCAGGGTCTGGCGTGGTCAATCCTGGGATGAGGAAGGTCCTCTGGAAGGCTGAAGAGCCTACGAAGTTCGCACACCTCTCTTGTGAGGGTTTGTTGCACACTGGATGAGCAGCTGGCTTCCTGAGGGTTTGCTTCAGTGGCTGAGTCTGTCTGTAGCCTGAAGTGAGCTTCTCTCTGGGGACAGAATTTATTGCTCTGCTGACAAGAGCATTCTGGACTCTGTGGCCACCGGGTTTCTTGTGGCAAATGCATGCACGTCACTTTGGAGAATTCACTGGCCTTTGTCCTGGGCTCTCTCCCTTTGGCTTTGTCTCTGCAAATCTCAGACTATCTCCAGGTCTGGATCTTTCTAGAAAGGTTGCTTCTGTTTACCTGTTCCCCAGGTGCCACCACAGTAGCTCTGGACGGGTGGAGTCAAAAGTGGTGCTGAGCTGCAGGTGACCACCCAGGGTTTACTGCCCAGTTCCCTGGATGGATTCCAGTGGGTATTTGTGTGTATGTGTTGGTGGGGGCAGTGGAAGGGTTAATAATAGGAAGAATTCTTGCTTGTTTTGGGTTGGAGGAGGATAACTGTGTTTTTCTAAAAAATTAAAAATCACTTTCTTTTGCTTTTTGGTTTAATGTGAATCATTTCTTTGGGACCTTTTCGTCTCAGAGAATTCACAAACTCAAGGTTCTGGGCTTGACAAGTGAGAAACAAACCCAGGTTGAGGTTATACTATCAAGATAACATCACTCCAGCCAGCCAGCTGCTTTCGTTGACGACACCCTCTACTGGAGGGTTTCTCAGCCTCAACATTTGTGACATTTTTGTCTGGGTAATTCTCGTGGAGGGCTGTCTTGTGCATTTTGGGGTTGTTAGCAGTGTCCTGGCCTCGATCCAATTGATGCCAGCGGCATTCCTCACCACTAGTTGTGACAACCAAAAATGTCTAGAGATTGCCAATGTGCCTTGATTGAGAACTGCTGCCCTATGTATTCAAAGGTTCTTTCCAATTTCAACCCAGAGCAACTGCTATGGAAATTCAAAAGAGAGAAAGTGCTTTTATCTGAATGTTGGGGGCAGGCGGGCAAAAGAAGCATTCTTTTTTTTTTTTTTTTTTTTTTTGAGACGGAGTCTCACTCTGTCACCCAGGCTGGAGTGCAGTGGTGCAATCTTGGCTCACTGAAACCTCCGCCTTCCAGGTTTAAGCAATTCTCTGCCTCAGCCTTCCGAATAGCTGGGATTACAAGTGCACGCCACCACGCCCGGCTAATTTTTGTATTTTTAGTAGAGACGGGGTTTCACCATCTTGGCCAGCCTGATCTTAAACTCCTGACCTCGTGATCCACCCATCTCAGCCTCCCAAAGTGCTGGGATTACAGGCGTGAGCCACCGCGCCTGGCCAAAAAGCATTCATTTTAAAATTCATTCATATATTTCATACGTAGAGTGTGGTTCAGGGCACAGGGATGGAGTCAGACCTGAATTTAAATCCTGCTTCCCCCACTTATTAGTTATGCCATCTTCAACAAGTTACTTAACATCTCCTGGCCTTAGTTTCCTCATCTATAAAGTGGGAATAACAGCGGTACCTGGATGCAAAGATGAAAAGAGATATTGAAAGGAAAGAGCTTGTAAGTGCTCAATACACATTGGGGATTATATCCTAAAAATCAGCCAAGGCCTCCCTGCTCCTCAAGATTTAGATAAGACAAGCTTGAACCTCAAGCCCCAGGCCTGATGTGGTCTGGAGCCCTGCTTGAGGGGAATTTCCAGGGGGATATGTGGGCCACCCTGCCTTTACCTCTGGGCTTCTGTTTTCAAACGTGTGTTTTCTGTTCTGCTCCATGGGTAGCAATCTCAGTTCTTCCCTTGATTTCCACCAAAACTAAGACAGAAACCAAATTAAGAAGTAAAAATCCCCTTGCATAAAACATCCATGACTATGATCGATTTTGTGAAAATGAAGGGCTCAGAGGAGAGACCACATTGTGCCCTGATTGGACACACGATTGAATGCACACATTGATCTTCCTGGCTTGAGAATCACATCGGGCGCCTTGCCATGGGACTCTCTTATTGAGGCATCATCCTAAGTGCCGTTTCTTCTTTATCTCTGTCTTCCTTCCTCACTGTTCAATCTTCTCCTCCATCTCTCTCTGTCTCCTTCTCACCATTCAGGTGTCATCTTACATCACCTTCTTAGATAGATCCCTGACCTCATCTTTAGAGGTGCCTCCCTTCTTTCCCATTAGCCACTTCCTTTTTATTTTATTTTTTTATTTTTTGAGACAAAAATAATTTTTTTGGTGGGGGGACAGAGCAAGACTGTCCCCCAGGCTGGAGTGCAGTGGCATGACCTCTGCTCACTGCAACCTCCACCTCCCAGGTTCAAGCAATTCTCCTGCCTCAGCCTCCCCAGTAGATGGGACTGCAGGCATGCACCACCACGCCCAGCTAATATTTTTGTGTTTTTGGTAGAGAAGGGGTTTTGCCATGTTGGCCAGGCTGCTCTCGAACTCCTGACCTCAGGTGATCCGCCCACCTCAGCCTCCCAAACTGCTGGGATTACAGGCGTGAGCCACTGCGCCCAGCCCTAACATCCTTCTTCTATTCCAGCATCTGATCCAGGGTGTCATAATTAGTTGCCATGTCTCCATAGGCTCCTCTTTGCTGTGACAGTCTCTGGGTAGAGGTGAGCCACCGCGTCCGGCCAAAGATATTTTTTAATTAATTAATTAATTTTTTTTGGCGGGGCAAGGGGTGTCTGGCTCTGTTGCCTAGGCTGGAGTGCAGTGGTGTGATCTCCGCTCACTGCTGCCTCAATCTCCTGGGCTCAAGTGATCCTCCCCCCTCAGCCTTCCAAGTACCTGAGAACTACAGGCACACTCCAACACGCCTGGCTAGTTTTTGTATTTTTTGTAAAGACAGGGTTTTACCATCCTGAGCTCAAGGGATCCACCCGCCTCGACCTCCCAAAGTGCTGGGATTACAGGAAGCCACCACACCCAGCCCCACCAGCCACTTCCTATCATTTCATATCATTTTCTTTTCTTTCTTTCTTTCTTTTTTTTTTTTTTTTTTTTTTTGAGGTGGAGTTTTGTTCTTGTTGCCCAGGCTGGAGTGATGCCACAATCTCGGCTCACTGCAACCTCTGCCTCCCAGGTTCAAGCAATTCTTCTGCCTCAACCTCCCGAGTAGCTAGGATTACAGGCATGTGCTACCACACCTGGCTAATTTTTGTATTTTTTGTAGAGACAGGGTTTCTCCATGTTGGTCGGGCTGGTCTCGAACTCCTGGCCTCAGGTGATCCGCCTGCCCCAGCCTCCCAAAGTGCTGGTGTTACGGGCTTGAGCCACCGCACCCGGCCGTCGTTTTATTTTCTTTATAACACTTAATACTACAGAAATCATCAGTTTACTTACTTGTTCAGTTGTCTGTTGCCTGTCTCCCATTCCTTACTAGAATGTAAGCTTCTTGAGAGAGGGCTCTTGTCTATCTGCACAGCACAGCACTCTTGTATCCAGAACCCCAGCTGCCTTGGAGCCAGTCTTCCCACTATAAGGTTAGGTCTGCAAATGGCGTCATGTTGACCTGATCCCTGTACCTTCATATATCCTGCACAGGATTGAACAGGGATGTCTAACGCTCAGCTTTAAATGATTTGCCAACATTGCCACCCCCTACCTGCCCCTTCACCCCCCGACCACTTGATCCCTGCCTTCTGACTCTAGATGTTCAGTAAAGTGTGCTCTTCACTCTGGCGTGTGGAGGCTGGGGTGTTGTCTAATGGGGTACCTGGTGTACAGAAGGAGCGGCATGAATAGGATGCAGATATAGAGGTAAAACTGGGAAACTTTAAGACCCCTCCGGAATCCTTAAGGTTTGGAGAGTGCCCCTAGCTCCGCCCATACATGGGCTGGATCGCTCTGAGAGCAGGATGCCCTAAGGACATCTAAGAAGCTGACATATGGTGACATCTTTCCTCAAGAGGATGCTCAGGGCCAAAGCCACACAGTGGGAATATAGTCATGGGGGACGAGGACTTGCAGGAGGGTTGACTTAGCTGTCATGGGGCCCTGGTTTGCGGTTGTTCTAGCCTGGGGGATTCAGGCTGGCCAGCATGGTGGAGTGGGTGGAGTGAGTGGAGTGAGCAGGAGAGCCTTTCCTAGGCCTGCCACCAGGTGGCACCCTAAGCCAAGTCCTGGAAGGCTAAGCAGGCCGAAGGGAGCTTGTTCTCCAAGCCACTTCCCAGGAAATGACTGGGGGGGATGACTTCATCAGTGGGATGTTCTTCACTGGGATCAGTGGGGTGAGACCCAGGAGCACCGCATCACCCCATTAAAGTTGAGCTGTTCTCAGGGTGATGAGTGCCATTGGGGGTGGTGTCTTGACTCATTCATTCTTTCTCTCATTCTACATTCATCAGCATTCTAATGAGGTACTGCAAGGTACAAGGCATTGCACCTGTTCTGGAGCGACAAGGCAAGCATTTCCTCAAAGAGACTCCTGTCCTGCTCCTTCTTGAGTTTGGGCAGTGTAGTGGGAGGATGGGAGTGAGGTCCAAAAACTGGTGTCTGAGCATGGAAAGTGGGGGTGTGGATGATGCAATGGGGAACACCCTGGCTCAGCCCAGCCCACAGCTCTATCTCAAACTCACTCCCAGAGTGCTGGGATTACAGGTGTGAGCCACTGCACTCGGCATAAGCTTTTTCTAAGCGCATATCTTATCTCCTCCACTAGCTGAATGGTAAAACAGGCCAGGTCATATCACATTCACCACTATCTCACCAGCTCCCACCCAGCCGTGCTTCCCCAGGATTTAGCACAGTACTTTGGACATTAGGATGTTCAGTGAAGATCTGATCATGATGATGATGATGATGATGATGATGATGATGAATCCGTGGGCCATCTGCAAGGAGGTAGTAGGAATGTGACAGAGGCCCTGCCTGGCAAGGGCTGAATGTCACAAATATTACTAAAGATGTCAAAGGTCACTGAGGCAGGGAGGTGCGTGACACTGAACAGGAGAGTAGCCAGCAGCTTTTTGGAAGCAGCCATGTCTCAGGCAGCTGGCACAGAGAGGCCTCCCAGCAAAGCCATCACCACCCTCATTTTTATTCTTGTGCCTCTACATTGCAGATGAACATGGATTACATTTATTATAACACTATGGGTCCCACTAGACAAAGACTTCACACTCATCTCCTACTGGTTTGAAATCTCCTGGTGATAGAAGGATACAAGACAATATTATTCCCTGAGCACAAGAATAGGTAATGATCTTCATTGCTTATTCCCTCATGTATTCATTCATTTATTGAGTGTCTACTACACGTCATCCACTGTGATAGGTAGATACTTAGATGCCATAATGAGCAGAAACAGATATGGCCTGTCTTCACTGAGTTTAAAATCTTGACAGACATCAACCAAATTATCATACAAATATAAAATGATGGCTGTGATTAGTGCTACAGATAGGCACATGGTGGCAGGAAAGCATGTCACAGGAGGATTTAGCCAGGAAACAAGCCCCTCCTTCACCAATATGGAAGGAAACCGGGAAACCAGTATAGAAACAGATATCCAAGCAGATGTCCAAGCAGAGCTGAGACCCCCTGCTTCCACGCTGACTTCTGTCCCCCTAGAGGTTAATTGACTGCTTTGCATTTGGATTTGGGAGCTGTCATGACCTGAGGGGCAGCTAGAAACACAAGCTCTATCACATTATGGATTTGATCAAATAGCAAGATACCCAATGGCCCAATGGCCTGTCCAGGATTCACTAATCACCTATTCTATCATTTCAAGTGGAAAGAAATTCTCCCTAATTTCAGGGAGATGAGAAAATAGGGAGTTAGAGTTTTAGGATGGCCAGCGCATCCAGGTTTGCCCGGGGCTTTCCCAGTTTTAGCACTAAAAGTCCCACATTCTGGGACTGTTCTGGTTTTAGAACTGAAAGTTCTGCATCCTGGAAACTCCCTCAGTTCTGGGCAAACCAGGACATCAGTCATCTTAACGCTAATCTCTGCCCAACACTGCTTCTCAGCTTCCTCTTCTGTAAGATGAAGAAGTTTGATTAGAACAAGCGTTCTTGGTCCTGGCTGCTAATTAGAATAGGCAAGGAGTCTCTTTTAAAAATACCAATACTCAGGCTTTCCTGCCAGAGATTTGGTTGGTATGAGACCCAGGTGTCAGTGATTTGTAAAACTTCCCATTGATGGTTTTGATATGAGGCCAGGAATGAAAACCATTGCTCTAGCTAATCTAAAGTTTTTTTGTGGCACTCTGATTCTCATCTAGGGTGAGTTAGTTATATGTGCATCCATTAATTCATTTTTCCCCAAGCTCCCAGGGCTGGCTGGTGTTGCCATTGTTGTTCCTATTGATGACATAATATACTTCTTTCCTTCATTCTCTCCTTTGCTGCTGTCTCCTCCCTACCTCTTATTGCCTGAGCTTCTAAGGCTGCTTGTCTCTGACCGTGATCACGAGGTCAGGATCACTTGGTGATGTCATTTCCTCTGTCTCACCTCTGTCCTGGCCTTCCCCTTCCCCAGTCTCTCTGACCTCCACTAGAGAAGCTAAAAGAGATCTCTGGGGAAAGAGCCAGGTGCTGTCCCAGAGAGTCCCTTCCTCGTCCTTCTTTCCGTGAAGGCCATATCCAGTGTATGCCTCTTCCTAGGTGGGTTGTATTTGGGGGTCAGAGGCTGACCCTCCTTCACACACTGTTAGGGACTGGCACAGTCCATGCGAGGACCCAAGTCTGCCTAATATTCTGGGATCCAGCCTTGAAATCTCCACAGTGCTGATGGCAAAGGGGCTTGGTATGTGGAAGAAAGTTCCAAGAACTACAGTGCTCCAAGACCTCCACCAAAAACAGACCTCTTCCTTTACATGAGATAGAAATGGCATTTTCATCCTCTCAGTTATCTAGTAAAACCTTTTGGAGTCATCTTAACATCATTTCCCTCATGTGATCTTGCAGCAAGTCAGGTGTACTTCTAAAACAGATCCATGGCTACCAGCCTGGCCAAAGCCCCCATCATCTCTCACCTAGATAATAACAGGGACCTCTAAACTGCTCTCCCTGCCTTTCTCTGGTTTACCTCTGAGATATCTTTTAAAAACGTAAATCAGGTAGTGCCATCAATGTAATTCACCATATCAATATACTAAAAAAAAGATCATCTCAATAGGTGCAGAGAAAGCATTTGACATATTTTAACTTCTATTTATGGTTTAAAACTCTTGGGAAACTATGAACTTCCTCAACTTGATAAGGGACATTGATATCTATAGCTAACATATCTCTTAATGGTGAAAGACTAACGATTTCTCCCAAAAATCAAGAGCAAGGCAAAGATGCCTGTTTTCATCATTTTATTCAACATTGTACTAAAACCCTAGCAAGAAATAATTACATTTCAACTCAATATTGTACTAGAACAGCAAAGTACTAAAAACAAATAAAAGGTATATATATTGGAAAGAAACAGATAAAACTGCTTTCACAAACAACATCTGCATTAAAAAAAACTCAAGGAATTGACAAAATATCTCATAAGTAATTTTAGCAAGGCCGAAGTGTCCAAAGTCAATATGCAAAAATCAATTGCATTTCTAGCAATGAACAATTGGAAATAGATATTTTTTAAAATACTATTTATAGTCACATTGACAAACATGACATCTTTAGGGATAAATTTAACAGAATGTATGTAAGAGCTATACACTGCAAACTACAAAATGTTTCTGAGAGAAATTAAAGAAGACCTAAAAAAAATAGAGAGATATACTATGTTCATGGATCATAAGACTCAATATTGTTTATTTCTCCCCATATTGATCTACAGAGTTTTGCAATCCTAATCAAAATTCTATTTGGCCTTTTTTTGTAGACATTAACAAGCTTCATTCCAGGTTGGTGGCTCATTCCTGTAATCCTTAGCACTTACTAAAATGTGGATTCCTTATTAGAATCCTCATGTATTATTCACCAGAATTTGTTCCTAACTTTTCACAAGATTTGTTTGGAACCCCCAGCACCTAGCCCAGACCTTGCATATAGGAGGCTCTCAAAATTATTTGTGGAAAATTTCCCCAGAAGGTTAACAGAGTTACCATATGACCCAGCAATTCCACTCCTATGGATATCCCCAAAAGAACTGAAAATATAAGCTCATGCAAAAACTTGCACATCAGTGTTGATAGCACCATTATTCATGATAGCCCAAAAGGGGAAACAATTCAAACAGCTATCACCTGATAAATGGATAAATAAAATGTGGCATATCCACACAATGGAGTGTTATCCACAGTTATTCACAATACAAAGAAATGAAGTACTGATACAAGCGTCAAGTCCAAGGGAAAAATTCTGCTTCACCCTCTGAAGTTTTGTTGAAAATCACTCACATAAGGCAGATTAATAGGAGAAAAGGTACATAAATTTATTTGACCATAGTTTTAGGTGACACAGGAGCTTTCAGAATGAAGACCCAAAGATACAGGGGAAGTTGTCCATTTTTATGCTTAGGTTCAACAAAGTATAGACAGCTGTGTGGAGAAATACGATTGGACAAAAAGGGTCTGATCTAATGCTAACAGAGTGAGTATGGAAATCCAGCAAGGCTGTCCATCTAGATTTTTGTTGACCCCTTTGAGCGTGTGTTCCTTCCTTCGGGGTATGAGGGTCTAATGACCTACAGTCAGGTAAGGTAGGTCACATCATGTTTTATGGCCAGTTTTTACACTGGCGGTGTGGAGTTGGGGAGAGAGATTGATACTTTTAGGTTTTATGGCTGGCTTTGGAGAAAAGGAGTTTGGGTTTCTATGACCCACCTTGGAAAAGAGGGATTCCAGTCTCAACGGCTGGCCTCAGGGGAGAATGGGACTGAGAAACAGGAGGGCAGGAGCAGGTCAGAGAAAAACTTTTGTTTCTGAGGTCTTCATTTTGAGGTGTTGTTTTCTGAGTCCCAACATAAGCCACAGTGCAGATGGACCTTGAAAATATGATGATGAATGAAAGGAGCCAGCCACAGAAGACCACACACTGCATGAGTCCACTTATAGGAAATGACCAGAATAGACACATCTACAGGCACAGAAAGTAGATTCGTGGTTGCCTTAGGGCTTGGGGGAGGGAAGGTGGGGAAGTAAGTGCTAAAGAGTAGGGTATTTCTTCTGGGAATGATGAAAATGTTCTAACATTTATTGTGATGGTCAATCTTACACAACCCTGAATATACCAAAAACCATCTAATTGTATACTTTAAATGGGTGAACAGTATGGTATGTAAATTCTATCTCAATACAGCTGTTAAAATTTTATGGTGAAATGAATGAATGGATCTGCCCCTTCCGATAGCCTCCTGGCTCTAGAGGAGACACAGCAGGTGGCCCTTGTCCCATGAGCTGGTCTCTGGACCTAGAAATGCACAACTGACAGGTGGCAACTCATACTATTTGTGAACATGCACCCTCCCCGTCTAGGACCTCAGCTCCCTGGCCTTTGGAAGTGCTGGGAGATGGTGGGAAGGGGGTCTTGGAGGGCCAGACAAGGTCCAGGCTCAGGAAGCACTTCTGGCAATGTTCTCCCAGCTCTCTGCATCTAGAACAAAGCATTCTTAGTCAGCTGGGCTCACCCCACCCGGAGTAATTACCCTCGTTAGCCCCTCTGTGTGTGTCATCTGCACACATAGGTAATTAAACTGAACGAGGGGCCGTGACTCAGCTGTTCTGCCTCACACCAGCCCTGGCCCAGTGCAGACTGGGAGAACTGGCTCTGCCAGGCACTGGGGGTGAGTGGACAGCCAGGGCACCTGGTGCCGAGCAGAGGATCGGGTGGTGGCACAGGAGGACTCTCTGGTCTTCCTTACTCCTCATCCCCAAACTGGAACCGAGAGCAAGTGGGCCCCAGGTGGGTCCAGGCAGGGCTGAAGATGGTTGGCTGGTTAAACTTGGGGTTAGCCTTGAGGCTCTGAACTCACTCCTATGCCACAGCCTGTGGTTCAGTGTTGAACCAAAGGAGTCTGGGGCAGCCTCAGACTCTGAGGCATGGGCTGAGGCCTAGGAGGACAGACCAAGCACAGGAAGTGGGTCTTTAGAATCCTGGCCTCTCAAATACCCTGCCGCAAGATGTCAGAGGGCTGCTCTGGAATCAGAAGTTTAAGGGAACAACTGCTCAGAAGAGAGGATCTCTGAAATTCCTTCCAGTTCCCATGTTCTGCGCGTCCGATTGTTAATATCCGCTGCACACTTACTCTGTGTGACGGCTCTACCCACACGATCTCATTTCATACCCACATCCCTATACGGCAGATCCTGTTCTCCTGCCTGGATTACAGAGGAGGACATGGAGGATTGAGAAGTCAATTATTTGCTCCAAGTCACAGGCCTTCCATGTGGTGGAGCCTGTATTCAAATCCAGGTCTGCCTGACTCAGAGACCAAGGTCTCAACCATCCATTGCCCATACTCCTTAAATCTATAATTCTAGAAATCCAGGCTCTCCTTCTGGTTAACTTTGAAGAATGTATGTGTGATGTAAGAACCATCTCATGAGAGTAGAGCTGTGATTAATTCAATTAGGGTTATTTTATAGGACACAGTAATTTTTCTTTGTGATGAGAAGACCACAAGAAGCAATTAAGTTATTAAGCAACTATTGTTTGGTACATAGTAGAGATTCAATAAAGGCTTATTTATTGAATAACTGATTGCCTAGATTTGTGCTAGATCTTCTGAGGGGATGCAAAAGAATTCTATCAATCAATTAGTAAGTATTTATTGAGTGCATGGTATAGGCAAAGTACTGGTCAATGTTAACAGGCAGACCAGACTTCTTTGGATTTTTAAATTTTGGCAATTAATTCAGATAATAATACTATCCAAATGGAATGAAATACATCTGTTAATCCAGCTTGACAGCAGCGAGTTTGCAACATTTGTTTTAGACTTTCTTAATATGTTAAAAAAAGTCCAACACCCAAGGCTATTGAAAAAATTACGATTAAGAGAAAAATTGTATAATAAAGTCGTATAATGCCATACACTATCATTTTCATTGATGTTATCTCATTTAATCTTTACAACCTGAGATAGATGTCATTCTCCCTGTTTTGTGGATAAAGAGACTGAGATTCAGATAGTAAGCTTGTCAGGAATGTAATCAGAATTCCAACAGAAGGTAGAGGAACCTGTACACTCTACAGCTTTTAAAAAAGCCGTAATCTGGTCTACACTCTGAACTATGATGTTATATTGCCTTAAAGATAGGGAGCTGTTTCTAACAGAAAACCAACCATAGAGAAAATTGGAAGCTTGTCTGCACAAAGCATCGTCCAGTAACCCTCTCCAAGAATCTCTGTGTGGATAGACCTTATTGAAAGCTTCATGAATTCTCTGGAGGACAGAATAACAAAAACATTTCCACATCTGAAGGTGATGTTGAGTTGGGAGATTGGATAGAGAGCACAGAGCAACATTAAAAGCAGTTTCAGAAGTCAGACGGATTTGGGATGCTAACCCCATTTCCAGCACTTGTCAGCTATGTGGTCTTGGGCAAATTACTTACCCCATGTTTTTTCTTTTTCTTTCTTTTTCTTTCTTTTTTTTTTTTTTTGAGGTGAAGTCTCACTTTGTCACCCAGGCTGGAGTGCAGTGGGCACCATCTTGGCTCACTACAACCTTCACCTCCTGGGTTCAAGTGATTCTCATGCCTCAACCTCCCGAGTAGTGGAATTACAGGTGTATGCCGCCAGGCCTGTCTAATTTTTGTTTTTTTAGTAGAGATGGGGTTTTGCCATGTTGGCCAGGCTGGTCTCGAACTCCTCACTTCAGGTGATCCACCCGCCTCGGCCTCCAAAATGCTGGGATTACAGGTGTGAGCTACTTACCCTTTTTGAGCCTTGGTTTCTTCTTCATCTGTAAAATGGGAATAAAAATATCTATGCATGAGGTTGCTATGAAGACACTGCACATAAAGAGGCTCCAATAAACATTGGCAATCGTTTTTCTAGCAGCAAGGCCCCAAGGTGAGGAGGGCAAGCATAAAGGGGCATGAGGTTCCTCACTGAAGACAAAGGTCATGAGGACACGCACAGAGTCAGGCTGTTCCTGCTCTGTTTTAGTGGCCTGAGCAGTATTTGGAACACGACAGTTACACTGTAAGTAATTGTTTATGGAATGTGTAAAAACTAAGCAGGATTCAGGGGCTGAGGGAGTGGGTTTTGATTTGCTAAAATGGAAGGGAAAACATCTCTGCAAAATGCTTCATGACTCTCTTTAGGGCCACAGGTCCTGAGCCAGACATTCTGACTCAAGGAAGGGGTCCTGGCATTATGACAGACAATTTTGAATGCAGCCTACTCGTGGGCGGTCCAAGGTGGCCATAGCCCAAAAGACCAACGGAATCTGGATGTTTTCAGGGAGAATTTCGGAATTCAGCTGGAAACCTTTTCCTCTCTTTGTGTTATGCCCCTCACTCAGTGCTTTTATGGTTACAGGGGCTCTGTCAGGAGCTGCCAGAAATATCATAACCCCTCAGTTTGGGAGAACTAAGGCTGAGAAGGAAAACAATAGAAATCTGTAAATCCTCCAAGGCCGAACTGAATTCTGACAGGTTAGAAGAGAAGCATCTTAGAACTCACAAGTATTGTGTGAAGACAAAGGTAGGAAGATCTGTTTGCAGAGAGTTTTAAACTTACAGTAAGAATGTCCAATGTCATTATAGTACTTCAGAGTTCCCCAAGATCCATCTCACATATCACTTGATCTTTAAGGGACAGGCAGAGCAGACACATCTTTGCTGGATCACAGTTGGGAGAACTAAAGTGAAGTGACTGACCAAGGTTCCACTTCTGGGTAGTAGCCAACCCAGGGCTGGGCGTAGGCCCTGACGTGTTGCCTTGAAGAAGTGCTACAGGTTGGGAATAAAGACAGGTTCAAGGGAAGTGTTCATATCTTTTTTTTTTTTTTTTTTTTTGAGATGGAGTTTCACTCTTGTTGCCCAGGCTGGAGTGCAATAGCGCGATCTCGGCCCACTGCAACCTCTGCCTCCCGGGTTCAAGGGATTCCGCTGCCTCACCCTCCCAAGTAGCTGGGATTACAGGCACACGCCAGCATGCCTGGCTAACATTTTTGCATTTTTTAGTAGAGACGGGGTTCCACCATGTTGGCCAGGCTGATCTCGAACTCCTGACTTCAAGTGATCCACCTGCCTCGGCCTCCCAAAGTGCTGGGATTATAGGCGTGAGCCACAGCGCCCAGCCCCAGTGTTCATATCTTCACGAATGTTGTATCTATCATAGCTATGAAGGGACCCCGAGGCTGTCTGGAATGTACCATTAATGTTGCAAAGGGCATAGCTTTGGAGGTACTTTGCTGTGAGGCTCAGCCAAGCCACCAGCCTTGTGGCTTTGAGCAGGTTGTCCAGCCTCTCTGGGCTTTAGCAAGAATGTTACTTGTCCTATGTACCTTGGAGGATTGTCCTGAGGACCAGATGAGATAAAGGAAGGGAATGTGATATTACAAGTCTTAATATCACACTGGAAGATATCACTAAATGTCGTCTGCTGGAGACAGCCTCCTGGTCCTGTTTGCCTGTGGGTCTGACTCAGTGTGTATAAGCTTCTCTACTCAGGGCCAAGTCAGATTAAGTGAGGTCAAAGGATGCAGAGTGGCATAGGCTCCTACCGAGAGCTACAGCAGGAGTGTAACACTTGGGTTAGGAAATGACCTTGGAGTTTGTTCCACTTTTCTATGTGCACAGAAAAAAAAAGATCATATTCCTTTAGATGAATTTGTTCTAAGCAGAAAAGTCTTTTGAAAGCTGAAAAAGCAGGAAGGCTCTGTTTTCTTTCCAAACTCTAAAATACTATAAAAGAAATGAAATCGTGTAGCTGCATGCTCAAAGATCTGAAATTTATTACGTTAACTAGGCTTGAAGTCTGGGTAACTTTGTATGCTTCTGAAATGATTCACATTCGAAAAGCAAAAAAAATCAAAATGCATAAAATTTCCTTTTCACTGAGCAAACAATATAAGTGTCTGTCTTTGGGTGACAGTTGACAAAACACAGCATGATTAATCTGGGGACCTGCAGGAGTTCACCTTCGGTGACTTCACACTCATCACCTGCTCGGATAAAAACTGTCTGAAGCAGCTGAGAAATGAAACTGGGAAAAGAAAGGCATCAAAATCAAGTATTTCTTTTCAAATACTGTGAGTTGTAAAGAGAATAGATAAAGGTTCTAACAAGAATGTACCGATTTAACATTTTAAATTTTATTATCAAAACAGTAGATTGACATTAAGAAAATTAAAAAATACAATGACTCATTATACCTCTCTATGCCAGCTGACGCTGTTATGATAAGAACATAGATGTGGAGACAGAAAACATAGCTTTAGAACAAATCAGTGTAATGAATGTGAGAATTAGCTCCATCCTTCATGAACTGTTGACGCTGGGAAGTGTATTTCTTTGTGTCTTTGCTTCCTTGTTGGAAGATGAAGAGGGTAATAAGAACTATATTTGAGTGTGCTCAGAGGACAAAATGAAATAATATATATGTGCTAGCACTTTGCAAATGTGAGTTATTATTTCCTGGTGTTCTTTTTATTTTTATCCATGAAAAAAACATGTCGTTTCTCCTTATAATTTTTATTGATTGCATCTTGCACCTGTTTTTGCCTTCCCTCTGGTTTTGACCATTCTTCTGTTCCTGTCTTTCTGGGCCATGCTGAGGGGCATTTTCATCTTTCTCAAACTGTGACTCTGTGTCTCCCCCTCAGATTTTCTGTTTCACAGTTCTTTGACAAGGAGCTCCAGATCACCTGATTACCTTTGTTGACTTCCTTCTTTTGTGCCAAATCGTCCTACTTGGAGATCTCTAGTCTCTCCAGAGTTGAAAAGGACCTCACTTTTTAAGATGAGAAAGCTGTGGTCCAGGGGTCACCTGGGAGGAAGTTGCCCTGCTTAGAAGTAACAATCTCAACAAAAGCCCAGGTCTGAAGTCTTAGGCCAGATCTTATTCCACCAAATCTCTAGCAAAGGACACTTCTCTTTGGACTTCAGATCCAAAGCACATATCTTGGCCAGACACGGTGGCTCACACCTGTAATCCCAGCACTTTTGGAGGCCAAGGTAGGAGGATCATTTGAGGCCAGGATTTTGAGACCAGACTGGGTAACAAGATCAGACCCTATCTCTACAAAAAATGAATAAATAAATAAATAAATAAATAAATAAATAAATAAATAAATTAGCTGGACATGGTGGCCCACACCTGTAGTCACAGCTACTTGGGAGGCTGAGGTAGGAGGATGGCTTGAGCCCAGGAGGTTGAGGTTGTAGTGAGCTGTGACTGTGCCACTGCACTCCAGCCTGGGTGACAGAGTGAGACTGTCTCAAAAAAGAAAAAGCACATATTTTGCTCAGAGTCCTATTTGTTGTTGAAACCATGACCACATATAGTCTGTATGTGTATATGTGTGTGTGTGTGTGTGTGTGTGTGTGTGTGTGTGTGTGTATAATCATATGTGGGCACTAGGTACCAGGTGCTGTGCCAAATGTGTTATACAAATGATTTCACTGAATGGACAGAAATACCCTAAGAGGAATCATTATCTCCATTTGATGGATGAGGAAACTGAGGTTCTGAGATGGCCATTAGCTTGCTCAAGGAACATAGAGGCGGTACATGGCAGAGCTGTGATTCCACAGCTGTCTGACCGTAAAGTCCCTTCTACAAACCACTCCACACTCACCGCTCTGAATGTCCCCTTCCCGGGCCTGTCAAGTGCCCCCTGGCAGCCTAGAACACCAGGCTGTCTCTCTGTCATTTGTGTAGCCTCTGGAATCTCACCTCCTACTCGAGAAAGCCTTCTCAGATAGTTCGAGGGGAGTTAAGGATGGTCCCGTCTGAAGGTGGGATTCTTGCGGTCACAGTAGTCAGCGACTCTCACCCTCACCTGCTCTGTGAATGTTCAGCTCCAATGTGTGCGGGTGGGACCCATGCTTGTCCCTGCCAGGCTTAAGCCCTGTCTGTCAGCATCACGGGTCTGTCTGCAGCTGCCTCATTTCTGTGGAAAAATTAGCAGCAGCCCACTGGGTATTTCCAGCGAGCAACGGTGGGTTTTATGTAAAGAGTCAGAGTAAGCACCTGTAAACACGGCTGCGGCCGGCACTTCAGGAGGGCTGTGGCCTGTAGGCCTTGTTTTGGAGAAATTCGCTGAGGGAGGGGTTGGAACCACCTCACAGCAGGAGCAAGTGAAGGAACAGGTGGGAAAAGTGCAGACGCAGAGGATCACCGAGCTGTCACCCTCGAGTGTGAAAAGGGCTGTCTTGGGGAAGTGGGATTTGACTTCTGCTGTGGGTCCCCACAGAGGGGAACAAGGAGCTACAGACACACGGTTGGGGTGAATTACAAGGAAAAGCAGCTATGTCAAATCCTTCTTTGGAAACAGGTGGTGCCTAGTCAGTCAGAACTACCCCCAGATGGAGCGATCTGGGCACAGGCCGGGCAGCCACCAGGCAGGGGTGTTGCAGAGAGTCCACCTGAGAAGGCTAGGCTGCTCTTGCCTGGGAGGTCCTGGAGGGCAGGGGCAGCCTCCTCCACTGCCCACTGCCCATTCTTCAAGGGGGTAGGGGCCAACTTGACTGAGACTATCAGGGTCCTGCCAGAAGCTTCTTACCTAGTTTATCCCATCTAATCATGGATTTGTTTCATTTTATTTTATTTTATTTTATTTTATTTTTAGAGACAGGGTCTGGCTCTGTTGCCGAGGCTGGAGTGCAGTGGTGTAATAATAGCTCATTGCAGCCTCAAACTCCTGGGCTTAAGGGATCCTCCCACTTTAGCCTCCTGAGCAGCTGGGACTACAGGCATGCACCACTGCCCTCAGCTAATTGGGCTGATTGATTGATTGACTGATTGATTGTAGAGAGTGTCTCACTTTGTCCAGGCTGGTCTCAAACTCCTGGCTTCAAGCGATCCTCCTGGTTCAACTTCCCAAAGTAATGGGATTATAGCCGTGAGCCACTGCACCCAGCCTTTAATCATGGAGTGTTGATCATGCAATGACAGGAATGCCGATTATCAGAAGAAGAGCAGGGATTTGTCCCACTCTGCCCCCTGTTGCCCTGAACAAGACACAAAGGGGCAGTAAACTCCATGACTAAGAGAAATCCTGGGGCCCCTGCGTTTAAGATCCTAGACTGTCTGAACCACAGGCCTACTGGGGAGTCATCAGGTGGTCTTTTGGTTTCCTGCCCACACTTATCTTCTGGCCTCCCCTTCGGGTGTCCCAGTCCTTTCTCCCTCCTCTTTCCTCTTTATCCAGGGGAGAAGCCCAGTATCTGCTGGAAATAGGGAACCTTAGAGTTGCCCCACCAGCAGAGTCCCCTGAGAGCCTCCCTTAGAGCTGCTGAGAGGCTAGCTGGGGACCAGGGACTTGGTATGGACTCATGGGCTGTTTTCTCTTGGCTTGAAAAAAAAATCTCTCCACATGATCTGGCCTCCTCTTATCATATCTGGATGACCTAGCACCTGATGTGAGTCCTGAGGCAGTGGCGCGGCTGGGCTGCGCTCAGGGTTCAGCATTAAATCTTAGGGGAGATTTAGATGAGATTCCAGAAAAGGGAAAATTAACCTCTAGTGACAGGAAGCAGATCAGTGATTGTCTGGGGCTGGGATGGGGTGGAGAATTGACTGCAAGAGGTGGGAGGAAACTTTTTGGGGTGATGGGGATGTTCTAGATTTTGATTGTCATAATGGTTACACAGGTGTGCACATTTGTCAGCCTTCATTTAATTGTTAACTTATTATTGATGCATTGTTAATTTAAAAAAACAAATCTTAGAACAGATTGGTAGCAAGTGCCATGTTCAACAAATGGTCAGGCAGGCACCAGTTTGCTTAATTCTGAGGACTTCTGTTCAGCCACAACAAAGAACATGTAAGCCATGCAGATTCATGGAAGACCGAAAATGAAGTAATACGGCACAAAAAAGAGGGAACTCAGGGTGGAAATTCACAGTGAAGACAACAGCTCTCTAGGGCTCAGGTCTGCTCTGTGCAGAGAGGGAGCTCACCCCCTGGGAAGAGGCCTTCCTTGCTCTTGGTTGGCCTGGATGCTTTGAGCAGCTGGGACAATATCCCGCAGAAAGTAGAAGGAATAATCACAAGGGAAAATGGGGCCCTGCTAACATGTGAGTAATAAAAGGGGGAGACAAAATCCAGATGGAAAGCTGATCCTGTCTTTACTTAAAATTCTGATATTTTATTCACCTTGGACTTTTCCCGTTAATGCAGATTTTAAAAATATTTCATTAAAACATGATTTATCTTGATTATTTGGGCACGCTCTTAAATTGTGCAGCCTGGATCACTGATGTCCAGCCCCAAGGGAAAAGCAGGAAGAGAGAACCAGCCTCTAGTCCACAGAACTCAATGTCGATCAACCTCTGCAGGCCTGGAGTTGGGAGAGGCACGGCTAGGACCACAGCCTGGAGGGACCCAGGACGGCCCTGGAAGGCTAAGTGGGGCGGGAGACACCTGCCTGGGGCTGCAGCTGGGAAGACTGCTGGGCTTGCAGGGTGGGGCAGTACAGACCATAGGAGCGTTAGGTGTGCTGGGCCCACGGGTGGCTCCTGGTGACTCACCCCCTTGAGGGTGGCCCCAGTGTCTCCCCTCTGCCACACTGAGTCTTTAAGTATGTAGTTGGTTTCCTGGCTGCCCTCAGGCCTGGAGGGAAACCCACCTAGAGTGGTGGAGAAGCTCAGAAGCGGGGTGCAAAGTGGGGAAGGGTAGGCAAGGGCTCTAAGCAGGGAGTTGGGAGGTGATTCAGGGGTGAAGCTGCTGATAGGCTCAGGAGGGAGGAACATGGGCCCGAGGTGGGAACTCCAAGGAAGATAACAAGGCTGGGAATAGAAGGCCCAGAGCTCTGTTTCCCAGGCTGGAGCCTCAGGAAGGAGTTCCCAAGGTACTGGGGTAGTGGTAGCTAGAACAGCCGTGGAAGCAGAGAGCTAGGAGTTTAGTCTCAAAACAGTAGTGAGATTTTCTCACGCCTCACTCTCCTGGCCAGCTGCCAGGAGATGTGTGCTTGTTTGCATGGCTGACATTTTTCTGTAAAACTCCCTCCACTCCACATGGAAATGACCCAGGTAGGAAATGACCAGGGTACAAATGGGCCTGATGGCTGGCCTACACTCTCCCTGGGGGGTTGAGGGAGAAGAAGGTGGGTCCCAGGTGCTGCCAATAGCCTCTGGGTGTGGAGTAGCCAAAGGTGGGCAGGTGTCTTTCCAGAAGGCAACCAGGGAGCTGAAGGGAGAAAGCCAGGGACCAAGGCCAGAGAGAAGGAGGCAAAGGAAAGGGTGGGAGTCAGAGAGAGCCTGGGATTGTACAGTCAGGAGGACAGCAAAGGAGGCCGGGAGGAGGGGGCAGGAAAGGGCCAGGCCAGGGTCAGGTGGGGAAGTCAAAAGCGGTGCAGGCCTCTAAGTCCAGCTCTGTGGGGGAAGCATCCGGGTCTTGTGCTGCCGCAGCGCCTTCACTCTGAAAATAGGAAAACCACCAGCAAGGAATTTCATTCGTCAGCGTCCCCCCCGGCCACCCGCCCCAACACATCAACTGTGTGTTCTCCCAGGGCAGGGCCCCTGCCTTTCTGTTCTTTGCCCACCGCTCTCACTCCCCAGCAGCCACCGTGGGCCTGGTGCTGAGCAGTCAATCCTTGCTGAACTGGACTGCCCTTGGTGGGGATGTCACATGGGTCAGACGGCTTTGTCAGCGAGGACTCTGGGACAGGCCAACTTGTGTCTCTGATGCAAACCAAGGAAAAGAGCAAGAGGTGAAACTGATGTTCCTTCCCAGCCTGCCCAGTGCCCCGTGCCCTGTGCCAGGCACTTCCTCTGGTTCTATGTGTTCTCCTCATTTTCCCAATGGTGAACCTGCCAGGCCTTGCGAGTTCCCCTCAGAGTTAGGGTTCTCATTCCCCCGAACTCGCCCAGACCCCCGAGCCTGAGCTTTTTCCCTAGGTTGGTGGGACCTTCAGGGAAGGAGGCTGAGGGTGCCCTTTGGAGACCAGTGGCCTGCCTGGGAGATGAAGTGGAGGCCCTCAGATATGGCCTGGGCGTGCCAGGGCTCAGTGGCAGCCAGAGAGGGGCTGGGCTCCTCCCTGGGAGAGAGGGAAGAGGAGGAGCTGAGGACAGGAGGTGGGTATCTTCTCAGGAGGATGGATGGGAGGGGCCCCTTTGTCATGGTGGGCTGGTGGATGCGGCAGGAAGGGGATGTGGCCTGTGGCTGAATTCTGCTCTCTTTGAAAGCCAGGGAAGTGGCTCCCACAATAAGCCAAGATGAGAGAACTCTAGGGTCCCTGCCTGGGCCCTCCAGAGTTCTCTCCTCTAGCCTCTGGCCTCTGGGTTAGATTTCCCTCAAGACACCCTAAGCTGGGGCACAGTTTCCACTGTGAGCTAGAAGTTTCCGTTTTCTTGAATGTAAATGGGGGGCGATAGTAGTCACTTCCTTTCAGTTTTTGCTCAAATGTCACCACAGAGAGCCCTCTCTGACCATCCTGTTCCCAACTGCCAGGACTCTGCCTCCCCTACCTTCTCGATCCTTTCGCTGCTTTGTTTTTCTGAACGGCACTTTTCACTTTCTAGGAGGCTGTGTAACTGATTTATTGATTTTTGTCTGCTTTTTCCCCCCAACCCCCAAATACTAGAGCCACAGGGCAGGAAGCTTTGCCTATTTTGTTCCTGTGTCCCCAGAACCTAAAGCAATGCCAGGCACTCAATACATATTTGTTGAATGAACACTTGAAGGATGCGTGTGAAGTGTTTCGCAGGATTCTTGGCATCTTAAGATTATTGCTGCTGCTGTTGTTTGCTGTGTGACTTGAGCACATTCCTTAGCCTCTCTGGCCCTCTGTCTCACAGTATGTAAAATGAGAAGAGTGAACCACTAAAGATCCATGAGCTTCCTTCGAACTCTAAAAATCTTGGTGCCTCCAAATGCTCAAGAAAGTTCTTCCCAAACCTCAACAGGAACTCCTTTTTCTTTTTTTGCAGTTCTCAGCAGCAGCTCAGCTGGGACTTAGCCGGAGGCGCTAAGGACTCCTTTTGCAATAGCCCTTCCTCTACTTCTTTTGACTCTGAGGATCAGAATAGGATATAGGTTTGGGATCACGAGTCAGCCCAATGTTTCTTGGAACAGTTTCCATTCAGATAGTTATGTTTTATTTCGTTGACTTTGATGTGTTGCTTCTGGCACTTTATTGTTTTCAATAGAGGGCAATTCATGATGTGCATAATTAAAGGTCATTTGATTTTCATTTCTTTGTTAAGAGTTTCATAAAAACAAACAGAGTTCAGGAGAAAGCAATTGCCAGACCACGCGCCCAGAGACCATGTGCCCTGATTTGGGATTTGGACACCTGGTCCTTGGAGATGAAGGTTCCCACTGTCCTGCCATAGGTGGGGCTCTGTCCCTGGCCTGGAACGTCCCCTGTGGGGATAGCGTCATCCCTCAGAAGGCTCTGGAGCATCTGTTTCAGGGGCTCAGGTCAACAGGACCAAGACCATCCTCTCAAGGCTCTGCCCTTTCTCTCAGGGCCCCTCTGAAGAAGTAGCTCAGAACACTCCTCTGCTTCTGTGGGGGCAGTTTCAGGAGTAAAGGCAGCTTCAGGTTCCCGGTATTTGGAATTTGGTATTCGCTGAGTAACTGGGATGGCCTCGATGAGGGGCAGAGGAACAGGTCTGGCTAGTTCTGTGTTGTTTATACTGGGGATTACTTCACACATCCCAACCGGCTTCCCCGCCCCGTTTGGTGGGGGCTGGCCCTTGGCCCTCCAACTCCTTTACCCTACATGCCTGAGAAGCCAGGGGCCAAGATGGATCTTCTCCTCGACATCAGCTAAGCCTGGAGGACTCTTCCCCTCAGAGACCATGGAGAGGGACAGCCACGGGGTGAGTGTGACCTCAGGCCTCGGGCCAGATTCTCCCAGCGCTGAGGAAGCAGGGCTGAGGCTGGGAGACAGGTGGGACGGCTACCTCTGTGTTTCAGGTTTGGGGAAAACTGGCTGTGCCTCTTCTAGTTTGAAGCTACTTAGGATCAAGATCTCTTGGTCTCCTTTTAACGTGGTTCTAGAAAAAGCCCCTGGGAGGAGAAGCTGCTGGGATTTGGGGTCTGGCTGGTGAGCACCCCAGGGCTATGTGGCTGAGTCGTGGGTTCCTGCTCTGTGGTCTGTGAGCACTCCTGCCGGGCATCCATAGTGTTACAGCACCAACTTGGCCGATTGGGAATCCAGGCTAATCTACTTTAATCTCATTTTTGCTGGTTGGAAAATCAAAAGCATTCTAACTGCAATTCAGGGGCATCTTGTCTAAACCCCGCACTACACTCCTAAACCTTCCCAGAAAACTGTGACTTTCTGGGTGCATTCAAGATTTTCAAGGGGATGTTTCAACCTCCGTTGGTCACTTCTTTTTGGACTTAATAACTTTCATGCTTGGGAAGTGCTTCTTGATGTTTAACCACAAGTCCTGCTACCACTCAACTTCCTTTCTTCTGCTGCTCTTGGGGTGGGAGAGAGCAGCTGGCCTGTCCTCTGTGGGAAAGCCAGTCATACACACAGGAAGGCTTCCAAAGATCTTGTTCTGCTGTGCCTCCACTTTCTTTTCCTCCAGGAAATCCCTTTTGTGCTCTCATTTCTCCTTTAGGTCTTGTTTTCTGCCCCCTCCAAATTCTCTGTACCTTACCGACATGGTAGAGCCTGGGACTCTGGAAAGAATGGGCTAGCACTGGATTTGGGAAAGATCAGCTCATCCTATGTTTTGGCTTATAGTTGGCTTGTGGTCCATTCTGCACCCCCAATGTGTTTCTGCAAACTTTACCATCATTTTTTTCCCACCATTCTTCCAGCCCCCTCTTGACTTTTCTTTCCCAGGCTGCCTCCCTTGCCCTCTGCTCTGGGCTCCTTCGTTCATGTCTCTACCTCACCAAAGTCACTTGGCCCTAGGCCTTGGGGGGTTATCAGAGCCTCTTACTGTTGAGCAGTAAGGGGGGTACACTAGGGCATGCAGAAGGTGAACCCTTAGTCACAGCCATGGGGCATCCTCCTTGGCAATATGCTGGGAGCCTAAACTAGATGGTCCCTAAACCCAAGAGTGAGAAGGGCTGAGCTATCCGGAGGGTGGCCATGCTCCCATTGGAGATGGATAGTCCATCCCTGAGACAGGGTGATGGGGTGATATCTTCCCAGGAAGCTCATCTCTTCAGAGTCAGGGATCAACATGAAGGCTGCTGGAGGGATACAGGACAGAGAACAGACTTCTTTGAGGAACTCCCAATTAATGTATGAATTAAGTGTCAAATATTATGATAGGTGCCATATTCATTCTGAAAGAAAGATTGTCCAAACTTATCTTGGAATGGAAGAATGGAATCATTACATCCTTATTTAAGGTTCTTAATTTCACTCCCCTATTTAAGATGGAACTCTGAGAGAGTGAGCCTATAGTTGGGGCTCATATTCCCATCTGCAGCAGGTTTCTTAACCTTGATTAAATGGGAGTGGGCTGGGAGAAGCTGGTCACCTGAGCTTGCGCCTTCTCCTTGAGGGCTTTATTGCAGAGAGATGCATTGTGATTTCTGTCCCTCAACTCCAAAATGTCGTGAGGAAGATGGTGGCCAGTGGGCTTAAGCCTGATGGCACTCCTCTGGCAGCTGCTGGATCTTCAGAGGGATCTTGGAAAAGAGGTGGAGAAGGGTCTCAGTTTCTCATATTCAAAAGAAAGTTGCATGTCGTGGTGGACAGAGAGCTGACCATGTTCCCCGTCAGCTTTGGGCAAGCCACTTCACCTTTCTGTACCTTAGTTTCTTCATTTGTAAAATGGAATAATAATACTACTCTCAAAAGAAGAATGTTGGACAAACTAAATTTAACAGAGTTTAATTGAGCAAAGAACAGTTCTCAAATGGAGCAGTCCCCGAAGGAGAATAGATTCAGAGAGATTCCCACACAGCTGCGTGGTCGGAGAGGATTTATGGACAGAAAAAGGCAAGTAATGTATGGAAAAAGGACGTGAGGTACAGAAATAGCCTTATTTGAACACTGTTTGAACAGTTGGCTGCCTTTGATTGTGCAAAATTGGTGATTGTTAACAAGAGTAGTTTACAGTCTGTTTACACGTCCAGTTGAGTTATAGTTCATTATGTACAGAGAAACCTTTTGATCCGAACTTAAAATATGTAAGGAGGCAGCTTTAGGCTAAGCTTAATTTAATAATACCTACCTCAAGGAGTCTCAAAATAGTGCCCTTCCCATAGTAAGGCTCATTTAGAATAGCATCTGGCATAGAGAGATAGAGATAGATAGATAGAGATGGAGTCACAGAATGTTGAAATTTATCATCACTGCCTAGAATTTGGGGTGGGCTCCTATAAATTTGGACAAACATCTTCTTCTCCCTGTGCCTCAGCTTCCCCACCAAAGAAGAGGGTTGGACACATTCCCCCCTGAGGCTCCTTTCTGGCTCCCTGACAGTCTGGAATTACATAGAATGGGGATGGCAGGTGCGCCACACCAGATTTGTTCTTGATAATGCGTATTTTGTGCTTTTTCAATTCTCATTTTTAATTCTCAGAGCAGTGCAATGCTTATTAAAGAAAGACTGAATTAGACCCATTGATGAAGCAACATTCCTTTGTGGAGTGGATTTTCTTATACTGGGCCTTCTTCAAGTGGAACAGGTTCCAAATTAGCCCAAGGCCACAGGTGCTAGGGATTGGTGAGAACCGTCTGGGGGCCCACCGCTGGTCCAGGATAAGGCACCCTTTCCAGAGGGGCTGGGCAGTTCCTGAGATGGCTCACCCGCGGGCTCAAGTCACTCTGCCATGCCGTGTCCCAGCCCCATCCCAGCCCCAGGCACCCCAAGGACACTGGCACCTGCCCTATGCCTTTGCAGGTGTGCAGCCCTCACCTTGTCCTCCAAGGACCCTGGCACCTGCCCTATGCCCCTGCAGGTGTGCAGCCCTCACCTTGTCCTCTGTTTCATGTTGTCATTGGTGAGGAGCAGACTTCCTTTGGCACAGCCACCTCGATTTCCCCTGCGTTGTCCCCTGAGACTTGGCAGATGTGAGCATAAGCGTGCGGGAGTGTGTGTATTGGGCCCTGGGCTGGGGAGCTGGGTGGGAAGGACAACTGATGTAACAATGGCCACTTAGCTTAAGTGTCTTGTTTTGGCAAAACAGCTTCCTCTTGGTATAGCAACAACAAGGGTGGATGTGCCTGGCCAAGTGGGCAGGGCACTGGTGGTGCAGGCATGAGGGAAGCCACCACAGGGAACCCTGGCTTTAGCAGTCAAGTGGAGGCCTTGACAGCACCAGATGGGGGTTGGTTTCCCTAGGAGGGAAGCAATATCCAAAACCTTAGAGGGGCCCCCATTATGTACCAGCCCTGAGTGTGTCACTACCCTAGGACTGGCAGCAAGAGAAGGCACAGACACAGGGAAACACTGAGGCAGCAAGTTCCTGGGCAATCAAACATTATTTGCTGGGCAATAGTGGGCACTCCATGTTCTTTACAGCATTTGATGAATGAATGAATGAATGAATGAGTGAATGAACGAATGAATGAACAAGGAGGCGTCTTGATTCTGGTCTAACAGGGATTCCTTGAGCTTTTTCATGTGCACAGGAGGCATCGGAAACTAGAAGGGACTTCAGCACTTACTCTGGCCAGTCCCTTTCAAGTTCGTTGTAGCAGCTGCCTCTTTTGTTCAAATGAATGTTATGTCGACTCCGCTGTATGAAACTGAAAGGTCGGTCTTCTCTGTTGAGGTGGGGTAAGGGCTCAGAGCCCACCACAGTCCCCACCAGCTGGTCTCCAAGGCACCTCCATGGAAACTGAAATGCTCTGTGGAACCCTGTTTGAAAACTGCTGATTGTCCAACACCCTTAATTTATTGAAGAGGGAGCTGAGGCCCAGAGAAGGATGTGACTGTCCCCAAGGTCACACGGCGGCCTAGGAGCAGAAGCGAGGCTCCCCGTGCCCCCCACCCCCAGGGCGAGGCAGACCCTGCAGCTCTGGCCCCTTCCAGAGTTCAGGCTGCCTCAAGGGCTGACCCGAGTCCCTGAGCTGTATACTGCGTGTGTGCCGGGGATGCTGGTGCTGGGTGAGGAGGTGGTGGGGAAGATGCCTGTGTGCTGAGGAGAGCCTGTATTTGTGGGGTTTCTCTGGGTTCAGGGAGGGGAAGAGTAGGAAAGGGCCTTGGGAACCTGGAGGTACAGTGAAGCCTGGGTCTAGCCGTGAGAAAGGGAAAAAAGTCACCCAGTCCAGCCTGGCCCTCGCTGGGAAGGGTTCAGGCCTCCCCTGCCACAACCCCAGGGCTCCCCAGGTTCCCAACAGGCAAGGAGGGTTTTTAGGCTCTGTCAAAGGGAGATCCTGATCTTTCTGAGTGCCGCCAGTGCTTCCAGAAGGGTTTAGTGAGGGGTTTTTCTTCCTGCCTAGCCCAGAGTGCTGGGTTGTTGGCCCATGGTCTGCCCGTGCCCACCCTATGGGCACCCTTGATGCCCAGGGTCACAGGGAGAGAGACGCTGCCACGGGGGCCTCTGTCTGGGAAGGGTCCTTTCTCATGGAGGCTGGTAAGGGACAGACAGGGGAAGAGCAGAGTGTTGTGTAACAGCCCAAGGATGGGGGCCAGAAGATCATGGTTCTAGAATTGGCACCGTCCCCACCTGGCTGTGTGTCCGTGAGCAAGTCACACAGCCTTTCTGGGCCTTCATCGCCTCAACAATAGTATAAAGGGCTTGGGTAGGTTTTCTTTTCTTTTCTTTTCTTTGAGATGGGGTCTTGCTATGTTGCCTAGGTTGGTCTTCAGCTTCTGGCCTCAAGCCATTTTCCCACCTCAGCCTCCCAAGTAGCTGGGACTACAGGCCGGAGCCACCACGCCCAGCTTAGAGGGTTTTCAGAGTCTTTGCAACTCTGACAGCCTGTGATATGCCCAACCCTGGGTGGTAGCTTTACGAAGGGATGGCCCAGGGCTGAGGAGGGAGGCCCAATTGGCTTAAACTGGACTGAAACGGGCCCTGATGCACCCGCCCTCAGGCCATGAAGCAGCTACTGCTCCCTGCTGGACATTCTTCAGGACTAGAAGGAGAGCTTTTTTTTTTTTTTTTTTTAATTATACTTTAAGTTCTAGGGTACATGTGCACAACGTGCAGGTTTGTTACATATGTATACATGTGCCATGTTGGTGTGCTGCACCCATTAACTCGTCCTTTACATTAGGTATTTCTCCTAATGCTATGCCTCCCCCATCTCCCCACTCCCCGACAGGCCGTGGTGTGTGATGTTCCCCATCCTGTGTCCAAGTGTTCTCATTGTTCAGTTGCGGGATAGCTTTTTATAGGGTGGTTCACACTGCAAGCCCAGGCTCTGGGGGACCTGAAGTGCATATTTCCCAAGTTCAGGCTGCTGCTTATGGCTGAAGAACTCTCATTATGCAGAGCCTGGGGCTCGATCCACGGCAGCAGCTCCATAACCACTGAGATGAAGCAACCATGAGCCCACATCACTCAGGCCCCCTCTCTCCCTGGCATCACTGGCTGGGCCCCCAGAAGGTCCAGGAGAGGACAAGGGCTGGACATACTCAGGGGCTGGCTAAGTTACTACCATCCCCACTAGGTAACGGCCCAAGGGGCAGAGTCTGCAACTGGAAACCAGAAAAACATCCCATTCGCCTCAGGGGGGATCTACCTCTGGGAGCTGTGGTGTCGAGACCCCTGGGCTGGAAGCAGGGGGCCTTGGGTTTAGTCCCTCCTCTGCTGTAAGATGGGCCTGAACAACTTTGGGCAACGCACACAAATGTTTTGGGCCTCTACCTCTCAGTCTGTAAAGTGGGAGTAAAAATTCTTATAGACTTCTGTCCAGGGACAGGCTTTGGAAAGACTCCCAGAGCCAGGGGCTGCTCCTTTTAGCCCTCCCTAGCTTGTCCCTTACCGCTTTCCTGTGGACCCCTGCCCTGCCTTCCTGCCATGCTGCCTCCTGCCCCAAAACGTCTGGAGGGCCCTGAACAAGCCTTGGGTGAGGAAACTTGGGAGCTGCAGAGGCATAGCCAGGTGGTAGCAGTGACAGCCTGGGGTGTGGGCCTGTTCCATGTCATGGTAAGGGCTTACAATTATGTTACTGCAGGGGGTAACCTCAGAGACTACCCCACGGGTAGGTGGGGAGGAGAGGCACGGCCAGGAAAGAATGGTTGGCAAGGTTAGGCCAGGGATGTGGCTCAGAGTTGACCACACTCCCCTGCTCCACCCTGTGCACCTGCCCCTGAGCAGGCTGAGAAGCCTTTGGTCTGCAGGCAGGTTGTAGAGACACCAGGACACATCAAGGAGTTGGTCATTTCACTTCCACTTCTGAGTCTTCGGCTCACTGCCAAAGGCCAGGATTTGGGAAGCTTGGGTTCTGGTCCTTGTTCTGCCCCTTGCAGCTTGGGACCTTGGATAAGAAGTCTCGGCCGGGCGCGGTGGCTCATGCCTGTAACCCCAGCACTTTGAGAGCCTGAGGCGGGCACACGATCAAGAGATCGAGACCATCCTGGCCAACATGGTGAAACCCCATCTCTATTAAAAATACAAAAATTAGCTGGGCACAGTGGCGCCTGCCTGTAGTCCCAGGTACTCAGGAGGCTGAGAAAGGAGAATCACTTGAACCCGGGAGGTGGAGGTTGCAGTGAGCTGAGATCGTGCCACTGTACTCCAGCCTGGTGACAGAGTGAGACTCTGTCTCAAAGCAAACAAACAACAAACAAACAAGTAGTCTCCTCCCCTTCCTATTCCCCAGCTGCTGAAGGCCTCTACTCTGAGGGTGAGATCAGGCCAGTGGTGGGAGGCTAGAGTCTCAGCAGTTGTTCTCCAAGAATTGGGGAAAAGAAATGAGTTAGTGCTATAACAGGTTAGGTATCAGGAAGAACTTCCAGCGGCGTGGGGCAGCAGGCCGTGAAGTGCCTAAAGAAGGTTGGTGTGGAATCTCTTACTCAGATGATCCCCGAAGATGAGAACTCTTCTTGATGTCTGGGAGGGTTTGGGTTGAGGGTCAGAGTCAGGGGGTGGAGCGGGGGGCCTCACTCTGGATGCTGCTCTCTTCTGGTCTGGGGGCTGCCCTTCCACCCTGATGTCCCTGTTGGGACTTGTAGTTCTCTTCATGGGCAGTTCTTCTTCAGGTCTTGAGGCTCCAGAACTCTCCTCTTGCCCTGGTCTGGGGGTCCAGCCACTTTCCACCTGCCTCCCAGGCTCTGACAGCAGAGCACTTGCTCTACCCAGACCAGAGCTAGATACCCCCAGACCCAGGGCTTGCAGAGACTCCATCCCACTTTCGGATGTGTCGCCCTTTCTGCAGTTCTTGGCTTTCCACCAATGCCCCCTCCCCACCAGTTCCCTGTCTGGTCTGACTCCCTTCTCCTGTTCCAGCTTTACAGCTTTCCCCAGCTCCCTCCCCCCACCTGCCCACCCATTTTCCTCTGGGCCTCTTCAAGATGGGGCAGCTAGGGCTGGATGGGAGGGTCTTGTTCAGGTAGAGACAGCCTGAGCTGCCTGGGAATGAGACGATTGTGCTAGAGTTCCTAAAGACCACCAGCTCATTCAGGGGGTGAGGTGGGCTGTTTCGTCTCTCTGAGCCCCGGGTCCTTGTGTACAAACTGGGGATAGTAATTCCTGCCCAGCTTGCTAACTGAGAGACTTGTGAGAATCAAATCACATAATGGTGCAAAACTGCACATACAAGCCCTGAAGAGACGAAGGTAGGTCCTGTGGATGTTTGTGACACTGTAGGTCAAGGCCCTCCTTGCTCCAAGCAGGCCTGGTTAGAATCTGAGCTGTCACTTACCTGGTGTGTGAATTTGGGCATATTCTTAACCTGCCTGGACCTCTGTTTCAATATCTATAAAATGAGGCTAACCATACCAACTGCAAAGAGCTGTTAAGAGGTTGGAATGGGGTCCCGTAAAGTGCTCGTGAGCTGTTATCTTTGTCATGGTTTGACACACATTTATAGACCAGGCTCTTTCATGTGTATCACCCGTTTATCTGGGGGAAGGAGGTAAGGTCTGCCCATTTTACACATGTGGAATCAGGCACTGAAGGGTTACGTCGCTTGCCCAGGAAACGCAGTTGGGAATGGAGGCAATCAGATTCAGATTTTTCCATAGCAAGCCCAGCATTCCCACAAACAAACAAACAAAACCCCACTACCGGCTGGGTGTGGTGTGGTGGCTCACACCTGTAACCCCAGCACTTTGGGAGGCTGAGGCGGGTGGATCATTTGAGGTAAGGAGTTTGAGACCAGCCTGGCCAACATGGTGAAACGCCATCTCTACTAAAAATACAAAAATTAACCGGGTGTGGTGGCGGGTGCATATAATCCCAGCTTCTCGGGAGGCTGAGGCAGGAGAACCCCTTAAACCCAGCGGAGGTCACAGTGAGCCAAGATCGCGGCACTGCACTCCAGCCTGGGCAACAGGGCAAGATTCCAATACAAAAATTAGCCAGGCACAGTGGTGCACACTTGTAGTCCCAGCTACATGGGAGGCTGAGGCAGGAGAATAGCTTGAACCTGGGAGGCGGGGGTTGCAGTGAGCCAAGATCATGCCACTGCACTGCAGCCTGGGGGACAGAGCAAGACTCAAAAAAACAAACAAGCAAACAAACAAACAAACAAAACCCCTCCATCACAGCCATGGCTCACCACACCCTCACTGTGTATTGGGCGTTTTACAGGCATGATCTGTGACCTCAGTACCATGAAGCAAGGTGCTTCGCTCTAGCTTACAGATAGGAAACTGAGATGTAAAGAGGTGAAGTCACTTGCCTGGGGCGCCCAGCCGCCTTAGAGGCAGGCCAAATTCCAACCTGGTCTCTCTAACCCAGAGCACCTGAAAACTCACCTGACCCGGATGCTCCAGGCCACTAGGCACCTCCTGGTCTTGGCAGGTCACAGGGCCCCACTATGGGTCACACTGGAAAGTATCACAAGACCAAGATCCCTGTGGTAACCCCCAGCCCTATCCCCAGGTTCCCAAGGTGTTCCCGGCCCTGCAGGGCCATGGGGCCCCATTCTTAACCAGTCTCACAAAGGCAATATGAGCACTCTGTACACGTGGTTCACGAAGACTGCGCAGGAAGCTCTTCTGACTCAAGAAGGGCAGGTGACTCAGAGACAAATAGGCATGGGGTAGAACCCTGACTCTGTGATTCTGCAAGATGAGCTCTGAGCCTTGGCTTTCCTATCTGTAAAATGGGCTTCCAAAATACCAACCTCCCAGGGGTGTGGTGAGGCCCTTGTGAGGCCACAGATGTGAACGTTTATTATCAACTCTAAAGTGCCAATACACACACGAGTGATTAGTATTTTATTGTCCCGGCTTATGGGAATTCCCCCTGAAGTTGGGGAAGACTTAGAGTGTGCACAAAAGAGGAAGGAGACCAGGCAGGCTGGTGAAGGTGCCGCAGTGCCAGGATCCCTGGCAGGAGCCGAGGCCCAGGCCACCACTGGAGGGAAGGGCAGGGCCTTCTGCAGCTGGGGCTTGTCCATGTTATGGAAAGACCTTAGTCTGGCCTTTGTCCAGCATTCTTTTTCTCCTCAGATGAGCTCACACTGGCACTCAGCCCCTTCAGTTGGCAGGTCAGGGCTTTTCTTAACTAGTGCTTAACTAGCGATTACAGCTCATAGTAAGAACAATATTTTATAATCTAACACACATACATGAAAGAAAAGGATGCGGATGTAGGAGGTGGAAGGGAAGAGGGCAGAAGGGGTCTTTGCTTTCCCCATGGGGGACCACATTCCCTAGATACGAGGTCTCAGAGTGAGTGACCAGCCCAGCAGCCTCTTCCTTTAACCCCTCCTAGACATGCGTAGCCTGAGCAGGTGACCCCCAACCCCCAGGCACATGGCCCATTGCCCTCTACCCATCTCTGCAGGTCCTATGTGGCAGGCGAGCCCCTAGGGGAGCTGGGGGACAGCAGGTTCTTTGAGCTTTCATTCTATCCTTGGACACAGTCCTCCTCTCAGATGCTTCCTTGTCCGGGGGGCTTTGCTCAACCCCCAGCTGCTGCCCCAGAGCATTCATCTCCTAGTGCAGCAGAGCTGACAGCTGGGGTGGGTTGGCAGGGGAGCAGCCTGAGGGATACTCTTCAATCTGCTTTCAGAATGCATCTCCAGCAAGAACACCTTCAGCTGGAGCATCTCCAGCCCAGGCGTCTCCAGCCCAGGCATCTCCAGCTGGGACACCTCCGGGCCGGGCATCTCCAGCCCAGGCATCTCCAGCTGGGACACCTCCAGGCCGGGCATCTCCAGCCCAGGCATCTCCAGCCCAAGCATCACCAGCCCAGGCATCTCCAGCCCGGGCATCTCCGGCTCTGGCATCACCTTCCAGGTCCTCATCCGGCAGGTCATCATCCGCCAGGTCAGCCTCCGTGACAACCTCCCCAACCAGAGTGTACCTTGTTAGAGCAACACCAGTGAGGGCTGTACCCGTCCGATCATCTCCTGCCAGGTCAGCACCAGCCACCAGGGCCACCAGGGAGAGCTCAGGTAAGGGGGATGCTGTAGGGAAGCCAAGAGAGATGGGAAGCAGCCCATGGGCAGGGAGGAAATCTCAGAGCCAGTGTGCTCTGCTCTCATAGCAGACAACGATGCGGGGAAGGGGAGGTAGGGGGGTGGGAAGTGAGGGACCTGAGGGTGGGGGCAAAAAGGAAACATTACATGAAAACCTGAGACAGTGGAAAATTAGGGGCAAAGGGGGTAGGTGATAAGAAGCCAGGACTAACAAAGCAGCATGTCACCCTGGAGTCTGCACAACCCAGGTCAGAGCACCGGTTTCAATGGCAAGGTCTCCCAGTTAGTCACAGGGTTCTCTCCTTGTGCTGTCCTGTGGGTCTGCCTAAGAAGCTGGGGTCTGCAGTGGAGCAAGGTCATGATCAGTGGGCCCATCTGTGGGTGGGGGAGGAAAAGGAGAGATTCTGACCAGGTGTGCAAGTCCATCCCCAGCCTTCCAAATTGTGGGTTGTGTGGTTTAGCTACTAGGGAGTCAGAGAGGTTGAATAGGCCTTGGGGACCGGGTCTGTCCTTAAGGAATCAGTGTTCCTGCCCACTCCGATGCTGCCCTCCTCCCATCCCAGAATTCAGACTGTCCCCACCACCACAATACACACAGGCCTGGATGATACGTGGCTTTGGAGGATCACTCGAAGTTTGGGGCCCATCCCACAGCCTTGCCCTCTCCAGGGTGGGTGAGGTACTTTGGTATCAGACCCACTGCACTGGAATCCCTACTCTGCCACTAACTCACCAAGTAACCCTGGGCAAGTGATTTCACTTCCATGAACCTCAGTTTCCCCATCTATAAAAAGGGGCCTAATAAGATTCTGCTCATGAGGTTGCTGTGAGAATTAACACAGGCAAAGTGCCTGGCTGGCCCAGAGGAGAGCACAGTAAAAGACCGCTGCTGGTGCCAGGCAGGGGGAGCTCAGTTTTTGCATTTTCAGATGGGACAAAATTCATTCATTCATTCAATTGACTTTGTGCCCCATAAAATCTCATTCCAACTTCTGGGGTGGAGTGGTCCTCATGGGGCCCTCCTGGGCCACAGTCTTGTTTCCCCCACCCTCTCCATCTCGTTGGACTCCTCTCCAGCCTCATCTTCCCCTGCTGCCGCCCTGCTCCTAGGTACGAGCCTGCCCAAGTTCACCTGGCGGGAGGGCCAGAAGCGGCTACCGCTCATCGGGTGTGTGCTCCTCCTCATTGCCCTGGTGGCTTCGCTCATCATCCTCTGTGAGTTGAATGGAGGGTGCAGGGGTGGGTTCTGGGCACTGCTGGGCAGAGTGGGACCCAGGGATGGGGGCAGGCAGGGGAGACAGGTGTGGGGACCACCCACTCACCCGGCTACTGTGTCCAGAGAGGGACACTCCTGCAAATGGCCTTGGACTGTGCTGCCCCCGGGGCCCCTGTGGGGTATCCAGGTTAACAGTGTGGAAGTCAGAGGAACCTGAGCTTGGCTCTCATCTGTGCCACTTACTATGCAGCTTACTTGGGCAAGTTAGTTAACCACTCTGAGCTCAGTTTCTGCATCTTCAGATGGGACAAAATTCATTCACCCATTTCATGACTATGTGTCCCATAAGTTCTCATTCCAACTTCACTAGCTTATGAGGAATAAAGAAGACAACAGCACAAATCCTGGAACAAAATCTACAAATACTAGCTATTAAAAAACACACATGAAAACACTGATTGGAAAAAGTCTGTCAAGGATATTCAGTCAATGGGATGACGTGTTCAGCATTCAGGGGTTCAGGCCCATTCTCTTCAGCAAAGATACCCAGGCATGCCCCAGGGCTCTCTGCTCAGAGGTCCACTATGAGCCCAGCACAGTGGGAAACTTCAGGCAGCGCAAATGTGCATGTACATTATTCTGTCCTGTCCTCAGGGAGATTACAGTCTCCTGGGGGAATAGCTGGAAATTTTGAAGGGCAAATGCATTTGAGTGTGACTATGAGGAGGGGATGACAGCTGTGTGGGTTGGATGCAGGGGATAGCTTCTTACAGCTGTGGGGCCAGATGAAGACCTGGAAGGTGGGACAGCAATTATGCCCAGCAGGGCATCTGAGCGAATGAGCAGCCACAGAAAATGTGGGAAGCCAGGTGGCAAGGACAGCATGGCGGAGAGGAAGGGACCCACCTAACCAAAGTGGAGAAGGAACAATCAGGGACCTGGGGCCGTCTGTTTGGTTCAGCAAGGCTGGGCCATGCTGTAGAGAGCTTTAAACCCCAGGCCAAAGAGTAAGGATTCTGTTAAAGAGGCAGCACCAGTGGTGAAGGGTGGAGTGGACCAGCGTGTGGAAACGTCTGCCGGCAGGGCTGCTGAAGGGGATTCTGAGGGAGGGGCAGTGTGCTGGCAGAGCAGGCTTTAGTGCCATGCAGACCCTGGCTCTGCCACCGACAGGCTGTGTGAATTCGACAAGTCCATTAACATTCTGAGCCTCAGTTTCCCCACCAGTCTGACTGGGTGGGGTGGTCTTTGTCATAATGCACATAAAGGCCTCGGCATGGTGCCTGCTGTGACTTACTGCCCTGCCCTCCCTCCCTTTCCCACCACAGGGCACGCCGCTCCATGAAAGCCACAGGAATAACCCATGGAGGGGCGAGATGGCACCCATGGGTGGGCTCACAGAATAGAACTAAAGCTCTCAGCGTGGTTTCACAGCATTTCCTGAAGTCCCCAAAAGCTCTGCCAGGGAGGCCTCTAGACCTCCAGGGCTAGGGAGGTGGCTTGACTTGTGCAGGTCACCAAGCAGCTACCTGGTGGGGTCAGGACTAGAGCCCAGGCCTCCTGACTCCCAACCCGGCCCAGTACCCTCTCCACTACACATCCACGTGGGGCTCCATGAGCACTCCCGGGGAGACTGCCCAGGGTTCCCCGGGGCTTGAGTGCCCAGGATATGGGAGGAAGACCAGGGCACAGAGAGGAGGGGCCAGCCCAAGAGATTAGGAGGGATTTGTGTCTGGACCTGGAAGGAGCAGTCACACACAGGCGGCCTTTACCCTGGGTGATGGAGAACACAGTGGGCCCCGGAGGAGAAGCAAGGGGTGGGGCTGAGGAGCTGGTGGAGGAGGAGCGGCAGGGTGAGAAGTTAGAACCCGGGTCTGTGAGGCAGCCAAGGGGAGGTGCCTCCAGGCAGGAGGGCCCACAGCCCCTGGTTTGGAAAGAGATTGCTGTTAGAGAGGGAGGAAGTCGTGAAGCAGATTTGCACATATGGCTTGTAAAGCTGTTTTCTTTTAGCCCCAACTTGTATATGTGGGAATCAGCCACCTAGAATTGCTGGTTGATTGAAAAGACATTTAAAGGCATAAAGACAAGTCATGGGGAAAGAACTGAGCATAGAGGTGTCCCTTGCGCAGGGGAGAGGGAGAAGGAAAAAACCTAGGAGCTTTTGAGGCTGGAAGGATGGTCGCCTTTGAGAACAGACAGACGGTGGTTGCCTGTGTGACTGTGAGGACAGAAATTTATCTGCTGTGACCCTGCGGAGCACAGAGAAGATGGGATGGCAGAGGGGTTCTGAGAGGGAAGCTCTGGGATACTGGAGGAGGTGGTTTCTCTGGCCACTATGTTGGCCAGCATGTAGGGAGGGGAGTTCCCAAGGTGGTCCCCATCTCCACAGCACTCTCTGTCTCTCTCTCTCTTTCTCTCTCTTTCTGGGTGGCTGGCTGCTCGAATCTGCCTGGTGCTGCCCTGCTTGCAGGAGCTTTCTGGAGCATTCTGGAGCATTCCTGAGCAGCCTTTCTCTCCATACAGATGGGGGACGAGAGCCCCAGAGTTCAAGAGGGATTGCAGGTCGGTGTCTCAGAACCCCCAGGGCCTTGGGCTGCTCAGTGTCTCATCTCAGTGGGGCTGGCCGTGACCCAGCTGTCTGCTTCTTTTTCTCTAGTCCAGTTCTGGCGGGGCCACACAGGGATCAGGTACAAGGAGCAGAGGGAGAGCTGTCCCAAGCACGCTGTTCGCTGTGACGGGGTGGTGGACTGCAAGCTGAAGAGTGACGAGCTGGGCTGCGGTAAGGAGGCTGGGTGCGGGGGAGCGCCTGCGTGTGCATGTGTGTGCATGTGCATGTGTTTGTGTGCCTGTTTGTATATGTGTGTGTGTATGCATGCCTGTGTGTGTATATGTGTGCGTGCATGTGTGTGTATGTGCATGTTTGTGTGTATGCATGTATGTGTGTGTGCATGTATGTGTGCGTGCATGTGTGCATGTATGTAATCCAGACCCAACGATTCCCTGTCCAATGCCTCCCATTTGAGCTGATACACAGTTTGCATCAGTCTGTAGCACTCTAGTGACTTTGCATTGGCTCTGTCCATGCTAGGCATCCTGGGCTTCTGAGTACTGGTTAACCCCCATGACCCAGGCCATGTTCCTGGACATTTCCCAGGCCTCAGCAAGGAGTGCTGTCAGGACAGGCGCTTTCTCAAAGCCTCACTCAGCTCATCCCCCAAGAGCTTGATGCTTCCTAGGTGCTGAGGACCTGCTCTGCCTTTTTCTTGCCCTGCAGTGAGGTTTGACTGGGACAAGTCTCTGCTTAAAATCTACTCTGGGTCCTCCCATCAGTGGCTTCCCATCTGTAGCAGCAACTGGAATGACTCCTACTCAGAGAAGACCTGCCAGCAGCTGGGTTTCGAGAGGTAACCCCCAACCTGGCCCCAGAGTCCAGGCTTCAGGGATGTCTCAGGCTCTTATAGGGCGTCTCAAGCATGTTGCAGAAACATTATATTAAAAAGACCCTTGGGGACCGGGGCTGATCTCACTAGCTCTGGACACCCTCGAGGTGTTCAGAGTCAGAGGCCCTGAGATCCTATGAGTGTGGAGCAGATTGTTTTCATGAGGCCAACATAATGATGTATAGATCTGCAATAGTATCAGACTCCTAGATGGTTCTTTGCATCAAAGCACGCTCACATCCATTATCACATTCACTGATCGTGGTGGTGGCCCTACGACTTGGGTAGGCATTTGGGCAGATCTTTTCTTCTTATATCTGGGAACTAGAAGCTCAGATTGTGCAAAGCCTTTCAATGGACTTTGAGCTATAGCTACTGTGGCTTGAGCCAGACCTCATCAAATGGAGAATTAAATGGGGCAGGTGAGGCTAGGCAGAATCATAAGGATCTTTGGCTCTAAAGATTTTAAACAAATTGGGCAGTGCTAATAGGTAGAGGAGGAAGTAGGTGAGCAATGACCTTCCACTTGAAGAAGTGTCTGATTTTCAGCCCAGACACGCATCTCCATCCTCCCTCTTGGACTGAGTTTTCCAGATGGGTAGTCTGGGGTTTATCAGTGTGTGTGAGGTTGTGGGGAGAGGAGTTTAAAATCTCACTGTGGGTTCTCTACAGAAGAAGCACCAAAAACACCTGGGGTGGGGTGTTAGGATTTAGAACATGTTCTCCACCCCACCTCAGCCTGTCCAGATCCATGAAAGGGGGATGGTAGTAATGCCGATGGAAGACCATGGGCATCTTTTATGAGTTGTGTGGCCTTATGCAAGCCTGAACCTCCTTTAGGCATTCAGGTCTTTGAATGTCACTTATTCAAAGAATATTCATTGAGCTTTTATCGTGTGCTAGATACTGTGTAGTACCTGGACAAAAAGGAATAAGACAGGAGCCCAGCCTTGAGGGACCTCTAGTGTGGCTCAGTGAGAGAGACTTAAACCAATAACCACAGCACGATGTGACATGTAATGATGAGGATGTGGGTGAAGCACTAAGGGCATACAATGGAGAGGGTGCCTAACTGCACTGGTGGAGAGAGCAGAGAATGGGCCCTCTGAGTAGAGGAGCAGCGTGTACTAAGTGTCATGCCAGGGCATCACGCAGGGGTGTACCATGTTCTAGAAATATACATACATTCCACGCAGAGAGTAGAACACATTAGAATCACCCGCCGTGCTTGTGAAAATGCATCTTGGAATCAGAATCTCTGGGATTAGGACTTAGAACCTGCTCAGCAAACATCCCAAGGTGATTCTTCGGCACGCTGTGTTCTGAGATCCAGTGGGCTTGCCCAGAGCTTCTCACGCTTTGATGTACAGATCAGTAACCTGGGATTCTTTAAAATGCAGATTCTTATTCAGTAGGTCTGGGGGGATGCTGCTGCTGCTTATTCACAGATCACAGTTTGGGTAGAAAAGGGCAAGATTGGTGTTTCTCAAACTTGAGTGTGCATCAGCATCACTAGAGAACCTGTTAAAATGGTGATCGCTGGGCCCACACCCAGAGCTTCTGATTCAGAAGCATTGCTAATATTAATAACTTCCCAGGCAATGCTAATGCTACCAGTCTCCACCATGAGAAATGCTGGGTAGTGCATAGGGCTGGGGATCTTGGAGGGAAGTTGGGGGAGATAAGGGGCAGTGGTGGAGCATGTGGGTGGGGCTGCACTTTATCGGGGCTTGGCTGCTGCTTGGAGGAGTTGGCCACCATTCAGACCATCACAGTCTGGCCTCTGTCGGCAGGGCTGGTGGGGCTCTAGCCTGCTGGAGGACTTGGGATGACTCTGTCTCCAGGGGACTCATTCTCCCCTCTCCTCCCTTGTAGTGCTTACCGGACAACCGAGGTTGCCCACAGGGATTTTGCCAACAGCTTCTCAATCTTGAGATACAACTCCACCATCCAGGAAAGCCTCCACAGGTATGGTGGGGCAGGCAGGCTGCCTGTTTGTGAGCAGGGGAAGGAGTGGGTGGGAGGGGGTCTTTGGGTCAGGGAGCCCCCTTCACTGGCTTTTCTAGTATCCAGCCTCCAGGAGTCCACCATGAGTGTTCAGGGGCATCTTGGAAATAGTCCTTATTCACCAAACTGCCTTCTGACTTAAGAATTCTCATCTGAGGCTTGGTGCTGAGAACAACTGGAGACCAGGGGTGCCCCTGAGAGTTTATCAGGTCATCAGAGGCAATTCGTGAACCTTGGGACCACCAGTCGGCCAGGTGTTTGGACTGAGAGCTGCTGCAGGGAGTGGACCTGGATTGGTGGGGGAGAAGCACCACTGACACCCTGGCATGACACTTTGCACATGCCTCTCCTCTACTCGGCCCGTTCTCTGCTCTCTCCACCAGTGCAGTTAGGGGACAGGGTAGACAGGCAGCAGTAGGGGACCACCAGGTGCAGGCATCAGGGACAGGGAGTGCCACGTGGGAAGCATCGGAGGTTTGGGGTCTCTGCCAGCTAGCATTGTTTGCCCTACGGAGGGGAGAGAAGAAGCCAGGCTCCAAGAGAAGTAATGGTGAGGGAAGGGACGTGAATTTGCTGCAGCTGGATGCCAGCTCTGTGCTGCGTGGTTTCTGCATCTGCGTTGAGGAACTCTGTCAGAGGAGCACCAGACCACCTGTTTAGTTGTGAAAAGATGCTGCGACAATGAAGTCCTAAGTTCAAAGAACATGGATCTGGGCCAATGTCTGCAATGTGCCACAAGGAAACTAGTTGAGGGGATGAGAGTGGAGATGATTTGCACTGAGCCACTCTGATTCTGGACAAAGCACTGGAAGGGAGAATGTCACATGGGGAAAGGGGAAGCTCAGAATCTCCTGCTTCCTGTACAAAGGGTAGCTTCCTTGGAAACAGGATAGGAACTGAGCAGGAGTCAATCAGGAAGGCTTCCTGGAGGAGGTAGCTAATGTGCCCTTTTCCCACTTTCTGTGTCTCCCCCTGCAGGTCGGAATGCCCTTCCCAGCGGTATATCTCTCTCCAGTGTTCCCGTAAGATGTTCTTCTTCTTGGATTGTGGCCAGTGTCATGTGGGAGTAAAGGGCATAGGGGCAGCACTCCTCCAAGGGAGATGTTTGGCACAGGGGTTCAAGTCAGGAACAGTGTCTTAGCCAGCAGGCCTGCTTCAGGGCTGGAGTCCCTGTAAGGCACCGGTACACCCAGGGTAACATTTCCCCTTCTCCTGACTCTGGTAGGGGCTCAGCCCAGCAACCTTTTATTCCAAGGAAGCTGTCTGAGTCTTCTGTGCATCAGGGGAAGTGTATTCTTCCTATGTTTATAAACAATAGAGACCCTCATTATAATGCTTGTCAATTCAGGGTCACATTAGAACTGGTCTGCATTCCTGTGCACCTAATGGCAGTCCTGGGACTTACCATCATGACCCCAATGCCCGACACAGTGCCCAAAGCTTGGGACACTCCGAAAGGATTTGTCAAGTCAATGAAAGAATGAGTGAAGGAGAAGAAAGAGGAACCTGCCTGGGGTCAAACTTCCCGCGGAATGATCCCAGAAAGCCACCCCACCATGTGGTGGCTCTGCTCTCACAGAAACTGCTGTGTGTAGCAGATAAGGGAGCAAAGCCCATCCATGGAAGGGTGGGTGCCCTTCAGGATGGGGCTGCCTGAGCCTGTCCTGGCCCTGGGAGCACAGCAGAGGCATCTTGATCAGGAGCTCGGAAAGAACCCTGGGAGAAACAGGGTTCACAGTACGTCTACTCCTTCCCTCCAGACTGCGGACTGAGGGCCATGACCGGGCGGATCGTGGGAGGGGCGCTGGCCTCGGATAGCAAGTGGCCTTGGCAAGTGAGTCTGCACTTCGGCACCACCCACATCTGTGGAGGCACGCTCATTGACGCCCAGTGGGTGCTCACTGCCGCCCACTGCTTCTTCGTGTAAGTGCCTGAGAGGCAGGTGATTTGACACTGCCCAGGGTCGGGAACCACCAGGAAGGGCTGGCTGCAGACTGACTTCTTCGTGGAGGAGGATTCTGGGTGTGAGTCCAGCCCCCATGGGCCAGTTGGCACTGGTGTAGCTTGGGTGTTCACTTGGTCCTGAGAGTGTGGGTCGGGAGTGTTTGTTCTGAGCTAGGCCCAAGGATGAGAAAGTCCCATTGACGGCCCCAAAGGAGAGAGAGGCAGGCAGGAAGAGGGACTGGGAGCCTGCCCCTGAAGAACAGGGTGAAATGAAAAAGGCTTTGGGTTTGTTGCTGCTTCCTGCAGATGGAACTCACAGCAGAGGAGCCCCTAGTTATCCCAGAAATTGAGGGCAAGGGATTGCAGGGAGGGCACTGTATCAGCTGCTAACGGTAACCAGCTGGCCTAGTGTCTTTGGGGGCCCACAGCCCAGGCTGGTGGGCAGGAAAGAGCTCTGGGACCAGGCCTCAGGGGCACTGGCCTCCCTAGTAATGAGTTCAGTGTGTTACTTTGTCCTGTCTGAATTTGCTGAGGGTAATAATACTGAGATCTTATCAGTACAAGCCCTTGACCCTGTCTGGTGAGTGAATCTGTGTCCCCATCCCTAGTCCCAGCACCTTCTGCCGCCCTGTGACTTGTCAGCATCTGTCAGTTCATATCGAGGCCCCAGAGTTTCAGCATGGCAGAAGTCAAAGGCTCCTATCTGATCCTTGGTGACTTGCAGAGGAGATAGTGGGGGGGAAGTGCCACACAGAGGTCTTACTCATCCTTCCCTCTTTATTACTGTAAGGTGCAGAGCTGCAAGCTCATAATTTTTGAGGGGCTGTGGGGGATTGCTTTGGACTCCAGGGATAAGATAGAGGGTTCCCTCCAGAGGTCATTTTATCCATCCTCCTGCCTCCAAGCTGGTGCTCTGACTGTGGCTCCCTGTAGGTAGCAGGTGCTGCCAGTGAACGCTGCCAGGCAGGTACTGGACCACGCTCCTTTGTGGCTCTTGCAGGACCCGGGAGAAGGTCCTGGAGGGCTGGAAGGTGTACGTGGGCACCAGCAACCTGCACCAGTTGCCTGAGGCAGCCTCCATTGCCGAGATCATCATCAACAGCAACTACACCGATGAGGAGGACGACTATGACATCGCCCTCATGCGGCTGTCCAAGCCCCTGACCCTGTCCGGTGAGGGAATCTGCACTCCCCGCTCTCCTGCCCCCCAGCCCCAGCACCCTCTGCAGCCCTCGCACTTGTCAGCATCTGTCAACTCATATCCGGGCCCCAAAGCTTCTGCAGGGCAGAAGTCAAAGACCCTTAAAGATCCTTACATGGAACACTTCTGTTTTATAATTAGGGAAACTGAAGCCCAAGGGTTATAAATAAGTTTGCTCCAAATGACACATCTCACATTACAAATTGATGACGGAGTCAGGGCTTGGGTACTGATCTTAATCAATAGATTGAATTCTTTCACTGGTATTAACTGAGCACCTAGGGGCCAAACGCTATGGTAGGCATTTCACACATATGATTTCATTTACTCTTCACAACCAACCCTGTGGAGCAGGCACTATTATTAACTTCATTTGACATATGAGGAAATGGAGCTTTACAGAGAGATAATTACCTGAGGCCACAAGTAATAGGTGGTAGCTCTGGGATTGGAACCAGGTCGATCTGATTCCCAAGCAATGCTCTCCCCACCTGGCTCTAGACTGGCAAATTGCTTACCCTGCAGTCGAGAACTTAAGCTGAGTACACATTCAAACAACGAATTGCTACAACGTTGTTGCTAAGGACCAAAGGAGGCTACACAAAGGAAATGCTGCAGAGGTTCTCAGAAGATCACTGTGGACAGGGGACGTCAAAGAAGACTTCATTCATTCATTCATTCACTCATCATTCATCCATTCACTCATTTGTTCACTTATCAAATACTATATGGCCAGCCCTATAGTACAGTTGCAAATAGAAATAAAATACACCAAGACGACCAGTAGAGGCCAATTATACGATGTTTTCGGGTAGCAGGGAGCTATGGTGGCATAGGCGGGAGCAACTAATCATCCTGGCAGGCTAGGGGAAGCTCAGCAGAGGAAGGATAGCCAAGGTGGGTCCCGAAAAGATTGGAGAAGACAGGTAATGGGGGCTCAGGGAGGACCGTGAAGAATGGAGCCAGAGCCCTCTGGCATAAGCATCTTACGGGTGGGAGAGGGAGGAGGAGTACCGGGATTTCTGGAAGCCTCGGAGGACTCTCTGGTTAGTCCAGCCATTCTCATGCTCTGAGCCTGTGAGCTGGTGTTTCCTCGCACATTAATTATGGAGGCGGTGTCTATCATGAGTCAGAGCAGTTAGATCATCAGAGTGGGGTGAGGAGGAGGATCCCTGGGTAGAGCTCGGTTGGGCAGCGCTAGCCCAGAACCACGCCCACGCAGCGTCACACCCACTCGTAGCCACGCCCCGACACGACACGACACGCCCACCAGCCTTTCTGAAACTCCATTCTTGTCTGTGGAGTCCAGGGCTGAGGTGAGGGATGCCCGCTGCCTCCTGCCCTGCCGCTCAGCACACAAGAAGGGCACAGACTGCAGGATCAGAGCAGGCCTTCTCACCTTGTCAAACCCAGGCTGTATTTGGCTAAACATCCAAATCTTACCTCCCACCCACCCTCCACCCCTTAATATTATTTGGAATTCCAAAACTAAATAATTTCTAAAAGCGAATGAAAGCTATTCTCACATTGCGTATGCTTTTCAAACGTAATAGTCTCCCTCCAGGCTCCAATAGGCTTTTGGGCAGGAAGCAGACCCTTAGTCTGAGAATCACAGCTCAGATGTATGTAGTCCTGTGGCCAGAACATGTGCCCTGATTTTTGGTTTAGAAATCAGGACTGATTTTCTTAAACTCATTTGGCAGGTGGAGCACTAGAAGTCACAGTACTTTTGCTTGTGAAAGTTCACTGGTAAATTTAATTCCCCCATAAAAAACAGTGAAATATCTAACGATGGATCATGTAACAGTGTTACATGTTTTTAAAACTTTATATCTCAAAAAGGGGCATAGAAAAAAAATCCTATGCTGCATTTTTGTTAATAATGCATGCTATTCCTTCATCTATTTTTTGTTTACTCTCTAGCAGACAAAAATGAGGTAGACACCAATGTTTAAAGCCTAATTCCAATTTATGGGAGAAGAATTTAAAATCATCCTTCCCATCTATGCTTCCTGCCTTGTCTCTATCTTTTTAAACATTTATTGAGCACTTAATATGTGACAGGCATTATCTTAGGTGCAGAATACTGCAGTGAATATAACAAACGGTTGAGAATACTGCAAACATTCTATTAACTAATATTTTCCTCCTGCAAACTCAGATGTGTTGGTCAATGCCCTGGTCCCCCTAGGGACACCAGTCCTCAGAGCTTATGAAGTGATATATAACAGTGACTTCTAAATATAATATTTCTGAATGTGGGATCAAGTTAGCAGGAATTCTGTGGTCTGTGTCTCTAGGAATGTGTTTCCTGTTTGGAGAGATTTCTTACCTTGTGCTGGGAAAACATTTAAAAGGAGAGCCACAGGCTCTGGACAACCAGTGGGTACCCTCACCAGACCAGGCTGGACATACCGCTGAGATGCCACGGTCATAATATCTGGGTCTTAGCCTGCTGCTGTTCCTTGTTCTAATGGAAAGACATGGAAGAGGCTCCACCAGGAGAGAACCTCTCAATAGGGAGAGACCCTCAGCTGCCCAGTATCAGCTTGTACAAGGGAACTTCCAAGGCTTACGCCTCTGACCACAGGGCAACCACTGAAATCAGAACGGCTTTGAGGACTCTGGTAGCCCCCAAATGCTGGTGGGTTACGATAAAGTGATCGAGTTTCATGTCTGGTCAGTCCAAGGCTCTGGAGGATTCAGAACCACTCTAGAGTCAAGGATTAATGTTCTAGGAGACCCCTCCTTGCCCCCAGAGTGGTTCTGCTCCTTCTCCCTCCCCCTACTGAAAGTCTCAGCCTTGTTCCTTCACTGACGTCTGGAGGTCTTGTTGCAGCTCACATCCACCCTGCTTGCCTCCCCATGCATGGACAGACCTTTAGCCTCAATGAGACCTGCTGGATCACAGGCTTTGGCAAGACCAGGGAGACAGATGGTAAGAGGCAAAGATGCTTGGTCGTGTGTATCTATCCATGTGCATGTGTGTGTATACATGTGCGTGTGTAAGCAATGTGTCTGGGTATACAGATGAAGGCCTATGTCGATGAGCGTTTGGGTATACGGATTCATGGGCCTGGGTGTGATTGTGTGTGTATAGACACCTGAGTATATGCCGGTGCAGTCACTGTGACAATGCCCTCCAGTCAAGACCACCTGGAAAACTGCTGTGGTTGAACTAGTTGAGTTCATTGCTCATTGCAATGAGAGAGAGAACACACCATGAAGAACCATGGAGCATCTCAGCAAGAGGGTGTCAGAGAGGGAATGCTCATAGGATTTAGGTGGCTTGGGGAGGGTTCAAAGATGTAGGACTTTTCTCTAAATTGTGGTGTCAGGAAGCAGGGCTTATGATTGGGAACCTTAATAATCTTATCTAGAGGCCGGGCACTGTAGCTTACACCTGTAGTCCCAGCACTTTGGGAGGCCAAGGTGGTAGAATTGCTTGAGCCCAGGAGTTCAAGACCAGCCTGGGCATCATGGCAAAACCCCATCTCTACAAAAAATAGAAAAATTAGCTGGGCATGGTGGTGTGTGCCTGTAGTCCCAGCTATGAGAGGGGCTGAGGCAGGAGGATCACTTGATCCCAGGGAGGTTGAGGCTACAGTGAGCCATGATCATGTCACTGCACTCTAGCCTGGGTGACAGAGTGAAACCCGTCTCAATTAAGAATATATATATATATATATATATATATATATATATATATATATAATCTTATCTAGGAGCTCTAAGTGGTAAGGAAGCAGCAGTCACTCATATTGGCCAGGAGAGGGGGATGTCTGGTACTGTTGTGGTTTGCACAGTGACCTTGTTTTTGTCTGGCCTTAAACAAGATGATGAAGTGGTCTTGTTTTCATGTCATCCCAATCACAGAGTGCCTTGTCCTGTGAGATTGCTTACTTTGAGCAGGATGACCCCACGGTTAGACTCAGGCCACTTCCACGCATCAGGACCGCTTTTCCCTCCCTCCGTGAGGCAGAGCAATGACTGATGTGGGTGCAGCCTTCTTCTCCTCTTGTCTCCATACCTGACTAGCTGTGTGACTGTGGGCAGGTCACTTCTCCAGCAACAGGCCTCCCCACCGGTAAATGGGTTAATGCCACCTGCTCTCTTTAGGGCACATAGCTTCCAAAAACAAACAAAGCCATGTATCTGAGGGTGCTTTGCACGTAGGCAAGTGCTGTGCAACATGTCAGGTAGCCTGATAGGCTTGTGAGTGTGTCTGTGTGCATGGATGTCTCTGTCTCACGTGCAGCAAGCTGTGTCTTGTGTGAGGGCGTGTGTGCCCATATGTCCTGGGTGTCCAACCACAGAGGGCCTCCCTTGGGTGGGAGCCAGGCACGGGCATGGCACCCTCCATTCCCAGGAGGCTGTGATTCTGGGTCTTGGGGTGGCAGCTGGACGGCCAGGAAGCTATCTAGAATCTCACTGGCTTCCCATCCTCTGTCTCCTCCACCCCACTTCACTGAAGACAAGACATCCCCCTTCCTCCGGGAGGTGCAGGTCAATCTCATCGACTTCAAGAAATGCAATGACTACTTGGTCTATGACAGTTACCTTACCCCAAGGATGATGTGTGCTGGGGACCTTCGTGGGGGCAGAGACTCCTGCCAGGTGAGGGTACCTGTGGGTGGGGCTCAGGTCCCAGCACCCTGGGGATGGGGGAGGCAGGGGTGTTGGGGTTGATGTGGGAATTGGGACCCCACCCTTTCCCGCTCATGGACCACCTGTCCCATCCTGCGAATGTGCCCCCTCTCCCCTGCAGGGAGACAGCGGGGGGCCTCTTGTCTGTGAGCAGAACAACCGCTGGTACCTGGCAGGTGTCACCAGCTGGGGCACAGGCTGTGGCCAGAGAAACAAACCTGGTGTGTACACCAAAGTGACAGAAGTTCTTCCCTGGATTTACAGCAAGATGGAGGTAAGATCCCTGCAGCAGGACACTGCACCCAGCAGGCTGGGAACTTCCTAAGGTGGGGACCCTGGAGGAGCACCCAGGGTGTAGGCAGAGGTCCCCTCAGCGTCCCCATATTCGGGGGGTGTTCTGGACAGGGTCAAATGTGATGCCTGGGGTCAATCCCAGCTACCTGTGTTTCTTTCCCTGCTTTTCTTCCCTCAGAACAGAGCTCAGAGGGTTGAAAAAGGGTGGACCTAGAGGCCGGGCAGGCAGTTGCTGGGCAGATGTTCTCCCAGAAGTATTTTTCTATGTAAGGTTGCAATGGACTTTGAAAACGTTTCAGTTTCTGCAGAGGATTTTGTGATAGTTTTTGTTATCAAGCATTTATGCATGAGAATCCGCTCTTCATGTCCTTTCCCTGCTCTGTTTGTTTTAGTCTTTTTGATTTTCTTTTTGTTGTTGTTGTTGTCTTTTTTTAAAAACACAAGTGACTCCATTTTGACTCTGACAACTTTCACAGCTGTCACCAGAATGCTCCCTGAGAACTACCATTCTTTCCCTTTCCCACTTAAAATATTTCATCAGCACCTCACTACTATCATAAAAGAGTATAAAGTAATAAAATAATAAAAAGTTATTTTATGTTTTTTGACTTGCTTTAACCTATATCCAACCTCAGAAGTCATTGCTCAGGTCAAACTGAACCACAGACTCTTCAGTGTGTGCCTTACCTTGCCCTTGGCCTTTGGAATACTTGATCCACCCTAGAGAGTCCCCTCTCCCACTTCTACCCTCTCATCTTCCATTTTTCTTACTGAAGAACTCTGACTAATCTATCAAAATCAGCCATTTACAACGCCTGGAATATCCTCGGTATTTACTATTTATTGTTATAAATTAAGGATGAATGAATAAACAAATAAATGAAAAGAATAAAAGGTGGGCCTAACCTTGGTGCCAGCCCCAGTGCCACTCTCCTCTCCCAGGGATGACCGAGATGTGAGTTCACACAGGCCGCTGGCAGTGGAGTGATGGGAGGCCTCCCTCCACGGCAGGAATTTGGGTGTCAGGAAACAGGGATCTGCCTGCAACTCTGCTGACCTAGTTGAGACCCTGCCTTCTCTGGGCCTTCAGCCTTTAGCTGTAAAGCAGGGGGTGCTCTGCCAGCCCTCCCCTTCTCTGCCTGGGGAACAGGGGAGGGCTCAGATAGGGGGAGCAGAAAAGGCTCCAGAAATCTAGTGCAGAGAGGCCCTCCAAGCCTGCATCCATCCTTTCCCTTTGCTGTCCCTCCTTGGAGAGGCAGTGCTAGGTGACAGCGAGGCTAAATTATAGGTTCTGAACCCCAACCTTGGGCTTCTGTGCTCCTCGCCCACCTGGCCCACCCTCACCCTCTTCTCCCATTCTCTTCCTCAGAGCGAGGTGCGATTCAGAAAATCCTAACCAGCTGGCCTGCTGCTCTGCACAGCACCGGCTGCTGTGAAGACTCTGGCCACGGTGACTGGCCATGTGTGGCATCATCTGGGCTAATGGCCACCGGGCACCATCGGACTCCCACCTCCACTGTCTGCTGCCTCTGTGTGTGTGTGTGTGTGTGTGTGTGTGTGTGTGCATATGTGTGCATTGCCACTCTCCCAAGTTTTTCAGAAACCAGCAGAGCTGTCAACTCTTCTCAAAATCCCAGGCTGGAAATTACCTGGAAACAAGAACTTGAGTACCGTGGATGTTCCTACAGGGGTGTCCATAGATGGATGGAGGAGGTGGAGCCCAGAGCCCAAGGAAGAGCTGGGAATTCTTGCTTCTCTGACCCTCACTTACAGACTAGCCCAGTGTGGGCAGATGCCAGCGGCCCAGGTGACGCCATTGCTGTCCTGAGATGGATCGTGGGTTTTGGTGGATGCAGCTTCCCAGGGCCTGGACCGTCTTCGGTGAAAAGCTGCTCCCATTGGCGTTATGAGCATCAAGCCCTCACCCAGACCCCCTGCTGGTGCCGTGGATGTCACCAGTCGGGCTGTGCTGTGGCTAACCAGGCTGACAACTGAGATGAGGATTCACTGTATTCATTTGGTCACAAGCTGCTGGGGCAGGTTTTATTTTATTTTATTTTTATATTTAAGAAATGAAAATACGGGTATTTTTAAAGATTCTCCAAAAAGTCCAGAAGCCTTGACAGCTGGCATCAATCAGCCCAAGACCCCCAGGGGATTCATGGGAAATGTCGTATTTTAGAGTCCTACAGAATATTTCTGGCCTCAAGGAACTGGATGAAGAGACTGGACAAAGTCCCCAGGATGGGCATCCCCCAAGTCACTACAGCATCTGGAGCCCCTAGGAGATACTCAGGGAAGCAAATCCTTGTTTGGGCTGGCAAGCAAATCTGACACGACGAGGTCCACAAACTGTTTCTGCATCCCAGGGCTCTGACGAAGGCATTAAGAAATGGATGCTGTTCCTGCGTAGGCTCCCAGGGGCCCCAGGGAGGTCTGGGTGGACTGCCTCTCTCATTCCCAGGAGCTGTCCTGGGACTTTGGGATTTCTTCTCAGCTTTCTCCACCTTTCAGTTTCTCAGTTGTTTCAGAAACATAGCACTGACATAAAAACTGCTATGGAGAGAAAGCTAACATGGTCCCATGCCTTCCGGGCAGCCCTGCTGAAGGATCTAAGTTGGCCCTGTTCCTGCAAATCATCAATGTGCCTGGACTCGCCAGCTAAAAGCCTGGGCCTTCTCCAGCCTTTTTTCTGGGGCACCTATTCCTCTGCCAGTCCTGCTCCCCTCACCTTCCTTGGGCCTGTCAGGGTCTTTTGTGGTGCTGTGCTTCTCAGAGGCAGGATCCAAGCAGATCAGCCCAGCCTAGCCCAGCTCAGGCAGGCCGTGGCCGCTCAAGGGAAAGACTACCCCAGAAGAGCAAGCTGGAGAGGCTGGGCAGGGGCTGATGGGGCTGGGTACACTGGGGAATGTTAGCAAGACTGGGAAGGAGGCCACATTCCTGTCTGCAGCAGCCCCCAGCGATGGTCTTCAGCAATAAAAGTTGTGTGACCTGAGACATCTGTCTTTGGATGTTTTACTGGTACCCTAGGTAACAAATTGAGGTTGCCCACCCTAGTGCCCAGAAACTCTTGGTTTTGGTTCTTAGTTTTGGTTCCTCATCTTTGGGTTCTGCTCATTTAGCCATACATTCATGTATTCATTCCATTCACCAGCTGCATCCGTGCCTACTCTGTGCCCGGTACTCATGCTAGGCCCAGAAGATACAAAGGGCATGACAGCATCCTCAAGGAACTGGGTCATGACCCAATGTGATGGAAGCTGTGATTGAGTGTGGACGCCATGCATGGAACATGCACAGAACAACCACCAGCCACACCTAGAGATGTCAAGGAAGCTTCACAGAGGAGGTCAGGTTTGGAATGAACCTTCACAAAGCAGGTGGGGGCAGGGGAAGGGCACTCCAGGGCATGTTCTTACCCTCTTCCTCTTCCTCTACTTCTGCCTTTGCTGGCTCAACAACAGACATGTTGACAAGGAAACCCCAAAGCTTACTCAGCTATTTCTAAGGGAATCGGATGGGTGGTCCCACTGGTCTCTTCTGAACGATCTACCTCTTCTTGCTTTGCACTTTTCCTGTGTTTACCATATTGACCTCAACCATTATGAGCCCACTGGTGAATCCCCACCTCCACCTCTGTACCCCCCCATTCACCAGTGGGTTCATAGTCCCCAGCACACCAGCCACAAGCACAGAATTCTTCAGGTTTCCCCACAAGCATCCAGCCTCTGGATACCCTGAACTTGATTGCTTTAGTCTTTCATATCAATGCCAGGGAAAGTCCTTCTTTTGATTCCTTTCTTGCTCTATCTGCACAAGAAGGTATGGGGGAGGTGGCAGGTGCCATGCTTACTATATTCCTAGGAGGGGTGACACTGACTGTAATAGATCCTACAGTTTCTGACAATTTCAGTGGTTTAACCTAATTGAAGTTTATTTCGCATCCATGCAACAATCCTGTAAGGGTGTTCTGATCAGAGGGAGACTTTCTTCCACAAGCTTTTTCCATCTTGGGAGTTTGTCATCCACATTGTTGTCTACTTCTAGCCAGAAAGAAAATATAAAAAAGACTCATTCACTCCTTAAGTGCTCTAGCCTGGAAGTCATTTCCACTGACATTTTATGGGTACAGACATGTCATATGTGTCATGTGGCACCACCTAGACAAAATTGGGCTGGGAAAGGCAGTCCTTGGCAGATCCCCCTGCAGGAGCCAGCACTCATTTCAGAGGACAACCAGCCATCTCCACTAACCATAGGAAGGTGGCTGCATTCTCAGAAGCCCAGCCTGGGCAGAAACTTAGAGCTTAGGCCATTTCTGTTTCTTTCCCCTTAGAAAGCAGACACTTTCCTTTCTCTCTCAGGGCATTCCTAGGACATAAATTGATGGACAGGGATGTAAGGGTATGGGAGGGGGGCAGGGAAATAAGTTAGAGAAAAAGCAGGATCTGGATGGGAAAAGAAAAATACATTCCTTTGGCCCAGGATATCTATAGAGGCTACCAAAATTACGGATGGCGGGGGGTGATAGGGTATTCTAAACTGGCGCAGAATCTCCAGGGAACTGTGTGTGTGTTTTGGGCAGGGAGGTGGTTGCAGTGACATTGTCCTATGTCCCTGGAGCCTAGGCTCCTCCAAGTACCAGCCAAGCCTTCTGGCTTTGTCAACTCTATTGACTGCTGAATTTCCATAGAATTTCTCTGGGAAAGGAGTGCCAAGTGAGTGTGCTGGGCAGGAGAAGGGGGAGGCTGTTGCAGGGAGAGATGATGGCTCTTTACAGAAGGAGCCACTTACAGCCTAGCAGGTGCTCCAGCTGCCTCTGGGCTTTGGTTAGATTCCCAGGGATCATTGTTCCCCATAATCACTTAGCTGTGGTCCTGATGCAATTGGGTGGACATGGGGACACGCATGTGAAGTCCCCGTGATGGCCATGATGAGGATAATGATAATAATAGCCAGCATTTGCTAAACGTTTGCTATGTGCCACATGCTGTGCTGGACACCTGATGTATATTATCTCCTGTGAGCACAAGAATCCCGTGAAAGTGGGCATTGTCTCATTCCTAATTTACAGATGAGGAAACAAAGGCCAGGCGAAGTGAAATAAGCCTCCCAAACTACATGACTGCTGCATGGCAGAGGTGGATTTGAATCCAGGCTCTGACATTCAGCTGCTTTTTTACACTCTGCATTCAGCTGCTCTTTTACACTCTGCACCAGAGTCAGGTGGAATCCTCCCAAGTGGGACCTCATAGGCTCTGCTCTCTGGCTCTGCGTATCTTTCCAAGAGTGGCAGGGTGAGACAACTCCCCAAAGAAGGCTAGGCGCACCCATCAGAGTGTCACATGAGCAGAGGCTTAGACCATGTGGTTTCTGGTAACTTGGACAAGAGCATCATGAGTGGGAGGAGGCCCTCGTCCACCCCGGTCCCAAGTGGATGGTTTCTGGGAGGCCCTGTCAAGTCACAACAAGCTGTCACCCAGGACACCTCCAAGTCTCCTTGATGTAGGTGGATGGCTCTGAAAGGAACATGCCATTCATTCCCCGTCTCCTGTGCACTGGCCCAGGCTTCCTGTCCCTAGGAAGGCTGCCACCCAGTCCAGTAAGTAAGCGTGCTGTACCGATCTTACAATGGGTCCTCCCAGAGAACCGGGAGGACTGTGCTCAGGAGATAAACAGCCCTGGACCTTCTGGGACAGGAGGTCTTGAGACCTCTGAGAAAGGTGAGGGCATAGCCTGGTCTATGGTCCTCCACGGCTCACTCCTGCCAATGGGACATGGGAGGTGGACATAACAGGAGGCCTTCTCTGTCCAAGCCCTGAGTCCCAGAAAAGGTTGTCTACTTTTCATGGAAGGAAGGAGCTGGGAATCTGCTTTGAATAATTCCTTCTAATTACGCTGTGTTGTAGCGGAGAGAGCTCTGGAGTTGGAATCAAAGTACCTGGAGGTACAAATTCCAACTCTACTACTTACTCAGCTATGTGGTCTTAGACAAACCATCCTCTCTGTTTCTTCATATGTAAAATGGGTGTATCTGGCCTACATTCGTTGTGAGGTTAAATGGGACGATCCATAAAAACATGCAGGGCAAAGTGATTAGCATATCATGACCTCTCTGCAGACGTTGAATTCGCAGCGAAAGGGTCAGATCCTTCATCCTCAGGCGCTTCATCAAACACATGACATAGGAGAGAGAATTTTGGATAAAGCTTCGAGTCCTAGGAAATTTGCCATGTCTCTCCATAAACTTTGTTCCTAGGCTTTTAGCAATGACCTGATCCTCCACGGAGGTGACGCTACCACCTAGGCCAGGTGGATATTCCCAGCTGGTGGTCCCTCTAAGTCGTGGAGCTCCATGACTTAGAGGAGCTCACCCCACTCTCTCTTATCACTGACAGGGCCAGGAAAGCTGCCTGTCCCTGGAAGAATTCTCCTCTGGGAGATGTTAATGTCCTGCCCTGGCAGACTCTGACTGCTCAGCCAATGGAGTTGGGCAACTCAGGTCTGTGAGGGGCATTCATCTTCAGCCCCCACAACTCCTCAATCCACAGCCATCTCCTGCCCCATACCGGTGTCTGGGAGACACTTCTTAGTCTTCATCTTCCTGGAACTCTTGCAGCTTCTAACCATTGAGTGCCTCCTACTTTATGACATTGCCATGACCTCTGGGACATGGACTTTCCCAGGTCCCTTTCCTGCCCTCTGGCTGCTCTTTCTCAGTCTTCCACAGATTCCGAAATTGTGTTCCCAGGAGACGTCCCCAGCTCTCTTCTTTTCTCTTGGTAAATGGTAAATGCTCACCCTGGGCCATCTCATCTATTTCCAGGGTTTCCAACATACACCTGTGGAGCCAGCAGGAATTTGCTCCATGTCACTAAAGCATAAAAAATCTCACCTTTCTTTTTAAAATCAGATGAATCTGACTTTGAACTGCTGCAGCCTAGCTGAAAAACATCCCTTGTCACCTTCTTCCCCAGAAGAACTTCTTGCCCATTGTTCTCCAGGTTGGGTACTCCATCTGCAGCCCTTGTGGGTACCCCTCCGAGTACTGTACAGGTAAAGGGCATAGTTTCCAAACCTCTGTTCTCCATGCCCTCACACTGAGGGACCTCACTGTTCCTGGGTCAGACTGAGGCTGCTCCCCTATCTTCAACCCTCAAATCTTCTTCCCCTAGCAGGTAGTTCAGGCCTGTCTCTTTTATGAACAGTGCACAAAGGCTTGTAAATTCTCTATGGGATCAAAGCCATTCTTTCCTGATAAGATCATGACAGAAATCAGGATGAGTATAGAATTCAGTAATTGTGTACACGTTTTCATGTGAACGTAAGTTTTCATTCCTCTAGGATAAATTACTATCAGTGGAATTATTGTATCCTCTGGTAATTGTGTGTTTAACTTCGTAAAAAACTGCCAGGCTTTTTCTAGAGTGGCTATACAATTTTTCATTCCTACCAACAATATAAGCATTTCGTTTGTTCCGCATCCTCACCGGTATTGTCAGTATCTTTTTTTTAGCCATTCTAATAGATGCAACAAGATACAATGCTATCTCCTTGTGGTTTTAATTTGCATTTCCCTAATAACTAATAATGTTGAGAACCTTTTTTATGTGTTTATTTGCCATCTGCATATCCTCTCTGGTGATGCGTCTGTTCAAATATTTTACCCATTTCTTTATTGGGTTGCTTCTTATTGCTCAGTTTTGAGAGTTCTTTATATATTCTGGATACAGTCTATGTTGGACATGTGATTTACAAATATTTTCTCACTTTGTGGCTTGAATTTTCATTCTCTTAATTGTGTCCTTAACAGACCAAACATTTTTAATTTGGTAAAATTCAACTTATCAATTTTTTTCTTTTTAGATTGTGCTTTTGCTGTTGTATCTGAGAACCCTTTGCCAAATCCAAGCTCAGGAAAATTTTCTCTGATATTTTCCCTTAAGAATTTTATTGTTTTATGTTTTACATTTGGGCCTGTGATCCATTTTGAATTAATTTTTGAATACTCTTGAGGCCTAGATTAAGGTTCATTTTTATTTGTTTGCAAAAGGATGTTTAGTTGTTCCAGCACCATTTGTTGAAAAGACAGTATTTTTTCCATCCAATTGCCTTTGCATTTGTCAAAAATCAATTGAACATGTTTGTGTGGGTGTATTTCTTGACTATCTATTCTATTCCATTGATCTATATGTCTGTTCCCACAATTATGCCATGCTGTTTTAATCACTGTAGCTTTATAGTATGATATAATTGAGTAGAGTGAATCCTCCAAATTCATCCTTGTCCAAAACTGCTTTAGCCATTCTGGTTCTTTTACATTTTCATGTAAGTTTCAGAACAACTTGCCTATATTTACAAAGAAACCTGTTGCAGTTTTTTATTGGGATTGTGTTAAATCTATAGGTCAGTTTGGAGAGAATGAACATGTTAATTATATTGAGCATGTTGCTCCATTTATATAGAGCTTTGATTTCTTTCATCTAGGTTTTGTAGTTTTCAGCATACAAATCCTGTACCTATTTTGTGAGACTTACAGTTAAGTATTTACAGGTTAACATAACATTTTTATTAAAATAACTATGTTTTTCAAATCAAAGCAAATAAAGAATTTTACATTGTTTACACTGCTTTACATTTTTGCAAATCTCTTTAATGTCTGGCTTAATAAAAGATAATTGGATTCTCATACTTGGTTCTATATTCAATCTGTTGTTTATGTTGTTTTTGTTGAAATAAATGAAGAAAATCCAATCTCACGTAGATATAGAGTTGGAAAGTGGAAGGGTATTTAAACAGCCTTTTCAGATAATTCTGGATCCTTTTTTAAATATTATACTTAATCTTGAGAAGTGGCAGCTTCTTGAAGGTTAGTCGCAATGTGGAATCAGAAACCATATTCATTAATTTTTTTGTATTGTGTTAATTTAAAATATAATTAGACATTGGTCTATCTTGCACTCCAAAATGGGTCTTTTACACATGCCTAATTTTATACCATCATTCATTGATCATTTGGAAAATGTTGGCTCTCTAAGTTATAAATGACTTCCAAATGTTAACACATTTCATTATACAATACCGAAAACTACGTGTATTAATATCACCACTGGAAGTTCTAGCCAGAGCAAACAGGCAGGAGAAAGAAATAAAAGATATTCAAATAGGAAAAGAAGAAGTCTAACTATCTCTCTTCCCTGATGATATGATTCTCTACCTAGAAGACCCTGAAAACTCTGCCAAAAGGCTCCTAGAATTGATAAACAACTCCAGTAAAGTTTCGGGATACAAAATCAATGTACAAAAATCAGTAGATATCTATACGCCAATAACCTTCAAGCTGAGAGCAAAATCAAGAATGCAATCCCATCTACAATAACCACACATACACACAAAATCTAGGAATACATCTACCAAGGAGGTGAAAGATCTCTACAAGGAGTACAAAACACTTCTGAATGAAATCATAGATGACACAAACAAATGAAAAAACATTTCGTGCTCATGAATTAGAAGAATCAATATTGTTAAAATGGCCATATCACCCAAAGTAATCTACAGATTCAATGCTATTCCTATCAAACTACCAATGCCATTTTTCACAGAACTAGAAAAAACTATTATAAAATTCATATGGAACCAAAGAAGTGTCCAAACAGCCAAAGTAATCCTAAGCAAAAACAACAAAGCCACAGGCATCGTATTACTGGACTTCAAACTCCACTATAAGGCTATCGTAACCAAACAGCATGGTACTTGTACAAGAAAAGTCACACAGATCAATGAAACAGAATAGAAAACCCAGAAATAAAGCCACACGCCTACTGGTATCTGGTCTCTGACAAAGTCAACAAAAATAAGCAATGGGGAAAAGACTCCCTATTCAATAAATGGTTCTGGGATAGCTGGCTAGCCATATACAGAAGAATGAAACTGGACACGTACCTTTCACCATAGACAAAAATTAACTCAAGATAGAGTACAGATTTAAATGTAAGACCTCAAACTACAAAAATCCTACAAGAAAACCTAGGAAACACGATTCGGGACATCAGCCCTGGGAAAGAATTTATGACTAAGTCCTCAAAAGCAATTGCAACAAAAGCAAAAATTGACAAGTGGGACCTACCTAACTAAAGAGCTTCTGTACAGCAAAAGAAACTATCAACAGAGTAAACAGACAACCTACAGAATGCGAGAAAACATTCACAGACTATACATCTGACAAAGGTCTAATATCCAGAATCAATAAGGGACTTAAACAATTGAACGAACAAAAAACAAATACCCCTATTAAAAAGTGGACAAAAGACATGAGCAGACACATCTCAAAACAAGACATACAAGCAGCCAACAAACATGAAAAAGCGCTCCACGTCACTAATCACCAGAGAAATGCGAATCAAAACCACGATGAGACACCATCTCACACCAGTCAGAATGGCTACTATTAAAAAGTCAAAAAACAACAAATGCTGGGGAGGCTGTGGAGAAAAGGGAACACTTAAACACTGTTAGTGGCAACGTAAATTAGTTCAGCTACTATGGAAAGAAGTTTAGCGATTTCTCAAAGAACTTAAAAACAGAACTACCATCACTGGGCATATGTCCAAAAGAAACTAAACAGTTCTACCAAAAAGACACATGCACTTATATGTTCATTGCAGCACTATTCACAACAGCAAAGACATAAACTCAACCTAGGTGCCCCAAAACTTGGATTGGATAAAGAAAATGTGGTATATACACACCATGGAATACTACACAGCCATAAAAAAGAACAAAATTATGTCCCCTGCAGCAACATGGATGCAGCTGGAGGCCATTATCCTTAGCAAATTAATGCGGGAACAGAAAACCAAATACAGCATGTTCTCACTTATAAGGGGGAGCTAAACATTGGGTCCTCACGAACATAAACAGGGCAACAATAGACACTGGGGACTACTAAAGAGGGGGGGTGGAGTGGGGCAAGGCTTGAAAAACTAACCATTGAGCACTATGCTCAGTACCTGGGTGGCGGGATCAATTGTACCCCAAACCTCAGCATTACACAACATATGCCTATAACAAACCTGTACATGTACCCCCTGAATCTAAAAGTTGAAATTATGAAAATATTTAATATAAAAAATAAATAAAATGTTCATCATGCTTAACAAAAAAAAAATCACCACTGATCTCATCAGAAAAGTTTTTACAAATTGGGAAGCTGTCAAGCTCTTGATAAAGGATGTAGATTCTCTAAAATTCTAATTTTTATTTATTATTTATTTATTTATTTTTTGAGATGGAAGCTCTCTCTTGTCGCCCAGGCTGGAGTACAATGATGCGATCTTGGCTCACTGCAACCTCTGCCTCCTGGGTTCAAGCGATTCTTGTGCCTCAGCCTCCCAAGTAGCTGGGATTACAGACATGCGCCACCACATCCGGCTGATTTTTGTATTTTTAGTAGAGATGGGGTTTCACCATGTTGGCCAGGCTGGTCTCAAACTCCTAACCTCAGGTGATCCACCCACCTCAGCCTCCCAAAGTGCTGGGATTACAGGCGTGGGACCCCGCATCCAGCCTGAAGATTCTAATTTTTAATTGAAAGCTTAAACTCTATCATTAGTAACAAATATTGTTGTTTGTTTTCCTTGAGGTGATAAGCTCATTTTACTAATTTCTGAAAAATAATTGCCAATTCTCAAGTCTGCATAATTATAATTTGTCTGTTGATCTTTATTCAAGTAAAAGTCGTGTTTCGTGAAAAAAGCAGTTAGCTTAGCATGCAGCTCAAAAATACGAGTCTTTTTCCTTGAGAGAAACTTGGCACTTTGGTATGTAGCAGAGATCCTCTATGCATGCTTCCCATTTTGTCACACTAAATATTAAAAAGACATGTGCTCAGGGTTGAAATTTAACCATATTAATAATTTTTAATAATAATTTTTGTGGCTTCTTCAAGGATGTTCTTAAGTGAAACTGGCAAGTATGTGGAGGTGAAGAACAGTCACTACAAGTACTGTGCAGGTTGGTGCCACTGTCTGATTCCTGCTGAGGAGACTCCTCCTTGCTTCTGTGCCATTGGTGCAGATGTCAGCACAGTGAAAAAGACAAATGACATCATAGCATCATTATGCAAATAGTTTTGACCCTGCTGACTCCCTGAAAATGTCTCTGGCTCCCCCAGGAGTTCTCAGACCCTACTTTGAGGACTGCTACATTAGACCATACAAGACAAAAAAGCAAAATCCAGAGATATTGATTTGAACTGTACTTCCTGGAAATTCTACTGGAATCATATCTTTATCTCATCCTCACTACTTTTTCCGACTCTCAGGGAAAAGTGAACAATCTGTCATCTGAAGAGGCCTAAGTCTAGTCAGCTTTATGCTGTGATGTTGGGTCTTGTTGAAGAAGATGGATGAAAATCTAACTGCAGTTTAATAAAGAGCACAGTGGGTGGGAGAAAGAAGAGTGGTTGGGAATTTGCATTTTCTTAACTTCCTGGGTTTGATGCATCCCAGGTGAGCACTCAAATTCTAGTTAGAAACACTTCAATAATTCTCTCTGGGTTTCAGGAAGCATATCTGATATAGTCAATATCGGCGATGATGTCTGGATGGATTCAGTTTTGTGGTTGGGACTAGAGATCAGAATCCATCAGTTCCTCTCTGATAATCCCTCTAACTGGACTAATAGATGACCCAAATTCAATTGAATTCAACAAATTGTCACAGGCACTTATTAGTACCAAGAATTGTCTGAAACGCTGGGAACAGAGGCTGAGGTTGGGTTAGAGGACACACACCTATCGGTAATTCATCACAGTATTCACCTAGCTGGCCCTTCCTACTCCGGTCTTTTTTTTTTTTTTTTTTTCTTGATTGTGTTTGTAATTTTGTAATTTAGTTCTCATTTTAGGAGCATTTAAAAATAATCCAAACTGGCTAAGCACAGTGGCTCACACCTGCAATCTCAACACTTTGGAAGGCCAAGGCGGGAGAATCACTTAAGGTCAGAAGTTTGAGACCAGCCTGGACATATTGAGACCTCATATCTACAAAAAAATTAAAAAATAGCCAGACATGGTGGTGCTTCCCAGCTACTTGGGAGGGTGAGGCAGGAAGATCTCTTGAGCCCTGGAATTCAAGATTGCAATGAGCTGTGATCCAAGCACTGCCCTCCAGTCTCGGTGATAGAGGTCCTGTCTCTAAACCAAAACCAAAACCAAAACCAAAACCAAAAAAAAAATAAAAATAAAAAGTCCTGAAAATTAAGAAAATAATATAAAATGTGCCATTTATGTGTGCCAAGTATTGTGCTATAAACTCATCACATTGTCACATACCTTATCTCAATCTCTCCAAACATTATGAAGTAGGTACTGTTACAAAAAAGAAAGTAATCAATCCCAACATCTAGAGGTAAATACTGTTAGCATTTTGGTAAAATCTTTCTGGAACTTTTTCCATACATCCATAGATAGATGTCTACAGTTTTGTATTAATGGGATCATATTATATAGGTTGTTTTGTATCTTGATTTTTTTTCTCAACTATATGAGATGAACACCTTCCCCATGAGGTTAGATATTACAAGTAGTCCTCCTTCATCTGAGGGGAATATGTTTAAAGCTCCCAGTAGATGCCTGAAACTGTGGCTAATACCAAACCCTATCTCTCTCTATCTCCATCTATCTATCGTCTATCTATCTATCTACCTATCTATCTACACACTCTCTCTCTATATATATATACACACACACTCTCTCTCTCTCTCTGTGTATATATATATATATATATATATATATATATATATATACGTGTGTGTGTATACACACACTATGTTTTTTCCATACATATATACCTATGAAAAAGTTTAATTTATAAGTTAGGCACAGTAAGAAATTAACAGCAATAACTAATAATAACATAGAAGAATTTAATAACATACTGCAATAAAAGTTATGTGAATGTGGTCTCTCTCTCTCAGAATATCTTATTGAACTGCTCTTACCCTTCTTGCTGTGATGAAGAAGGGACAGAGCCTGGTGGCACAAGATTTCATCACACTACTCAGGATAGTGTAACATTTAAAACTAAGGAATTGTTTATTTCTGGAATTTTTCATTTAGTATTTTCAGATCTTGGTTGAACACAGATAACTGAAACCATGAAAAATGAAATCATGGGCCGGGTACAGTGGCTCATGGCTATAATCCTAGCACTTTTGGAGGTGGAGGTGGAAGGAACACTTGAGCCTAGGAGTTCGAGACCAGGAGACCAGTCTAGGCAACACAGTGAGATCCTGTTTCTAAAAAAAAAAAAAAAAAAAATTAAATCGTGGATTGGGGGGACTCCTGTACTTTCCTTTGTAATGGTTTCAGAATATTCCACGGTGTGGATCTATCAGTTTACTTAATCCATAAGTGGACATGAAAGTAGGGTAGTTTCCTACATCTAAGTAGGGTAGTTTGCTAATAGTATTAATATAAACAATACTGCAATAAATTTCTTCGTGCATTCTCAAGCAATGATCTCCAAAAGGTAAATTCCTATAAATAGGATTGTTTACATTTCTATCCTAAATGCAAAACTGTTTTTTAGAAGAGTTGAATTCACTTCTATTCCTCCAATGATGTCTACTGTAGCTTCAAAGAACGCAAAAGGCTGACAGAAAAGTGCATGTGAATGTGTTCTTATATGGATACCTGTGTGTATATGTCAGCTTTCCACATGTGTGAGGGTTCATTTATTCATTTAACATTTTTGAGCATCTACCACATCTACCATGAGGCAGAGAGTCAGGGATTCAACTGTAACAAACTCAACATGACTCCAGCTCTGATGGAGTCAAACATATATCTTTTTAAAATAAAACAACTGCCATCAGTGCAAGAAGAAAAATTATGTAAAGATATGACTGCCTGTATCAAGGGTCTGCCCTGGTCTGGTGATGATGTAGGGGAGATCAAGGAAGGCTTCTTTGAAATGGGAATATTAGAGCTAAGCTCTGAAGCACGAGAAGGCATTCACTAGACGAAGAGTAGGAGGAACCGTGTTCCAAGCAGAGAGAAAATTTTTATCTCTTGTTCCACCCTCAGCAGGAATATCTTGCCAAGCAAATCTACTGCCATTCCACACACACGAGCAGTCCTGCCTCTCCGCCTTTGTTCGCTGTTCTCCCAACTCTTTTTCCTCCCAAGGCAGGAGGCCTATGACTCAAAAAATGCAAAGAAGCCTGGAGAGGCTGGAGCCCAAAGAGAGAGTGGGAGAGCGAGGCCAGCAGGTACTGAAGATGTGCCTGATCTTGCGTGTCTGAGTGTGTACATGCAACGGTGCATGTGTGTGCCTCTAAGCGCTGTTGGTAGGTGTACTGGTCACTGGCTATCAAGATGCATTCCCCTGACCAGAAGTATAAACATTCCTTTGGGCTGGGCCCAGAGATCTGTGTTTTCACAAGCCTCTCAAGGTCTGTGAAGCATGCCCAAGTTTGAGAACCACCGGCCTGGAGGGCGTGTTTGTCTGATCGCACCTGTGTGCACGGGGCTTGGGGATATTTGACTTGCAGGTGGAGATTTGCATCTAGGCATCCTTGCGGCAGACAGCCCACTCTATCTCACTTGATTTTGTCCTCTCAGAGCACTCCTGAGGTTAGGGAAGGCACTCTGGGGCACTTAGCACATATTAAATGTTGATGGTAATGACAGCAGCCAGACGTGTCTCCAGCTGACCCTCCGTTTCTTACCAGTCCCTGGGTAGAGCAGCCACAAGTTGCCCTCCTTTTATCACCATAGAAATCTAATCTCAACTGTGCAGAAAGCAGGAGGTTCACACTGGGAGAGCAGGAGAAATGGCCGATTAGGAGTGGGAAAACATCCCGTACTTCTCTTAAGCAGATTGCAGGGACAAAGGAAACCATTTCTGCCCACACCTGGCTGATGTCCCTGGGTGTGCAGAGAGACACAGAGAGGGCAGGGGTTGGCATCCAGATCTCAGCCCCACATGGGGCAGGGGTCAGAGATGGCCGGTGACTGAGAGAGGAAGTCCTTGTGTCACAGGACCAGGCATGGTGGACCCCCTGTGGAGCAGGATCTCCTCATGGGAAGAAGGCACCAGGAGTGCAGAATGCCTGAAGGCTGTGAGCCAAAGTCACATCTCCCCCAAACCAAATCCCAAGCAAGTACCTGCTTTGCAACCAGATTCCAGTCCTGGCTCTGCCACTTACCAACTGAGTGACTTTAGGAAAGTTGCTTCAACTCTGTCAGGCTCAGTCTCCTTGTCTCTGAAATGGGGATAACAATAAAATCTACATCCCAGGGCTGTTGTACAGATTAAATGAGATGACAAGTGTGAACTGATCAGTACCATGCCAGGCATATAGTAAATGCTCAGTTAAAGTTGGCTGCTGTGTTTGCATTGCTTTCTTGAGGCCTCTCCCACCCAGAGAGTTACATTTGGTCTTCTTGCTCCACTCCCTGAACCAACTCCATGATTTAAATTGGTATGGCCAGGGTCCTACAGACATGGGGATGGACCAATGGCTCTTTCTTTCCTCCTGGAGCACTTAGTTTCTGGGCACCCTGTAAAGGCCTGAAGTAGTAGGCATATTCTCTGCCCCACAGTTTCTGATGGCTTGCATCTCTGCACCCACTATGACTTTACATCATAATGGTCTGCTGTGGGGTGAAGTTCGCCATAAAGAGAGTCATGGGTGAAATGGGGATAAGTAATGCCCAGCCTGCTACATTGTCTAGGGATAAGGTGTGGGACATGCCCGGCTCCAGGCCTGGCACATAGTAGGTACATAATAGGTTGTTAAAGATTAAGTAGATTAAGTTCTATCTTGAGACGAATCAAAGTGGTGTGAGTTAGTATAAGAAAGTCAAGAGATGAATAGTTATTGAGCTATTATAGTTATAGTTATTATAATTATCAGCCTGCAGGTCCCACCCAAGTCATTCCTACCTCTGTGCCTCAGCTTGCCTGCCCCCACCCCAAACCCTCCTCCTCCTCCTTCACGGGTGGCTCTTCAGGGAGATGGCCTTGACCGGTCCCATCTCCGTTCTGATCCGTCTCTTACTCTGGATACCTTTGGTAGTAAATATAGTTATTATAATTATCATTGCCAGGCACCGCAGCAGGTATTTTACCTGTGTTATCTTCACGAATCTTCCTAATTACCCTATGAAAGAGGTGGTGAGTATCACTGATATAATCTTAACAGATGAGGAAACTGATGCTCAGAGAAGTTAAGTAACTTGTCCAAGACCAAAAGTAATTAAGTGGCAAGTCCTGGAATTCAATTAATGATTATTTGCGCTCATTCTGCTACCGCCCTACTGCCTTCCAAAAGAACCTCATTCTTTGGCATGGAAACTGCAGACAGCATTGTTGATCTCTCTGTTGAGCAAGAATTATTTGCCAAAGAAATAAATGTACCAACCTGGCTCATTTTGCCCACTCTGACCACAGGGTGAATTCTTCCCGCTACCTGACCTTGACCCTTCCTACTACAAGCAAAATCCCTTTTCTCTTGTTCAGTCCTCAGCAGGACAGCTGGGAAGATTTAAACAGCTTGCTCCATGACCAGCGGTTCTTCGGAGAATGGAAAACTAAAAATAAACCCTGTTGGGTGGCGTCTCCGAGGCCTCTTCCAATGACAAAGAGAGGCTGGACTTGGAGGGGAGGGGAAGGCAGAGAGGAGAATCGGACACCAGGTTTGGAAGCCCTCCGCCTTGCTGATTTAGTGCCTGGATCTGGTCCTCTTCAAGGCCCTGGTGAGATTTCTTATCAGCACAGTGGGGCCCAGGACGGCTGTGTTAAAGGCCCTCCCACTTGGGCGCCAGCCAGTCCTCTCCCCTCTCTGCTGGTGGACGAACCAAATAAGACAAACGGACTTCACCTTATTTGGATGGAAACTTTGAAACCCCTGTTCCTTCCCAGTAGAACTTTCTGAACCTGCCAAGTAAGCAGCCTGCAGGTCCCACGCAAGTCCTTCCTACCTCTGTGCCTCAGCTTACCTGCCCCCACCCTAAACCTTCCTCTCCTCCTTCACGGGTGGCTCTTCAGGCAGACGGCCCTGACCGGTCCCATCCCCATTCTGATCCCTCTCTTACTCTGGATACCTTTGGTAGTTTCACCTTATTTGGGACATTAATAATCAGCACTCACAAATACATAGGTTAGCTAAAATTTTTTAATGTTTTAAACATTTAGGAAATTCCGTGTTTTCTCACTCCTCGGTTAGGATGCAGAAATCACAAGGGATGGATGGGGCAAGGGAAGGGGGACTGAACCGATACTCAGGAGATCTTGCTCTGGTCCTGACTCAGCCACTGACAAGCTCTGTGTGACTCTGAGCAAGTCAGTTCCCCTCTCTGGGCCCTGGTCTCCCAGTTTGTAAAACATTCTCAAAGGTCTCATCCAGCTCATATATTCCATGGCTCGGCTTCCTTTGACTCACCTCGCCGTGTCTGGTTCAGGGCTTTGCACACAGAAATCTCTGATGCCCCACGTCTTCCAAGCTCTGCTTTTCTGAGGCTGCCTGGTCTCTCTTACCACGTGTCCCTGGCCCAGGCTGCTGTGGCTCAAGCTCACTGCATGTTCCAAGACTAATGCTCACTGTGTTGTCTGCGAGTCATGCATGAAGCAGCCCAGGGAAGAATTCAGTGGGAGCCTCAACTCATGGTCCCAGGGAGGGCCTGCTAAAATACAGATGCTCAGGTCCCATCCCTGAAGAATCATGGGCTTGAGGTGGGGCCTTATCACCTTGCTTTAGTCATCTGCTGCTGCACAACAAAATGCCTCCCGATTTTGCATTTAAAAAAACAACCAACGAACTTGCTGATTTCTGAGGGTTAGGAATTAGGCAAGGCCCGGCTGTGTAGTCTCTGGTCAAGGTAGCTGGAGAGGCTGCCTTCAGCTGAGAGCTGGGTTGGGAATGTCCCAGAAGACTTCAGGTCTCTCCCCACATGGTCTCTCTCTCCCCAGTATGGTAGTCTGACATCTTGTTTGTTTGTTTGTTTGTTTTTTTCTGGAGATGGAGTCTCATTCTGTCACCCAGGCTGGAGTACAGTGGCACAATCTTGGCTCACTGTAACCTCTGCTTCCCGGGTTCAAGCAATTCTCCTGCCTCAGCCTTCTGAGTACCTGGGACAACAGGAGCATGCGCCACACCCAGCTAATTTTTTTTCTATTTAAGTAGAGATGGGGTTTCACCGTGTTGCCCAGGCTGGTCTGGAACTCCTGAGCTCAGACAATCCGCCCGCCTTGGCCTCCCAAAGTGCTAGGATTACAGGCGTGAGCCACCGCGCCAGGCTAGTCTGACTTAAGAGGCAGCATTCAAACAGTGAAGGCAGAAGTTGCAGGTTTCTTAAGGCCCAGTTAAAAGTTATACAATGATAGGCCTGCCTCTTTTCTGTTGCTCAGAACAAGTCACAGAGCCAGCCCAGATTGAAAGAGAGAGGAAACAGACCCCTCTCTCAGTGGAAGCAGTGGCAAAGCTTCATTGCAGAAGAGCACAAGGGAGGAGGACCTATTGCTGAGGCCATCTTTGGAAATATAACTGATCACAACTTTAAAAACACTTTCCAGATTAGTCTGATGTGCTCAAGGTCTGTGAACCACGTCCCGGGAAGTCTGGTCCCACCTCCCCCTTTCTCCCTGCTGTCAGATGATGAGCAGCACCAGGCTGCCCCCAAGGCTGATGGGGGACTAATTATTGATGCATCTTGGTTTTCTCTGTCTATATCATTCCTATCTTTTGCATTCAACAAATATTCATCATACACCCATTATATTGACATGTGGGGAGGGGAGGGAGAGGGTTAAAAACACCAGCCAGACAGCTTTCCCATCCTCAAGTTACTTGCCATCTAAAAGTAAACAACTTAGCCAACTCTTGGGGCTGAGTCATTACATCCCTTCTCCTGATTCCTAATTAGAAAGTTCCAAGCTAAACTTAAGAAGATAACTGCGCATTCTCTTTTTAACAATGTGCCAGGAAGATGTGGAAGATGTGTTTTAGGGCTCTATAAATGTTTAATAATAAATAATAAGTGGCTGGAATAGTCAGTGTTTTACAGCCAGCACCTCCCACCGGCCGTATCTAAGGTCCTTACAAGGTATGAAAAGTAAAAATCAATAGAGGTAACGTTTCAAATGGTGGACATCAAACATGACTCTGGTCTGAGGAGCAATTACACTAACAGTATCATCAAAGAGATCATTAAATTACAGGAGGGTTGGGAGCGTGGAGAAGTCAATGGACCTAGGAGTCCATTAGAAACAGACAAGAGAGACAGTGCCTCTATGGCCACAGTGTTCTGCTGACCTGCCCAGCGCTCCACTTGGGCACCCAATGTCATCAGAAATGAACTGCTTCCCCAGGAAAGGCCAGGCACAGCCCTGGGACGCCAGGCCTCTGGCCACTGTTATACCTTCCTTGGAAGAAATGCAAGTTTGTCTATAGGCACTGAATTTTCCCTACAGGGAAGGTCCTTTCTACCCTCCTGGCAGTTAGACTGCAGGCTTCATGTGACTTCCTTATAAACAAGTTCAATGATCTACCAGCCCCAAATCATTTTTTTTGTTTGTCTAAACTCCAGTTCAGGCTTTGGGGTGGAGGTGGGAGTGGGAGGTGCCAAAGAGAATAAGTGGATTCAAATCAGTCTTATTTGCCCAGCAGACATGATTGGGCTAGTGGGTTATTGTCTAGTTGCAAAGCTGTTCTCCAGACTGAATGGAGGTGCCTACTGGGTCCCTACAATTCCTCCTTGCTTAAAAACTCAGCTACAGCCTCTGTTCTGAGCCTGGAGCCAGTGGGCTGGAAGAAAGTATATGATAAACAGGTGCCTCTCCCCACGAACGCTGGCTCCAAGCACTCAGGGAGGGGCGGGGAGTTCAGGCGCCTGCTTATGCTAACAGGCTGTCAGCTTCTCCGTGCAACAGGAAAGCAGAAATACGAAGCTATTCTGGTCTTGTCTAGGGAGCCATTATGTCTTGAATTTCCAATGTCATTATCTCCAAAGGGCAACATTGCTCCGTTTTTCTCCCATTTGCATTCACTGGGAAAAGACAAATGGGTGCATATTTGCAGAGAGGAGGGGCTTGGGGGAGGAGTGGTCATGTGCTCCGATTTGGATCACCAACAGCTTCTGGAAGATGCATGTTCATAATTAGAGATCGGCACCTCGAGGTGACATTTCACACTTACCAGACAAGTTTAAGTTAATCAGGCAGCAATTGGTTCTCTAGACTAATGGGATTGGGGTGGATTTTTCACTTAGAAACAAATCTCATTCGTGTCTTGGCATGCCTAGAATAATGCTTTTTCCTTACATATGTTATGGTTTTCCTGCGGGAAGACAGAGTGAAATTTTATTTCAGACTTCCCTCACTCTGACTGCCTTTGCTTTCTCCCTTTCCCCAAAATCAAGATCCTGATATAAAGGTATCTAAGTAAGGAAATAGACTGTGCAGGACCCATTCTATGAAGAGGGATGCCGGTGTTTATTCTTCTGATGTGTGGGCACGTGTCAGGTGTGTGTTACTGGGCTGCAAGTGGCAGGTCAAGGACTTTTAGAGGAGAAGGACTTGTGCTGAATTTCTGCTTTCTCAGGATGAAAGCCTGTCCTCCCCAGCTGTTCCAACCCACGTACATCAGTTAGGCTTGTATTGGCTGTATGGAACAGAAAACCAGCTACAGTCGCTTTATGTAATAGGAGTTGAATTTGCTCACATAACAAGGAATCTGGGATGAAGCCATTCGGATGTTGTTGACGGCTCTTACAGCTTCTTGTCCTGCCATCCTTACTCAAATACTTATTTTCTTCATGGTTGCAAAATGGCTGCTTCATCTCCAGGCATCACATCCATGTTTCTGACAAAGAAGAAGAATGAGGAGGAGGAGTAGGAAGACAGGAAAGAACAAAGGGTGGAGGGCAAAAGAAACATACCACTGTATTTTTCTTGGAGCAATGCTGTTCTAATCTCCTTGGCCAGAACTGGGTCATATGGACACCCAGAGTTGCAAAGGAGTCTGAGAAAATGAGTAGTTTGAACCTACTGCTGCTCAGTTAGAAAAAATGTTCTGATAGAAAGGAAAAAGAAGAGAACCGAAGCTGGCTAGGGACCGAGCAGTGTCTGCCACCCTATCCCGACAGCTCTGTGAGTAGTCAGGGAATACCTGCTTTTCATCCCCCAGGTCAGTGCGATGGTTACCTGCTCTTCCTCTGGAGGCAGTCTGGCCTGGGAGGTCCCCAGGACTCACCATTCAGGAGAAGGCCTTCATTTGAAATGATCACAGCCCTGTGAGGCTCACTATCCATCTCTCCTCTGGCTGTGGCCTCGAGCACCAACTACTTCCTCTCTTCATCTTGGCAAGAGAAAGCAAAGTTAATGAATTTCACAAGTGTGGTCTAGGCACAGGGTATCAGCACTCAGGGAACCAATTCTGAAGACTCTTTGAAGACTTATGGCTAAGACCTTTGGTTAAGGCAGGAGGTTGCTGGCTGGAGATCAAAATGAATGTGGAGAAGTTGGTTGGAGCAAGACCAGGCAGAGTCCTTCAAGTCAACAACTACAATTCACTTAAATTCAACAAGTTATAAGTGGGTCACCACACATGATAGTGGGGTCTATAAGTGGAGTGAGAGGCCAGGTCTGACCTTAGGGAGTTCTCATTCTATTAGGGCAGCAGACACATGCAAGTAAACATAGCAAAGTTGAGGCTATGATAAGTGCAATTATAGACGTAGACAAAATGCTGTTAATTACAGCATGGATAAGACAGCTTTCATTTTTAATAAGGTAATATTTGAATTTAACTTTGCAGCGTAGGTAGAATTCTTGTAAGTAGAGAAAATAGGCAGAGGATGTAGAGGCAGAGGATGTTTCAAGCAGAGAAAACTATGTAAACAAAGATTTGGGGGTAGGAATCAGGCAGCGTATTTGGATAACTGTGCACGGCTCTTTTGGTCTGGGACACGACATTTACAAGGATTGGAGTGATGAGGGTGATGGGGGGAAATAGGGCAGGGAATGGGTCACGAGATGAAGCAGGAGAGGCAGGTGGGTGTCAGGTTGTAAAGGCTGAATGTCGTGTTAAGAATTTTGACTTTAACTTGTAGAAAATACGGAGCCATTGAAGTTTTGAATCGCATTTGTATTGGGGAAGATAACTCTACCTAGAGGTAGGGGGACTGTGGCAGAGTCACCAGTGGGAATCTGGTGCCAGAGACCTGACCTAGAACAGGAGTGGTGGGCAGGAAAGGAGGCACTGGGGGAGAGGTCTGAGCGTGGCATGTGTTCTGCAGGGTAACTGGATTGGGGGCAGTGCCATTCATGAATTCAAAGAAGACATGAGAGGGAACGGCTTCAAGCCGTGAGAGGATGGATAGGGAGTGGACTGGGAGGATGGATTGGGAGTGGGCGGTGCTGACTCCCCGGGATTACTTGCCTGGGTCTCCTGGGGAGAGGACCGGGCTGGAGATTGTGGACTCATCAAGACTAAGCAGGTGGTAAAACCCTGGTTGTGGATTTAGATTGTCTAGCAACTGCATAAGATGACCAAGGACTCAACACAGCTGCTTGAGGGAGAAGTTGGAGAAGTTTGACAAAGAAAGGTTGGAGAGAGAGGAAGGGACCCAGGATCAAGGAGTGGTTTGGAAGTGAGCAGAGCTGTTTCAGCCAAGGAGCTAGGAAACGATTCTGTCCTAGGGGTTGGGGGTTTGGCATTTGGCTGAGTGGGGAGGACACACATTCACACCTGTGCAAAGCCAAGTGGGTATGCATGGACACAAAGTAGCAGTCAGTGGGCAAGATCGGCTCCCTTCTGCAGCCCTACCCCAGGATGAAGTGGCACCCCACTAGAAGGGATGCCTGCTAGGAGGGGTGAGGGTCTCTCCCCTTTAATTTCCCCTTTAGGCCCTCCGTGTCCTGTGTGACCAGGACACAGGAGGTCACTCTGTGACCTGTCCGTGGCTGTGTGACCAAGGCACTGACATGCAGAAGGGCTATTTTGCTGCAATACAAGGGGACCAGGGCAAGTCCTCTCCAGATGGGATTTTAGCTGCACATTTGTGAGTTACTTAGCCCAGAGCAAGCTTCAAAGCATAGAGCAGTCCCTGATGCTCCCAGCAGTTATACTGTCCTCTCCAGCTCCAGGTCTTCCCATGGTTCCAGTTCTGGCGGGTGGGGAGTGTTTCAGGAATGGTTTCCACCCTTTCTTACCCTACTTTCTCCACGGCTGCGCAGCCCTGCCCTGGATCTTTTTTTGTTCTTTGGGCTTGTAAAGAAGCAGGATTCTTTAGTGGGGATCAGGCTTATTTCTCAGCTTCATGTTAGTGCTGCCCCCACACAGCCCCCTGAACCCTGACGTGCAGGGTCCACCAGGAACATCCCAACCCAGCCTCTCACCAATTCTTGCTCAGAACAGTTTTCATGATGCCCATCAGTGCTTCCCAGGATAAAAGCTGGAATCACCAGGAATTGTTGGGCCAGTCCCACCCTGGCTCCTTTCACACCATGCCCCTTCTGCCTCAGGGCCTTTGCACATACTGCTTCTGTTCCAGAGGCAGAATCATCTTCCCACCCTGACATCCCAATTCTTGGCTTCTTTACCTCATCTTCTTAACATCTCCTGACCTTTCTCAAGTGCTATATCTTCAGGGCTCTGAACTGTGTTTTAATTACATGTTTATTCATGGGAACATTTGCTAAATCTCTATCTCACCCAGGGGCCACATCTTTCCTCTCCACAGTATATCCTCAGATCTTGGCCCAGGTCTCAGTGAAGAGTAGCTCCTCCTGTCCATACATGGTTGAAAGAATGGAACAGCTGGTGACCTCTTTTTATGAATGCCCACATTTTTCACAGGGGGTAGATGTGTTTATTTCCTGCTAGAAGGGAGATGTGACTCACCCTAGAACAAGCTTGTGTGCTGCTTTGTAGCTGTAACACCCCAAATTCTTCCAGCAGTACCCCTGGATGGAACGTGATGAAGCACTATTTGAGAGTTAAGCCATGGCGGTTTCTCATGCACATTTAGTTCCTGTTATCCCTCTGCAGCCTGGGCTGGTCAGCATTAGGTAGGGGGACCTGGGAAGTCACTGGGCCAAACACTTCAGAACTCTCTGGCTGGAAATGGGGTTGAACCAGAAGGTGGCTTGGCTTTGGAGTTCTGAACTATCCTTTCCCAAATAGGCTTGCAAAGCCTGGGCTTGACGTGTCATCACTAGTAGGTGCTCTAAAAAGCACAGAGAGATGGCCAAAAGGCAGGATTCAAGGGCATTTGGAGGGATGAATGTACCTGCCTAAGGACATGGGCCTAGAAAGGGGTGTGGTTTTAAATCTGCCACCTAGAACACATGAAAAGGGAAAAGGACAGTTGGAATGCTGTCCTCAGTTTATAGAGGAAAAGACAGGAACGGAAAAGGGTTAGGCATGCAAATAGGCAAGATTTGAGTCTGGCTTTGGAGAAGGAGCTTTAGCATTCACAGGAACCCCAGGGACTTCAGGACTGGGCCAGAGTGGCATCCATTCAGCCAAGTCCCATGATTAAGGGGCCAGAACTATCCCCTGAGGGGAGGCTTTTTGGGTGCTCTTTCTCAGTAGCTATTTATGGTTCCCCTACTGGTTCCAAAGTCTTCTTGAGTTCATGTATATTTCCTGCCTTGGGGTTTTGAGACCTGACCTTTTATTAAAATAATTAGATCATCTAGGGCAGAGCTGGAAGAGACCTCAGGATCATCTAGTCCATCTCCCTATTTTCCCAAATGAGAAAACAGGCCCAGAACTGAGGGCAGCAGAGGCAGGGCTAGGTTTCTTCCTAGCAGTACCCATCATCCCCGGCTTGAGGTTTGTAAGGAAGTCTCCGTGGCCCTACCTAGGCTTGGACAATCACAGCCTTTCTCAGTAGCCCCTCCCTCCACCCCGCTCAGCCATATACACACCTTGACTGAGGCTGGACAGCCTCCATCTCAGCATGGCTCCTGGCTACTGACACTTGTGTTTCTTTGGTTTCCACCGGTGCCTGGCCTCTGCCCCTTCCTACAAGCTCTGCCCCTAATAGTAAGAGCCAATTTCTTGAGCACTCACTATGAGCTAAGCCTCCCATGGGGTCAGTCTCTAATCACCATTTTCCCACGTGAGGAAATAGACTCAGGAGCTGAGTGCAGAGATATGCTCCAAGTCGCGTCACAGGCAGGGTTGCCGAGCCAGGATTTACATCTTCACATTCAAAGTTCGTCATCATGAATTTCGACTCTTGGGGACTGGGCTGAGGACGGGGTGGTACTGCTCCTGGCAGGGCCAGAGGTGGACGGGGATTGAAAAGGGGGTTCAAGGCAGCAGATCTATGGTTCAGGTAAGGACCATCCCCCCAGCTCCCCACCTGGCTGTAGCTGAAAATGACAACTACAACTGGAGCTGGCTCCTGCGCCCACGACACAGCCATTCATGCTTTTGGTGCACATTCCCCTTAATTACCAAGGCTCCCAATTAACGTGGGCTGCTGTGTCTGGTGCTGGGTTATTTTCTCCTATTTTTCCGTTCCTCGGGGTTTACTATTGCAGAGAGACACCAGGTCTGTCATTGTGCCTGTCTTGCTCCCTTCCCACCCTAACCAGAGGGAAACCGAAAAGCAACAGCTGATGGCAAATCCGCTCCGGCGCTTGCACGCCTCCTCGGCGGCAGTCTCCTGTTGCTTCTCGGAGCTTGACTGCCCTTTGGAAAAATCTCTCCGCCCCCCGAGAGGAGAGAGGAGCAGAGGACGCGCGCGAGCACGGAGCGGGAGGACGGACAGGGAGAGGAGGAGAGGGGGTCTGCGCGCGGCCGCTACCCAGAAGCCAGCGGACGGCAGCACGGAGTGGGCTGTCCCCGAGCCCAGCCCCGAGCGAGCCCCCGCCCCCGCCCCCGCAGGACGCGCCTCCCAGCCCGCCCGACTCCTAGGAGGAGGGGAGGCGGGAAAGCAGCTCAAGCCTCACCCACCGCCCTGCCCCCAGCCCCGCCACTCCCAGGCTCCTCGGGACTCGGCGGGTCCTCCTGGGAGTCTCAGAGGGGACCGGCTGTGCAGGTAGGCGGCTGGGGAGGTGGGCAAAGTTGGCTCCTTTTTCCGAGGAGGGGCGAGGCTCGGTGGGGACCGATCTCTGGAGCGCCGGGAGCGCCGGGGTTTGTGTGTTCAGTGGGTGTGTGCGGTCCTCCGCGGTCAGCTGCGCCGCGGTCCCCGCCTGGGCAGCGGGAAACCGGGCTGGGGATGTAAACAAGGAGATCGGCGTCGGAAGAGAGAGGAGCCTCTAGGGGAGGCAGGCTGTGGCGCTGGGGGTGACGCTGGTGGCTGGGAATTGCTCTCAGTGCTGCCTTGAGCTTGGGGTCAGGGTTTTCAGGAGAAGGGGAAAGGGCTGCGCCCACCCTTTATCCATGAGGAGTTTTCCCTTTGTTACTTGGAAGCTGTGGACACTTGGTGGAGCGTGGGGAATTACGGACGAGGGCGTGTGGCTGGGTGTGAGTGTGGACTTACGAGCGACACAAAATGGAACTTGCTGGTTTGGTGCTTGGGGAAGGTGGGGCTGGGCAGTGGGCACAGGATGGGGGCGCAGGGAAAGAAGGATTCTAGCGCTCGGGGATTCATGAGAGTGCATCATTTTTTCCCTCCTTCTTGTCTATCCATCCAATCCTGTTTCCTTTCCGGGGGGCCCTGGGGTCCGCCATTGCCCCCTTTCCCCAGCAGGGCTGGCCCTGGCAGAGCCTCCCCTATTGTGTCTCCCGGGCTTCCATGGAGAGTTGGGTGTGCAGCCTGGGGCTCCCAGCGCTGGCTTCTGGCTCTTACAAGTGGTGGCTGGTAGAGGAGGCACCCGAGGGTGGGAGCTGGGAGCAGCCTCGCTGGAAACATGGGTCTGCCTCGTCACCTGCTGCAAGCCTGCACGCTCGCGGGACCGTGGCTACTGGAGGCTTCTCCCCACCAGTGTGCTCTCTGCCACTACTTCCTTTGTCTCTGTGGCTTCGTGCTGTCTGGCTGGGCTAAGATTTCCAGCTTTGAAGATGCATCAGTGGGCATCTCAGGCCCTCTCTGAAAGGAGCCCCCTTTGGGGATCCAGCCACCCTCATATTATGGATGTGTATGTCTACGTCCGCAACTTAGCCTTTTGCACGTGACTTGCCTGGTCGTTGCCATGGAAACTCCTCCATTTCTCAGCCTCCCTCTTTCTCCTGCCCATTCCTCACCTCCATATCTCCTCCCCTCCCCCCAATATGGTTGCCTAGATACTGGTTATCCCTGGCTAGGAGACCTAGATATCTGGCTCCTACACCCAATTGCAGTGGCCCCTTACTCACACCACCCACTTCACACACACTGCACATCACCAACACCACAAACACATACAGACATATACCACACTATGCAATCAACACACCCTCACACTCACACCACACATACATATACATCATACCTATACACACATACACACCAAACACACCGCATATATACCGCACCACCACACACCACCTGCAATGCTACACTGACACCCTACATGCGCACTGTGCATGCACACACACACACAGTACATCTAAATAAGTCTCAGGCTGGGCTGAGGCAGGGGAGAGAGAGGGCAGTTTCCTTCCTTATCCAGCCACCTCCCTAGGGGTGTGGAGGGGAAGAGATGGAGGCTCAGGAAGCCCACAAGGAAAACCCTAACATCTCCCTGGGAACCCTGCAGAGGAAGGTGGAGGGAAAGGCACTGCCAGATTCCCTCAAAAGAGGAGCCCCTTCCCTAAACCTGGAAGGGAAGGTTGGATAAAGAGTGGGCGCAGCCCTTTTCCCTCCTCCTCAAAGCCCTAGTCCGGAGCTCCAGGTGTTAACGAGAGCCATTCCCAGGTGCTGGGCTCCAGAGGCTGGGCACTGACCAGAATTTCAATCTCTCCACTGCTGCTGCTCTTTTCCCTGACCCAGAGAAAGCCTGAGGCTCTGGGAGTCATCCTCACCAGCAGAGGATCAGGCCAGCTCTGGGACCATTGGAGGCTCTGAGCCCTAACAAAGGAGAGAAGGAAAAGTGGTTACTGTCCCAGGAAAGCCAAGGAGGCCAGGCCAGGGAGGCAGGAAGGGGAGGGAAACCAGAAAGAGGAAAGGAGAGGGGCCACAGGAGTCAAGAAAGCGAAAGTTAGGGCTACCCGCCGTTGCCTGGGGTTCAGGCCACCCTCTCTTCCTGGCACGTTTTCCTGCTTCCCCCCTGGCTCCTCCAAACAGATCTGTGCATCTAGGAGAGGAAGCGGGTGTGCAAAGGGCTCTAGGCTTGCCAGGGTTCTCCCAAGATGTGTGGCTTCTATGGTTGTCAGACGGTAGGCGCCTGGGGGAAGCATTTCCTTCCTGGCTTCCATCGGATCTTCAGACTGACCTGAGGACCGATTTCATTCAATCATTCAAAGAACTGTTTTAAGTGTCTACTGTGTATTAATTGCTGGGGACATGAAGGTGAGGAGGGAGACACAGTCCCTGACATCGGAATCCTAGGTTTCTCAGAGCCGGAAGAGGCCTTGAGGGAGCATCCAGTGGGAACACAGTGGGGGAAACTGAGGCTCAGCAGTCATGTGGCCAGTAGTCGCTGAGGCCTTCTAACTCCTCGGCCAGGATTTTGGCCTTCACACTGCCTGTCCTGCAACCCTTGCTTTCTTTTCTCAGTCACCATCAGAGATGGTGGGTTGATGGAAACCTTTGGAGGGAGAGCCTTTGGTCGGCTGGTGACTGGGACGCCCTTCCAAAGTGAGGGTCCCTTAGTGGGCGGGTACAACCGGGGAGCCTGCTTCACTATGTTTTCTTGGAAGGCGAGGCTGGAAGCTGTGGCAAGGAGATGGGGGAGAAAGGGCAGTTTCCTAGACCCTGGAAATTTCCCGTCAGCCTTGGGGGAGTCTGCCCACTGAAATCTCCCCTAAATAAGAGCACCTCCTCTCTTCCTCCCAACCTTGTTGGACTTAGTCGGCCGCCATCTGGATGGCAGACTGTGCCAGGCAGCCCCCCAATATTCACCTTCGAACAAATCACCTTCTGAGCACCCTGAGGGAAGCAAACCAGTCAAGAAAGGCACAGCCCCAAGGAGGCAGGGAGCCTGCTGTGGAAAGGCCGGGTTCTAGCCCCAGCTCTCCCCCTGAGCTTCCGTGCTACCGAAAGGCAAATGCGTTCATTGCACAAATATCCCTTTGGATGCAAACTGGGCTTCTGGTGAAATCCAGAAATGGCTTGGACTGCTCTTCAGCAACTGAAAGCCTTTTGGATTTTAGACCTTTGTTTCCGCATCTGTCAATAGTGGGGTTTAGATTCATGATTTCCAAGGCATGTCTTCCTCTAAATTTGTGTGGATTATACAATCTTGAAAGAGATCCCTTTTCTCTCCAGGTACCAAATAGTACTCATTATTTCATAATACAGGGCTGCAGCTGAGCTGAGCTGAGCAGGAAGGGGCTGGGCTCTGGTTACCCTGGAGAAAGTCTCCTTTTAATCCAGTGTGGCAGAAGGTGCCCTAGAAGCTGAAACCAAGTTTCTTTCTTTAGGGCTGAGGGAGCCAGCTCCTCCTGGATGCTGTGGTCTACCTGGCCTTTTCTACCAGGCTGCACACTGGAGGCGGGCGGCGGTGGGGGGAGGATCTTTAAAGAGTTGTTCTCTGGAAGAGACAACTGGAGAGGACTGGGCTGTCATTTTGGAGGTCCATGAAATCTTCTGCAGGGAGAACCCCTGGCCAGCTGGAGAGTTGCAACGAGAGGGGCCGGTCGGGAACACAGTGCTCTGACACTGTCCCTGATGAGAGGCAGGACATCTCCGGCCGAAACAAAAGCATGGAACCAATTTGGCAGCATCATCTCTGCTCCAGAATCGGGGGAGGGAGAGGTCCCGACCTGGGAAGGGATGAAGCCAGCTTGTAGGCTGCGCAGGAACATGTTTGTTACAGAGATGTGGGAGGGAGCACACAGCCTGGGAAAGGGGCTGGGGCCCCACGGACCAGGCTGGGGCCATGGGAATGGGGCTGCCCCAGCTCAGAATATCTGATGTGGGCAGAGAGGGCCAAGGATGAAGGGATGTAGTTAGAATGACAGTGACCCCCACGCAGCTGGAGGACAAAGCCAGGCCCGCACTGAGAGACCAGAGGCTAAGGTTTCAAACTCCCTCGTTCACCCTTTTAATAAATGTTCCCCTCATATGTCAGGTAGGCCCTGTGGGCTTCTGAGGTTTCTCCTTTGCTGGAGCCCTCCTGCTCAGGTAGATCAATGGGCTTGTCCTGTTCCTTCCTCTCCCCTACTGTCCACCTCATGTCCGCATCCTACCAGGAGGCCCTGCGACTTTCTTCCTCCATAGGAAGAGCCCCTCCATGCAATCACGGGTGCACTTACACTCTCACACACGTTCCCTTCCTCACACATACATAATCTCCCACACCCGACAAGGAGGCAGGGGCTCACACATTCTCACATGCCCTGTCACCTCTCCCGAAGAGCTGCAGTCTCTCAGACCATGGTGATGGCCTGTGAACGTCCACCCTCTCAGCCCATTCCATTTTACCCACTGATGTTACAGCTCAGGTCCAGGTTTGCCACTCCTCTGCTCAAAAACCTCCCCAGGCTCACCAGTGCCTATTAATAAGCACAGGTACATGGTGTAGGCACTCCAGGCTCAGCGTGACCTGGCTGCAGCCACCTCTGCAGGCACCTTCTCCAGATGGTCACCCGAAGCCTGGTACTGTTTCACCCTCTGCCTGAGCTCAAGCCATTGCTGGAATGTGCCGAGTAGAGGGTGGCAGTCTTTGTAGACACACAAACTTGGATTCTAAACTGCATTCTGATGCTTCCTAGATTTCTTCACTTTCCTAAACCTCAGTTTCCTTACCTGTCAAATGAGTGTGAGGACAGTATGAGGCGAGTTGTGTAAAGGGCTCAGCATGCTGCCTAGCATGGAGTAAACACTCAGGAGATATCAGCTGCTGTAATAATGATAGTAATGACACATTATTAGGATTATTAGAATGGCATTATTATTGTTATATCATCCTTCGTGGCTCCTCCCAAGTGTTTATTCTTTCAAGTAATTATTCCATATTCCCAATAAACAGGCATTAAAATTCCCAATAAACATACTCATATACCGTGAATGTCCTGTCAGTTCTTCCTTGAGAGCACACACCTGCATTTTAGCTGCGGAGGGACACGCCCCGCCTCCTCCCGCCCCGCCTCCTCCCACCCCGCCCTCTCCACTGCACCGCCTCTCAATGGCAGGTCTGTTCTCCCCACGGTGCCTGGCACAGTGTCAGACACGTGGAGAAAGCCCAGTGAACAGCGTGTGTGCTGTGACACGCATGGGGAAGAGTCCTCATCACCAGGAGGTGTAGACACCTAGTCGCCCTTCCCGGCTGTCTCCCATACGTCGGTGCACACCACACGTTCCCAAGATGCACATCCCTTTATTACCGTGCGTCACCTCAGTCTCCCACTTGCTTTGGTAGAGTCTAGAAACTAAGAATTTGACGCCATCTGAGGTCTGAGAGATGCTTAAAAGCTGAAGTCAAAGGAGAGAGGCTGATTCCTCACAGCATTTTGGTAGTTGGGATTTGACAGAGACACAGAGATTAGAAATGAGGCAACGGAGGAAGGAGGATACCGAGAAAGTTTTAAATGCCTGAAAAATTCCCTACAGATCCTTTGGTTGTTCTGAGCTTAGAATGGATTTGATGTAAAGGGATAATGATGCCGAAGCGTCCTTTCATTCACACATCAACATGTATTGAGCAGCTGCTGTGCTCAGTGCCGGGGATCCAGAGATGGCCAGGGTGTGCCTGTGCTCCCAGGGAGCTATGGTGTGATGGGGGCATACACTGGTGACAGCCCTACGTGGGAAGGGGTGTAGGCCTTGGCTCTGTGGGGATGAGGATGCATTGAGGGGAGGGAGGGGATAATGTGTTTCCTGAAACAGAGACAGAGTCAGGTCAACAGCCCCCTCCTCTAAAGGCAGGGCACATTTCTGGGTATCCAGGCCCGTGGGTCAGGGTTCATCTTCATGCCACTTCCACCCCTAAAAGGGAGACAATATGAAATTGTGCAAAGTGCCCTGTAGGCTGAAACATGCAGGCCAGAGCTGTCCTTCTAAAGAGGTAGGCAGAGAGAGCAAAAGGGGCTGCCTGGTGCTGTGGCCTGGCTGTGGGCAGGGTGGCGTGGGCCTGGCTTCTGGGTTCCTGGCCCTGGCAGCTGCTCTGGGTTTCTGTGTCTGCTGCTGGGACTGCTGTCTGTCCTGTCTTGAATGGGCCTTTGTCAGCAGGTGTGTGGGGGAGGTGATCCCATCCTGGCCTGACTCCATCACACCCTGCTGGGGCGTGCAGCCTGCTGGGGCCCCAGCCTGTGGCTTCTGTGCAATACCACTCACCATTCAGACTCTCTGGAGCCAGACCGAGATCTCCTGGGGAACCAGAGGGGCCTCAGCCCCTGTGCTGGCAGGCAGGAGGCCTGAATCCCACTCTGACTCCCTCTGGGCAAGGCGCAGCATTGGCCTGTGCCTGAGTTGGCCTCGCAGTACTGTTCTGTGTGCCTGCTTCTGAGGGCTGTTGTGAGAAGTCCATGGGTGATGGCTGGGATACCACAGTGTCACGGTTGTCAGTGATGGTGAGGTGACAGCAAGACCTGGGAAGGGGGCTGGGGCCCCACGGACCAGGCTGGGGCCCAGAGAATGGGGCTGCCCCAGTTCAGAATATCTGATGTGGGCAGAGAGGGCCAAGGATGAGGGGATGTGGTTGGAATGACAGTGACCCGCATGCAGCTGGAGGACAAAGCCAGGCCCGCACTGAAAGACCAGAGGCTAAGATCTCTCCACCATGCCTCCGCTCATGGTCCAGCTTGGGATCTTTCCAGGGAGACTTCCAGAAAACAGGCCTGGATTTGTGATTTGTGAATTCTGTTTCTGTTTCTAAGGAAGAGGCCTTATTTCTTTTCACAGTCAGTTATTTTCTGTCTCTCTCTCTTCTTCTTCTTCTTTTTCCTCTGTCCAAGTTTCTCTTCCCTAGAAAGAACTTCATGTTTTCATGTTAAAGATAAAGGTGCCTCCAGGTTAAAAATAAGTCCCCTGCTATATGACAAGAGAGTTTTGCCTCTCCCGCTCCACCCTGTGCAGCCGGGCTGGGTTGGGTCTGGGCTGGTTGAGTCCAGGGTACCTGACGACTCAGCCTCCAGCACCCTAGCAGTGGGAGTGCCTCTCTTCCATGAATGAGGGTTGGAGGGGCAGCATTCGAGCCATTGGGCTACTGAAGGCGCCTGACAGGAGAGGGAAAGGCCACCCTGGGAGGTGTCAGCCACAGTGATGCGCTGGGCGGAGGTGCCCTGTCCTGCTCCTAGACTGCCCAGCTGCCTTCCTGGCAGCTTGGGGAATTCAGCAGTGTCTGCAGCCTCCTTGAGCCATGGACTGCTGGAATTTCACCACCCTCTGCTCTGTCCTTTCCCTTGCCAGTCTCTGAGTCCAGTCTCCTCATCGACTCCTCTCTGGAACATTGCTGGCTGGGCGGGGCGGGCAATCATTTCAAGTTAGGTGATTTAACAATAATTGATGCTTAATTGTTTATTTGATGGGCATTTAAAATGCAAATTGAGGGAACTGGGTGCATTTTCCACTGATGGATCTGTGGCCTCTGGTCGACCCAAAGCACTTGTTTTAAAAGGCAGCTTTAAAAGCCCTTGATGGTTGTTTGTTTGCTCTGAGGCTCTGAACCAGAGAAGCCCAGCTCCTGTTACAGATTCATCAAACGCCGGAAAGGTGAGCAGGAGCCAGAGTGCTGGGATGGGGTTGAGGATTGCTTTTAACTGAATTTTTGAATTTTTATTATTTTTCTACGAATAGACTTTTTTTTTAGAACAGTTAGATTTACAGAAAACTTGGGCAGATTGTATGAGTTCCAATTTTCTCCCCTGGCATGCAGTTTCTGCTATTATTACGATCTTACGTTAGGGTGGTACATTTGTTACAATTAATGAACAAATATTGGTACAATAATATTGACTAACACTGACACTTTATTAAAACGTCGTTCGTTTGTACCTTATGTCCTTTTTCTGTTCTAGGATCCCATCCAGGATACCACACTCCATTGAGTCGTGCCTCTTTTGGTGCCTCTGGGTGGTGACCTTTTCTCAGGCTTCCCAGGACTTTGACAGTTCTGAGGGTCACTGGTCAGGTGTGTTGTAGGATGTGGCCCTGTTGGGATTTGTTCGATGTTCTCCTCATGATTAGACTGGAGTGATGGGTTTTAGGGAGGAAGATCACAGAGGGAAAGTGCCGTTTTCATCACATCACACCAAGACGATACAATCAGGATGATTCATTGCTGTTGACGTTGACGGGACTGGGTTTTCCATCCCTTTCATGCCCCCCACGCAGCACAGTTTCAAGGCCTGGTGATTGGAGCTGTGTTCTCTCCGCTCCTCAAGACAAACATACCAATCCATCAGCCAGCACTTTCGGCCGTCCTCACCATCCCAGGTGAGGACAGATCATGGGGTAGCACAGAGACTTTTCCGATAGGAGAATCTTAATGAAGCGAGCATGAAACAGATGGTACTATGCGCCAAATTAGTGCCAACAACAGGCAACAGGTGCTCTTGGAGTCTGGAGAAAGGGGTCTACGTGGAGTGGCAGCTGGACAAAGATAGCATTTATTAACCTTGGCTGCACATCAGAATGAGTGGGGGAGATTCTCAAAATTACTGATGCCTTGGCTACACTGCCCTTGGCTACACTGCCCGGGTTTAGAGCTGAATGTGGCTGAGTTGATTTCCAGGCATCTTTTTTCTTTTCTTTCTTTCTTTTTTTTTTTTCTGAAGCTCTTCATGTGATCCTAAGGTACAACCAGGGTTGAGAACTGGAATAAACAAGGAAGGGAAGGGCATTGTAAGTAGAAGGAACAGAATATACAAAGGCACTCAGTTAGAGACACACGTGGCAGAAGATGGAACGTAGACCATCTTAGCTGAAAATAATGAGAAGATACTGGAGGGGTAGAAGAGAGGTACACTTAGAGGTTTTCATATGCCAAAAAGAAGTTTGGATTTTAAAAAACTAAATAGGACATAGAGGCACCACTGAATGCCTTTGAGTTTGGGAGGGAGGTATTCAGAATACACTTCAGAAAGGTTAGTCCTGCAATAATCAGTGTCCAGCACAGAGGGGAAGGAGGAGGTTAAAGATGGGTCCAGCTACTGCACTATTAGGTAAGTTACCCAGAGGAGTGACAGAAAGGAAGTTCCAATTAGAGAGATACTGCAAGTGCGAGCATGGCTAGGACTTTGCCACAGACGCAGTGTGGAGATGGGGAAGGAGAGAGGAAGCCCCGGAAACTTGGTGAGGCCGTAACCTCCGTCAGGCAGGGAGGCAGGGACTGTGTCTGTCTTGCCCACTGCAGTGCCCTCAGTGATGAGTGAAGTGCCTGGAAAACATTAGGCCATCAATAAATATTTGTTAACTTGGTTACTGGAAGGATAAGGGTGCCATTGTTTCCAAAATTACACCTTGTTCCAAAAGTACGCTCTTTCTCCCCCAATTTCTCCACCTAAATGCAGGCAAATTTCTCTGCTGTGGAAAGCAATCTGATTAAATAACTCAGGCCAAGATATAAATGACTGTTAGGATTGGGAGTATTTCTCTTGTAGTGATGTCGTGACATTTAAACGTCTCTCCTTGGGGAGAATTGTTGTGGAGGCAGATACATTTTTGAGTAGGGGTGGCCTTTATTTCGATTCTACACCCTCATCTAATTCTGAGCCATACCAGAAAAAAAGGTGATCTGCAGCTTTGCAGCCCACGGTGAAAGGCTGCCGGCTAGTAGTTCTGTTGGCATCCACCCTGAGCTGAGCTCCAGTGGACAGGATAGCCTACAACTGGTCTGGGACTCCATCCAGTACTCAGTATAAATGCACTGGTATTCTGCTAGGCAAAGTGCAGCAGGGCACTCAGCAGCTGTGAGATGGACAGAGGGTGAGAGGGACACAGGAGTGCCTGTGCTGATGCCAAAGCTCAGCTGGGACTGATGGGGCATCGCTGGGAACAGCTGGGATCCGACAATGGGTAACAGACATGCCACAACCTCTCCTCTTAACAGGCCCCAGGGTCCCAGCCTTACCCCAACCTCAGTCATAGTCAGCAGAACAGAGTTGGGCAAGAAAATGTGAAAGGAGGAAAAAGGGGATAATGCATGCCAAAGTTTGAAAAGCTATATTTTGGGTTATTCTTCCCTGGCCTGGGTAAGAACACCCTCATCAGGTGAGCCCAGCTTGGTCACGAGTTAGGGTCAACATGTTTTTTCCCGTCACCTATACCCATTTTCCCCCCAGTTTTTTTTAGTATGGCAAAATACACATAACATAAAATGTACTATGATCTTTAAGTGTACATTTCAGCGGCGAGGTAAGTATATCCATATTGTTGTGGAACGATCACCACCATCCGTCTCCAGAACTCCCATCATCTTGTGAAACTGAAACTCCATACCCATTAAACACTCACTCCCCATTTCCCCCTTCCCGGAGCCCCTGGCAACCACCATTCTCCTTTTTGTCTCTGATTTTGACTACTCTACGTGCCTCATATGAGTGGAATCATATGGTACTTGTCCTTCTGTGACTGGCTTATTTCACTTAGCATCACGTCCTCAAGGTTCATCCATGTTGTAGCTGGAACCAGTAAGGACATGGAAAGATGCTCAGCCTCACCACAGGCACTCTTTTTTGTTTTTTTTGAGATGGAGTCTTGTTCTGTCGCCCAGGCTGGAGTGCAATGGCACGATCTCACTGCAACCTCCACTACCTGGGTTCAAGCAATTCTCCTGCCTCAGCCTCCTGGGTAGCTGGAACTACAGGCGCGCACCACCACGCCCGGCTAATTTTTTTGTATTTTAGTAGAGATGGAGTTTCGCCGTGTTGGCCAGACTGGTCTCGAACTCTTGACCTCAGGTGATCCACCCGCTTTGGTCTCCCAAAGTGCTGGGATTACAGGCATGACCCACCGTGCCTGGCCAGGATGCTCAACCTCACCACAGGCACTCTTATGTTCCTCCTCAGCCTCTGTCCATCTCACAGCTGCTGGGCACAAGATTCATCCATGTGTTGGAATTTCCTTCCTTTTTAAGGTTGGATAGTATTCCTTTATGTGTATACACCACATTTTGCTTATCCATTAATCCACTGATGAACACCTGGGTTGCTTCTGTGTTTTAGCTATTGTGAATAATGCTGCTATGAACATGGGTTTACAAATATCTCCTCAAGGTTCTACTTCCAATTCTTTTGGGTATATATCCAGAGGTGGAATTGCTGGATCATATGGGAATTCTATTTTTAATACTTTAAGGAACCACTCTACTGTTTTCCATGGCAGCTGTGCATTTTACATTCCTAGCAACAGTGCACAGTGGTTCCAATTTCTCCACATCCTCACCAACACTTGTTATTTTCTTTCTTTTTTTTATAGCAGCTATCCTAATGGATATGAGGTGGTACTCATTGTAGTTTTGATTTGCATTTTCCTAATTATTATTGAGGTTGAGCATCTTTCCATGTGCTTATTGGCCATTTGTATATCTTCTTTGGAGAAATGTTAGTTCAAGTTATTTGCTCATTTTTGAATTGGATTGTTTGCTTTTTTTTGTTGTTGAGTTTTAGGAGGTCTCTATTAATTCCTTATCAGATGTATGATTTGAAAATATTTCCTTCCATTCTGTGGTATTTTTGATCTGTTGATTGTGTCTTTTGATGCACATTTTTACATTTTTATAAAGTCCAATTTTTCGGCCAGATGCGGTGACTCATGTCTGTAATCCCAGCACTTTGGGAGGCCGAGGCCGGCGGATCACGAGGTCAGGAGTTCGAGACCAGCCTGACCCACATGGAGAAACCCTGTCTCTACTAAAAATACAAAAATGAGCTGGGTGTGGTAGCAGGCGCCTGTAATCCCAGCTACTCGGGAAGCGGAGGCAGGAGAATTGCTTGAACCCCGGAGGTGGAGGTTGTAGTCAGCCGAGATTGAGCCGTTGCACTCCAGCCTGGGCGACAGGGTGAGACTCCGTCTCAAAAAAAAAAAAAGTCCAATTTGTCTATTTTTTTCTTTTGTTGCCTGTGCCTTTGTTGTCCTATTCAAGAAACCATTGCCGTATCCAATGTCATAAAGCTTTTGCTGTGTTTTTTTCTAAGAGTTTTAAGTTTTAGGTTTTACGTGTAGCTCATGGATCCAGTTAGGTTAAATTTTGTGTGTGGTGTTAAGTAAGGGTCTACCTTTATTCTTTTGCATGTGTACATCTGGTTTTCCTGGCACTTACTTGTTGAAAAGACTGTCTTTTCCCCATTGAATGGTCTTGGCACCCAAGTCAAAAATCTTTTGACCACATATGTGAGGGTTATTTCTGGACTTTATCCTACTCTATTGGTGTATATATGTCTGTTCTTATGTCACACACTGTTTTGATACTGTAGCCTTGTAGTAGAATTTGAAATCAGGAAGCTTGAGTCCTTCAGCTTTGTTCTTTTTCAGGATTTTTTTGGCTATCCAGGGTCCCTTGGGATTCCATATGAATTTTAGCATAGATTTTTCTATTTCTACCAAAAAATTCATTGGGATTTTGATAGGGATTGCATTAAATCTATAGATCATTTTGGATAGTATTAATATCTTAAAAATGTTAGGTCTTTCAATCTACACACATGGACTATTTTTTCTGTTTATTTACATCTTCTTTAATTTCTTTGAGAAATGTTTCTATTGCATGAGTTTCTTGTCTTCTTGGTTAATTTCTAAATATTTTATTCTTTTTGATATTATGATATGGAGTTGTTTTTTAGTTTCCTCTTCAGATTTTTTATTGTTAATGTATAGAAATGCAATTGTTTTTTGTGTGTTGACCTTATGTCCTGCTACATTGCAGAATTTATTAGTTCTTACAGTTTTTATGTGTGATCTTTAGGGTTTTCTGTGTATAAGATGATACCATCTGTGAACAGAGATCATTTTACTTCTTCCTTTCCAATTTGGATGCCTTTTACTTATTTATTTTGCATAATTGCTCTGGCTAGGACTTCCAATACTGTGTTAAACAGAAATGGTGAAAGTGGATATCCTTGCCTTTTTCCTGATGTTAGAGGAAAAGCGTTAAGTCTTTGACCATTGAGTGTGATGTTTGCTGTGGGTTTTTTTTTTTTTTTAACTTATGGCTGGTATTATGTTGAGGTAGTTTCCTTCTATTCCTAATTTGTTGAATGTTTTCCTCATGGGAGGATGTTGATGTCAAATGCTTTTTCTGCATCAATTGAGATGATCGTGTGGTTTTTTTTCCCTCCGTTTTGCTAATGTGGTATATTATATTGCTTGATTTTCATATGTTGAAACATGTTTGCATTCCAGGAATAAATTGGGGCCTCCAATTTTATTTCCCTTAGTTCCTGCCCATTTCCACATGTGCCAGGGAGGCAGCAAGAAAGAGTCGAAGGTGCATGGCACCAGCAGAATTAGTGACAGTTCCAGGTATGCTTTTGTTAGCTGTTGGGCCTTGGGCAATAGCATAAGCCTGAGCCTCTCCTTTTCTAATCTGTAAAATGGCAGTAATAACCAACATCCCATGGAGTTGTGATGTTTCTTTGAGCTAATGCTTGTAATGTTATCTGGTGAATAAGGTGTCTCATAAATGACTGGTGTATAACATCATCACATCATCATCATCATCATCATCCCCTTTGACCAATGTGGGCAGGGAACAGGAATATGCAACATGTAAGACACAGCAGCTCCCCTTTCTCTTTTGACAGTCACAGATACACTGAAGGGCGCAGGGCTGAGGGACAAGAGTTCCTATCTTGATACATCTTGCCGTGACCTCCTCAACCCAAGGAGGAGGGAGGAACAGGGCCATCTTAGGAACAGCACCTTGGTTTTGCAGAAGTCCATTTGGCCCTGCCTGTGTGTCTCAGGGCCCAACCCTTCTAGAGAGATACCCTGAAGGGGCCCTTTGTGGGAGGCAGTGGCTTCTCCTTGAATGACCTTGGTGAAGGAAGAAGATTGGGCATGGTGACCAGAGGAGGTGGCTGAGGACCTTGTGGGCTGGGCCTCAGTCTGGGATAGCCGCAGCTCCTGGTCTCTTTCCAGCAGAGACACTGTGTCTTCCGGGCAGCGGCCCTGTAGCCAGGGAAGGGCGTGAGATGTTTTCTCCCAGGAATAGCAGCTGTCTGTTGACTTTTCCTTCTCAGACCCTGCCCTGGTGCATTTTCCTGTCTCTGCTTTTAGGTGCATCTGTGTGAGTGGGGCACGCAGGGCATGGTGGAGGCACCCAGGGCAGCCGAGGCCTCAGAAGGAGGAGGATAACGTGAGGGCTTGCTTGATGCTTCCTCCAAAGCCAATTCTCTTCTCTCAGCAGCCTCCACCTCTCCCGGCTTCACCACCTGTGTCCCTCCTTCCCATTTTCCAGCTCAGTTTCTGCAGGGACTTGGCCCCTGGGCCAGCCTCTCCAGTCTTGAAGCCTCTTTCTTTCTCTTTCCTTTGCCTGCCTCTCCCACTTCCTCTGGGGCATCGCCTTTTCAGTTTCTCCTCCTCCGGGTTTTCTCTCCTCTCCTGCTGCCTCATGTCCTCTGTCTGTCTTGCTTCTGTGTCTCTCGTGGGGGTGCCCTCAGTTTGGGCCTGGGAAGATGTGTCCCTTGCTTTAGCTGTCCCAGCCAGATGTGTCCTCCCTGGGCCACATGTCTGCAGCTCTGGATGACATAGGATGTTTGTCTTGAGGCAGGAAAAGGCAGTGGCTGGGAGCCAGTGTCAGCTGTGGGCCGAGGCCCCTCCACACCCTGTGACCTCACGAGGACCCTCCACATCCTGTGACCACACGAGGACCCTGGAGCCTTCCAGTGGTTGGAGGACAATGTTGAAAGGAAGGGAAGGGGGAGGAAGTAACTGGGCCCTCTCCCTAGCCCCTATCTCTGTTTATCTTTCCGTTTTCCTGGAAAAGGTAGAAATGAAGGAGGAAGCCAAGGACAGAGTTGGGCAGTGATACAGTAATGATGCTAACAGGTGATGCTTCACCAGCAGTTACTATTCGCCAGGCTGTACTCAGTTCCGTCCACAGGCCGTCTCTTTTCATTGCAAATGACAGCAATTTAGTTGAAGCAGGGGTATCAGTTTACAGAGCCAGACTCGGGAAGGGTGGGGCCCTCTGGTGTGGGAACACAGGAGCCTGAGGCACAGCTAGGAAGCTCTCTGGGCCCCTCCTCCCTGCCTCTCTTCCCTGCCAGCTCTGTACCTGTCAGCTATTGGCCGACTTCTCCCCCAACAGACTCCTCCTCCTTCCATCCAGCAGGATGCTGAGGTCTTTCCTACCATGTCTTTTAGCTACAGGGAGATTGGCAGGCTCCCATAGACCAGCAGGGTTGGAGTGGGGGCAGAGCAGGCTCCCTTCCAAAAGGGGATGTCATTCACAGAAGAGGGGACTGATGTGGGCACAAAGACCACCTCATCTGACCCTCACTGATCCCAAGATGCATGCTGTTAGGCCCATCTTGCAGTTGCAGAAGCCAAGACTCTGAGAAGCCAAGTAACGCTCCCGAGGCCACAGAGCCACTGAGTGGCAGAGAGGAGGGAGAGCTGAGTGCTCAGAGCAAGGACCCTGGAGCCAGGTTGCTTGGGATTGAATCTAGGCTCTGCTACTTTCTAGCTCTGGAATTTTGGGCAGCTTACTTAATCTTTCTCACCTCAGTCTGCCCGTCTGTGTAAAGGGAATGATCGTAATAATAGCTGCTTCTTAGGACTATTGTAAGGGTAGAATGAGTTATATAACTATTTAGAACAACACTTGGTATGGCATGAGCACCTTACGAATGTTACATGTTGTTATCAGGGTGTTTTACAGTTTACAAAGAACCTTCACATGTATTATCTCACTTGACCTTGATCATAGCCTTGGAAAGTGGACAAGGGAACGGAGTGGCAGATTCTGCACTGATTCTGCGCTGCCCGCACCCCATGCTCTCACCCTCGGCCTAATCAGCTGCAGGGTTCTGTAGCCTGTTTTTAAAAATCCCCCACCCGAGTAAACAGCTCTCTGTCCAACAAGTGAGTATCAATGCTTTCTCAGGGGTGAGCTGGCAGGATTGTACATTCTGCTGTCTCTCTAGCGCGCGAATATGTATGAAGCTAGAGATGCTGGAAGCTTGGTAAATGTTCATCCAGATGCGGGAGCCCCTGCATTGTGGCTCTCTGTGCAGAGCTCTCTCAGGTACCTGTGTCTCGCTGCCTCAGCCTGCTGGACTGGGATGGGAATGAGAAAACAGGGTGGCAGCTACCTAGAAAAGGTGGGCCCTTCAAAGAGCCACAGTGCAGGTGGCCCCTCATGGCTCTTTGCCCCCAAATGGATGTGATCCCTCCCTGTGAGGTGGGGCCCAAGGGCTGGAGTTTGGGGCTGGCTCTGCGATTGAAGGAAACCTACTCATAGCAGGAAGACTCCCTGCCCTCCACCAACAGCCAGGCAGACAGAGCAAGGCTGAAGTCCAGAATCCTGCACTTATTCTCCAGGGCACCTCTCTTTCCCTACCTCAGTTTCTTTCCCTGTAAAATGCTTTTGACGATAACAAAAGGCCTTCGGCAGACATGGAGCCCAACTCCTCACTCACACAGGGGAGCAAGCAGGTGATGAGAATAGGCCTCTCCCATGACCCCAGCTGTGCAGTAAGGTGAGCTTGGTGCAGGTGGCTATTGCTGTAGCGTGGATCTGAGTAGCGTACGACCAGACTAAGGATGAAAACAGGGAAGCTCCGGACTAAAAATTATCACAGACAGACTGGTCAGATGTACTGGGAGAGAGGTGGGATCTTTATATTCCTAAGACCTTAGCAAGTCTTACTGTTTGGAAGGAAAATAGGGGGAGGACAGTTTGATTTATTTGTGCTAAGCAAGAGCTTTTGGAGACAAGGGACTGGATCTGAAGGCTTTTTAAGGCCTCCTTAGTTCTTGGATTTCATGAAAGGGCCACAGGTGCACATTATCAGTGTTACCATCGGGTTATGTTTAAGGATTAAGTGAGAATAAGTATTTAAAGCACTAAGAATAGTGCCTGGCCTGTATCATTTGTCGTGATTATAATTATTACCTCTTGTATCAAATACAGACCCCCAGACTGGGCCTCAAGTGTGGGTTTTCATCTCAGAATTTTTAATTCCTCTTAGTTTCTTCTGTGGCATCCATAGAAGGGCTCCTATGATGCAGGCTGACCTCTGTGTCCAGCCTTCTGGTTCAAGGCCGCTGTCTGGGAAGTGTGCAGTGTGAGTCAGGGGTGTGCTTTGTAAAGGCATAAAGATCTCCAACCCCGGACCTCCCTCCTCAGGGGATTCACATTTGCCCACCAGTGGCTCCACAGTGTCCTGCCAAACTGGGTGTGGCTGGACCTGCGGTCGGGACACACTGGCTTGGGGCGGGGGTCTTGCACAGTGTCTAGGAGGCAGGAGATGTATCTCATAGCCACATAAGCAAATGGACTTTTGAGCAGCCTCCCAGAAGGGGTTGAAAATGACACAGAATCGGCTGGGAGTGGTGGCTCACATCTGTAATCCCAGCACTTTGGGAGGCTGAGTTGGGCAGATCACCGGAGGTCAGGAGTTGGAGACCACCCTGGCCAATATGGCGAAACCCCATCTCTACTAAAAATACAAAACTTAGCTGGGTGTGGTGGTTCGCACCTGTAGTCCCAGCTACTCGGGAGGCTGAGGCAGGAGAATCGCTTGAGCCTGGGAGGAGGAGGTTGCAGTGAGCCAAGATCGCACCACTGCACACTCCAGCCTGGTGACAGAGTGAGACCGTCTAAAAAAGAAAAGAAAAGAAAAGAAAGAAAGAAAGAAAGAAAGAAAGAAAGGAGGGAGCGAGGGAGGGAGGGAAGGAGAGAGAGAGAAAGAAAGAAAGAAAAAGAAAGAAAGAAAGAAAAAAGAAAATGAAGCAGAATCAACTCTCCGTTTTACAAAAACAGAGGATGAACCTGGGCCATGACTCTGGGTCCCTGTGGCTTGGGAACTTTGACAGGAGAGTGTTTAGGGCACAAAGTTGGGGGTGTGAGGCTGAGTGTGGTCCTTACCCCTGTTTCCAAGCTGGTGGTCACATGGGACCCAAGGTGAGAGGAGAAAGCAGCCCTGACATGGAGAGGGAGTGAGGGGTGCCGGGCTCAGCCAGGAGGGACCCTGGGAAAGCCCCCCTGGAGCTCTGCTCGACATACATCCCCCAAGTGGATGACGACTGTCCTTTTGTCCTTCATTTTCCTTTTAATCCTGCAAGAGAACTTCAGCCAAAGCATCTGAGATGGGAAGCAGAAAAAGGAGGGACAGTTTGGAGAGGAAAAACGCAGCTGTGTGTGAGTGGGGAGGTACTTTGGTTGGATGCCAAGGGCACCAGGATGCTCCAGCATGGATGGGAAGCAGGGGGACGCTGGAGTGGGGCTGGGGTGGGGTGCCAAGGAAGATCAAGGAGAAGAACATCCAGCCTCTCCAGTACTGAGGCCTCTCTGGGATTCTTTATCTTTTGTCTGAAAGCATTATGAGGCTTAATTCCCATAAAAATAAAACACATTCCAAAGCCAAGGCCAGGGTTTGGGCATTCTCTGCTGGTTTACACTGACCACTCCCCCAGGTCCCGTTCATGAGCATGGAGAATAGAGAACTGATGGTAAGGCTGATATTGTGCAGGCATGGCCCTTTCATGGAAACAGAGGGCTAAGGAGGCCTTAAAAAGTCTTCGGGGCCAGTCCTTTGTCTCCAGGAGGTCTTGCTTAGCACGAATAGATCAGACCACTCTCCCCCTATTTTCCTCCCAGACAGTAAGACTTGCTAAGGTCTTAGGAATATAAATATTCCACCTGGGCCGGGTGTGGTGGCTCATGCCTGTAATTCCAGCACTTTGGGAGGTTGAGGTGGGCGGCTCACGAGGTCAAGAGATCGAGACCATCTTGGCCAACATGGTGAAACTCCGTCTCTACTAAAAATACAAAAATTAGCTGGGCATGGTGGCACGTGCCTGTAATCCCAGCTACTCAGGAGGCTGAGACAGGAGAATCGCTTGAACCCGGCAGCAGAGGTTGCAGTGAGCCAAGATCGCGCCACTGCACTCCAGCCTGGGCTACAGAGCGAGACTCCTTCTCAAAAAAAAAAAAAAAAAAAAAATCCACTTCTTTCCCAATACATCTGACCAGTTTGTCTGTGACTTCCCTGTTTTCATTCTTAGTCTAACCTTACACAACACAGATCCATGCTGCAGCAATAGCCACCTGCACTAAACTCACCACATCACCTAGGGATCATGGGAAAGACCTGTTCTCATCATGTGTTTACTCCCCTGTGTGAGAGAGTGAGCATTTGGGCCCCATGCCTCCAGAAGACCCATTCTAGACATGATTCCATCCCTCGCCTTCCCTGAAGCCAGCACTGTCACCTCCCATCTCCAATCCAAGGAGGCTATCAGTGGCAGTGGCTTCCCTCCTGCCCTCTCATGTCCCTGGCCACCCCATTTCTGCAGGGCCTCGCCCTCTTCCCTGGCTCCAGCCGGGCTTCCCCACTTCCCTTTGGCATTGCTCAGCCTTCCTTCCCTCTGTTCCTCCTGGCCACTGCTCTGCCAGCCCTGTTCTGCCCACCTCCCAATCCCAGCACATCAAAACAGCAGTCAAGAGTGGGAAATGCATGTTCTGAGCCCTGCCCTGCCCCTAAATAACTGGATGAATCAGGTACCTCATCTCTCTTTGGGCCCCAATTTTCACAAATAAAAAGCAGGAGCCCAATCACTGTAACCAACTGTGATGAATTCTGTGATGCTAACTCCATCTGGTAGACCTCACATCTTGGTTATACTCAATATATACACAGTCGAATCTTTTTTTAATAGACTTCTTGGTTGCAAAGATCTAGATACGTCATAGGCTAAATCATATCCCTTTGCATATAATACTAGTCTATGGTAACCATTTAGACTAAACTGTGGGGCCCAGGCATTCTGCCGCCTCATAAAAGGCCCCATTCCGGGACGTTCTGTATGAAGTGAGACCTCATCTTTCTTAGCAGGGCATCCTGCTAAGACCCAGGCCCGGTGACCCCTCAGGGCTTGTCATCCGTGGGCTGAGCCTGCAGGAAGGCAAGCAGGTGGGATGCCAGGGGAGGCGAGTGAAGCTTCGGGAGCAGGGGGAGGGAGGGATGAGGATGAGATAATGAAGTTTCACTGTAATTTGGAGCCTCTGCATTTTCAAGGGAGGTTGTTTCTGAGTTATTTTCACAATGGAACTGGGTATTCTGATCTACCTCACTGCTGCGTGGAATCAAAAATAATAGAGCATGTTGCTATATCATCAACTAGTGGCTTCTCTTTCTGAGCAGTTTTTACCCAGCAATTAAGTGAAATTATGTGACTCAGTATGGGAAGATAATTGCCGGAGAAACTCTTCTGATTGCTTTCTCCCGCACATGCAGCCAGCAACCAAGCAGGAGGATCAGAGAGGAAAATTAACATGGAAGTGCTGCTTCCACCCAAAACCTCAGCTGCTTGCCAATATGGAGATAAATGAGAGCACAGAAAGGAGAGGAAAAATGAGTGGAAACAGAATTCGTTCTCATAATACACCCTAGAGGAGGCAGCAACGTGTGATTGGTTCCATTCTCCAGATGGGGAGAGTAGTCCAAATGGTCTAGAGGGGAAGAGTTGGGGAGCAAGAGAGTGAAGCAGCCAGGGAGTCCCCCACTCCAGCAGTGATGATTTCTCAGGCCCCCTGTGCTGGCGAGCCAGGTCCTCAGGCCCCCAGGCAAAGGTCCAGGGCCCAGTGCACATGTGGCGGTGCATGCCCTGTTCCTGTGCCCTCTCCACTCACTTCAGCCTTGGATCTCCTTCCCCCAGTGACTCCTCCTTCCTGTCTTCCATCTACTCCTTAGAATCTCTCGCCCGGAACTGAGATTTTTCACCACCCAGCCTCTTACCCTCCCCACCCCAGCCAGCCTCCAGCAGCCCAGCTTCCTCTCTGGAAGGAGGGAGAAAGCAATGTGTGGTCACTGGGAGGGTGGGAGGTGCAGAGGGGTGGTATATGAGACGGAAGGGAAGCCAAGCTGGGTGCAGCAGTGAGACAAAGGCATTCTGTGGCCCTTCAAAAGTTCTGTGTATGTACTTGGCCACTCGACTCAGGGGCAGCGCCAACGTACCACCGATGAGATTTTTAAAAATGGGTTTAGGCCCCCCTCCTCCCCCCTCCTGCCACACCGAGGGGCCCATGATGAGGTGTGGTTGATGTAGCCCAGGCTGGGACAGCAGCTTGCAGGAGTAGAGAATTGGTCACTTTTCAAATTTGTGACAGTATTTCTTTTCACACTGTAACTTGATCAGAAATGTTTTCTTTAGAATACAAAGGCAGGTCTTAACTCTTTAGCTTGGCACTCAAGAGCCTCTGCAATCTGATTCCAACCATCTTATCTGAGTTCTCACCACCCACCCCATCATGCTTTAGTCCAACTGGGTTGTTCACTGTTTTGGAAGATATCTTACACTAGAAATGGCAGCTATTTGGTAGGTTGCTGTCACAGCTCCCTCCTAGGCTAAGCAGACATTACTGGTGGATGAAGTCCATCTCCTGTTGGACCTCATTTGGGGAAGCCACTTTGGACAGCTACTACTGAATGAAATGCCTTAAGGCTCATCTTGAACTGATCTTGAACTTGAACTTGAACTGAATCCCATTTGTTATTCCTACTCTCTGTTTCCCCTCTCACTGCTTTTGCTCATGCTGTCTTCTCTACCGGAATGCCTTTCCTCTACTCTTTCCCTCCACCTGTCTATCAAAATCCTACCCTGCTCTTAAGGTTCAGCTGGAATGTCAGCTCCTCCACAGAAACTTCCCTAGCTCCCTGTTGAGCTCTCTGCTCCCCTTCTCTCTGTCTTTCTGGACTATTGTTGCATGGCGTCTGTACCTGTTGGGAAGTTCTCGTCATATTTGCTGATGGATCAGAGCCCTTTGCCACCAAATCCTACTTCTCCTTGGTAGCTAAGGCTGTATCTTGTTCACCTACTTATCCTTTGCAGAACCCAGAATAGTATGGCCCTTTCTAGGAGTTCAGTGTTTGCTTGTGTAATGGATTTGAACCTGAGCATCAATGGAGGTGATTGTTGGGGTTTGAAGGGAAGGCACAGCAGCAACCTGAACTGCTGCCCATTGTCTCTGGTGGCCCAGAGCCATTGACATGTGCTTTCCCTATTCCCAGGGGGCAGGAAGAGCCCTATTGCCAACACTGCACTCCCTCTTCCGGCTAGAGCTGGTCAAGAGGCCACTGTGGGAAGCGTGGTCCATTTGTCCTTCCCTCTCTCTCCTCACATCCAATATTCACACCATGGCCCCTAAGATTTGAAGGCCTTAATGTGTTGTTTCATCTACCTTCCACATCTTGACTCCAGTCTCCCTCCTCACTGGCTAAGCAAGGAGCAGGTGTAATTTGGAGATGGGACTTGAGCTAGGAAGAAGCAGTAAACTGGAGAAAGAAAGAGAGAAGGAGAGAGGGAGGGAGGGAGGTGTTTTACAGGTAGCAGATGCTCAAAACTTACCTTATTTCATACTTTGATTGAAGATATTTTAGGACTGTATGACTGCCTGAATCATAAGGGGACTTTCCACTTTAAAATAATTAATCCCAGGTTTACTATTACACAGCTTGGTTTAAAGAAGGAATGAAAATCATCCAATCTTAAGTCACCATTACTCTCCCCACACCAAACACTACCAAAAAGACAAAACAAAACAAAAACCCCATGAGATAACTGGGCCAGGCATGGTGGCTCATGCCTGAAATCCCAACACTTAAGGAGGCCGAGCCAGAAGGATCACTTGAGGTCAGGAGTTCGAGACCCAGCCTGGCCAACATGGTGAAACCCTGTCTCTACTAAAAATACAAAAATTAGCTGGGCATGGTGGTGCATGCTTGTAGTTCCAGCTACTAGGGAGGCTGAGGCAGGAGGATCACTCAGGAGGCGGAGGTTGCAATGAGCTGAGATTGTGCCACTATACTCCAGCCTGAGTGACACAGTGAGACTCTATCTCAAACAAAACAAAACAAAGCAAAACAAAACAAAACAAAACAAAAACTAGCACTGGAGTATGTGAAGCTTAGCCAGAACTTAAGCCATAGTTACTCTTAGAATGAACCCTCGTTGACATTACTGCATTCTGTAGGCTAATCAGCATTGAGCCCAGCAAGGTTGGGAAGCCAAACCTGAGACTACCTGCATGAAGCCAAGAACCCTTGAGAGGGGCTAAAGTGATCTCAGGTTGGTATCTGCTGCCCCCAGCCTCCATGAAAAAGCAAAGCAAATGCTCTCTGAAAGAAAGTGTCCCATTTTAGGACTGCCAATTTCCCACAGATTAAAATCTAGCAAATATGAGCTCACAATCGAATATATTACCAAACACAGGAAAAAACAAGTCACTGTGATTGAGAGGCACAGAAACAAAAAGTAGATTTTGACCCCCAAGGATTTAAGAGTTTGGAATTATCAGATACACAATATAAAATAAATGTAAGAAATGTTGAAAGAATAAGAGATGAGAACACAAAATGAGTGAACAACAAAGACTAACACAAATGACCGGGCAATGTCAAAAAGAACCAGATAGAACCTTTAGAAATTAATAATATGACCATTGAAACACAAAAGTAAATGAGTGGGTTAAGCAGCAAATAAATACAGTTAAAAAGGAAGTCAGAAAATGGAAAACAAATATGAAATAATTACCTGGAATGTAGCATAGAGAAACAAGGAAGTGGAAAATATGAAAGAGCAGTTAAGTGATATGGAGAATAGAATGAGGATGTCTAACCTGCTTCTAGTCACAGTCTCAGAAAGAAAAGTGGGGAGAATGGAGGAGAGGCCATATTTGAAGAGATAAGAATTTTTCATAACGATGAAAAGGATGAAACTATAGGTAAAGGACTTTCAAGTCTGATGAAACTCACAACAATCAGTTCTATGTTGTGTTTCAGACTTGTGATGAAACCCACAACAGCAAACACAAAAAGAAGAAAATAAAAGGAGGCAGAGAAGAAAGATAGGACATCTATAAAGGAATGATGATATAAGCAGCAGACTTCTCAACAGCAATCATGGAAGCCAGATAGCAGTGGAATAACATCTTAAAAGTGCAGAGCAAAAATAATTATCAGCCTAGAATTGTGTACATAGCCAAACTACCTTTCAAGGATAGGATTGTATTAGTTTTCTATTGCTGCATAACAAATGATCACAGACCCAGCAGCTTAAAGCAACACATGTTTATTATGTAATGGTTTCTTTAGGTCAGAGGTCTGGCACAGCTTAGCTGAATTTTCTGCTTCAGCATCATACCGAGCTACAGTCTAGGTGCTGGCTAAGGTTGTGGTCTGATAAGAGAATTGACTGGGGAAAGATCTGTCTCCAGACTCCCTCAGGTTGCTGGCAGTATTCATCTCCTTGTGGCAGAAGAACTGAGGTTCCCATCTTCTTGCTGGCTTCTGGCCAGGGGCAGCTGTCAGCTGCTAGAGGCTTCCCACAATTCCTTATCCTGTGCTTCTCTCCGTAGCCTGTCTCATGACATAGCAGCTTGCTTTTTCAAGCCAGCAAGGGAGAAAATTCTCGAGCTCCAGCCTGCAAGATTGAGTCTTATATGATATAACACCATCATCTGAGAGCTGTCCTTTTGCCACTTTTGCCACATTCTGTTGGTTAAAAGTATGTTGCAGCTCCTGCCAGTATTCAAAGGAAAGAGATTACTCAAAGCATTGAACACTAGAAGGCTGGAATGACTGGGGATCGCCGTAGGGTCTCTTGCAACAAAGGTGAAATGAAAACATTTCCAAATAAACAGAAACAGAGTTTCTAACAAACAGATCTTCATTAAAGAAAATTTTGAAAGATGTTCTTTAGGAATAGAGAAAATGGCATGAAGGATGACTAACGTTCAAAAACAATGGTGAACAAATCAGTACATATGTTGTAAATTCATTATCTATTGCTGCATAGCAAATTACTTCCAAACTCGGCAGCCTAAAACAGCAAACGGTTGATATTTCACACAGTTTCTGAGGGTACGGAATCAGGGAGAATCTTCAGTGGGTGGTTCTGGCTCAAGGTCTTTCATGAAGCCGGAAGATCTGTTTCCAAGCTCACTTATGTGGTTCATGGCAGGCTGTATTTCTTAGCAGGCTTTTGGAGTGAGGCCACCACATGGGCCTCTCCACAGGGGTGCCTGAATATCCTTAAGACATGGCAGCTAGCTTGACTCAGAACAAGCAATCCGAGAGGGAGGGAGAGAGAGAGAGAGAGCACACAAGAGGCTGTGTTGCTTTTTATAACCTCATATTGAAAGTGACGTACCATTACTTCTGCCATATTTTACTGGTCATACAGAGCAACCCTGGTGCAGTGTGGGAGGGGACTGTACAAGGATCTGAATACTAGGAGATACTGGGAGCTGTCTTGCAGGCTGGCTACTACGCACATGGGTGAATCCAAACAAACATAGTTTTCATGAAGTACAAATATTAGTATCTATTTTATAGAATTTTAAAAAGAACTGAAATATTCTCCAATAATAGCATATGTATCAGGAAGGGGATGATTTGGATTTTTGTATTTTCAAGGAGGGTATTCTGCCTAATAACTATTATAAGTATTAACTCTGAATTTTTTTAGTCTTTTTTACATTGAATACACATGGAAAAATTACAAAGATGACCACTAAAAGATTAAAATAGTTTCTATAATTTCTAAACCAGTAGAGGGAGAAAAGGAATAAGAAAAAAAAATCACTAAGCTAGGGGCAGTGGCTCATGCCTGTAATCCCAGCACTTTGGGAGGCCAAGGCAGGCAGATCACCTGAGCCCAGGAGTTCGAGACCAGCCTACGTAACATAGTGAGACCGCCCCCCAAAAAATAAAAATAAAAATAACTAATCCAGAAAAAAGAAAGGGCAAGGAAAGAAAAAGAAACAAGCACATTCCTATAGGGAAAAAACAGATGGCAGAAAGCAGACCAACTATATCAATAGTCACAATAAGTAAATTAAATGGGGTAAATTTGACAATTAATACAGAAAGCCTGACAATACAGAATTTTTCAAAAATCCATCTCTTTGCTGTTTATAAGATGCACACACAACACATAAGGACACAGAAAGGTAGAGAGTAACATAGAATTTAAGACAGGGAGGATCACTACATAATTCTAAAAGACCCAACTCAGAGGACAGTAACAGTTTTAAACTATCTGTTAGAATATTCTAAGAGACATGTTATCGGCCAGCTTCAGGTCTGTTCTGCCCACACTCAGTAAATCTCAGTAAATCAATCACTGTGACACAGATTTTGCAAAAGAGAAAAGATTTATTCAGAAGACCACCAAGCAAGGAGGCCGGAGAACGGCTCTCAAATCCGCCTCCCCAAAGATAAGGCTTAGGGATATTTACTGTTAAGGGAAGTGGGGTGGTCTGAGGCATAGGGAAAGGTGATTGGCAGTGGGGAGAAATGAAATGGCGATTCATTCTGAGCAAGCGTAGTCAGGGTTTGTGGCATTCCACAGGACATATGTACAGGAAATGGTGGCGTTAGTGTGACCTGAGGGTGGAGTTTTTAGCCCTCTGATGTCAAAGGCTACCCTTCGGGGCACTTGCACACGCCCAGTTGAAGGGTGGGTGGTCTCATCCTGTTTGAACTGGACAGGAGCTAGCCCAAATTCCTGAAAAACAACTGAAGTAACCATTACCAGGGTGACCTATGAATGTTATCTGTAAAGTAACCAGTGAAGGTTAAGTTTCAGCATGCAGTGGCGAGGCCTTCAGCTACCGAGGCCTTCAGCTACCACGGCCTTCAGCTTCATGGAAAAAGGAAAAAAAAATAAAATATAATAACAAAAAGCAAGCGACCAAAAGCAAGCAGTGCAGGCAGACCTGATCAGATTAACCCCTCGGTTTCAAATATGGGGATACATTTATAAATCCTTCCACTTAGTGGTAGATTTTAAAGTGCTGATCTTGATTTTTGGTAGGATAAACAGTCAAAAAAAAAAAAAGAAATTTAAACACAGTTGATAATCTTAATTTATAGGCATATAGAACTTTCTTCCCAACCATGAAGGAATTCACAATTTTCCAAGCACATATGAAATATAATTCTTTTAATAACTGACCATGTACTAGGTCATAAAGCAAGTCTCAACACGTTTCAAGGCATCTGTACGTCATAGAGACCATGTTTTCTGACCTTGGTGCACTTAAGTTAGAAGTCAATAACAAAAGCAAATAAAAATCACTATATATTTGGATATTTAAAACACACACTTCTTAATGCATAGGTAAAGCAAGAAATTGTAAGAAGGTTTAAAGTATACTGAGAACTAAACAACAATCCAACTATGATGGAGTACTTTCACCCCCTTACAGAAGCTTTGAAGTGTGGTTATTGATTATTGTTTAGTTCTTGTTTATACTTTAAAAGCACTTAGAGGGAACATTGCAGTCTTAAATGCTTATATTGGAAAATAAGAAAAGCTAAATATTAATGAACTAGGTATCCAACATAACAAGATAAACATAAAAAAGAACAATAGAAGAAACCCAGAGATTGTTTAAGGGCAGAATTAAGAAAATTTTAAAACATACAATAAAAAGGATTAATAAAACCAAGAGTTGGTTTCTTCAAAAAAACTATTAGCATCGTTAAACCTCTGGTGAAACTGACCAAGAAGAAAGGGAGTTGTCACAAGTAACATTAGGAATGAAAAAAACAGGCATAACTTTATGGCAAAACATTTGAAAGCAGAAAAGGGAAAATTCCTTTAAAAATTATAACTCACTAAATTTATTAAAGAAGAAATAGATATCTGGAGAGTGCCATAACCATTAATTAATTGAATGGGCCATTTAAGATCTTCCCACAAAGAAAGTCCCAAGCCCGGATGATTTTACAGGTTAGTTCCACCAAACACTCAAAGAACAGATTATTCGAATCTTCTGCAAACTCTTCCAGGGAGCTAGCAGGAGAGTGGACACTTGTTCTGTGAGGCCAGTACTGCCATCCCCAAACCAGGCAAGGTTAATACAATAAAATAAAAACTGCAGACCAATCTCACTCATGCACATAGATGCAAAAATCCTAAACAAAATGTCAGTAAGCCAAATCCATCTGTTTATTAAAAAAAAAACAACAACATTGGTTTCATTTCAGAAATGCAGGGATGATTTAACACTTGATAATCCATACATACAATTTACTTCATTGGTAGATTTAAGGACAAAAACCATAGAAATAGAACACTTGTTCATAATTAACATAAAACAGAAACATCTTGGAAACCAGGATTAGAGGGGAACTTTCAAAGCATTAGAAAAACTCTATTTAAAATCAGTAGTAACACTGTGTGTGAGTGTGCATGTGTTGTGTGCGTGTGTGTTTGCTATTGTTTTTATTCTGCATTTCACTGGAATTCCTACCAAGTACACTAAGACAAGAAATAGAAATAACCACAACGACATACCATCTCACACCAGTTAGAATGGCGATCATTAAAAAGTCAGGAAACAACAGGTGCTGGAGAGGATGTGGAGAAATAGGAACATTTTACACTGTTGGTGGGACTGTAAACTAGTTCAACCATTGTGGAAGTCAGTGTGGCAATTCCTCAGGAATCTAGAACTAGAAATACCATTTGACCCAGCCATCCCATTACTGGGTATATACCCAAAGGATTAGAAGTCATGCTGCTACAAAGACACATGCACATGTATGTTTATTGCCACACTATTCACAATAGCAAAGTCTTGGAACCAACCCAAATATCCAACAATGATAGACTGGATTAAGAAAATGTGGCACATATACACCATGGAATACTATGCAGCCATAAAAAATGACGAGTCCATGTCCTTTGTAGGGACATGGATGAAGCTGGAAATCATCATTCTCAGAAAACTATCATAAGGACAAAAAAATCAAACACTGCATGTTCTCACTCATAGGTGGGAACTGAACAATGAGAACACATGGACACAGGAAGGGGAACATCACACACCGGGGCCTGTTGTGGGGTGGGGGGAGGGGGGAGGGATAGCATTAGGAGATATACCTAATGTTAAATGACGAGTTAATGGGTGCAGCACACCAACATGGCACATGTATACATATGTAACAAACCTGCACATTGTGCACATGTACCCTAAAACTTAAAGAATAATAAAATAAAATAATAAAATAAAATAAAAACTATAATTTTCTAAAAAAAAAAATAGAAATAAACAGTGTGAGAATTAGAAAGAAGGAACAATATCATTTGAAGATGATATATCTACAGAGAAAACCCAAAGGCATTTCTAGGTAAGTTATTACAAATAATTTGGGAGTTTAACAAGATTATTGGATTTAAGATCAATATGTAAAGATGAGTTGCTTTTCTCTCTACCAGCAAAAATTAGAAAACACACCCAAGGTGACATTGAAAGCAGCAATAAAAATGATAAGGCACTTAGGAATGAATCTAACAGAACATGTGCAACACCTGTATGAAAGCATTTATAGAACTTTATTGAAAAGGACCTAAACAAATCAAAAGATGTATTTATAGACAGGGGACTCAAGATCAGAAATATGTCATTTCTCCCCAGGTTGTTCTATAGATAGGTCCATTGCAGTTCCCATGAAAATCCTAACAGTTTTAGATGAATTTGAAAAGCTAATTCTGAAATTTGAGAGCAGAAAACCAAGAATAATGAAGACATTCCTGAAGAAACAGGAGGAGAGGGAAGAGGAGAAAAAAAGATGGGAGCTTCTCTTACCATGTGGCAAGATTACTATGAAGCTATCATAATTGAAACACAGTAATTTTAATGCAGTACAGACAAATTGACCAATAGACCCAAAGAGATAGCCCAGAAACTGATGCACACCAAATAGAAATCAGATATGTGACAAAGGTGGTATAGCCCATCATGAGGAAAAGGGGAGGTAGTCTGCCCCTGGAACCAGGTTAAAGTACAAGTTATCAGTATGGGAAAAAGTAAAACTAGACTCCTACCTCACACCGTACACAAACATCAGTTTCAGATGTCAAATAGATTTAAATGTAAAAGACAAAACCTTAGGGATTTTAGATGAAAACTCTGACCTCAGGGTGAGAAAGGATGTCTTAAGACACAAAAATCACAGCATTCAAGTATGTTAGGATTAAGAAATTCTGTTCAACAGAAGACAATTTTTAAAAGTGAAAAAAATAAGCCACAAACTGGAAGGAGATATTTGCTATACTTAATGACAAAGGTTTAGTATTCAGAATAAGAAATTAACAACAATAATAATGTCAACTCACTTGGAAAACGGGCAAACGGCATGAAAAACATATCATTGATGAAGAAACAGGAATGACAAATAAACACGGAGAAAAAAGTCCAGCTCTATTACAGTGTAATCCCATTAAAGCCATCTTTTACCTCTAGATTGGCAAAAATGAAAATATCTGACAACAGAAAATATCCACAACAGGTTGTAGAGTAATGGGGACAGTGATATGCAGCTGGTGGGATATTATCATGGAGATGACCACTGTGGAAACAATTTTAAATCATTGTGTGAAGTGGACAGTTTGCATACTATACAACCCAATGAATGACTTCAGTCCTAGGCTCATGTCTAGAACATAACTGTTCAAACTGCCAAGTGTGACCCATTAAGGAGCCTGGAAATGTTTTTTGTAAAGAAACAGAATAAAATAGAAAATAAACTATCTCATTCATAGTAAGTATTATTTTGTGATAATTGCTTCTGGTTACATGAATATGTGTTATGCTGGGTTGCAATGTAAAATGTATTTCTTATGGGAGTGGTGATCAAAGAATCGAAAAACTGTTTCCTCAAAATTCTTGCATGTGTGCCCTGAGCAGTATGCACAAAAATGTCCACAACTCTATTTGTAATAGCATAAAATTGAGGGGGAAAAAGAAACAGACATCCATTGGCAGGAGACTAGAGCAATACATGATCATTTACCTGCACAATGGAATATTACACCACACTGAAAATGAATGCACTATAGCTAAATGTAATAAGTCAGTGAACCACAGAAGCATAATGTTGGACAGAAAAAGCAAGTTTCAAAAGACTATAAACATGATATCATAATTATAAAGTTCAAAAAAGCTACACTAAGCAACATAATATTTAGATATATGTACGTGTTAAATATATTTTTAAGACAGAGCAAGGTGAATATCCATACAGTGGAATATTATTCAGCCATAAAGAGAAATAAAATATGCATACATGCTACAAGGTAGATGAACCCTGACAACATTATGCTAACTTGAAAGCCAGACACAGAAGTCCATGTATTTTATTATTTCATTTATGTGAAATGTCCAGAGTGGGCAAACCCATTGAGACAAAAAGTAGATGAATGGTTTCAGGGTTGAAGGGAAGGGGAGTCGGGGGTGACTGCCGATGGATACAAGTTTCTTCTTGGGATGATGAAATGTCTTGGAACCCGAGATTGGTGACGAATGCACAAGTTTGTAAATGTTCTAAAAAGCACTGAATTGTACAGTTTAAGATGGCAAACTTCCTGATGTGTGAATTGTATATTTTAAATTGTGGAAAGAACACTTACTATGAGATCTACCCTCTTAACATATCTTGAAGTGTGCAATTCAATATTGTTAATTATGCTGTACAGTGTTATACAGCAGATCTCTAGCACTTACTCATTTTGCATAACTGAAATTTTATATCTGTTGATTGGCAGCTTTTTAGAAGAAAAGCAAGGGAATGATTAAAAATACGTATTTTCAGCCAGGCGCGGTGGCTCACGCCTGTAATTCCAGCGCTCTGGGAGGCCGAGGTGGGTGGATCACCTGAGGTCAGAAGTTTGAGCCTGACCAACATGGTGAAACCCTGTCTTTACTAAAAATACAAAAAATTAGCTGGGTGTGGTGGTGCATGCCTGTAATCCAAACTCCTTGGGAGGCAGAAGCAGGAGAATCGTTTGAACCCGGGAGGTGGAAGTTGCAGTGAGCCGAGATCGCACCATTGCATTCTAGCCTGGGCGACAGAGGGAGACTCAGTCTCAAAATAAATAAATAAATAAATAAATAAAAATATATATTTTTGGGATACTGGCCACCTCTGGGAGAGAGGCAGGGGGATGGGGTGGAGGGAAATAGAGGTCACTGCAGCAGTCTTTGTAAAGCTCCATTTCCTTAAGCTGCTGGTTTATGGGTGTTTCTATTATTACTATGCCTCATTATATGAGTATGTTACATATATTTTTATACATATAAGATACAGTGTAGCATTCAAAGGAAATACAAGTGTGAAATGAGACAGCATTAAAAGCAAATTACCACCTTTTGATAAAGGCTTTTTGAATCAAGGTTTGGGCCTTGACGTGGCTGTGGATGCAGTCGTTCTGACCCCTGGTGGCCGAGAGGTGAAGTGCAGTGGCGGCTGCTTGCTCAAGGCCGGAGTTAGGTAGTGACCGTGCTGGGGGCAATCAGGGTCTTGGACTGGACGGATGTCCAGGGGTTCAGGCCACTGCCGGTTTCACCCCACATGGAAAACAGCACCCAGCCTTGGGCTTTCCTGGTTCAGGAAAAGCCTCTCTGGCTCTTAACCATGCTCCTTTAAGCCCAGGAGTGAGATGTGTGTCCTGCCATTGAAATCTATCCCTGGGTGCCACCTCTTGGCCTTGCCTCCTGCTTCCACCAGGATAGCCCACCTGGGGCCATCCACCCAGAGACCAGGACTGATGAGCTCCTGAGCAGAGACCTCCGCATCCTCTGGGGAAGCAGAGGCTGGGGTGCTGAGGCTCATGGAACCAGCCTTCAAACTCCTTTTGTTGAATCAAACCACCTTTCTGGAGGATTCTGAACCAAAGCCTGTGGGAAGAGCTGACTTGGGGACTTTTGAGGTGGGATGTGAGGGGTACCTGAAGGAGGGCTGTCAGTGCTTCAGGGCCCAGGAAACCACAAGTCTCCTCCCCACCCAGCTGGCTAGACTAGAGGGACATTGGTTTACTGGCCCCATTTAATCTGATATTAAGAGACATTTCTGATGGGGTATTGGCTGTCAGAATGAACTAGAGATGGCCACAGAAGGCCTTAATGAACTAGAGATGGCCACAGAAGGCCTTAATGAACTAGAGATGGCCACAGAAGGGTGGCCTGGAGAGATGGACACAGATGAGATCACCAAAGTCATGTCCCAGAGGCAGCATGGTGGAGGAGTTACTATGCTGGGTTAGGATCTAGGCCCTGCTACTCACTCTGGTGCATGTCAGCCTCATTAAGCTTCAGGTTCTCGGCCTGCGTTAGTTGTAGTGCTTGCTAATTGTACTAACTCAATTGTGCCAATTGAATTAATACATGCAGAGCATTCTCTAAGAGTCCAAGAAATGTCAACTGGTGGTGGCTCACGCCTATAATCCCAGCCCTTTGGGAGGCTGAGGCAGATGGACCACTTGAGGTCAAGAGTTCGAGACCAGCCTGGCCAACATGATGAAACCCTGTCTCTACTAAAAATACAAAAAATTAGCCGGGCGTGATGGCACACACCTCTAATGCCAGCTACTCAGGAGGCTGAGGCAGGAGAATCGCTTGAACCTGGGAGGCGGAGGTTGCAGTGAGCCGAGATCATGCCACTGCACTCTAGCCTGGGCAAGATAGCGAGACTCTGTCTCAAAAAAAAAAAAAGTCAACTGCTTGTGCTTAGGTTGTTTGAACCCTCACCAAGTCATGAGTGCAGAGCAAAGCTGGGGATTTGGCTTGGCCCCTGGTCAGGCTGACGCTTGGAGCTGACGGATGGAGGCTTCTTAGCCAGAGAATCATTTTTTTCTCCCTCTGTCCCCAGACGCCATGGAGTTGGTGCTGGTCTTCCTCTGCAGCCTGCTGGCCCCCACGGTCCTGGCCAGTGGTAAGTACGCCTCTGGGACCTGGCTGTGACAAGATGACAACCCTGTCCAGCCCTCTCTGCTGGAAGGTTCTGGGCCCTTTGGGACATTAGGGCTGGGGGACTCTCAGGTTCTTCATGTCTAGTCAGGGGCCTCTCCCTTCAGTCAGCAGAGAAAGTCGTGGAGGTGGCAGCTATTTATTCACAGACCTCAACACAGCCTGCCCCCTCGCCCCCTAAGGGTCCGGCAGGGAGTAGTTTTTAAGCCCCGCAAGCTCACTGCGCCTCTGTGGACTTGTGGCCTGAACCCTGGGATTCAGACCTGCACATCAGTCTCTAGACCATATTAGCAAGTGCTGGCCTCGTGCAAGTCATATGTCCTTCCGTGGTCTCGGTTTCTCCGTGTGTCACAAGAGGAAAACTGACCCTGCCTTCTGGGGATGATGTAAGAATACAAAGGGGCAATGAATGTGGGTGTTGCATGACTCGGAGCCTCACTGAGGTTCGATGCCTTCACTGACCTCGGCCCTCAGGGTTCCCCTAACCCCCTAACTGGCAGGCCCGCCCTACCGTGCACCTCTAGGCATCTCTGCTTAATGGGCCCTGCTCCTCTGGAATTCCTTTGTGGAGACTGAGGTCTGTGAGGCAAGGTTAGATATTTGGGAACCAGTTTGTGTAGCTTTCTTTCTCTTGACCAACTGTTTGTTTTTGCAGCAGCTGAAAAGGAGAAGGAAATGGACCCTTTTCATTATGGTGAGCGATGGCAACCCTGGGTGCAGGGGTCAGGGGGAATGCAGCCCTGCCTGGCAGGAGGGGTGGGGGGAACAGACACCCTCTCCCTGGCCCCTTCCTCTCTCACCCTTGGTTCCTTTGGCAGATTACCAGACCCTGAGGATTGGGGGACTGGTGTTCGCTGTGGTCCTCTTCTCGGTTGGGATCCTCCTTATCCTAAGTAAGTTTGTTCTTTTGCTCACTCTGTTAAGAGCAATGACTGAGGCTGCTAAGCAGGTGGGGACAGTGTGAGAGCCTGGTTGGTCCCTCTCCTGGAGAGGAAAGGAGGCTGCCTGCCCTCCATGTTATCTTCACGACCCAGTAGAGTGCTGGGCACATAGTAAGTGCTCAGTAAAACAGTGAAGCGGGAACAAAGAAAATGTCATATGACAATGAGCATAGATAGGAACGAGCAGGGTGGCTTCCCAGTGCCGTGTCTATAGGGCATGAATGGGGCAGTCACGGAGGAAGGAGACAGGTGCTGCCCTAGTGTGCGAGGGATGTGCCTCCGAGTTTGTTGTTCCCACATGAGCCTGATCTGCACAGATCCCTCTTTACTCACATGATCAAGAGGGCTGTGGGGGTGTAGCCATTCCAGCTATAGAATGTATTTCCTTTGCCCCAGAAGAAGCTACCCCATCCGAGGGCCACTGTGTGCGGCTGTGCAAACTGTGCACTGCCCAGGTCTAGGGGGTGCCATTTACATAGTCCCACAACCTGCACAGACCCTTGGCCCTGCTGTGGCCAAGCCAGGAGCATGACCTTGGATGGTTTCTTTGCTTTTCAGGTCGCAGGTGCAAGTGCAGTTTCAATCAGAAGCCCCGGTAAGGATGCCATGGTAGTGGCCTTGGGGGGGGTGATACTAGGTGGGACAGGAAGGGGCCCCTGGTGTGTGACCCCCAAATGGGCATTCTCTTGGATTCTTGTCTCGGAGGCAGAACGTGTGTGTTGGGACATAGGGCTGGAAGTTTGAGGACTGCCAGGTAGACTCTGGGGCAAAGGAGAGGTCAAAACATTGAAGGTCAGCCCATCCTGTCTCTTCTGATCTATGTGGGGGACGGGGAGTGGACAAGAAAGTACTGGAACCTTTTCTGGAGGCCCTTGGGACAGTTGAGCTTGGGAGAAGGGAAGCAGAGGGCTTCCTGGCCTCTCTTGATGCCCAGGTCCTCTCTACAGGACCTGCGACACAGTCCCCACTTGTCACCTGTTCATGAGGCTCTTTGAGCTGAATAGACACTTGGACCTTCTTTCTACTCCCACATAGAGGTCATACCCCATTAGTTTACTATAATAGCCAAGGGTAGCTTGGACCCCAGAAGTCCAAAGCGTGTGGCAGGACACACCCAAGCCCCCATGTGGCCCTAGCCTCCCCTTCCCATGAGGGCTGACATTGAAGGGTGCCTGTAAGTTCCCTCTGAATCTGACCCTTCAGTCCAGACCTTTCCCTCTGCCCCATGCATCCCACAGCAGAGTGAGCTCCAGCCCCTCAAGGCACTGGGAGGAGCCTGACTGCAGGCAGCTGTGCCCCAGTGAGGAGCAGAGCGATGCTCTCTGGGTCTGCCCTGGAGATCTCTGATGGGGCTGTGTGTCTCTTTCTCCTGCAGGGCCCCAGGAGATGAGGAAGCCCAGGTGGAGAACCTCATCACCGCCAATGGTAACTGTCCGTGACCACCTGCCCAGGTGGAAAAGAGGGAACAGAGAGACCCCTCTGTGGCTCAGGAAGGGACTGTTGCCAGGTGCATGGCCTCGCTACAGCCAGCCAGACATGCTCCCGCAGTGCCAGGAGAGTGGGTCTCCAGGGCCTCTGCAGCATTGCCCCCTCACTCCACCAAACAGGCTACTACTAGTGTCACCTGCTATTTACAGAGCATCTGCTTGTGCCAGGCACAGACCCCATATCATTTAATGTGCACACAGCCCTGAGATAGGCATCACTGTCCCCATTTTGTAACCGAGGGACTGAGAGAGGTTACCAGGTTCCTGTAAGCAGCAAGTAGCAGGGCCAGGATTGAACCCAGATGGTTCTGACTCGAAATCCCATGCCCGTCACCTCTTTGCTCCCCCAGAGTCAGGCAGAGACACGGTTGCTGTTGGGGGTGGCCCACGGGGGTGAGGAGTCTATACACTATAATCCATTCTGGTTTTCTTTCCAGCAACAGAGCCCCAGAAAGCAGAGAACTGAAGTGCAGCCATCAGGTGGAAGGTGAGATGCTCAGTGCCTGGATTGGCCCCTGTCGCCATCACTGTCTGCATCAGGGCCTGGACAGGGGTTCAGGCGGGAAGGATGGGGCTAGCTTTTGCAGTGGGCACAGCTTTTATTATGGGCCCTGCCCTGAGGAGCCTTCAGGAGTCTGAAAGGGGCTGTGAGAGAGACCAGGACTAGAAACACCCGAAGTGTCCCACACACATGCATGCCAAAACCAGGAAATGGGGCTTCCACACAGCCCACTGGTCGAGTGCATAGGGCGCCATCCCAGGTGCAACATGGGGAGAATTAGAGTTAGTGAAATGCTCCTAATCTCAAAGTAGCATAAAGATAATGGCTTTCCGTGGTGACTCAGAAAGTACTTTAGGGCCACTTTTTTTTTAAACACCTTATTATGAAACTTCCCAACCCTACCCAAAAGTAGAGCAAATAGTATATGATCCTTCCCTCTCCACATTTAAGGGCACTGATTTTAGTATCTATTTCCATTGTTCACCGTAGGGGGCACAGGAGAGTAGTAACTGGCAAATGCTGTACAGTTTTCAGAGTGCCGCCACACACACAGACTCACTCGAGTCTGCCAGAAAAAGAGGATGGGACAGGTGGGGTTTAGCCCATTTTATAGGTGAAACCAAGATGAGAGGGAATAGCCCCGTGGAGAGTGACAGCCCGGACTGTGAACTCAGGCCTTTGCGGCTGTGGTTCAGTGCCACTGCTCCCCTCTGTCCTGTGCGTCTCGCTTTATGACATGCCCTGGAATATCCTAAGGGAAAAGGTTTGTGTTTTGTCAGCTCACTTCTGCCTTTTTTTCCCCCCATACAAGTAAGGCATTATAGAAAGGTATATAAGTTTATCTCACATTGTAAGTTAAAAGAGGTTTCTGGATGATGAAGTGCCCGATGCACCAGCTTCGACTGTGTGTAACAATATCATGTGCCTGTGTAGCATTTAAATTCTTTTCCTAAGTGCTTTTGCATCCTCATAGCGGCCCGTGATGGGCAGAGCAGGGCTCATTACTCCCGTCTTCTGGATGGGGCTCTCGAAGGCAAGTGATCACCTAAGTGCGAATGGATGAAGATTCCGATCTAGGAGGCAGGTGCCCTTCCTGGTAGCTTGGTGTTCTGTCTATTTCATCACAGATTGAGAATCTGGGAAGGCTCAGAGGAGGCAGCCTGGAAATGAAATGTCTTTTCAATTTTTTTTCCCAAACTAGTTCTTTCTCAGAAACCTTTTATCCTAAGGCTCAGGACTGTGAGCAACCACTGGGGAGGTCCTGGGTTTAACAATTTCCTTTCCATGTCTGCCAGGCTCCAGCCCACCTGGGAGAGGCTTCTTCTGAGGTTCACCCCTCCCCTGTGTCTTCGTCTCCTTTCTCTGCGTCTCAGACGAGGCTGTCATACCGGGAATTTCAGTGGGCAGGTGCTCAAGGAAGGGAGGGAAGCAGATAAGGATACCAGAGGCGAGCTAAAGTGTTTTTAATTTAAATTATCCTCCTCCTCAGCCTCTGGAACCTGAGGCCGCTGCTTGAACCTTTGGATGCAAATGTCGATGCTTAAGAAAACTGGCCACTTCAGCAACAGCCCTTTCCCCAGGAGAAGCCAAGAACTTGTGTGTCCCCCACCCTATCCCCTCTAACACCATTCCTCCACCTGATGATGCAACTAACACTTGCCTCCCCACTGCAGCCTGCGGTCCTGCCCACCTCCTGTGATGTGTGTGTGTGTGTGTGTGTGTGTGAGTGTGTGTGTTTGCTAACTGTGGTCTTTGTGGCTACTTGTTCGTGGATGGTATTGTGTTTGTTAGTGAACTGTGGACTCGCTTTCCCAGGCAGGGGCTGAGCCACATGGCCATCTGCTCCTCCCTGCCCCCATGGCCCTCCATCACCTTCTGTTCCTAGGAGGCTGCTTGTTGCCCGAGACCAGCCCCCTCCCCTGATTTAGGGATGCGTAGGGTAAGAGCACGGGCAGTGGTCTTCAGTCGTCTTGGGACCTGGGAAGGTTTGCAGCACTTTGTCATCATTCTTCATGGACTCCTTTCACTCCTTTAACAAAAACCTTGCTTCCTTATCCCACCTGATCCCAGTCTGAAGGTCTCTTAGCAACTGGAGATACAAAGCAAGGAGCTGGTGAGCCCAGCGCTGACGTCAGGCAGGCTATGCCCTTCCGTGGTTAATTTCTTCCCAGGGGCTTCCACGAGGGGTCCCCATCTGCCCCGCCCCTTCACAGAGCGCCTGGGGATTCCAGGCCCAGGGCTTCTACTCTGCCCCTGGGGAATGTGTCCCCTGCATATCTTCTCAGCAATAACCCCATGGGCTCTGGGACCCTACCCCTTCCAACCTTCCCTGCTTCTGAGACTTCAATCTACAGCCCAGCTCATCCAGATGCAGACTCCAGTCCCTGCAATTGGGTCTCTGGCAGGCAATAGTTGAAGGACTCCTGTTCCATTGGGGCCAGCACACCGGGATGGATGGAGGGAGAGCAGAGGCCTTTGCTTCTCTGCCCACGTCCCCTTAGATGGGCAGCAGAGGCAACTCCCGCATCCTTTGCTCTGCCTGTCGGTGGTCAGAGCGGTGAGCGAGGTGGGTTGGAGACTCAGCAGGCTCCGTGCAGCCCTTGGGAACAGTGAGAGGTTGAAGGTCATAATGAGAGTGGGAACTCAACCCAGATCCTGCCCCTCCTGTCCTCTGTGTTCCCGCGGAAACCAACCAAACCGTGCGCTGTGACCCATTGCTGTTCTCTGTATCGTGATCTATCCTCAACAACAACAGAAAAAAGGAATAAAATATCCTTTGTTTCCTAGTGGCTCGGAGGTGCTTTCCTTTCTGTGAAAGAACTTAAGTGTTTGTAGGGTCTGTGGAACTTAAAGGGCTAGAGGGAGTCTGTCCATGGTCAGAGGGAAGAGGAAGGACTGGATAGCCAGCCAGGCAGGCACAGAGCCCCGTCAGCTGCTGTCACTGTTGCCTCCTCCCCGCTTCTCTTCCCTCCTTTCCTTTTCTTCCTTCACTTTCCTCTCCTCCTGCTCAGCCCTTCGTCCCGCACCTTCCCGCCATTTCTATTCCTCCCTCCCTCTCTCCCGCCTTCCCAGGCCACTGGGCTCAAGCCACATCCCATAGCAGGACCTGTACATTGCACACTGTCTTGGAGCAAAAAAGGGAGTCACAATGGCTTCTCCAAGTACTCAGTGGCCTGGAGTAAAACATCCTAACATTTCTCTTTGGTCAGTTCTGGGGCCACTACCTAAGGACTTGTAGAGAGAGCCAGGGGTGGTGACTCATACCTGTAATTCCAGCAACTTGGGAGCCTGAAGCAGGAGAATTGCTTGAGGCCAGGAGTTCAAGACCAGCTGGGCAACATGGTGAAATCTTAGCTGGGCATGGTGGCTCGCACCTGTTGTCACAGCTACTCGGCAGGCTGAGGCAGGAGGATTGCTTGAACCCTGGAGTTCCAGGTCGCAGTGAACTGTGATTGCACCACTGCACTCCAGCCTGGGCAACAGAATGAGACCTTGTCTCTAAAAAGAAAAAAGGAAGGAAGGGATCAAGGGAGTGACAGGGTGGGTGACGTGGATTGTGAAATACCCCTCCTCTGTGGAGCCTCCCTGGGCATTAGGTAGAATCGAATCCCTTTTTTTTTTTTTTGAGATGGAGTTTTGCTCTTGTCGCCCAGGCTGGAGTGCAGTGGCGTTATCTTGGCTCACTGCAACCTCTGCCTTCTGAGTTCAAGCGATTCTCCTAACTCAGCCTCCTGAGCAGCTGAGATTACAGGTGCCTTCCACCATACCCGGCTAATTTTTATATTTTTAGTAGAGACGGGATTTCATCATGTTGTCCAAGCTGGTCTCGAACTTTTGGCCTCAAGTGATCTGCCTGCCTCAGCCTCCCAAATTGTTGGGATTAGAGGCGTGAGCCACAGCGCCCAGCCGAATCCCTTTCTTGTGCCCCAATCACACTTGTTTGCTGCCTTTATATTCACACTTCATACTTGGCATCCAGACTGTAGAGACCAGGCAGGTAATGCCAATATGTGAATCTGCTGGAGTGACGATGGGGCATGGCGCCTGCAGTCACCTATGGTGTCCTCCCAAAGACACTCTGACTCAACTTTCTAAAAACCACTGTTGGCCAAACCAACACAGATGTGGGCAGATTCTGTGTGGAGGTTGCCCGTGTGCAACTTCTGCCTCTAGTGTTTTGTGTCTTTATTGATACAATTCCTGGAGGGAAGGACTGTGCCTGCTCTACAGAAGCCTGGAACATCTTAGGGTCTTGAAAAAAGAATCGACCCCTGGAACGTCTTAATATCTTCCATCTTGAAGCCAGCACTTAAGGAGTGGGACCCTCTGGGCCCACCTCCTTCCAGCCCCAACTTCTAAGACCCCAGTGAACCTGGCACCTGAAGCTATAGCAGGAGACAGAAGCCAGTGCTCCTTGTGGTTTCGATGGGCCTGGGAACCACCACCTTCCCTGCCCAGTGGCCACACAGGCCCTGAGTCCGCCTGGATTCCGCAAGTTGTTTAGAACCGAAGAACCGCACAGATCCGCTTGCTCGGTGCCTTCTCTACGTGTGCTCTTGCTTCTGCCTTCGGTCCCCCAGGCCTTTGGAAAGACACAGGCTTATGGTAGAGCTCAAGCTCAACCTGTCAACCCAGTGATCATGGCGATTAAAAACTATCTGGTCACAGCAAGACCTGGTAAATGAGCTTATTGTTCGGGAACACTCGTGATACATCAGGGAATTGACAGGCCTTGCAGAAATTTCATAGCGAGGCCAGACTGAGATCCCTAGAGGCCCTAGACATGCAAAGCTTTGTGTGTGCCACCCCCCATATGTTAGTAAAAACAGAACATTATACTTCGGCATAGGAATAAGGAAGTCCAATGAGGAGGTTCTAATTTTTCTCATAATAATTATGTTAAGAGTAAGGAATGATGGTCAGCATCTCTAGCACATCATCTACAAATGGTTATCCTTACTTTGCCTGCCTCTAAGCACTCACTTAGTTTTCCTCCTAGTAATCCAGCTATATTCTGAGATTGGTCAGAGATACAGTCGTCCTGGTCCAGGTTACACAGCTGGGGGATGGAGGAGCTAGGACTTGACCCCGGGCTGTCTGTCCATAGTGCTTGTCAGCACATGGCCTAGCCTCCTTCAGCAGGCAGATGCTCGGATGAAGGGACAGTGATCAGATGGCTCCCAAGACTGCACCTGGAGCACGGCTGCCCCTTCAAGACATAAACTAGCTGGACCATGCTCCAAGGAGCCTCCTGTGGGAGTCTAATGGTCTGGAAACAAGACACATGAAGCACAATTGAAGAAATGATGGTCAAAATGGTAATAATTAAAAAACCGAGCAGCTGAAATTTATGGAGCACTTACTATGTGCTTGTCTGAGGACTTCACACAGATGAGCTGGATCAGAACTCAGAGTGCTATATATCTCCGTGAGGAGGACCAGGAGTGTCCACTCAGCCTCCAGGCATGTGGCACTGGTTTGTAGCTGTGATTTGGTTGAATGAGGCAATGTAGCTTGACTGAATAAGAAGGACAGCTGCCATGCTGTGTCATTTCCCAGAAGGGAATCCCAAGTTCCCTGTCTCAGTAACCTCAGGTGTCCCACACCTTTTGCCTCCCAGTGACTCCCTCCACCCCCCATTCCATTTCGAAGATCTCCATGTCTCTTTGCCTGGAGGTTTTCTGCGTTACTTACCCCTGCTGTAGGAATAGGTCAGTCTGCCTTCTGGGACCCCAGGTGCTGTGGCCCTCCTACCTCTCTGTTTTTTGTTTTTTGTTTTTTTTGCAAGATGTAGATTAGAACTTGCCAAATTGTTCTTGGAAGAGAGTCAGAGGCAGAGTACAAGCTGTAGGGAGCGGTGTGAGGGGAGTGCCAGGCGAAGCACACTCCAAGGTCACCAGGCTGTTGGCCCCTTCCTCTGGGAGGAGGGCCTTACCTTGCGTGGAATCATGGGCTAGGCGGGGAGGCTGGACAAAGCAGGGGTGGGAGAGCACTCCAGCTCTGTCTGGTTCACCCCACCTTGTTCCTGGCTGCTCTGCCTCACCCTGGGCCCAGCGAGAGAAAGGTCAGGTGTGTTTGCCTGAGCCAGGGGAGGAGCTTTGGAAAAACCTGTCTCCAGGCCACAGAGAAGGAATGGCCACCTCTCTCCATTAGTGTGATTTATTGCTGTCACAGCTGAGCTCCAGAGGGGCAGACTCAGCCGGCTCAAGCCAACCAGCTGTTGATCTGATGGGGCCAGCCCAGCCCCGGGCCTGGTTGCACAACAGTGGGGCACCTGCCAAGGCAATGATGGCAGAGCAGGTGATGCTGTGATTGCATGTCCTGAAGGACCTGGATGGCAGGGACTGGAGGGGGTGGGCCCCCCTGCACTATCCAGAAGAACGGTTTCTTACCTCTGAGCTGGGCTCGGAGGCAGTCTGGTAGAGCCTGAGGCTCAGAACATCCCCGAGGTCCCTTCTGCTCTAACTGTGTGTGAGCTTGGAAAGACCCCAGCCTCTCTGTCAGTTTCCTTTTCTGAATAATCAAGTCCTTCCTAGCTTTGGGGTAAGCTGGGCCTCCTGCTCACTGTGTAACCCTGGAAAAGCCACTTAAGCCTCAGTTTCATCACCTATAAAATAAATGCATCAAGATGTTTTCTGTTATCTCACAGGGTCAAAGTGATACAATGGACATCGAAGCACCGTGACAATTCTCCATGTAGCCATTATGCTATAAATGTTGGCATCACTATCCATTTCCTTGTCTCCTCATTCTCTGATGGCCGGGTTCCTCTTGTCTCTGTTAGACTTGGGTTCATGTTCTGACCTGTTTGCAGACCACCTGCAGTGTCCTCTGTAAAATGGGCATCGCACAGCCTGCCTGGCTGAATTGTTGGGAGGCTCTAAGCAGCTCTTTGGAACCACTGAGACCCTGGAATAGGGTGGAATTGCTGCCAAGTGTGGAGAGTGGGCACCAGGCTCAGTGCAGGTACAAACGTTTAACAGCTTACCTGACCTGAGGCCTCAAGGAGGCCAGGGACTTGGCAATCTGTGCTATAAATGAAGAGAATGGTGACACGGCCACATGCCGGCCATTCAAGCCATGTCAGTGGCATCCGGAAGGTGGTGGAGGGAAGGTAAGAGTAACCAGGGGTGGGCTTGCTCTGCGAGGTCTTCCCGGAGGTGGCGAGCCTCTCCCAGAGGTGAGAGGGAGTTTGGTTACTGGGAGGAGAAAACCAAGAAAAGCTGGAGAGGAATGAGCTCTGTTGTGGTTCAAGCCTGGATGTGAGTTCTGAGAACAGTCAAGAATGCATTTCTCTCCAAGGTATTCACTGTGGGGGAGGTGGGTCAAATGGGTTTGCCCTTGTCACCAGCTGGTGACCTTGACTCTCAGAGTACATTGCCCTTTGGCAGTTCTCAGAACCTCTGTGCACCATGGCTCAGGCCTTCTTGAAGCCAACACTTAAGGAATGGACCCTCTGGGGCCCACCTCCTTCCAGCCCTGCCTTATAAGACCCCAGGGACCTGGCACCTGCAACCATAGCAGGAGGCAGGAGCCAGCGTTCCTCAGGATTCAGGACCTCTGAGTGGGACAAATGGGGCTTGGGAACTGCCACTTTCCCTGCCCAGTGGCCATACGGGTTATGCAGCTGAGGACTGACTTGGGCCTGGGGTCATGGCTTTCTAGGTGCTTCTGGCTTCTGCTTCATTGGAGCCCCTTTCCAGCTGCAAGCCAACACCAGGAGGAACTGATCTGGGGACCTGGAGTTCAAGGCTGTAAACTCCCACAAAGGCCAGAGCTGGCGGAGCTGGAGAACCCCATTCTGGGAAGCTGGTGGTGAGGGCCTCTGCCTTTGATCACCAGGAAAACAGAGGTCAGCTGGATTCCAGCCTATTTCCTCCCTGCCCCACCAACCCAGCAACGACCACCCCAAATGACTGCCCTGAGACTTAGGAGTCAGGAGACAAAAGGGAGGCCTGCCTGGGGGAGACAGGGGAGATGGAGGCCTCGCCACTGAGGGCACGGTCCCATCAGCTGTGACAGTGCTGACGCATCCAGGAGTGGGCACTGCCTCTCTCTACCTCCCAACATCTCCCAGAGCTCTGGGTCTTGGAGAGAACAGGAGAGCACAGCTGGATGCTCCTTTGTCTCCATCCTGGAACCATTAGACAAAGGAGGTTTCTTGGTTTTGTGTGGAGAAGAAAGGGAGGCTGGAGATGCAGGGTGAGTGGTGGCCAGCAGGATCATACCAGGGCAGGGTGCTCCCAGAGGCCTGCTTTAGAGATCACCGCAACTGGGGACTGAGCCAAGGGAAGGGATTGCTGTGAGTGTTCTTGTCTCCTGGGGGGCGCAGTTCGGAGTAAGGAAAACACAGCCATCATTTTTTAGGACCTTCTCTGGCCAAACGCTTGACCTACCTTGTCTCTGTTCCCACAATGATCCTGCAAGGTAGGTGTTATTACCCTATTTTACAGGTGGGAGGAGACCCAGAGGGGTGCCCTTGCCCAGGGTCAGGCAGTCCTCAGCAAAGTCTCAGGATGAAAGGGGATTTATGCATGGGTGTGTCTGGCCCTCAGGGTGCCTTGCGTGGAGACGTCTAGGAGGAGAGACCCTCCTGAACTGAGCTGCTCTCAGGAACATGGGCCACAGGTGGAAGGGCCGCGACCTCTCTGCAGGAGAGCAGGTGTCTCAGAGAGGGGTTCCCTGTCCCCAGTGCTAGCTAGGACCCATGACCTGAGCTAGCTGGGGGAGGACAGGAAGGAAGTCTGAGAAGGACTTAAACATGAGTGAAGCGAGAGGGGTGGGACCTGCTTGACTTAACAAATGCCTGGGCTTCCCCCAAAGAACAAACAGGACAATTTCTGAAAATTGCTGCTGGGCTGGAGAAGGAAGGGGAGGTTAGGGGAGGGGGGGGATGGGGTGCAAGAGGAGGGAGAGAGAACCCCCTGAGAGGGACTCTGGGGGAGCTGTCAGCAAGGTGAGGGTTGCTGCCTCTGTGAGGGCAAATCGGGTCTTGTGACTCCTCACAGGGCAGGCGACAGCATGGAAGGAGGCTGCCTGAGGCAAGTCCTAGGTCTGCCTGCAGCATGGGAGAAGTGATTTCCCGTCTATCCTGTCCCCATCTTTGCCTGATTTTTGCCTGGGACTGATTCATTCATTTAATAAAACTGGGTCCCACGAGGCACTGTTCCAGGCATGGGGGAATGAACAAACAAACAAAAATCCTTGCTCTCCTGGTGCTTACATTTTAGTTGGGAGAGGGACAAACAAGATAAGGGAAATACATACCTTAGTTAAGAACAAGTGCCACAGAGGAAAAGCCAGGCTGAGGCAGTGGGTGTGAACATTTTATACAGGGATGCCCAGAATCGGGGCTTTGAAGAAAGCCCTGAAGGCAGCGTGCGCTGAGCAGGAAGCCCTGTGGAGGCTGAGCATTTAGGAAGCGGGAACAGCCCGTGCGGAGGTCCTGGAGGGTGAGGGGTGTCAAGAAGGCCAGCATGGCTGGAGCAGAAAGCAGGGCGGGGAGGTGGGGGACCAGCTCACAGGTGCCTAGAGCCAGAATGAGAAGGGCTTCTTGGCTGGGTGCAGTGGCTCGCACCTGTAATCCCAGCACTTCGGGAGGCCAAGGCAAGCGGATCACCTAAGGTCAGGAGTTTGAGACCAGCCAACACGGCGAAACCCGGTCTCTACTAAAAATACAAAAATACAAAAATTACTGGGTGTGGTGGCGGCTCCTGTAATCCCAGCTGCTTGGAAGGCTTAGTCAGAATAATCGCTTGAACCCAGGAGGCAGAGGTTGCAGTGAACTGAGATCGCGCCATTGCACTCCAGCCTGGGCAACAAGAGCAAAACTCCATCTCAAAAAAAAAAAAAAAAAAAAAAAGGGCTTCTTTTTGGGACACACAAAGATTTTGCGTATCATCCGAGCCCTCTCTGAGGATTTTGAGCAGGAGAGGGAGCAACTTTTAAAGGGAGGGGTTTGGATGGGATGGCTTTGGTGTCCTTTCTGGTTGGACCATCAATCACACCGGGCTCTGAGATAGAGATGCCCTCCTTCACAACACTGGGGGCGGGCAGGGAACAGAGTGTGTATACTGGCGGGGTGGGTGGGGGGGATTTGGCTGAGAGCTCCACTTTTCTGGACCACTTAGAATATGTTTGGACCAGGTACCTCTAAGTCTCACCCAGCCCCGAGGTTTGTAAACTTCTCTAACCCCAGTTTGGGGAATTTCCACTCAGCCGCTCTGGGCTGAGTAGGCAGGTTTCCACTTGGGAGCATGGGAGAGGCCCGCCCGCCAGCCGAGCTGTTACCCACCCCAGGACAGGTCTGGCCCTGCCTCCAGGGTGGTCTGGAGGGAAAGGTGCAGACAGCCTGGAGTCAGGGCTGTGCTCAGGGGCCCCAGCACCGATCTCAGCCCATCCTGATAACAAATAGCACCTCTTAGACCTCCTGGTCTCCATTTCAGCCCTGAGAGGGCTCCCTGGGACGTCATGAGTCCTCCCCTCAGGACAGGGAGTGTTGCAAAGGAGGGACAGAGAGGCAGGAGTCAGAGTGACCAGAGCCCAGGTCAGAGGCTGGGGCCAGAGCCAGCCCCTCCTAACTCTGCTTCTCAGTGTCCGCGTTGGGGTGGCCGTGCCAGGGCGGCTACAGGAACCTGACAGAGACCCTGTGGTCCCAAGTCAGCCAACAGAGACTGCTCACTGTGGCTTTGCTGTGGGCAAGGCCTTGGTGGCCGAGGAACAGAGACTGCCTGGGCAGTGTAGTGGGCCGCCCTGCGTGGTAGGACACCCTGCCTAGTGGGTTGCCCCGCCTGGTGGGGCTCCCTGTGGCTCCCTGCTGGCTTCTGGCTCTGACCCTGCCCTGGGCCTAGCAGTGTTGTCTTCTGGCCATTCCCCTCTGATACTAACAAGCAGCCCCCAGAGGCCTCATTAGGCTGCTGGTGTCTCCAGCTGAGCCCTCTGAGGTGTGGCAGGCAGGCCTGACATCACAGCCTGGGTGAGTCACTGTGGGCTGGGTGAGTCACTGTGGGCTGAGTGAGGGGTCCCAGCTGAGGAAAGGGCAGGCCACAGGAGCGGCCCCCATCACAGCTCCGGCTCCCAGCCCCGCAGCTGCTCCCCATCTCTCTGCCAACTACCAGAACGACACAGGGCGCTGGGGCCGGTGCCTCAGGTCCCACGACAGGGTCCTGGAAACCATTCCTACCCCTCTGAGAGGCTGCAGCTGTACCTCCCAGTCTCAGGGGATGCCTAGCTACAGACCGGGGTCTTGGGCAGGATACCTCCGGGCAACGGCCCAGCTGGACTGGAGGGAGGAGGTGCAGCGGAGTAAAGCTCAGGGGACCCACACATGCCCCTAAAGGTCTCCCTCAGATGCCACCAGCCCAGGGGCCTGGGGAAGAGTGGGCTCCTTGATTCCTCCCGGCTCCCGTACCCTTTTCGGGCACCCTGGGCTGGCTGCAGTATGGAGCCCCTCGAGGGAGAGGGCCAGGGTGGGGGCTGTGGTTGGCTCTGCTGCATCTGACAGCTTCCCCATCCTCAGGTGCCAGGTGAAGGTCAGAGAATCTCCCCTGGCTTTCACGTGCATCCCTTGCCCCAACCCGCCCCAGCAAGTGGGCACGAGGTAAGGGCTCCTTTGCCAGCCCCTCCTCCCTCCCTGTGTCTCTTCCTGTTTGTGGGCTCACCTGAAGTGTGAAGAGGGCGAGTGCCACTCTCCATCCAGGCCCCAGGCAAGCAGCACCTCCCTGCTCTCCTGCACTCCTGGACACAACCAGCAGCTCCTGCCATGGACAGGTGGTACCTGGGTGAGTCCTCTGAGCCCCATTCCTCCTCCCTGCTCAGGCTCCAACACAGGTGCCAGCCCCGTCCCTTTCAAGTGCACCCACAAGCTCCCCAGAAGTGCAGGAAAAGCAGAAAGGAAGAGAGGCAGAATTTCCAAAAAAGAGCATCTCCAGACGGAGTCACCGGCCTGCTGTAACGTGTGTGCAGAGCATATCTGAGCTGCGAGGGCTGGGAAGGCAGCTGTCCAACCGCCTCATTTACTTGTCTGTCCATCCGTCCTTTAGAGATGCAGGAACTCAGAAGCCAGGCTGCTGGCTTCAAATCTTGGTTCCCCTACTCTCTGGCCATCTGACCTCTGGCAAGTTATTTAACTTATCTGGGCCTCAGTTTCTTCCTCTATGAAATGGGGTGATAATAATGCCTTCCTTACCTTATAAAAGTCATTGTGATGACTAAAGAATTAATTTCTGGCCAGGCATGGTGGCTCACGCCTGTAATCCCAGCACTTTGGGAGGCCAAGGCGGGCGGATTATCTGAGGTCAGGAGTTCGAGACCAGCCTGACCAACATGGTGAAACCCCGTCTCTACTAAAAATACAAAACTAGCCGGGCTTGGTGGCGCACGCCTTTAATCCCAGCTACTCAGGAGGCTGAGACAGGACAGTCACTTGAACCCGGGAGGCGGACGTTGCAGTGAGTCGAGATTGCACCATTGCACTCCAGCCTGGGTGACAAGAGCGAAACTCCGTCTCAATAAAAAGAATTAATTTCTGTAAAGTGCCTTGCACACAGAGTTTAAAAATGCAGCCATCAACTAGCTTTCCCTATTGCTTCCTATTCATCTATCTATTGATCGATCTATCATCCATATCTATCTATCTATCTATCTATCTATCTATCTATCTATCTATCCATCCATCTGTTGGTGCCTCCCCATGCACTTCCTCCCCCCACAGTGGGAGCCCTTCCATCCACACTGCAGCTTTGTTTGTGACCAGGGTAAATATTACCTGGCACTGTTAATGTTTAATGCCCCCACCTCATCCCCAGCCACCCCACCAAGGAGCAAAGACAGCAGGAAGAGGCAAGTGGAGACAGTCCATTTGGGTGGGGAAATGACTGGGTTGTCGATAGATAGATAGATAGATAGATAGATAGATAGATAGACAGACAGATGAATTTATTTAACTTCCCACTTATTTTTACATCTCTTATTATTCCTGAAAGACTCCATGGAGGCTTACAAATATAGACCAAATGCAATAAGATAACACAATCCTGTATAATAAAGGGAGCACCCTTGTCTTGTGTGGAGATGGCAGTAGCTTTGGTAGCACATCTTGGAGGATCTGGGCTTTCTACCTCCAGTTTGCCATTAACTGTGTGTTTCAGGCAAGTCCCTTCACCTTCCTGCCCTCGTTTTTTCTGGTGTACCCAGTGGGGATCATGACACTGCCCTGGCCACCTCCAGGGGCTATTGTGGAAAGCAAATGAGCAGCCTCAAGTTTCTTTATCTGTAAAACGCCGTTAGTAGGAATTAAGTGATGCAGTGCATTCCAAGAGCCTGGCACGTGGTCCATCTTCACCAAACGCTGGCTCTGCTGTGATGTTTGCACGAATATATATTTCTTGGCTCCAGAAGCAGAAGGGAGCTGAACGGATATTGCAGCGCCTGATCTGCAGGGCCATGCCATTCTCTCCATCTCACTCATTCGTGCCCATTTTCATTGGCGGGTGGCTGGCTTTTCCGTGTCCAACAGCAAACATTTGCCAAAGGCTAATGCTTGTCATTTCTTCAATCAACACACATATAACAGTAAAAATGATGCCACCCACCGTGTGCCAGGCCCCGGGATATGCTCTTTGCATGCATTATCTCACTTCCCCTCACAACCACCCTATGAGCTGGGTACTGGGCCCATTTTACAGATGAGGAGACTGAGGCACAGAGAGGTGAAGTAATTGACTGAGACCATACCATTAGCAAGTGAGAGGGCCAGGGTGTGAACTCAAGTGCCAAGCCCTGCCCCTGCTTGGAGAGGATTCATGGATACAGTGGCTCCCTTCAGAAGGGCTCAAGCTCCCCTGCTGTCCGCTGGCCACTGACCTTGGCTGTTTGGTGGCCATTGGGCTTCAGCCTTTTCTGGAGGCCAATTCAATGGACTAGAACTCAACGAGGATTCTACAGTACCTGTGACTACCCAGCACAGGAGTCCTGGGGTGAAGGAGGTCACAGCGGAGTGGGGAGGCTGCCTGCGAGGTGTGGAAAGCATCTGCCTCCTGCAGCAGGAGGCCTGATTGTCAGTCTCCACTTCCCCCACACTGGCTGTGTGACCCTGGGCAAGGCCCCTACCTCTCTGTGCCTTAGACACCTGCCTCATCAGTAAAATGGGAAACATAAAGCTTGAGGAGAAAACAGTGAGGAAAGTGCTTGGTAAACCATAAACGCAGGGGTTTTTCCCCCACGATGAAAGTCTTGCCCTGTCCTTAAAGGATCCTGCATGCTCCATGGTAAACTGGCAAGGACACAATCCGAGAGCCAGGCCAAATGGTGGTAGGAGGAAGTGCCAGGGCGGCAGGGAAGGAGAAATTAGTTGGGGATGACTGAAGCCCTTCTGAATGAGGTGTAACCTGCAGGGTGCACGTTGATGGGTGAATAGGATGACAGATGAAGGGCCCTTCTGGAGGATCTACTGCTGGTCAGCTTTGGCGGTGCTCCAGGGATGTGGTGGGGGAGCAGTGGGCCAGGCTCCTAGGGACCACTGCAGGAAAGCCTCCAGTACCACATAAGGAACACCAGCTGCAGCGGCGGCATCCATCGTGGCTGGTGCGGTGGGCCCTGCCTGGGCTGGGGGCCGCTGTGGGACACTGCCCCCAGAAACTCCCAAGTACAGTGTACACTGAAGAGATTGTGCAACTTCCACTTTCCTGTTCCCACCGCCCCAGCTGTAGCTTCCCCAGCTGGCAGAACAGCACGACTGCTGACCCATCCCAGCCCTTCTCTTTGGAAATTTCCTTTGGGAAGGTTTGGAAACTCAGCCAGCTCCTCCCTGCCCCTGCCTCCCCACGCACGTCCTCACCCTGTAGAAGGAGCCCCTCCATCCACACTGCAGCTTTTCTTGTGACCAGGGTAAATATTACCTGGCACTGTTAATGTTTAATGCCCGCACCTCGTCCCCGGCCACCCCGTGGAGGCAGCCAGACACTCTCCAAAAAGCAGAGACAGCAGGAAGAGGGGAGTGGAGGCAGCCCATTCGCCTGGGGAAATGACTGGGTTGTCGATGGACAGTGGTGAGTGTGCTGGTGTGCGTGCCCGGGCGTGTGCGATGCTGGGTGGCTCCGATTGGCCTGCTTTTGTGGGGTCAGCTGGACCCTACTCTTCCCTCTCCTGCCACCTCAGCCTTCCAGAGTACCCAGCCCCTCTTCCTGTCGGCCTCCTCTCTAAGAAAATTTGCAACTTAAAGGAGGACCCTGCTTTAACCCCAAAGAAAGATAGCATGAGTGGCAGAAAGGCAGCAGATAGAAGCTGGAGAGCTGAGCGTTCCTCCTCGGCCTCCTGGCACACACCCACCCTGAGTTCAATGCATCTTGCTAGACCATCTGAACTTGGGCGGGAGGCAGACGGGGTCCATCTGGCTGGGGAAGGAGCAGGCCCCTCTGGTCAGCCTTCCTAGGCTGGATTTGGGGTGAGAGCCCCCCAAGTTCAAGTCACACTCCCCAAGGCTTCCTGTCACAGGAACTGACTCAGGCCTGGAAACCAAGAGGGGCACTTGCTGACAGAGGTGGGTTTTGAGCCAGATGCAGAAAGGGGAGGGTGCTGGGCAGGGAGGGTCTCAGCAAGCGGCTCAGGGCCAGGTGGCCACGGAGGAGGAGGTTTCCTGGGGTGTGTGGGGAAGCCTCAGCTGGGGTCTAGCTGTTGCTCTGACACTTAAATCCCCATATGACCTTAAACAAGGCCTGAACCAAATCTGGGAAGACAGCCCTGACGGCCTTCTGTGTGGGACCTGGGTCCTTCATGGCCTCCCTGAGCACCCAGCACCTCAGGCCCGTCAGGATGGGCACTGACTCTTCCTGGCCTGTCCTTTCCTGGCCCAGGGACTGGCCGCTGGGGACAACTGGGCTTGGCAGACCCTAAGTCTCACTGCTGCTCAGGGGCACAGTTTGGCACAGCCCGGAAAGTGCTAACTTGCGCGTTCCTTCCTCCTCGGGCTCTACTTCCCTCGTGCAAGAAGGGGCTCCAGCAGGGCAGGAAAGAGTAGCGGCCCTCAGCTGTGGCAGAAGCGTCCTGGCCAGGCCACCGTCTGGCTGTCCGGGGCAAGTGTACTCAGTTGCAGGGCACCACTGTGAGACCTGCCTGCTGAGCAGCTCCAAATCCGGAGGAGGCCACCAGAGGCAGGGGCAGGACCTTGCCTCTAACGGGCTCCTTCCCTCCCGCCGTTGAGAGGTGGCAGATCAAAGGGCTTATGCACCTCCATTCTCAGCCCCCTGCTTCCTGGGTTCAAACGCCAGCTCTACCCCTGACTTGCTGTATAACTGTGGGGGAATTTCTTCTCTGCACTTCCACCCTCTCATGGATTACACCAGAATGACATTGACGCCTCATAAGGTTGCCATAATGGTTAGATGAGTTAGGGTTTGTTACCTTTTGCCCGGTGCCTGACCAGCACTATATATTAATGTTTCTTAACTAGATCTGCTTCCCCTGAGGATGGTAACGTCTCAGCTTTCATTAGGACTTTGAACAAGTCTACACATTGGGCTCAGCTTCCTCCTTCTGTCTGATAAACTTTAAGGTTCTGTTTTATTTATTCATGCATTTCCCAAATAGCTACTAAGCACCTGATAGCCAAATGGTCCTGTGGAGAGAGGCTGCTGGGAGTCTAATGGGAGAGGCCTCTCCTGGCCTTTTCTACCATGGTAGGAATCAAGGAGCAGGAGAGAGCCACCCTTCTGGAGTGGTCAGAGGCCCCCCAGACAGCACGGATCCCCCTCGGACACTCGGTATTTGGTCCCCAGTTGACCGTGTCTGAAGCCGCCTAGAGCAGAAGCCTGCTGGCAATGGTTTTAGAACACCCCCGCTCCCAGCCTCCCCTCACCTGCTTGGACCCTCAAGGGTCCTCTGGGAAGGGAAGGACAGGGAATTCCAGCTGTTCCTGTGGCTGGTTCACCATCAGTGGCTCCTCTCATCCCACCTCTGGCTCTCTCCTAGGCGGCAGCCCCAAGGGGGACGTGGACCCGTTCTACTATGGTAAGCCTGGGCCCCTGTGCACCCTTCCTGAGCCCTCAGGACCCCTTCCACCAAGCAGCGGCCTCTCCCAGCCCCAGGTCCATGCTCTGTGCCCCTTATCTCCCCTGGTTACCGCGGGCTGCTGCGGGCGGGCTGCGGGGAGAGACAGCTGCTGGGAGAGACCACCCATCCCGCTCCTCTTGCCCTCTCTTTCCGGAGACTATGAGACTGTTCGCAATGGGGGCCTGATCTTCGCTGGACTGGCCTTCATCGTGGGGCTCCTCATCCTCCTCAGTAAGTGGGGTGGCCTCCAGGGAAGGGGTGCTGACCAGGGCACCTCTCTTCTCAAGGCCACTGAGCAGGCTGGCTTTCTGGAGTTGCCAAGGGAGGGGTGAGCCTCCCCACCACGCCCCCCACTGCAGGATGTGGGAATGGGTGCCCGGTGGGGTGCCAGGCTCGCCGGGAGCACAGTGTGAGGTTCCTGCTTGCTCAAGTGCACCCTCCAGTGGGCCCGGGAGGAGACGCAGAGGTGAGAGCGAACCCACGGGGTAACTGGGTAACCGGAGGGCCAGGCAGGGGGACTAGGCCCCCCGCTGCTAACCATGGTCCCATACTCATTTGTTAAATAGGGATGATCCCACCTGCCTCACAAGATTAGGGCTAGCATCCAAAGACACGGCAGTCAGGACAGCACTCTGAGAATGGTCCAGTGCAGACTCAGAGTGTTCTGGGGGAGACAGAGAGAGTTATGTATCCTCAAGCCCTGAGGGGCACACAGCAGGAGCTTAATAACTGCACATTGACTTGTTTTGGTCCAACCCAAAGAAAAAGACACAGAAAACACAACCCATGGAAAGAAGATACAGCAAGCACACCTGTGGGCTCTGGACTTCTAATGCACGTGTGCCACTGCCACCCCACCCCAAGGCTCGGGCCACAGTCCTGCGGGTCTCCCCATTTTCCCGTGTTGCCCATGGCAGCTCTCTCTACGTGTGCCACTGCCAGCCCACCCCAAGGCTTGGGCCACAGTCCTGCAGGTCTCCCCATTTTCACATGTTGCCCATGGCAGCTCCCGGAGGGCAGTGCCGGGTGGCGGCTGAGCACATAGGCACAGGAGGCAGGTGGCCTAAGCAAGGGGCTCCACTTTGGAGTTGCTGCCATCCTTCTTCAGGTGTTCGTCGGGCAGCTGTGCTGGGGGCACCATGATGGCCCAGTCTCTGCTGCTGCTCTCGATATGCCAACAGCCCACCATGGATCTGCTCCAGTAAATATTTGCTGACTGACTGACTGACTTAGGTTCTTGAATGCCTATGGTCCAGCCTTATATAAAGAGAGAGAAGGCTGGGCGTGGTGGCTCATGCCTGTAATGCTGGCATATAGGAGGCCAAGGCAGGAGGATCTCTTGAGACCAGGAGTTTAAGACCAGCCTGGTCAATACAGTGAGACCCGATCTATACAAAAAAAATTTTTTTAATTAGCTGGGCATGGTGGCATGTACCTATAGTCCCAGCTACTTGGGAGGCTGAGGCAGGAGGATTACTTGAGCCCAGGAGTTTGAGGCTGCAGTGAGCTACGATCCCACCACTGCACTCCAGCCTGGGTGACAGAGTAAGACCCCGTCTCAAAAAATAAAATAAAATAAAATATAAAATAAAATAGAGACAGTCAAACGTGGCCTCCAAGCCTGACCCTGCGGTGATACTGGCAGGAGGGAGGTAGGAGAGACTGGAAGAATTTTGAGTCTTCCAGGGTCTCCTTGGAAAATTAGTCCATGGAAACAAATCTCCTTTTCTCTTTTCAAGGCAGAAGATTCCGCTGTGGGGGCAATAAGAAGCGCAGGTGAGCGCTGCCTGGGGTGACCGATGAGGGGGTTGGGGCTGGAGAAGGAGGGGCGGGCTGAGGATTTTGTCTCTGACACAGTGGAGGATCCCCAGCCTCAGGGATCCCTAGACCCACCCCTCCCCCTGCCCTCTCATCTGTTGCTTTTCCTTCCCCCACCAGGCAAATCACTGAAGATGAGCCGTAACAGCAGGTATGCTAGGAGGGCCTGGGGAAGGTGCGGGGAGGGCAGGGCAGGCTTGGGAGCAACAGGAAAGAATTCTGGCTCCTGGACTCGGTAAATAAGAATTTTAGGGTCGTCCGCACATCAGCCAGGTGGTCTGTCATCCATCGTGTGTTTAAAATGATTGCCAAGGGCCTGGCGTGGAGTGTGTGCCGCAGGAGATCACAGAGGAGCCCTGGAGAAAAGTGAGATGGACAAGGGGGAAATAAAACCCCAACCTCTGCTGCCTCCCGCCCAACCCCATCCTGCCTTTGTCTTCTCAGCCTCGGCGGTGCCACCCACTGCACTGGGGCCAGCTGGGAAGCCGAGCATGGCCCTGCCTCTGGTGCCTCCCCTTCTTCCCTGGGCTGTAGACCTTTGTCCCCGTCACTGCCAGCGCTTGGGCTGAAGGAAGCTCCAGACTCAATGTGACCCCCAGGTGGCATCGCCAACTCCTGCCTCGTGCCACCTCATGCTTATAATAAAGCCGGCGTCAGAGACCGCTGCTTCCCTCACCTGCCTGCCTGTCTCCCTCCTCTGTCACCACCAGCCTCTCCAAGCTCAAGTACAAATACAGCCGGGTCTCATTTGTTTTTTCAATTAATTGCTCAGGCACCTGTCTGCCTGTAAAAGCAAGAAGTTCAGTGTTGTCATCTGTAGGCCACTCCTCGCACCCCCTGAACTGGCAGAAGCCCTGGGGACAGAGGCCTCAGCCTGGCTTTTATACACCTGGGAAGTCTGAAAGGCCCAGGGGTCAAAACCACAGCCCATTGGATACCCATGAGGCCTCTGCCCCAGGCACCACTGTTGGGTTCCTGGAAGCGACCCTGCTTAGCAGTTGCTGTGGAGAGGCCCCAGGCTACCAAGATGGGCCTGTGTGTGGTCACATTCCTGTGCTCTGCCATTTTCCACATGTATACCCCTGGGCCAAGGTGGGTGGGTCCGGGGGGCCTGGTGCTGGGCCTCTGCACATGTCCTGAAGGAGCCAGCCCTCTTCCCAGCCCCCTCCTGGTACTAAGCTCAGGCCACCTCTTTCCACTCTTGGGGCCACCTATTTGGAAGGTTGGTTAATTCCAGGGCCTGGGGCCAGGGAGCAGATGGTGAGAGTGAGACCGCTGTCACGCTTGCTCCAGCCCCCGTCCATGCAGGCAGGGACCCACCCAGGGCAGCCTCAGCCTGAGATGCTTCCAGGTCGCTCCACCCAGTGCGGACTCCTAATGTGCCCGACTCCTAATGCCCATGCCCCCTTTGCTGTGAGTCCAAGGCCATGGCCATGCAGGGAGGCCTCTGGGACCTTCTGCACTCAGGAAGGAGCCCAACTTTCCTCTCCCTCCCTTCACTCAGAGGCCTCGAAGGCTGGAGGGATTGTGGGATTCTGGCACCACCTAGCGTCTGGCTTCCTCATCTGGGCCTGCAACCTTTTGAGGGAGGAGAGGGGAGAACTGGCAGGAGAACCAAGCTGCAGGACCAGGAAATGAACAGGGTGTGTTTGGGGGCCAGAGGCAGGATAGACCTCACTCCACTTGGGAATTAAGCTCTTTGTCTTAATCCACTGCCCCCAGTCCCTGATAACCACCAACTCTCCTAGAAACACAGAAGGCTTGAGCAGGGAAGGGTCCTTAGAGAGCAAAACAGACCGTCTTCAATTTACAGAAGGGGAAACCGAGGCTCTAAGAGAGGCCGTGGCTTGTCCAGAGTGACATGGCCAGCCTGAGTCAGAGCCAGAGGTAAACTTCAGGTCTCTGGCTCCCCTTCCAGAGCTCTTCCTACCACACGAACATCCAAAGGACGGGAAGCGGTTGGTGGGGCAGGGAGGTGGACTCCCCACTGACTGCCTGTGGGTTTGGAGAGTGAAGGGGAAACAGAGAAGGCCTGGGGTTGTGGGGAGAAACTCCAGAGGAGACCAGGAGCCAGGCAGGGGAAGGCCAGGTGACTTACAACTCAGCACCAAGTCCTTGTGACACCCCACTCCAAATGTGGACTCATTGGTGTAGGCCAAACCCTTAAACGGAATTCAGTTTTCTTTGCAGGAGATAGAGGCACACACTTGAGCTCTCCCTCGAGGGTGGGAGAAATGAACTTGAATGGGGCAGGTCTAGCCAGGGGGGCTTTCAGGAGGAGGGAGGCTCCCAAAGCCTCTTGGATGCAGCAGCAAGGCAAACAGGAAGAGGGGGTATTCAGACCTGTGGCCCACCCCAGGAGAAGTAAGAGCACTGGAGGAGAATCACGTTTCTAGAATGTTCTAGAATGTTCCATACAGAGGACAATCCAGCCTGCCACCCTCAGAGGGAAATTCCACCTGCTCTGGATGAGTCACTTCCCTTCGCTGACCCTGCCTCAAGGCCTCCCTCCTTGTGAAATGTGAGGCTTTATCAGGTCTGAACCTGAGGGGCTTTTCAAACCACCACATACCCAGATTTCCCCAGCCCGGTTGAATATGAGGTTTGGGGGGTGGCCTCTGCAGGCGGAGGCTTAACGAGCCCCATGGCCCCAGGTGGTGTTCAGAGGCCTGGGACCTGCTTCCTAACCAGGACTCTTGTGAACATTTCCCTTCTCTCTCCAGAAAGGTCACATGGGCTGGCAGTTACTGAACTTTCACTTCACTTTGGGATTTTCCACAATTCAGACCTGCATTGAGTCACAAAGATCTACCAAGCCTAGGAAATTATTGGGTGAATTACTCTTAATCACACAACTCCGACCACGACAGTCTTCGTCTGAGGGCGCAATTCCCTTTCTGACCACCAGAGGGAGCACGTGGCTTGCGCCGAATCCCCTCCAGCTGCGTGTTTTCAACTCAATCTTTCCAAGGGCCTTTGCCGGGAGGAGGGGCTCCTGGCTCCTGAATGGTCCGCCCGGTGCCGTGATTTCCTAGGAAAGCCCTCAGCTCTTCTCATTCCGCTTGTTCACCCCCCAGGTACAGCACTTGCCCCACTCTGGGGTAATTCTTGGCTGTGGGGTCTTAAGTGCTCATTCCTTCCCAGAGGCAGAGACCCCACGTGATCTACACATCTTCCCCAACGCCTGGGGAACGGCGACGCCTCTAACCCTGTAGTCTGAGTAAATCAACAACAGCAGGACATGGGGAGGGGCAGAGAAGTCAAGCAGGGACGTTTGTGGGGTGGGAGGGGAAAGAGGCTTTGCCTGAGTAGCTCTTCTCAACCCCAGCTGCCGTGAGTCTGATTCAACTGATGGGGCATCGGTGGTTGTTCAGCCTCCCCAGGTGAACTCGAAGTGGAGCAAAAGGTGACAGTCACGGCTTAGTAGGTGGGCATGTCCAGGTGAGGGTGAGGGGAACGCAGCCAGGCGGAGCAGGTGAGGGCCCAAGGGAAACTGGACTTGTTTCACCATCTGGGGAGAGGGCAGGTAGCTCTGCCCTGCCAGCCCCTGGGAGAGCACTTCCAGAGTCCCCAGGCCCAGAAGTGCTGGCCTTGGGCAATGGGGTTGCAGGGTCTCTGCTAAGTCCGCTGAGTCCTGGCCTTCCTCACAGCACCCGTGAACAGGAAGAGCTGGGTCGGAAGCCCAGGGAGGGCCAGGAGAATTAGCCTGTGAGCCAGCAGCCAGTCCCACACCTATCCCTTGCTAAAGGGTCCACCATCCAAACCCATCCAGCCTCTGCGCAGCTCCAGAGAAAGAGCCCTGTGGGCATGGGGGCAGGAGGGCTTCTGCCGGGTTCTGGCAGGCACTTCCTGGCTGGGTGGCCTGGACTTCCCCATCAGAGGAAGAAGAACCTCAGACAGGCCAATCGCTAGCTCCTACAGGCTGATCTCCTGTCCAGGGTGAGGGTGCCCCTGGCATGGGCCTCCAGTTTTTCTAAATGCTTTGGGGCATCAGGAGAAATCTCCACGCCCCCCCCCCCCCCAGCAATTCCGAACTCTCTCTCTTGTACAGGGAGCAAGGAAGGGGTGCCCCAAAGAACAGAGCGTCTCCACTGGCGCTGCGTCTAGTGAAGGAAGTGGGCTCCCTGGACAGACAGGGGTGGGAGTGGAGGGAGTGAGGGGTGTTGTGCTGAAGAAAGGCCCAGGGCAGGGGGTGGTGTAGCGTCTCCTCCCAGACTCTCCAGGCTTCCACCCTCCCTCCGCTCTGCTCGGCAGGGCTGCTGTGGGGGAGATTAGTCGCCTCCCTGTTGATCCGTGGCCTCAGGCAGCTGAGCTCTGAACTGCAATTCATCAGGGGCCTCTGGGGCGGGTAATCTGTGCCTCACCAAGCGCCCATTCTTCATTCCTAGCAGGCTGCCTGACAAATGCCTGGCCAGCGGAGATCAGAGGCAAATGCCACGGCAGCTCGGCCCTGTTGTCAGAGCGAGTCACTGGCTGGGAAGATGGATTGGGCCTGGGCCTCGCAGCCAGGGCCACAGCGGCCTCCTTCCGGGACATTGGGAGGGCAGTGCTGAGCCCAGGGCTGCACTGGGAGAGCCATGGAAGGGCCCGAGTGTCCTAGCCTTGGAAGAAAGCCGGGGCTCAGACTCAGTGCCCCCTCCCAGTTTTGGCTGCAGGAGGAGCCTCACAGGCTGGGGACACTTCATAGTTTGCCGTTGAGTGACTGAGGACTTGGGAAGAAATCCTGTTTAGAACTTCAAACGTTCATTCCCAGAGCTTCAACCTGACACTGGAGGGGCAAAGAAGGTGGCATTGGGAGATTGGGGGAGGGTCTCCCCCAGGTGTGGAGGGACCTCATGCCTAGAAGGGACTGGGACGAGCCATGTTCAGGAGTGGCGGCTCCCCAACCCCTGTTTTGGCAGATTTCATTTTCAGTCTGTAGGCAGTGGGGCCTCAGATGTGAAGGCAAGCTCAGAATTTAGGGAGACTTAGGGTCCCCTGGCAGGGCGGGGGACCAGGGCAGAGCACCTGCCAGGGGACACTGAGTCTCCCTGAATTCTGAGCTTCCCTTCACAGGGTGCAGGTGACACCAGGTCAGGAACATTCCTGGAACAGTGGAGGCCCAGCCTGGCCTGTCCTGCTCCTATGGGCTTGCTGGGCTACCTGCTCTCACCCTGAGTGACACCCCAAAGTTCCTCAGCCCCAGGAGGCCGCCAGTCACCGCGGCTGCTACTGTCTCTAGATGTCTAAACTTGGTTCCCTTTTCAAGAAATGCTCACTGTCACTTCCCCAAAGGGCTTCTTTGGTGTCACTGAGAGGAATTCCCCCTGGTGAGCAGGGCAGCAGGGAGGGGAGAAGAGGGGAACGTTCTGAGCTGGGGAAGCAATTTGTGGCCCCGGAAGCCCTGCCTGCAGCTCAGTGCAGACCACACTGTGGAAGGTGGAAAATTGGCTTCACTGCCAGCTCTGCCCTTGGCTTGCTGTGTGACCTTGGGAAGGCCCTGGTCTGTCTCTGGACTTGGCTTTGGAAAAAACAGACACAAGACAAAGGTCCCAAGCTTCAGCTCACACGTCAAGGAGCTGTGACTTTTCAGGGGAAGGGGTAAGGGGAGAGCTGTGGCTGACCCCCTTGTTCCCTCCCGCCCCTTGGATAGCTGTTCTTAGAGAAAAGCTGGGTACACCCCCACAGCCCCTGCAAATACACACTTGGCTTCCTCCCGGCAGTGAACACAGAGGCGCCCAGCAAGTGATGAAGGCAGACAAAAAGACACATTTGACAAAGCAAAGGAGATGAGGCTGGCTTGGCCCCGAGCCAGGAGCATGCTGAATTCTCTTGTGGTCTTTGTTTCCTGAATGGCCTATCAATCAGTAACCGAGTGCGTGCCAAACCCAGCCCACACGGGAACCCGGTGTCCTCGGCTCTCCAGTAAATACTACTTCAGGTCTCATGTCCGAGGACCATATGCTCCCAACACAGCTAATAAAATAATCCAGGAGTAGCCTGGAGGCCGCAGACACCCGCCCCAGGGGGCAGGAGGGGGACGAGCCAGGCTGGGCCTCCGCTGTTCAAGAGTGTTCCTGACCTGCTCTCTCTAGCACCCTGGGCACCTGCCAGGGGACCCTGAATCCCCTGAATTCTGAGCTTTGCCTTCACATCTGAGGCCCCACTGCTTATAAGCTACATGAGGGAGGGATCGCATCTGAAAGTTCACCCACCGATCCCAGTGCCTCACCCCTCTTTGGGCACTTAGTGCACCCTCCATACATGTTGACTGAGTGCACACATGACTGGTTGAGTAGAGGAATGAATGAGTGATTGATTACCAACCAGGTGGACCACCCCTGCCCCTGCTCCATGCCTCCAGGAGCAAGGAAGTTGTGGGGTCAGGGTAGGCAGCTGGGGTGGTCAGAGGTGTGCGTGATCCCTTCTTCCTTGGTCTCACAGCTAAGGTCACAGGCTTTGGAATCAGCAGACCTGGATTTGAGCCCTGGCTTAGCCAATTATGAACTAAGTTTCATGCGCGTCCGTGTGAAGAGAACCACCAAACAGGCTTTGTGTGAGCAACATGGCTGTTTATTTCACCTGGGTGCAGGCGGGCTGAGTCCAAAAAGAGAGTCAGCGAAGGGAGATAGGGGTGGGGCCGTTTTATAGGATTTGGGAAGGTAATGGAAAATTACAGTCAAAGGGGGTTGTTCTCTGGTGGGCAGGGACGGGGGGTCGCAAGGTGCTCAGTGGGGGAGCTTCTGAGCCAGGAGAAGGAAATTCACAGGGTTAATCACTCAGTTAAGGTGGGGCAGAAACAAATCACAATGGTGGAATGTCATCAGTTAAGGCGGGGCAGGGCCTTTTCACTTCTTTTGTGATTCTTCAGTTACTTCAGGCCATCTGGGCATATAGGTGCAAGTCACAGGGGATGCGATGGCTTGGCTTGGGCTCAGAGGCCTGACATTCCTGCCTTCTTATATTAATAAGAAAAATAAAACAAAATAGTGTTGAAGTGTTGGGGCGGTGAAAATTTTGGGGGAGTGGTATGGAGAGAGAATGGACGATGTTTCTCCGGGCTGCTTCAAGCGGGATTAGGGGCGGTGTGGGAACCTAGAGTGGGAGAGATTAAGCTGAAGGGAGGTCTTGTGGTAAGGGGTGATATTGTGGGGTTGTTAGAAGAAACATTTGCCATATAGAATGATTGGTGATGGCCTGGATAGGTTTTGTATGAATTGAAAAACTAAATGGAATAAGAGAAGGAGAAAAACAGGTATAAAAGGACTAAGAATTGGGAGGACCTAGGACATTTAATTAGAGCGTGCCTACGGAGATTCAGCATAGTCCTGCCAGCAAAGATTATTTATTTACTTCAAGAGTTAAGAGTGGCAATTTGGGGATAGCACGAGGAGATATCAGCTGTGATGGCTTGGAGAAACAGTGTAAACCGGCAGTGTAAACAAGAGCAGGGCATGTATGAGTAGTTGAGAACGGTGAATAGGAGTATGACTAGACAGAAGATAGTAGGGATGACAAGTTTTTTGGGGCACAGTCGAAGTTAGTCTGGTGTCTGGAATGAGACTGGGGCCTAATAAAAAGGAGCGTCTATACAGGAGGTTAAATGGGCTGTACCTTGTAGCATTCTGAGGACACGTCTGACTTCTGAGAAGGGAAAGTGGTAAAAGTATTGTCCAGTCCTTTTTAAGTTGGTGGCTGAGCTTGGTGAGGTGTGTTTTTAATAGACCATTAGTCTGTCACTGAATACTAAGAGCCTGAAAAAATGCTTGGCTGATTTGACTAATAAAGGCTGGTCTGTTATCAGACTGTATAGAGGTGGGAAGGCTAAACTGAGGAATTATGTCTGACAGAAGGGAAGAAATGACTGCGGTGGCCTTCTCAGACCTTGTAGGAAAGGCCTCTAAAAGTATTAAAGCAGCGGCAGCCACTGCACGCAGACATGAGGGCTAGGCTAAAACAGCAAGGTCAAGTTGTTTGGACAGAAAGGCTACAGTGTGCGGTCCTGGCTCTTGTGTAAGAATTTTGACTGCACTAACCATGCCTAGGAAGGAAAGGAGTTGTTGTTTTGTAAAGGATTGAGGTTTGGGAGATTAATCGGACATGATCAGCACGGAGAGCACGTGTGTTTTTACGAGAATTATGCCAAGATAGGTAACAGATGAGGATGAAATTTGGGCTTGACTGAAGTAATGGGGGCTGTCTGTGAAGCCTTGGGGCAGTACAGCCCAGGTAATTTGCTGAGCCTGATGGGTGTCAGGGTCAGTCCAAGTGAAAGCGAAGAGAGGCTGGGATGACGGGTGCAAAGGAATAGTAAAGAAAGCACGTTTGAGATCCAGTACAGAGTAATGGATTGTGGAGGGAGGTATTGAGGATAGGAGAGTACATGGGTTTGGCACCATGGGGTGGATAGGCAAAACACTTTGGTTGATAAGGCATAGATCCTGAACTAACTTGTAAGGCTTGTCTGGTTTTAGGACAGGTAAAATGGGGGAATTGTAAGGAGAGTTTATAGGCTTTAAAAGGCCATGCTGTAGCAGGCGAGTGATAGCAGGCATTAATCCTTTCAAAGCTTGCTGTGGGATAGGATATTGGCATGGAGTGGGGTAAGGGTGATTAGGTTTTAATGAGATGGAAGGGGTGCATGATTGATCGCCAAGGAGGGAGTAGAGGTCTCTTGTGGGTTAAGGTGGGGGGAATACAAGAGGAGGACGCAAAGGAGGCTTTGGATTGGGAAGAAGGGCAGCAATGAGATGCAGCTGTAATCCAGGAATAGTCAGGGAAGCAGATAATTTGGTTAAAATATCTCGGCCTAATAAGGGAACTGGGCAGGTGGAGATAACTAAAAAAGGTGCGTAAAAGAGTGTTGTCTAAGTTGGCACCAGAGTTGGGGAGTTTTAAGAGGTTTAGAAGCCTGGCTGTCAATACGCACAGCAGTTATGGAGGCAAGGGAAACAGGCCTTTGAAAAGAAGGTAATGTGGAGTGGGTAGCCTCCGTATTAAGAAGGGGATGGACTTACACTCCACTGTGAGAGTTACTTAAAGCTCGGCATCCGCGATGGTCTACGGGGCTTCCAAGGCAATCAGGCAGCCTCAGTCTTCAGCTGCTAAGCCGAGAAGGAGTCAGTCAGAGAGCCTTGGGCCAGAGTTCCAGGGGCTCTGGGAGTGGCTGCCAGGTGAGTTGAACAGTCCAATTTCCAGTGGGGTCCCGCGCAGATGGGACACGGCTTAGGAGGAATCCTGGGCTGCGGGCATTCCTTGGCCTGGTGTCCAGATTTCTGGCACTTGTAGCAAGTTCCTGGGGGAGGAGGTTCTGGAGGAACGCCTGGCCGCTGCGGTTCAGGCGTTTGGAAGTTCTTGTGTGCTGGAGATGTAGCTGGGGTTTGTCTCACAGTGGAGGTAAGGAATTGCAACTTTTTTTATTATTGTACACCTTGAAGGTGAGGTTAATTAAATCCTGTTGTGGGGTTTGAGGGCCGGAATTTAATTTTTGGAGTTTTATTTAATGTTGGGAGCAGATTGGGTAATAAAATGTATATTGAGAATAAGATGGCCTTTTGACCTTTTAGGGTCTAGGGCTGTAAAGCGTCTCAGGGTTGCTGCCGAACGAGCCATGAACTCGGCTGGGGTTTTATATTTGATGAAAAAGAGCCTAAACGCTATCTGATTTGGGATAAAGAAAAAGGAGCATTAACCTTGACTATGCCTTTGGCTCCAGCCACCTTTTTAAGAGTAAATTGCTGGGCAGGTGGGGGAGGGCTAGTCACGGAACGAAACTGTAAGTCAGACCAGGTGTGAGGAGGAGAGGTGATAAAAAGATTACAGGGTGGAGGAGCGGAGGCTGAGGAAGAAATGGGACCTAGCTTGGTCTGGCGACGAGGGGAGAGGTCAGATGGGTCTGTAGAAAAGGAAGATTAGAAAGACTCAGCGACGCTTGGGGTTGGGACTGAGGGGACAGGCGGGAGGGAAAGAAGATTTGGGACGAGTTGCACTGGGCACAGAGACTAGGAAGGGACTGATGTGTAAAAGAATGCGTGGACGTCAGGCACCTCAGATCATTTGCCCATTTTACGACAAGAATTATTTAGCTCTTGTAGGATGGAAAAATTGAAAGAGCTGTTTTCCGGCTATTTGGAACTACTGTCGAGTTTGTATTGGTGTCAAGCGGCATTGCAGAAGAAAATAAGACACTTTGATTTTAGGTCAGGTGAGAGTTGAAGAGGTTTTAAGTTCTTAAGGATACAGGCTAAGGGAGAAGAAGGAGGAATGGAAGGTGGAAGCTTGCCCATAGTGAAGGAGGCAAGCCTAGAGAAAAGAGTAGAGATACGGAGAAGGGGTGGGGGTTTCTTGCCCTCCAGAAAAGCAGAGAAAGGGTTGGGGCACGGAAATAAGGGATTGGGGCACAGAGATAAGAGGTCGGGGTGTGGAAATAAGGGATTGGGGGTTCTTGCCCCCTAGAAAAGCGGGACTTGCCACTAAGGGTGAAGGAGAAGGGGTTGAGTGGTACTTGCCCCTCCCCCAGAAAAGTGGGACTTGCCGCTAAGGGTGAAGGAGAAGGGGTTGAGGGGTACTTGCCCCTCCCCCAGAGGGCGCCGGAGTTTTGGGTACACGGAGTTTTGGGTCCACGGAGTTTGGGTCCACGTGTCTCCTTTGTCTCTATCAGAAAATGAAAGGAATTGAAATTAAGAGAAGGGAGAGATTGAAGTGTGGCGCCAAGATTGAAATGTGAATATGTATGTATGTGAATGTGTGTATGTGTGCGCGAATGTGTGAGTGTGTGAATGTGTGTGAGTGTGAATGTGTGAAAATGTATTTGAATATGTGTGAGTGTGGGAATGTGTGTATGTGAATGTGTGTATGAGTGTGTGTGAATGTGTGAGTGTGTGTATGTGAATATGCGTGTGTGAATGTGTGAATGTGTGTGAGTGTGTGTGTGTGGGTGGGTGTGTAAGAGTATGTGAATGTGTGAGAGTGTGTATGTGACTGTGTGTGAGTTTGTGTGTGTTGTGCGTTGCTAGTTGAGCTGGAACTGGGGAGGAGCAGAGCAACCCAGGAGGGTGCATGGGTGGACCTAGCAGCGATTCAGCCTCCTCAGCTGAGAATCAGAGGTCTGTTTTGGAGGACACCATTGGTCCCCTCCAGTAGTTCTTAGAGGCTGGCAAGGACACAGGCTGGGGCAGGGAGTGAGCCCAGCCTCCGGCTTCACTGCGAGACATGACTAGGGTGAAGGGCAGGACCTGTGTAGTGGAGAATTTGAGTGGCCGCCGTCTATGTTGCACTGCACAGCAGCCTGCGGCGCCACCATCCTGTCCTGTGGCACGAGGGGGAGGCAGACACCAGGTTCCCAGTGCGGAGGCCTGGAGCTTCCTTCCGCGGAGGACCGCAGAGACACATCCAGTAGTGGGCCAGGGAGGCGGGTTGTCCTCTCCAGCCATCAGAGCCACGCCCAAGGAGTCAGGCACAGCGGGGAGGAGGGCTCCCCTCCCTTCCCACAGCTCCCACCCTTCCCACACTGCACTTTCCAGGAGTGCAGATGCGGCAGCTGGCCTCCCAGGACCCGCCCCACCCTGGAGGTCTGCACTGAGCCCCTTCGCCAAATGAGGCAAGACTTCTCCTGAGCCTGGGGTCTCAGGGCAAACTCCTGAGGTCGCCTCTCCTAAATCTGAGGCATTCCCAACGGATCTGGAAGATTCATTCTCTCTGGATGGATTTTTCCTCCTCTCAAGCCTCGCAGTGGAAATGATATGAAGCAGGGGCGGGGCAGTGACGGAGCTGCTAGAGCAGGGTAGACAGGCGTGGGCGTGAGCTTGGCTCGGTCACTGACCAGCTGGGCAGCCCTGGGGAAGTCCTTTAGTGTCTCGGAGCCTCAGTTTTCTCATCTGTGAGATGGGGTTTGTGATATCCAACTCATTAAAGAGATTGAACGAGATCATGTGTGTAAATGAGATATGTACGCCACAAAGTGCTGCGAACATGTAAAGTGGGTGAGGGATGAAGCAGTGTTCACCAAGGCTTCTGCTGGGCTGGGTGATTGCGTGTTTTTCAGCCATTTATTATTCAGCAAATTTTTGTTGACTATCAAGTATGTGCCAGACACTGTATTAGTGTTTTTGACAAGCTTAAGTGGATAGTGTTTATGAAACTACAGAACATAAACCTAGTTTATCTTCTAGTTCAGGATTTCCCAAATGCCAGCCCCAAGACCTATGCTAAGCTTCTTACATCCAAATACTGGGAAATAGAAAATACAGATCCCGGATTCTGTAGTCTGGGATCTCTCTCTCCTTCACCTCACCTGTGCCTGTGTGCATGTGTAGTTGTGTGGTTTCAGAGCCACTGAGACCCAGAGATGGCAAATGCTCTCAGGAGATAGCATGTCCCATGCCAGGGGCTTTGGGCATGCGCCTATTATCTTTTCCAGAGGGGCAGGGACAGCCCAGCCATGGTCTCAGGACTCCTCCTAAAGGTTTGACCCATAGGAATGTGTCGGCAGATTGCCCAGAATATAGAGTCTGAAGGCCTTCTAATTCTATATTTTATCACTTAATGTCTCTGTCATTTAGTGCCTGCATAATTTTTAGCAAGTCACTCGCTTTCTGAAGCCTCAATTTCCTCATCTGTAACATGCGGATATTGATGTCTGTCTTGCTGTGGTATCTTCATGTGAGCATACTTTGAAAACTGCAGGCCGGGCGCGGTAGCTCACACCTGTAATTGCACCACTTTGGGAAGCCTAGGCGGGCGGATCACGAGGTCAGGAGTTCAGGATCAGCCTGGCCTACAAAGTGAAACCCCATCTCTACTAAAAATGCAAAAATTAGCTGGGTGTGGTGGCATGCACCTGTAGTCCCAGCTACTCGGGAGGCTGAGGTGGGAGAATCATTTGAACCCGGGAGGTGGAGGTTGCAGTGAGCCGAGACCACGCCTTTGCACTCTAGCCTGGGTGAAAACTGCAAAGCTCCAATTTTTAACTCCGATGAAAGCCAGAACCAGACTGAGTTTTCAAAGGAGAAACCCTTCAGGCTGAATTTTCTTCCACTTCTTCCAAGTCCAGCTGTATCTAATATTGGAAAGATAATCTCCATGGAGGAGCCCCCATCCTGCCCAAAGGTTTCTCATACTCAGTCTTTGGGCGACACCTGCTGGCCATAGCAGGTACTGTGACCTCCTCTAGCTAAACAACTCTGCGGAGAAAACTTGCCCATCTCCTTAGACATTCACAGCCATACTGCAGGGTCGGTGTTCTGTTCCCACTTCCACAGATCAAAAAGGTGAGACTTGGTCCTCCCAGCTCATGAGAAGTGCAGTGAATCTCTGACTCCAGGTTCTTGGCTCCATCTCATCCCTTCTTCTTGCTCTTAGGCTGGGCGGAGTGGGGAGTCATTTCCTCCCAGGCAGAGGAGATCTCCCACCCCCCAAATCATTCTGAAGTAGGTACTGGGATTTGGGGCAAGGCCAGGGTTGGAGCCTAGGACAGGCCTGGTCAAGAAAGACTCATCCTTGTGTCAACAACCCCACCAGGCAGACCACCACATCCAGTTCCCCATCTGCAGAGCAACTAGACCGATGGCAGGGGCTTCAGCGATAAAAATTCACTCTGAGGAGGCAGAGAGATGCCATTTGGTCAGGCTGTGTGGTGAGGAGCTGGGGACAGGCTACCCGCTGAGCCTGTTGCCTCTGTGCCCACTGTGTGGGGAAGTGGCTAGCCTGAAATCTGGCGTGTGGCTTGGGGGAAGCGGGTGCCCCGGCCAAGGAACTTCTCAGTCAGGAGGCAAAAAGTATTGTGATTGAGAAAGAGGATTTGGCCTCATCCTTGAGAGATGCACACAAAATGATCAATGGATGAAATTATGTAACACAAGAAATTTGCTTCAGAAAAATTCATGGTGATGGGAGGGGAGCATAGATGAAACAAAAAACTGGCCATGAGTCAACTCTTGTAGCATCTGGGAAATGAGTGCATAATAATTCGTTATACTATTCTCCCCACTTTTGTATATTCTTGAAATTTTCCATGTTCAAACTTTAAAAAATGTAACAGCAGTAACACTACCACCACCACCAAAGTCAATACATAGAATGATGAGTTTGAAATTAGACTGCCTTGAGCATCTGACGCTGCGTGAATTGGACAACTTAGTTAATTTCTCTGCGTCTCAGTTTCACTGTCTGTAAAATGGGGATGATGATAATCATACCAGTCTTAAGGGTTGTTTTGAGATTATGCATCTGGAGTAATTAGCATAGTGCTGGGCCCACAGCAAGTGCTCAATTATAATCATTGTTATTAGTAGGAGTCCAGGGCTCTGATTATGATTTGCCAAAAGAAGAAGCTACTTTGGCTGATGCAGACAAACAATTAGCCAGCCAGTTCAGCTCAGAGTTTGGACTGATGAGTCTTTGAGGACACAGCTCTGAACTGCCATGTGCTGGATGTGTGGGTGTCTCAGATGGGTAGACACACCATAGAGTCAGGCTTTCCTGAGCCCCTGCAGGGAGGCCTTTTCCCTGCCTCTCTGCATATCCTTCCCATTGCTCAAGCCCAACTCACATCCTACCTTGGTTTTTACTGACCATTCCTTTCTCTGAGCTTAAGCAGCTCTCTTCACAGACTCATCGAACCCCTTGCCCTAGGTGAGACTGTAAAGATCATCCAACCCAGCCACATCATCATAGCTTCATTCGACAAACAGTCATCAAAGACCTGCCTTGGGTACTGAGGATGGAGTGGTGAACAAGGTGGGCAAGAGACTGAAGGCAACAGGGCCTGGGAGGGAGGTAAACACCACTTAGCTGAGCGCAGGCCAGGCGGTCAGGAGCCCTGGACCTAAGCCCTGACTCTGCCGTGTGACCTGGGACGCCCTTCACCTGCCAGCCACTGTTTCCTAGGCACTTGCAGGAGATGCTCCCCAGGTCCCTTCACACTCTGACCTGCTGACTGAGCATGTAGGCTTCCCTGTGTTGCTCTTTAAACATCTTCTACTCCACTGGAATGCAAGCTTCCTGAGGGCAGGGACTCTGTGCTAGACTTTCCAGGGATCGGGGAACTCCTTGCACAGGGGCTGGGCACAGACTTGCCAAAAGAATGAGTAAACCAACAAAATGTCCTTCCTTTAGGCCAGGTGTGGACCAGAAACAGTAAAAGAACAGAGTTTTTAACCAGGAGAAGTGGGAAATGGATCCCCCAAAACCTCATACTGTACCACTTGGAGATTGACAATGCCCACCAGCATGTTAAAGCCTGCAGTAAAAAACAAAAACAACTCCCACAAAAACCTATTTACCTTTGATTATTCCAGTTTTCCAAACCTATTTGACCATAGATCAGTTTTTGCACCTTACCTATTACCTTCTCATGAAACACTTGTGAAATGCTATGTTAGATCTTTTTCTGTTTTCTGCTGGATTTATCAAAAATAAGGTCAAGTTTGGTAAAGATGCTGGGTTTCAATGTCGTTGTGGCCTGAAATGGGAACCTTATTGCTGCATTCTTAGCTGAGCTCTGCCACCCTCACTGGGGCTGGGCTAGGACCTTAGATGACATTCTGAGTCACCCATTGTGTAAGTAAGTGCCATTTGACCCAGGCAACACCCCATTTCCCAACTTTCACCAAATGATGAATGGGATCATGTTTTCTCTCAAATAATCCACATCAGGATTATTTGGCCAAGGAGGCCAGTTCAGTAGAAGTTCGTGGGATAGTGGTCCAGAGTAATTGGCATGTCAGCCCAGGAAATCTAACAAAACATTGGACAACAGTAAGAGAAGATCAGCTACCTACTGAGGGGGTGATGGCGCTGGACTGGAGCTGCTCAGACCTCATCCGGATTCATGAGTCTATTCTGTTTTAAGAGAGATTTTTTTTTTCTTTTATGAGACAGAGTCTGTCACCCAGTCTGGAGTACAGTGGTACAATCACAGCTCACTAACATCCTCAGCCTCCCAGGCTCAGAAGATCCTCCCACCTCAACCTCCCGAGTAGCTAGGACTACAGGCACGCACCACCATGCCTGGCTACTTTTAAATGTTGTAGAGATGGGTCTCCATGTGTTGTCCAGGCTGGTCTTGAATTCCTGGGCTCAAGTGACCCTCTCACCTCAGCCTCTCCAAGTGCTGGGATTACAGGCGTGAGCCACCATGCCCGGACGAGATATTGCTAAAGTTGAATATAAGCAAAGAGGGAAACCAGAATAGGGAAAGGTCTAGAAATTATGTCAGAAAAGAAAAAAGATACGTAGCCTGGCAAAAGGAAGGTGTGGGGGCCTGCGGTAGCAGTTCTTGAATATTTGAATAGCTGTCATTTGGTCCAGGTTGGGCACATCTTTTGAACTCCAGAAAGCTAAGGCAGATTTGGGCTTGATAAAGAAAAGCATGTGTACATGACTGTGGACAATGAAATTAGATAAACTTCTGTGTGGGGAGCAAGCCCCTTTTCCCTGGCAGCATTTGAGAGACTGAGTTGACACCTGTTGGGTCGGTGTAGAAAGCCAGTGGGTATGAGATGGGGCCAGGTGAGCTGAGCTCTAAGGCACTTCCCCCTCTCAGATTCTGTAACTGAGGGGCCAACATTCCCCGTGGTCTCCAGGCAATGTCTTTGTTCAGCCTCACTGTCCCAAATTGCAGCCCACTCACCACTGGGGCACCCCAGGAGCCGTGGCTTTGGCCTCCAGCAGGTGGAATTTCTGGGCCGCACATTTCTCCTGCTCAGAGTGGCTGGAGGACTTGCTAGTGTTTTGTAGCAACTCCTGGACTTTGAGGAGGGTCTCGGTTCACAATGCTGGTGGCCAGTCACAGTGACAGGAGGGATGCTGCCCTGCAGAGAGACCGTGGAAGGCGTTATGGCGGCACCAAGTTGTCTCCCATCCTGAGATCCTCCAGCGCATGGACTGGCAAGTCCAGCCTGTGGTGAAATGGGCAGACTTTCTAGGAAGAGAACTTTCATCATCTAAGTCAAGGTCACCACCATGGGCCTGGGCCTTGACTTTCTCTTCTCTGGGGAGGAAAATCTCTCCAAGGGGGCTTCTGTGTGAACAGCACTGTACAAATACATGATTGACATACAGACTTAAGACCTCTGAGGCAAGCGAGGAGCCCTGACCAGAATCCAGAGAACCTGGTCCCCAGCCACAGTGTAACCCAAGAAAAGTTCCTGGGATGGATTCAGGTTTTGCAGGGCTGGAAGCTTAGACCATTGAGGGCTGGAAGCTTAGGCCTCTCTAAGGAAAACAATACACAATTATGAATACAAAATTAGATACAAATATGATTATTAATATATTAATAATCAAATGTGATTCATTTAGAAAGATAAAAAGAAATTGCAACAAGTTACAAATCTTGAAAAAACTGACAAATGCCATCATGAAATCCAAACAGATAACATAATATTTGTATTAACTAACTGACACACCTCAAAAATGCTTTCTAAATTAAAAAAAAAATTTTTACATTACTTTTGCTCACAGCTTTACATAAGCTGGCTTTTGGCTCCATGCATTTCAAACCTTGTCTTTCCTATGCTACACACACATCTCTGGTGCAGGCACCTGAGGCCATAGTTATACTGTGATACAACTTCTGGCTCTGCAACTTCATGTCACAAAGCGCAGTGAGCTGGCCCAGTCGGTGGTAGGAGTGTTCCTGCAAGCCGTTCCCTATCCTGGAAGTACGTGCATGGCCTGTGAACCATAGAAATACATTCCACCAATCCCAAGCCAGAGTCAGACCCCCCAAAATGTTCACCAGACCCACCGAGAAGCCAGAGCGGAAAAGGGTAGCAGCCGTGATTGACAGTAGTTAAACTCTATTATTCTACAATGTTTTCATATCTGACCATGTGAACACATTACTAGGGCCCTAAAGAAACCTGAAGCTTGAGCTGTGTAAGTGTCATGGTATTAAACATCCCAAATATGCCTCTGGGACTCCTCTGACTTTGTGTCTTCATCTATATAATGATCAAAACAATTCTGGCATATGTATCCAGATCCTTTTTGGTGAGAATCAGAAATGGACGAAAACATAAAGCCTCTGGAACCTAGAGGCGCTGCCTACAGGGTCAAGATGACAACTGTGAAGACCACAGTGATGCGGGCTGAGCAGGAACTGCTGAGACTTCTTTGGTTTTAGGGGTCAGCACTCCTGCGGGGTCTAATGTCCTGCCAAATGCTCACTCTTAGAGACGAGAAACTCCAATACGAGAACTTTCAAGCTTAAGGCTTTGATCCTAGTTAAGGGACATCTCTCTGGAAGGCATGGCACGTGAGGCTGTAATCAGATATCTGCTACCTTATAAGAATGAGCCCATCTGGTCATTAAATCAACACTTACTGAGTGTACCCGTAGAGCCAGGAGGCACCAGGCTAGGGCCTACAGGTACAAATCGAAAGGGTCGGAGCCCAGTGTCTAGAAGAGGAGACAAGTCAGACACATGCATAAATAGCCACAATTCTAGACAAAGGGATGAGACCCATGGGCCAAGTAGATGTCTGAGGCAGTGGGAGACCAGAGGAGGCCTGGTCAGGGAAAACTGGGGGTGCCTGACCAGGCCCTGCTGAATGGGAAGCCTTAAACAGGTGAAAAAGGGGGGCACTGGGTACTTGAGAAAGGTGAAGGTTTTCCAGTGTAGAAGACACTTTCATAAAATTTGATAAGCACATTTGTGAGTGACACATGGGCCAGAAGAAATGCCGAAAGACTTGGGAAGCCAGCAAGTTTAGCTCTGCTCATTGCACTTTCTTTTTTTTCCTATCTCTCTTAGTTTCCATACCTTCCACCCCACTGCTCCCCAGAGAGAAATGTGACAATGAGCTTCAGCTCTGTCGAATCCAGACTACATGGAACCTCTCTGGGTTGGCTTCTCAACTGATTTCAGAGTTGTGAGCTGAGAAAGAACAGCAGGAGAGAGGCCACAGTTATTCAGGGGACTCCTGCCTTGCTGGGGGCTTCCACAGCCCCTGACCAACTATCCTGGTGTCACTGCTGAGACAGCAGCCTGAACAAGGGCAATGGGACCCCAGAGACTGCATCTGTACAGTCGGAGCCCCAGGGCTTTAGACCCTTTGCTCCAGTCATCTTAGAGCCAGAATATTATCAGCCAAAATGATGAGAGAGTAAGTGGCAAGCATACCTAGACATCTTCTGAGCCCAGCAGACAGAATTTTGGTTTAAGGAGAACCTGAGTAGTTTAATGACACATACTATTTTTTTATATATAGGCATCACAGTCTATGAATTGTAATGATTCATCTCAAGAAGATGGTATTTTAGATGTATGTGTATATATTTGAAGCCAAAACTGTTTATTTTGTGTAATTTTTTGTGCCTATTAGTTTCTGAATATCTGTGCATAAAAGCTTCTGTTTCTCTGCCTGCACACATTTGTGGGTACACACTATACACCTATGTGGGGTAGGAGGGGGGAATGGGCATATTTGTTTGCATTTACCTTGTGTTTGGTCCTAGGAAGGGATCTTGATGATCATTCCAGCCCAGCTCTTTCACCTCAATGGTGAAGAAACTGAGGTCCAGAAAGGCAAGGTGACTTGTCACAGATCACACAGCTGGCTATGGAGACAGAGGTGACACAAGAACCTAGGATTTCTGATTTGTAGATGAGAACTCTTTCTATAATATTAAAATCAATTATAAATTTTGGGGAGGGAAGCAGGGAGATCCTTGTTTTTCCTCCCCCAACTGATAAGTAAGTACTAAGAAGGCCAATCTTGAATTAGCTCTATAATACCAAAAGTTAAGCTTTTCACACAGACCTGGTTCAGTATTGATTCCTTTTATGAAAACCCTGTTTATACTCAAGTTGTCAAAGAATTCCAGAGGGCATATGAAGCCATTGTTAAAATAATTATATGCCTTTGTTTTTGAAGAAAAGTATCCAAAATATATAAGCTTATTGTTTGAGTTAAACAATAAAAACATCTGCTGTTTCTCAGGATGGCTCTAGTCTTAATATAACATGGCAAAATAATACCCCCTAAATATCCATGATTAACCTGAATTGGAGAGGGCTCAGCTCCCAGTGACTTCATATAGCTGCTTCCACTGGCATTGTTTAAAAAAAACAAAAAAGCCAAAATATAGACAGATCATCACCCAGCATTCTGATGCAAGAAAATATTTAAACTGATCACTGCTTTTAAATGGGTAGTGCGTCCCTACTAGAAAGGAATCCCACGAATTTGAGGCTTAAAAAAATGGAGCATATGCATAGGTGCCAATGCAGAATTTCTGGATTGGGTTCAAATCACATTTAAGCACAGGTGTGCCTGTCATTAGGTGTTTATGTTTACCTGTACACATGAATGTTTGCCTGGGCAACTGTGTTTGTTCTCACTCTGGCATGAATATGTTTGTGTGTGGGTGTGAAGTTTTCCATATAATTTTGGGAACTGTCCCTTCTATCAAAATAAAATATAGCCCCTCTAAAATGTCAGCTGGGGAGGGGACTGTCAGGGTTTAAGGTGGGCGTGGGGTAGAACACGCCGCCTGACTCTCTTCCCCAGCGTTTCATTTTTCCCTTGGGATTTCCTGGCATGCTGGCTTGCCCACCCCTAATACAACTCCTGTCGAAGAGGAGACTTCTAAATACATCTGAGCCAACCTGTCATTTTCAAAGACATTTCCCTAGATACTAAGGAAGAACAAAATCAATGGGAAACACAAAAAGCATGAGGCCTGACCTGCCTGTTTTTCAGGTCCTTCTTTTTTTAGCCATCTCTCCAGGCTCTTCCAGCCTCAACGTGCACCTTCCGTGTTTCTGCAGCCCCTTTCCTGGATTCCCAGCTCCTTGGCTCTGGCTTTGTCACAGCATGGAAGGCACAATATCATCCCAACATTCCCCCAGTGGAGCTGTTCCCTCCTCCCAGTTCCCACAGGTCAAGGTCCTTGTGAGCAAAGCTGTTCCCATTCATGGTAGTTACCTGTGCTCACTATGTGTCAGCCATGGGGCTTGTCTTATTTAATCCTCGCTACGACTTTCCAAGGCAGATGCTGGGGATGTCCCCATTCCACTGGTAAGGAAACTGCAGCTTGGCACACATACATTTCCCAGGCACACAGCTGGCAAGTGGCAGAGCTGGGCTGAGGACTCATCTCCTGCTGTTTCCAAAGCCAGGCTCTTAACCATGACATTAGAAAGCTTCCTTTTGCCGGAGGGGGTCCCCAGGTCTGCTCTCCCCACCTGACCACCCGTTTATTTCCACATATATGTCTCCTCCCGGGACAGCCAGACTGCAGTCACCGGCACAATGAATGACCTCGCCCTTCGGGTAACACACATGTTGTGGTTCTTTAAAGCCCCCTGTGTGTAACTAGCATAAAGCCTCCTACACTCAGGTTGTAGGAGGTACTTGGGGTGGCTGCAAAGAAGAGGGTCCACCTCTACTTCCAGCGTGTGGGGCACGGAGCAGCTGTGCTGATACCCCAGGCCCACTCAGATCCCCTCCCAGCAGACAGCAGCCCCTTTCATCCTGTCTGCCTTAGCGGTTTATTTTAGGCATGGCCTGACCAGGTGCTCTGGGTCAATAGGCTTAGTTTTAAATAACTGGATTCCTCTCAATGACCGTTGCCTTTAGAAGGGAGGGGGCATGGTAGAAGAATAAGCCAGCAGGCTGAGGGCGGTGAGAGATGGGAGCTAAGACAGAAGACTGGAAACGTGAGGGCTCTGTCACTCCCTGCGTGACCTCGAGCAGGCTCATGGCTTCCCCACTCTGGGCCTCAGTTTCCTTATCTGTAAAGCAAAAGATTGGTCTGGGTCATCTCAAAAACCCCCTGCAGTCTGTCCCCCCGTCTCTGTTCTATGCCTGTGTTTCCAGATGACAAAACACCTCCTGCAAATTGTTTCAGGGTGGTGATTTTGCATGAGGAGCTGAGCCACCGAGGGATGCTGCAGCTTATAGAGCAAGCTCTGCTCTGGAGTCGGGAGGCTTGGGTTCTAGTCTCTCTTCTGATACAACCTTGGTGGCCTTGAACAAGCTAAGCCCCAATTTTCTCACCCGTTTAAAGGCTGAACCTTGAAAACATTATGCTGAGTGAAGTAAGCCAAGCACAAAAGGATACATACTTTATGATCTCACTTATGAGGTACCTAGAATAAGCAACTTCATAGAGACAGAAAGTAGAATAGTGGTTGCCAGGAGCTGGGGGAGGGGAGGGGAAGGGGGAGTTATTATTTAATGGGTGCAGGACTCTGGGATGATGAAAAAGTTTTGGAAATGGTAAGTGATGATGGTTGCACATCGTGAATGTATTTAATGCCACAGAATAGTACACTTCAAATGGTTAAAATGGTAAATTTTATGTTATGTACATTTTAACATATAAAAAACACACTTTTCAAAATTTAGTTAAAATTTCTAGGGATATTTTGGCAAAACCTGGGAGTGAGGAGTCCCAATTCTCCCATGTGAACTTAGGCCGCACATTTCGAGGAAGTAAATTTTCTTCCTCTGGCAAATGCAGCTAGCCAGTGGACCCCTTCTCTCCCTCCAAACTTCGCACTCCACACCTTAGAGTCTGCCCAGGTACAGCCCAATTGTCAGGGCATACTCAAAGCAGCTTCCATGACCCTGCAAAGGGAGCTACAGTCCTGGCTCATAGGCCATTCTCAGGGATCCCTTCTCTGGGTTCTATGTATCCTCTTATTTTGGAATTAAGACGAAAGGAGGGCTTTCCAACCATATTGACCTTTTACAGCAGACCTGGCCCAGCCATGCCTGAGTCGCCAGTGCCCGAGCCAGTGCCTGACACAGCAGGTGCTCAACATTCATTTGGTCACTAAGAAGACGCCCTCACTCCAGTCCTATTCTATGCCACCTTCATAAAGATGAGTGTAAGGAATAAGCCAATTTCTGCCAGGCAGGAAAGCTATAGGGGTGGGTAGGTGAAGACAAAGGAGGAAGATACACAGTAGAGTAGACATTAAACTGCTCATTGTGAATAACCGTTTAAATAGTCACAATGTGCCAAGTGCTGAGGAAAATTCGAACAGAGTGCCAGGGGGTGGCTGGACTCATCTGGGGTTCTCCGGAGGGCAGGCTTGCGGAAGTCACGAGGGGTTGGAAGGGCAGCTATGAACTTTGGGGTGGGGAGTAGCACCAGACAGCACTGAAAAGCCTGGGATTCTACCCAGAGCGTCCATGCTCCTCCCGGGGAGGGAGTGGGGGCCGGGTAAGCTGAGTCCGAAAGAGGCAGGAAGCTCGTGTCCCAGGTGACTTAGGCCAGTAGAAACCGGGCATCCTTGGCTGAAGCATGGCAGGCTCTTGGCACATGGATGACACATGCCTGTCTGCGACCACAGGCTCCAAGCCGGTGGGTGACAGGGACCCCTCGCCTCTCAGACAGCGGAGCCGGGTCGGGGCGGTCTGGCCCGGGCCGCCGCTCCTGTTCCTGGGCTTGTGGGGCTGGGGTCCGTCTGGGCTCCGGGCTCGCGCGGCGCTCACCACCCGGGGTGCCGCGGGGGGGCGGGGAGAGCGGCCGCCTAGCCCAGCCCCGCGGATGACAGGAGCCGGGGAGCCGAGGAGGGAGGAGCCGCCGCCGCAGCCGAGCGCTGGGCTGAGGAGCAGAGAGAGCGGGGCGCGGAGTGCGGGCGGCTGGGAGCGCGCTGAGCGGGGGAGAGGCGCTGCCGCACGGCCGGCCACAGGACCACCTCCCCGGAGAATAGGGCCTCTTTATGGCATGTGGCTGGTAACTTTCCTCCTGCTCCTGGACTCTTTACACAAAGGTGAGACCTGCGCGGGCGGCTGGGCGGCGGAGGCGGCGGGGCCAGGGTGGCGCGGCTGGCGGCGAGGCGGGGTGCTCGGCGGGCTCCAGGTGCGTGGGGGGGGACCGACCGGGGTGCAAGACCCCGGGTGGGGCGCAGCGGGGCGGGGAAGGCACCCTGACAGGGGCTGAGTGAGAGTCAGCCCCCGACCGCTCCGCCAGCCACCCGCGTCTGCCGTTTTGGGGCGCGCCCGTAGGGGTGGTGGCGAAGGAGCCCCTCATCTCCCTGCTCCCTGCACGGCGGCAGTTCTGCCCTGGACCCCTCCCCCAGCCCCTTGCCCTCTTCCTGCGGCTTGGTGGCACTGGGACCCCGGAGTGCCCTCCGAGTCGAGGGGTCCTCTGGCCGTGACTCTTGACCTAGGAGTCCTCGCTTATTCAGGCCTCGGACTCGGCGGCTGATTCCTCCGCTATGTCCGTGCGCCCCTCTCCCGCCGCGGACCCCAGCCCTGGCGCGAATGTTGGCGCACCGCATGGCGCTTATCCGCGCATTGGCTGGAGGCAGGGTGGGGATAGTGAGAGTCCCGAGAGCTGGAGGTCCCTCGGATAGCAAGTTTGTTCTCCAAACCCAGAGGTCACCCTCCCCCGGCCCTACCCCACCCCTCTGCCCCGGCTCTAGCCCCGGCTTGGTGCGCCACCGTGGCCACCTCTGGCAGCGCGCCCCAAGGTGCGAGATTCTCCGCTTCCGCGCCTGGCCAGTTGGACCTGGGGACAAGTCTTCAGGCTGGGGGGCGTGTCCCTCTTCCCGGAGAGAGGGGGTTGCTAGGGGTGGGTCCAGGTGTCCGGCATGTCCAGACCTGCGGCTGGGGCGCTGCGTACCTGATCCGCAAGGCAGCCGGGATCGGGAGGTTGGAAGAGGGCAGACATTTCCGACTGAAGCCACCTGGGCACTGAGTCGGGACCAGGCAGGCGCGGGTAGTCTGGGTTCCAGGCTATCGCAGAGGACGTGCCCCCGGGCGCGCAGATGGCGGGAGATGAGGCGGCCGAACTCCGCGCCCTTGCGCGGTGGAGCACACACGCTCCAACAAGCTCAGCGTCACCTGTTCAGCCCTCTAACTTTTCTCCTTCTCGCCCCGGGGCGGCTTCTCTCTCCCTTTGCCCTGGCTGTTGCCCTGGCCGGGCGGCAACTCTTAACCCCAAGGCGATGAGGAAGGGCACTCCAGTGGAGGGTTGCCACCCGGGGAGGGGTCCAACCCTGCCCTGCCGGTGCTCCAGGGGTCTGGAGTCTGCAGGCTGCCGGAGCCCACTGCGATACATCGTGGGTTGGGGAAAAGAGGATAACCCTTATTTGTAGATACTGCCGGGTCAAAGCCAGACTCAAGGCCCAGATACTGCTGGCATTTACTAGGCGATCAGATTGCGGGACAAGGAAGGGTGGCCTCAAAAATCGTGGACAAAGTAGTTGAGTTTCTCAGGCCCAGTGGGGTCCCCCGGGTTACACACCAAGGCTGGTCTCTGCTGTTTAAGCCCTTGCCCCCCGCATCGCACTCCTTCATCCTACCTTAGCAGAGCAAGAAGCCTGCCTCCTGTTCAAGCCCCACCCCCGAACCCCAGTCTCCCTCTCCCCAGGTTCTTCCTGCCTCCCTCCGCCCCCGCAGGCTGGCTCGGCTCGCAGCTTTAATTACATTAATATTAAAAATACATAAGGTGAGGAGCGGCTTTCTCTCTCGATAGTTCTCTCTCCAACCCCCATCCCCTTTCGCAATTTGTCGGGCAAGAAAGCACAGGCCGAAGCCGCTGCCACACTCTAGCCCGGCTTTGTCCCCAACTCCCCCATGCCTCCACAACACTCTCTGGAGACATCTTCCAGGACAGCCCATTCCTGGGGAGTGCAGGAGGCCCCTCAGCAAATACCTGAAGGACACTCCCCTCCCCCTTCCAGGAGCCTGGCATTAATAAATGAAGCCGAGCTATTTGATAGGGCGGGAGCAGATGGGGTTGGGGGTGGAGAAAGGCCCAGAAGGCAACAGGACAGCCAAGGGGCAAAATCTTGTCCAACTCGAGATGGAAGTTGCCAGTGGCCTTGGACCTGTAGGCGGGCTGGAGATGCCAGTTGTGGCGGCTCCTCGGTGGCCTTTGGGTCTGCAGAGCCCGGTGCCCCTGCGATTCAGAGGCTCCAGCGTCTGTCTGTTGGGCGCCAGGGCGCCTCGCCAGACAGGCCTTTCTTTTCCTTGGTGCCTTAATTGGGTCTTAGGTGCCAGGCTGGTCCCCGGGGCCTGTTCTGCTTGGGGTGGCGTGGTAGGGGGTGGCAGAGGCGGCTTGGGGGAAGATGTGATGCGGAGACAGCAAGAAAGATGGGGTTTGGAGTATTTTCTCTCCCGTTGCCAGTCACCCCCGCGGCACCAAGGAAAATGTAAATGTGAATGTTCGAGCCTGTTACAGAAAACAATATCCTCTTGCAATAATTTGTACGTCCATCTGTGAGGAGCGGGAGGAGGCAGGGAGAGAGAGAAGAAAACAGGATGAGATGGAGCATCCTTTGGATGGAATTAAGCAGTTATTGAATGTGTTTTAAGCTTCTGTTATTTCCATTCCTCTCAAAATACCTTTTTTTTTATGATGCCTGAGCTCAGACTGATTCCCCAGAACTAAACTGGGAAGGTGTTTTAATCATCGGTTATCGAGTCTCCAATAACTGCCTTATTATTGCCAAAACAAATCCAGGTTTAGGCAGCCGGATGAACCCCGGCGAGGCGCTCTCCGTTGTTCCATCCAGCGTGCCAGCATCTGTGTTGCCTGCATTTGCATTTTTACTGTGTAAAAGAACAAGCTTCCCCGGCACTAAAATTCCTGTTTTCTAAAAGCCAAAATAATGGATTGCATTGATTTTTTCATTTCCCACCCCAACTTCTCCGATGGGGACTCATGGTTCTTCTCTCTTGGGAAGACCAAATTAAAAGCCTTCGTCAGGCCATTAAGAAAATCTCCAACATTCTGTTCAGTGTCTAATTAAAAAAAGGGGGGGGGGCCAATGGGGAAATGTGTTTTTAAAATCTTGAAATGGCAAACGCAACTTAGGGGAGGCAGGCGAAGGGCCAGTGAATACTGGGGAGGGGCTGAGTGGCAGAGAGACCCCGGTTGCTAGAATAACATGAGGGAGATTGGCAGGGCCATGATGCCCGACAAGCCTTTCCGACGCTTCGTTTTTCTGGGCATCAAAGCCAGCTGCCTTTAATATATTTCTGCAGTAGAATGGGGGAGCTAATTAGAAACAAAAAGCAAGTAAGCAGTGGACCCAAAGGCAGCGCTTAAGTTGAACAGATCCCGGGGGACTGGACAGAGAGGCTTAGTTTTCTTAGGATGAGGATCAGAGAGGATGTGAGCAAGCAGACAGGGCTTTGGCCCAGGGAGAGCTTGGTAGGGAAGCAGGCCCCAAACAGACTGGCTAGGAGCCCCCAGACACAGGGCCAAGGTCTGTCCAGAGCACCCCATGGACTGTTAGCCTATGACAGAGGGATGCAGACCTCAAGCCTTCCTGACCTTCTCTGTGTCTTAGAGAAGACACATCCTTGCCACTTGCCACTTGCTTGGTACCCTGCTCTGGCTGGTGAAGGATGATTTAATTGTAGATGAAGAGAGGGGAGGGCAGATGCTCAGAGAGTTTTTCTGCAGGGATACGAGTTCCAGGCTGCGAGCTTCTTCCCTCCTCCGTGATCTTGGAGGAGTTGTTTTCTGGGGGACCTCTGAAGTAGTCAAGAGAAGATCCCCTAGTTCCTGAAGCACTTTCTCAGCTCCCAGTCCAGTCGATTCTAGCGGGTACCCAGGTGCATGAATAGGGTGAGCTACAGGCAGCAGCGATGGCAGGGTGCCAGGAACCCAAGGGCACACCCCAGATTTGCATATAATCTGCATATGGATTTGCATGCTCACCTAGCCAGGCCAAAAGCTGTGCCCTCTGTGAGTAGCATCTTGACCTCAACCTCAGTAGCAGCCAGTCATTGGCTTCCTCCTTGCATGGAAGGGGGTGGGGCAGGAGCTGGGAGAAGGACTGGTGTTGGTAATGCTTCTGTCTCCTACATTTTGTTGCCTCCATATGTGCCTCCAGTGCTCAGCACTGGCTTCACCATCTGGCAAGGCAGCCCCAGAGCTCCCACCACCCCTATCCAAGGACAGACAGTGGCACTGGGGATATTGGGGTAGGATGGGTAGCAATGGGCCAAGACACCGTAAGGTAGACCAAACTTGGGATGTGGGTTGCTCCTCTCATGGTGCAGGAAGAAGAGGGTGAAGAGAGGGGCAAACTAGCTATAGAAATCCAGGGCCCGCATTAGCTTCCTGGTGGGTGCACCCCTAGAATGCAGGGAGCTGGGTGCCTAGGGCTGCCATCAGCAGGTAGTGAGGTAGTTGCTGATGGCATGGGGGTGTGAAGTGAGGCAGAATGCTCTTTCACCCTCCTGGTTTGTCACCACCTAGCCTGGGAGGTGGTCGTGGCTTCAGAGAGATGAAGGATATAGCACCAGCTTCTCATTCCACCTCCCCTAGGGCAGCTTCAGGTATGTGGGTTGGTTATGGCGGGGCAGAGGGAGGACAGGCACTACGGTCACTGAGGGAAGGGCGTGTCAAGAGCCTGGAGTGATGCTTGAGGAGTGAGCACTTCAGGAGAGCTGAGTGGCCCCTCCCAGTGAGCCAGCTGGGATGCTGCAGTGGGAGTGTGGCCTCAGGAATGGTTTTGTCTGCATTTCCAGGGCCCTGAGAGGATACTACTATGGCAGGTGCAGCTCCAAAGCTTTCCCAGATTATTTTTCTGCACATCCACTGATCCAGAAGGGGCCTGGCCCACCAGAGCCCACAGAGGTTTCCAAGGGTTGTGGTATGGAGGCCTAAGGGGTGAGGTGGAGCCTCAGGGGCTGGATAGAGGTAGAGAGGGGGAGGGCCAGAGGGCAGAGCTTCAACCAGAGCTTTTATTCATTATCCAATTTCATATATTGGAGTAGAATGAAAAATAAGAAAGGTTGCAACCCACTGGTGTGGTAGAAATTTGGAGTCAAGGCAAATCTTTCATTCACATCCTGGCTCTGCACTTACTGGCCATGTGACTTTGGGCCTCTCTGAGCCCCACTTTCTCCAGCTATGAAATGAGATTAAAGAAGATAATGCATATCAAGTAGCCAGAACATAGTTAGTGCTCAATAAACATTAGACCTCTACTTTTTCCTCTGTATTGCCTCTACCTTCCTCTCCCTGCCCCCTCTCCAGAATGCATCATCAGATCCTTCCCTAAGCAGTTGAATTAATCAGCCACATTTTTGGCCAAGCCAGTTGGCTTAGACTTTATAACAATAAGAAAGACAGAGTAGTGGCCAGGACAGGGGATGTCAACTCCTTCCATCCGTCACCTAGCTGGATAGCATGTAGGACTCCACATGGCTGAGGCCATGTGGTCACCTGAGTGTCCCTGGAGTGTCCAGCACACTTCCTTCCCCTGGCCATCAGTGGAAATGAAGAGGGCTGAGGTTGGCTCCAGACTTGGATTTGAGGTGAGGCAAAGGCTGGTCTCATATCTGCCAAAGGAAGGCTGGGGTTGGTTGGTAAATCTCTACCACGGTTGGCCAGAGTAAGAACTATTCTGGAGTTCATGCCATAAAGCCTATGTAAGCACTCCTCACAAAGCGAGGGAGCCCTCATAACTGTCGCTGGATGTATTTCTGTGTCTCTCCCTGCTGAGATGAACCTCTATTTTTCAGGCAGTTTTGCATATAGAGAACACTCTTGGCAGCCTGTGACCTTGGGACTGCTCTTCCTTCCATGACCTAGTCTGTCACAGGGAAGCAGCATGTAACCCAGAGGTCAAGTGCTGCCTATGGCAGGCCATGGCCTGTGGGATCCTACATGTTGGGGAGGCTGTGGGCTCCACAGCCTGTGTGCCTTGTTAAACAGATGTTTGTCCTGTGCTGCTTTAGAGTGAACAGCATTAGCCTTGGGGACCACCCATGCCACTCCAGCTGCTACTCCCCTCATTCGTTCAGCTGTCCCTGCCCCACTCCCTGTGCCCTGTCTCTACATGATGCTTGCACTAACAGTTTCCAAGGTCACCATCTTCATTAACAACAATTATTCAAATGCTAGTTAGTTGCATATCCATTAAACTGATTCTAAAGAGATGCATGTGTGTTTGTACGTGCATGTGTGTATGTGTGTCTGTGTGTTGGAAAGAACATTATCCGTGGACCTAAAAAACAAAGCTCAGCCTGTCTTACCTGGGCAAGTTGCCTAATGGTTCATGTGCCTTTATTTCGTAATCTGTAAAATGGGCAAAATTACCCCTGTCCTGGCTATCCTACAGAGCAGTTGTTACTGTATATGTGCATAAATAAGAATAAGAGGCATAAAAATGTACATCATGTGACAGTGCTTTGTATACGGAATGAGGCAACATATGAACACACACATGTAAAAACCACAGCAAACCCGTTTTAGCCTTATAAATGCTCTGCTGAAATGTGAGGCATAATTACTGTCATTTCATCATACAGGAACGATGAAGGTCTCACAGCTGTTTGTGGCTGTCTCCCCCTCCGTGGGCCCCAACATATGGAGAATTTTCCTAGCTTTGCTTTTCAGCATCATGGGGAACAGCTGATGAGGCACAGCCAGGCTGGCAATAGTCTTCCTGGAGCAAACTTGGCAGATCCCTTGTGGCCCCAGTGGCGGTGGGAGTGGGAAGAAGCCTACCTCTGCTCCCTCCTCCCATTCCCCTCCAAGGTTCTTAGATGCAAGTGTAGTCCATAGTCCTCTGGACCAACTCCCCCAAAGGGACATTCTCCCTGCAGGGAATCCACAGTCTTTTGTGGGAAGAGCAGTAGGCACAGTCCCATCTTATGTGACCTCATTTAAGGTCACAGTATTCACTGGAATCTCTGAAAACTCTGCCGAGTCAAGACTGGTGGACACCCTGCTACTAGGGTGACCCTCCCGCAGTCGTGGGGTATGAGAGAGGATAGGACCCCTGCGTTGGGGGTGGGAGAGGGAGATTCAGGTGATCACCTTGGGTAAAAGTCTTGCAGGGTTGGAAGGCATCTTTAAGGCTGTGGAATCTGTCCCCTAATCAGAGGCTGACTCCCTCTGCAGCTTTCCCACCCAGTGTCTTTTTCTGTCTGCACTAGCACTTCCTGCAACAGGGACTCCTTCCTTGCAAGGCAGCCCATTCCTGGCCACACAGCTCTGACTATTACAGAGCTCATCCTTAGAATGAGTCAAACCCTGCTGTGGTCTTGGACCTTCTACTCACTGGTCCTGATGTCACCGCTTGGACCACATAGAGCAAGGCAAAGCCCTCTTCCACTTGACAGCCCTGCGACTGTGATAGGCAGATGTCCTGCCCATCTGAGGCCCCTGCTCTGGACACGCAGCATCCCTAGTTGCTCTGATACACCCTCGAATGACATCATTTCGGTGCTTCATGGTGCTCCTGAGTTCCACAATGGCTAGTTTTCTGACAGCAGGCTGGCCAGAACTGAGAGAACACTGGAGACAGCACTGTAGCCCCAGCTGGGATGCTGGTGAGCTGTGTCCCTGGGGTAGATGACTCCACCTCTCTAGGCCTTGTGAATGGGGGAGATTGGAAAAAATAATCTCTTAAGTCCCTCAAGCATTAACAATCTAAATCTAGGATTCTCTGGGGACAACTGTGCTGTCTGAGCCGACTCCCTGGAAAGAAATTTTGGCCATAAGGGACCTTCCTTTGACAGGCCCTGTCTAGAAAGGGCTGGAAGATTAAAGAGTCTGTCCGACAGTCAGCTGTTGCTCATAACTTCTCCTGGAGCTGATGGCACAGGGCCTTGGAGGTTGAAGGATAGCTGCGTCTCCACTGGACCTTGCAGGTTTCTGGTTGCTGGTCACAGAAACAATGTTTGTGCTAAGAATCTTAAAAACAAACACCAAAACCACCCATGTTTCTGATGGACACAGGGAGGACACTTGAGCTGTGCTTTGCATGGGGATTGGAAATGGGGAGCGTTTTTTGGTCATCTCAACGACTAGGGTGGGGAGCTGCTGGCGTTTAGTTGGGGGAGGGATGGAATGTCTAATGACAGGGACATTCCCAGGTAATTCTGAATTATCATACCCCAATTGCTCTCTTTTGTCAGAAAATCCCCCTACAGTGTGCTCACACCATGGGGATGGTCTGAATCTAGCCTGTCATGTGCCTGCTGAGCCACACATCCTGGCATAAAGATGTGAAATGCAGCTCTGCCACTACGAACTGTGCAACACCAAGAAATTATTTGACCTAAGAGCCTGTCTTCTTATCTGTAAAATGGAGTCTTGAGCAGTAGCTACATCCAAGGGCTGTTGTAAGAATTAAATGTGCAATAATGCAAGAAAAAGGCTTCCCACCATGCCTGGCACAAAACAAATGCTACAAAGAAATGATGGGGCTGGGCATGGTGGCTCACGCCTGTAATCCCAGCAGTTTGGGAGGCCGAGGCAGGCGGATCACTTGAGGTCAGGAGTTCGAGACCAGCTTGGCCAACATGGGAAAACCCCATCTCTATTAAAAATACAAAAATTAGCCAGGCATGGTGGTGCACGCCTGTAATCCCAGCTACTCAGGAGACTGAGGCAGGAGAATCGCTCAAACCTGGGAGGTGGAGGTTGCAGTGAGCCAAGATGGTGCCACTGCACTCCAGCCTGGGTGACAGAGCAAGACTCCGTCTCAAAACAACAACAACAAGAAAAACAAAAACAAAATAACAACAACAAAACAAACCAAAAAAAACAAAAGATGGCACTGTGATGGGGAAGGTAGTGGTGGAGCAGGTGTGCCAGATTGGGTGGACATCACAGGCAGAGAGCATGGGACTTGGCCCGCTGCTTCCTCTTGTCCAAGGACCATATCAGCTCAGGCTGCCTGGTACATGCTCTGATGCTGTCTGGAAAACTCAACCCTCTCCTTGCCAGTGTCTGGGCTCAGACAGTTTCCAAGATGCAACATAAAGGGTTTTTAGTGAAGCAGCAAGACACCGTCTGGCTGGTCCTCCTCTGGGTTTTGAATGGACTTGGTGGGTGAGCTGGTGGGAGGATCACCCTACTGGTAGATCCTCTCTAGAACCAATTTTTCCAACTCTGGGATGAGAACAATCAGAGTGAGGGCACATAACACATCTCCCACGAAAACCTTTGTGTGGAAATACAGTGAAGTAATCAGCCTTGGAAATCAATCCAAGAAACCTCTCCAGCTCACATCTGCATGAAGAACTCTGCGTAAGGCCTGGGAATTAGCAAAAGCTGTGTGGCTACTGCAATGCTCTGTTGCTATTGATTCTACCACTGTTGTTTTCTTATCTTGATCTCCAAATTAAGTTAATTAATGTGGTGGTAGGGTCTTGTCAGCCAAGCAGATGACAATTGTCTGTCGTTGGGAAAGGAAGCATAGAAGTCCAGGATGGCAAATCTACTTTTCCAAAGGACTGTTACTCTCAGTATAGACAGAGGACACCAGTCTCAGAAATAGAATTTCTGGCCCTATGACAGACTTGGTGAATCTGTTATCTAAGGCTCTGCATTTTTAACAAGCTCTCCAGGTGATTCTTATGCATATTGATGTTTGAGAACCATGGTTTTAGGTTATTATTATTATCATCAGAGGTGAGCAGTAAATATTTGTTGCACAAGGATTCACTTTTCCCACAAATACTTACTGCTTGCCTGCTATAATGATAATGCTTGTAACAACAGCCACAAATACTTAGGTGGTGCCAGGCACTTACATAAACCAGAAACTGTCCCAAGGTCTTCATATATATTAACTTGTCCAACCATAACAACCCTTGAGGCAGACATTGTCACCACCTTTGTATAGCTGGGGAAACTGAGGCACAGAAAGGCGAGGCAATCTTGCCTGGGGTTACACACACTGCTTGTAAGTGACAGAGTAGGGATTCAAACCCAGGGAGCTTGGTACCAGAGGGTGGGCTTTTCACTACTGTACTGTGTGCCTAGTATGTGCCCAGGAGACAGAGTGGTGACTAGACAGTCACTGCCCTCAGGGAGCTAATGGCCTTGCAGGGGAGAGAATACCTACTGGCCCATTGGCCCTGACCATTCCTCCTGTCCCCTGCCCCCTGCTCCCCTGAAGACCCATGACCTCTCCTACGAATGGTTGCCATGCCCGGGTGAGGCTGCCTCTTGAAGGATCTTGCCTGTCTCTGAGGGGGTGTGGCAGGGGCCCCAGCACTGGCAGATACTCCTGGATGAAAAGTCCAGTGAATGAGATGAGTAAATATTGTAAGGGAAGAGAACAAAATGACTCATCTCCCAGTGGAGGTGGCGAGGTGTTAATATTTCAGTCCCCTCGGGTTGTCCTTTACGATGATTACAGATGATGACATGGGGGTAATTCAGTGTACACCTCAGAGCAACCTCAGTCAGCCAGCTCCTCCCACTGCAGACAGACACTTCCATCCCACACAGGCAGGTGGGGTGGGAGCCCTAGGGGTCACATACACAGGGCTCGAGTTCCCTTTGCAAAACTAATCCTGATGCCCAAGCAAGCAGTGGAGGGCGAGCGAGTGAGTTGATGCAATGGATACTTAGGTTTCAGCGGTGACCCTGGGGGCAGGCAGCCCAAATGCCTGGGGGCGATTTCTGGTTTAAAAATATTGCTGTGCTATTTCCACACTTCTAATCTCCTAGCAATTTGGAGCCTGTTTTATGAAACACAGCATCGGGGTGGTGCTCCATGTTAAACGGCAGAGAAGATTAAATGGATTTAAGTCTGGGCATCTGTCACATGACAACCAAGCCCATAACTTCCATTTTCTATTAAAAATCCATTTCCCCCTTTGACCAGAAGAAGCTTTGCTGTTGATCTGAGTGTCTCTCTCTTTATTTATGAAGTGTTCCCCCTCCTCTTCTTTCTTTCGGTAAATATGCCTGGTTCTGTCTGCAGAGGGAAGAAAGAGCTGCGGGGAGTGGCTGGGATTGGAGGGGAAAGGAGGAGTCTCTGTCAGGGGATTTGCTTTCCAAATTGGGACCAGCTTGGAGAGAAGACATGAGGGGAAACTTCTTCAGAGCCCAAACTTTGAACTCAACAACGTGATGGAAAAAGCTCGGGTTTGGAGCTGGTTGAATTTTGACTCCATCTCTTCCTGGCTGTAGGATCTTGGAGAAGATGTCGACTCCTTCAGCCTCCTTTTCCTCACCCTTAAAATGAGACTAATGGGCCCTCCACCTCATACCTTTGTGTGAGGATTAAATGGTCAAACCTGGTGCCTGGCACAAGAAGGTGCTCCAAAATGTGAGTCTCCTTTCTTTTGGGGACTCCACAACATTAGGCCAATAAGACTTTAGGGAAATAGATGTCCAGCCAAAATGCCACAGAAGTTAGACATAAGGACTACAAGAACTTGGATAACCTCAGGCACCACTGTCGGGGACTGCGGGACCCTCAAACCTTGCTTTCCCAAGCTTGCAAACCTCCACATATCCCCCACTGCCTTCAACCCCCAACTGTCTTCCACCGCTGAGGCCCAAACTCCTCAATCCAGCTGGTTTCAGCTCTTCTCCCCAAACCCACCCAGTGCTCCAGCCTGCAAGGTTTCCACAGCATCCCCCAACATGCATGCCTCACCCACTGTTGTTGGGCTGTCTTCTCTGGGAGTGCCCCCCCTTGTTCAGCTCAGCTCCTACCTCTTCCCAACGCTTTTTCTCTGGCTGCTGAATAACTTTCCCCTTCCCTCCCCATAGCTCCTGGCTAAATCAGTGCTTTCAGCCCCCGGGTCACATATGGCCTGGTGCTATTGTTTAACCCCCTTTCCTGTTCCCCCTCTCCTTTACAAGCTCCTGGAAGGTGGAGCCATTCTCCTTGTCTTTGATGCCTCCCACCATACCTGGATACTGTGGTGCAGTGCGTGGCTGGTGCTTGGTAAATATCTCCTGAGGAAATGAATGTCTTCTCTGGTCCCTGGATCAGAAATGACTGGGGAAGGAGGACACTGAAGGGTGCAGGAGTCAGCCGAGAGGAAGTAGGGTTTGGAGAGGGCTTGGAATTCTGCAGAGCTGCAGGGTGGAGCTGTGCCCTTCCGTCCCTACAGTAACCTTAGGCACCCTCGACCCCTCAGGGAGAGTGAACAGTCCCTATCTCGCATATTATAACATCCTCACGGGGAATCAAGAACTGCCCCATTCCATTCCACCCTCTCGGCAGCTCTGGGAGGCAGCTAAGATGGTGCAATCACATCCTGCCCTTTTGTAAAGGAGGCTTAGGAGGGCTAAGTGGCTTGCCTGAGGTCACACAGCAGGTGAGGGGTGAGCACCCAGAGGGGAGGTAGTTCTGTCAGACTTCAAGGCAGGGGTCTGGGGCTCCTCTGGGAGCTTGCTAGGGCTCTGTCACCGCTCTGAAGATTCAAATGAGTCTGAGAAGGTGGGGAAACCCCTGCTGTAGAGGCTGCACCAGACTCTATGAGGCCAGAGTTAGGACGCCAGGCTCCTACTACTCCCCCTTCTGTCCCTGGAGTTCTGAACACACCCATTGCTTCTGTGGCCACTTACCTGCTGCCCATGTGCCCAGTCTTCAGCGTGGCACATAGCAGAGATTTGAGGTGTTTGCTGGTCTGTGCCTCAGTTTCCTCTTTATGTATTTGCTTACTCCCTTCTCTTGGCAGGCAGGGCGAGGCTAAATTAATGCTTATTTAAGGGTTTCTGCATTCTGGGCTGACAGGTGCCTTGTGATGGTAAAATATGAACCCAATGTAAGTGCAAAATGCTATTGTTTTACACCTGAGGGTGATGTTTCATGATGGCAATGCACTGTCAGAGCCATACGCAGAAATGAATGGTGTGTCTAATCCTTCCCTGCTCCCCCAGGCTCAGAAGACAGAAGCTCACATCCCAGGGTGGGAGAAATATGAGGCTCCTTGCCTTTTGCTATAAACCTGCCTTTTCATCAGCCCTGACAGGTGGCTGGACAATCCCGGTCAATTCATCAATTAAATCTACCCATTTGTAGTTGCTGGGAACCTTGTGTCCTTGGCTTCAGCAAGATCCGAGGCCCAGGAGTGCAGGAAGGCTGCTGTCATTGTGGCTGATGCTCCTGGAGGGAGCAGAGGGGGCCTGGGGAAGTCGCCATCTCAGGAGGCAGGGAGAGTGGAATGGATTTCCATCCAGGAGAGAAGGAGAGTGGGAATGTGTGTTTGGAATGCAGTTGGGGTGGAGGAATGGTTGGGAAAAGTACCCAGCCTGAAAAACCATATTCTGTGGTTTTATTTGTCTTCCATGGGGTTTCTGCAGTAGAGCAGGAGGTGCATCCCCCAGCTCTGAGGCGAGGCAAAGCTGGGTTCTAGCCCCAGCTCTGGCATTTGCACATTGTATCACTTTGGGGAAGTTAGTGAACTTCTCAGAGTCCTAATTTCCTTATCAGTAAAATGGAAATAATAATAATAACACCCCCGAGGGAGTTATGAAGATTAAATATAATATCTGTATAATATAAATACAGTATCTAGAATGGATCTGGCACAGAGCCTGGCCTGTAGTTAACAATGAAGTCAGTGGTGGCTATTACTATTGCTGGAGTGGTGGCTATTGCTATTACTATTATCATTACAGAGGGCTACATCATACTTAGCCTTGAGAACTTACTTACCTTCTCCCATGAATCAATTCCTGAATTCCTCCTTGTCGGGGATTCTCTCGGCTTCCTAAGTCCATTTACAGGCACAATGTAGAGTCTTTCTGTACTGTGATGGATTTTGGCTCCCAAATCCATGAAGCTGCCAAGGTGAGAGTGCCTGATTAACTAGGTTTCTCAGGAGGCACCCAGGACCCTGGAGCAATGTCCCTGTTCCCAAAAGCAAAGTATTGTCTGAAATGCCCAGAATCCAACAGAAACCGCTCCCAGGAAGGAGTGTGTGTGTCGTGTATGTGCATGTATGTGTGTGTGCACCTGTGTGTTCTTGGCCAGCTGAAAATGGAAGTTGGTGGCCAGGTTGTGTCTGAGGAAGGTGAAGGTCCCTCTTTATTATTGCAGTGGTTACACTGTGGTCATACATCACAGAATGGTTAAGACAGTGACTGTAGGGCCAGATTGCCAAAGTCTGAGTCCCAGTGCCCTCACTTACTGGTTTTGTGGTCTTGGGTAAGTTGCGTTGATCTCTCGGTGCCTTAGTATCCTCATCTGTACACTGGGATACTAATAGTACCTGTCTCTTAGTGTTGTCTCTTAGTGTTATATTAAAAGAAGTCATATAAGTAAAGTCCCTAACAACCGTGCCTGGCACGTTGAAGATGCTTAACAAATATTTGCTGCATGGATGTCAGTAAGGAAGGCTTTCAGAAAGTGAGAAGAGTCTTGGAAGTGGGACCTGCTAAGTGTATATTCTAAGAGAAACCTCCCGAGCCTCAGTTTGCTGCCTGGTGAAATGGCATGATTTCATGTTCTTGGGGAACACTACAGCCACAGCAAGTTGGGCATGCTTCCAGAGCTTCTGAGGGTCCCGTGCAGAGCAGACTTGCTCGGCCACCAACTTTATGACTGTCACGAGTAGGCAGCATGAGGAGGAGGATGGCGAGGCCATGTGGCTCCCCTCTCCAAGAAAGTGTCTTTAGCTGCTATGAGTGCAGTGCCTGGTGGGGACAGCAAATGCATTTGCTGCTAAGAGGATGCTCCTGACACCGCAGCAAGAAGCCCGCAAATGTGTTTTCCAGCACGTCTGCTAATGGCTCCATCACGGCTTTTTATGAGACGATGTGAATTGCTCTGACCAATGAGGCTTAATGGCCTTCCTCAACGAGCTGCCTGGTATATTCTCCCCAGAGGCTCGGTTCAGTTAAGCCAAGAATATTAATACGGCTGGATGTGGGCCCTCCCCCATCCTATAAAGTTGTGGAAATTGAGGTCAAGTTGGGTCCCCTGCAACGTTCTTTAAACAAGCAGCAGAGTGGTTTGTTTGTTTGCTCCTTGATCTTCCTGGTGGAGAGGGAGTGGCTTCCAGCTAGAGACCTGGAACCCTGCCGTCTCTTCCTCTGGGTTGGTGTCCACTTGCTAGGCAATGGATTTCTTAAAGGGGCAGGCTCCTCAAGAGGAAGGGGGACACCCCTTGATTCCAACATTCAGGGTTGCTGGGATAAGAGCAGGAAATATCTAGGCCTGATGCTGGGATAAGAGGAACAGATGGCCAGTCCTCCGAGTCAGGTGGCCCTGCCACTGCCAGCTGTAATCATAAGAACATTCTCCCATGTGGTTGAGGGTTGGAATGGCACCATGTCAGAGATTGAAGCAGTCTTTGCAGTCTTGCCCATCCACTCCCTCCATTTTCCAAGTGAAGGAGCAGACGATCCAAGTGAGGAAGGGAATTGCACAGTCACATGGTGTGAGGACTGGGTTTAGAAGCTGGGTCTTTTGCCCTAAGTCTAGATCTTATCCACCCACTCTTCTGCTGGTCCTCATTCAGTCCTCTGTGGCAACGCATTTCCCAAATCAGCTATCAAGGTCTCCTGCACTCTTCCATCTTCCATTCCAGGCGAGCAATCCAGCTCCTGTAGCCATTCATCTCAGAGCATGGTTTTGAGACCTTTTACAACTTTCATCTGTGGGATGATAGAAAGAGCACTATAATCCTCTTTAGGAGCAATGGGTTCACATTTTAGTTCTGTACCTTAGCTGTGTGATTCTGAACAAATTCCAAAAATCCTGGGATTTTCTTTTTTTCTCTTTTCTTTTTTTCTTTCTTTCTTTCTTTTTTTTTCCGAGACAGAGTCTTGCTCTGTTGCCCAGGCTGGAGTGCAGTGGCATGATCTCTGCTCACTGCAACCTCCGACTCCCAGGTTCAAGCGATTCTCCTGCCTCACCCTCTCGAGCAGCTGAAACTACAGACGCGTGTGCACGGCTAATTTTTGTATTTTTAGTAGAAACGGGGTTTCATCATGTTGGCCAGGCTGTTCATGAACTCCTGACCTCAGGTGATCCGCCCGCCTCGGCCTCCCAAAGTGCTGGAATTACAGGCATGAGCCGCCGCACCCGAAGGCTGTGGTTTTCTATAAATCAGGAACTGTCTCTGATTCACCTTTGCCAGTGCCTGGTATATAGTCAGTGCTCAATAAGTGCTTACTGAATGACTGATGCTTGAAGGTCAGGTGAATGAGTGCAGCCTGTCGCAAGCCTCCGTGGCTTATATGGGTATTGTTAGAGCCCATGCTAACCAAGTCTCTCCCCTTGCCTCTCCTGCAGCCCGCCCTGAAGATGTTGGCACCAGCCTCTACTTTGTAAATGACTCCTTGCAGCAGGTGACCTTTTCCAGCTCCGTGGGGGTGGTGGTGCCCTGCCCGGCCGCGGGCTCCCCCAGCGCGGCCCTTCGATGGTACCTGGCCACGGGGGACGACATCTACGACGTGCCGCACATCCGGCACGTCCACGCCAACGGGACGCTGCAGCTCTACCCCTTCTCCCCATCCGCCTTCAATAGCTTTATCCACGACAATGACTACTTCTGCACCGCGGAGAACGCTGCCGGCAAGATCCGGAGCCCCAACATCCGCGTCAAAGCAGGTAAGGGACAAGACACTGGCTGCCCCAGTGGCACAGGAGGAGGCTGCGCCGTCATTCTGAGGATATTCGGAGGGGCTTGCAAGAAGTCATTCACTCAATAACAGTTTTGTTGTTCTCTTTTGAATCTTTGTTGTACCACTTGCTGTGTGTCCATAGGCATAAGAGACACCTTTCTTTCTCCTTTCTCTTTCTTTCTTTCTTTCTTTCCTTTCCTTTTCTTTTCTTTTCTTTCTTTTCTTTCTTTCTCTTTCTTTCTTTTTTCTTTCTTTCTTTCTCTCTTTCTTTCTTTCTTTCTTTCTTTCTTTTTGTTTTTTGAGACAGAGCCTCACTCTGTCGCCCAGACTGGAGTGCAGTGGTGAGAAGACACCTTCCTAAGCCTCAGTTTTCCCATCTGCAAAGTGGATGCAAGTACCTACCTCTGTATCCCTACAAGTGATGGTTAAATGAGATGGCGCTCATTTAAATGAGGTGCTCACTTCAGCCCCCTTGACTTATAGAAAACCCGCAGTGAGGTTTCCTTGAAGCCTTTTATTGAAAAATAATATATAAAGGAAAGTGCACACATTATAAGTATGTAGCTTGATGAAATTTTACAAACTTCAACTAACACTGAGATTGAGAAATACAACATCAGCACCTTAGAAGCGTTCCTCAAGCTTCTTTTGTGACACTATTCCCCTAAGAGCCACCACTATTCTGATTTCTAACAATGTAGATATTTTGCTTATTTATGAACTTTATACAAATGGTGTCCAACGGTGTATATTGTCTAGACCTTTTGCTCACCATTCTGCTTATGGGATTTACCCATGCTGCTGTGTGTGGTGGGAGGTTGGTTGTTCTCACTGCTGCCTAGTGTTCTATCATGCAACTAGACCACACTTTCTTTGTCCATTCTACTGCTGAGGGGATGTCTGAGGATGACATATCTCATGAGAAAAGGCATTTTGGTAAAATTCACGATGAAAGACTTTTAGCAGTGAAGGATTTTGGTCTTTGGAAGAGTAGGTGGAGGCAAGGAGGTAGGGTTTCTCAGGTGGTCTATTTTAAGAAAAAAGAAAGTCTTATTTCTCTGGATTAGGTCGGGAGGCCAAGGGGACAGCTAAGATCAGCCATTCTTCACTAGGACACCAGGGTACACTGGTGTCTCACAATCAATGGTAAGGTGGGTCTCAGATCATTATAAAGCACTGACATTTTGGGAATGGTTTTCAACTTAGAAGAGCTTTTCAACTTAAAGACCCAGCCCACTGCAATGGTGCCAGGGCTAGGTCACACCATCTTTTCCAGGGACTGTGTTGCGCCAACCAGGGAGAGTGGTTCTGGGAAAGGCCTCCCAACCAGCATGTGGTGACAGACCCTCTCTGACTTCTTGGGGTCCTTTTCCCTTAGGTACACCTCTCATAAGAGCAAGGTTTAAAGTAGCTGGGAACGGGAGTGTGTAGGGGTGAGGTGGGGTGAGAGCTGTCCTTCATTCCATCGGTTGGTTTGGGGCTAGACCATGAGCTCTTAGAACACAGAGATATGCTCGGGGTTTCTCCCTGGGCTCCCCATGGACTCTTTTTAGGAGCAAGTGCTTTGCACGGCTCAACCCCTAATGCAGCACCAAATGCTGGGCTGGGAGCCCTGAGGCCTGGGTTTGGAGCCCAGCTCTAGCCTCCACAACATGGAGGATTGGGCTAAGGGGAAGGGACCATGTTTCCTGTCACCTCCCCCTCATTGGATTAGGATGCAGTTTTCACAGTAAGTCTATACATGTGTTTTCACAAATGAAGAGATTAAAACAAAGAGAGTTAAGTCACTTGCCCAAGGGCACATAGCCAGTTAATCGCAGAGGTGCAGCTATCATGAAAAGTGACATTGCCAAAGTGCTTTCCTTGGGCTGGGCCTTTTATACGCTGCTCTTATGGTGATTTCCTTTCATAAATGAAGAAACTGGGGCTCCAGAAGGTTAACCAACCCTTGTCCAGGATCACACAGTGGGCCAGTGGAGGAGGCAGGGCCCGCTTGTTAGATGCCGTTAGCCATTAACCTCGGCTGACTCCCTGGGACATCACAGGTGGCGTGCACCCCAGCCCGCTCTTTCCACTCCACCACCTTGCCTCCCTCCAGGGTCCATTCCCCTTGTTCTCCTCTGTGCTCTCCCATATCTGGAGGCAGGGCTCTGCCCAAACCTTTGGAAGGGCTGGACCACAGATCCACAGAGCCACCAGTGCCTCTCCTCTCTTCTCTTTCTTCCACCTCAACCACATCTTCTCCTCATCACAGCCACAGCTTGGAGAAGGGGAAAGAATAAAGGCCGAGGGAGGGCCGGGAAGAGCCAGGCTGACTGGAAACACAGTCAATTAAGAGACTCTTGATGATGCCAGAGGGGCTGCAGGTGCACAGTCAGGGGGTGGGGATGGGCTGCCAGGGCCCTAAGTGTCACCCTGGCAACCATGGCAGGGAGAGGAGGAGGGCATGCTGCCCAGGTGCCTGCTGAGGGACAAGGTCGGGAGGCAGCAGGGCTCTGGATGTTCCAGCTTTGCTTGGCAGATAAGGGGGTGGAAGGATCAAGCGAGGCCTGGGAGAGGCCAAACAGAGGAGGACAAGGCAGAGGCAGAAGCCTTGGTCCCATTCCTAGGGCTGGGTCTGCCTGCCTGTAGGGCCAGACACATACAGCGGCTGCAGGTGGCAGTGCCCTAGAAGCCAGCTGAGGCAGGAGGTGGGCACGGTGGGGGAAGGGATGGTTCTGAAAGCAGGGGCAAGTCTGGGGGTCAGGGAGGGGTGCTGTAGAGGCTGCAGCCAGGGTCAGAAGCAGGAAGAAAGCAGCAAGAATGCTCTGTTTTGGAGAATCTTGGAGACTGTGTCCATGTCTCTAGGATTCTGTGTGTTCAGAGACAATCATAGTCCCAAACATTCTCTCCCTTTGTCCTTGTAAGCTCAGGATCTGAACTGCATTTCCCAGGCTGCCTTTCATGTTGAAGGAGCCCAAAACTCAATTGTTAGAGCATGTGTCACAGGTTTTATTTGGGTGCATTATGGTCACTATGTCCAAAATAATTGCCACCCTGGGTCCAGCAATAATGCAGGAAATCCGGTTTGGTTTTCTTAGGGGAATTCTAGCATATTTCCTTATTACCTGCACATCCCCTTGGTGAATATAACATTGCAGGGCTTAGTGCTGCCCTCAAGGCTCTTACAATCTAATATGACTTGCTAATACCGAAATGGGAAAGGTAGGAATTTGGATGGATGGTCTTGCAGAGGGAGGCCAGATATTTTTGAGGGAGAAAAGGCTGCCCAGTAGGATGGGGAGGAGGTTGATGGAGAAGGAGTTGCCCAGACAAGAACAAGATCATGGCAGGGGCTTCTAGGCTGGCTAAGCAGGAGGAGGGAAGGAAGAAGTGGGAAGGTGAGGCTGAAGGAGCAGAGGGAGTTGAGCTGACTCCCTGTTCCTTTCTGGGGACCCTCACCACATCCTTGTGACACTCTTCTCTTCCCCACTGCCAATCTCTCTGCAGTTTTCAGGGAACCCTACACCGTCCGGGTGGAGGATCAAAGGTCAATGCGTGGCAACGTGGCCGTCTTCAAGTGCCTCATCCCCTCTTCAGTGCAGGAATATGTTAGCGTTGTATCTTGGGAGAAAGACACAGTCTCCATCATCCCAGGTAAGAAGCGTCCCGGGGCTGCGGCAGACAGAGGTGCTCCCTCTGTGGGGACTGGATAAAGTAGAGATGCCTGAGCTGGTTGTTGAGCTCAATAAGATCTTGAGATTGGCTCTGGGGAGTGACTTGTTATTGTTCTGGTGATGCTTTGGCCAAAAAAAAAAAGTCTTTGGTCTTGGTCTGGCACGTCTCTCTGTGGGGTGTTGAAGACTCACACACTGGTGGTCTTGACTGGGTCTGTGAGGGTCCCATCAGACACCGAGTGCAGTGGAAGCCCCATCCTTTCTGACTGCTGGGGCTTTGCTTGACCCAGCCCTGAGGGACGAGAGGCAAGGCTGGAAGCACCTTACCTGCGAAAGGTGGCAAGGGGAGGAGGGATGAGAGGCGGGTTTGTGGTCTGTGTTCCTGCGTCGTGTGACTAAAACAGTGAGCACTGCCTCCTTGGAGGACCTGACTTCAGGAAGCATGTGTATGGGGACTTTCCTTCTTTCCTTCTTGAATGAGTTGGCTAAAGACTCCATTGGAATTCTAGCTGGCCTTGCATTTAGGCTGATGTTGGGAAATTGGGTTCATACCATGTTGTGGGTTCATCTCATTACAGCTGCCGTGATTGCGAGTCCCTCATTATTGGCTCCTTTTACCTCTCTGGGGTTGTGTCTGCCACAGGAAAACAGGTATAGAAGCCCCAAGAGAGGACCTCGGGTCCTTAAAATACCTCTAGGCCTCCATGTACAAAACTGTGGGATTTTTCCACCACCCATTTCTTCATCTCCGCACATTGCAGGGGTTCTGCTGCGTTTTCTTCCTTTCTCTACCAAGGACCTTTGTTTCCCTTGCTGTAAATTGGAGCAACTTGACCAGGTGATCTCTGAATGCCCTTTCAGCATTAAGGTCTCATAACTGATTGTTTGAAATGATTCTTGTTCCTCAAGGTTGATGATTTAGTTGGGGAAGATAAGACTTCTATTCATGGAACCTTTAAAGCAGGGGTTCTTAAGCCTGCTACCCATTTAAATCCCCGAGGAGCTCCTTTAGAAACACCAATGCTTAGCCCCAAATCAACTGAATTAGACTCTCCCAGGAGTAGAGCCTGCGCATCAGCCTTTTCAATGCTCGCTAGGTGGTTCTGATGTGTACCTAGGACAAGAACCATGCTCTGGCGTGTTGACAGCTAATGCGGCAGGAGACTTTCTTTGAGACATTAATTTGCCTTTTACGCTCAGTACTTTTTCCTTCTCTCAGTTCCAAGCAGATGGCCAGGCCATTATATCTCCTGACTTCAGAGCTTGTAGCAGGATGGGAATTCGAAGCTCCTGGAAGACAGCTGCTCCTCCTGTCTTTTGTAAAACCATAGGCTAATAGCAAAGGTTAGGAAGGGTGTTTTGTCTGGGGAGGAGAGCCTCTGAGGGCAAGGAACAAAGAGGAGATGAAAGGATGCCAGGGATGAGGATGGTGCTGAAGGCTGCTCCATGGATGCAGCCAGAAGAAGCGGTTGGACCCCGCAGGGGTGGCTGTGTGGGGTCCTGCAGGGTCTGAGACTGAGGCCAGGGTTCTTGGGTTCAAATGAGTCGTGAGGTGCACAGCCCAAGAGCCAAAGCAATCATTCAGGCAGGGACCATGGGCTGGTGAGGAGCAGAGGTACCTCGGACCTTGGCATACCCTGGGAGAAGCCCCAATAATGTTGGGGACAATCTCCTGCCTATCTAGCAGAGTCAGATTTAAGGTGATTTAAAGAACATAAAGAAATGTGGTATTTCTTATATATTTAAGTTTATAGACTAAGCATTACATCCATTAAATAATGATAATTATTGCATTAAAATTTGGGGAGTGCTTACTATATCCCAGGTACAGGGCTCAGAAACTTCCATACAGGATCTCTTTTTATCATCACAAAAAGTCTGTAAATGTGTTTTCCACTCTCCACTTTACAGAAGAGGAAACTGAGGCTCAAAGAAGTGAAGTACCTTCTGAATCACACTGAGCAGAGGGTGGGGCTGGAACCAGAGTCTGTTTTTTCAACCTGTGTGCTTAACCCCACACAGACGTGCCTCACCTACCATATAAATGTATCCAATAAAGTGTTACTCTGGCTACAGTGGAGGCTTTGAATGTGTACTGTAGGCAGTGAGGCCTTTGGCTTTAGGAAGGGGGACAAATTGATGTAGGGATGGCTTCATGGAACCAAGTGCAGTGTGGTGATTAAGAGCCTAGAATCTGGGACCAGACTACCTGCATTTAAGACTCACTCCATTGCTTACTAGCTGGGTGAGTCATTTACCCCCTCCGTTTCCCCACCTGTAAAACGGACTCATAGGGTTCGAGTAAGAATGAAATGAATCAATATATGAACAATGTCTAGAACACTGCCCGACACTTGCTGAGCACAGGTTATAGCGATTATTAGGTGGAAGAGAGCATTTGCGCTTGCGGTTTGCTGCAGTGGTGTGTGTTTCTGGTATGGAATGGTGTCTGTGTTCCCCACACGACTACAGTTCCCACAGGCCGGAACTGGATTGTTCTCATCCACACATCTCCACTTTCTGCACTCAGGGTAAATAAAAGCTCACTAAATGATCAGTGAGTATATGAATGGATGGCTGGAAGAATTCCAGAGGAATCTGGGGAATGGCATGGACAGAGACATGGAATAAGACAGCAGGCTGGGCATGGGATGGGGAGAAGACCAGATCAGATAGGAGAGAAGGAAGGTTAACTGGTTCCTGTGCTTAGGAGCTGGAGGCAGGGAGCTTCCCCCAGGCGGCCCCTGTAGTTGGTGCTTCAGGGCTATCTTTGATGTCAAGACTGGGCTGGTGGCCCCATAGGGCATAATTATCAGGAAAGTGGCCTTGATGCTAATCTGCAGGGCTGTGTTAAACTTCGGTTTTGCAGAACCCCTTTCTTTAGTTTGGCATTGGAGAATTTTCCTCTCCTGCCCAGCCCTCCAGCCCCATCTATAATCATTCTAGATCATTCTACAGCTACATGTTAGATCCAGGGCCAGTCTTCTCCAAGTGCAGAAATCCAACTAGCATGATCATGGAGGACTCCATGAGAGCCAGAGAGAGTGGAGTTTTGTCTTGTCCAGGCTCTGTAGGTCCAGGACCAGAACTCGGGCCCACATGCCACATGCTTTAATTTTGGCAAATGAAAGTAGTTTGATTTTTTATAAAAATAGGATTTTTTTCCACTAACCATATTCACACTATGCCCAGTGTGTGTGCTGTGTGTGTGTGTGTGCATTTTGAGGTGAGGAGGCTGGATGGCACTTCTCATGGTAGGGGAAGATTACATGGCAAGTTGCCCTGAAGGTTAATGGAGGATGGAAGAGCCAGGGATACTTCCCTCTGACACTTCAGGATCAGCTTCTGGAGCCAGAGGAACTGTGTTGACTTTGATTTCTGGATCTGCAGGGCTGGGCTCAGCTTCACAAACCACAAGTCCAGCAGGAGCTGGAACACAGAAGGAGCAGGGAGACTGGTGTGGGCCCATCAGAGCCCCAGGAGGCATCCCCTTGGGGATGCAGGTGCCCTGGGAGGAGGGGGCCCTCATGTGGGTGCAGCCCCTGTGGATGGGAGCTGGCTCTCCCACGCCTCTTTCTGAAGGAGTCTGGGAAGAATTGAAGGCTTGGGACCAAAAACAATCTCCATGAATTGGGTGCTTACTCACAGGTTAGCCTTCCCGGCTATCCCTGGCTATCCTGAAGCTGGCAAAGGAAACTCTCACCAGCTTTTTGGCTGTGCTTTGCCCAGGGCAGGGAGAGTCTGGAAAAACAGCCCAAAGTGCTACCCTTCAGCCACCTACTATACCCGCCTCCACTCCCTCAAGTGGGTCATCTTTCCATCCGCTGTTTAAAGATGTGTGTAAAGCATAGAGCCTCTCACTTTGTATCTGGCAGACTCCCACCCTTGCTTCTCTCTCCAGGGAACTGATCCTGGTGTGAACTGGCTCTCCAAGGCTGGCAGGGTTGGGGTAAGAGGGCCAAAGGCTGTGCACAAACATAAATTAAAATTAACGCCTCCAGTGAAGCTGAGATGTGGTTTAATTTCCCATCTGCATGATCACCATTACAATACATGTTATTGGATATAAAGATAAATCCGGCCCCGTTCCTAATAGCTTTTAATTTCCACCAGACCTGATTATATCAATGTGGGCCCCTTGTGGGAGTCTCCCAGCATGCTCTTCCCCAGCATCCTGACTGGCTATCTTGGCCCCAGCGGGGAGTTTGGGACACTGCTCAGATGCAGGCCAGATGTGTCTGCTGCTGCTCAGGAAGACAAGCCTGCATCAGCTCCTTTGTCCATGCAAATGGGGATACTGAGTTGTCACCGTGCCTTGCCAGGCTGAAAGTGCGCTGAGGACACTGTTTATTGTGGGTAGGGAGACACGGGCAAGGACGCCTCTGGCCAGAGGGGTCCTGTGACATGAGAAAAGGTCTCTTAGTGTCGTATAAGGATTCCTATCAGGCAGTGCTTCCTCCCTGCAGCCCACCTTTGGCCAAGAGAGCAAAGTAAACTACCAGCCTCCCTAGAATAATGGACTCCAGAGTTCCAGGGTGCCAAATGGGTTTTCATAGCTCTCATTCAATTCAGCGATCTCTTCTGCCTGGGGTACAGTGGCCCCCTCCTCTCTCTGTTGACACCCTGCCCCTCTTTTGTCCCTTACACTTCGTCCACATGCCCTCTTCCACGAGGCCAGACATAGGCCTGCCGGGCAGACAGTACTACCCTGGTTTCATTCCTGGAGCCCTGCCTTCATTCTGTCTTGCGTCCTAGTCCGTTATTTCTATCTGTCTGCCGCAGGAGGGTGTACAACTGTATCTTTCATCTTTTTATCCTCAGAACCAGCATAGGACTGTCACAGAGGAATAATAATAATAATAACAAGATTAATGATAATACCTATGCTGTATGGAGACCTCTTTTGGGTTAGGCATTTTATATATATTATCTGTAATCCTCACAATAACCCTTTAAGAGAGATAATGTTTTTATGTTCTGTTTTTGTTTTTATTTTCTCATTTTATAAATGAGGATGTTGAGGCCCAGAGCAGTTAAGCACGTTACCCAAGGCCACACAGCTAATAAGAGATGTGGCCCGGATGTGAGCCGGTCTTCCGGTTCCTCTACTTCCCACCGCCTCTCCGGAGCAGACTGGGAATCATTAGGAATCGGGTGTCCTTAGGTTTCCACATAGGAGGGCCCATCTCTGTCTCCTGCACTTGCCTGGGAACAGAAATCTGCCACCAACCCTTGTGCTGACCTCTGACTGTGTGTGCAGTGACCAGAGGCTTGGGCTCCTCTGAAGGGCAACAGATCTCCAGCTTAAAGACCAGTGAACAAAACAGCCATCCTAACAAGAAGGCTTTGTTGGGCGCTGGCTCTGTTTTTGGCCCCGTGGGAGACACAAAGACTGTCCTAAACTGGGAATTTAGGATTCAGCTCATGTTGTCGGCTCTGATGGACGGGGATGGATAATCTCAATACAACAAACAAATGTGATCTTGGTTTGGCTTTGGAATGCAGATTCAATTTATTAATTACATTTTGTTCAGGCTGACATGAAGGTCACTTCTTTGGCTCTCACGAATCTACACCAACTCGAATGGGAGATGGGCACAGAGAGGGGAGGTGGTGCCGGTGCTGGAAACCAGTTTGGGCCACATGTAGGCTATGAACATGTGGAATCACAGACTGTGAGAGCTGGAGAGTTCCCTGGAGACTGTGTCATTCAGCCTCTGCATTTATGGATAAAGAAACCGAGGCCTAGACCAATGCTGTCTCCTGCCATCTTCTCTCCTCTCCTGCTCACTCTCAGGGCACATGATTTTAACTACTCATGGGGCACCTTTGTATTTCACTACAGATACCAGTTATTTTTCCTCCTTTGTCTGTCTGAAGCCTACGCATCTTTCAAAGTCTGGTTCAAATACTACTTTTTCCATGATGTCTTTCCTCGATTTCTGCTAAGAATGGATTTAAAAGTCACCCAGATTAACCCACTCCAAGGGGCTCCTTTTCTGGACTCCCTCCAAACTTTATCAGTTCCTTGCTCAAGACACTAATCGTACTTTGTCCTGTAATTTTTTTTTTTAGGTCTGTGTTATCCCCATTACAGGAATGTATAATCATCAGGGGCAGGATTCATATTTTATTCAGACCTCTCTTCTCTCCAGTGATTAATGGTGATGACAAAATGACAGTCTCTCCCCTACTGAACCGTCCTGTGGAATGGAGGACACTGGGAGACCTGCCTAAGGTCCCGTGGCAAATCGGCGGCATTACCAGTGTCTAATCTTGGTGGTCCTTCACCTCCATAATGCCGAGTTGCTTCTGTGTGTTCCTCTTGTGATTCTTTGTTGTTCAGATGTAGAACTGGGGACCTAAGCTCTTAACTACTCATGAGTCTGGAGAAAAGTGGCTGGGATTGTCACCCTGCACTAGTGGGAAATAGATGATAGATCCGAGGCAATTCAACAAAAGGAGCTTGGACCCCTGCTGGGTGCCAGGCACAGTGCCAGGCCTTGCAGAGGAGTCCAGGTTGGCCATGATCTGTTCCTTTCCTGGCTTCTGTCTTGGGACTATAGTGTCTTCCCACAAAGAGGAGGATACCACAGGACCACTCTTTCTGCTGATGGCCGCACAGTAAGGCATGCTGAAGGAGACGGGCCCTCAAGTCAGGCCCTGGAGTCTGTGACCAGGTCAAAAGGGCAGAGAGAGCACTTTGGGTGGAGGTGACAGTGCAGGCACAGGCAAATGGGGCAATGAAAGGGTGGGGTGATCTGGGAATGTAGCTGGAGGGTAAGAAGAAGTGGTGAGAGACCTGAGAGGTCACTGGGCCATTTAACTCATGAAGGTACTGCCTAGATCTAGGGAAGAAGAATAAGGGACAACATGATAAGAATGACTAATATTTATTGAGCACTTACTAAGTTGCCAGGCTCTGTTCTAAGCGTTTGACATATTTAGCTTGTTTCACCTTCTCAGCAATCTGAAGACAACGGGACTTTTATTCCCCCGTTTTACAGATGGGCAAGCTGAGGCACAAAGACGCTAAGTAAATTGCTTAAAGTTAGTAGGTGGTGGAGCCACAACTTAAACTTATGCATTCAGACTCCATCATCTGTGCTCCTAAGTGCAGCACTATATTATCTCCCAAAGAATTAACATACTATATATATATAAAATATATATTTTATATATATATATATATATATTTTTTTTTTTGAGATGGAATCTCGCTCTGTCACCCAGGTGATCTTGGTTCACTGCAACCTCCACCCCCCAAGTCCAAGTGATTCTCTTGTCTCAGCCTCCTGACTATCTGGGATTACAGGCGCACACCACCACGCCTGGCTAATTTTTGTATTTTTAGTAGAGACGGGGTTTCACCATATTTTAAAACTCCTGCAAATCAACAAGAAAAAGACAATCCACAGAAAGTTGGGTAACAGTTACGAGCAAACAATTCACAGAAGATATAGTGGGATGTGGTGGAAAGAAGACAGGCTGTGGAGTCTGCCAGTCTTAATTGGTGACCTTGAGCAAGTTACTTCCAAAGCCTCAGTTTAATCATCTATAAAATGGGAATGGTAAAACCTATTGCACATAGAATCCTTGAAATAAAAATTGGGCCTCTGAGGAGACTCAGATTCTTAGATGGGAAAGGAGTCACCTAAATGCATCAGAGAAATTTTCCATCTAGCTTCATGCAGTTGTCCAACCTTAGACCTCATCTCCCTCACCCTATCTTCTCCATCATCTGGCATCATCACTCACCACCTGTGCTCCCCTTTCTGGGTGCTGGGCTAGAGGTGGTAAGCTAGGGGCTGCAGCCACCCAAAGGGGTGGTGGTCCTGGAGTCACAGATGGAGAGCGAATCCACGTAACTATGATCTTGAGAAAGCTACAAAGGACTGTGCAAGATGGATCACCACCATCATGTTTTTATCTCAAATATTCCATGATAATAACTGAATAGAATGACAGAAACAAAGTGCCTAGGATGTAGTATTAATCTCTAGATTCACTAGTACCTTGCAGGGTACCTGATAAACATTTTCTGTTGAGGGAAGGAATGGAGGTGCGGTTTTGTACCAACATAGTAAATATCAACTCCACAAACTGCGGGTTGTCTAATTTGCTCCAAGTGCTTAAGCCCTGGTTCAATAAAAACTATTGTCTCTCAAACGATACAGTTTATAAAGTGCTTTCAGATGATGTCACTGGCTCCTCAAAATAGCCCCCATTACCTTGCCTATTTTATAGGTGAGGACACAGAGGCAGTGTGGCTTAGTGACTTGTGCAGGCAGAAGAGGAGTGAGAGGGGAGACAATAGACATGTATGAGTCCATAAGTGTATGTAGGGTCCTGCGGCAGGCACTTGCATGTCATCTCATTTAATCATGCTTGGAACCCTCGGAGGGAAACATGCTACCCCCATTCTTAGATGTAAAGAAAATGAGATTCAGAGAGGCTGAGCGATTTGCTCCAGGTCACACAGATTCCAAGTGGCAAGGCTTGGGCATGGACCAGAGCTTCTGTCCCCAAAGTCCAACCTTCTTCCTTGTAACAGTGACTCCAGGCAGAGCGCTGTCCTAGGAACTCCCAGCAATTACTGTTTCCCTCATCAAGGCAGTCAGAGAATGGAAAAGGCAGCTGGTCCTTAATTTGGCTGTTGTTTGTTTGTTGTTTGCTTTGTTGAGAAAGGAAGCCTCGGACTCAGACATCTTGTATTCTTCCTTGAAGTGTGGAGAAAATTCTACCTTCCAAAGCTGTTAAGCATACGTTGCAGGTTAGTGATTATAGGAAAGCACTCGGAGGCAGCAATGGGATTCTCTCCCTAAACTGAGATGATACTCATAGTGGCAAGAATGGTTTGTAGGAAAATAAGTGATCAGTTATTGAGCTCGTCCGTGATAAGTGCTTTTCTCCATCATTTTATTTAAGCTTCACAGGTGCCCTATGTAGTCCGTATTACTATTATTCCCATTTTGCAGATGTGGGGCCTGAGGCACAGAGAGGTCAGCCTTCCCAAGGCCATACCCTGAGGAAATGAGGCAGAATCTGAGCCCAGGGCAGTTTGGTTTCAGCTCTTGGAGATAACTTGGGCCACTTCTCCATCTGTGCCCTGCAGCCGGCATCACCTTCGGTTTGTATGGTGCTCTCTGGTTTATAAAGCCCGTTCACTGGCATCATCTTATTGAATCCTCCCCAACACATCTGCGGGAGACACAGGTTTAACAGACGAGGAAGTCAAGGCTTGGGGGCACTGAGGGACCTGCTCAAGGTCACACAGCCAGGGAGAGTTACACCAGAGCTCTGGTTTTGATGCCTATGCCCCAGGAGCTCTCAAAGCGCCCCCTCCCAGAGAACATGCCCGCAGCTCCCTAGAACTTCTTCCAATATCCCAGCAGGCGGGCTGTTCTGCGCTTGCACGCCAGTTGGTTGGTTCCAGAACCATCAGCCACACTCCTCAGTCAAGCAGAAATGTCTCGTGTTCACAGGTGCCTCTGGCGGCGTGTGCATGTGTCATGTTTTGCTTTTCCATTTAGTTCATGGCAGGCGCTGCATTTCCAGAGCACCCCCTGGGTGAATTTCAGCAGATTTAAGACAATTGCAGGCAAATGCTCTGCCCCGGGATCACACCCTGGCGGTGGACACAGAGCAAGCAGCATTGTTTGGTTAAGTTGGCACCTCTGAAAGTTACCCTGAAATCAGAACGGAATTCTTTATAGAAGGTTATCCTACACATAAATCATCATTAGACTACCTCATTTTTGTTTAATGCCTACCTAACTGTGCTGTAGTCTAAAAATGTGTGTTTAGTGAAGTCAAGGGTTGCAGGGAAATTATAGGGTTTTCAAAAACCCATTTGCTTTGCTGGTGTTCACATCAAAATCAATCTTGCTTTAGTTCTCAATCTCATCGCAAACATGCAGTATTGCTTGCCGAATTCTGGCATTTAATGTAGGGTAGCATTTATTCAGAAAAAGCCAACGGTGCTTACAGAATGGTAGAGCTATGTATAGATGGCACTTCCTGCCAAGCCTGTGATTTTGAACTCTGTTATGTATCAATGAGAGCCAGAGCTGGTGGAGACGGTGCTGCGGTTCTGTGCGGAGGCCTGTGCTGGGTAACATAACTGCGTCCGCAATGCCACAAGGCTCACTGCGTATGAGCACATAGTAGGCACCCAGGCAATGTTTGTCGAATGCCTAGAGGAAGGTTTAGCTGGGAAGGTGACTGATCCTTTAGATTAAGTTGTAAATGGGATGGATGAGAATGAAGGGGCAGGTGCGGTTGTACCTGTTTCCGTGGTTGCTGGAAAAAAGCCACCATCTGCTCCTGTTTTGCTCTGAAGAAGTGGGGCTTGCTTGGAGTCTCTTTTGTGATGAAGCGAAGCTGTTTAGAGAAGCAAAATCCTGTGGGCTCTGGCCTCAGAGGGACCTGGGTTCCAACCCTGACTCTGCACCTAACTTGCCTTCTGACCCTGGCCAAGGTCTTAACCTTTCTGAGCTGCACTTTTTTCAGTTGTGAGGATTCAAAATCGGGTACTTTCATTTTCTGTATAGAGAAAATACATTTTCCATGTATATAATGTATTTTTCTGTATAGATCTGTTTTCTACATACAGTTTCTCTATGCGTAGGTTTTCAATTTTTCCTAGGGCTAGACAGACGCATGTCCACAAGCTGCCCCAGCATTAGTCGTCTTTGCTGTGCGGCCTGGGAGGTCTCTGTGAGGAATGAGAACATAGGTGTGATCGTAGGTGTGAGCATTTAGGAGGGCAGACACTGCTCCTCTTACACAGAGGGTCACAGGCTCATACGACCTTCAGGGCTAAAGGCCTGAGGGCTAGATGGGGAGGATCCAGACCCTCATGGTGGGACAGAGAGGCAGGGACGCCCTTAATGTTACCCCCTAAGGCCAAAGCCCAAGCCTCCCATTACGCTCTTGGCTTTTGTGGTCCTGGCATCTTGCTGTGTGCAGAAGCCTCTGGAACTTAAATACGGGTCTCTGTAGCTGCCAAGCTCGACTTTCACCGTGGAATAGCAAGCCGGTTGGAGCCAGGCACAGAGCTTCTGCATCCCAGTATGGAGGGCAGGAGGGGCCCTGGGCCTGGACAAAGGCCTCTAAGGTTGAGGTGTTTCCTCTCACACCTAGAGACTCCTCCTCTTCACCTCCGGCTCAGAGCAGTTTGGGGCTCAAAGTATGTCTGAATACCCAAGCCTTTAGGGTCACAGGATCTGCCAGAATCCTGAAGAGACCACTGAGAAGCAGACAACGGAATGGGAGAAGGGCCTGTCGAAGTGGGTGGCCATGAAGGCGGCCATGCATGTGGGTGGAGTCTGGGGCTCTGCCAGGTGTGGAGTGAGCTTCATTCTATGTGAGAGTCTGGGGGCTTCTCTGAGACTTTGTAACAAAGGAATCCCTTCTAAGAGCGTGTGGCTGGGGTCCCTCTTCACCGCCCCTCATAGTGGGACACGGAAAGGGAAAAGACTTGCATTGAGAATGTTCCAGATCCTGCCGCTACTGCCCGGGCCTAGGAAAGCCATTTTGCAAAGCCTGATGGAGCATGGTTGTACCTCAGGGCCTGCACCCAGGAAGGGACACAAAACCACAGCTTCTGGTTCCGTCAGCCTGTAGCTGTGCCAGCCATAGCTGTGCCAGCCATGTCTGACATCGATGTCATCCCCTAAATCTATCTAAATGCCTAGGTTGGCATAAGCAGCAATCCGTTGATTGGATTTTTAGTTCATTATTTAATTTAGCAAATGTTTTCTGAGTGCTTCCTGTGTGCGTGATGGGTGCTGTGTTATGTAGACAGTGATTCCCAAGGGTCTCTGCTTGAGGATCTCAAGGGATTTGGAGAAATTCCTCTTCCCACGCACCAAAGAAACTAATTTTAATTAAAATATATATGCGTGCATGTGTATAAATAGCATGCATGATGTAATTTGTACATATTGAATAGGTACATAGATGTATTCACACACTCATGCACACACTAATCTTTTTTTACCCTTGGAAAGGGGAAAAAGACTTACCTATGTAGACCCCAGCAGTGCCCCAGAGCAGGGACCTAAGAAAGACGCCTTGGTGTTTTGAATTTTAGGGACAGCCTTGGATGAACCACTGTTTCATGAGCCCTGTTAGGGGTAAGAAGGGTGGGCAGAGGTATGGAAACATTTGGAGGCACCGTGCCAGCCTTCAGGGTCTAATAGGCAAGATGAGTATGGGACACAGGTGACCCCAACACAAGGCAACAACACAACACACAAGAGTGTGATGAGGGTGCAGGAAAGGAATCAAGTTCTTGGGGGACTGAGAGGTGGGGGACACCCATCTTTTGTGATTAGAGAAGATGCCCTGTAGGAAATGGCACCTCCCCCTGGGTCCTGGAGAAGGGGTCTGTTTTGGCAGGCTGAGCTCCTGCAGGGGAGAGTGTTCTAGATCTGCCAGCTCTCAAATTTAGAGTCCCCTGGGGAGCTTTCGAAAACCACCAGTGTCCGACCCTGACCCCAGAACAATTAGATCAGGATCCTTGGCAGTGAAACCCAGGCATCTGCAGTCGTTAAAGCTCCCTGTGTGATCCCAGTGGGCAGCTGGGGTCCGGGCAAGGGAGGCTGTGTCAGTGAACTCCTGGAGAGCTGAGAACAATGGGCTGCTCTTGGGGAAAAGCAGCCTGGCTGGGCTCAGGATGCATCACAGGTGGGATATAACTGATGCTGCGTGAGTTGTATGTATTGAAGGGCAATGGGGAGCCAGTGAAGATTTTGGGTGGGGCATGGTTTGGAAGGAATTTTAGGGGTTGGTCTTCAGTAATCAAGGATGTTTCCAGAAAAGTGGAGGTCATCCCTGGCTTCAGCCTCCTGGAGTCCATGTCTCCCATTGTTCTCAGCTCTCCAGGAGTTCACTGACACAGCCTCCCTTGCCCGGAACCCAGCTGCCCACTGGGATCACACAGGGAGCTTTAACAACTGCAGATGCCTGGGTTTCACTGCCAAGGATCCTGATCTACTTGTTCTGGGGTCAGGGTTGGACACTGGTGGTTTTCGAAAGCTCCCCAGGGGACTCCAAATTTGAGAATTTCCCAGGATTTATCACTGGGCATCCTTCAGGTGGGTGGGACCAGAGCTGCCTCTGTCACATACCCCACACTCCCGTCTTACTCCTGTGCCCCTCCTCGGGCTGCTGGCCCTAACCCCAGGAACCGGCAAGGCAAATGTGGGAGCTCACCAGAGAGGTCTGTGGGAGGAAGGACCCCACATGGCATACCCAGAGTTTAAGCAACGTGGGGATCTAAGGCAAACTAAATAGTCTCTCACTTTTTATAAAATAATAGTCAAATTTGTATTGTGCCTTTCTGTTTATAGCACAGTTTCATATATATTAAATTATTATTATTATTATTACTATTTGAGACAGAGTCTCACTCTGTTGCCCAGGCTGAAGTGCAGTGGCACAATCTTGGCTCACTGCAACCTCCACCTCATGGGTTCAAGTGATTCTCCTGCCTCAGCCTCCACAGCATCTGGGGTTACAGGCACCTGCCACCACACCTGACTAATTTTTGTAATTTTAGTAGAGATGGGGTTTCACCATGTTGGCCAGTCTGGTCTCAAACTCCTGACCTCAAGTGATCCACCCGCCTCCACCTCCCAAAGTGCTGGGATTACAGGCGTAAGCCACTGTGTCCGGCCCATATATATATAAAATTTGATTCTCATCATGATTCCGTGTAGCATGGAAACAATTACCCCCATTTACAGATGAGCAAACAAAGGCCAGAGGCAATGGCTTTACCTCTGCAATTATTTCCAGACTCAGGAAAGGAAAAAAAAAACTTATTGATAGCAGGAAGCAAGCACCAATTTATTCAGCTTCTGGACTGTGGACCAGAGACTATGCCAGGCACTGTCACAGACGCAACCTCACATTTTAAAGACAGAGTGTTTTATCTGTTTCCTCATGGTCTATAGCCCATGATGAATGGGAAAACACTTGGCCCGACCGGCAGACCAGAACGAGATAAATAAAACAATCACTCCATGTCTGCTTTATGAACTTATCTTGTCAGAGCCCTTTGAGTTGTTTGATCTCATTTTATACTTGTGACAGGTGGTGTCATCACTATGTTCAGATGAGGAAACTAGGGGTCAGAGAAATGTCTTGCCCAAGGCCAAGTAGCAGAGTGCGACTGGGAGATGAGATCCTGCTGCGTGGAGTGAGTCGATGCTGTACTGGTTGTTGTGTGGAATGTGCAGGGAGAATAAAGCACAGCACTTGCCATGTGCCAGGCACTGTGTGAATAGCTTGATATAACTGACTCTTTTAGTCTCCCCAGTACATTATAAGGTGGGTGGAATTGTTATCATCCCCACTTTTTTGTGTTTTCTCTTTTATAGACAAGGTCTGGCTCCAGCACCCAGGCTGAAGTGCAGGGGCATAGTCTCAGCTCACTGCAGCCTCCATCTCCCATGCTCAAGGGATCCTCCTGCCTCAGCATCCCAAGTAGCTGGGACTACAGGCACACGCCACCACACTCAGCTATTTTTTTAATTTTTTGTGGAGACAGGATCTCACTATGTTGCCCAGGCTGGTCTTGAACTCCTCGACTACAATGATCCTCCCACCTCAGCCTTCCAAAGTGCTGAGATTATTGGCATGAGCCACCGTGCCCAGCCATCATTCCCATTGTACAGATGAAAAAAAATGAAGCACAGAGAGGTGCAGTAACTTGCCCAAGGTCACATAGCAGAAAGAATAAAGTTGGGACTCAATCCAAGCCATGTGGTATCAGAGCCCACTATCTGTCTCTAGGCCATCACATCTGGGGCTCCTGGTTCTTGGTTCCAGGGTCTTCCACTGGACTGAACTCTCTGTAGGAGGAGGAAGGGAAGAACACAAAAGGCAGGCCTCAGTCTGGGGGCTGGGTGTCCAGAGCTGAGGCCCTGGTCTGAGCATGTCCAGGTGTGAGGCCTCCTATGGGGGCCAGGTGTCCATGTGTGAGGCCTCATCTGGAAGGTGAGTCCAGGTTTGACGCCTTCTCCGGGGGCTGGGTGTCCAAGTGTGAGACCTCGTCTGGAAGGTGAGTCTAGGTGTGAGACCTCCTCTGGAGGCTGGGTGTTCAGATGTGAGTACTCCTCGGTGGGCTGTGTGTCCAAGTGTGGCTTCATTTTATCGGATGAGTATCCTGATATGAGACCCCCTTGTAGAGGCCAACTATCCAGATGTGACCTCTTTATGCCCCTCTCTCCTTTGGATCATTTTTGTAACAGTCTTTGGCTATCCTAGAGTGTGGTAGGGATAGGGCTAGAAAAATGGAAAAGGGCATGGGGTTTCTACTTCCGGCTCTGTCTCTAAATAGTGTTATGACCTCTTTCTGGATGTCAGTTTCCTCATCTGTAAGTGAAGGGGCTGGAATAGATGATCGCTTAGGTCCCTTCCAGATTGGTCCAGTTTGACAAACTGTGCCCATGTGCCTGCATTACTCTGGGAACTTGGCTATGGTGACAGGTCTGTGCCCTTCAGGGGAGAGAGATAAGAAAGAGCTCAAAAATTTAAATTCCTTAAAGAAACTCACACATGTGCACAAAAAGACATGGACAGGATTAGTCATCGTAGCCATGTTTGTGATAGCAAAAAATCGGAAGCCAATATTGGCACATTAAATATGTTATACTCACACAATGAAATACTATGCTGCAGGGGAAATGCATGAACCAGAGCTTTACAAATCAGTGTGGATGCGTCGATTGAAGAGAAAAAAGCAAATTGTAGAAGGATGCCATACATTATGGTACCATTTGTACAAAGTTTGAAAACATGCAGAACAGTCCTCTGTATTGTTTCTGGATGCATACATATGTAGCAAAAGTATAAAAACATGCATGGAAATGATAAACACCATATTCAGGGTAGCGCTTACCTCTGAGGAGGAGGCGATGGGCTGGTAGAGGGAAATACAACTGTTTTCAGAATGTCTTCTTTCTTAAAATGTTTCTTCTAAAAACGATCTGAAGAAAATATGCCAAAAGAAACATGGGTCTCTTTCCATTATTTTTATGCTTTTCTGTATGCACGATATGTATCATTAGAAAACAAACCATTTCAACACCATGTGCAAAGTTCTAGGATGGTGGAGGTGGACTTCGCATCCCACTGTGATAATCTAGGGCTGGGGGAATGGGAGTGCGGAGATAGGAGGTTGTTGGTCAAAGCGAGGTCTGGGGGCTGATTCTGGAGGGCTATTGTTGATGGAGATGGGAGGGGTCAGGTGCTCAGCAATGCCCTCTGTGCCGTATTTATTTCCTGCCCCCTCTTCCAGGGCCACCTTGAGCAGGGCTTGGTGCTCTCAACTGTTGTAAAATAACAATTAAAAGTGGTATAAATACAGGAGGGGAAGAAATGTGTCTGCCTCGGGATCCTGTTGTAATCTGTTTCCCAGTTTAATGAGGGCCTGGAGACTCAGCATGAGGCCACTGAAAATTAAGAATACTGGGAGTATTTATGGGGCTGTGAGGCCTTCTTTTTTCGCTGCTCCCTGTAGCTGGGGGTGCAGGAGTGACCCAGCAGCCCTCTGTCCTCCCGTCCAGAGAGGGAGTCAGTCAGTATCTGCAGCCTGTAGACAAGAGAGTGGGCCTGCGGGGCAGGGATGGGTGGCCTCAAGAGGCCCGGATGATCGCCCTTGTGGAGAAGCCTACTCCCAGCTCCAGCTCACATTACAAGAGAAAGTTGGGAGTCGAGGTCATAGCCAACAGGGAAACCTGAGAGAGAAAGGTGATCCCCTGCTTGCCTTCCAGCCCTGGGGACGAGGCCCCCCTCAGGGTCGGAGAACAGAGGGTGTCCTGGGCAGAGGGCGGGGCAGGGTCAACAGCTGCTGCCTTCTTGCTTTAGCTCTTAAAAGCACCTAGGTTTGTTCCAATGTATCCTGAAACAATGATCTCCCCTGTCCTGCCCCTCCTCTATTTCCCCCTCCCTCTTACACACCCAAGTTCACAGGTGGTACATGCAGGTGGTAGAATTGGTTTGTCAGGGCTACAGGGGGCCTTGGAAATCATGAAGCCTAATGCCCTGGGTATTTCTTATAGATGCCACTCACAGCCTTGATGGGACCGGGGACCCGGGTCTCGAGAAGCATCCTGCTACAGGGTGAGGGAGTCTGTCTCATTCTCAACAGGGTGGATTTGTATTGGGGTCCTCTAAGGTCTAGAAGTATCGCCAGAGTTTACAAAGAGGACAGAATTAGTTAATGTGCATATCAGCGTGTGTGTTTGCAAGATGGAGTTGCTACCTTGTTTATCATGGGTAGGCATGTAACAGACGGTCTCCTGAAAAGCGATGTATCAAGTCTCCTCCTCAATGGAGGAGTACTGTTTGTAGGGAACCCTTGAGGTGATTTTGGCAAGCAAACGCATAGTTGGGGACGCTCACATGCTGCTCATGCAAGTAGGCCCCAGCATACCTTTTCTGGAAAGCATTTGGCAATATGTATCTGAAGTCTCAGATGTCCGTGTCTGTAAGGCTCTATCCCTTAAGAGATAACCAAAGATGGCAATAAAGAGTTCTGCCGGCCGGGCGCGGTGGCTCACACCTGTAATCCCAGCACTTTGGGAGGCCGAGGTGGGCGGATCACGAGGTCAGGAGATCGAGACCATCCTGGCTAACACGGTGAAACCCCATCTCAACTAAAAATACAAAAAAATTACCCGGACGTGGTGGCAGGCGCCTGTAGTCCCAGCTACTCGGGAGGCTGAGGCAGGAGAATGGCGTGAACCCGGGAGGCGGAGCTTGCAGTGAGCCGAGATCGCGCCACTGCACTCCAGCCTGGGTGACAGAGCGAGACTCCGTCTCAAAAAACAAAACAAAACAAAACAGTTCTGCCAACTGCAATGTTATTTACAACCCTGAAAATTCAAATAAACAGGGGAATGATTAAATAACTTACGGTAGAATTTGTTTTTTTTTTTTTTTTGAGATGGAGTCTCACTCTGTCGCCCAGGCTGGAGTGCAGTGGCGTGATCTTGGCTCACCACAGCCTCTGCCTCCCACGTTCAAGCAATTATTTGCCTCAGCCTCCCGAGTAGCTGGGATTATAGGCACCTGCCACCATGCCCAGCTAATTTTTGTATTTTGAGTAGAGACGGGGTTTCACCATCTTGGCCAGGCTGGTCTTGAACTCCTGACCTTGTGATCAGCCTCAGCCTCCCAAAGTGCTGGAATTACAGGTGTGAGCCACCATGCCTGACCGTTTTTTGTTTGTTTGTTTGTTTTTGTTTTTTGAGGTGAAGTTTCGCTCTTGTTATCCCCGCTGGATGCAATGGCGCCATCTCGGCTCACTGCAATCTCCACCTCCTGGGTTCAAGCGATTCTCCTGACTCAGCCTCCTGAGTAGCTGAGATTACAGGCATTCACCACCACACCTGGCTAATTTTGTATTTTTGGTAGAGACAGGGTTTGTCCATGTTGGTCAGGGTGGTCTTGAACTCCTGACCTCAGGTGATCCGCCCGCCTCAGCCTCCCAAAATGCTTGAGGTGATTTTGAGGATTACAGGTGTGAGCCATCATGCCCGGCCACAAGGAAATATTTTTAATGCATTTTTAACTTACAGAGAAAAAGATCCTAATATGATGTTAGGTGGAAAAATAATTGTGTGTGTGTGTGTGTGTGTGTGTGTGTGTGTGTGTGTGTATAGGCTCCTAATTGGTTAAAAATGCGTATGCTCTATACCTCTTGTAGATGGATATCTTTTGTATTGGTACATAATATTTTACATATGTGTGGGGTACATGTGGTATTATGTTGCATGCATAGAATGTGTCCTGGTCAATGCAGGGTGTTTGGGATATCCAGCACCCCTTGAGTGTTTATCATTTCTATTGTGTTGGGATCCTAGATGGATATCTTGAAAGAAATACGTGAAGGCTATTAGTGATTGTCATGATTATTTCTAGATAGTGAGATTAGAGATGATTTCTGGCTTCTTTCCCATCATTTTCTAAATTGTCAAATATGTGTTAAGAAGATTAGATATGAAGTAGTTTTGAACACCAAAAAGTCATATTTAAGTGTAGGTACCTTGGCAAAGTAGCTGCTGCTTTTTCTTTTTTGCTTTTTCAGGGAGTCCTCTGAAGTTCCTTCTTAGATGGGGGGACTAAAATCTGCTTTTGTGAGATTCCACCCGTAGGTCCTCCTCCGGCCAACTCCCCACCCTGAGCTTCCACAGATGTTTCCTTCTGTCTCTCTGCACCTTCAGTTCTTGAGGACAGTGCCCATCCTCTTCTATCTCCCACACCCCACCCTGGTGTCCCATCCTCCAGGTCAAAGCAACCCCAATTCTACAGCAATCCCACCTAGGATTCATTGGATCTGAGTTCATCCAGGGAGCCACCTCTGAGCATGCCCTGTTGTGTCAAAGTCTTTCCCAAAGTGAGTGCCCCACACCACAAAAGGTGTGAGCAGAGGGCAGAGTGAGGCCATCACCCCCTCCTTGGTCTGAACATGCTGTTTCCACCAGCACCATCTGGAACCGGGTTTTTCACCAGCTACCTCTCGGTGTTGGCTCTTTCTGGTCACCGGCTTTTAGTAGCCCTTGGCCCTTTACCTAAATTTCTCAACTTTCTCATGTCTAAAATAAGAATAATAATAGTTTTCTACAACCCAGATAGCAATAGGATAGCCTCTGCCTCTGAAGAGCTACAAAAATTGTCTCTAGTCTTAGTTAAGCCCTGGAAATGTCCCATGTCCTTCCCAAGATGTCTGCAAGCTCGCAGGAAGATTTGTATTCTCATTGTGGTCGCTGGCTCTGGCTCCCAACTCTGCCGAATTCGGCTTCCTTGCTCTGAGTTTCACGGATGCTTCTCTATCTCTGCTCTGGTGCTGACCAAATGTTTCCTCAGCCTTCTTCCTGGTTTTCCCAAAAATCCCACCCTCACAAAGACCCACACATATCATGCAGACCTTCCTGAAGGTTTTTTGGGAGGCCAGATAATGTGGATCACAGAAAGGCATCCCTGCCCCTAAGAGTCCACTGGGCACCTGCCATGTTGAGTGACCTTCCTCCCTGTCCCCAGCTCTGAACTGGGGCTGCCAGGCAGCCTCTGTGCCCCACAGAAAAGGGCCCTGAGCCACTTTTCTTTTTTCCACTTCCCAAATTAATCTTCCTACTAGGGAGAATTCAGAGGGTCTTTCAGATCTTTCACACAATTTCAGGGAGTGTGTTGATGTGTGTTTCACATTTAATCATAAGAAAACTTGTGGCAGTAAGCTTCCGCCTCTTTTCCTCTGTTGGTATTACCCGACAGCAGAACCGTCCTTCTCCCAGGACAAAGGACCTCTGCTGCTGATGGTAGTGGGTATGGCAGGAACTCCAGAGGAGCCGGTGGCTGTAGTCTTGGTGGGAGGGGTACAGGTGCAATGTCTCATCTCAGTGACAGGGTGGGACACACCTTCCTCAGTCCACAGCCAGGTGCTCCTTTGTTTCCATGGTGTCAGCCCCAACACTCAGAGATCTCCTGTGGGTGGGGAAAACTGATCATCTGATTTTGTGACTCCATCAAAAGGAAAGGTCAGACTTTCTTACGAAGGTTAAAAAACAAAACCAAGAATCCTTTAAAATGGTTCCTTTTTGCATTTCTGACTTGACTCTGTAATTTGATTATAGTCAAGAGGAGATGTTGTCTGCATAGAATTCCTGAGCAAGTGGGAATCTTCCCAAGGAAGGAAGCTCTGGGGTAGGAAAGGGATGACAATCCGAGGACACAGGGAGCAGGGATGGATTCTTGGCTGGGTCTCTCCTTGCGCAGGTTACTTACCTCTCAGAACTCCATCTAGAAAATGGGGATGCTGATAGAAAATTATTTCACAAGAGTTATCTCTTTGGCCTCACCTCAACCAGGAGCCTGGATTAGCTTCTAACATTTCCCTGACAGAGCCATGGCCTTCCTTGGGGGAAGTTCCTTAAACAACTGTCTTCCCATCATAAATTAGCATTCACATAATTCAGGTTCCCTGTCCCTGGTCTTTTGAGTGTTTCTGTTTTCTTGCAAGTCCTGGACAAGTCTTTAGGGGATCCATAGAGAAGGAAGAATTAAACCCAAGCGCTACCCAGTGACTTCCAATAGACATCATTGAAAGGTGTAGCACAATTTCCTCAGACTACAGACGTCAGAGCTGGGGGCCTTGGGGGCAGTTCTTCCAACTGTTTTCACCTCTCAGCACAAGCAGAACAAAAATAATACTGATTCATAGCATTAGGGCAACAGGAGAAGGTTGTCTGTGGCCGGGGTAACCAGTTCCCCATGGATTGGGAGGGATTTACCTGCTCCAAGTTCTGCCCTGGCTCCTCCCACGCTGGGGATCTCAGCACATGGATGGAGTTAGGAGAAAACTGTGGGTCACACAGAAGGCAGGTAGGCAGGTAGGGAGGGAGGCACCCGTAAGTAGGTGAGGGGATCATTTGGAAGCTGTGATTTTCTATGGCCAAAGAGGCAACACGGCGCTGAAGAAGGTCCCAGCAACTTCCCTCCAGCCCCTTCTCTGTTTCCCCCTCCTCCTTCCCCATATGACTCCCTCCTGAAGGGATTTTAATTATAAAGTCGCTGTTTCAAGAATAGCTAAAATGGGGTGAGCCAGTTAGCTGTCACCATTAGCTTTCAAATCCTTGCTTCTTCTGCTGGTGGTGGAGAAGGATCCCTCATGGCCTGTGGTCCTTCCCTCGCCTTCTCTCTATGAGAGTGCGACCATTCTCACACCCCCCGCTCCCCCGTCACCCCTGTGCTTCCCCACTGCACCCTCCCGAGCTGAGCCCTGAGTCCTGGCCCACGATATAGTCATAGCTCAGGTGACAGTCAGGAGAAACTTCCTCTCTCAAGGAGAACTTTCGACATAAAGGTGTGGAAGATCAAGGAGCAATGGCTGCTGAGGGAAAGGGTGAGGGAGACAGAGTGACAGCAGTGAGTTGAATTAATTCCCTGGTGTCGGATTTAATGAAGGGCTGCCTTCTGTGCTGCCTCAGAAAGGCACATCATGGAGTGATTGGTGCTGGATGCACGCACAGCTCCAATTAAGAGTTTCTGCATCTCACAGGGGCAGGGTGTCTTTGAATCTCTAGGCTCTGGGGGCTTTCTACCCCCCTCCCCATTCCAGGCTTGCTCAACCCTGATCCAAAAGTCGGGAATCTCTGCTCCTCTTAAAGGGAAAGGACCCCAGGATCTTTTCTTGCTGCCTCTCCACATCCCTGGTGGCCCTATTTGCTCCCTTCTCCCTTACTTGTCCTCAGGTAAGGCCCAAGACTCTCCTTTGCAAACAATGCCTGCTTCACCTTGTCCCCAGGAATGAATCCTAGAATCACAGAGGCTTAGAATTGGGAGAGGACCTTAGTGACAACCTAGTCCAGAGTCACATAGAGTAACAGCATGAGAACTAGAACCAGGGCCTCTAGAACAATCTCTCTGGCCTCCTTTCTAGGTTCTGGCAACATGCAGCGTGAGTGACAGCCATGTCTAAGGGCCTGCAGTCTGGATACTGGGGGCAAGCCCTTCTAAGTCACAGGTCTCAGCTGCCAATTCAAGGTGGCTCTCATTACCATGACTGAATCGTGGCAACTTAGCCATGCATCACACTTGACAATCAACAAAAGTGTGCCTACATCAGCTCATGTTATACTCAGTGTTTGAAGGCCACAGAGGTATTATTACCCTGAGGTTGCTATCCCTGCTCAGACACTAATACGTGGCCTTATGAAACTTTGGGTGCTTAACTTCTCCTTTTCTCATTTGAAAATTGAGAATAACAACACTTATAGCACAGGTTGACAATGGAGCAGACTCTCATTTTACAAGTGAAGAATAAGGCTCTGAGATTAAGTGACATGCCCCAAACATAGCAGCAACAAAGGGCAAAGGGAGGAGAAGAACGCAGGACCACTCAGCCCCAGGCCTCTGCTGTTTTCACACCACCTCTTACTAAAATGATGCCGCCCATATTCCTCTCCTTCGTCACCATCATCATTTATTGAGGCTTTACTCAATGCACTTTCTTTATGCACTGTGCTAAGTGCTCTGTAGATCATTTAATCCCAACAACAACCCTGTGAGGTGCATTTTAAATGTATTTTCATTTACCTTTCAAGGAAACAGAGGCTTAGAGAGGTTACATTGCCTGAAGTTAAGAGCTAATAAGCGGCTTAGGCAGGACTCACAGCCAGGTATGTCTACCCTCCAAGTCCGTGCAGTTACTTGCTGTGTCCCCACCACTCCCGTGCTCCCACCCCTGCCACCATCCTGGGGCCACAGCTCCCCTGGGACAGCCATGGGCAAAGTGACAGGGCAGACCTAGAGACTCATTTTTGCTGGCTCACTGGGCACCCCTGTGCACAGGCTCTGTGCTGGGCCCTGGGAGAGCCTGCTCAGTGGTCCTGGGTGTCCTCGCCGCACTACAGGGCCCTTGTGCTGCAGCCTCATCCCTGACACTAGAATTTGCAAGGTTTCCCAACGGTGACAGAAATAGGCTTCTTCTCCCTCATTTTCAGACTAGGAAACTGAAGTCCAGAGAAGAAACAGTTCTCAGCAGAATCCCACAGATCCTTTAGCAAACCTCAGCATCCTGACTCCAGACCCATTGTTTCCCCGGAGCACCCTGCTGAATAGGCCCAAGTTCCAACCAACCACCAAAGAAGACATTCTCAGGCTGCCTCAAAGATGTCTTCTTTATCCAGTGACCTGCTAGTGCCCCTTTCTGCAAAGTGCACTGGCCTGGAGGAGTTCTGGATTAAGCTTCTTAGGGGATCTAGCATCCTCTCCTGACCTCCAGGGCTCTCTCTTAACTCACCTTTGAGTAAAATGATGTGCTGTGAGATACACTTAAAATTGTGTGTTCCCCAACCCTTCCCTCTCTATTGGTGGGATTATTAATGAGACCCTAACATGAGTCACCGGAGTAAATAAACACAAATTGTCGTTCCACCCCTAGGCTTTGGCTGACAAAGCTCTCCCCTCCTTGTTCAGCTACGGCTTTAATAATGAGCCACTTTCAGCTTTCACAGGCATTGAGTTCAGTTCCCTGAGGCTTCTGTGCAAGAGGCCTCCTGGAATCAGGGCTCCTATCTCCCATACCCGGGAATTGGGACTTTTGACAGAAATGAGAAGGCTTGTTCTAGGGAGAGAGACCCTGCCTTCTGCAATATACTCTGAAACATTGAAGTGACACACACACACACACACACACACACACACACAGCTGAGGTTTGTGAATTGGTGGTGTTAAATAACAATTAGGTCAATAATTCCCTTTATGAAAATCCTTTTAACAAACTACATCCATTGGTAATTAGTGCCTATGAGAATCTCGGCCTAGGGAAGCCCTGATGAAAAGTGGATCCAGACATAGACCTGGTGTGGGGAGCTGAGTCTCTCACTTTTCAAGGAAAACCTCTTTCCCTGCTCAACTCCACTTGGGAGAGGGTAAAGCCAAGGCCCTGGGTCAATATCTGCAACTCCTGTTACCTTGACCTTGACCAAGGGCACCTTGCCTTTCACCCCCTGAGCCTCCATTTTTTCCCCCAGGTGGCTTTCTGGGTTACTGAGGAGGCTGTGGGTTTTCAGGACATGTTGCTGGCTCGGCAGCTTCAGGCATACTTGGCACTAAGAGCATCACTAAAAGATGAGCGCTTTCCTCTGCTCGCCCAAGGCTTCCCAAAGAGCTGGTGCCTTCTTCTCTTGCCTGTCTTCCTGCCCAAGCCCCGAGATGGTGCCCAGGCATGTTACCGAGAGAAGTAGCTTGAAAGGGGTGAGAAACTGTCTGAAATAATTCCATCCTTCCCTGGAGACTTGGCGTGAATTTTATCTAATCACCATGGCAACAGATAAAAAAAAAAAAAGAAAAAAGGTGTGAGCGTATCGCCTTTGCTGTGATAATTCAGATTTATATATTCAGATCAGATTGGAGTTGGAGATTTTTTTTTAAGGGAGCAGATGCAGCAGAAGGTGTGACTGCAAATAATGTAGCACAAATGTTTGATGATCCTGCCCTTTAAGAAGTGGAACGCAGTTTCCTGCAGTTTTTCCAGAATATAATTATCCCATCAAACCCATTGCAATGAGGACTCATTACGGGCCTGGATAATGCAGAGTCACGTCCGTGCCAACAACACGCCTGCGCACACACAAACACACACAAACCCGCATGCATAGGCAGTCGCAGCCCCTGCCCTCTGCCTCTGGCTGCCCCCCAATGGAAACCTCAGAAAGCCACCCCCAAAAGCACAAGGCCTGGGTAAGGAGCCTGGGAAGACTGTGACCTGGGGGCAAGATGGAGACAGCTCAGACTTCACAGCTGGGGCAGGGTGGCAAGACTCCCTCCCTTTGCCATCCTGCCCATGGAAACCTACTGCCGTTTGTAGAGCATAAGCCCCTGGAGGGCAGGGGCTGGGGCTGGGGCTGGATGGTCCTGGTGTATAGTCTCTGTCCAACCTGAGTGATTAATTCAGATATTTTCTTAAACTATGTGGCTCTGCTTATTTGCTCAAGGTCACACAGCAGTTAGTGGTGGCACCTTCTGATCTGAACCAGTCTTCTGACTCCCAAGCCAGGGGTTGTTCCACTAGAACCTTCACTTTGGGATTAGGATAAGCACAGAGGCCTACACTCTGTTTCTTATGTCCCCGCCTTGGGCACCCAGGGAAGGCTGGCATGAGCGCAGCAGCCCGTGTGCTTGTCAGGGAGTAGACACGCCCGGGAGACATTTCATCCACGTTCATTGGGTGTTGTTTATCCTTCTCTGCCCAACACATGTGCCTGCAGGTACAGCCTTTGAGGAGCTGATGGGTTCTCCAGGTCCTTTGGTCTCAAGCCTTTGCAAGTTCTTCCAAATGTGATCACCTTCACAACTGACTGTCCCTGGGGTGTGCTCCTTATTCCTCCCATTCTGCTAAAGGGGCAACAGTCTCCCTAACCTGGGTCCGACAAAGACACAGATATCTTTAGCTGCATATCCCCGCTCGGTCAGGAGTAGGGGCAGTGCCAGGGTGTGCAGCGTGCAGGCTGGGGACGGAGTCCCTGAGCACAAGGCCCTCAGTGCTGCCCTTAACTCCTTGCTGGAGGCTGAGACATCCCTTGTTCCCTCTCTTCCAGCCAGATGCCCCTTTACCCAACATTTCCCGAGTGAGAACTGCAACCCAGAAAGGCTACACAGCCCTATAGGACAAATCGAGAACAAGAACGTGGATCATCCAATTTCTAGGGTACCCTTCTCAGTGCCTTTCATCACCCAGATCAAATCCTAATATGTCGAATAGTGCTCAGACCAAGGCTTGTCACCCTTACATTTCCATGTTCCCTGCTTACAGTCTCCACTGGCAGATTGGGCTTCCGCTATTATTAAGAACCAGAGCTCAAGTCTGCACAGGCTGGAGGTTGTCTGTTCTAACGCAGGTCCCGTTCCCAGCTCTCCCCGCTGTAAGGGGAGGCCCTGCCCTCCTGTGCTTTGGATCTCATGCGTGGATGCCCAGGCAGAGCTTCTGCCAACCTGCACTGCCTGCGATTCAGCTCAGCCCGACTGTGCTGGTTCTGGCCCATTAGGAAACCTCCACTGCCCTCGCCTGCCAGGCTGGGTTCATCTGTGCTCTAGGCCTCAGCATCTTGCCAAGAATCCAGATCACCCACTGCCTCCTTCCCAGCAGACGGGCTGGTTCCGAAGGCTCAGGTCTGCTGGTCGCCTGGTGCTGTTGTCTGCTGCCTTCTCAGCAGAGGGCTTATAACGCTGTTTTTGCAATCATTTACCTGAGATCTCTGTGCTAACAGACAGGGAGTGTTAGAGGCACAGGGCAGTTCGTGGCCTCTCACCCTAGCCCTGGCCCTGCCTTCTGTGTCAATAGCGTTGGCCTTCACCCCACCATGAGGAAAGAAAGCTGCTTCTGGGAGGAAGGCTCGTTCTCTGTACATGCCGCTCTCTGAATGGGGAGAGGCAGGCAGCAGATTGTTTGTGTATGGTGTGTAATTTATTTACCTGGGAAGGCACAGCTTCGCCACAGCATCTGGTTTCCAGCATGTTTCCAAACCCTCGTCCCGGCTCAAGCCCCGTCTGGCCTGGTTGAGACCAGGGAACCAGGGCAGAGAGGGGGCTGGAGGAGGAGCTGGTAGTTCTGGGCCTCATCCTTTCGTCCTCTGCATCCTCTCTGGGAATGAAGATGTTCTACCTGCACAAGAGAAGGTCAAGGAAGACCTCAGAACCTCTCCCTGGAAGCCCACAAAGCCAGGCAAGGCACATGTGTCAAGGGTGAGCTGTGGGCCATGGGGCTGCAGAGCCAACTAGAGCCTTACTCGCCAAGCTCTGCACTGGAGAGCTGCTCAGCCAGCTCAGACCAACAACTGGGCCTGGGCAGTGGGACCCTCCATCTTGCTGCTCATAGCAGCCCTGCCTCTCCTGCTCCCTCCCTGGGAGTCAGCCACTCCTGATGGACGTGGGCAGAGGAGGGGTAGATAACACAGGTCTTTCTCGGCCTCCCTAGATGGTCAGGTCTCCCTGAGCAGGGGTCAGTAGGGCGTGCAGTACCCGGGCTCCTGCACACATTAGCTGGGCTGGGCAACATGCAACACTACCAGCCTGGAGTCCCAGCCCTCCCCTCCTCAATCCTCATCTCCAAAGTGGATTGCAGGCGAAAGAGGACTGAGCCCCTGCATTCCACACCTGCTGGAACTTGTGGTCCATGTGTGATGGGCCCTCATGATGGTGCATTCACAGTACACCACCCAGGAGAGCCAGGGCTGACACAAAAGCTGAGGGAACTGGGCTGTGTGGCTGAAGGTGGGAAGATGTGGGGAGACATGACTCCTGCCTTCTCCCAATGTCTAAAGTGCCATCAGAAGGGAGAGGGAGCAGGCTTATTGTATAAGACTCCAAAAGGCAAGACAAGGACCAGTGGGTAAAAATGACGGGGAGTACAACTGGCTCAGGGTCAGTGTGACTTTTCTAATGGTCAGCAGCAGCTTGGATTCCCTCATGAGATAGTGAGCTCACCATTACGGAGTGTGTCCAGGGCAGGGAGAGAGAATATTTAGTTACCATTTGTTGAGTGCCTGGTAAGTACCAGGTGTTCTTGCTCTGTCTTCACTTTCTCACAATAGTCTACAATTTTGGTATCATTGTCGCCATATTGTGTAGGAGGCAATAAGCTCAGAGAGGTTAAGTAATTAGCCCAAGGCCACACAGCTTGTAAATAGCAGAGCAGGTCTGTGTTTCCAAGAAAGCCTGTGCCCTTCTTGGCATTTTATGGGACTTGCGGAAGGGAAACCTATTGTGTTGGGGAGAACCCAGATGATCTCCAAGACTCTTCTCCTTACTAAAGATTAGAAGGCTCCTTTCCTGGTAAAGTCATCCTAGCTTAACCTGCCTCTGAGCACCTTGCATTTCAGTCTGACCGCAGCATTTAGGTTCCCCTGGACCCTCAGGGCAAGGCTCCTGCAGTTTATAAAACTCTGCCCCACACAGCACTGCATCCCACATGCAGCACGATTGTGAGGTCGGGTATTGTCCTTCTCCTGTTACCTGAGGGACCGGAGATCAGAGGACACAGGCGGTCTCTCTGAGGTTGAGAAGCTGCAAGGTCCCTGACTCAGGTAGCCCCTTCCTCCTGAAGCCAGCTCGTTCTTCTGGCTGCCATGGTGTGCCAGACCCTCTCTCCTTTGTGTCACTCAGGAGGACTTGCTGTCTTTACGCATTCCTGCATTTATTTGTAAATAGGAGGCATTTTCAAGGAGTCATGTGTAACTCCCTACCTTGTGTTCAGTATTGTGCTGGTAGTGCGTGATTGAGGAGGGATGGGGAAAGGACAGTGAGAGCTCATTGACTGACTGGTCACTGGTCACCCAGGCCATGGAAATAACAAGGATGCTGTGCATCGGGACCTTCAGCAACCCCAGCCCGGGATTACATCAATATAGTACCTTGAATTTGAAGAAACCCACTCCCAAGGCTTAGGGTTTGGGGCTGCTAAAAAGAAAAGAAAATTTTTAAAAATCTGCTGTGCTTGATTTGTTATGGAGAGAACACCGGTTAGGGGAAAGGTCAAGGTCAGCAGGCAGAGGCCGCAAGAGGAAGCATCAGTAGAAGCAATAAAGGCTGGGGTGGTGAAGACTCAGGAAGGGCAAGGGAGGGAGAGGGCGGTGAAGGCCAGAGGGTGGCAAGGAGTCTGGCTGCTGGGCTCAGGGGTGGCAGTTAGATAGCAAGCTCTTGGTAGACTGGATTCATTCATTATTCATTCATCTACCACTTATGGAGGGCTCTCGGGGAGCCGCTGTCCAGAGGCAGGACAAATCTCGCTGACCCATACTTTCTAACCCAGGGTTATTTTGTGCTGTGTTGGAGGCATGTCCAAAGCTCTAAGGGAGCCCAGACTTCCCAGGGAGGTTCCATGGAAGACCTGAGATTTCAGCCGAGTCCTGAAGCCTGAGCAGGAGTTTCTCAGGCGAAGAGTGGGATTGGAGAGCCATTCTAAGCCATGGGAACAGTGTGTTGCAAAGGCCTGGAGGAGTAACAGAGCCCTGTGTGTTTGGGGAGCACCCTAGGGTCCCTGGGTCAGGGCATGGCAGGAAAGGTTGTCGTCCCAGGTTGCCAATAGCACACTGGAAGCTGGGAGTGTCAGCAGCTGCTAGGGGTCTGAGGAGGAGGCCACGTTGGCAGGTGTGTACACCAGAAAGATGCCCCCAATGGCAGCGCGGAGGGAGGCTTGGATCTGAGGAGACTGGCCCCTCTCCTGAGGGCTTCAAGCACTTCCCTAGGTACCACTGGACTTCTCTTGGCCTCCTGGGTCCAAGAGAAGACGAGAGGCAGAGAGGAAGCCACAGAGCAGCGTGCCAAGGCACTGCCCCTCAACCATACCACCAGCTGGGGACAGCTCTACCATCAGGTCTCAGGTCCCAATCTCCTAACCCTGGTCTGCTTCCAAATGCCCATATCCAAGGCACCTAACACATTTGCAAAATGCTGGATTATAATAATAAAAATTCACTTATATAGCGCTATGTGCCAGGCACGGTTTTTTTTTTTTTTTTTTTTTTTTTTTTTTTTTTTTTTTTGGAGACAGAGTCTCGCTCTGATGCCCAGGCTGGAGTGCAGCTGCATGATCTGGGCTCACTGTAAGCTCCACCTCCCGGGTTCACGCCATTCTCCTGCCTCAGCCTCCCGGGTAACTGGGACTACAGGCTCCCGCCACCACACCCGGCTAATTTTTGGTTTTTTTTTTTTTTTAGTAGAGACAGGGTTTCACTTTGTTATCCAGGGTGTTCTCGATCTCCTGACCTCGTGATCCACCTGCCTCCGCCTCCCAAAGTGCTGGGATTACAGGCGTGAGCCACCGCGCCTGGCCTGTGCCAGGAACTGTTCTAAGCACCTTACCTAAGTTAATTAATTCACTTAATACTCACACTACTCCTATGAGGAAGATGGTGTTATTATCTCCATGTTACAGACAAAGACATTGAGGCACGGAGATGTCAAGGAACTTGCTTACAGTCACCTACCAGGAAGTGATGCAGCTGGGATTTGAACCCAGGCAGAGTAGCTCAGATGCTCCATGCTGAGCTGACGTAGCATAACGAGGCAGGCAGATAAGCTGTTCAAGAACTGGCCTGTGAAGGGAGGGAGCCATTCCGGAGGAGGATGGACATGCCAGGACACCTGTCTCACATGGAGTGACATGAGTCTGTCTGGGTGCTGACATCCCATAGCCCCCAGCCCCAGTGAACAGGGCATGCTGTAGGTCAGTGAGACTAGGAGGGCCGGGAAGACCCCAGTGCTGACCACCTGCATGGGAAGGGCAGAGGGCCAGAGGGTTATGTGCTGCCCATCCCTGTCCCCCGCCCCACCCTGTCTTGGCCTCAAGGGGAGAAAAGCTCCCTTGGGGTGGAACAGCTTCAGCTCCCTCGGTAGCCTGCCCTGGTTTTGTTTTTGTTTTGCAGTCAGGTGTTGTTTTTTCTTAATTGACTTTAATGAAGTTTAACACACATACAGGAAAGTACACTGACCTTAAGTGAATGTTTATGAAATGAACATGCTCACGTGGCCACCCCCCACCCCAGGTAGCCTCACCAGCCCTCCGTGAGCCTCCCACGTGCCCCTCCCAGCTGTTATCCCCCCGACCCAGATGACCACCCTCCTGAGGCCTGTCACCATGGATTAGTGTTGCCTGGCTTTGAACTTCATACAAAATGGAAGCGTTCTCTTATGCCTGGCTTCCCCCACTCAATGTTGCATCTGTGCGGTTTGCTCAGGAGGTTGTGCTGGTTGTCTTGGTAATCACTGCGGCTGTCAGGTAGCCCCTTGTCCTGGCCACCTACCCTCTGGGCAGCACGTCCTCTGGGTTGGCCCGCCCTCCCCACTGGGGTTAGACAGGCCCTGGCATGCAGGGGAAGGTTGGGGCCCCTGTACATCTCAGAGCTGACATGCTTCTTTTTGTGACTTCCTTCCCCTTTGCCTGTAGTTTTGGGAACCTGCTGTGCCCCCTGTGGTCTCCTGTGGGTCTCCAGGTCTAGAATCAAAGCCAGGCATGCTGGATGGAGAGTCCCCTTCCTGCCCTCTGGCTCAGGCCAGAATAGGCTGCACAGACCCAGGCCAAAGGCAAGGTTGGTGTGGACTTTGCCCCCCGGGGCTCTGGCTACTGGGGTGGCCAGTGGCTGGGGCTAGTTGGAGAGTAGAGGGAACACCCCCCAGCCACAGACCTGGCAGGACGCAGAGGAGGAAGCTAGGGACTGCTAAAGTCCCTTCCGATGGGGAAGCTCCAGGAATCCAGGCTTCTTGTAAAGGTCTCACTCACTGTAAGAAGTGAAAGGGAGAGAGACTGATGCGTATCCATGAGGCCTCACCTAGCATCAACTGGGGCTTGTTAGCAATGCAGGGTCTCAGGCCCCACCCTGCCCTGAAGGACTGGAATCTGCATTTAACAAGTGTTGTGGAGGCACTAAGGTTTTAGAGGCCCCGCTTTAGGGAGTACACTGAGGTGGTCAAGAGCTGGACGCAGGCCACACTGCCCAGGTTTGCATCCTGGCTCAGCCACTTGATGTGTGACCTTAAGCAAGTTACTTAACCTCTCTGAGCGTCATCTCAAAAATAAGGATAATAACAGTACTTACCTTGCAGGGTTGTTGTGAGATTTAAATGAGATAACCCATGTGAAATGCTTTGAGCAGTACCTAGCACATGGCAAACAATCAATATCGATTATGATTTATTACTCAGTGCCAGACACTGTGGGCACAGTGCTGTTCCCGCATCACCCCATCCAGCTCTGCAATAATCCGGAGCTGAGTAGTAGTATTTAGACGTGTTGTCCAGATCAAGGAAGTCACTTTTCAGCTGAGGCCAACGAGTGAACATGTTCCTGGAGACAAAGGAGGCAGAGTTTATAGACGAGTTTTCCTCGGTGTGGGGTGGAGAGCACCACCTTCTCCCCATGGCGGCGGGAATGTGATGCCTGCAGGTCACAGGCAGGCTGCGGGTGTGTTTGTGGGTATTGAATTCTGTCTGTTAATCGCTAAGGATTAATTGTTAGGGATAAACACAAGGTGTTTGTCTGGCTCCCAGCAAGCTCTAAATTAAATGAGAGAGGGTTTGAAGCAGGGGTGGCAGTGGCCTGAGAGACTGAGTGAGAGAGTCTTCAGAAGGATCTGGGCTTGGGGAGGACCTGCTGCCCTGGGGAACTGGGCCTGGAGCCAAGAGGGTGGTTACGCCAGACAGCGGGAGCTGAGGTGGCCCCAAGGTGTCAGACGCTGCTCAGCATCCTGTATGTCGGGGAACTGGTGGGCAGATGGCTCCCTGTGGAGCTTGGGGGGACAGAGGGCCTGTGCACACAGGCATGGGCAGGACAGTGAGGTCCAGAACTGAGGGATGTCAGGAATCTTGGAGTTTATGTTGGTCACAACTGGGATATGTGACTACTATTGCTCATGTGTGTGCAGCCACGTGGATACTGTAACCCTCTGGGGACTGGCCCCAATCCAGGAACCTGGTTTCTGCGGGGCACCCTGCTCCTCCTCCTCCCTGGACCTCCACTCCTCTCTCTCACCACTTTCTCCCTGGCTTGTGCTCCTCGTCTGTGCTATGTAAGACCACGCTGTCACTGCTTATTGACTTCTCTGTCTCCCCTATGGACTAGAAGTGCCTCGAGGGCAAGAAAGCATGTCTTATTTTCTCCGTATTCTCTCTCCTAGCACAGAGGTTGGCTCAAAGCAGATTCTCCATACCTGCTGAATGGATTGATGGATGGACGGATGGGTGGATGGATGGATGGATGGATGGATGAAGTGGAGTGAGCATCTCCATAGCTATACTCCCAGAAGGGACACATGGGAGACAGGGAGAGGCCACCTGAGGCCACAACATCACAAGTAACCCAGCGACCTCATGTTTATTGCCATTTCCTGACATAGGTCTCTGGGTATGTCAAGGCTGGATTCTCCATAGCCCATTCTCAGAGACAAGACCACACCCTCCCCAAACCCTCAGCAGCCTTCTCCTCCAAATATTTTTCTCTGATTCAAGTATGTTGACTCTCTGAAGACAGAATAGGATCTGAGGAGAGTAAACTGGTCCAAATGCTGTGTGTGTTTGTTGATAAACCAATTACCTGGAACTCAGTGTGTGCACAGTCCAAGGACCCTGGATGCTGACCCGGCTCTCCAAGTCCCCAGCTTGGCTCCCTGTATGGAACTGCCCTGCTTTGTCTCTGCCCTGGGCATGCTCCTCGCCGCCCAGTCACCTCCACCTCCTCCAAGCTCAGAGTGTTACCAGATGGACTTGATCCTATTATTTTTCAGAGCATTTGAGATTCCTGCATTAGTGAATAGGAGGGTCCCACAGCCAGCCATGGGGTGGGGCCCCAGGACAGACCCCGTACCACCAGCGTCCCAAAATGGGCCTCTGGCTCAACCTAGGGATTTAGCTCTGTCTGTAAATTGCACCATGTTTGTCCTGTCATCACTAGATTGGGAGTTAGGAGCTCTGGGTTTGACCTCAGGCTTCCTCTCTAAGGTAGCACCGTCTACAGTCTTGGGTTAAGTCATTTCACCACTATGGGCCTCCTCAGTGTCTCAGTCTGTGAAGTGAGGGCCTGAACTCAGGATTGGGTTTCACAATTCCTCCTCCATGCATCCCTGAGACTTTCCTAGACCCAGTTTCTATAGGTGAGTCCCTATGAGATGATGTGCCATCTGTCATCTAGCAATGGGCCAGCCATCGTCCAAAGACCCAAGGTCAGGTGTTGGAGCTGAGGAGAGGAGATGTCTCATTCTGTTTCCTCCCTGAGAGCATTTGCCCAGGGTAACCTTTCTCAGGGGTCATGACTACCCAGTAGGCACAAAACCTGCTGGCCACCAGGGTCCAATTTTCCTTTCCCCTCTTGTCCTGCATTCCCACCATGATACTAAGCCAACCTGGACTTTGCCTGTGGTATGGAGCTTGTGGGCTCCATGCAGCATCCCTCAGGATGCAAGAGTCACTTAAGGCCTCCTAGTGATGCTGAGGGATGCAGAGGCAGAGGCCCAGAACCAGAGTCCAGAGGCCTGCAGCTTCATGGGGAGGGAAGCTGGACATGCTCTAACGCAAAGAGCACTGTGTTGTGTGGAGCAGCCTGGAAAAGGGGAAAGAACAGGAGCATTGGAGGTTCCACCTTCCCTAATTACTATGTGTTCTTAAGGGAAGTTCCCACACATCTTTGAGCCTTAGTTTCCTCATTTGTCAATGGGAATAACACTGCATTCCCACTTAGGTGATGCAAGCTGTTGTAATAGAAAAACCCTAAATCTCAATGGCTTAACACAATGAATTATATTTCTTGGTCATGTAGAATCCAATAGGCAGTGGGCATCTGCTCCATGCAGTCATCCAGGGATCCAGGCTAACTAAGAATCCATTGTCTTTAACCTCTGGCTCTCAAGATTGCACTTATCATCACCATTCAGAGAGAGATGGCAGAAGAGAGCGAATGTGGAGAATGAAGTGGGAGGTTTTGTAGACCAGACCCAGGCATGGCATTTGTCGCTTCCACCCACATCCCACTGGCCAGGAATCAGTAGGTGCCCCACCTAGATGTAAGGAGTTCTGGGAAAGCAGAGTCCCTGGCTGGGCAGCTGCTTTACAGCAACAACTCCACACTATGGAAGGAGAGGCACAAATCTCTGGTGGAGACCATCTCTGCCAAAAGCACCTACCTCCAGGATTGCTAGGGATATTTATAAATAAGAGAACAAAGAAAATGTACCCCACATTGGTAGTTGCCAGGTAATGTCCAGTTCACCTTTTCTTCTCAAACAAGGAATCCCTCCCCTCCAGCTTGCCTGACATCTGCATTTGGATCTGATGGCCTGACTGGCTGGGAGCTGCTGTTCTCATGCACTTGTTTCAGGTGCACACTCTGTCTTGGTCTGGCTTAGCCAACCCCTGCTTCTGGTCGAGCCCAGCTGTACTCCTTCTGGAGATGCGAGTGTGCAGCAACAAATCTGTGGCCATAGTTATTGGCAGTCCTCATTTCTTGAACAATAAATATGTAACCTTGGAGTTAGGACGGCCATGGCTGGGGCTTGCCCCTTGCTAAGACCAGGCTTGTCCCTTCTCAACATTTGCTAGGTGGCTGGAGTCAAGGGTGTGGCAGGAGTGAGCTTTTGCATGATACCTGGGCAGTGGGGTGCTTGCCAGGGGGTTGACAGCATCAGTAATGAGGTCTGCTGACGGGGGCCAGGGTTGGAGAATAGGAAGGGACTGGAAATGGAGTCTTGTAAGCCCTAAAGATGAAGACTTTCAGTGTGAGACAGGGTGACCAGCTTGTCCTGGTTCTCCCGGGACTCAGGTTTTAACACTGAAAGTCCCATCTCCTAAGAGCCTCCTCTCCACCTCAGTCCTGGGCATACTGGGATCATTGGTCACCTTAATGTTAGATGTAGATAGAACACTAATGGGGAAAGAGTATGAACTTTGAAGTCAGAGTCAGACCAAGGTCCAAATTACCAGCTGCATAACCTGTGGCAAGTGCTGCATCCTCTCTAAGCCTGTTTTCTCGTCAGTAAAATGGGCTTAATAGAGTACTTTTTTTTCCCACAGAACCATTTCCATGATTAGGTAAAATAATATGTGTAAGGGCCCTGGTCCTCCCTTCCTGTGGGTAGTTGTCCAGCCCCTGCCTGGCTCTTCCCTGTAACCAAGGAGCCCCTCTCTCTTGAAGGTGCCCATTCTCTTGTCTACATCTGGTTGTTGGAAACATCCCTTTTGGGAATCTCTACCCATTGGTTCCTCTTCTGGACTTGCACACATCACAGCCCCTGAATGCTAAAAAATGTTGGTCATGTGCCCAAGTGTCTGAGCAGATGGATCTGAGCAGAGGTGGAGATATTTTATGTCAAAGGGGCTGCAGCTGAGTCTGTGGTGAGACCAGGGGCTCTAGAATTAGAACCAAATGGCAGTAAATATATGACAATGCCTCCTCCTCCTGTTTCTGATCAATCTCAGATTTGCCCATTGCAGCTACCATGTGAGACCTTGGGTGTTGGGGTGATCAACTCATCCTGGTTTGCCCAGGACTTTCCCAGCCACCACTAATGGCCATGCAGCCCATCTTCAGGGGCACTGTTGCCTTTGAGTTGTACAGTGCACACCCTGAATAACCATGCACAGAGTCCAGTATCCACTGTGGGGTTCTAGTGGGTAAATAGCTTGACTTCGGTTTGAGGGCACTGTGTGGCTCACGCTGTCTACAGTTGAAGTAAGCAGCCACCAGCTGCTCCCAGGCATTCTCTGTTGATATGTAGGCTTTGTGGGATTAAAGTCCTTTTATCTGTTTTATCTCATTATCCATTCCCATGTCCCAGGTCAGTGTTCTCGAACTTGTGTGCACAACAGTATCGGCTGTGGGGCTTAGTGAAGCACAAATTGCAGGGCCCCAACCCCAGAGTTTCTGATTGAGTAGGTTTGAGATGGAGTCCAAGAATCTGCATTTCTAACAGTCTCTCAGGTGATGCTACTGGGCCAGGCCCTCCTTCAAGAACCACCATCCTAGGAAATCTTTCGTGGTAGCCTGTGCAGTGGGAGTCAGGAGACCAGGAGTCAAGTCCCTTCCCTGCCTCTTATTAGTGACATTAATATAGGCATATCATCTCACCTCTCTGAGGCTTAGTTTTCTTTCTTTATCAATTGGCAATGGAAACCTTTGCTTTTATTACCCTGAGGTATTGTTTGGAGGATCAGATTAGACAATATGTGTTCAAGCCCTGCAAGTGTTGTTCAAACCCTACAAACTACATGTGTTGTTTGAAGCTGGTAATTTCTTCTCTGGGGTAGAGGTGTTTTCCCTCTGTCTTCTGGTGGACTGTTCTAGTCTTCTCCTTTTAGGATGTGACAATACATCTCTTCATCTCTTACCATGAAAAGTACCCAGATGCAGGGAAAGGGACTGCTGCAGAGAGACTTGGAGCTGCATCCAGTAGACTGTCAAAGTCAGCACTTCCAAAATAGAGATACAGTTATACCGGTGCAAACCTGCATTGTGGCTCCAGACCACACAGGGGTGGGGCTGCCAGCAGACGGTCATGAAAGTTACTCTCGGAGAGGCTCATGCTAAACCTCTTCCCTGGGCATCATGGAAATCCTTTCAGACCAAGGAAGAAATGCCTGGGCAAGCCAAAGCTTTGAGCCTGGAGACCCAGTGGAATGGGCATGAGTCCAGTCATCCATGTTTTTATGATTACACTTGTAGGTACATTTCATATGGACACACAAGCAGTCTGCATGGGAACAAATGTGCATTACCTGTGTGCATAGACACATGATAGCTGGTGAGGAGGAAGCATGGTTGACATTGACGTTGTATGAGTAATGCTGAAGTCAGCCAGAGGGGTCTGGCTGATGTCAGCATCTAGGGGAAGACTTGAGAAACACAGAGCTAATTACTGCTAGACCCACAAAATTCTTCTTAGGGAGGGAATGACCTAGAATGCAAAATAGGTTTCATTTTGTGTGGAAAACTGGGTGGATTCTAGCAAGAAAAGTACTAAGAAGCTTGGAATCGCTGGAGTGCTGGCAGAAGGTGAGAAAAGAGTTCAGAGTATGTGGGTGGAGAAGAAATGAATTGGTGCCATTTGAAACTGTCCCATTCTAGAACAATGCAGAATATGTATCTGTATATAGATGTACACACACACACAATCATTCAGCAGTAAGCATCTATTGAGTAACCTACATTCTGCCCGTTTCAGGCAGTCATCATCTTTCACCCATGCAACCTGCAATTGCTTCCTAACTGATTTCAGTGCCTCCAATTTCTTTCCACCTCTATCTAAAATAGAGATCTGATCATATCACTGCCTGACTTTAAACCTTTCATGACTCCTCACTGTGTGTGTAATAAGTATCTACACTCGCTGTCACAACCACACTGGACTGCTCCCAGTCCCCAGAGCCTGCCATGCCATCTCATGCTTCTCTGGCTTCCCTCTGGTTGCTCCCATTGCTGGGACTGCCCTTCTTGACATGGAAGCCTGCAACTCTTCATAAACCCCTCCGTGAATGTATCTCCTCAGTGAAGGCTTCCCAAGGCCCAGCAAGTGAACCCTTTACAGTTGCTGGATTATAGGATGTCATTGATTCTGAGCTAGACTATGGATGGATGATGTACCATCATTTTAGCAATCATAAACACCACCTTAAACATATACATCAGCGGTACGGTGTGTTCCATATTCAGGAACATGGCCACCTGGGGCAGCATGTTGGTGCTCTGTAGGCCCCCAGCCTGCCCCGCTGTCCTGCTGTCCCGGTCTTGGACAGCATTATGCCACGATCCCCTTTGGGTGCACTGGTCGCTGAGCTCTGAGGTGTGCTCCCTGGGAGCAGGCGGCACCTGGCATTCCCCCATGCACTGTATGCTTGCTGATCGAGCGACTGCCTGCCTGAAGTCCACTGGGAACATCAGATGGACCAGATGCGGAACCTGGCCCTTGTTCACAACACTCAGACTTTAAATCCTGAAAAAGGCTTTTACAGCTGTTCTTCCTTTTTCATCATAGAATAACTGGAAAGGATGAAAGAAGTGAAAATTATCTTTTCTAACTTATAACTAGGGGAGCTGAAACCCAGGAAGGTTTAAAGCAGCTTGAATGGAGTTCAAGCTTCCCGATTCATAGGACCATGTTCTTTCAGCTGGACAGCGTTGCCTTCTTAAATAGTGGACCTCAAAGGAACAGCACATCTCTCACCTGGAGCCTGATACCCACACTGTGTATAGCAGCTTGTTGAGCTCTTGCTGTGTGCCGGTGCTTGACAAGGTGGTCTCGTTTACCCCTTGTAATGCCTCTGCAATCTAGGTCTCATTACCCCCACTTCACAGAGCAGAAACTGGGAGCCGAAGGATGAGAAAGAACTTGCCCACATTGCAACAGCTAGTGAGAAATGGGCTGTGAATCCCACACGGAGGGACCTACAATTCACAGTTGTTCTGTTCCACTGTGTGAACGATGTCTTCCGTGTTATTGCCAAAACCATTTGCTTGTCAATAAAATGAGGAGATGGGGCCAATGGTTCTGTGATAAGAAGCAACCCTAAGAAGCTTTTGGAAATGTGTGTGTGTCGGGGAAAAGGGATGAGGGAGGAGCTGTTAGCTGTAGAATGACTGGTGGGAGCTACTGGCATTCAGAGGGCAGGACCAAGGATGCCAAACACAGAGAAGAATTTTCCCACCCAAATTGTACCCCCATGGCAGCCAGCCTTCAGCATGACCCTAACCATCCTCCCTCTTGGGTCCACACCTCTTGTAGTTCTCTCTCATTTTGCACCAGGGTTGGTTTGTGTGACCAGTAGCATGTGATGGAGGTGATGATGTCATTTCTGAGATTTGGTTGTGAAGGACTATGGCTTCCATCTTGGGCTCTCACCCTTGGGTGGCTGGCTTTTGGGGAAGCTGCCATCAGGTTGCAAACAGCCATATTGAGATGCCCACATGGTGAGGAACTGAATCCTCCAGCCAACGGCCAGAAGAGATCAAGGCCTGACGCAGACATCTGAGTAAGCTGGACGCAAATTATCCAGCCCCAGCCAAGCCTCGTGGTGACTGCAGCCTGGCTTATAGCTGCACAGTCTCATGAGAGACCCTAAACCAGAGTCACCTAACTCAGCCACTTCAGGATTCCAGACCCTCAGAAACTGTGGGGTTATAACATCACTTTAAGCTGCTGAGTCTTGGGGTGATTTGTTTTGCAGCAGTAGATAACGAATACAGCCCCAATAAGAGATACTGCCAGTCTGTGATTTCTGGGAGCTCTCTGGGGAGCCCTATAGATAGGGGTTGGGTTCTGAGAAGTAGTGCTGAGATCACTATAGGAGTGTGCACTAGGAACTGTGGCTCTGCATGGTTGCCCCTTAGCTGGGTGCTGGGTCTCCTGGCTCCTCCCTCAGCCCTGATGCAAATGTATCTGTTGGTCTGCCCCTTTCCAGGGGCCCTGGGGCTTGGGGGAAGCCAGGGTGCAGGAACAGCTAGGCTGCTGTCTCCTGGTCGTGACAGTGACAGGACCCGCTGGACGCAGCTCCGGGCCCAGCATAATCTATGCTTTATTATGGCCTCTCTTGTTTTTCAAAACCTCTTTCATTTTGTGTGAGCAGACAGATGTGAGGTCCTCGCAGGCTCACACAGGCTGCCATTCTGGGAAAGAAAAAGATATTTTGGGTTTCCCTCTCTTTCTATGGAGGGCCAGCCTTCTTCTTGCTTTATTTTTTCATGTGCTTTTGAAAGGCATTATTGTCCTCCTCTTGTAGACAGCCCCGCCCACCCCTGCCCCGCCCAGCCTCTACTCTCTTCAGGGGCAGGTGTCTTGGACCTGTTCTTTTTAACCTGTGACCTTGAGCCAATGCTGCATCTTCTCCACGCTTTAGTTTTCTCATCTGTAAAATGAGGATAGTAATACATGCCCTGTGAGATTTGGAATAAGATCATGAACATGAAAGTCCCTTGTAAACCAGCCCCATGGCTCTGCTGCCAGGATTCTCTGTGGCCGTAGACACACTCTTTGGCGTTCCTGGGCTTCAAATTCTTCCTGTGTTCTTTCCTTCTTCCACCTAATGAAAGCCCATCTGACCTTCCAGTGGGGACTTGGGGCCAGCTGTGAGCTTTTGGGAAGGGGGATGCTATGGGGTAAGACAGTCCATCTGCCCTTTCCACCCTGCAAGGCCAAAGATGTGGTCTGGTCCCCCGAGGGAAGGCTGGCTGTGTGGAGTAAGCAAGGGCTGTGAGGGACTCTCCACAGCCTGAACTGAATCCCCATTAAACGCCCCCCTCCCCAAGTCCCAAGCTTTCTTGCAGGAAAGATGACTTCAGCCACCCACAGGCCCAACCAGCAGCCAGAGGCAAACAGCAGCAGCTCCGCCCCTGGCTTTCCCTGGGCCCACTCTTTTGCTGTGATGCATGTCTGTCCTTATCCTCTGAATCCCAGCCCCAGCCTCAGTCCTCCTAAACCAACTTTCTCACCTGTCTCATCTTTCCTCCCACTCATCATGTACTCTGCAAATACTTATGAAGCACCAGCTATGCACCAGGCCCTGCAGATATGGTTGGGGAACAAAACAGGCATAGTCCCTGCCCCCTCTGGAGCTTACAAAAGAGAACAGGAAACAGATGCCAAGCAATCACCAAGCAATCACAAAAGCTACGGAAGAGATCGGGAGAGAATGGGGGTGCAGGGATGGGGCTCTGAGAAGGGTTTTCAGAGGAGGTGACAATTCAAGGTTTAAAATAAGAGCAGGCACTGACCCAGCAGAGCTGGGGGAGAGCCCGAGGTGGCCCAAGTCTACTGAGAGTTGGTGCTTTCTAGGAATGGGGAAGCCGGTGTTGGGGAAGTTGAGAATGTGGGGACCCAAGGGGCCAGCAGGGATTTTCTAGTCTCCCAACAAGGTTTTCCAGAGACTGAAGATGGCTCTATTGGGCCCATCTCTCCCCACCTTTTCCGTCACTGGGTTCCCCCACCCCATAAGTGCTCTTGCTTCCTAGAGAAAGATCTCCCTAGGGCCAGGTAAATCAGGGTGAAAGGCCATGCCTTTGGGAGTGTCCCAGCAGTGAGGTCACTGGGCAGTAACTTGGAGAGGTGAGAAAAGAGGAGTGACCAAAGAGGTGACTTCCCCGGACAGTCCCCCAAAAGACAAGATGCATGCTTACATGCATGCAATTGGTCCCTGAGATTCGAGGCCCAGAGGAAGATGACTTATCCAGATGGTCCCCCAAAAGACAAGATGCATGCTTTCATGCACGCAATTGGTCCCTGAGATTGGAGGCCCAGAGGGACATGAATTCTCCAGACGGTACCCCAGAAGACAAGATGCATGCTTTCATGCACGCAATTGGTCCCTGAGATTCGAGGCCCAGAGGAAGATGACTTATCCAGATGGTCCCCCAAAAGACAAGATGCATGCTTTCATGCACGCAATTGGTCCCTGAGATTGGAGGCCCAGAGGGAGATGAATTCTCCAGACGGTACCCCAGAAGACAAGATGCATGCTTTCATGCATGCAGTCGGTTCCTGAGATTCGAGGCCCAGAGGAAGATGACTTATCCAGATGGTCCCCCAAAAGACAAGATGTGCACATATATGCATGCAGTTGGTCCCTGAGACCTGAGGTCTAGAAGGGCTCTCTTCCAATACCCTCAAATATTTCCCCACCCCAACTAATGCTTCCTTCCTTGCCGTGTCGAGGGACTGCAGGCCTGACTGCACTCTCTTGCAGGAGGGTGTGACTGTGGCTTTGGGCAATAGCCACAGGCAGGTTTCATCTGTAATCCTTTCATAGTCAGCAGACTGGCCTGCCACCACCTTGAGTCTACCACTTCCAAGTGTGTAGGGACAAAGCAGCTGTTCACAGGGCCAAAAATCCATGCAGATAGAGGCACATCATTCACCCCCACTCACTGAGCCCCACTCTGCACCAGGGATTCTTCGGGAGGCAGTGCGCTACCGGACCATGCTTCCTTAGCATTTATTCTGGATTTGTAGGGAGGCTACTACGTGCTAAGCACTGCACAGGGCCTAAATGGGGAGAGCAACAGGAGGTTCACAAAACACAGCAGATCAGGGATGGCTGCTCTGGTCTTCCGGGATGTGCAGGGCCACCAACCCCTTCTGGCCCCTTCCCCCTGCATGTCCTCCTGATGCTCCTCCCTGCCTCTGCCCCGAGCTCTGGGCCCTCTCTGTCCTCCTCTCTTGCCAGTTCACCCCTGATGATATTCCTATTTAAAAATAAATCACTGCAGTCTTTAATTGCAGACTAAATAATTGCTTCATTTTATTTAAATGTGGCTCTTGGAGGCTCTGGAAACAATTAGAAGAAAACATAGGGCAGTGCTGGATGCATGTTTTCAAGCATATAATTTTTTTTATTATTATCATACCGACGTTCGTAGGATCTGGAAAAAGAAAGTGTGGCCCTCCTCCCGAGTTAGTCATGCATAATTTACATGCAATAATAATAATAATAATGATAATAATAATAATTCCTGGCTTTTCCCATATTTCATGCTTGGCTCCCAAGGAAGCTGGGCAGTCGTCACTGTGCTCTTTCCGGAAGGAGAGAGGTAAGAGCAGGCCCAGCTATCCTTCTGCAGACCTTTCAGAAGTGACAGCAGCCTGGTCCTTCTGTCCGGGGGCTGGGTTTGAGGTGGGCCCAGAGCTGGCCTGCATGTGTGTGGTCTAAGTCCTAAGAGGTTCCCCGGTCGGACCTCTCACCATGTCTACAATTCCAGCCTTCATCCGGATACAGTGTGAGAGCCAGATAGGGCCTTGGAACTCGTCGTTTTATAATAGAGGCAGCCAGGCCCCCAAGAAGTAATCTTACCCTCAGGTTACAAAGCTTGTTAGTAACAGAACAAGAAAGAAGACTCGGTGTGTGAAATAGGTGAGCAGGGTCCTTAGAACCAGGAAGACCTAGGTCTGGGTGCCTCTGCTGCCACATCACTGTTGGTGCAATCCTGGGCCCATTTCTTGGTCTCTTTGTGCCTGTGTCTTATTTTGGAAAATAATACTTGTTTATCATGAGGAATCAAGAATGGAATATATGCAAAAGCTTCCAGCACAGCACCTGTGCACCATGGAGGCTCATCAGCATTCACCTGTTCTTCCCAAAGCTCTGCAGTCTTCAGGAGTCTGCTGTTTACATGCAAATGTCCCTGGGAGGGGCAGTGCCTTTGACTCCTGGAGGACAGTAAGGGCTATGTGACTCCTGGAGGACAGTAAGGCCTTTGAGCCTGGAAGGTAGCTATGGAGAGGGAGGAGAAGGAAGAGGAAGATGACATCACCCCGGCCCTCTGTCCAGCCTGATCTTGTGTGGACCATGCTGAGACACCCATGCTGAGACACCTGCTGCTTTTTCTTTCTCTTTACTGTGGGTCCCAGCTGTGTCTGCCCAGGTTCAGCCTGGAAAAAATAGCCTGTTGTGCCATTTCATCCACATTTATTGAGCACCTGCTATGTGCCAGACAATGCTAGATAGTGAAACTGCAAAGACAAATAAGAGGTGTTTTCTGCTCTAAAGGAACTTAAAGGCTATGGTGAAAGAGACGTGTAACAGCTACATGTATTGTGGTATTAAACGACAGGGCAGAGCTACCTGCAAGGATCTATGTGCTATGGGACCCCGAGGAAGTATGGAGGAGGGCAGATTGCCCAGCTTCTGGGGGGATCCAGGGGGCCACCTGGGGAAGCCACAGGGGTCTTAAAAGATGTGTAGGAGTTGGCCCAAGGGAGTTTACAAGGAAAAGAGGCAGTGTGATCTATGGCTGGGAGGTGGCAGCTGCGTGTGAGGATGACTTCAGTGGTTCAGAATTACAGCTTATGCGCTGTGAGGCTGGAACAGTGACATACAAGGCCAGAGAGGTGGGCAGGAGTCTTTGTGGATGGCTTTCCAACACCCATGTTGAGGACCTTGGGGTGTGGGAAAGCAGTATCTACCCTGTTCTGGAGTCATAACTTCCCAGGTGAACCAGAGGGCTGCGGTTCTTTCTATTGCACTTGGCTTGCTAAGACAGAGCTGAGGGGCCCCTATTAATTTGTGATTGACCACCTTCTCTGGGCACAATAGGGCAGGCAATTTTTTTTTAGTAGTAGCTTTATTGAGATATAATTCACATACCATACAATTTACCCATTTAATGTGTATGATTGAATTGTTTTTAGTATATTCACAGAGTTGTATAGCCATCACCACAATCAATTTTACAGCATCCTCATCACCCTAAAAAGAAACCCCACAACCATTAACAGTCATTTCCCCATCCCTTTCCCTGACCGAGGCAAACACTAATCTGTGTCTGTATAGTTTTACCTATTCTGGAATTCACATAAATTGAATCATACAATATGTGGCCTTTTGTGTCCGGCTTTTTTCACTTAGAAGAATGTTTTTGAGGTTCATCTGTGTTGCAGGATGAATCCACATTTGATTTATCAATTCGCCCATTGATGGATATGAGGTTTATTTCCACTTCTGGGCTATGATGAAAAATGCTGCTGTGAACATTTGTTTACAAATGTTGGTGCGGGCGTATGTTTTAATTTCTCTTGGTAGATACCTGCGAGGGGAATCGCTGGATCATATGGGAATGCTGTTTAACCTCTTAAGGAACTAGCAGACTGTTTTCCAAAGTGGCTGCACACTTTACATTCCCACCAGCAGGGTATGAGGGTCCCAGTTTCATCACATCCTCTCCAAATCCTGTTGGTATCTTTCCTTCTGATTGCCGCTGTGTTGGTTGCCTCTTGCTACTCTAACAAATTACTACAAATGTAGTGGCTTAAACAGCATGCATTGATTGTCACACAGTTCCGGAGGTCAGAAGTCTGGAATGAGTCTCACGGGACTAAAATCAGTGTGTCATCAGGGCTGCATTCTTTCTGGAGGCTGTAGGGGAGGTTCTGTTTCTTTGCCTTTTCCAACTTGGAGAAGCTACCCACTGTCCTTGACTCCTGGCCCCCTCCAGCTTTAAAGCTAGCAATTGTATCACTCTGACCTCTGCTTTCTTGTCACAGCTCCTTCTCGATTTTGATTCCGGATTCAGCTGCCACCCTCTTTTTTTTTAGATGGAATCTCACTCTGTCGCCAGGCTGGAGTGCAGTGGCATGGTCTCAGCTCACTGCAACCTCTGCCTCCTGGGTTCAAACGATTCTCCTGCCTCCGCCTCCCAAGTAGCAGGGACTACAGGCGCACACCACCAAGCCCAGCTTATTTTTGTATTTTTAGTAGAGATAGAGTTTCACCATGTTGGCCAGGATGGTCTCGATCTCTTGACCTCATGATCCACCCGCCCTGGCCTCCCAAAGTGCTGGGATTACAGGCGTGAGCCACTGCGCCCGGCCTGACTCCCTTTTTCAAAGGACCTTTGCAATTACATTGGGCCCACTTGGATAATCTCCCCATCTCAAATTCTTTGATTTAATCATACCAGCAGCATTCCTTTTGCCAGATAAGCTAACATATTCACCTGTTCTAGGGGATTAGGATGCTGGGCATCTTTGGAAGGTCATTATCCTGTCTATCACAACAGCCACCCAAGGGGTGTGAAGTGGTATCTCATGGCTTTAATTGTATTTTCCTGATGGCTAGTGTTGTTGAGCATCTTTTGAGGTGTTTATTGGCCATTCATATATTTTCTTAGATATAAAGACATAATTTTCATTTTAAAATTGAGTTGTCCTTTTATTATTGAGTTGTAAGAATTCTTTATGTATTCTACACACAAGTCCTTTATCAGATATATGCTCTACAAATATTTTCTTCCATTGTCTTTTCACTTTCTTGATGGTGTCTTTTGCACTTTCTCGAAGTGCAAAACATTTTATTATGATGGAATCCAATGTATCCATTTTTTTTCTTTTGTTGCTTGTGCTTTGGTATCATATCTAAAGAAACCATTATCTAATCTGAGGGCATGAAGATTTATCCCTATGTTTTCTTCTAGCAGTTTTATATTTTTAGCTTTTACATTTAAGTCTTTGATACATATTGAGTTAATTTTTGTACATGGTATGAGGTAGTGGGTCCAGCTCCGTTTTTTTCATGTGGATATCCAGTTGCTATAGCACCACTTGTTGAAAACATTGTCCTTTCCCCTCTCCTGAGTGGTCTTGGCACCATTGTCAAAAATCAGTTGACCCTATTTGTGAGGGTTTATGGACTCTCATTTCTATTCCATTAATCTAAATGTCTGTTCTTACACCAGTACCACACTATCTTGATTACCATAGCTTTGTAGTGAGTTTTAAAATTGGGAAATGTAAATCCTCCAGTTTTTTCTTCTTTTTCAAGATTGTTTTGGCTATTCTGAGCCCATTGCAATTCTTTATACACTTTTTTAAAGATCAGCTTATGGAAACCAGCTGGAATTCTGCTAGGGATTGTGTAGGCCAATTTGGGGAGTACTGCCATCTTACAGTATTAAGACTTTTTGCCTATGAACATGGGATATCTTTCCATTTATTTATGTCTTCTTTAATTACTTTCAATAATGTTTTATGGTTTTCAGAGCATTCTTTGGACACATTTTTCTTAAAATTATTCCTAAGTAATGTATTCTTTTTGGATGCTATTATAAATAGAATTATTTCTTAATTTCACTTTTGGATTGTTCATTGCTAGTATATAGAAATGCAATAGATTTTTGAGTATCAATATTGTATTCTGCAACCTTGCTGAACTCACTTATTTGTTATAATAATTATTAATGAATTCCTAAGGGTTTTTTATATACAGGATTATATCATCTACAAATAGAGAAAAGATAGTTTTACTTCTTCCTTTTCAATCTGGATACCTTTTATTTCTTTGTCTTGCCTAATTGCCCCAGTGAGAACCTCCAGTACAATGTTGACAGAAGTGGTGTGGTGAGGATGGACATCCTCGTTTTGTTCCTGATTTTAGGGAGGATGTATCCACTCTTTCATCATTACATATGATGTTAGCTAGAGGTTTATCACAGAGTCCCTTTACGAGATTAAGGAAGTTTCCTTCTATTCCTAGTTATGTTGAGTGTTTTTGTCATGAAGGAGAGTTGAATTTTGTCAAATGCTTTTTTGTGTGTCTATTGAATGATCATGTGGGTCTTGTACTTTATTCTATGGATGTGTTGTATTACATTAATGGATTTTCTGATGTTAAACCAGCTTTGCATTCCTGGGATAAATCCCACTTGGTCATAGTACACAATCTTTTTTATATGCTTCTGGATTCAGTTTGCTAGTATTAAGCAACCATTCTGATGTCAGGATTTCTTAGCGACAGCAAATCACTGCTCCCTCCTCCTAAAACATTCTATAAATTCATCTATAAGAATCTTTCTTACTTCCCTTGGCTCCATCTTTCCCATATTACCCCAAGAACTGTGAGCTGATGACAATTAGAATGATCACTTCTGAGCCCCTTGTCTTTTACGCTTGGCTCAGATATCATCATGGGTAGTAAGCTCTACCCAACAGCTCCCCAGTAGCTCCCTCACCCAGGAGCACTGACAGCCCCTTCACCTCGCCTGTGCTCCCATTCTTGGCCTATAACTTCTTGTAACACTAGCTGTATTCTCCTGTGGTTGGTTATTTAACTGTTTGTCTTCCCTGCTAAAATGTCGGCTTCTCAAAGACATTCATGTGGGGACTCCTGATCCCTGCCGACATTAACCTGGATGCAGTCCCTTGCATTGCTGGGCTCTGGTGTTTTACAATTGGAATTTCATTCCTTTGACTTCAGAATTTGTCCCAAGTTAAAAAGCAATACATCAAGAGAGGTAATATGCTACACTCAGCAGTCACACCCAACTTAGGGTGAGTGAGTGAATCCATCCTTTCTGGAGAGAAAGTTTTGCTTAGGAAGGTGGAAAGTGTGGATGCTGAAGAGGGATGGAGAGAGAGAAGATTCTGGGGTCACTGTCAGCCCCTGGGCAGTACCTACTGTTTTCCTGAGGTTTGTCTATAATCTGTGGATCCTCTTAATCCCACAGTGTTTCACGGGACTAATTAACATGGTCTTGTTGGTTAGACCCATTGGAAGAGATGCAGAACTTTTATCATCAACCTCAAACCAGGATTCAAATCCCAGCTTTTCTACTTATCAGCTGGTGACCTTGAGTAAATTATTTAACCTCTCCCTACCTCCATCCTTCATTTATAAATGTGGGGTAAGAACAGTACCTACTTAATAAAGTTTTGCTAGAATTAAATCAGTCAATGAATGTACAAGGTGTGGATAGTACAGTGTACTATCTGGCACACAGTACACACTCAAGAGTGTCAGCTGTCACCATTATTCATAGGAGCCAACATTTGTAGCATGCTATGGCCCCGATAGGCTACGTGCCGCCTGGGGTACAATATGTCATGCTGTTGCTTTGGCTGCTACCCTAAAGTCTCCTGTCCCTATAGAGCTGCTTATGCTCCCCTGCAGTTCCCAGAGACCTCCACATCACAATCCAAGCTCATTCTCCCGCGATCACTACCAAAGCACCTCTCCATGCTGGGGGTTTAGCAGGTCACCAGCTCTCACTCTGAGCCCCTCTTTGGGGATCATGGGGTCCTTTCCCACCCTCAAATCTGCTGCAGTGCCACCCTGGCTTACTCAGCAGATGGCTTTAACGCTAGATCTTGCGAAGAAAGAGTGGAGGTCTTGCTTGGTCTTCTTCCTTCCGGAAGCCTCTTGAGTTTCTCAAATGCATGGCTCTACCTCCCTCATGGTCACATACACCTGGGGTAGGGCAGCCTTTCCAAACAGAGACAGCATCCTGAAGGGCCCTTTGCTTGGGTCAGGAGTTACCCACTGACCTTATATTTATATAAACATTAAAGTATACTATGAAATAAATATAAATGTTACCTAAGGGATTTTTTCCTATACTAACAACAACAAATTGCCCCAAGGTGATGTCCCTCCTCTCCCTTCCCCCACACAGAATATCTGGCTTAATGGTTTAAATGCCACTTCCTAAAGCACCCAGTCACATACACACACACACACACACGCATGCACGCACACACACACACAGACATACACACACAACCTCATTTAATCTTTACAAAGTAGCAATTATTACCCTTTTTCTAGATGAGGAAACTGAGGCTCAAAGAAGCTGAGCAATCTGCCCAAGCGTTTCAGGCCCAGAAGTAGTACTCTTGATTCCCACTTCGTCCTGCTTCTCGTGGGTGGTGTCCTATGGCTGCGGTGCCCTCTGGGGATGATCCATCAGGGAGGATGGCCAGCCTGGCTGCCTGACCTGGGCTGAGGATGTCAGGCACTGGTGAACTTCTTCTGTCACTCAATATGGTGGGGAGTGCATGGGACCTGTGGGTAGGGCCCAGCTGGAGAGGCTGCAGGGGCTCAACTGGAAAAGGTGGGGAATGTGGCTGCCTCTGCTGGGACCCGCTGCCTGCTGCCTCCCTACCTTTTTTGTTTTGTTTTGTTTTGTGTAGCATAACCATGGCCTGTTTCCTCTGCAGGGGCTCCCAAAGCCTCCGGACAATTCCCCCAACCCCTGGAAGATGGGGTTCAGGGGCCAGCCCTGTGTCTAGGCCCTGGGAGGGCCTCCCTCCTCCTGCAGACCTCTCTGCCAGTAAGGCAGCAAGAGGGGTGTGCTTTTGGGCTGAGCAGCAGCTGATCGGAACGGATGATATGTTTTCACTCTGGTGTGCTCAACAGTGCGGATCGGACAGGGAGCGGAAACGGGAAAGATAAGTGGGAAATAAATCACCCAACTTGATTTAGTCATAATAGTAAGGAGAGGGGGATTGCAGAGCTGTGATCAGAGCCTCAATCAGAGTCTGGGCAGGAGGGTCGGAGGGCAAAAGTTGAAGCTCCCTCTGCACTGCACCAGCCTTCTGAAACCTCCTGTGGATGGAGTCACTCTGGATTAGGGATGGACGGCAGGTGAACATGGGTCATGCACTCTGAGCTTGCTGGGAGTCCCAAGGCACAGAGGCCTGTACTGCCTGGCAAGCCTCTGCCCTCTAAGGGCAGCAGACAGAGGGAAGACAGTGGTGTGGAGGGCCCAGATCCAACTTGCCTCCTATCCACGGAGACCGGCCCAGCTATGCCCCGGGAAGGGGCTCTGCTGATTGAGTTTCTCAGAGGCAGTCAGGATTGGTGGGGAGGCAAGGGAAGTGCTTGGGGAAGCAAATCCCTCCTATTTTTAGTGCTTTCCAGAAAGCATCTTAGCCATTTCCTTTTTCCAGTTAGTACTGGGCCCACCTCCGCCAGTCTAGCCTTTGGGGGTGTCCAGAGAATTTATGCATTCCCTCTGCCCTCCCATTTCCTTCCAGTGTCTTGCCCCTTGGAATGAGTTCAGGTCTAACCTGGGGTCCTCCTGCTGCACTTCTAGGCCTTTCCCCCATGCCTCTTGTGGAGTGGTGGATGATGGTTGACATATTCCAGGCTCCTTGTTTCCTGAGCAGGGCTCAAGTGCAGAGAGTGTCAGGGGGGGGTGTGGAGAAGGGCAATGATTCTCAGAGGCCTGGCATTCAGGAGAAGACAGCTTAGGTGATGCAGGAATATCTATTTCAATTCACTAAGGGTTATCTGCTCTGGCAAGTTATAAAATACCATTTCCACTGAGGCTGTAGAATTACTTACAGGAGCCACAATGCAACCAGACAACCTTTCAATCAAGCTGCCTGTTGTTCCCGCTTCAAGGCTGGTGAAATAAATACTGAGCAAATAAAGTTAGCCGGCATCTGAGCATTTTAATGAATAAAGAGTAGCAAGAGGGCTGGGGATCTGGGAGCTTCTGTACATCCCAGTGGACAGACCACAGGAGACTGGTGTGCTAGCTCCAGGCAGGGTGCCTCCTACCTCCCACCCTCACCTTCCACAGCCCAGCCCCCTCTTCCTGGCAGGTCTTCCTCATTCTTCTTTCCCGCTCCAGTCCATAATTCCATCCCTTGTCTCATGTGGTGCCTGGCGGTGCTGCCTATGGACGAGGACCCAATCAGACCAGGGGACCCAGTGACTTCTCCTATGGCCTCAGCGAAGTGCATGCTGCCCCTGAGTGACTGACATTCTCAACACACTGGAAGGCCTTGGGGGTCAGCTTATTGCTCTCTATAAGGCCAGGGTCAGAAAGGCTAAACTCCAGATGAGGTGAGACGGGGCGGGGGGGAAATGTTGTGATGGCTTTTAAACAAAGCTTTTAAAGTTGCTTTTGTAGCCAGAAGAAGAGAGTGCAGGGTTGTTTCTGAGTGCAGCTGGTATAATGTTAATTGGAGATAAAGGACCAGCCATAGCCAAGCTCTTTTTTGCTCCCTTCCTCTCTGTCTGCGAGCAGGGTAGTTAGTCTAGGAAAGGTAATAAAAACCTGGGCAGATGCCCTGAGCCCAAGATGGTACAGAGGTGGGAGGAGATGACGTGGTTGACCACATAGGTGTGTCTTCTGGCCCCATCATTCCCTCCCTCCCAGGGTGTTGGGAGGAGACGCTGCAGATGAGGTTGCTAAATAACCAGCGGTCTCTCTGCGGAACTGCACAGAACTGGAGAGAGGGCTCTAAGTGGGGAGAAAGGCAAATGTCATTTTACTTTTCAAGGGGGAAAAACAGGGGACTGCTGCAGTCAATCCACAGATGAACTCAATGCCAACCCCGGGCAGGCTTCTAAAACAGCCGCGGAATGGGTCATTTTGAACACAAAGGGAAGTAAGGGGCAATCACCAGAAGTCAGGGTGGGTTCACTGTAAACTAGTCATGCCAGATGAGCAAACCTCTCTTTTTTTGTAAAATACTGGAAGGTTAAAATAATGTTCTGGATATAGGAGGAGGATTTTAGCACGGCATTTGTTGTAATCTCTCATGGCAATCCTTGTACACAAGCTGGATATTTGTAACCTGGATGGTATCCAATAAGGAATATTTGGAACAGGCCAAGGGAATGAATGCCTAATGGACCGAGATCAAAACTGGAGGAACATATCTCGAAATATGGGGATCCCCTATTTTTTCCAAAATGTGTTATCAGTGACTTTGGTGCAGATATAGAGGATATACTAATAAAATCTGTGAATGACCTAAAGCTACAAGGGGTAATAAATACCAGTATAGTAGTAATACTTTTTTAAAAATAGCTAACAGCTAACATACTACAGCACTTACCACATGCTTGGCACTTTTCTTAAACACATCACGTGTTGGCATTTAATTTTTGTAGCAGCCCAATGAGGTACTTCACATTGTTATTCTCATCTTACAGATGAGGAAACTGAGGTAACCAGTTGCAGAACTAAGATTCAACCTCAGGCCATCTGACTCCAGAACCTATACTCGTAACCCCTTGCTATGAAATAAACATGATACAAAGCTATTTCAATAGACTAGAGTTATGGGTAGAACATGAGATGAAACTGAATAGGAATATGTGGGAACTACTGTTTCTAGAATCAGAAGGCATTGAGACAGGATGGGGGATGAAATTTGTCAGCAACATATCTGAAACACCCAGAGGAGTTTGGTCATCTGCACCTCAGCCTGAATCCACAGGGTGGCAAGGCGGGCCAGTCCACAGCCTGAACTCCAGGCTCCATGCTTCTATCTGTTTATTTATTGTTTCGTTTTTCTTTTTAGTTGCCATACAATTGTATATGTTTATGGGATACAGAGTGACATTGTGATACCTGTAACAATGTTTAATGATCAAATCAGGGTTATTAGCATATCCATCACCTCAAACATTTATCATTTCTTTGTGTTGGGAACATTCAGAATCCTCTCTTCTAGCTTCTATAAAACATACAATAAATTGCTGTTATTCACCTTACAGAGCTTTAGCGCGCTAGAACTCTTTCCTCCTATCTAGCAGTAACTTTGGATCTGTTGATCAACCTCTCCCTGGCTCCCCTCCCCCTTATCTTTCCCAGCCTCTAATAACGACAGTTTCACTCTCTACTTCTGTGAGCTCAACTTTTTTTTTTTTTTTTTTAGCTCCCCCATATGAGTGAGAGCATGTGGTATTTATCTTTCTGTGCCTGACTTAGAGAAATACATTTCAGTTGGAGCCCTGGACATAAGCCTTCTGGCTTCCACCCTCAAGTTTTTCCTGTAGAGCCATGATCCTTCCCAGGAGCTGGGGCTGGTTAGCAGAGAATCTAGGAGGAAGGATGTCACGAATTACAAAGCAGAGAAGAAGCTGATGTTGAAAGTAACCCATTGTGCTATTCTCCACTTGCAAGGAGAATTAATGGTCACCCTGAGAATACCGCAAAAACAATACCAAACCAAAAACAGTGGCCTTTTCAAGATCAAAACAAAATTTTCTTTGGAAATTACTTGGCAAAGAACAAATGACTTACATTGTAAACATCATGATTAGTGTGAGTTTAAAAAATATGTAATATACGGAGCCTTCAGTGAGCCGAGATCGCGCCACTGCACTCCAGCCTGGGCGACAGCGAGACTCCGTCCCCCCAAAAAAAAAAATATATATATATATGTACATATCATACATATCATATATTTATATATTTTCTATATGATGTATTTATATATATTTATGATATATGATATATTTTATATAAACATTTTTATATATAAATATATGCTTATATATTTATATATTACATATATTTAAATATATGTTTACATATTTATATATTACATATATTTATATATACATGTAAGAGGAACATGATGAGTTTTAAAACAATTTAGGAACACAGGTTTAGATGCTCAAGTCAGAAAATATATGGACAAATGGAGCAGGCCCAGGCCAAAGAACAGGGCCAGGAGGGTGAGGTCAGGAACCCCTGACTGTAATAACTAACTAATATGTCAGCTGTTGAGGGATGGTTGGAATACCCAGAGTAATTCCAGGTTGGGGGAGGGGGTGACTATTACCCTTGGCACCTGGAGAGTGACATATGAACAGGGTTGGACTTAAACTACGGATCTCCGAAAGGAAGACTCAGGACACGTGGGCAGACATTGTAGCACATTTTGGTTCAGTTGAGAAGAAGTTCTTTCTAGCTATCCAGGCTGTTTAAAACTGGGCCAGTAACTGGAGGAAATAGCACATGACTTGTTTAGCATAGTGCTTGGTGCATTCCAAGTGTGCAGAACATGGTAGCTGTTATTGTGATTATGATGATTAACTTCAGCATCTGAATCCGGAATCTGCCACTTGTTAAGTATGAGGTTCTGAGCCAGTCAGTTCACCTCTACGCATCTTGGTTTTCTCATCTGTACAATGGGGATTGCCACATCTGCCTTGGACAAACGTTGAGGATGAAAATGTAACAAGATTGCTTATGAGAGGGCCAGTAAATGTTTCCTCAGGACACTTCTTAGAGGACAAAGTCTGTGCCTGTCCCTCATGCAGGACTCAGCGTAACCTCAGGTTAATGATGGTTAACTAGTAATGGTAATGAAAACCATAAAAGCTGCCATTTATTAAGCACTTATTATGTGTCAGGTACTGTGCTAAGCACTTTGCAGGAATTCTCTCATTTAATCCTCACAAACCCTGCTCAAGCCAAGCACCACTATTGCTGTGCACCATTTTACAGATGAGGAAACTGGAATTCAAATGGCAAGAGAGCCAGAGTTTGAATCCAGGTCTGGCTGACTCAAGTCCAAGACTTAGACACCGTCCCAGTACCTCTCTGAGACTCAGCAAATTCTTTGGGAAGTGAGAAGGAGGAGGAAGCATGGAGTTTGCAAGTGCAAGGGATGCGGTTCAGTTTTTACCCCCTTCATTTGCGTGTTCTCTTGGAGCCCTGGGAGAGGGGACAAGCTCTTGGAGCCAGCTCCAAAGGCCGGGAGGCTGGGGCTCGCCTCTCATGATTCAGCCCTCGGCTCCCTCCCCTCCCAGCCCCACTTCAGGCTTTTCTCTTTCAGCCTGTCTGACTCCATCTCAGTACTTTGTCCTGCTAATTCTGAGGCTGGGAGGGCGTGTGCACTCTTTATGCCATTCAGCCTTAATTAGAAGTTCCTGACAGCTTGTTTGGGGCCCTGTCAGGCTCTCTGACTTGCCTTGCACCAATAAATAAAAAGGAAAATTGCTATCTGCTCCATACCTGGATGCCTGGGTGTCATTATGAGTGGCCTGTGCGGGCGGGGGGCGCTGGGCTGAGTGCTCCTATTCTGGGCATGCCAGTGCTGACTCGGCACAGGGTGGGGGTTCTGTCCCTCCAGCTTCCACGGAGAGATCCAGTGCCTGGGCCGGGAGGGACTAATTGATTGAGACTTGATCAGGGCAGCTGGCTGGGGCTTTCATATCCAGATTTCAAGTCCTTTTGCCTTTGAAACCCCACATATGTTCAGGGTTTGGGGGCCACAAAGCACACAGTCAGCTCTTTTTCCTGTGACCTATTGTGGGGACAGGTGGGCACAGTCAGAGTGGGGATTGGATCTCATATTTTTCCAGTGATGAAGGAATGATTTGGCAGAGCTCTGCCCACCTGGACCCTCTGCCCAGTGACCTACCTCCAAAGAAAGTCCTGAGCGTTAAGCAGTTAAGACACGAGATTGTGGAATTAGAGACCACTCAGGTTCAGACTTCTGCTCTGCCACTTTTGAGCTGTGTACCCTTGGGTCAGTCAGTTCACCTATCTGGACTTAGTTTTGTCATCTATAAAATGGGTATAATAATTGAGTTGTAAAGACAACAGTACCTGATCCCCAGTAACAGTACCTGACTCCATAAATCTCATCTACAAACTCTTAACTAGAGAATTAGAGTTAAGTGTTTGAATTGCAACTGGACTGCATGTTAACTTTGTGATCTTGGTCAACGTACCTAACCCTGACTCTGAGCTTGCTTTCTTTCCTTCCTTTCCTTCCTTTGACAGAGTCTTGCTCTGTTGTCCAGGCTGGAGTACAGTGGCGCAATCTTGGCTCACTGCCACCTTCGCCGCCCGTGTTCAAGTGATTCTCCTGCCTCAGCCTCCTGAGTAGGCTTGCACCATCACCTCCGGCTTATATTTTATTTTTTATTTTTATTTTTTGGATTTTTAGCAGAGATGGGGTTTCACCATGCTGGCCAGGCTGATCTCGAACTCCTGACCTCCAGCGATCCGCCTGTCTCAGCCTCCCAAAGTGCTGGTATTATAGGCATGAGCCACTGTGCCTGGCCAGTTTCTTTATTTCTAAAAATGAATATATAACAGCACCCTCCCCTAGGTTACTATGAGGAATGAAGGAGATTATGCACTAAAACACTTAGCACACTGCCTAGAACAGAACTGACAAACTATAGCCCATGGGCCAAATCAGGCCCATGGCCTCTTTTTGCAAACTTGGATTTGAACACAGCTTCTCTCTTCCCTTTAAGTTTTGTCTGTGCTGCTTTCTAGCCACAGCAGCAGAGTTGAGGATGGCCCACAAAGCCAAAAACATTTGCTGCCTGGTCCTTTGCAGAAAAAGTTTGCCGACCCCAACTGAACATGGTTATGTGCTCGTTAAACACTAGTTGTTATTAACAAGTAATCATCATTGTAATTTCCACACTGCTTCACTGAGGTGTTTGGAGGCCAAGTGCGCAGTAACGAGTAGCTTCTAAGACATACTAGCCAGAGAGGATTTTTTAAAGGTCTCATATGATGGGGGGGGGGGGGGGGGTGGGGTTTGAGTATTCATCTTGTGTGTGTGTATTTTTAGAAAGAAAAACTGGGAGCGATATTTGGTCATACACCTTCCTGAATCACATATTTTCTGTCTTAAGGGATATCAGGAATCTCCTAATTCCATTGATTAATTCGACCAAGGAGGAAACTTTCATTCTCCACTGCTGCACAGCCCCCTCACCCTCAGAATACTCTTGCTGGATTTCAAATATCCAAAGCTTGCTGAATTCCTGGCCAAAGATACTGCACCTATGCTGGAACTGAGTTTGTTCCCGGCACACATCACCCATAACCCCTTTCACCCCCAACTTGGGGGATTATGAAGGGTCCTGGGAGCTGCCTGGAGTCACTGAGGCCAGGAGAGCCCTGCCAGTTCCCAGCACTTTGGCAGACAGCCCTGCCATCCTCAGGCTGTGTCAGCCTCGGGAAGGGGGGTGGGGGATGGCGGGGTGCGTGAGTGGCTTCTAGAGAGGCTGGAGCCGGCGCGGCAATGCCCCACTGACCTCGCATACAGGCAGGCTATTATCACTCAATTTTTACGTTGTGTTCCGGATGCTGCTCCGCCTGCCACGGACGTGCAGCCGTTAAAATATTAATGTCTGGCATGTGGCAAACATTTAAAATATGCTGAGACTTGGGAGCTGTTGAGCTGGGCCTTGTTGACACACCGCCTCACCTGGGTGTTGTTTGCTATGTAAATGCCAAGGATTCCTCCCTGAAGCTGGAACCTGCACTCCTCTTCTCACCCCTCATTTCTTCCTGGGACTAGGTTGGTAAGGCAGTTTGTGCCCATCCCAGCATTGCCTCGCTGGGCCAAAGGGGTGTGTTTTAGTGCCAGTTGCTAGGGGGCATTTCAAAGGGGCTGGTTTCAGGGCATCATCAATTACAGCAAGCCCCCAGATGTGCCTCGAGGACAGCTGTGTGCCAGGCACTGGGCTTGGCATTGTGGGGGCGTGAGTATGGGGTGAATGTGGCCACTATCTACCGGAAGCTTACAGCTCACCAGGGCGTCATTACTGTTCACCAGCCTAGAACACGGTATGGAGCCAGGAAGTCAGGATGCCCAGGACGGGCCTTTACCCTGTCCCATGCCCAATACAGCCACTGCTGGTTGATCGTCAGGGTCTTTTATTTCTGAGCTCCCAAAGAGCCTCACAATCCTTATCCACACAGGAAGCCACCGCCAGTCAGTTGGAACCTGCCTGAGATGAAACCAATTTGTTGTCCCTGTTGGAGGAAATGATGAGTGATACAGGAGGAGTTCTGATGAAGAGTTGAGGGAGCGTCAAGGGGAGTGGGCACCCTTTGAGGCAGGGGCGGGGAGAGGTGAGGCTCCATGAAGGAGGTGGCCTTCGAGGGTGGGTAGGATGGAATACTTGAGGGGGGCAGGGCAGTGCAGGTGCAGGGAGGGGACCGGTAGGGTGGGCACAGGAGCCCCAGGTGGTGTCCTTGGCTGCTCTTGGGCCCTACCAAGTGACCGGAGCCAGCCTGATCGACCATCTTTCGCGTGGCACTGGATTCTGCCTCTTTGGCTTTGTCCCAGGGTGGTTTCTATAGCTGATGAAAACCTCAGATCTTTCTTCCCCCTAGAAGTCTCTAGAAAGGCCTGCGCCCTCCCAAACAAAACAGAAAGCAGATGACACAGCCTGGTGCTGGGGTGCATCTGCGGTGCATCTGGGATGGGAATTTCTGGCAACACCAACCATCTAGCCTAAGGGTCGCCAGACTTTCTGTAAGAGACCAGAAAGTAAATATTTCAGGCCGTGCAAGCCACAAGGTCTCTGTGGCAACCACCTCAGCTCTGCCGTGGCAGCGCACAAGCAGCTGTGGACAATACATGGGTGAGCGGGCATGGCTGTGTTCCAAAAACACTCTATTTATGGGCACCGAAATTTGAATTTCATGTAATTTTAATGTGTCATGAAATAATCTCCTTTTGGTGTTTTCTTTTTCCCCCCAACCATTCCAACCATATAAAAGCCATTCTTAGCTCTCAGGTTGTAACAAACAGGAAGGGGGCTGGATCTGGATTCTTACCCTGGCTGAATCATGAGGTCTTAGAGTTGGTTGGCATTTTTGACTTCTTCGAGCTCCCCTGGACTACCCTCCCCTCTCTGGCTAGGCACGCCCACATGTTCTGATGGGGTGAGCTGGTTTTGCAGCGCTCATGGCTGCAGTGTGTCTCAGGGACAGTACCGCTGGGGGTAAAGTTGGTCAGGTTAAGCTTTTAAAGAGCAAAACCCAAAGCTCTTGTTTGGTGACCCGCTTCAAGCTGCCTTTAATCTCTCCTGCAGACCTCCTGGGAATCAGTGGTCAGAAAGGGTCAAATATGAGGAAATCAAGACCCAGAGAGGGAACGTAACTTGCTCAAGCTTGTTCAGCTGGTTAACAACACGGCTGGGATCAGAACCCCGGCCATCCAGGGACAGATCCTTTCGCTCTATCATAAAATAAAAGGGCCTCCAGGTTAAGCACCTTCTTGGCTCCTCGCTCCAGGCTGTTGGAAGCAACCCTGGCCTTTGCTACCATTACTGCTCGTGCCTACCTGTTACTGCATTTTCCTGAAAAGAGAAGGACACAACCAACAGGTGTCAGCCTGGGTTAGTACAGGCAGAAGTAAAACATGATAAATCGCTGCTAATGCTGCTGGGTGACTGAGATAAAGGCTTGATTGTTTGGGCAGCATAAATCAACACCCTGAGCTGGGTGGGAAATAAAGCAATAATTTAAATCTATTTTCAGGGTCTTGTGGGCCAAGTGACCAACTAGGAATTGGTATCTGAGGACGGAATAATGGATAGAGGAGGGTTATATATGGTTAAACCACACCGACTGGATAGTTCTGCACTCGTCTGGGATGGTTACAAGCCCTGTGAGTGAGCTCCAGCCAGAACTGTGACTCCTGCCCCTGCTGTGTGAAGAGGGCCCAATAATCCACTTACCTGCTTCCCCAGCCAACCCACCCTCGGACAGCCTCTGCCTCTCCTCCAGGCATCCCAGTCCCGTACTCATCACACTTTGTGGAGGGGCTGTTTCTGCGAGGCCCTGTGCCGGGCACAGAGGATTCAAACGTTCACAAGACAAAATCGGCATCACCAGACTGTAAATTCCATGCAGGCAAGAGCTATCGCTGTCTAGTTCACCACCACATCCCCAGTGCCGAGCACAGTTCCTGGCACATAGTAGGCATTCGATATACTTTCTGTTGTAAAAGAGAATGGTCAAACCAAAAAAAGAGTCCCATTGAAGTGCATTAACTTCTATACAGAGACTGGGCTGCGGCTGGGGGTACAAAGGGAGTCGAGGAGAAGCCAGGAGGCTCCGTTTTTCCTGCAAGATCTCAGGACAGGCAAGGAAAGCTGAAGGAGAGGTGAAACCTGGGCTGAGTCTTGAGATAGGCGTAGTGTTGGCCAAGGGAACAAGGAGGGAAGGAGGGAGCAGTGCATGCTGAGGCCAGGAGAAGGCAGTGCTTCTGCTTCTGAAACCAAAAAGCCCTGAAGAAAAGTGATGGAAGCCAAGCCCGTGGGTTATAGTTTCCATTTTCTTTTTTTTAAATGACTTATTTTAACTGACGAAATTGTACAAACTTAGCCATCTACATGTTATAGTTTCCATCTTCAACTTGTATTTGCCTGCACTGTACTTCCTCTTCCTCCTGGCATGGTTTGTTTGGGTCTGATGGCCCATGTGGATGACAGAGTAGGCACCAAGTCGGCACAGAATGGTGGAATAGAAGGAAGCTCGGACGGCTGGGGCCTGGGGCCTCCTTCCAGCTGCGTCATCATGTGTCTCCATGGCTTTGGGCAAGTGTGGAACCTTCCTTTTTTTTTTTTTTTCCTCAAGATGAAGTTTCACTCTTGTCTCCAATACTGGAGTGCAATGGCGTGATCTCGGTTCACTGCGACCTCCACCTCCCAGGTTCAAGCAATTCTCCTGCCTCAGCCTAGCCTCCCGAGTACCTGGGATTATAGGCGTCCACCACCACGCCCAGCTAATTTTTGTATTTTTAGTAGAGATGGGGTTTCACCATGTTGGCCAGGCTGCTCCCGAACTCCTGACCTCAGGAGTATCACCTGCCTCGGCCTCCCAAAGTGCTGGGATTATAGGCTGTGAGTCACTGCACCAGCCAGCGGAAACTTTCTTGTTCTTCTTTTCTTCACGTGGGTAATGGCAAGATGGAATGTGTTGAACTCGATGACCTCTGGAGCCCTTCAATTCCTTCTAGGCGCTTGTTGCTGCTTTAAATCATTTCTGAGCAGGCACCACCTGCAGATGCTGAGCTGCTCTTTCAGCCCCTGATTAAGAGTTAGGCACTTAGAGGGCTCTAATAAATATTTGGTGATGGGTTCCTTTAGGGCAGATTTCCCTGTCTTTCAGAAAAGGGACAAAGAAAAGTTCCCCAAGAAATACTGAAGCTATAGATAGTCTCTTGTTTTCATCCAAACCATAATAACAGTAAGGCCAAAATAAACACAGGTAACAGCACACTTACTATGCCCCAGGTACTAGTCTAAGCAACTTAGATGCATTAACTCAGTTAATCTTGACAACAACCCTAGGATTAGGATTAACTAATTATTATCCCCATTGCACAGATGCAGAAATGCGGACTCAGGAAGATGGACTAATTTGCCCAGTGCCACACACAAAGCCAGTATTTGGACCAGGTAGTCAGGCCCCGGGGTTTCTGCTTTAACCACAGTGCTCTAACCATGGTGCTAACCAGTGCCGTGCTGCTCTGTGGACTGCTGGAGAGACAGGTGCAAAGATGAGTGGCTGGCAGGTGGTTCCAGGGACTTCCCTCAGTAGTAGTGTCTGGGGTGCTGGGGTAATTCCACCACCACTGCCCACCACCCACCACCACCTCCACACAGCCACAGGCTGCTGATCCCACAAAGTGTCAAGATGGATGGACTCCGCAGAATCTGTCAAGGCCCGACAAGGGGACACATCTGAACTGGTGATGGAGGTCATAAATTTTTATGTTCATTATGTTTGTTTTGTTTGGTATAATTAATGAATCTATTAAGCTCAATCAAGCTCTGACCTCTTTTATAACCATTATAAATCAGCTCAAATGGCTCTGGGAGGGGGACGGTGAGTGTCATTTTGCAGGCCTCCCTGGGAAATTGTGGTCATTCCACAGAGTAAGGCTTTGGAAAGGGGTAGAGGGTAGGGAAAAGGCCAACGTGGGTTCCATGGTGACTGATTAGGGATGGGATGGGAAGCTATCAAGAGGGCATTGGTGGCCGGACGTGGTGGCTCATGCCTGTAATCCTAGCACCTTGGGAGGTCAAGGCGGGTGGATTACCTGAGGTCAAGCATTCAAGACCAGCCTGGCCAACATGATGAAACCTTGTCTCTACTTAAAATACAAAAATTAGCCGGGTGTGGTGGCAGGCGCCTGTAATTCCAGCTACTTGGGAGGCTGAGGCAGGAGAATTGCTTGAAGGCAGGAGAAATGCTTGAACCCAGAAGGTGGAGGTCACAGTGAGCCAAGGTCATGCCATTACATTCTAGCCTGGGAGACAGAGTCTCCCAAAAAATGGCATTGGGAATGGAGGAGAAAGAGCCATGGGGAAACTGAGGAAGGGAGCCTTTTGTGTGACTCTGACTCTAGTGACAATTATTCATGTTTTTATAGGTCCTGGGTGTTGGGGGGTTAGGGGTTGCTGCAAAAGGGGAGTTGGGAAGGAGAAAACAGCAGAATCTTTCATACCTCAATCTCTTTCCCTAAAAATGGCTTCCTGAGGAATGAGCACACTCACTCAGCCCCAGAAAGGGAGCCAGTCACAGGGTGGGGAGAGGGGGGGGGTGGGAAGACATAAGGTACCCAAGGAGGAGCGGAAGACACAAAGCCTCAGGCCCAGAGTGTGGAGCTGGCGAGAACGGTCGTCACTTTTCCATCTCTGCTGTCTCTGGTTTGGTGAGCAGAGTGATTGAGTGTGATTGAGCTGGGTTGCAGCCGCTCATTCTCAGCTATTAGGATGAATGGATCCCTGGGACACCAGCGAGGATGCTGTCGGCGTGCGCGTGCTTTAATAATAATAAAAAAGAAACTAACAAAATACCATTCCCCATCATTAAAATGCAGAAGCAGATAAAGAGCAGCTCCTGTGTAATTACCAAAAATTCTTATTTCCATAAGAAACCAGCACTTCATAAATTTTCCAGCCCTAGCCTTTCTCTCCAGGGAAACTGGATTTCTATGAATATAGAAATTTGGTAATTGCCCCTGAAACTGTGCTTTTCTGTATTAATGAATAGCAGGAGCTTGCTTTTGCTTACAGCCCCAAATGGTACAGATTCCTTCCCCATCACTGTGTCAAAGAGAACCCTCCCCAACCCCCACTGTCCACACCCGTTAGACCCATTTAGGACCTCAAGGTTTGGGTTTCAGGAAGAGTGATTTCTTCTTCAGGGGACGAAGGGAGTGGAGAGGGCCTGCCAGTCAGGAGCCTAGTTCTGCATTTTCCCAGTTGCATTTGTATTCTTCTTTACTACAGGCATGCATTTTTTATTTCAGTGCAACGTGTTTAAAAAAAATAAAATAAATGCACTGTTAGATTTTAAAATGTACGGCATTATATAGCTCATAATGCCATGGTAGATTTTAAACCTCTAAAAGCATATGCATTAAAGCAATTTTCTAAACGAATATAGCAGGAGGTCCACAAACGCACTGCAACATTTGATAATAGTTGCCATCTTCAGCTGAGGATAATGATGTTAACAAATGTAATGGGAGTAATGAGTGGAGATTCAAAAAGCTGCTTTTGTTTAATTTTTTTGTAATGCAAATTCAGTTTAGGAATAAAAGAAGGGGGGAATGGGGGGAAAACCCTCTTATTTGAAATGAATCTTAATCCTAGCTGATGATAGGCCAGTTGTAAGGAGAAGTGGCTTCATTGTGGAATTAAACAATCCAGAGATGCAGTGATTAAGGTGGTCAGGACAAAATTGGAGGAAAAAAAAGGACCGGCAGAATTGAATCTTCTTTCTTGAGCCTGGAATTGCAGATATTTGAGTAAAGAAGTTTCAGCACACCATGAGTGTTGTCCCTGGGGTTATCTGTGTCAGGAATTGGAGACGTGTCCCTCGCACCAACTGCCAGACATGTCCCCGGTGCCAACTCCTAAGCCTGGTTCTAGGAGCAGCTGGTGTCAGAAGACAGGGAACGTGAGGGAGGAAACTGCCCTGAACCTTCACCTAAGCCAAGTTGCTCTATGGACCCCTGAGTTAGTTTATCAAGCCACGCAGCTGGCTCCCTTCAGGGACTTCTGCAAGCTATTCTGCCCCTCAGTTTTCTCTTCTGTAAAACGGGAGCAGCAGGGAGTTCTCACAGTCAGCACATTTTTGAGAGTTTGAGAGTGGTGGTGCTCACATCTTAACTCCTCAAAAGAATGGAAGGTGGAAAAAAGCTGGGCCACAACAACCTCCATCAACCTCATTTGCTTTGCCCTGGGCTGAGCTCAGCCTGCCCCATGAGGCAGAAATCATAACCATGACCCTGAGGCATAAAGGAAAAAGCCTGTTCAAGAATGCCGTCCTGGGAGGCTCCTCTGGGGTCATTCAGGAGTAGGCTTTATTTTCTTGGTTTTCTCTAGCAAAGACAGGAGCAGCAAAGCCTGAGTTACTGGCACTGCTTCTCCAAGAATCTGCCCATCTTGGGAGCTAGGATGGGCATAGAGGTAGAACAACCCTCACTGGATATAGTTTGTGACCTTGAAGTGATCCAACTCTAATTGTATTGATAACAGGTACTATGTGGCTTAGGGCTCGATGTGCTCTTTCTTTTCGAGTATGTTCCGTCTCCCCAATTAGATTGTCAACTTGTAGAGAGCAGAGACATTGCTATATTTATGGTATTGTCCACAGGGCCCATCCAAGTGCTGGGCTCAGCCGACATTGCCTAACAGCTACCATTCATCAAGCTTTGCTCATTTGCAAACACTTGTCCAAGTGCTTTACATAGCTCATTTCATTTAACACTAATGACCTCACAGGTAGGCACTGTAATTATCCTAATTTTACAGATGGGGAAACTGAGTCACGGGGCGGTTAAGTCACACAGAAACACAGGTTGTAAGGTGCAGAGCTGAGCTTGAAACCAGAAAACTACTCTGCTTCTCCAGTGCTAGTCCCTAAGGATCAAGCTGTATACATGTGTGGGTTGCTAACGTTGCAGAGAGGGACTCTTTCTCCAGAACACATGTCAGCTCCTTCCCACTGTCCATAGCCAGGATGCCATGCCTGGAGGACAGCCCAGCCCAAGGAAGGCTGCCTGCTGGCAAAAGGAGGGTTTTGGGTGGTAAAAATACTCTGAGGAATAGAGTATTGTAAAATAATATGATTTTGAGATGGTGCAGAGAAGTGAGAAATATGAGTTACAGTCACTAACTTCCCCAATTTACAGCTTTAATTAATCTGAAATTACTACATAGATTTTTATGATTAGCAGGGACATCTCAGTGAGCAGAGAAGGAATCTTTAATGATGATCTCAAGATGAATCTAGGAGATGAAATATCCACCCCATAAACAAAGTGGTGTTAGAGGAAGCAAAGTAAAATGAAAATCCCAGACCATCAGAACAGTCATCTGTCAGCAGGACAAGGTCTTCCAAGACTGTCCCTTGCAGAGGGGACAGCCATCCTTGCCCCAACAGCAGGACTGCACTGAGGCCAGGGAAAGTCCAGGGATTCATTCTTTTTGTGTGTGTGTCTCCAAGGAGGTCCTGGCTGGAGGCAGGGGCTCTGAGCCAGGCCCCTGCTCCTTCTGTCTGGACCTGTCTCACAGCCAGTCTTATCTTCAGGGGTCATTGGTTGCCCTCGGTCCCAGGCTGGGACCAGCTCCCTAGGGTCCATTCTTTCTCACAGCCGCTCCTTAGGGTGATGGGTCAGGAGACTTTCCAGTGCCCTGAAGATGTTGCCTTATTGGCTTCCCCTGATGAAGCCTTAGCCCAAAGCCAGTGAAACCAGAAAGAAGAGGCTGGAGGTGGGAGTTGGGGTGGGATTATGGTTCTATAACCCTCTCCTGCACCTCCCCATGCAATGGGGGAAATAAATAGCCATTTAAAAATCCTTTTTGGCTGCCGTTATGGACTGAATGTTTGTGCACTCCCCCCGACCCCCGCAATTCATATGTTAAAGCCCAAAAGCCCCATGTGACTATATTTGGGGCTTCTAAGGCAGTACTTAAGGTTAAATGAGGTCATAAGTGTGGGGCCCTAATCCGATAGGATTAGTGTTCTTACGGGAAGAGATACCATAGAGCTCGCTCGCTCTCCATCTGCCATGTGAGGACACAGCAAGAAGGCAGCCATCTGCAACCCAAGGGGAGAGCCCTCCCCAGTCTCTGACCCCATTGGCACCTTCACCTTAGACTTGCAGTCTCCAGAACTGTGAGAAAATGGATTCCTGTTGCTTAAGCCACCAAGCCTGTGGTATTTTGTCATGGCAGCCCATGCACACTTGTTTCATGATAGCTAATGGCCAACAGGGTCACACATTGAAACTAGGCAGTATCTGAGGTCCTTTAGTTTCATACCAAGTTTGGCAGGAGTCAGTCACCTTATTTAGGTTTATCCCAGAATGAAAAGTCCATGAGGTGAATATTATCGATATCCCCACTTCACAGATGAGGAAACTGAAGCTCAGAGTTTAAACTTCTTGCCCAAGTTAAAGAGCCAGTGTGTGCACTTGGAGGCAGGTTCTCAGCTCTGACAGGCTCTGACTCTGGGGCAGGACCCAGCCTTAAATGAACTTGAGATGATTTAATGGGCAGCATGTAATGGGAGCCTACATCTGACATCCCACCCCCCACTTTGTACTCTGCCATGTGTCTGGCTTTCTGGAGTGAGAAGGAGAGAACGTTTGGCCATAGGTCCACGCAATGGTATCGCTTCACTTGTGTGTAATGTACCACCTCTTACACAAAAGCCCTGCCTGTGTCTCCAGAGCTCTTGGGAACACCCTTTCTCAGGACAGTTTGAGTCCCGAAAATGAACATACCAGGAATGCCTTAGGTGTGAAGGAAGTTATCTGTTCCTCAAAACACAAAATATTAGCCACTAACATTTCTTGAGGGCTTGCTGTGTGACAAGTACTGTGTGTTTAATGTTTCCTGTGATCCTCACAACAGACTTTGAGATGGGTATTATTGTTGTTATTTCCACTTTACAGGAGAGAAAATTGAGGCTTAGGTTAAGAAACTTACCCAAAGTCAAACAATTTAATTGGTTTGGGAAGACCAGGAAGACTTTAAGTTCCTAAGATCGTTTGAGATTCTGCATCAGGGAACACTTGACAGCAGGTTTATACAAAGACAGATTTGGTATCTTTGGAGGGAATGAGTTTCCAGTCATTGCAGGTGGTCCAGCAGAGAGGGCCACTCTCCTAATGGGGATGAGGATGCTGTGACAGAGCTGTAGGTTCGGATGGCAGGGTTCAACTAGACAGGTTTAAAGTCCCTTCAGCCCGAGTCTCCTTGACTCCACAGAATTAATGTGAGAAGACAGAGGGTCATACTGTCCTATGGTGTGTGGGGGGTACAGGAAGTATAGGGCACAGAGAGGGAGGCAGGAGGTGTTGAAGACATGGTGTTGTCCTGAGCAGCTGGTTGAAGCTAGTTGCAGCTAGCTTCACTTTGCCATTGCCCTAATGCAGTCTTCATGTCTTGGTAAGTCTAGAATGGGCATCCAGTCTCTGCTTCAACCTCTGAGGGATAGAGAGGACACTCACTTCTCCAAGATAAGAACAAGGACCTTATGAGATTGCTTCAGAAGGCTTCAGAATGCCATCAGGCAGCTGGACTGTTGAAAAGCTTCCTTGGGGCCAGGCACGGTGGCTCACGCCTGTAATCCCAGCACTTTGGGAGGCTGAGGCTGGTGGATCACGAGGTGAGGAGATTGAGACCATCCTGGTCAACATGGTGAAACCCCGTCTCTACTAAAAATACAAAAATTACCTGGGCATGGTGGCGCATGCCTGTAGTCCCAGCTACTCGGGAGGCTGAGGCAGGAGAATCGCTTGAACCCGGAAGGCAGAGGTTGCAGTGAGCCGAGATCACGCCACCGCACTCCAGCCTGGAGACAGAGCGAGACTCCATCTCAAAAAATAAAAAAAAAGAATAAAAAGAAAAGCTTCCTTGGGTTAAGCAGGGGTCTGCCTCCAGCAGCATTTTGGAGTGCCTGGTGGGCTAAATGGGCTGACCTGGGAGATGTTCAGACTGCCAAGGCAGCCCCTGTGGGAGGAGGATGGAGGAGCAGAGAGGAGAGGTACCTGAAGGGACCTTCGCGACCATTCACTCTGTCCTTTTTTCCTTATCTTTGGGAGCCAGGAAACTGATTCTATTTGTTGCCACCATATTTCTGGCTTCCAGAAGGTGGTACTTATTTAATCACTTGAAGTTTAAGCTGATTCTCAGGGCAGGCAGTGGCCGTTCCTAAATAGCGTGCTCCCCTACAGGTGTCCACTGGCCACCACCACCCACCTTCTGGGCTGAGGGCATTCATGTCAGGAACTTGAGGCACTGACACCCACAAAGGACAGGCTTTGTAGGTACTTAAAACCCACTCATTTGCCATCGGAAGCTCAGCCAAAGCCAAGTAAGACCGTATCCCAGAGTACGAAGGGAACTAGATTCTGCTGCTCCTGGGTGCTTGTGTGTCTGGGCACAGAGGCATGCATCTTCAGAGCTAGAACACTGGCCACATGATGCTGCTTAGGAAGGTGTGTGGTCGCCTCCCTTCATTTTGCGGAGGAGTAGACAAAGGTCTAAAGCCAGGGCTGTTAACCTGTGGTTCGTGAACTGCTTAAGATTATATATGATTTAACCCTTCAGGTCAGTAGTTCTGTGGAAGACTTCTAAGAGTCTGCACTTTAAAAGAAAGGCCCAAGGTGGTTTTGATAATTGAGCAAGTTCAGGAGCGATGATCTAAAGGACTTGCACAAGATATCAATGGCAGAAGAAGGGCTAGACGCTAGGCCTCCTTCCTCCCCCATGCTGCACACCTGTGTGCAGGTGAGGGCGTTGGCTGCGACACACGGCATTTGCACAGCTGTGTCTCCCTCTGCGAAGGGCTTGCAGAGCACCAGGAAAAGTCAATCCGGCCCAGAATGCCTGTGATAAAGGGATTCACTGTACAGAGGGCCTTCCCATTTACACCTCTTCCTTCTCAGCCCTTAATCCTGCAGGATTATCTAAACTAAACACTGAATTCTGATTGCTTTTCTCCCTGGGAATAGACCGGCACCAAGTCATGGGAAAGTTAGAAGTGATCTGAACTACGATCTCTGTACGCCTGTAGGCTTCTGTTTCTCTCAGCATAGAACAGGAGAGGCCGATTGGAAACAATCGAACAAACAAATAAAAACCTGGGGAAAATAAAAACAAAAACTAACTAGGACAGACCTTGCACTAGCAGACACAGCTCATGTAAATTGGAAGGGAAAGGAGGCACCTACTGGAGAGGAGAGGGCTCCTGCGAGAGGTGATTTTGGTGCTGGGCAGAAATCCGGATTGGTGTGAGGAGATGAGCTGCTCAGTGGCGAATTGAGGGCCCTTTATTCCCTGTGCTCCTTCAAAACAAAGCTCATTAGGCCAAGCCACCTGCACCTTTTCAGCTGTCTCGGACAGAGGAATGGAATGGGCTTATATTCTGAAGTCCCTCTGCCTACTCATGTTCACTACCAAAAGCTGACGTCAAGTCCTACTAATAAGTGCTATTCTATCCAGGGCGCTGGACAAGGCACTTCTTGCAAGGCACGTATTTGACCCCCATTTTATAAATGAGAAAATTGAGGCTCCGAGATTAAGTACCAGCCCAAGGTCACACTTCCCAGCCTAACACACTTCTGGCCTTCCCCACTATGGAACACTTGGGAATTTAGAATCCCAAACTTCAGTGCTACAGAGATCAAGCATTATGAGGCTCTGGGAGATGGGTGGCAGTAAGGAGAAAATCTTCACCTGTTTGAGATTTTTAGAGTTCTGCTTAAGAGGCAAGACGTTAGATAGGACACATGGGTGAGGTGACAGAGACCCGTACTGGTCTCTCTTTCTGAGCCTCAATTTTCCCACTCATAGCCAGAGGTAATTCCAGGCCACTCCCACAGTGGTTTTGAACCTCGAAGAAATCTCCTTGTTTATCACAGAGATTATCTACTCTACAGAATGTGTTAATCATGGGAGATGATGGAGGTGAGAAGAAGGATTTTTAGCAAGAAACAAAATCTTTCTTCTCTGTGTTGCTGGGGAGTAGAAAGTACCTTGCTTCACAAAAGCAAAAAAAAAAATGTAATATTAACTTAAAAGAAAAACAACATTCATGCTTAGAGTACATCGGCTTTCAGTTAGGTTTGTCCAAGACAAATTTAGACTCTCAGTCTGGCTTTACTTGCCACCAAGCACTACCCGGCCTCTGTAACCATCAGAGGGTTCTCTGGGATTGCAAACTCATTTTAATAACAGCTGAAGCAAAATAAAATTAGCAAGGTGAGTCTGCTGGGGGGAAAATCATATAATGCAAGTCAAAGGCAAATGCACACACTATTTTTAGATTCTGCATTGTAGGAGCTTATCTGCATTCCCCGCCCCTCCCCAGCCCGCAGACGTCCCCGCCTCGGCGTGGGTATGCAGAGTCTTTGCACCACACACACATCCGGGGCGCACACTCATACCTTGACAGCACTCCACTTAGCTCACTGCCTTCGCCACCCACCTAATGCGCACAAGGGAAATGGAAACGCTTTTCCAATGTTCCTCTGAATGAAGAGTTCTCTATTAGTCACCACCAGCCTGGCTGGGCCTCTGGTGGATAGTACCATCCCTGCTATGAGGTACCAAAATAAATGGCTTTTGAGGTACCACGGGGAAATATACCGAGACTCGCATACAATTAAAACAGTTATTAATACTTGCATTGTTCCTGGCTGTGGGTGTGCATGACACCTACCTTTTCCCTTTGGCTGGAGCGAAACCAGAGAACATATGTTCTCATTGCCGAGGCTACCAGCCGAGTCACCGAGTCACTGGGAGGAATGCTAAGTGCGAGGCCATACAGCCCCTCCTCCCCGCAGCTCCTGCTCCTCCCTGCCAATCAGCCAGGCTTGGCCCATGATGGTCCGGGTTGGGAAACTGCAAGTCTGAGTTTCAACTACAAGATTTTCCAGACTTCAATTTTGCCATCTGTCTAAAATAATTTTTCTTAATTTGTGTGTGTGCGCGCGTGCACACAACATATGGGAAGGGGTAAATGTGGGGTGCAGCCAGGGGAGGGTGAGAAGCGCAAAGAGAGCAGCAGATACTTTGACTCACCTTGTTGGGTAGAAGGAAGAAAAAAGAACAGATGTGAGGACACTGAGCTTTTCAAGGAATAAGTCTGAGGAATGATAATTAAGTTTTTATCATTTTTGGGGTGGTGGCAGGGGGATTTTTATTATTATTATTATTATCTTGCCTGGTTGGCTTCAGGTCATTCTGTCCTTCCCTCCTTCCTTCCCGCCCTTCCTCCTTCCCTCCCTCCCTCCTCCCTTCCTTCTTCCTTCCTTCTTTTTCTCATACTTTCTCCTTCCTCTCATTTTCTCCTTTCTTCGTTGGGATTAGAAGCATGAACTTTAGAGTCTCATGGGTGATCCTAGACAAGTTGCTTAATCTCCAAACTCTCATTTTCCTCATCTGTAAAATGGGGATAATGTTACTTGTGGGTATTAATACAAGAGAAGGGTTGGCACAGAGCCTGGCACATAGCCCGTGCTCTGTGATGGAGAGTGTTGGTAATGGTTGTTATGATGCTGATCATCATCACCGTCATTATTCTTCTTTCCTCTCAATGTTTCTTGGGCTACCTCTAGGTATCAGGTGCTGGTCCAGGCTCTAGAGATAGACATTTTGGTCAAAGTCCCTGCCCTTGGGGCACCCACAGTCTTGTGGGGTAACCGTCTTGCTTCCACATTCACTCGGCTGCCTTTTAAAGGATGTAAGATTGTGAGTGAGCAGGACTAAGTGAAGGGGATACCTTGATTGCCAGGTGCTGGGGATGGTCGGGAGTGGGCAGAGTTTTGTATTTTGAGTTTTGATAATAGGATGGGCTAATGGGCCTAAAATTCATTTGTCACTTGGGAACCAAGGTTTCCTGGGACCAGGAAACTAGCAACGGCAGAAGCACAGTTGGTTTCAGTGTCAATATTTGCCACATGTGGTGAGTAAACAAAGTCTCCTAGGTCAGAAGCCAGCTGTCTGGGAAGGGGAGATGGTGTCCAGCAGGGGCCCTGGTAGAGACCAGACAGCTCTCTGCAGAGCAGACAAAAGAATTCCAGAGGGAGGAAGAATAAGAACTATCTTTCCAGCTCCCCGTTGGAGTGTTAGGAGGGTGGTGAAGGCAGCCCAGATAATCTCAAGATGAAATAGCCCTGGGGTAATTGAGATTTGGAGACTGGAGCTCCGAGCAATATTCCTTCAAAATCACTGGTTTGCATAATGGAGTTGCTGGGCAGCCCTGAAATTCTCGGCAGGCTCTGGCTTCTGCTCCCCTACTGCTCACACGTTCACCACTGGCTGTTGCACCAGGTCCTAAGCCCTTTTATCTGCATCTTTACGGCATGAACCACAACTGCAGTCACATTTTCAGAGAAACTGCAAGTTTGCTCTGCTAATTTAAGAAACCTCCAAATTCAAACTTACCAAGTAGATAAATTAGGAGGTGGTTATTTGCATCCCAAAAGTCTTCTATTTTACAATAGGATTCAGCCACAAGAATCCTTTAACTATCAGCTTCTTCTAGATCATTTTGGGGTTCATTTATACCTCACAGAGGCTTTGGGGGAAGACATAAAATTAAAGAATTAGAACTACTGTTGATGTTGATGTCTCAACAGTTGGAAATGAAGCTAAAACACCTAGTATTATGATGAAACTCAGTGGCAAATACTGTTTGATTCACAAAACCTTGATTGTTATACCATTATTTAAAAGTTGTATTAAATATGTTTTCATTCATTCATGCAACAAACGTGTACTGAATACCTACTATGCGCCAGGCAATGTGATATAAGACATAGTCCTCATTTTCAGGGAGCAATAAATCAACAGTGACAGTGTGGAATGGGAATTGCTGTGAGGAGGGTAAGCAGCAAATGCACTGGACTCATCAAGGAGGGTCTAGATCAAACTGAAAGAGGAGCAGTCAGGGAAAGGCTTCCTGGAGGAGGTGAAGCTTAAGGTAGGTTCTGGAAAAAGAGTAGGTATGTGCTAGCTAAAGAAGAAGGCAAGGGCTATCCCAGCAGAAGCAACATGCCATAGGAAGGCATCATGTTCTAGGGCCCCCAGGGGCAGTGGATGGAGGTGTGGGAGTGACAAGGATAAGAAGGAGGACAGAGGCCAACCAGGGTAACAAAGGATTTTCTGCGCCTCATCAGAGCGATTGAACTTTTCCTAAAAGCAATGTGGGCCATTGAATTGTGTTCATCAGGGAGACCAACATGATCCTATTTGCATTTGAGAGAGATCATTCTGGCAGGAGGAAGGAGGGTGGACTGGGGAGCCACGCAGGGAAGAGGCAGCCACACAGGAAGTGGCCAGGGCCTGACTGAGGTGTTGGGAGGAGGGGTGGAAAAGCCAGTTTTGGTACCAGGTCAGGGGGTTGGATCCACGGGACTGTGTAACTGGAGGGATGTGGAGTGTGGAGCACTGCAGTAACCACAGCTGCCACGCGCTGTCTGTTTACCCTGCACCTGGCACCAGCACTGTGTGCCCCGCGTACATCTGCCATGGGCATGAGGTCTGGGGGTTATGAGGCTGAGTGCGGGGATGACATCCCCAGGACGTCCAGGTCACCAGGCCTGAGGGTGGTAGGATGAGTACTTAGAACCAGGCACCAAAGCAGCGCCACAAAGGGTCTGTAGGTGACAGACAAGAAGGAATGGGCTAGGAAGCCTATGCCCAGCAGCAGGATTGGGGTCCTGACACGGCATTTTTGTTTGAAGATGCAGGAATAACCACATGGAAGCGAGAATGGGATGGAAACACAGGCCTCCCCCACCCTGCGCTGGCTTTCTGAAGGGGATCTTTGCACAGCCCCCATGCCGGCTCTTCCCCAGCCGGCAGCCAGCTCTTCCTCCTCCAGAGGACTGCCTGTGTACCTCCAGATGCATCTCATCCTGAGCTCAGTGGCAAATATTGAATTATTTTTCAGAAGTGTTAATTGGGATTTTTAATTGACCATAAGCGGGTTCTCAAAGGCTGTTTGTCTCTGGCGGTTGTTTATTCTTTGGGGGACGATCCTGCCCAGGGTGGTATCATCGTTCAGCAAAGCACGAGCCTCCCTGCCCCCCAGTTGCCTCTCCTTCAGTTTTGCCTTATTTATTTATTTATTTATTTTGAGACGGAGTCTTGCTCTGTTGCCCAGGCTGGAGTGCAGTGGCACAATCTCGGCTCACTGCAGCCTCTGCCTTCCGGGTTCCAGCAATTCTCCTGCCTCAGCCTCCTGGGTAGCTGGGATTACAGGTGCACGCCACCATGCCCGGCTAATTTTTGTATTTTTAGTGGAGACAGGGTTTCACCATGTTGGCCAGGCTGGTCTCAAACTCCTGACCTCAGGTGATCCACACGCCTCAGCCTCCCAAAGTGCTGGGATTACAGGCGTGAGCCACCGCACCTGGCCCAGTTTTGCCTAATTTAAAAATAACAGAAAGTAAAGCAAAGTCTGTACTGTCTTAGGAGGAAGGACCTGAAATGCTATGTTTAAGGGTAGGCGGTGAACCCTGACTGGCTCCATCTCTGATAGTGGTCCTGTGGCTTGCAGCATTGTTAAAATATTATAGAAGGTCCTGCTCTGCTTCTGGCTGGGCAGAGGGGAAGCCCCCAGTTCACATTACAGCTTCTACTCCTGGCACTGGTCCAGTGTGTGGGGGGGAGAATCTGGCACAGACATGTCTCCATCACAGTTGCCACTCCAGCCAGGGAGCTGACTCCTTGCTTCCCCATATTGATCAGTGCTCCTTAGAGCCATCCTAGGAACCCAGCTTGTCACGATCAAGGTGTTAGTTATCGATAGTGCAAAGCAGGTCAGTCACTAGCTAGCTGGCCTCACGTGTGCTACATCTGGCCCAATACTGGCCTTTTGCTGACTGGGAGCTCCTGCTTCTCAGGATGTGGGTTGGAACTGGCTGGGCTTCCCTAGTGGTCACAAGAGTGCTGGGGAGCAAGGGCCGTTTCCCAGGGACTCTGGGTGAAAGGGCTTTCTTGGCATGAAGGAGGATAGGATAGGATGTGATGTGGTGTGGTCTGACCTTCTCTGGAAGGAGACCCGGGGCGCAGTGGACTCCCGTAGTAGACTTCTCTGAACCTCAGTTTAGCATCTTTGAGACCATCTCTGCCCATCCTACTTCATGGGGCTGCAGATAGACTTGAAAAGATTTAGGAACATTGTAGAGCACTGTTATGATGAATAAACTCATTCATTCTTCAAACATCTACTGGGCAGTCGCCAGGCACCATCCAAGGCCCCGTGGATTCAGAATTGAATCTGGCCAGGCTTCTGAACCATCTTCCAAACTTGTGAGCTCCCAAAAGATGAAGGACACCACACAAGCATGAGGTCTCTTTATTAAGTGACCTCCTGCCCACCCAAAACTGAATACTGGTCACTGCCCACGCTTGTGCCATGCTTTTTGTTACTAACTCTCGACCCTCTGTCAGCTTAGGCTGCCCCTGTTTTGGTGATCATTCAGCCTCTGGAGTGATGGTAAGGTCAAGCCCAGGAGGGAAGGGGGCTGGGTGGAGTGTATGTGTATGTCCAGCATGTCTTTGGATATCTTCTGTGTCAGTTTGGGTCCTCTAAGAAGCAGATGTCTGATGCCATCAAATGTGCAGCTGACTTACTGGGAGAAAGTTCTGTGGAACATTAAGTGGGGATGGAGCAGAAGTAGTTGGGGGAGCCTTCAGAGCCACTGTGGGTACTGGGCGGGGATGGCCCGGCTCTGTGCCTCTGGGCACTCACTAGTCAGTGGGGAGCAACCTGAGAGCTCCGGGTCTTGGTGTGAAACTGCGGTGCATGTGGATGTGGAAGGTGGTCCACCTACCAAACTCCTCCCAGCTCTTCTGCCTGGCAGGGAGGTCTGTGCAGCACTCTCCCATGACTGCCACCGTCTGTTTTCCTGCGTCACCTCCCTTCGGACTTTGCCGTCTCTCCGTTCCTTGCAACACCAACCCCTCTGCTCTGGGGTGACATCATTAAGCCCAAAGTTCCTATTCACATTCTCATTTCTGAGCCACTCACCTGGACCTAACTCCTCTTCACATTCGAGACCCAGCCGTGTGCTACAGCCCCGTCCCTGTGTAATAATTCCTCCCGGGGGCAGCCACCAAGGCCAGAGCTCCCCGCCACAGGCTCTGCTTCCCTGCCACCTTGGGTAGCCCCTGCCTTTGTCTGCTCAGACCCTGTTGGCCAAATCCATATGCTTGCTGTCTGGTCCCTTCTCCTCCCTTCATTGCTGGGTGTCACCAGGGCCAGCCTCTCTCTCATCAGGACCTGCCTGTCCTGTGCCTCTTTTCTGGAGGGATGTAACCCAGGCAGCTACACAGATTTAGGAATTCAAGCTAAAGTTCTGTGAGTCATACTGACTTGATGAATTACCTCTTCCGGATAATATTACAGGTTCACAGAGGTTTGCGGTGCCGTAGCCCTAGAGTGCGGTGTTGTGCGTAAGTGTCATGTGCGTTGGCAAAACTAGTTGGATGGGGCAGAGCAATGGAATACCTTCTTCTCTCTCAGAGCATCCCGCTGTCTGGGCTGCCAGTGAACTCTCCTGGGAATATGTGTGGGGCTGTGGTATACAGGGCAGAGGGTCAGGGTTTCTAAAAACATCATGGTTTAAAACAACCAGATTCAGAAATGGATGGAATAGACATTTCTCCAAAGAAGATATACATGTAGCCAATAAGCACATGAAAAGATGCTCAGCATCGGTCATTAGGTGATGATTACATTCAAATTAAAATCACGATGAGATGCCACTTCACACCCATTAAAATGACTACTATTTAAAGAAAAAAAATAATAATAACAAGAGATCAAACCCCCAGGTGGATGTGGAGAAATTGGGACCCTCTTGCACTATTGATGGGAATGTAAAATTGTGTAGCCATTCTGGAAAACAGTATGATAGTTCCCAAAAAGTTTTGTTTAATATTTATAGATTGAGGATGTACAAGTGCAGTGCAGTTCTTTTTTACATGTATCTGCTGCATGGCAGTGAAGTCTGGGCCTTTAGTGGAGCTGCTAAAGGCCCAGACATCATAGGCTCAGACATTGTTACCCGTTAGGTAATTTGTCATTCCTCATCAAAATATTAAACATAAAATTCCCATATGACCCAGCAATTCCAGTTCTGGGTAGATTCCCAAAAGAATTGAACACAGGGTCAGTTTCCACACCCATGCCCACAGCAGCAGCCTTCACAGTAGTTAAAGGTGGAAACAACCCAAGGGTCCATTGACGTGTGAATAGCTAAACAAAATGTGGTACAGCCACACAATGGAATACGATTCAGCCTCTAAAAAGTAGGAAATTCTGGCCGGGCGCAGTGGCTCACGCCTGAAATCCCAGCACTTTGGGAGGCCGAGGCAGGTGGATCACGAAGTCAAGAGATAGAGACCATCCTGGGCAACATGGTGAAACCCCGTATCTACTAAAAATACAAAAATTACCTGGGTGTGGTGGCGTGCACCTGTAGTCCCAGCTACTCAGGAGGCTGAGGCAGGAGAATTGTTTGAACCTGGGAGGTGGAGGTTGCAGTGAGCCAAGATCACGCCACTGCACTCCGGCCTCGGCGACAGAGCGAGACTCCGTCTAAAAAAAAAAAAAAAAAAAAAAAAAAGGAAATTTTGACACATCCTACAATATGGATAAAACTTGAGGACATTATGCTAAGTGAAATGAGCCAGTCACAAAAGGACCAATACTGTATGATTCCACTTATATGAGGTACCTAGAGTACTCAGATTCCTAGAGACAGAAAGTAGAAGGGTGGTTGCCAAGGGCTGGGGCAGGGAGGAATGGGGGGTTAGTGTTTAATGGGTACAGAGTTTCATCTGCAAGATGAAGAGTTCTGGAAATGGATAACGATGGTGATTGCACAACAATATAAATGTACTTAACACTGCTGAATGGTACACTTAAAAACAGGTTGGTAAATTTTATATTATGCATATTTTGCCATAATAAAAAAATGTGGAAAAAAAGTCAAGGACTACCATAAGAGAAAAAAGAGACAAATAGATCCATTCCAGGTTTGCCTGAGAATCTTTATGTTGAATCTTCCCATCAGTGTTTGCAACAGGGCAGGACCAATATCCTGAACACAAAGGTTAGAAACCAGAAAACTGCCAAAGGGAACCCTTACAAAAGAAGGAGCTATGTGAGGCAGGTGGCCTTGTGCAGGAGTCTGAGCACAAGAGTCAGCCAAATTTAAGTTTGATCCTAGTGCTGCTGACTCAATGCTGTGTGATCTAACCTCTCTGAGCCATGGTTCCCTTATTGATAAAACGAGATGACAATACTAACACTACCAGAGCTGTTACAAAGCTAAAAGCAATCTGTGATGTGCCAAAGGAAGTTCCTAGCAAATAGAAGGTCCTTGTTAAATGTTAGCTCCCATATTAGTCCCTGAAGAGTCTGTGGAGGAGGTGGGGTTTTCAGGCTGCTTAAATGCCAGCAGCTGCCTCAGATGACAAGGGAGGTTGTACTATTAATGGGCAAGCATGGGAGATGTCCTTTTCCAAGGTGTTGGGCAGGGATTGAACATGTTGGAAGTGAGCTGAATAGTGAGCACTAAGCTCGTGGTTGTAACTATGGGAGATTAGCATTTCCAGCCCCCATGTGAAGCCAGATAATGGAAGGGAGAGCAATTAAATAGATGCTTGGGAACCTCTCCGCTGTACCAGGCACCCTGCTAAGCACTGGGGAAGCACAGACAAGGGGAGACGGGTCCTGACCAGCTGCTGCTCCCAGGCCAGGCAGCAAGATGAGTGTCCCTGGGATCTACACCCACCCTGGGGGGCCTGCAGGGAAGAGAAGTGCGGCCTCCCCAGGAAGATGGTTTCACATTAACCAATGACCAAACTGAAACAGGGAAAACACTAACTCCTGTTTTTCTTTAGTAAATAATCTTCAAAGAGCACATTATACATTTATGATTTCTACCCTGAGAGGTACCCCTAGTTCTCCTTGCAAATGCTTTTCTTCAATCCCCACTTCATTTTCCTTAAGAGCCATTCCAAGTCTCTTCCTTTCTCGATACCCCAAACCAGCTCACATCCCACTCAGGGGTAAGATGCCCTCCTCACCATTGAAGAGATCAAGCCCCCAGGGGGGAACCAGCTCAACTTCCCCCTCTGTCTCTCCGAAGTAGCCTCCTGTTTGAAAACTCGAAGCAGCTGTACCCCGTGCGAAGCTTCTTGCTCCCGTCTCCCCATGTCTTCCAGGATTTTCCTTCATAGTTGGGGATTACTCGCTAACCTTTCCTTCCTCACCTACTTCCCCTTTTCCTTCAGCTTTCACCATGTTTAAATCTTCTAATAATTCTTTTTATGACATCTTGTTTTTCAAGCTCTTCTCCAGTGATCCCTCCACTTCTCCAATGGCCCTTTTCACTAAACCTCCAAATTTGTCTTTGCTGACATTTATTGAGCTGCTATTACATGTTCTAAATGCTTTACTTGTCATATTTAATCCTAACAACAACCTACAAGGTAGGCCTTGCTATTATCTCCATTTTATAGTTGAAGAAACTGAGGCTGCTTGAATTAATAACTCACCCAGCATCACATGGCTGTAAGTGTTGGCACCAGGATTTAAATCGAGGCTCATGGCAAGCACCCGGTTTTCCAACCAGGAAAGAAGTCTCTCCGTCGTCCCCACTGACTCCCTCAATGCCGCTTCTTGGAGTGCTCATCCTTTGGATCTCTCTGTACACCCTCAAAACTGTAGCATTTGGAATTCACTTTTTGGGGTTCCATGATACCACTCCGCCAGCTCTCCTCTAACCCTGCCTCAGGTTGTCTTAGTGCGCTCTTCCCTGCATCTACCTGCTGCATGTTGGCTTCTCACTTGCTCTGGCCTGAGCTCTCTTGTCTTGTTCTACGTGTGCTCTCTGGACAAGCTTACCTGCTCTGATTCTAACCACCCCCGGAACACTGGTGACCCAACATACACATCTGCAGTTCCTACCATGCTCAGCATGTCTTGAAGTGAGCTCATGGCCACCTTTTTCATTTCAAATCTATTCTGCAGGTTGGTTAGCAAAAAAAAAAAAAAAGAAAAGAAAAGAAAAAAAAAGATCTGCCCTGTTATTTAAGACAGAGATCACAGAAAACATCATCTGTGATGTCTTTGCCTTTCTCACATCCCTAATTCTCATAGATAACCAAGTCCTCTTGAGTCTACCTTCTCAGTAGCTGTGGACTCTCTTTCTCTCCCTTTTTTCCTACTGTCACTGCTTTTCTTTAGGACCTTGTAATATCTCCCTTGAGCACTTATTGTGTTGCTTCTGTTGTCTTCCCTCTAATCCATCCACCATACGGCTGCCAAGCATCTTTCTAAAGTCCTTTCTGTCATGCTGTGTACATCCCCTGTCTTCCAGTCACCTAAAGGCTGAAGGTCAAGTCCTTAGCAGGCATCCAAAGCCAGCACAGCCTGGCTCCAGTGCACTTCCGGCCTCATCTTTGATTACATACTTCACTTGCCACCCACCTGCACCCTGGGCTTTATTCATATTAACTATTCACAAGTCCCTGAAAGGAAATCATACATTCATATCTGCACCACAGAGCAGGCAGTTCAAGATCTGTCTGTTCCACGATGCTTTCCTTAACCCCCAACCAGGATGGCTCCTTCCCCTGGGTTCTCATCTAAGTTAGTTCAAGCCACCAACGTGCCACTTAGCACACCATATTATGGCTTAATGTTTAAGTGTACACCTCCTTGGCTAGATGGGGCAGAGACCTAGCTTTTCTCAGCTGTGGCTCTCCAGAGCCCAGCATTCATTTGAAAGGAGATGGTCTGGGGGCATAGCAAATTGTAGGCACTCTATAAACCTTAGTTTCTCTCTATTTTGAGACACGAATAGAACAGGTTTCAAGAGAGTATATATGGACACATATCTTTTTTTTTTCTTTTGAGATGGAGTCTAGCTCTGTTGCCCAGGCTAGAGTGGAGTGGTGCTATCTCAGCTCACTGCAACCTCTGCCTCCCAGGTTCAAGTAATTCTCCTACTGCCTCAGCCTCCCAAGTAGCTGGGATTACAGGCACCTGCCACCACACCCAGCTAATTTTTGTATTTTTAGTAGAGACAGGGTTCCGCCATGTTGGCCAGGCTGGTCTCGAACTCCTGACCTCAAGTGATCCACCCACCTCAGCCTCTCAAAGTGCTGGGATTATATGCATGAGCCACCGTGCCCAGCCTGTGGACACATATCTCAATTTAAATATATATATATTTATACACACACACATATATATATACACACACACATATATATACACACACACATATATATACACACACACATATATATACACACACACACACATATATATATATAAAGATAGAACCTAAAAATGACAGAGGGAGGGAAACCCTTATCCGTTACACAAAGCCACAGTTCACTGAGAAAAGAACCTGCTTGTACATTCAAAATAAGTCATCTCAAAAATGGCATCTCATGTTTGCATAAAGACACTAGACTGGACAAGAAGAGAACATGATGGCCACAGGACATCTTGATTTGAATGATGCTTTTAACAAAGTCTCTGACTATGTCCTTGTGGGCTAGGCTGAGAAATATACTTGGAAAATAGTCAAACAAGACTTTGGGGTCTCAGTTTCTTCACCTGTAATATGAGAGGCTTAGATTGGACAGCCCCTAAGTTTCTTCAGAGAGGAGAGGTAAGAAACTGAGACCCCAAAAGCCTGTTTTTCTTTTTTTAAAATGCAGCTTATTAGTAGCATCACGGGGCCCAGAATTTATTTCTCCCAGCTCTGGAGCCCATGCTGACACAGGCTTTTCCCAGCATCCTTTGGTTTGTCAATGGCTGAACAATCATGTCCAAAGAATGTAGTTTAACAAGCTGAGGTGTACCTGGAGGGAGATGTCAAATGGTGGGGTGCAGGGCTTGATCCTTGACCCTGCCCATTCAGTCATTTATAAAGCTTTGGAGTAAAACCCAGAAGGCATGTTTTTCAAATAGATGAATGACACGGAGTGCAGAAGGGAGAGCTGATATGTGGGACTCCACAATCAAGATCCAAAACACCTTTCAGACTGGAATGATGGGATGAAAGTAAGGAGATGGATCTTAACAGAAACAAATGGAAAGTCTTGCACTGAGGTTCCAAAAAATCGATTCTGTAAGTACAGGCTGGGGAACACTTGACTTGATGTAGGTTCAGATAGTAAAGGTTAGAGTTGATAACAAGAGGATCTTAGGGTGTCTTGGCTGGCTGCTGAAATGCCACGGCAAGATGCTGAAGATCTTTCTTGAGCTGAATTAAAGTTAGATTCCAAAGCAGAGGATGGAATGCTTCCTGTACTCTGTGCTGTTCAGACCACATCAGAGCCCAGGCTCCAGTTCTAAGCATCACACTTTTGGAGGGACTTTGAGAAACTGAACATGTTGGAAGTGGGCACTCAAGATGGCGAGGGGTCTGGAAATGCTGTCTAATGAGAAACACAGGAAAATGAAAGGATGTTCTTCCTGTGCATAGGGGAAGTAGACCAGTTTCATGGGCTCCAGAGGGCAGAACTTGGGAGCTGTAGAACAACCGATTTCAGTTCCATTCCATGCAGGGGAGTCATTTCAACGGAGTCTCCCCATCCAGCAATAAATACCTCCATGCAGGTCATGAGCTTCCTACCGCTAAAGGTGTGCGAGCAGGGCCTGGATGCCCCTTGGTCAGGGAAGCGGAGGGGAAAAGATTGATTGAGGTGCTCTTGAAGGTCCCTTCTAGTGATCAGCTTCTGATTTTTATTATGATTGTGATATTACTCTAATTATAGAACCATAGCGGCTATGACTCTATGTGTCTGCATACATTTTTAAAACCAGACCTCCCCTTTCTCAGCCCATGATTCAAGCTAAGTGATAGTTGTAGTTTAAAATCCCAACCAACATCTAGTTATCGAGTACCTACAATGGACAGAGCCCTATCCTGAGTGTGTTTGGGGGAGGGATGGGAGAGAGAGAGAAGTACAACAGAAAAGGCCTTTACCTTTCGGTATCTCAGACAAAACCCACTCAGAACGGCTCCGAGTGAGACTGTGGGGGTGGAGAAAGTGACAGGCAAAAGGTGGGGGTCTCCCCTGCTCTCAGTCACAGTAAGCAAGAAGGAGACAAAAGGGGCTGATTTAGCAAAGAGCAAAGAAGCCTGGAAAAGCAGAGGAGGAGGCTGCCAAGCAGCAGGGAGGCAAGGAGAGGAGAATGGTACTGTGCCCAAGGACTGCATCATTAGGTGTCCTTAGGAAAAGGACACCTTGCATCACCTCTGCACCAAGGTGTGAAGACTTCACACCCCCCTAGGCCCAGCTCTCCAGTGAAATGGACATATTTATTTTTAATAGAGCCCATTTAAGGTAGTTGTGTTTTCAAAGGCTGATGTACTCCTAAGGTACTTCTCATGCTCACAGCTTTAAAAAAAAAGTCATTTCAGAGTGGAAATGTTGAACTAGGGCTGGGTGGAGGACGGTGCCCTCCTGCAGTAAGGCCCCCTGCAGCCCCACCCACCCTCGGGTGGGATTCCACTCCCATCTCTGAAAGCCAGAGCTTGTGGAAATGAAAGTTGTGAGCAAAACCCCCCTGGGGAGAGAAGGTAGAGCAGAAGAGAGGAGAAAAAGCCTCTCCCAGCCCCTCCCCTGTTCCTTTTTCTGAACATGTAGTGTCGATGTAGTCATGGCTTTTAAACAACATTACACACACTTGTCGTCCAAGATAAAATGTTATTAAGATTAAACGCCGAGCAGGGAACGAATCCGACTTCCCACTGTCATATTTCAGCTATGGTGAGTGATTGCCTTTCGGTAGCCCTGGCTCCTAAGCAGGGAAACGTCATTATTATCATTAATAAGCCCATAATGGGGAAGAGAAATTATAAACATTTCTGCAACAAGCGGCCCTCCAATGTTAATATTTTATGAGCACACAGAGAAGCCTGCAACTGAATGTAAATGGCAGAATTATACGTAACCATAATGTAAACATGCAAAATTGGGTTGAGTCAGTGGGAGTGGGGAGGCCGTTGGCAGAGGGCCGGGTGGCACTTACAGCCTGGGCGGGTCCCCAAAGGCAGAAAGTAGAAAGCTCCAGAGTCCCTGTTACTCAGACTCACCCCTCCCTGCCCCTTGTGTTTTCAGGGAGGTCCATCTCCCTAGGATCCCCGTGTGCAGAGAAGCTGCCCACCTGCTTCCTCACGTAACATGTCATCCTTGGCACTGGTCACTTTAGACTTACTCCTGAGACAGCCCACTCATTATCACCCTAAATGCTGTTTCCTGGGGATTTTCAAGTCTATTCACATGTGTGTGTTTCCTCCCTCATAAAATGTAGTATACACATCTGGGGGACAGAGATCCTGTCGTTTGTAATCTCGAAGGGCCAAACGCATGTGTCACGGGAGCCCTAGGGAGTTTTTTTGGCTAGTTGTTTTGGTTTGAGGTTTTAGCTGTGGAACCCTTGCTTCAAACCAACAGTCTCATGGGAGCCCAGTGAACAAGGCAGCTGCTCTGATGGAAGCAGGGTGAGCCCAGAGCCCCTCTACTCTCCCACACCCTCTTCCTTCCCAGGGTTCCCTGTGGTAGCTTCATGAAGCACAGAGTGAGAAATACTGAAAGGTTCCCTTTTTCTGTTTCCAGATGATAAAACGAGAATAAGTGTGACCTGCCTGGCCTAGGCACAAGATCCCAGGTCCCCTGCCTTCCAGGGAGGGGTGAGCATGGTTCAGAGGTGGCTGGGCTTCTCCTCCAGCTCTGTCATGAACTGGCTGGTAGCCTTGGACATGTCTCACTACCTCTCTGAACCTCACGTCCTGTCTGTAAAATAAATGCAGATAGCTCGGTGATCCCTAATCCTTCCAGCTCGGAAATCTCAGAGGCGTACAGGCCTCAAGGAAATCACAGTGGCCACTGCTGTATCCAATGCGACTGATGTTGAAAGGCCCATGAGGGTAGCCTGGAGACCCGTGGATGCCTCCATCCCTTGGGAGGTCTGTAGTCACTTACCAAGCCGGCCTGGGTGCTGTTTTGGGGCTTTAAGCTTCCCGGGGCAGGAACTTTGTGAGACTCCCCCATGGTGGGATTGGGCATACTGGGCTCAGAGCCCAGGACTGGAACTGGCCATGAGGGCAGGGATCACAGTGCCCCAGCACAGTGCCCGGCTCTTAATAGGTACTCAGTAGAATCTGTTGAACAAATAAATGGTTGGATTAATGAATTGCTTTATAGTTTTGTTAGTTAATGAAGTGAAGCAGCTCCATCTTCAGCTTTACTTCATTGTGTTGTTTGGTTTTGTTTTTTTCAGTGTAGTGTCTGGCTTTTGGAAACCATTTCTGGAGTGCCTACTAGGTGCTGGCAGCATGCTGGCGGCTTGATGAGAGGACAAGAACACCTCCGGCTAGAAGCCTGTTTCTTTTCCCTTCCCCCGTCCCCACCTCCTTGACTTTCCCTTTCCCCCTGCTCCTATTCATTATTTCTCTCTGCAGTTATGTTATTATTGGCCTTGGCAAAGAGTTTCAGGGGTGTCGTTTGTCTGAGCAACATTATGCAGAATTAAGTTCCAGGGTAATTTCTGATGCAAATACCTATCCTCCAGGAGAATGTGAATTAAGCCTGCTGGTCTCAGCTCAACAGAGGCAGCTGCATTTGAATCCAGGTCTCCAGCAGTCAGGGAAGCTCCAGGAGGGTGTGGGACCCCCTTGGGTTCCTCCTTGGGAGGCTCCTGAGTAGCCCATGATGTGGGTCCCAGGGCAGGAGGGAGCCTTGAGTGATCATCTTCTTCACCCCCACTCTATGTCCCATCTAAGCACCCCAGAAGCTGAGGATCTCTGCCCTGACCTCATCCCTCCCCTCCACAGGGAAGGAGTTTCCAGAAACACGTTTCATACCCTGCTGGCAGGAAGTTTGTCTTTATAGCTAACCCAATCTTTCTTGCTATGTATTACTGTCCTTTCACATTTCAGCGTGCCTACAAATCCCCGAAGGTTTGTGTTATCAGACAGGCTCTGATTTCTCAGGGCAGGGCCTGAAATTTTGCATTTCTGACCTGACCAGCTCTCGGGTGATGCTGTCCTGCACAGCACACTTCAAGTAGCTTAGAAAACACAAAGAAGGTAAAGCAAACATAAAAGCAACACGCAAACAGCTCTGCTTATTGCAGCTTCTTTGTATGCATCCCTTAAACGTTTCTGTCTAGAACCACTTTGTCTGCAAATTCCTTAGCCTCTGTGAGTCTCGGTTGCCTCATCAATAAAACTGGGGTGATGATGCCTCTGTCCTGCAGCTGTTGTGAGGTTACCTGCTGGAAACAGAAGCCCCTGGGAAGATGAGGGGAGGAGGATGGTGGTTGTGCTGCTTCCCTGGAGCTATGAGGCAGGGAAGGAGTCTCTGTTGCTCCGAGACCTGCCTTTTGCATAGGGCTGGTGTCCTCAATGATAGCCAGTAGGCGAGAGCTGAAAGGGTTACTCACTTTCCTTGGAGAGTATGGAGGTTGCCAGCAGGGCAGAGCCAATCCGTGCCCTGGTTAGGACGACCTTGGTTAAAAAGGGAAAAGAAGACTATTTGTGTAACTTGGGATAGCATTTAGCACTTAGTGGAAGCATTTTGAAGATGCTGGTGATTAGATTGTACATTCATTTAGGGCCTTCAGCCTCTTCGAAGTATCTTCCCACAGCCTCTCTTCATGGCCCTTTAAGGCAGGTAAGGTGGGCATGCATCATTCCCATCAGATACAAGGCACAGAGAGGCTGGGGGACCTGCCCAAGGTCACACAGCATGTCCTTGGTGGAGCCCAGCCCAAAATCCCATTCCCTGCCTCCTGGTCCTGTGTTCTTCCTGCCGCCCTTAAAGATAGGAGCTGCGAGTCTGTGTGGGGAGGAGGCAGGAATGGGTGGCTCTTCTCCCTGCCTGGATGATATTGGGCTGAGGAGGTGAGAAGCAGGCTGCTTCTCTCCCCTATCCTTCCCAACTCTTGTCCTGCTGGGACTGAGACCATTGTCAGGAAATAGCAGGCCTGGCCTGGGCCCATCCCCGAGAACACAGCCCTCCCTCTCCCCACTGCTTGGAGATGGGAGGGCATTGGTGAGCTGCCAGGCCTGCCCAGGTGCCACCCTTGATGGTTCATGGGCACAGCCAGCCCTGTCCCTGCCTTCTCTGCCCCTCGGGGTTGGCACCTCTGTAGCAGTTTTACGCTCCAAATTTTCTAAGTCATTATCTTCCCAGACACCATTCTTTTTCCTGTATTGCTGCTGCTATTGAGAATTCCATTCTTCCCTCCCCTTCTGCCAGTACTGGCATTCTCTCCTCACCCATCATCTGAATGAGCGCTTCTTCCTCCCTCCTTCCTCCAACAGCTGTCGCCGACCACAGGGAATGGCTTGGCCATGCTTGTCCTGGGTCTGCAGGAGAAGCTGCCTGGGTTCCTCGCAGGACTCCCCATAGACATCCTTGTTACTTGGACCACGTGGCCCATCTGGCCATGAGGACAAATGTGGTCAGATCCAAGGTCCAGACCATCCAGCCCTCTTTCCCCTAAGCTCCCTGGGACCTTTGCATGGGAGTGCAGGACATGTGCCATCTATTAAGCTGCCCTTACCAGTTTTGTTAATTATTCAGAATCTTGATGTCTTCTCTTAAAGCCTAGAGAGACTACACTTCTAAGCTCTGATTTCCTCACTTTTCAAACAGAATGCTAATATTAACCTTCCAGGGTTTAGAGGAGTGTTCAGTGTGCCATACACTGTTGGGTACATAGTAGATGCTCAAAAAATAATTATTGAAACAAAACATTGCAAAGAATTAGAGGGTTTAAATGCAGATTAGGCCAGTCATGGTGGCTCACACCTGTAATCCCAGAACTTTCAGAGGCTGAGGCAGGAGAATTGCTTGAGCCCAGGAGTTTGAGACCAGCCTGGGCAAAATAGCGAGACCCCATCTCTAAAAAAAAAAAAAAAAAAAAAAAAAAAAAAAAAATTTAAAATAGCCAGGCATGGTGGAGCACACCTGTAGTCCTAATTACTCGCGAGGCTGAGGCAGGAGGATTACTTGAGCTTAGGAGTTCGAAGCTGCAGTCAGCCATGATTGCACCACTGTACTCCAACCTGGGTTACAGAGCGAGATCTTGTCTCTAAAAAAATTAAAAAATAAAAAATAAACACAGAGTGGCTCCCAAATCCAAATAGCCCTTGACTTCTCCCTCCTCCTTGAACTTCTTTACCTGTGATCTCTTTGGCTTGCCTCCTCCCGCTCTGGCCTCTCCTCCTTTTCTTCCTGTCTCTCCTATAAATCCTCCCAGAGTCCTTGGCCTTCTGCCTGCCCCCATCCACATTCTGCATGTAGACATCTGGGGTACCCCTGTGTCTGCAGCTCTGCAGAGATGGGGTTAATAAGAGCCTACCCACTGCCAGCAAATTCTCACAGTCACAGACTCATAATCTTAAAGAGGAAAGACACATTCAATGTGTCATAATCCACTTTCCCACTTAGTGCCTGAGTCACCGGTTCTTGGATCCAAAGTGTAAAGATCAAGCTAAATAAATGTGAGTTACCATCATCATCATCATCATCATCAGGCTTGTAGACGGTATGGCAGATGAGCTTCACCTGGTGGCCTGGGTGGTCCTTGCCTCTGTGGTCAGATCTCTGAGGCCCTGAGGGTCCTGAGAACCCCTCTGCCTCTTTCTCCCGCTCCCAGGCATGTGCCTGCCTCTTCCTTAAAATTCTGGATTCCCTTTATATGCAAGTGCCCACCGGAAAGGACTCTTGAAGGTGCCATAGTCATTTACACCTGAGTATGACCAAATTGGCCACAAGCAGGCCAAGAGAACTTTGCAAGGAGAGGAGGCACCAGGTGCCGGGGGGCACGTGCCCAGGACTCTGCAGTGTAGGGCAGGGACCTGGGCTGGGGAGGCTGATGGAGCAATGGCAGCTGTGGACCAGCAGTGCGAAGGCTCCTGCTCTTGGCTCTGCCACTGGTGGGATCAGGCCCAGTGCCTGCTTCTTTCTGAGGCCCAGTTATCACTTGTGCAAAAGGAAGGGTCAGACCCAATCATGCATTGTGCTGTGCTCTGGGAACTAATCCCACCTGAGACTCAACAGAGGGCGGTATGAGCACTTGACTGCACCTCTGCCCATATGCTGAGAGCAGGTCAGTACCGGGACATCCTGGAGTTACTAAACTCTAAGCTAAGGGTGATCCACCCAGACCTATCACTCCTTCCCAGCTCCATCTCTCCACATAGTTCAAGGTCAGGCTCAACCATGTCAGCCCATGGAGGTCTTTGGCAGGAGCTGGGGCTCCTGTAGTGGGGAGGGAACCTGGTACCTCAATTCTGGATCTCACCTTCTCTTCCCTGCAGCCTTGTCCCAACATTTACTGGCTTTGGGTCCAGTGGCACAGATGCAGCAGCAGAACCCTCCCTCCCATCCTCAAGGCTGTAGATCATAGCAGTCTTCAGGGGCCCAAGCTCTTTCCAGGTCCTGCTTTCCAAAAATGAGCCTCAAATGCAGCAGGTGCTAAGTGTCTGTTCTCATGGCCCCCTAGACAGTCATCATACCACTGCTAGCAGTCATCCTCTCCCTTCACGAATGACAGGACTATACAACTTCCCAGACATTTTTCAACCTGCAGCTTACCTAGCCACACCCCTGGGACCAGGCAGGGTAAGTATGCAGATAAGGAAAGGCTCAGAGAGTTTGAGCTACCACTGGAAGTCACCCAGAGGTACGCGTGCTTTCCGTCTCCTCCCGGGGAGCTCAGAGCGCACAACAGCTCCAGGGGTAGAAAGCAAACCTTTGAGTTCTTCTGGAATATTTGTAGGCACCCGTGCTGGAACCCCATCCCCTCTGAATCCCACCACAGACCCTCTTACCTAGGGGTGCTGGGACCCCAGGTCTGCCCCTGGGGGCATATGTGCCCCATCACTCTACCTGGGCCCAACTGTGCATGCCCTGCCCATGACCCTGCCTGGGCCTCCACCCTGACCCTGTTTTCTGCTAACCTGACTAGGGGAGGTAGGGAGAGGAGGTAAGGAATTAAGCGGAAGGGTGGAGACATGAAGATAGCCGCTTTCTGGGAATCAGGAGGCCTGGATTCCAGCTCTGACCGTTAATTTTCTGTGTGACCTTGGATAAATCACACAGCCTGTCTGAGCTTCATCTTAGGAAAGAGCCTGATGAAATGATCTTTAAGATTCCTTCCAGCTCTGAAATCCTGACTCCTACAGCTTCCCTCACAAGTCTATCGCCCACTGTGTGATCCAATGCCAGTGAATGTTGAGAGGCCTGAAGGAAGCCCTGGGGAGATCCCTAGGTGCCTCGATGTCACGGAAGGCCTTGGTTACTCTCCAGGCCTGGTCCAGCTCTGCCCTTGGGCCTCAGGCCTCCTGGGACAGGGACCTCAACAGGAGACCTCCTCTATTGCCAAGTTTTCCCATGACAGGCTCAGAGCACCGGCTGGACCGGCCCTGGCATCTCCATTGGGGCCCACTTTGGCTACTTGAAGAAGGGACTTTGGAACCTTCCTCCCTCTGTGGAGCAATTAGTCAGGCAAACTCCAGTCTCTCCCTTTGGCTAAAGATCTGAGCACTGGGCAAAGCCCCAGCAATATATGAAGAAAGGGGTCAGACTCCACTCAACACCTCATGTTCTATTTGTTCTCAAGCACACACAAACACCTTTCAATTTTACATTCTTGGCTTAAAAGTGTTTAACATTCAGCAATACATTTTACATTAGACAGACACATCAGAACAGAAGAACTAGCACAAAGACAGGAGGGGCCACCTCCATCCATATCTGTCTTTTCTTTTTTTAATGAAACTCCGTCATCTCCTTCTCTGTCTCTCTCTCTCTCTGCTCTTTGCTAACTCTGCATCTCTGTATATAATTGAGTTAAATGGTTTTGATATCCTAGTGTCTTCACCCCACACACCCTCTTCCTTTTTTTTTGGTTAATGAAATGTGTGAACAGTTTGTTCCCAGCTAAAAACAAGCGCTGATGGGTTTCATACCCTTCTGTGTAGGAGGAAGAGGTAGGTTCTGAGCAAGGCACTGGCTGGCAGTGGGAGAGGCCACTGGTGGGAGGTGAGGTGAGGAGAAAGAAGGAGAAGGGAAGGATCCATACAAAACATCACGTGTGATCTGTCCCTCTTCTGCTCTCCCTGTGCACAAACCCTGCTGGGGTCCCTGTGATTGGCACATGGGCACAGGGACTTGGGAAGGCTCCACCCTTTGGGAAGTGAGTCAGTACATCCATGGGTCAGGAGAAAGGGACTGATGCTTGGAATGGCGGTAGTGGGAGGTAGAATCCTCCTAAGAGTTTATTCCTTGTTATCCATCTCCAGGGAGAAAGGAAGGCAAGGTATTGATAAGAAAATCACTACTTCCCGGCTTGAGGATGACAACAGCACACACATATCTGCCTGCATTTGTGCACATACGTGTCTATGTGTACCACCCTTCTGTGTCCTTGAAAGAAGGTATTGGGACCCTGGGTGGGGGTGATGACAGGAGACAGCCAGCTGTGTGATAAAATTATGACAGCTAACTTATTCCATACTGCCTATGAGCCAGGAGTTTTAAGGACACTGCTCACTTATAAAGATGTGTACTGTATTTCTCCCACATTGTATATGAGGAAACTGAGGCTTAGAGAGGTTGAGTCACTTGCCCAAAGTCACACATCCTTCAAGTAGTAGTGAATCCATTATATGAGCCCAGGCATTTGGCCCGAGAGGCTACAAGCTCGACCCCTCTGCTATACAGGAAAAAGCCTGGGAGCAGAAGGCCTCTTTTATCCACCAGCTGTGTGACCTTGGGTTGGTCACTCACCTCTCTGAGCTTCCATCTCCTACAGGGTTATAAGGAGACTCGAATATGGAGCTGCATGTCATTGAGCTTTGCAAACTTTGAAGTGATGTTGAGAAACTCGCAGATGACTGAACTCGGCTCTCCTCTGCATGTTCCAGAGAGACTAGCAGATCACTTTACACGCAGTAGGTCTTGTGCTCTTAGCCTTTTCAACTTAGAGGCGTGCAGTCCAGTTTACCACTGACCTAGAGAAAAGATGCAGGCTGGGACGTCCTGGGACCAACCGTGCTCTGTCTTCTGTGCTATTTTCCTTATGGCTCAGTTGTTGGCACTCCCTCTTTTCAGACCTCATCCCTCATCCCATCACATTTTATGACACTGCAGGTGTCTTTATAAGCTGCCTCTAATTCCTATTGGAGCAGGGTAAGATACAAATTAGTCAAACAAATAAATAACAGTGGTTGTTCAATAAATACTTCCTGGTTGGTGGAATGAAGGTATAACTAAAGGTGAATGAATGAATGAATGGATGAATGAGTGAAACTGGCCAGGAAAGGGGCAAGTCCTCTGTGGAGGAGCAGAGGGACATTATGGTGTAAAGTGGGACAGATCTGGGTCTGATTTCTCTTTCAGCTGTTTAATAACAATGTGATCTTGGACAAGTCACCTGGTCTCTTCGGGCCTCAGTTTCCTCATCAGTAGAATGGGAGCCAGGAGACAGCAGGCTCAGGGCAGTTCTCTCCCTTCCTTCCTCCCTCCAGCCAGCCTCTGGCCTTCACAGTTTTTCCTGAGAGAGTCATGTACCTGTCTCTGTCACCTCCAGACTTGGGGACATGGAACATATTCTCTCCAGGCTTGGCTGGGAGCGAGGGGTAGTTTCACCTACCAGCTGTCCCTCCCTTGGAAGAATCCTTTTCCAGCCTTTATGCATGGGCTGGAGGGGGTGTCAAGTCAGGGTGCAGGATGTCCAGGTGTAGCAGGAGCCAGCACCTCTCAGTAGAATGTAGGAGTTCTTTTCACCTATTGTCCTCAAGAATTTGGCTTCAACTGAAATTCAGAGACATACAGAAAAGCCTCATTTACCTCTCTCCTGGATGGGCCATGGGAGAGGTGGCATCTGGAAGAAGGATGGGCAGGAACTCTTCTAGGTGAGGTAGGGGAAGAAGCACAGAGGCACGGTCAGGCAGAGGGGAATGAGTGGCTCATGGGAGGGTGTCTTCAGGTTCAAGTTCATGGCTGGAGCAGGTGGGAAGGAGGGAAGGCAGCAGTGATGAAGAGGTTTCTGGACAGGGCTGGACAGGCAGCGGAGGGCAGACGGGTGGCCTCATTCACCTCCCCAAGGAAGATGAGCTGCATCTCACGTGTGGCTGAACAGAGCGCTGCTGCCATTCGAGGAGGACAATTCCTTGTCCTCCTGGGCCATCCTGTACACAGCAGGGTGCTGAGGAGGACCGCTGGCACCCAGGCATCTTTGTGACAACCATAAACAGCCCCCAACTTCCTAAAGGGGGTAGGGTCTTACTGTCATCGAGAACCACTCTGTAGGTGATAAGAGGACACTAAAGAATGAAGCGGGAGTGACAAGATCAAATGTGTGTTTTAGAAAGTTCACTGTGGTTCCCAAGCGGGGATATGGAGAGAGAGACTGGGACAGGGCAACCAGTTAGGAGCTTAAATAATTCTATCAGTCTGTAGTGGTATTAACGGAAGAGACTCCCGGGGGCTGGAGGATTTGATATGGGTGTTTGTGATTCTGCCCAGTGCCTTAGGAGGGACTTCCAAGGAGACAGTGAAGAAAAAAGTCCAAGGATTAATTTATTAAATTAATTAAAGAAGCAGTATCCACTAACGCCATTCCCACGTGGGTTTTCTGTTTCCTTTTTAAATGGGGAGAGAGGAGGATGCTGGAACTGGGAAAGAGAGGCAGGGTAGCCATGGAGGAGAACGCAGTCTCCAAGCAGCCATCTCTACTCTGCAAATTAAAAATGGAAATTCAATAAAGCCCTGGAGTGTCAAGAGACTGTTTTTCCAACTTGAAATCCTGCAGCTTGTCCACAGGGGCCTGCCTTGGAATAGCCTGCAAAAGGGAAGCCTTTCCCAGTTGCACAGGACTTCACTGCCCTGTGGTCAAGCCAGAGGGCCTTCAAGGAGGGGGCAGGCTATGTCCCCAAAGCACATAGGAATGCTTATGAATGCACGTAAGAATCACCCAGAGCGCTTGTTAAAATGCAGAGTTTTTTGAGTTTGTGGGCCCAGGAGGGGCTGGAGATTCTGCATTTCTAAAGAGGGTTCAGGTGATGCCGATGCTGCTGGCCCAGGGACCACACTAGGTGAGCGGCAAGCCCCAAAAGCCTTGTTGGACCCTACCAGGTCCATGTGTTCACAAAGGGGTTTGCTGGGAGTCAACAGAGCTTGGAGGGCGTGGGTGGGAGAGAGAAGGGTGGGTTTGCAGATGCGTGTTTTGTGTCCCTGGGACCCAGACAGCTGGCGGATATTTAGCCTGGAAAATGCAAGATGAGAATCCAGGGTCCGAATGAGGGAGGATGAGGGAATGTGGGGAGCAGAGGCCCCTCTTCAGTGGTCAGCTCTGGGACAGTCCCCCTTCCCCATGCTCTTTGAGTAACTTGCCACCCTTGGGCTTCACCTCGTCAGGCTCTGTGCTTCAAGAGCTGGCCAGATCTTCTTCCCCTGGGTTGTCACCGCAGCTGTCACTGCTGTTCTCACTGCTGCAGGTCCAGCCCCTTTGTAGGGGAGGGGAACGGACCCTGCCTGGCAGGGGGCGTGAGCCTGCTTGACCCGTCAGAGCCTCCCAAGGTACCCTGTTTGATCTTTCCTTGGCAAAGCGGAAGGATTCGGGAAGCCTGGCCCTGGAGAGGCTGTCCTTACAAGCCCTGGTGATCCCACTGAGGAATGGGAGCAGACAACCACCATGGCAGCCTGGCCAGCACAGGCCACAGCAATGATGGAAAGGCTGCTCCGCTGGCTGCCTTATCATGGACCCCAGCCTGAGTCAGTTCTCCCCCACAGAAGTCCCTCCCAGCCCTGGAGCTGCACCTCCATGCCTTCCTTTGGAGAGCTTTCCAGATCCCTGAGAAGCTCTCACAGCTGGCATGCCCCACTCTGGGAGGACCCCTACACTTTCTGCTCTGTGGCCTAGCCAGGATCTGAGGGGACCTTGTGCAGGGGAGTGGGACTCCCTGTGCCATGTCCCTCAGGGCTACGGGGGCTCTGCACCCACAGGAGGGTCAGGGGCCACAGCGGGACCACCAGGCTTGGGGGCTGGAAGGCATGGGTTCTGCTTCCTACTGCCAGTGTGGACTGGGACAAGTCACTTGGGTTTTCCTGGTTGGGGGTCCCATTTGCATGATGGAAAAAAATCTGCCACATTCTAGCTCAGGAGGACAGCAAGAGAAAGGAACCTGGATGGCAGAGCTAGGCTGGAACTCTAGAGATCTCATGGTCGGGCTGTCTCTTCAGCTTAGAGAAGGCATTACCTTCATTGATGGACAAGCAACTGAGGGAAGCCCAGAGAGGTGACAAAAGGTGCTGAGAGTGGAAGGAAATGGGAATCCAAACAGCTAGGACTCAGGCCAGGCGAAGACCCAGCAAAGTCCAGGGCATCACAGAACATGACCCAAGAGTCTTGCTGTTCCCTGGACATCTGTGTCATGGAGAGGAGGGTCTCATATCTGACATCTGAATTCTTTATAATCATTGTGGAGGGACTGCTCTTCCTGGTGGGCACATGATGTACATTCTAACAGGAATAGTTTGCTAAGCTTAGTTTCCCCTCTTTGAAACAAATCGGCCTGCTGGGTTTGTAGGCTGCTGCTGTTGTTCTGGCCTCCCCAGGAATCCAAGGGAACTCAGGCAGGCTTTTTGTGGATTACATTAGAATAGACTTTGAGCCTAGACAGCAGGGAAGGTGAAGGTGAGGTAGGGCAGAGGCCCAGGGCCCCCAGGAGGAGAGCTAGAAACTACCTGAGAAAGGGTGGAGCAGCTGGCAGCTTTAGGAATATGAGCAGGCTATGCTGGGGTACCGGGTATGGCCAAGGTTGTCAGAGAAATTACTGCTCACCAAGGGCTGGAAAAAGCACCCATCACCCAGCAATCACAGCCAGGTTTCAAAATAGCCCTTGGTGGAGCCTCCTTTGAATGCAACCCAGTCTGTCAGGCCTTCTGAGTGCCTCTCCTCCTGGAAGTTCCCCTGACCCTCTCTGGGGAGGAAGGGCTGCTGACTGCACAGCCGCAGCTCCGACCGCCACACCAGCTGCCTGGTTCATGAATCCTCGTGTCTGCCAGGCAGGATATCTCTGCCTGGGACTCTAGGGCATAGAGGCTCTATGGTTAAGCCACAAGCCTGCTAGGCCCAGGGGATCTAAGACCACTTTCAGCTCTCCCTCTGCTCCATGCCTAACACGCATCGTCCCACAGTGGCCAGACCCAAAGTCAGCCTCTGGAGTGGCAGTGAGCCCTGGCCTCTGCTCTGGCCCAGGCCGACCTGAAGTGGCCTTCCATTCAGCGGAAGGCAATGAGGCCGCTGAGCCTGGGAGGAGCCCCTCCCCCATATGTGTGCCATCACTTTGGCTGCAGATGTTCTCCGCTTGAACCTGCCTCTGGCACTCATTTGCAGACAATCCAGTAGCATTTCTGCTCTCTCACTCTGTAGTATTGAAAACTCTTTACAATCCTTTTCAAAACCCTCTCTTGGCTGTCGCCCCATTCCGAGTAGAAGCCAAAGTCCTCGCCTACAAGGCCCTGCTCAGCCTGGCCCTACGCCCTGCTCCTCTTTGTCCTCATCTCCTGCCACTTCTCCCCATCCGCCTTCTGGCGCATGCCATTTGTCCTGAAAGACGCCAACCTGTGCTGGCCCCTGGCCTTGGAACTTGCTATCCCCCGTTCTGCTTCCTGGAGTGTTCTTCCACTAGGTACCCATGTGGCACACTCACTCACTACCTTCAGGACTCTCAGGAATGTCACCTTTTCGGAAATGCTTTCCCTGACCCTCTCTCAAATACAGCTGCCCCCCAACCTTCCCTGCTCAACGCCCCTTCCATGGTACCTACCTACTTAACACCATTTGACCTACAAGGTATTTTCTTGTTTGTTTAGTTTACCCCTCCACTGTAAACTCCAAGAGGGCAAAGATTTTGTCCATTTTATTCTTTGCCATATCCTCATGTCCTAAAACAGTTTCTGCACATAGTAGACACTCAGTAAATACTTGTTCACAAATCTAAATCAAAACTGCAAACCCTCATCTATCAAGGCTTCTCCTCCCCCCTGCCACCCCACCCTGTAGCCTGGGGCTCACTTAGGCTGGGTAACCCACCAGGAGAAAAATGGGGGCTATCTCTCCTGGCTTCACCATTCCCCAGCTGACTCCAGGCTGGGAGGAGGGATGAGAGGAAGAGGGTGAGAGGGTCATTGTACTTAGCGGCTGCAGCTGGTAGAGCGAGCTTGTCAGCCGCCCTCTCTCTCATGGAAGATATTGTGAGTTATTTGGAGGCAGCTCTCTGGGCCTTTAACACTGCACTGCTCCCCATGCAGGCAATGACCTTTTTGGTTGGTCTCCGGAGTCCCCCTTAGCTCTGTTCTAGGACACACCGCACAGCCTCTTTCTTCGGCAGGCAGTCCTCGTGAGTGGAGTCCTTTGAGACAGCTCTGTCAGAGGCGCGGTGCAGCACAGGGGTGAAGATCAGGGCTCTGGAGCAAGGCTGCCTGGGGTTGTGTCCCTCCTCTAATGCTCAGTAGCTCAGCAGCCTTGGGCAAGTCCCTTTACCTGTCTGTGCCTCAGTTACCTTAGCTGTAAAATGGGGTTAATAAATGTGTTTTGTTAGCATATCTGTCCTTCAAACAGAGCCTGGTGCGTAGAAAGTGCTCAGTAGAAGTTAGCCATGGTTATTGTCCCTTCTGCCCTGCATGATGTCTACTTGCCCCTTGGTAAGCAGAAGCTCCCCATGGTCCTGCAGCCCTCCAGAACCTTCTCTGCTCCCTCTGCCCACAAGCCAGGGTCCTCACCAGCCCCTGCCCCGCAGCCACAGAACCCATGCCTCATTCTCCCGCCCCAGGACTTCCTCAGCACCCTCCCCTCTCCCTGCCCCCTGCTCCCTCCCTGGCTTTCCTGGGCTCACAGGACCACAGATGGGACCCATTCTTCTGACACACACAGGGAACCCACAGAATGCCCCACTCTGTTCAAAAAGAGCCTCATTCCACCATCTCATTCGATGCCCATTCTATTTATTTTACCCAGACTGGAGCTGTGATGGGCTCAGGGGCTCAGAACCAGCCCCTGACCCCAGCCCTTGGCAAGCCCTTCTTAGAAGTCTAGCACCTCTTCTTAGAATCTAGAGGTCCTTGTCGCCTATGATTCTCAGCTTTAGGCTCCTGAAGAAATTCTGAGACCATGAGAAATGTCCTCTTTTACATGCCATCATCACAAATTGAGGATATCAGAGCCGAAAGGAGACTTGGAGATTCAAACCTAAGACTTGGACTTACTCAAACCTTTGTGGGAGATGTGAAGAAACCACCACCCAGCAAGATGAAATGATTGAGCCAAGTCCATCACTGGTCAGGGGTCTCCGGGCCTCCTGGCTCCCCTCCCAGTGCTCTCTAGCCGGCCTCCCCTGTCCCTGTGGGACCCTCCTTCACTTAGCCTTCTCGTGGCTCGGCCGCACCCCTTTGAGATGGACATCTGGTGGGGATATTGACAGCAGCTTGGGTGGCACTCCTAGCCCACCTACAAGCCCGTTTCCCAAAGGCATAACACTGGGCCCTCTGGGAGCCCGCAGCTCCCAGTGCCGTCCCATCGGGTAGCAGAGTGCGGCCCTGCCACCTGGCCCTGTGAAGTGAAGCTCCCACCCACACTGCTTGCTGGGGGAGACATCTGCTGAGCAGCTGCTGGTCCATCCAGACAGCTCCAGGCCCTCCCTGGCCACCTGTGATGGAGGCTGATTGGGCTGGAGGTGCGACAGCTTCTGAGGGGTTAGGAAGGACTGGTCCCAGGAGCACCCCGTCTGTGCAGTTGTGGCAATGGAACCCCCCTGGACCCTTTGGGAAAAGGAGGGCTAGAGAGGCAGGTTTGGGACCTGCTATGGTAACAAGGGAAAGGCGACTGGAGGAGAAACCAGATATCTCCCAGACCTCACTCTCATGCCCCACAGGTGTCCAGAGCCACTTGCATTGAAGTACAGTTGAGATGTTGAATGGCAGAAGAATCTTCCTAGCCCTGGTCCAAATGCTTTCCTTACCCCTTTTGTAAAGATAAAGGAGAGGTCTGGAACATGTCAGAACCATGTCTAATATCTCTGCCTCATTCCCTGCCTTCGAATTGTAAAAACTCTGCTATCTGATGCTGTGGCTTTCTTCTTCCTTCCTCTCTTATGATTGCTTTTTTTTTTGTAATCAAAACTAGCAATGATTTTTTTTCTGCCAATTTGTGATAATATTGCCAGTCCTTTCATTGGCTCTCTGCTCTATTTTACGGTTTCAATCATGATAAACTTTTTATGAGAGAATCTGGTGGGTTTGGAACCCATTAGCAGAACTGCAGCTCGAAAGTGCTATTTCCTCCTCTACTTCCCAGTTCCCCTTCACATCCCCAGCCCCCAACTCATAAAAAGCTAGCCCTGGAGTGGGGACCACTCAGTATGGAGAGAGAATCCTAATCAGGAGTGGGAGCCATTCGATGCAATTTGCATTTCACCAGGAGGAATTATTGATAAGACCGAGGCTGAAGTGGCCAGCTGAGAGTCTGTGGGTTACTTTCAGAGCCGCTGGTGGATGAGGGATGAGAGCAGGTGTCAATAGCCGGCCTTTACGCCAACAAGAAACGATGCCCGAGGTGCTCCAGTTTTGGCCTTTGCTGGGGGGAAAGGGGAGACCTGCACTTAGAAAACCAACCACGCAGCCGGGCCTGTCTTTACAGTGATTTCGGGTTTCTTCTCACATGCCTAATTGTAGACTGGGACCCAGGTCTGGAGGAAAGGAAGCCCCCAGGTCCCCAGAGGTGGGAGTATTGCTTGAGGCCAGAAGTTTAAGATCAACCTGGGAAACATGGTGAGACCCTGTCTCTAAAATAAAAAAAATTTAAAAAAAATTGCAATTAGCCAGGCATAGGGGCACACGCCTGTTGTCCCAGCTACTCGGGAAGCTGAGGCGGGAAGATCGCTTGAGCCCAGGAGTTTGAGGCTGCAGTGAACCATGATCACGCCACAGCATTCCAGCCTGAGCAACAGAGCGAGATCCTGGCTGGCAGGCTGGGAAGCATAACCCTGATATTTTGTGGTATGTTTGAAAATGTTCCGAGCCATGGTATTGTCTGTGTGTGTGTTTTTAAAACAACACATTAATGAAATAGACTATCCCTGAGTAGAATTATAAATGCTAACACACAGTGTTCTAAGTCCTTCACATACATTAACTCATACATCTTCATCACATGCTTGTGGAGGAGTTGCTATTACTATCTTCTTTTTACAAATGGGAAACAGAATGGGCGATAACTTGCCCCAGGTCACACAGCTAGGCAGCAGCACAGCCAGGATTTCAGCCCAGGCAGCGGGTTCTGGCATCTGCTCTCTTAAGCACGCCACTCTCTGCCTGATAAGATATTTTACCTTGCACAAATCTATACCCCACCCAGATCATTCCATGTGGTTCTTAGGATCCCTATAGGACAAGCATCCAGGGAGGATTTGCCCCATTCTACAAATGCAGAAATACAGACTCAGAGAGGTCATCTGATTTGCCCAAAGTCACCCAGCTGGTAGCAGCAGAGAGACTCTGAACACACAAGCAGAGATTTAAAGGGCCATCTCTCTGAGGGCTTTGTGAGGATATTCTTCTGCTTGGACCACTCGGCCCTCCCACGATGGAATTGCCTCTCTGCAAGTCCATACAGAAGAAAGGGGTGCTTAGTCGGGTGCCTCATGGAAGACTGGGATCCTGAATCTGCAGCGGGATATCTGGGTGGGGTACCTTGCGGGGATACTACCTTGACAAATATCCCATCAATATCCAGTGAGAGGGCTTGGCACCTGGTATGCATGGCCCCAATCATGAGGACGTGGTACCCATGCCATTTGGGATGACCCCATCCACTGAGAGGATCATGGCAGTTCCTTCTGGCCCTTCAGAAATGCCTCTACCTAGAACTCCCTTACCTTGCTGTAGAACGTGGGTACTGCTTCAGCTTCCCCCGTCCAAAGAACCCAAAACTTCCTGCCTTCAGTAGTGACTCCACCCCAGTGTCCACCTAGGATCCCCCAGTCTGGAGACAGGCCTGGCTGGAAAGCCAGAAAGGAGCACCAGCTATGTCCCAGGTGCTATCCACAGCACCTGCCAGGCACACACCAGGGCTCAGGTCATGAGAAAATAGGACAGAACCAGCATTCTTATGAAAATATGCTAAATACAGCCGAGAGGATCTAAACTAGTACCGGCAACGTAAATCGCTTTGGATATAAGTGCTGCACTTGCTTCCTCCAGTGGAGAATCTACCGAAGGCATGCAAGGTGCGGGGATCGAGGGAAACCCACCACAGGAATGAGCCTCGAGGAAAGGTGGACGTCTGAGGAAAGAATGTGGGACATGCGCTTCTAATTGAATCCATTTCTTAGCACCATTTTCCCAGGCCAGCTCCAGCCTGCACGTGTGCACAGAAATAAGGAGATAAATAAATGGAAACGCTGAGTTCCAGGGCAGCCTAAAAGGTTGGGGAATGAATCAATGTTCTCCCCAGGCAGCTGTCCGGAATGAAGTGTAATAGTTAATAAAGGCTGATTGTGCACACGCACAGCTGGGGCCAACCAACAGCGTGAGCCCAGGCCTGGGAGCCTCATCCTCTTCCTGAGCCACCCCCACCTCCTCAACCCAGTGGTGATCACAGGCTGATTAAATCGGACTTCCAGGCAGCAGGTCCAATTAGACAGGGAGCAGGAGGTTTGGGCATTACCTGTGACTGCACAGGACATGTCAAGTAAACCTTAATCTTTCTGATTTGCTTCCCCGGGCATGGGGAGTTTGGTGGGGGGCAGAGGATGGGAAAATGGGGATGGGGCCAGACTCTTGAGGAAAGCAGAGCATCAGACCATCTGCACTTGGGATAAACCCCCATGAAAAGCACTCTCTCAAGCATGATGGGAAGAAATGGGCAGGAGACAGGATTCCCTGCTTGGGGAGCTGACTGTCTTCTGGTTGGAGAAGTCCACCCAGGAGCTGGCTCAGGAAGGTGCTTAACGTAAACAGAAACACCAGCACAGATCTTAGAAAAGCAGAGGATAATTCAGAAATCATTGATATTCGGCTTTGGAATGTATTGATTTTCCTCCCAGAAGATTTACCTACCTAATTCCACTTGGCTTAAGCAAGTAATAAAAACGTGTTTGCCTTTCTTGATCACAGTTAGACTGGCAGCAAGGGCCAAGGGCGTCATGCTGACCGGCTGGAGGAAGGTACTCTGGGTTTACAACTTGTCCACAGAGAGCCACAAAAACAGGCAATGAAAACCGATTGCCCGAGGAGATGAGCAAGCACAGGGGAGCACAGACGTCTTAGAGCCCAGATCCAGGCAGGTGGTCTGGGGAGGCTTCCTGGAGGAGTTTCCACTTGACTTTGGGAACAAGTGCAGAAATGTATTAGTACAGCACACCCAAATGTTTTTCTTCCTCCACTTCCTACTTCCAGACATAGGTAAATCAACTGGCATTTGTCTCCTTACTTGGCATAAAAGGCACTCATCCTGCACGAACTGTTGTTAAGTGTGTTGTATGATACCCCGAGTCTTCGAATCAGTTTAACAAGTATGCTGGGCTCATGGTGATACCCAGTTTAAGCACTAGAGGAGACAAATCAAACAGAACCCAGAATGATAGTGATGTGTATTGAATAAAAAAATGGGACACCTTGGACAAACAGCGAAACACGTATGCCATGTGTGTTGCCCACTCATAGGCTCGCCCTGGATGCCCATGGGCTTATTCTGAAGTTGCTGTGATTGCGTCGCTGGGAACTGTTTCGTGTACAGGTGCTCTTGTTGAATTCCCTGAGTGATGGCAAATCCTTATCCTTGGAGCACTTTTCCTTTCGACTTTGCCAGAAGAAGGGCACTGATCTATAAAGCCATCAGCATTTTTGTGAATCTTTGCTAATAGGAAAGCCACGTGTTTGGGGAGTGGGGGGAAAATGGCCAGTTAGAGATCTAGTGGGTGCCCCTAAAGAAAAAGCCACTAGCAAAGCACCGATGATGTCAAATACCAACCCCAAATTATACAACAGGGACTGCCTGCCCCTCTGTTCAAGGGCACTGGGCTGGGAGGCAGGAGGCCTGAGTGTAATCCTTGCTTCCACAGTAACCTGCTGGTTCCATTGGAAGAATCCAACCTCCCGAGCTCTGGTTTCCTCATCTCCAAAATGAGGGGGTCAGCCTGGATGAGGCCCAAGGTTTCTTCTTTTTTTTTTTTTTTTTTTTTCCCTGAGCTGGAGTCTCGCTCTGTCGCCCAGGCTGGAGTGCAGTGGCGCGATCTCGGCTCACTGTAAGCTCCGCCTCCTGGGTTCACGCCATTCTCCTGCCTCACCCTCCCGAGTAGCTGGGACTACAGGCACCTGCCACCACACCCGGCTAATTTTTTGTATTTTTAGTAGAGACGGGGTTTCACCGTGGTCTTGATCTCCTGACCTCGTGATCTGCCCGCCTCGGCCTCCCAAAGTGCTGGGATTACAGGCGTGAGCCACCGCGCCGGCCCCAAGGTTTCTTTTACCCTAAACACCTGCAATGCTATGAGATAAAGTCTCCTTCTCCCCCGCCCACTCTGCCTTTCTAATACTGTGGCCATGCGGTTTCTATTTTTATTTGCTTCCATGTCCCAGGATCTGAGCATTGCTTTTGACTGACTGTAGGTGTGATAGAATTTGTACCTTCTCAGAATTTAATTACTAGCGGTAAATGATCAATCAATCCATTGATTAACTACTTATTGATTCCCCCTGATGTGACTCTGAGACAGTTAGGCTGCATTTGGAACACAATCCTTTGGTAATTGGCTTATCCTGCCGGGCACACAGCCTCTGTTAAAAGGCATTGGGGTCTTGGTAAATGGCTTTTTATCTAAGTATTTATTTCTCAGATCCCAGACTGCTGTTGGGAGACATTTTATGTGTGTGCTGGGTTTAGCAGGTAAGCCCCGAGATGTAAACATGGACTCCACGTGGCCACTGAAATCCATGGAAGAGACTGAGGCCCTTTAACTGAGGGTACCAGAATAAGTCATTTCACCTGAGTGTGGCCTCTGGAAGCTGCTCTATGAAGCGAGGGTTTGGGGCTCCATGATTTCTGAAAGCTCAAATTCCTTAATTCTGATTCTAACTCTCCATTTCACAAACAGTCTAGCTTAAAGAGGCAGGACATTTGCATATCAAACACTGCTGCAGGCGCAGGTTGCCCAGGCTGTGTCCCTCTCGGGGAGCTGTGGACTGGGCTGGTGCTTTGAAGTGTTAACGTCAAGTGCATTCCTTATGCTAGGCACAGGCCAGAGGGAATTGGCCTCCCGGTTTCCAAATGTGCACCTCTTTCAACGGGCAGCCAGCTCTCAGTTATCCATGTGAATAGGTGCATGGAGAAAGGAATTCCCGTCCAACTTCCTCTGTCACCCAGGCCCTCTGGGTGCCTTCCCTTCTGTCAAGTTATTGCGTGCCCAGGAAGACAAATTCATTTCACTGTCAACATCAGCAAAATGACCCTCGGGGACAGGTTTGCTCCTGCCTTCCCCATGCCTTTGCCCAAAGTCTTAATGGATTCTCCAGTCAAGGGTGTACTAGAAACCGGACTACAATAGAAGTAAGGATGAAACGTTATCCAAGCACAGAGGCACAGCCCTTTCATTCTGTCCTGGGGAGTGGCCAGATGCCTCCAGGAGGAGTTATGCTGCTTAGTGAACAATCACAGTGGCCTCTGACAATAGCCTCAGCTGACCCTTCCCGTCAGCCTTCACGCAGCAGCTGGAACCTCCTTGGGCAGTTTGAATCTGAGTCTGTCATTCCCTTTTTTCAAAACCTTCCAAGGGTCTCCATTCTCCCAAATCAAGTCTGACCTCCCCATTATGTCATACCTGGCCCACCCTGGTCCAGCCTAACTTGCTGCTCGCCTCCTGCCTGCTTGCCTGTCTGCCTTGCACATAATAGGTATTCGATATTTACTGGAGTGAATCAATGAATGAGTGGATTTCGTTCTGAATGGTAACTCATTTGGCAGGGGGCTTGGAGTCGGTCTGGGGGGCGGCAGTGGTGGGGGAAACAGGTGGTCTGCGCAGACTGGTAAGCCTGGCAATTGGATTTGTTTTCTCCCTCCCTTTCCAGCCACCGCTCCTCTCCAGATCCCACTCCTATGCATATATTTGTTTGTTTATTCCTATTGATTTCCAAAGGCCTAGGTGCCCCCACAGTATACTGTGAGGTATACACAGTGTACTTAAAATTAGGAGGAAGAGCCAAGCATCACAGCGCTTAACCTCTTTCCTTTCCTTACTTAAAGGCAGACAAAGGTCGCTGAAAACTTAGGAGCCAGAAAGTTTCCTTCCTTTAAAAAGGATCTAGAATCACAGGCTTGGCCAGGCCATCAGCTCTTGCTTGACATTTTCGTGGGCCGCTGAGGCCCCTGTGGTCTTGTCCTTGCCACTCTTTGAGCCCATCTCATGCCACAGGCCCCGTTGCTCATTGAGCTATAGCCACAAGGATCTCAGTTTCTCAGACGAACCAGGGTGTTCCATCCGCCCCTGCCCCAGGGCCTTTGCACATGTTCCTTCAGCTGGAAAGCCCTTCCCCCATGCTTCACATTTGGCTCCATCTCATCCTTCAGGTCTCAGTGTAAATGTCATGTTTCTCAGGAAATGTCTGTTCCCTGACCTACCTAAAGCACCCCTTGTCCATCTCACTTTCTTCCTGGTTTCTACCTGAACACTCCCATCTTTGTTGTTTTTAATCTGGTCTTCCTAACTACATTGTCAGCCCCATCAGCACTAGGGCCATGTCTGTCTTGTTCACTTGTATGTGCCCAGGGCCCAGCACAGAGCTTGGCTCTAAGAAGGTCCACTAGATAGCTGTTGAATGGTTGAAGGATCCAGCATGGGAGGCTTGGGCTGGAGAGAGTTGCCAATCTCTCACCACTCACCCAGCTCAGGCAGATGGGGACCTTGAAGGTCTCCCAAGGCAAGGTGCCACCACTGGCAACGTGAGGCAGAGCTTTCTCAGAGCCAGCCTGAGGGCCCGTCCCCCAGACCATCTGCCCACCCTGGTGCCTGCCTGTGCCAGTGCTGCCAGGCCCATTGAAGCTGCCCTTCAATGGAGGACTTGTCTTTGAGGGCTGCACTCCCCAGCAGGAAGCCCTTTGGCTTTCTCCTTTTATGGGGAATTTTTGCTGCTGGATTGACTGTAATTGTCGGATTTGCATTTGGTATACCTGCAGCAAGAGGCCCTGGGGGCACCTAGGCCTTAGAAATCAATAGGAATAAACAAACAAATATATTCATAGGAGTGGGATCTGGAGAGGAGAGGTGGCTGGAAAGGGAGGGAGAAGACAAATCCAATTGCCAGGCTTACCAGTCTGCGCCGAAGACCTGTTTCCCCCACTACTGCCACCCCCCAGACCGACTCCAAGCTCCCTGCCAAAGTACCCGCCTTCTATCACTACAGTGAAACTGAGACTGTAATTTGGGTGCTAGCCTGAATGGGTTCATTTCTTTTTATTAACTCCAGCATCAGGGTTTTAGGCAAGTTGGCTATTGTTCGCACCTCGCTCCTCTTCTCTCTACTCCCCACGCTTTGAAGCAGCAGGAACAGCCGGAAGGAGATGGCATTGAGCAGCAGAAGTGGCTGGTGTGAGACCAGGTTGCTTTGCAGTCAGATGGAAGCTAGAGCTGGAGCATTGGTAGGAGAGTCAGGGAGGGCAAGCTCTCTCTGCCTGGAACCCAGTGCCGTTCAGGGACTGGCACAGGTGCCTGCCTGGGCTCACTTGCCAGCATCCTGCAATTAGAGAGGGACCTGGCCAGCCTCCCAGGTACCCGCTGGGCTATAGCATAATGAGGCACAAAAACAACCAATGGGCACACTGTGCTTTACAGATTACGAGGTGCCTTTACATATCCTCATGCCGAAGCCAGTTTTTGCTGAGAGCTTGCACCAGACTCCCGAGACACTCAGCAGCTGGCTGGGGGCTGCTCTGGAATGAACTGATCCTGTGGGATCTGTAGACTGCAAAGCACCCTGCAGACAGATAGGAGGCATGACATCACTATCTAGGGCAGATATTCTGTGGCCTTAGCCAACCTCTCTGAGTCTCAGTTTCCTCATCTGGATCGTAAGCTCCTATGAGGACAGAGACCACATCTGTCTCATTCCTCACTGTATTCCTGCTGCCTTACCTGGCGTATAGTAGACATTTCAAAATATTTTTAAAAGAGTGAATCAATGAAAAATGAAAGAAAATGGGAATAATAGTACCCACCTCCCAGGGTTGTTGTAGGAATAAAGGAGACCATGTGTATAAAACCCTCAGTGCATAATAATGCGAATGGTGTTTGGCTGTTATATTGTTCTCAGAGTCAGGTCAACTTGCTTTCTCTGACATCGGGCACCTAATGAGCAGTAGTAGATCATCTGGCACTAGATTCCATATCCCTCCCTTCTTCTCCACTGCAAGAATTACAAACACAAATCTGCCTTCGATGTGTTTGGATACAGGGTGGCTCGTGGGACAGGAAGAAGTACTGGATACTGAATGGGAAGCAGCATTTCCTCTTGGGAGTAAGGATGCTGCCAAGCCTCCAACCACCTTTTTCTGGGTGTTATAATCAACGATCAACTCTGAAGGTTGGATTCTGTTTCAGGTCAGGAGGTGGCTTTTGAGGCACTTAAAACAGAGGAGGAAGTCAGGCTGAGGGGCTAGTGGGAAACTGAGTCCTGGATGCAAAGAGGAAGGAAGAGTTGGGAAGAAGCAGAAAGGAGTTAACTATCTGGAACCAGTCTCAGTGTCTGGGCTGGCTCTTCAGTGCCCAAGGAGATGAGCACTGCCCCCAGCCCCGGCCACCCCGGAAAGCTAGCCCATTAGAGAGTGAGGGGCTAGTCAGACCCTGGGCAGAACCATTACCAATGTTGACTTATTTATTTACTTTTTATGAGACGGAGTCTCTGTCGCCCAGGCTGGAGTGCAGTGGCGCCATCTCGGCTCACTACAACCTCCGCCTCCCGGGTTCAAGCAATTATCGTGCCTCAACCTCCCGAGTAGCTAGGATTATAGGCATGCACCACCACGCCCAGCTGATTTTTGTATTTTTAGTAGAGACAGGGTTTCACCATGTTGGCCAGGCTGGTCTCGAACTCCTGACCTCAAGTGATCCACCCACCTTGGCCTCCCGAAGTGCTGGGATTACAGGCGTGAGCCATCGTGCCCAACCACCAACATTGACTTTGTCAGGAGAGCAGGCTCCTTGTCCCACCTGCGCCTGCCAGCCATCTCGGGAAAGCTGGGTGTTGCTCCTTGGACCCCCCAGCTGCTGTCCAGACTCCTGGATGAACCAACCACCCAGACCAGGCCACTAACACCTGCTGACTGCCCACCTGACAGCCCCACCCCCAAAACTGCATGATGGTGAATACATGGATTCGGACAGTAATTACCTGCATTATGGAGAGCTCACCACGTGCCACGCATCTGCTAGGCACTCCAGATCCATCACTGCATTTCATCCTTCCAGCCACCCTGAGAGAGGCAGAGGCACTGAAATCACCACTTTACAGAAGAAGAGATCAAGGCTTATAGCCCTCTGAGGTAGCCACATCTAAAACCAAGCCTGAATTTGCGACCTTCCTTTAGACAATGCACTCCTGCCGGGGCCAGCCCTTCAGAGGGGTCTTTTGCCCGTAGCTCAGGCCTCATACTCCCCACCACCTGAGGCTGAGGCTGTTCTGCAGAACTGGGGGTGGGACACAGGCTCAGTGAGGGAGAGAGAGGAGTGGGAAGTTGGGATAGTACCCAGAGAGAGAGGCCCGGCAGCAGCTTTGTCCTCAGGGGCATTTGGCAGCAGCTGAGAGGCCAGATCAGGAAACAGGCAGAAAGTCAAACCAGGGATAAGACAAGAACAAAGGCCTGAAGTCCTAGGGGTACTCTGTTATAATGTAGGCGTCTGACTATTAGACAGAGGCAGGGGCACTAACATTGATTACACAACTTCTAAAATCCACTATGGAAAATGGTAGCTACTGGGTGGGTTCTTTACATGTGTGATCTTGTTTGATCCCCAGCACGCTTACAGCAGGTATTAACACTCCCAATTTACAGATGTGGAGATTGATGCTGAAGAGGCTGGCTCGAGGGTCCACGGGTAGGAAGCACTGGAGGCTGGATGTGACCTCAGGGCCTTCTGAGGTCCATGCCCCTCTCACCATACTATTCTGCTTCCTGGGGCCCAAGGAGGCCAACAAACAGCCCCTCGGAGCATTACAGGGGTCTCAGCAGCAGCCCTGAGCTCTGACCGCAGTGATGGAGGAGAACCAGCCACTGACCAACTGCCCAAAAGTCCTTCCTCAATCCTCACGCAGGCAATAGAGAGAGAGGGTCCTGGACTGTGTTTGGTGTTGTGTGTGCCTTTGCAAAAGTCTCTGACTTCCCAGAGCGATGGATTCCTCATCTGGGAAATGAGGAGGTTGGGCTGACTGTAGATCCCTGTTTCTTTCCTTTTTTGACTCTTTGCCAACCTATACGTTGGCAGTGTCTTAGGGCTGTGTGGCATTGCCTCACACCTTACTAGCCCCGTGCCCTGGGCAGGGACTGAGGCCGTTGGGATTATGGGCTCAGGTACCATGCTGCCTGGTGTGAATCCCAGTTCCACACATGCTGCCTGTGTGATGGTGGGCGAGTTACTATCTCTGGGCCCAGTCTCCTCATCTGTAAAATAGGGACAATGACAATACCTGGCTGCAGAGATAGATTTTCCACGAAGCCATTGCAGCTTAAGCTTCAGAGCCCCTTATTTGCACAGACCCAATCTGAGGCCCTATTTTATAAGTAGACAGCCAAAATCATATGCACTTCACATCCAAAAACCCGGAGCCACTCCTGCCTACCTGAGTGTTCCTGAGTACGCACTTGGCTCTTAGACCACAGCTCGCGTACACTGTGCCCGCAGGAAGGGTTAGCTGTGCTTGTGGCTGTCATTGCTGTTATTCCATTGAGGTAGCCTCATTTTACAGAAGAGAAACCAAATCTTAGATATGTCCTTTGACTTGTTTATAACTGCCCAGCTCGTACGAGCCGACTTCCAGTCCCCTTGGGGACACCACAGAAGAAAATGAGCTAGTCCTGGACTTCAAGGAGCTGATTGTGTGGTCAGGGAGACTGGGCCCACATGAACAAGGCATCACAACTGTGAAAAGCCATAGGTCAGAGGCCAGCCTGGGAGCAGCCGGAGGGCTCAGGGAGGGTCATGAGGGCAGGAGTTGTCAGCACAGACTTCGGCAGGAAATAGGACTTCCACTGAGATGGGCGGGGCTTGGCCTGGCTACCAACAAGCCTGGCAAAGTGAGAGAAACAAGAAGGAAAGGCAGAAAGGGTGCTGGGTCTGGGGGTGCCCAGATCAGCAGGCAGACCACAGTGTCTGTTGATAGACGTGGTTCTGAAGGTGCCCAGCAGACACGCGGCCGTGAAAGGGACAAGGTAGCTGCTTGTTCAGCTAAGGCAAAGCCAGGAGGAGTAGGGGTGTGGAACTCCGCCATCATGGGTCTGTGGGCATATTCTTTTAAAGACAGCTAGAGGCTCTGAGAATGCTAGGCCTCCCCATGTATTGTCATTAGTTTGTAAACCAGGCCATCAGGAAACAGTTCCGCAAAAATCCATAAATACTCATAACACTCGTCAACCAAAAATGCGAGGAGCTCCCTTTGTGGAGTGTCCATTACGGGGTAGACATTGTGCTAAGTGCCCCCTACCCTTTTTTAAATTGAGGTGAAATTCACATACAGTGCTAGGTACTTTTCATATACAAACATAACACCTCAAAACAGCAATGTAAGGTAGGAGCTGTCATCCCTATTTTTGCAGAAAGGGGAACTGAGCCTCCTTGAGATGATGTGACTTGATCTCTGTCACATGGCAGGGAGGTGTCAGAGGGGCCCTGGGAAGTAGATCTGAGTGGATTCAAAGTCCCCACCCTCTATATCCCACTGCAATTCATCAATGTACTTATTCATATAAATTGTTGAATAAATAAAAATACCTGCTCAGAAAGCCTGTCAGCAGCCACCGCTCCTTAGAGTGTCACTGTTGTAGATTTGGCTAATTGCCTACCACAGCCCCTCGCTGGTCTAGGCCTTGGGTTCTCTGCAAGTCTGGCTGAATGTGGGCCCCTGAGCTGTTTGCCTGGAACGCTGCCACCATTCCTCTCTGGACCGAGAGTCCTGATCCCCTCCCCTGGCCTCCTCTCCCAGCATCCTGGAACTACGTCCTCTCTCTTCCCAGGCCCGGCCCCTCCTCCTGGCTGCTGGGAGCCACAGCATTTTCTGGGGTGCACTGTTGTGTCTCCAATGTTTGGTGATGGCGCTGAGCAATACAGCCTCACAGCCGGCCTTGCTGTACTTGTTACAGCTCACAGGAAACACCGGTGCTCTTTGGAAGAGCAGGGGAGGAATAAATGTTTCAGTCACGCTATAAATAATGTAGCGGGGAAAGATGTTGTATAAGTGGTGCTCTGGGTTTTGCCAGGAGGTATGTTTTCCTTCCTTCTTTCTTTTTTTTCTTCTACCTTCCTCCCCCAGCCCCCCTGTACTCAGTCCGATACAGAACGCCTCCCACCAGGGATCAGAGGGAAACAGCTCTGCTCCAAGGGAAGGAGAAGATTAAACTGTTGAGACTAAACAAATCAATCCCTGTAGGGAAAGGGCAGGGGGAGGGGAAGGTCTGGCCTGGCCGGGCACTTGGCGGCGATGTGGGCACAGTGAGAGAGAGCCTCCTGGAAGAGACTGGGTTCACTCCTTCCAGTGGCAGTGGGAGAGGGGCAGGAAGTACCATGGAGAGCCTCCTCTATCTCCATGGTACTTCCTGCCGTGGATTCTAGCCCTTCCACTTTCTCAGTCCAGCACGTGGAAGAGCTCCCAGAGGGATGCTGGCTGGCTTCTGCTCACAGGACTGACACCACTGGTGGGGGATGGCCTCAGAGTCCTGGGTGCCAGGCTGGGAAACCAAAGGTAGAGGAAGCAGAAGCAGAGCCCAGTTTGGGGGAAAGGTGGGAGCAAAGACTGAACCCAGGTAGGAGGGCCAGGTGGAGCCATGACAGCAAGGTAAGCCGTGAGATCAGAAGCATTGTGGGAGTTGGGCAGGCTGTCAGGGCTGACTCTGCGATATAGCAAGGATATCGAAGGCTGGCTTTTCGGTAGCGTGCAATGCCATGGGTCTGAGAATGGGTCTCATGCTGAAAGATGCCTTTGCCTTCTTCCTGCTGCTCTGGGCCTCAGCGTTGCCTGGGGTTCAGCCAACATCAGATGGAGGCCTTCCCCATCTCCAGGGGCAAGTGGATGTGGTAAGGCAAAGGCAATGACAACTCCGGTAGGGCTTATATCCGGGAACCAGAAGAACCCGTGATGTTTTTCTGAGTCTACATTTATTTAAATGCCGCCTGGCAATCACATGCTTGGGAATCATCTGGGGAGCTTGTTAAAAATTGCAGATTTCTTGTCCCCATTCCAGGCCTACTGAATTCAAATTTTGAGTGGGGCCCAAGAATCTGCATTTTAAGTAAGCACGCTGGGTGACTCTAATTTGCGAGAATTTTGTTAACCCCTATTTAAGAGCTGCATTCCATATCTTCGGTTTGAAAGGATTTGCTGGAGAAAGCCTCTACACCTACCTGAAAACCAATGTCCCTGTGTAATTGAATACTGTCCATTTCACAATCTAGAAACATTGACTAAGCACCTACTATGTGCAGGGTGTTGTGCTAGGCTGTTGCCTGGAGCCAAAGACACAGTCTTAGGATGGAAGGGATCTCAGAGAGCATCTGCCACCCATGAGAGAGCCTTTTCTCTGGCATTCTCGACGAGTGGTCATCCATGAACTCACGACTCTGTGAGACAGCCAAGTCTGCAGTTGGCTGGATTGCAGGTCCTGATTCTGCCTCCGGGCATTTGGGCCAATTGTGCTCCCTCTCATACATGACAGCCCTTCACATTTCGAAGCCGTCTGTCATGCTACCTTGAAATCTCTTTTCCAGACTGAAAACTACTGGTTCCGTGAAAGGGAGAGTTTGCCTAGACTTCTCAGTTTCCTCCTCACCTGCTTCAGCCTTCTCTTCTCTGAATACTTGGGTTAGTGACCATCCTTTTTTAAAAAAACATGGCACTTGCCCCTGGGGTGTGACCAACAGAAGTGAAGGACTGAGACAAACCCTCTCTTCCCTTTTTCTGGATACAGACCAGCCTTTGTCCTGGGATGCTGCCTTTAGAGGAGAGAGGCTGCTCCTCCAGGACAGCATTTAGTGGCAGAAGCACTTCTGAGAAAGGCAAGAAACAAGTTGCATCCAGGCCACTCCAAGCCCTCATGGTCCTTAGTGCTGAAGTCTCGCTGACCCAGAGTTTGGATACTGGTGTCTGGCCTTCAAGGAACTGTTTGGTGGGCAACAGCCCGCAGGTAGGCCTCAACCCTAGACTATGCTAGAAGGTGCCAACTCTGCCTTCCATCCAGCCACTCTTTTTCATAGGCCCAGTCCCTATGACTCTATTAGTCACCATCTGACATCCTCAGCTCTTCCCCTCCATCCAGGCAGTGCCAGGAAAAAGCTGCTCATTAGCAAGGAAAGAAAATGAGAGAGAGGTGCCCTTTGATGGGGACAAGCCACCAAGGGGACTGTGCCCTGAGTCATGCTTTGTCACACTGGCCTTAGGGAGGGATGCAGGAGAGGAGACCTAGGAGGACCAGGTGGCAGACAAGGAAGATGATTTAAGCAGTGGCATTTGGGACTGATTGGAGGGGAGAGAATCTGGGGCTGGGAAGGCTTCATTATAATAATTGTATCCTTCCCCTCTAGTTACGACCTTGCAAATGTAACTTGATGTTTGTAATGAGCCATAATTAGACAATCACCAAAAGTTACAGTGAGTAGAGTGAATGCAAAACCCAGCCAGTAACGGTACACTGTGTATTCACTATTCGGTGCACCTGTTATATTCCCATTTTCCTCCTCCCTTGCGGCAGAAGCCCCAGGGAAGACCTTGCATTGCCATGGCTACCTCTTTGGCTGCTCTGTTGTTTCTTGGCCGAGGTCTGTAGTCCTCTGAGGTGCCTCTGTCTGGTTACCAGGCCTTGAGTTTCTTCCTGCTGTTTGGGGGAATCATCTTCCAAATTTGAGTCCCTGGATCATCAACCCGGAGAAGGCTGAGCCCAACCCTAGGATTCTGGGTTTTCCAAGAAAAGAGTCCTTGGACCAGGCAGGACCCCTCACCTTGGGAACAGTGGCCTGGGCATTTTTGTCACTATTTCTAAGAAAGCAAAGGACTGGTGCTGAAGATTGCAAAGCTAGGAAGTGACAAATAATGAAACAAAATTACCTCTTCTGCACTATTTGTCTACCAATAGAAGCACAATCCCCAACTCAAAGGAACCCTTAATGATGGGATTTTAGGCATCAGCAGTGTATATAATGTGATAGGAAGATATTGAGGGGCAGAGGGTCTTTCTCAAATTCAGGACACAAAATCACCTGTAGATGCAGCTCACTCTGTGCCTGAGCTAAGCTAGAGGACACCCATTCCTGCATCGATGTTCCATGTGAATGAGCTCCCCTAGTAGAATTTTGCATTGGTAACATATACAGGGCACCTGTTAATGCTAATAATGGTGAATGGTGCCCTGACACCTCTCGGCAGCTGGGCCCCAGCTCCCAGGATGGAGGGACTTACGTTGTTTACAACGTTCACATTTTAATTAAAATCCTTTTTGGACTCTCCAGAGTTTCCATGGATCTATTAGCCCCGGCTACAGCCTCCCCTCTTATGGCAAAGTCATTTTGGAGGATGAGATCTACACGAAGACTTTGCCCTTGCCGCCTACCAAATGAGTCCTCATGGAGAACCGGAGAGCAGGGAAGGAACTCAGAGATTACAGAATCCAGCCTGTCATTTTTCAGCTGAGGAACATGGGGCCCAGATGGGGAAAGCCATTTGCCCAAAGACATATGGACTATGGCAGAACCAAGCCCTCAATTTAGGTTTGGCTCCTCAACGGTGCTTTCAACATTAGACACAATACCAGCACCTTCCAAAAGGGAGGAACTGGGAAGTGGCGGGCCTTTGGTGGTTTTCTTCTCCCCACCTGGAGCTCTGCATTCTGAGCTTGTTCTATGGGACTCAGGCCCTAGGAGGGGACTGGGAAGCAGGAGCCCCTGCTTATGTATTGGGGCTGTTTCCTATGGCCTGTGTTGGGGAGAAGAAACAGGAGAGAGAGGAAGAAATGGAAAGGATGATATGAAAAGAGAGAACTGGCCCTAGGTAAGCTTAGGATAAAAGTGTGAGGCAGAGGCCGGGTGTAGTGGCTCATGCCTGTAATCCCAGCACTTTGGGAGGCTAAGGCGGGCCAATCACTTGAGGTCAGGAGTTCAAGACCAGCCTGGCCAACATGGTAAAACCCAGTCTCTACTAAAAATACAAAAAAAATTTAGCTAGGCCTGGTAGCGCATACCTGTAATCCCAGCTACTCGGGAGGCTGAGGTGGGAGAATCGCTTGAACCCAGGAGATGGAGGTTGCAGTGAGCCGAGACTGCACCACTGCACTCCAGCCTGGGTGACAGAGCGAGACTCCATCTCAAAAGAAAAAAAAAAATGTGTGAGGCAGAAGACATGTGCCGGGCAAGTCAGGGAGCTTAGATGCTGATACTGGCCCAGAGCAGTCAGTCCTGAATCGTACCACAGAGCCAAGCCCAGTGGCTTCCTCCACCTCCCCTAGGGGTGCTAACTCATTGCACAAACTCTTGCCCTTTGGACCTCAGTAAGACCCGTGCTTAAACAATAAAAATGTCTTGGCAAGGTCTAGATCAGCCAAGCTGTTTTGAAAGATAGTCTCACTTCACTAAAGAGGCAGAGAATACAATTGCTGTCCTGACTTTACTGTTAACTATACGCCCTTGATCAGGGCACTTAACCTCTTTTGGCCCCAGTTTCCAGTTGTTAAACAAGAACATTGTTAGTGGCTTCATAGTCTGTGGTTAGATTTATATTAGCTATATGTGAAAATATTCCATCAACTAAAACCCCTGTAATAATATCCAAGCTCTAAGCGTGATTGTCACAGCCAGGGAGCTTCTTCTATTCCATTGGCCACTGGGTGCAAGGGGAAAATAAATTAAGCACAAAAGAAACACAGTCTTCCAAAAACTAGCCCCTTCTTACTACAGAACCATGCTGAACTTGGCTTACCTTAAATCCCATTCTTGCTCCCAGGAACTCTGAAATAGCAGCAGTGCTCACCCAGAGCTGGAAGGCAGACTACCTAGGAACCAGGAAGGAATCGTGGGTCAGAGGAGAGGGAGGTGTCTCTGTTACAAGTCCAATAATAATAGGCTGGTGCATCTGAAAGTCAGAACTACACCCAGACTGAGGGTAGGCACAGGCAGGCTGACTAGAAGCTAAGGTCCAATCTTCACCACATGACCTGGGGGCACCCAGTTAACCAACATTTGCTCAAGCAACATAAGTAAGGAGTATCTGGATGTTGGGATGCTGGGGAAAGGTGTGGTTTGTTTCATTGACACTTTTGTTTGTAGGGTTAGTTCATGGCTAAGTTTTTACCTAAGGAGAATCTTCGCCACTCAAAAATGTGCTTATCCTAATTCCCAGCTGTTAATTGCCTCTTCCTAATGCTTATATTACACTCTTCTGAGATGTTAACCTTTTGTTGGTCCAGGTCAGCTGTTGACTTGGGCCTTTGGATGGAGTCCAGCCTCTCCTGACCCATGGATCCACATACCGTGGCGTAAACTATGCCTTCTTCTTAAATATAATGCCCTGACGTGTCAGATCTCAGCCAATCTCAGGTCTCTCTCTCTGAAGACACTGGTTTTAGTTCTTGCTCTGCTCGTAACTGGACTCTGACTTTGGGCAAGCCACAGCTTTCCGGGGCTTCAGTTTCCCAATCTATAAATTATGAAGGAGTTGAACTCCATCGTCCCAAAGAAGTGGATCAGGAAAGTCTCCTCACATCAGACTGTGAGCTAGAAGGGGCAACCCACAACTTGGGCATAGCGCTGGCAAACTGTTCAAGCTCACATAATCTGATACTGCACCTCTGATGAATGTGTAGCATGAGCTCCAGAGACTCTAGGGCTTCAGAAGGGACCTCACGGTGGCTCCTGTTTATGCTTAAAAATGGGTCCTAAAAGAGGCTTGCATTCCGTCCTGTGCTTGTAAAGACAGCCTTGTGACTCCAGTCACCACGAAGGCTTTGTTGTCAATTAGCAGGCAGTTGCACGGTGGAAAAGCCATTGTTCTCAAGTAGTCATCTCATTGTGCCTTGGTGCCAGCTGGCATCCAGTGACCAAGCCCCGCTCCAGTGCCGTAAGGTGATGCTGGCAAGAAGCAGCAAGCAGTCTGTGCTCATTGTGCTGGGCCAGCGTATGCACCAGAGTCAATCCCTCCTTGACATTCCAGGAGCAGCAGAACATCCTTTTCCATCGGGCCATGGAGAGGCTCTGCTTCATTGTGGAAGAAGAGCATAGCAGACTATTCACTGATCACAGTTCAGAATCTCAGGGCTAAAAGGGGGCCTTCAAAGGTCACTAATCCAAGTCTCTCTTAATGCTATAATAAAATCTCCCTCTGTAATCCAGCATCCATCTCTAATGTGTGTCCTACCAGCTTCCAAAAGGGAGAATTTGGGCTGTTGATCGTTTTAAATAAAGTCAGAAAAGCAGATCCCCATGTAGATGAAAGCATGGGGGTGAGGAGGAGATGGTTTGGCCAGGGACCTAGGATTAGATAGTCACTGACACGGAGCATTAAATTCAACTCTGAGCTTTTTGGCAGCAAAAGCAAAAATGGAAATATGATTGTTATATGGGTGTCTGACAAAAGGACTTGTGGCAGGAGAGACACGCTTTTTCCTGATTCTGAATTTTGAAGCAAGCCACATTCATTTACTGGCCAGGGAAGGTGGCTCTGGAGGCTGTGGATTTGTTTCTGTTTCCCTGTTCTTACTCTGATGCTCTTCTGTTCCGAGAGTCTGTCTTGTGGACTCAAGGCTCTCTCTGACTGGCTCATTTTTCTTTGTTTCTTTCTCAGGAGCCCATTGGGTTATGGTTTTGGCCTCAAGTCCTAGGGAGATGGGGCCCCTTTGCAAATTTCAAGGGCCTTTGCAAATCTGGAAGGAAGTTACCTGATGGGATGTGGATGTTGACGGACAGGGCAGAGGTGTCACCTTCCAGGACTAGCTGCTGTTGGCCTGGGAGTGTGCCATCTCTGTCACCTGTGGAGCGCCCTGCAGCCCACATAGACCACCTTAGAGCTGATGGGTTTTACTAGCCTTCAGTAACCAGTGTGAAGACCCCCTATATAACTCAACGTGTAAGCTCTTTATTTCTATTTCTCTTAGAGCAATAGGTCCATTTCTAGTTTTCCATTTAAGCAGTCAATGACATAGCCAGATGACATAGCACTGCCACCTCTTAGTAAGCTTCCAGTTCCTCAGGGGTGCCTGGGCATTTGAGGGCTACAGCTACCAAGTATGTGTCCCTACCTTCCACAGGCCCTGGCCTGGGCATGGACTGGACACTGTTGCTAAACCCTTCATGTGTGTTCTTCAGGGGCTGCACAGTGTGTTGATTAAGACCAAAGGTCTGGAGTCTATCTGCAAATCCCAGCACCCCTACTAACTCAGTTTTGTGTCCTGGAGCCAATTTCTTAACCCTACTAAGCCTCAATTATTTTCATCTGTAAAAGAAAATTGTAGTAATGTCTACCTTACTAGGCAGTTGAGAATACTAAATTTGGATGGATGGATGGATAGATAGATAGATAGATAGATGATTTAGGTAAATGTTTAGAACAGTCATCCTTAGTGCATAGTAAATGATCTACAAGTCTTTCCATCATCACCCTTATCCTGAGAACCTTCCCGTGGTGTAGGTATTATTATCTCTATTTTGCAGCTGATGAAACTGAGGCTCAGAGGAGCTCAGTTCCTAGTCGAACGTGACAGCAGGGTTGCCTGGTGGAGCCAGGATTTGGAGCTGGCTTGTCTGACTCCAGATCTGGTGCTCTCCTCTGCCCCGCTGCCCCCACCCAAGATGGAGTCTTGCTCTGTCGCCCAGGCTGGAGTGCAGTGGCGTGATCTTGGCTCATTGCAAACTCTGCCTTCTGGGTTAAAGTAATTCTCCTGCCTCAGCTTCCCGAGTGGCTGAGATTACAGGCATACGCCACCACGCCCAGCTAATTTTTGTATTTTTAGTAGATGGGATTTCACCATGTTGGCCAGGCTAGTCTTGAATTCCTGACCTCGTGATCTGCCCGCCTCGGCCTCCCAAAGTGCCAGTGCTCTCTTTACAACATCTTGCTGCCTTAAACACCAGTTCTGAAGAATATGAGCCTTCACCTCCCCTCGTCCCTCACGCTGCACACTCCCAGCTCAGCACTAGCGGTGCTTTCTGTGGCTTTCTGTAGGTAGGGAAAAGGCAAGCCAGTTTTGGCAGCTGTGGCCAGGCTTCTCCAGCAACCAGGCTTGCCTTCTAGTCCAAGTCCTCAAATATGCCTTTTCTCCCCAGCATCTCCATCCTGAGATTAAACAAAATCCTCATGGCACCTGACATAAACGTGGCTTGGAGCTGGCCCCAACTTCCACAGACACTAGGGCAGTTGCCCTAGATTGCCCTTCCACAAAGCAATGGTTTTCAGGATGGCCGGGTGTCCCTGGGATTTCTGGCACTGGGGAGCTCCTGATGGAAGGCCTGAAGGGGCTGAAATATGGATTGCACTTTTGCACTGACTTTACACCAGACAGGCCTCATTTTAAATCCTGTCTCTACCGTTTACTAGCTGTGTGATCTTGGGCAAGATACTTAACCTCTCTGAGTTTCTGTTTCCTCATCTATCAATGAAGATGATACTATGAACCCAATAAGGCTGTTGTAAGTACCTGTAAAGTCTATGTCTGATGCAAAGGAAGGTGGAAGTTATTTATTATTGTTGCTTTTATTGTGATGACCATTGTCATTATTATAGCCTGCTGCCTCAGAATTCAAAGCCCCAAATAGCCAGCCCTCTTCTGCCTGCACATTGAGCCCTCCCCTGTCCTGAACTGGGGCACACCCAGACCCCTCTGCCTGCTGGTGTGGTTCCCCCTGCAGAAAGCCCCCAATATCAGGGCATGGAGATGGCAGCTGGGGCTGCAGACCTGCGTGTGAGCTGGCCCCATGCCCAGGGGCGGCTGCAAGGCTCACGCCATGGCTCAGCTTTGGGCTGTGCACTTAGGGTTTGGAGAGAGGGGATGTGCTGGCAGCTGCCACAACATCTGGACACCTGGCATCAGGGCTGGGAGACAAGCGTGGGCAGAGGGTTTTCTGTTTCAGGAGACTGTTGTGTCTGATTCTATATTTTACATCCTGGGGTAGAGATGAAGAGAAAGGCCATTGCAGGTGGCCCCACCAGGGTACCCGGAATAAAGCATTGCCGTTCCTACCCGCCGTTTCCTCCACCCGCTCAGTGCCCTCCACGCCGCAGATAAATGGTTCTCGATGGGGAGGACAGGGGTGGGTGTGCATGTGCCTGGGGGAGAACAAGGCCGTCCTAGCTGTGTTCTGGATTGATCTCTTAGGTCTCTTCCAATTTAACATTCTGCAGGACTCTGAGCCCATAACTCAAGTAAGCCGCAGCTTCCCAGAGCAGTGACATCTCGGCAGTAAATCTTGCCCATTTAAATAATGCCTCTGTTCCGATTCCATGTGCTCATGTACCTTCTGGCTCCTGGTTTCTTGCAGCGCTCCTCCGAGCCAGGAATTATTTATGCCCCATCTCATGGATGGGCCAACAGGGGCTCAGAGAAGTAAGTGACTTTTCCAGGGTCGTAGAGCAGACCGATAGTGTGCCCAGAATGTGAGTGCATAGCTCCCAATTCCGGGAATAGTCAGATGTTCTCTCTCTTCACTTTTTCCGACAGTTTAATTGAGATAGAATTCTTATACCATACAATACACCCATTTAAAAGGCACAGTTCGGTGATCTTTAGTATACTCACAGATATGTGCAACCATCACTACAGTCAATGTTAGAAAACTTTTATCACCTCAGAAATAAACCTCTCACCCTCTGGCCAACATCCCCCTATTTCCCCACCCCACCTCTGTCCCTAAGCAACCACCAATCTGTCTCTATAGATTTGCCTATTTTGGATATTTCATATCTGCATAGAAGAATAGATTAGAAATGTGGTCTTCCACGTCTGACTTCTTTCACTTAGCATAATGTTTTGAAGGCTTATCTATATCAGTACTTTTTTTTCAGAAACAAAGGTCTCATTCTCTCACCCAGGCTGGAGTGCAGTGGCATAATCATAGCTCACTGCAGCCTCAAACTCGTGGGCTCAAGTGATCCTCCCACTTCAGCTTCCTGAGTAGCCAGGACTATAGGCTCAAGCCACCGCACCTGGCTTTATCAGTACTTTATTCCTTCTTATGGCCAAATAATATTCCAGCTGCACCACATTCACCAGTTGATGGACATTTTGGTTGTTTCTACCTTTTGCCTATTGTGAGTAATGCTGCTATAAACATTCTTGTGCACGCTTTTGCTTGGATGTATGTTTTCATTTCTCTTGGATATATGCCTAGGAGTAGAATGGCTGGGTCGTATGGTGATTCCACGTTGAACCTTTTGAGGAGCTGCCAGACAGTTTTCCAAAGCGGCTGCACCGTTTTACACTCCCACCAGCAGGATGTGAGGGGTCCAGATTCTCGATGTCCTCTCCCACATTGGTCCCCTCTTAAATCCTCACCTAGCTCATGGGCTAGCCCGGGGGTCTACAAGCAGGGGAGGATGAAGACAGACAGGGCTTAATGGAGGCCAAGTGATGAATGAGCTGGGGGAAGGGGGAATCCTTCTGGGACCACTGTCCCCAGGCTTCTGGGATGCCCCAGGATTCCCCTCCAGGATGCTCATCCTGGTACCAAACTTGACTAAAGACCAGTGCTGGCCTCCACGGGAGATCATCTGAAGTGTTGGAACCAGAATACTGGATCCACTTCATGGCTGGGGAAAATCATGAGAAAGGGGACTGTGGCTCATGGTGACCAGGATTATAAACCTTGTTTGTGTGCTGGCCATTTCCCCCACACACACACCCCACCCTGAGACAAGCCTGGCTGAGGACTCTCCTTGTCGTTTTGGGTAACTCAAAACTACTCGGCAAAGCCAGGGAATGTGCTGCTTGTCCTAAGTTGGGGAGGGGGCCTATAGCACCAATTCCATTCACAGCTTCTTCTGTCACCATTTGGATGCCAGGATCGTAGTTCATCTCCCAAAGTTAAGTAAGACTGGATCTTAGACCCTAAGAAAACCTAGGAATAGCATTGGAGAGAGAAGGCAAAGCTAACATTGGAGAGAAGAAGGCAAAACCATCCCCTATTGAGAAAATTGAGAAAGAAGGAGAAGTCCCATGGAGGGAGAAGCTGACCCCAAGCTTTCTGTGCCTGTGAAAGACCATGCCAAGCCAGGGAATGCCTTTTATGGGGCTGAGGGGGTGGCAATGGGGAGACACCTTGCCTCCCACAGCCCTTACCAATGCACGCACGGTTATCATCGTGACTGGGCACTTTATGACCAGTCCCAGCATTCCTTCTGCTCATCCAGTTGCTTCGGGGGCCCAGGCAAGAATCTTGAGGCATTTTGAAGCTAAGTGTCTCTAGGGTTTAGATTTCCATGGATCACCATCTCTCCCCTACCTCTTCTTCCCAGCCTGGGTAAGACTAGAGCTGTGGCTGCCTCAGGTGTGAGTCTGTCACCTTTTAAATGGTGGTGTATTGGAGGTGGAGCAGGTCTTGCATCCATCTCTGCAGTCCCAGATGGGGAGGTGACTGGGAACGGTAAGTGACTTACCCAATTCAAGGGCATGGTGTGGTGGGACAGGGGCTACGCCGCCCTCTAGTCTTGGAGAACTGGGCAGTGTCATCTGCTCCATCTCCTGGTTCTTTCCCATGGGGATAATATGCATGTCAGCATCACATGCGTAGCCCAGGTGACCTCTCGTCATGGAGACTAAGAGCTGGGGACTAGAGCAGGCAACACGCTGGAGACTAATTCTACCAATGCCTTGTCTCCAGAAAAGATAAGATATTGGGAGTCTGAGAAGCAATTTTGAAGTTGGGGCTTCCCCTACTAGAAGGCATCCAGGACAGCTGGATCTTGATAAGTCCAGTGTGGCCCAAGGGTTTGCTGTCAGCCTTGCGATCTCTGAACCCTGAGAAGGAAGATGGTGCAAGGAGGAGGCAAGGCCAAGAGCACCAGGCCTTGCTGGCTTAGAGGAAACAGTGGCTCAGAAGCCAGAGGTGAGCCTGGGCTGCCCTAGGAGGCTGGACCAATACCCGTAATCAGAGAGAATAGTTGACAGATGACCACTTGCAGAGTAGGCATTGTCATCCCCGCTGTTTCCCTGAACCTATTTCTGCAGAGGCTCGGGGAGACATCGGGGATGACATCTGTCTTGAAGGGCTGCAGTGACTATAAAACCAGATAATGTCAAGAAAGTACTTTGAAACTCTGAAGGACAACAAATTTTTAGGGATGCAATCATTCTTTTTTTTTTTTTTTTTTTGAGAGAGAGAGAGTCTTGCTCTGTCGCCCAGGCTGGAGTACGCTGGCGAGATCTCGGCTCACTGCAAGCTCCACCTCCTGGGTTCACGCCATCCTCCTGCCTCAGCCTCCCGAGTAGCTGGGACTACAGGCGCCTGCCACCACGCCCAGCTAATTTTTTTTGTATTTTTAGTAGAGACAAGATTTCACCGTGTTAGCCAGAATGGTCTCGATCTCCTGACCTCGTAATCTGCCCGCCTCGGCCTCCCAAAGTGCTGGGATTACAGGCATGAGCCACCGCACCCGGCCTAGGGGTGCAATCATTCTTATATTTGCTGGAGATGTAGCCAGGGCTCAGGAGCTGAGCAGAGCCCATCAGTGCACTGTGGAGCACAGCCTGTTGGAGTCCTTGGGCTGGGGCCACTGGACAAAGTGCTGCCACTGCAGCCCCTGCCAGGGTGGCATTTCTCTGGCCTTATCATCTGTTTCTGTTTCTTGTCACATCCCTGAGCTGAGGCTGGAGCTGCAGACCCTGGTCCAGTAGCCATGGACAGAGGCAGCAGCTGTTTCAGGCTGTAAGAGCAAAGCGCCCTGGATTGAGGCTTCGATCAAAATGTGGGCCTTAGTCTGTGCCCACAAATCAGGCCATGTCCCCCATGGTCACAGGCATGACCTCCAAGGTCCCACCCAGGGTTGCTTTCCAGGCTACAAAGGCACGGAAGACAAATTAGGCACACAGGAGACATCCCTGTCCTCTCCCTGGAGGTTGCCCTGGAAACTCTTACTACCTGTACTCTCCCAGGTTGATCAACTGGCAGGGGCCTGGGGCCTGTTTGGGCGATTCTGAACCAACTCAGGCCGAGGCACCACAGGGTTCCCTTTGGGCTCAGCACCAGATCTCACCACAGTGGAAAGCTGGGCAATTAGCTGCCGAGTCCTGAGCAGCCCTCAACCACCCCTGACCATCTGAATCATCCTAGCAAGCCACCCACTGGGAACCCCAATCCCCACCACACACACACACACACACACACACACACACGCACAGATAGACACACACACTTTAAACAGAATGACTCAGATGGACTCCAAGGACAGCCTCAGATCACCAGCTCAGTACTGTGACCTTCCACCAAGTGTGTGTTCAGACTGGCAGAGGCTCTGACAGCCTCTTTGCACGAGGCTGCGTGTGATCTCTTCTGACTTTCTACCTAATTGTCCTGAAAAAGAGCTGGAGAGGACAGTTTCTCAGAGAACCGCAGCTGCATCTCTTCAGGGCATTCATTCATGCATTCATTCATTTCTTCAACTAACATCTGTGGAGTATCTTCTGAATCCCATAACTGGATCCTGGCAACGTGCAGAAGAAACCCGGGCCCTATCCTCTTCAGCCTGAGGGTCTGCAAAGCCTTTGACACGAGGCAATGCATACGTGAAGCATCTCTAGCTGAGGTCCTGCCAAACCTGGCAGCACCTCAGAATCATGTGGGGAGTGGGCAGACACAAATTCCTGGGCCGCACTCTGGATATCCAGACTGAGAAGGCATAGGGCGGGGCCTGGGAACCCGTGTTTTTTGGAAGTTCACAGATAATGCCAATGAGGAGCCATATCTGGGGACCACAGCTCTAGTCCCTTGCCTGGTTCCTAAAAAGAGGAAACTGAAACCCACTTAGTGGCCTAGCCTGTGCCAACCGCTGCTCAGTGCCCCAGAATGCCCTCCCAGCCAAAGGGAGGACAGGTTGAGCCAAGCAAGCGGTTCCAATGAGGAAGGGTCAAGGCAGCACATCAAGAGGCAACTCCTGGGGAGGCCATGGTTCCGATGAGCAGAGGAAGGAGGAAGCACTTGGCAGGCTGGGGCAGAGGCACGGAAGGAGCACAAATCTCCCTGTGAGAACTGCCTGGGCCTGTTCAGGGAGAGGGAACCTACGGATAGGTCCAGAAAGGTAGGTTGAGAACAGATTTAGGACCAAGGAATTCCTGCATTATTCAATAGCCATTGGGGAAATTTTCTCAACCAGTGCTATTCTGAGACAATAACTCTTACAATAAAGTGGGCCATTAGTTCACAGGGGTTTGGTAGGGACGAGCCCAGAGCAGGGAGATCAATGAAGAAGAGTGGTGGGGTCACAGTGGGGCCCAGAAGGAGAGGAGAGATACAGAGCCAAGCCCTGGTGACCACGGGAAGCTGCCAGGGAGATGGGAGAGTCAAAGATATTAACATTTTGAACTTTGGCACCTGCAAGAACAGGCATATGGCTAGTGGAGATGGGGAACTTATCAGGGCTGGAGAGACCAATTTTAAGGGAAAGGCTTTCTCTTTGGGCCTGCAAAAATAGTGATAAGTTGGCGGGGCATGGTGGCTTATGCCAGAACTTTGGGAGGCCAAGGCGGGCAGATCACCTGAGGTCAGGAGTTCGAGACCAGCCTGGCCAATGTGGTGAAACCTCGTCTCTACTAAAAATACAAAAATTAGCCTGGTGTGGGGGCGCATGCCTGTAATCCTAGCTGCTGGGGTGGCTGAGGCAGGAGGCTTGCTTTAACCCTGGGAGGCGGAGGTTGCAGTGAGCCGAGATCATGCCATTGCACTCAAGCCTGGGTGACAAGAGCGAAATTCTGTCTAAAAATACACACACACACACACACACACACACACACACACATATATATGGAGAGAGAGAGAGCGAGAGGGAGAGAGAGATAAGTAAAGCATTCAGAACAATCCTGGCCAGAGTAGATGCTCAAGATTTAGTTGTTATTTGCTGTTCTACATTAGGCCTGAGCTGGTGGGAATGTCACATTCCTCATCTTTGGTCTGATTCTCTGTGGCAGGCACTTGCCTTCCCAGGAAGCACTAAGCATTTGGCTTTGCAGAGATTTTATCTCCTATCTCTGGAGAAGGCGCCGCCTTGGATTCTGGGCCACCTGGATTGCTAAAGCCTGGGGTTAGGTGCTGGAGAGGAGAATAAACATTTATGGAGCAGCTACCAGGAGGCAGAGTGTGCACCAGGTGTCTGGCTGTGTGTTCTTTCCAACTCTGCACAACCAAGGGGTGAGGTATTACCGCTGTTCCCATCTTGCAGAGGAAGTGAATTGCTCTGTGACCCATGATGAAAGGGCTGAGACAGCCACACACACAGGTCTGTCTGACCCCAAAGCCTGTGCTCTTCCCCTTATAGGGCCCACTGCTTCCACGTTCCAGAATCCTTTCTCCTTTTCTTTGATCACGTTTTATTTCTTCTGACACACAAGGAATTGAACTTGGCTGCTGCGTGATCCAAGGGGGACAGAGGTGAACTGCGTGGAAGCGGGTCCTGTGTTGCTTTCATTCCCCTTCATAAAGGGCTTTGGCACTCAGGAAATGGTTGCAACTCAACCTTGAGCCGGCCCCTGCTGGGGAGACCCAGGAGCACCCTGGACACCACCCTCACCCCTTCCCCTGGGTTTCCAGAGTGGAATTAATTCACCCCATGGACACACAGCTGGGCAGAAAAACCAGGTCTGCTTTCCAGGTCACTGAGGCCCCCCCTCTGAGATGGGGGAATGAGTGCGTAAAGACGGGCACAGATGGTGCTGGTGGAGAAAGGGAGATCAAGGGGATTTGGGAGAGGGCAGTGCTGGTCACTTGTGGGTGTGGCTGGGCAGAGCCCCCATGCAGGGCTGACTGGCACGACCACCCACCAGGGCTGCTTCTGAGCTGGGTGTCTGTTGTGGGACACTGCTCTGAGTTTGCTTCTTTACTGATGGACCAGAAGCCCCATCGTGCCGGTGGGACGTGACATGGCCACAAGGGCACAGGGTCACTTGTGCTGCTGGGGGTTGGTGGGGCACAAAGGGGAGGAGGTCTGAGAAAAGGCCAAGGCAAGAAGGGTTCCCTGGGGACAAGTCTCCTTGCTCCCCATCCTTCTCTTTCCTGAACTCCCTCTTGGTCTTTCTCGCTCTGTCTCCCTCCACTGTATCTTCTCTTTGTGTTGTTCCCTTTAGATATCCTGCTTCCCTTTTGCTTTCTGCTAATCAGAGTGAGTCTCCCTCCTCATCCCTCTTCCCTTTCTCCATTTGTCTCCTGCCTTCTTTCATCCCTACTCCCCAAGTCCTCTCTCCCCAGCCCTTTGCTTTCCTGTAAGTTTCTTCCTCACTGTCAGGCCTCAGCCTGGAGTGGCACCAGTTTGCTTGTTCTTTATGCGCGTTGACCTGTGGCTCACACCTAGGTCTTGGAGCCTTAGCTGCCCTCTGACTCTGAGAAATACGCTCCTGGGAAGGGCTGGCTAAGTGACAACCTGAGCAGCTGGCTGTCCCTGTGGCCCAGCCCTCTGTTTGCCATCACTCATGCTTGCTGGGAGTGGACTCCTGCACAGACCACCCCAACACTGCCCACGTGGCTCATTAGCCTGGCTCAATTCAAGGGTTTGCTAAGCACCTGCTAGATGCCCAGCCTTTCCTGGGGGAGCAGTGTAAGGGCAAGGGAATGGGAAGGGCTCCATGCACCTTCTTTCCCATCTCTATGTCTTTGCTGAGAGGTCACTTGGACTCTTGCCTCATGTGAGCCCCTCTCCACCTCCAGCTCTGGTGAGCAGGCTCAGGAGTAGGCGTAGGAAAGGAAGATGGGAGTTATAAACCCACCTGTGTCCTTAGCAAGCTGTGTCATCTTTCTGGACATCATTTTGCTTTCAAACATGAGAGGATTGGACAAGATCCCTTCTAGGAACCTGTGCAGCCACAAAAATGCTAAGTAGTGGCTGCTTACTGAGATCAAACTCACGTCACGATCAGTCTGGGACCTGAAATTTGATAATTTGTGATTAATTCCTTTGGTTCCTCCATGTTGGTTTTTGGGTTTTTTTTTTTTTTTTTCCTCTCTCTAGGAGACGTCTTTTGAACTCATATATTCTTGGGACGTTAATACCTGTGGCCTGCTGGCGAAGGTTTAACAGCTAGCTCTTGGGGAGTTGGGGAAAGCCCTGATTGACTGGTAGTGTTTGCGGACTGATTTCCATGGTGTAATTACTTCTACCATGGCCAATTGTAAGCTACCAACACGATGTCACTAACCATGGGATTGGGAAGAAATGCACAGTTGGCTGTCTGAGCTGGTCTGAGGGACTCCCACACACTCATTAATCTGTTAACACCTTGGCAGGTGCACATAGTAGATGCTAAATAAAAGCTAAGAGGTAAGAAACAGCTGACAGTATCAGGAGACAGAAATGTTCTGGGAGGTGAGGTTGGTAAGGGGAAGGAAGCGAGGGACTCTGAGTAGGACTTGGGGGGGATCCCAGCAGAGACCCCTTCCAAGATCAGACTTCCCACCCATGCCTCCCTTCCCATCAGGCACTTCTGTCCTCATCAAACATTCTGGGTGAGGGTTCCATCTCGAGAGCTTGACAGAAAACCTTTCCCTGGGATTCCACACCTCTCCAGGGAGTCCCGGGACTCTGCAGCCACCTCCCTCCCTTCCCATCTGGCCAGGCCACGGCTGCAGACTATATTTTTGCAATAAAAAAAAATCAGGACTTGTGGTCTGACAGAGGACTTTTTTTCTGACTTTGAATGTATTTAAATGAAGTCTTCCAAGGTCTAAAAATTAAATCCTGGTTATACATGTAATGAAATGCCTTTATTGAAAAGAATAAAATTATTTTACATTTGAAAAAAGCTGTAAAAATTCAGCTAACCATATCGCAGCTAATACCACATTTGAAAATAGAAATCACTCAAGTTATTAGGATTTGTTAATACTGTGTATTGGGTACACAGATGTTGGGTATATAATTCTTTTTTTTCTTTTATTTATTATTATACTTTAAGTTTTAGGGTACATGTGCACAATGTACAGGTTAGTTACATATGTATACATGTGCCATGCTGGTGTGCTGCACCCACTAACTTGTCATCTAGCATTAGGTATATCTCCCAATGCTATCCCTCTCCCCTCCCCCCACCCCACAACAGTCCCCAGAGTGTGATGTTCCCCTTCCTGTGTCCATGTGTTCTCATTGTTCAATTCCCACCTATGAGTGAGAATATGCGGTGTTTGGTTTTTTGTTCTTGCGATAGTTTACTGAGAATGATGATTTCCAATTTCATCCATGTCCCTACAAAGGACATGAACTCATCATTTTTTATGGCTGCATAGTATTCCATGGTGTATATGTGCCACATTTTCTTAATCCAGAACCCCATCAAAAAGTGGGCAAAGGGTATATAATTCTTTATGCTGGTCCGCACATTTGAAATATTTCATAATAAAGAAAAAATGTCTCACAAAATCAGGAAGTTGGGCTCTCATGGTTCCAGTCCCAACCTTCCCTGGAATTTCTCTCCTCACCCCTTTTAATTCCAAGGAGGAGAGAAAATCAGCCTCAGTTGTCCTAGATCCTCAGATAAAGGGATGCTGAGGAGACGCTGGGGTGGGAGAACCCAAGAAACCCCCTTTCTCTCTCTGGAACTCGTTCTTATCCATCAAACTGGGAGGGAGTTTCTAGGGCCCCTGAGATCCTTTGGGGCAGTGACCATCTACAAATATCCTTGCCTGGGCCAGGGAAGCCCTGCAGGCCTCATGGAAAGCATTTTCCTTCCATGCTCAGACATGAACCACCACTGTGGGGGCTCTCTCAAGCCGTGTCCCAGCATGTGAAGCCGAGGCTTTACTGAGCCTAGTCATCCCACCTCGGGGAGCGTGGGCCCCACACCGGGGGTTCCCAGGCCCTGTCTGTGACTCTGAGGCGGCCTGTGGGGTCTGGGACAGAGCGTGAGTGTGCTTTTTCTTTCCTGAGCTGTTTGAGGTGAGGTCAGCGTGGGTGAGGTGCAGAGGACGCTGCCCCGGCGGGTTCAGTCCTTGGCCAGCCAGCCCTGCTGAGATCCCTTGACCACACCAACCATAGTCCCTGGTAGCTATTTGAGAGTGGAGTCTACCGCACAGGGGCTGGGGGTGCCCCTTCAGCTCCACCTGGTGCAGAGGAACATTTCCAGAGGGGGGGTCCCCTGCCCTGGAGGTTGAGAGGGAGGCTGCACGGCTGAGCGGACTCCGCGGCTCCCCCTCGGCTTCTCCCTGACAGCTACAAATAGGCTCTTGAACGTATTTAATAAACCCTAGGAAGGCGTTGTGGCCGCCTCGCCTCTGCTGGGGAAAGTGATGGATGTCGTCTGTGGGAGGGAGGAAAGAAAACTTTCTAAATGGGCTCAATTTAGGGCAAGAGAGCAGCGTGGAGGGCGTGCTTGGGGTGCCAGCTCACATGCGTGGATGTGCACGGGCACACTAGCATCTTTTGGGGCCTGGGGGCAGGTCGGATACATTGCCCACCTCGGCTCTCAGGAAAAGTGAGTACAGCTCGGAAAACCAGGTGCCGTGCGCAGAAATCCCCTTTGCACTCCCGCCTTTAAAATGAGGGCTGGAGTCGGGGACTTCTTGCACTTTGGGATTCTAAAATATCCGCTTGTTTCCTCGGAGGAGGCTTTGGATCTTGTTCCTGGAGCCTTTCGAGACTTGGTGGGGGTGGCTGTGAAGTGGGTTTTTCTGGAGAGAGAGGAAGCGCCCGAGTCAAGGGGCAGGCCGACCGGGCGGCCCTGAGCCCAGGACTTCATCACGGGCCCCTTCCTGCAAGGAGTCTGCCCCAGAAAGAAGGCGGGCTCTTGGGATAGGAACTGGGGAAGGCAGGCAGGAGACCTGCCAGCCTCTTCCCCGACAGTAGTTTTATGGACTGAGGGGGCCTCTCCATGCCCCCTACCTCAAATGGGCTTGGGCTGAACGTTCCAGCTCTGCCACCTGCCACCTTCTGTCTGAGAATGGGGCATGGTCTTTTTTCAACTCTCCTCCTTCCCCTGTGGAATGCAAGTAATGCTTGGCCAGCTCACCCCAGAGGGTGACAGGGGTCATGTGAGAGGATGTGTGAGGACACTGGAGCCTGATGGTGATGACGGCGGTATAAGTGCTGGTGGGGAGAGGGATGGTGCCTGGGTGATCACCCGAGCATTGTTTCTGGGGAGTGGGGGCACCCCCCACTCCTCCCCTGCAGGAGATGAGGGTCTGGGCTGGTGCGTGAGGCTCAGAGTGGACCGCCCCACTCACCTAAGACTGCACAGCCTTAAATTGGGTAGGATCCGTCTTTTAAAAATGATGTGGCAGCTCGCCTTCAATGAGCTGGGGAAATGAATGAAAGGCATTCAGAAAAAATCTCTCACCCTCCAGAAAAATTAAAATAAAAGGTACATTTGCAGAATTCTTTGAAGGGTCAGCCTCACAGGGAGGGGTTGTGTTTTCCTCCTCCATGCTAACCTCCAAGGGGAGGGAGATGGTACAAAAGACAGGAATGTTTACAGGGGGATAGTGCGTCCTCCCCACATACACACACAAACACACAATCAGACATGCACACACAGTCACTTTGGTTTTCTTCAGTTCTCCATCCCAGTCCTGACATCCATGAATTGAGTCGAACCCTTTCAGAAGCTATTTATATTTTCTGCTTGTCCCACCTCTTGAGGTTAGATGGTCCATAAGTTTACAAGCTTCTGTGTGAAGTTGCACTTCTTTCTCTGGATCTTAAACTAGCCCCATAAAAGCTTCAAAGAGAACTACATGGAAACAAGGAGACATAAAGAGAACACAAGGTAGATAAATTCAGACTCAGAACTAGGTAACAAGTACACCAGAGGCAAAGTCTGAAATCCCTGCAGGCGGAGGGTTAAAGGTTTCAGTGAAGATTTCAATACAGGCAAATCAAAGGAGTTTTGCGTTTCTGGTGAGGAAGGTTGGGGAAAACTGTCCTGGCGTCTCTTCCTTTTACTCCCTGAGGGCTTCCTGGGGTAAGCAGTATCTCCCAAGCTGCCTGAACACAAGACAGCTTTGGCAGTGTGGGCCAGGAAGGGTGCTCTGGACAAAGGGTTGGAGGTGGAAAGGGGATGAAGGAATCCAAGAGTGAGATGGGAATCACCAGGGGTGTTTCTCAGCCCCGCAAGTCTGACGTCTTCATCTGAGCCAGGATCGTGACAATCCACTGGCCCAAGAAGCAGCCAGGAGCCACAGATCCCACTCTGGGCCACTGCAACTATGGGCAGGGATGGAAGGGCTCCCTCAGGCACTGCTGTCCATCCACAGGGATACAGCCCCACTATGTCTCACCATTGCCCCTTCCAGGCCCTCGCCAGGCACCTGGTGCCCCTGCTCTCCCAGCAGCCACCTTTGTGGCTTTGCTGGTCTAGTGTCCTACTGAGCATGTTGGCAGTGGGGCCTGACAGTTCCCCTTATTTGTCCTCCAGACTGTGCCTCCAGACTGTGACCTGTGGGTGTCAGACTTATACACAGACCCATCTAGAAGGGCAAATTTTTGCACATAGGACCAGAGCTCAAGCAAGAAAAAAAAAGAGGATGGCAGGTGTGAGATAGGAAGAAGAGTGGTTCAGAGCCTCAGAGGGGCACTGTGGGGATGAAAGCACTCCTTGCGGTGGCTAGCACTATGGTGTCCAAAAGTGGGCTAGAGACTCAGATACCACAGGAGCCTAAGTCATGCCGTCTGCTCTTTAGGCTTTATGATCCAGTGTGGTTGGGGTTGGGGATTACAAACCAGAAATAATTCAAGGGCAATGGTAAGGGCAGGTGAGGTAGAGATGACTGCCATCGATGTTCAGAAAAGGGAGCTGTCACCAGGGGCTGTTGGAGTGGGGAGAGGCAGGGTGGGGTAGCAGGAGACTGCTAGCTTGGTGGCAGAAGACATAGCTTGGGATCCCAGCCCAACCACTTACCAGGTGTGTACCATGAGGTCCCTGAGTCTCAGTTTCCCTCGTGGGTAAGACGGACTCAATAGTACCTCTTCTCAGCACCATGAAGGGCCTGGCTGGGTACGATATGCAGTAGGTGCACCATAGATGCGTGTTTCCTCCCTTCATTCCATGAGGGAGGCAAGCCCTGAGATGGGACCTAGAATGGGGCATAGAGCCGGTCGCAGGCCTCAGTTCCTCTGCATCACGGGGCAGGAATTGGAGTTGGTGGGGGTGCAGTTGTGAGTGCTCCCCAGCCCGAGTCTGTCTCCCTCTTCTGAGTCGGGGCCCTCTAGTATTGGAGGTTAAGAAGGTTCTGATCTATCACTCCACAGCCCATGCTGCCCGAGTCCCTCCATTCCCTTCCCAGACAATTAAAAAGCCTCCACAGTCAGTACCCACTGGCCAGGTCACATGGGAGGGCTGCTACAGTCACATGGCAGCTCTGTGTGCAGGCAGTGTGTGCATCTGTTCGGTGGGGCTGGGTGTGAGACACAGGGGAAGTCATTATATCCTCATCTTGGATGCAGGCAACTAACCATAAGAGACATCCTCGCACTAATGTGATCGCAGAGGATGCTGAAATCAGACTTGAAAGATAAAGAGCTAAGACTGGGGTTGCCCCCTCCCCAGCAATGCCTGCAATCTTGTGAGTGATGAGGCTCCATCATTAAGGGTGGGGAGAAGGTGGCACCCAGCCATCTGTGTCATGAGTGATCTTTCTCCAGGACCCTGGGGTCAACTAGTCCCCAGTCCTGGCATCTGATCAGACCCAGCGTACTTGGCCGGATGGCTGGGGAATTGAGATGTGGCCTACCCCTATTGGAAACAGGCAAACTTGCCCTGCCAGATGGAGTGGTTCTTAACCTGATTTGCTGCAAAATGCAGTGTGTGTATTCCCCTCTATCAAAATAAAATAGTACAGACCAAATAAGCTTTTTTCAAGAGTTATGGCTATGTGTCTGGCCTTTGTATTATTTTGGTTGAGCACAGACATATGTGCTCATGGACATATATGTGCACACATGCACACAAACACACACACAGCAGGGAACAAATCTCATCTCAGTTCTGTGACATGACACATCTCAGTGAGTTGCAAGTCTGTGCCCCACGCTGTGCCAGGGGAAACTGAGGATGGAGAAAGAACCTCAGACACAACAAAGGAAACGCCTGGAGAGTGACCTGTGTGTGGAGGTCAGTGAGGGGCTGGGATTGACATGGGGAAGAGGCGTTTGCAAGCAGCACGTGAAAGAAAATGGTGATTTGGACCATGGTGGCGGGGACAAGAAGGCATGAGGTTAAAGGCATGTTTTGAAGAAAGAATCAATGGGATTTTCTGACAGTTTACTTGGGGCTGTGAGAGAGAGGAGTCAGGGATGATGCTCAAGTTTTTGGCCTGAGCACCTGGATAGTGGATGACTGGACCAGAACCCAGAGGCTGGCTTTCAGTCCTGACTATGACACTTGCCTCTGTATGACGTAGCACAAGTCATCCGAATAAACTTTACCCCATCTCTAAAGTAAGAGCAACAATCTCCCCACTCCTACCTTCCTTAGATTTTCCTGAGGATGAAAGCAGGTCACATAGGTCAGGGTGTCAGGGTCCTCCCAGCACATCATGAGGATTACCACAGAGGGCTGGCTCAGCGATAGAACGGGCTGCCTTGGCAGACACAGAGCCCTTGGTCCATGAGAGGGCTGTGAGGCGGGTTTGCCAGGTGGGAGTGGCAAGTGGGATGAGGAAGAACGGAGGAAGGAGGAAGGAGAGTGCTGCTTCCACAGCCCAAGCACTGAGACCTGAGCTGGGGCTTTGCTGTGTATTTGGGAACTGTCACTGCAGAACAAGACGGGGCTGCTGCATCTGAGGAAGCTTCAATTGCAGCTCCCAAGCTCCAGAGGACCATTCCACGAGCCCACCCACCCAAGTCACAGCACCCACACAAGTCTGCTCACTTCTCCTCCATGAGAGAACATTCCTGGGGAGTTGAAAAGTCCCTCCTGTGGGGCTTGGATGGCAAGACAGAAACATAAAGGCCAGGCATTGGCGTCATGGGGAGGAAGAGCAGATGGGCGGTGAGCCTTGCAGGAGGGGAGCGGGAGGCATGGGGTGGGCAGGGCAGGGAGGCCACCAGAGTTCCCGGGGCCTCTGCAGCCACTACCAGTTCTCTCATACTGGGCAGCAGCGTGGGCCCAGCCAAAGCACCTGAGTCCACTCTGCTGCCCACACAAGCCCGTGGCAGAATGGCAACGAAGACAAGCCTACCATCTGCATCCTCCTTCCCTCCTCCCCTCAGTTCCTCTTCACTCCAAGGATGGGGGACCTCTTCAGGATGTCCCCCCACCCTCAAGCCTTCCCCCAATCCACCCAGCCCCAAGATTAGGAAGGCAGAGCCAAAGACTTTTAGATCTCTTTTCATCCAGCCTCCTACCCATCCAGCCTCCCACCCATCCAGCTTCCCATCCATTCAGCCTCCTACCCATCCAGCCTCCCATCCATCCAGCCTCCTACCCATCCGGCCTCCCATCCATCCAACCTCCCACCCACCCAGCCTCCTACATATCCAGCCTCCCATCCATCCAGCCTCCCACCCATCCAGCTCCCAGCCAGCCTCCCACCCAGTCTCCCATCCATCCAGCCTACCACCCATGCAGCTTCCCAGCCAGGGGCCCCTAGGTAGCCTTTCTCCAAGTGTATCCAGCTTTGTTTGCACACTTGGGATGACAAGAGTCTTATCATTATGCAAACATCTCTTTTCATTTCCTCTGGACCCTAGTTGTTAAAACATGCCTACCACACCCACTAGGACGGCTATCATTAAAAAGACAGATAATGAATAGTGCTGTCCAGGATGTAGAAATCGACTCTCATTCATTGCTGCTGGGAAAATATAAAATGGGGCAGCCACTTTGGAAAACAGCATATAGCAGTTCCTCAAAAGGTTAAACAGAGAATTACCAGCAATTTCATGCCTGGGTATCTACTCAAGAAAAAGGAAAACATACATCCATGCAAAAACTTATGCATGGATGTTCACAGCAGCATTATTCTTAATAGCCAAAAAGCAGAAACAACACAAATGTCCATTAATGAACAAAACGAATGGATAAATAATGTGATATTTCCAGACAATGGAATATTATTTGGCCATGAAAAGGGATGAAGTACAGATTCATGTTGTGACGTGGATGTGCCTTGAAAATATTACTAAGTGAAGGAAGCCAGTCAAAAAAACTACATATTGTATGATTCCCTTTATATAAAGTATCCAGAATTGGTAAATCCATTGAGACAGAAAATAGATTAGTGCCGGGGGAATGGGGTAGGCTGTTGGAGTGATAGCTAAAGGGTGTGGGATTTCTTTTGGGGATGATGAAAACTGTTTTAAAATCAACTGTGGTGATGGCTGCACAACTTTGTGAATATACCAAAAACCACTGAATTGTACATTTTGTATGGGTGAATTGTATGCTCTGTGAATGATATCTCAACAGAGCGGTTGCAAACACACACACACACACACACACACACACACACACTTGCTATCTTGTGTGGAACTAGGATGACCAGCTGTCCTAGTTTGCTAAGACTAAGGGGTTTCCCAGGGCATGGGACTTTCAGTGCTAAAACAGAGACAGTCCTGAGAAACTGGGATGGTTGGTCACACTCTGTGGAACCCAAATCTGCCTCTTCATAATGTTTACTGACTGGTTTGAGGTCTCCCCCTGGAGCCACCCAGAACACATCCAGGCCCTACCCCTGCCCCAGGAGAGCCCAGCTTGAAGAAAGCCACAGGGAAAAGCCTAAACCACCTCCACAGAGCTAATGTCCTCTGCCCCTCACCATGTCTGCATATGTGAGGAGTGGGGTCCCCTCACCATTCTGGGGGCCTCTACAGAATGGGCTGTGCTTTGTAGGTAGGTGTTTGAAGGAGGGAACCTGAAACAGAATCCAGCACCCAGCGGTGTTTACCCATGCAAGGGGAGCAGAGTCATTACCCTTTGGATGGAGATTATTTCTCCGCTAATGTAATCACAGTGCATTGGCTTTTGGGGGGAAGCCACATCTTGACATGTAGTCCTAGTAAAACCTCTAAATTGTTTGTATGTGGACTTCTCATTTCCTTTGCCACTTTTCCCTACTGATTTTGATCTGGTTCTATTTCATTTTCTCTCTGATTCATTCATTTCTTTTTAAACTACTTATTGAGGGCCGGGAGCAGTGGCTCATGCCTGTAATCCCACCACTTTGGGAGGCCGAGATGGGCGGATCACCAGGTCAGGAGTTTGAGACCAGACTGACCAACATGGTGAAACCCCGTCTCTACTAAAATACAAAACAATTAGCTGGGCATGGTGGTGGGTGCCTGTAATCCCAGCTACTTGGGAGGCTGAGGCAGGAGAATCACTTGAACCCAGGAGGCTGAGGTTGCAGTGAGCCAAGATTGCACCACTGCACTCCAGCCTGGGTGACAGAGCAAGACTCCGTCTCAAAAAAAAAAAAAATTATTGAGCACCAACTATGCGCAATAACACTGGGATACCACCATGGACAGGGCCTGGTCTCTGCTGTTAAGAAATTCATAGTCTCACTGAGGATTCTAGACCCTTACACAGGTAATTAGGATGCTCTGAGAGAGATGTTAGGATTGCAGTGAGCATAGGGAATAGCCTTCAACCCCAGTCTTGGGTGTCGGGAAGGCTCCTTGGAGGCAAGGGCCCAAGGACTGATGGATGAGCAGGCAAAGTGGGGAGGGATGTAGGGCTGGAAAGGGGGCTCCTGCTCAGGGAACAGCATGTGCAAAGGCCAGGAGCAAGAGAAAGCATGACCCCACCAGCTGTGACACGGCTAATGGAAAAACCAGCATAGAGTAAGGTGTTCATGAACAGGGTGTATTTTATCTGGAGCTTCTGGAAGTAGTTCCTCTATCTTGTCTACTAAAGAATAATATTAATAATAACAATAATAGCTCCCATTTATTTACTGACTACTACTTAGGCACTGTACCAGGCTCTTTTCATGTATAAGTTTTAAACATTACAACGACCCTACAAAGTAGATGTAAAATTCACAGTTTACAAAGTAGGAAATGGAAGCTCAGAAAAATCAAGAATTGCCTAGGGTTACACAGTTAGTAATGGTGAAACTGAGTTTTAAGCCCAGGACCTGATTCTAAAGCCAGGTTTCTTGCCAGCAGTGCTTTGAGTTAAGGGGTTGGGGGTTTCAATGAGGCAGGGGGAAGTGTGGCTCCCTGCTCCGTCCCTCCCTTCCCCCTCTCCTTCGTGGAGTGAGGCAGGTGGTGTCTGTGGGGCATGGGCCTCCGATTCTGGCCTGCCTAGGATAGAGCCCATAGGAAGCCATTTACTTAGCTGGAGTGGAGGGGCAGATGTAGGGATAATTTCTAAGGAATATACGTCTTGTTCATGTGTTCATACATGTTGAGTTACTGGGTCCCAGGTGTTGGGTTTTGCTAATCCCAATACGTTGGGAATTGTTTAATAGGATTTTTTCCTTTTAATTAAAATATGATAATGAAACTTGCCGCTCCACTCTTAAAAAGGAATGCTTGAAATACTCACCTATTCCCCAAATGTTCTGGCCAGGAGAAATATGGATGTAATTCGATGCAATGTAGCCATCATGCAGATGAAAGGCTCGGTTTTTCCTCATTCAGATAAGAACTCCCATCATTTATCTTATGAACCTTCCCTATTTCTAACCCCCGCCTCACCAGCCAGGGCAAGGTCCCTGGCTTCAAGGAGCACAGCAGGGTGGTCGGGGGACCAGTTGTGATCTGGGCATATGCAGAAGGGAAATTACTAAAACCTCTGCCTCTGAACACAGCTCATTTGCATGTTCTTTGTAGGAATGGGGTAGGGATGAAAGAAATGAAGGGCTGAGGGGTGTGGGAATGGGACTCACCCCTGGACAAGTCCTTTATATGACCTGGACCTCAGAGACTCCCCCTGAACCCCAGCTGTAGATATCCACAATTGTAACCTGATTTTGACTAAAGCAGCATTTCCCACCCAGCGTTATGACTTCACTACATCACCACCTCCTCCTTTGCATGCCATCAAGGGTGATGTCCTCTTTTCCCTCATTTCTTCTCCCTTCTCATAAACTCTGCCCTTTTTTTGCCTTCTCCCTCTTCGACTTCGATCGATCTCCTTTGCCCTTTCTCTTTTCCTTCCCATCTGTTCTGTTTTGATCCCTCTGATCTCCCTTTTTCCTTTCTCTCTCTTCATTTCCTTTTTCTTCTCTCCCCTCCTCAATGAATATTATTCTGAGCCTCGTCCCCTCCTTCCCCTGAGCCCCTGCTGCACCCTGGGAAATGGAGAATTCACCAGTGAGTCACAGAATTAAACACACACACACACACACACACACCACACACACTAGGACGTTCTGCACTTAAAGCCATAAAACTCAACCACTGGCACCACATCCCTTGGATATCCGGGACTCTGGCGCTGTGAAAAGACAACCCACAGCTCACTAAATTCCTGACCAGCCAGGGATGAAATGGTAAAACTGAATTTGCCTGGAAAGAATGGGCGAGTAGAGCTGGGGCTTTCTGTCTCCCTCCCCCATCCGCTCCTCCTCCCGCTTCTGTGCATCAAACCGAATGTGATTGTGTGCCGCTGCAGAACATCAAAGAGCAGGAGAATTGCTTAAGAAGAAAATATTGGGGTTATGCATTTGAGAGCAGCCTGTGCTTCCAGCCACCTCAGGGGCTGCGCATCCATCTTTAATCAGTCCCCGAAAGGGCGATTTGCTGACTGTTGTGCGACCTATCATGGGCTTGGTGGGCAGCAGACGTGATGGTGCCAGCTGAGGGAGGAGAGGACTTATGGCGTGGCCACACTCGTGCCCTGTGCCTTGCCACAGCACTGCGCCAGAGACAAGATCTGATGTCAAGGCCCATTTACTGCCAGAGGCTTTGGCTCTTGAAAGCCACCAGACTTCAGCTCCTACTGGAACCGGGAAAAGAAAGACTGAAGTCCTGAAACGAGATGAAGCTCAGGATGTCCAAGCTCCAACCTGCGACCCACCACCACGACCGCAGCCTCGAGGAGTAGGGGGCCACCTTGCAGCTGGGGACCTAGATGGACAGTTGTGTTGGCACCGCTGAAGGGGATGGGAGGAGTTGGCAGGAGGGAAGAGGATTTGCAAGTGGATGTGGCTTTGGGAGCCTGTGGATCAGCTACTGTCACCAGAGTATTAAGGCAAAATCACTAATGCAAATTCCAGGCAGCACAGACTCAGGCTTACTCCAGGGCCCTGAGCAACTGGAATTAAATCCCCAGGCCCGCAACATCTTGCAGCATGTGTTACCTTTGTCTGGCCCCCTAAAGCTTCATCTAGGAGCTGGACGGGCCTTCGGCAGGGCTGTCTTGCCAAGCCAGACAGAAGGAGGGACACAGTCACAGTTTAATGCCACCATATGAAGCGGAGGCTGGAAAGGGTATATCATTGCGACTAGAGGTCACACAGCCAGTGACAGTGACAGCCAGGCCAGAACTCGAGTCTTCCTGATGCCCACTGGCCCTCTTTCTGCTCAGAGCAGGATAACCTTTAAGGTATCCAAGATTCCAGCCCACAAGAAGCACAGCTCCCGTCCACACTCTCCTACACCTCCAGAAAGCTGCATGAGGGAACTGAATCATCCCTCTCCCTGTCCTTGATGCTCCGTGACAGTCCGGTCCCCCTCTGCCCTGGGTCGGGAGCCTCTGGATACTTGCCGCTTGCCTGCTAGACTGTGATTTCCTCAAGGCAAGTGTAAAACTGGATTCATCATTGTGTCCTCCACAATCTCCAGCACGGTGCAGGGCATGTGATAGGTTATTAATACACAGTTGTTGAAATTGAACTTGAATCTGGCCCCTCAGGCATGCACATGGTACCATTCAGAGAATGGGGTCCCATTCAGTGACCACACATGCCAAAGCGCCTGCCCTGCCCTCCCCTCACAGACCCCACTTAGCAGGCATCAAAGTCTGGAGGACACGAAGGGCCGCTAATCAACCAGGTGGGCCTGCACCTCTGCCTCGCCCTCCAAAAGGATGACATTCTGCCTGCCGTGCTGCGTTTCGAACAGACAAGTGTCTTCCCCCCACCCTTCAATCCCAAGGAGGGATTTGCACTTTGATTATTTTTGAAAACAGGTTTGTGAAAAATTTGATTTGAGAAAACATTCTTCTCCCACATGCTGAAGGATTGAGGGTCTGTAATCCCTTTCAAATCGCCCAGACGAGGTTGGTATTGCAATGTCAGTATCAGAGCTAACAAAGGGGATTAGCAAGGAAAATTCTGCGTGAAAACCTGCCACGCGCTGAAGGCTTTCAGTGTAAAGCAGATAAGATAGGTACAGCCAAGCCATTTTTAACCCAGTTTTCAGAGCACTCAGAGCCCTCTTTCTGTGTTGACAGGGAGCAAAGGCTGGATTTAGCCGTGTCTGTCCCCTCCCTACCCCTCCAGCTCTTGCAGTTGGGAGGAGGAATCTCTTTGACTGAAGGGTGGCCAGACCCAGGCTGGCCAAGGTGTGGCCAGGCAGGAAGGCCTGACTTCTCAGGCAAAGGTCGCCCAGGTTCCCACAGAGAGACAGGCCACAGAGAGACACACACTGTCCCCAGACAACCACCCTTCTCAGGCCACAGAGAGACACACACTGTCCCCAGACAACCACCCTTCTCAGTGGAGTTGTCACCCCCAAATTCCAGATGACAGAGAAAGAGACCTGGCTTTGTGCTATCTTTCCTGACCAGAAGGCTGAAGGGCAGGTGACAGTGTCCCAGGGTTGAAAGGATACTTAGAGCCTGCCTGGCCCGTCCTTTCCCAAGCAGCTGTATGACCTAATGGTTGAGAACTCCAGCTTTGAACTTACTACACACTATTTGTGTAAACTTAGGCTTAAGGTAACTCCTGGAGGCCTCAGTTTCCTTTTCTTAAATAATGTCCTCCTCTTAGTTTTATTGAGAGAATTGAATGATACATATAGGGCCCTTTTCATGATGCCTGGCACATAATAAATTGTAGTTACTATTATTATGAATTAATTAGTATTACTGTTAGATACGGAGAAATCAAAGCCCTTCCAGGGCAACTGACCCACACGAACCTGAACTTTTTGAATGGGGAAAATTCTTGCATTCATTCCCCTCAACAAAACCCCATTTCAGACCTGACCAAATATCAAGGCCATGCCATAAAACTCAAAGCAAGTCTACTACGGCTCCTACCTACAAGCACTTGTGTTTTTGACCACATTGGCTGGTAGCATATCGGCTCCCAGGAGCAATCCCTTTTATGGCCTACTGCACCCTAGGATGAGCGGGGGGCCAGGCTGGCGGGAGGGGCAGGAAACTCGTCATATGAGCAAAGTTTAAACAAGAAGGCTTCAAGAAAGCCTCATAGTTCCTGTCTTCAGGTGCCTACAGGCTTAGGGGAAAGCTGAGCTAGTGTCAAGGTAAGGGTCAGAGGGAGCTGATTCTTGCTCACCAAAACCAGCAGCAAGAGCAGCCTGAAAATGAACTGGCCTCTCTCGAGAAGTGGTGAGCTTCCTGGCCCCAGGAGCATCCAAGACCGCATGTGGCTATCCTCTGATAAGGAGGCTTTAGGAGACATTTCCTTATGAGGAAAAGGCTACAACAAGTTTACTGCTGATGTCTTTCCTAACTCTAATAGTCCGTGATGACCTGGGGCCAGTGACTGAGAAAAGCCTCCGGTCGTGTCTGCTGAGCAGGGATAGGACTGTCGACATCGGGCAGAGTTCCTAACCATTAGGCTATATGGCCACTGGGGAGAGGGCTGGGCCAGGTGGGCTGTACGTGTCCTTCCAAACCTGGGCTGCAACATTCTTATCTGCAAGAGAGAGGCTTTGCCGCTCCTCTAAGACCTCCTCCTCTGGCCTGCTAGGGGCCTGTGACTCAGCCAGGGACCTCCTGTCTATAGACCTTCTCTCCTTAGCTTAGGGGCCTTCTCCTCAAGGACAGGCACCAGGTCACCAGCCTCTGTCCCTCCAGAGCATAGCTCAGGGCCTGGCCCAGGAAGAAGCCTCAAAAGTAGGAGTGGCTGGATGGTTAGATGAGTGGATGATTGATTGAAGGAGTAATGGGACATGCATACACACACACACACACACACACACACACGCACAATCACACATGTGTGTGCACATGCACAAGCTCACAGAAATATCTGCCTGCTCCCTATGTCTGATATTCTAATGTATTCTGTTGTTCTCTCCCTTTGGGCTTCTTTCAAAATGTAACTGTCCCTGAAGACACTGGCCTTTAGGTGGAGCTGAACTAATTCTTCTGATCTCCCCTGAGAGCTAGGCCCCAGAAAGTTCTAGGACCCCATGGAGGGGGACACTAAGAAGACTGTTTGGGGTGTGCCAGGTGAACATTGGCTGGAGCCTGCAGCCCGCAGCTCTTCTCTCGGGCTTCCTGGGGAATAGTGGATGTAGCCAGGAACCCTGGTGGGCCTCCCTCTCTCCCTCTGCCCGGGTCCAACAGGCCCTGTGTCTGTGGGAGAGCCTGTCTGGAGTGCTAGAAAAACTCTCATCGTATCTGATGAGCAGGGACAGTACCACCAGAAGTAAGCAGCAGCAGGAGGCCCCCAGGGAGCTCAGATTTGGGGCTCCCCCAGACTCTTGTGTCTTTAGGCTATAGGGCTATGAATCCAGCAGAGCTATTTCTCCAGAGGCCCCTTTCTGTTTCCTGAGGGTGACTTTCTTCCCTTTCACCCAACCCTCCCCCGACCTTTGTCACTGCCATTCTCCCTCCTATAAAATATTAGAATTTCATGTTTATGTTTATTGAGTGCCCACTATGTGCCAGGCAACATTCTGAGCACTTATGTGTCCAATTCATTTCGTCTTCACAACCCTTTGACCTAAATGCTGTGATCCCAGTTTTACAGATGAGGAAACGAAGGCACAGAGAGTTCATGCGACCTGCTGAGGTCACACATTTAGGAAGGGTATCGGAGCCGGGCTTTGAACCCAGGCACTCTTCCTCCTGCTGGGCTCTTGCCACCATCTAAAATGGTCCAATGGGAATGCTTTTCAGGAAAGGCTCATTCTCACTCCTGGATCTGGAGTCACTCTAGCTTTTGGCTTCCTGTTTTCAGACACCGGCCCTGCCTTCCACCACCCTATGCCTTTTTTTTTTTTTTGGCCACTTTATGCCTCAGTTTCCAAATCTGTAAGGCGGGACTACACCTGTTCTGACTTCACAGGGCCATCATGATCCTCAAGGCTGTGGGGCCACAGAGCTCCGGCAAGACCTGGTGGAGCAAGTGCTTGGTACAAGGCAGGGGCAATAGAGAGACAGGCCCGCCAGGTCCTCCCTCAGCAGGGTGGGCGGTCTCCCTCTGCTGCCTCTCTCCCATGCCTTTCCCTGGAATGGCAGAACTCACTGCCAGGTTTGGGAGTGGAGATCTGTGTGTCTGCAAGGCCACTGAGCTGAGCAGATGTGTGTTGTGTGTGTTGGGCCCACTAGCAGCAAGCAGGCATGTGACGTGCATTCGACGCCTGTTCAGGCAGTGCAGTCGGGCCCACTTGTGTCTGTCTTCCTGCCTCTTCCCCTCTCCCCACTCCTCCCTCCAGCAGGTGAGGGAACTGTACGAAAGAATAAGAAGGGGCACTGGAATGGGAGATGTCATTCCTGTGCCCTATGGGGGACAGAAGGGCAGGAGGGGTGACATATCGCTCTTTCTCCATGGGGACACTGCAGGTCTGTCTGCAGTCTGCTGCTCCCTTGCCTCACTGTGCTGTCTCTCAGTTCCTGTCGGGCTTAAAGAGGCAATCTTCTCCCCCTCTCTCTCTTTTTTGGAGACAGGGTCACCCAGGCTAGAGTGTAGTGGCGCAATCCTAGTTCACAGTAACCCTGAACTCCAGGGCTCAAGCAGTCTCAACCCTGAACTCCTGCCTCAGTCTCCTGAATAGCTGGGGCTACAGGCATATGCCACCATGCCCGGCTAATTTTATTTTTATTTTTTGTAGCGATGGGGTCTTGATCTATTGCCCAGCCTGGTCTCAAACCCCTGGCCTTACACACTCCTTCCACCTTGGCCTCTTAAAGCTCTGGGATTACAGGAGCGAGCCACCATGGCTTCTCCCTGCTCTCTTTTTTCAGTGTCTTTCTCTCTCACTTCCTCCCTCCCACCTTTTCCAAGCCTTCCGTGAGTCTCCCTGACTGTCTCTGAGTCTCCCTGTCTCTGTCCATCTCTCCCGTTGTGTGGGTCTGCCACTTGCAGTTTCTGTTGCTCTCTCTGCCCGGTTGTCTTAGTAACTTCTCATCACCCCTGCCCAGTCTGTCCAGGCCCCCTTGTCTGCTGCTTCTTGGGGTGGGAGAGCACTGTCCTTTGTCCCCAGGGCTCCCCATGTGCACCCATCCCCCAGTACTCTGAGCCCTACAGCACTCAGCGTGGGCAGCCATCAGCTTCCGTGGCCTCCCAGCTTGGGGAGCAGCAACTTGGAGCTTTCCTGTCCCCGGGAGGTAATGGCGGACACTCAGGTCTCAGCACCAGGGATGCCACCTTGCCAAAGCCAAATCTCACACCCCACATGTACCTCCCCGCTTCAGCCTCCAGATAGTGACATATCATAGAGAGCGTAGCCAGGTCTCCTTTCTGTTGAGCAGATTTATGCTTGAAGTAGAGCTTCTTCATCTTTTTTTATAATCCCTGGATGTTTTAAGCTCATTAGCACTGATCAATATGCCATTTCTAACTTCCACCCGAGTTTAGGAAGTTCACGTTCCACTTGGGTTAGCCGTGCTCAGGGCCTGCTGGCTCTGATGCCCATCCTGACCACTGCATCCCTGACTTCCCACCAGAGAGTCTGGGCCAGGATGGGTGGATTCTGTCTAGCCAGCAGCTGGCTGGGGTGGGATGAGCCCTGAACTAGGAGCCAGGCAGCCTAGAGTCTAGGTCTGGCTCTGTGACCTTGGACAAGATGCTTTATCTCTCTGGGACCTCACTGCCTTCACCTGTAAAATGGGCAGATTGAGCCATCTGATTTCTAAAAGAAACAACTCCTGCTTCTGGATGGATGGTTCTAGATGAGAGTGTAGGAGGATATAAGTCCACATATAACTGCCCCTTCCCATGGAAGTGTCCATCCCAGAAGACTGTGCCCCAGGTATACCCTTCACCACAATGCAAGTCAGAGTGACTCCCATTTAAGAATAAACAAGTGCTATGGGACCAGATAGTGCAAGTCCAAGGAGGAGATGCTTCACGGAGGAGCCGGTATGGAGATGGGTCTCAGAGGATGAACAGGAATTCTATACAAGGGGCCAGAAAATCGGAATTGACTGGGCTGGAAGTCACTTTTGAGATTCTAGATTTGGGGTTTAGTAAAGGATTTTACATTTTGCACATGACTGAAACCGGTGCTTCTCCCTGCACGAGGAGGTCGGGCAGGGAAGGTAGAGAGGCCTGTCGCCTCAGGTTCCTGCTATTCCCTCCTCAGCTCAGAGGTCATGAGGATCAGCCGCTCCCCACACTGGGAAGCGCTGCCTGAACAGAGGCTGCCTTGGTTGTGTTGGAGGGAGCAAGTGGAAGGATTCACTCCATCCTTGCCTCAGTTCCATAAGCTGGTGTGCTGGCAGGGAAACCCTTGGATGGGGGCAACAGATTTGATTCTAGTTCCCTCTTCACATCGACCCAGCCGTATCACCTTGAGCACCTCGGTCTCTCATCTTTGAAGTTGGAATAATGACATGCTGATGTGTCCCTTACAGAAATACTGTAAGGTTGAAATGCAATGTGTGATGAAAGGGCTTTATGCAACATAAACCCTTTAAAACATACAGGTATTACTGAGAAGTGCTCAGGACCATGATGGGCTCTGTGGGAAATCCAGGGAAATGGAGGGTGCATAGGGGCCTATGGTCCCCATGGGGAAGAAGAGTCATCTTGATTAGAGCTCCAGGGATTTGGAAAATGCAACACTCATGAAGTCTGAGGGGAACATGAGGAGCCTAATGGCTGATAAAAATAGAGGCATGTGGGCAGCGGGGCCTGAGGGGTCCTGCTTTGAGCTAGATGCCCATCCCAGCTCAGCCGCATTCAGCCTCAGTCTCCCCAACTCCAAAATGAAGGTGTTGGAACCACCTTCAAAACTTCTGTGAGATCATATATACAAAGTGCCTGGCGCAGGAGTTCCCGAAGCTCCCTCCTGGACACTGTGAGGATGAGCTCAGTTACGGAGCTGTGAGCTGAACCAAGCCACGGGCAGCAGACGGGCTTTACATAGAGAGCAGGGGCCCAGGAACTGGGCCGTAGGGAATGGTGGGTGCAGCGGCTCAGAGGAAGGCACGAGTGTGGTGATGTGGGGCTGCGAGCAGTGCGACTGGGCACCTCTCCCGGCATTGTACTCAGGCTGGGGACGACATAGAGGCCTTCAGTCAAAGCCCTGGAAATCAGCACCAGCCCCTGTGCCCAAGACCCACGGGAAACGGGGCAGGGCGAATGAAAACCCACCTCAGATGGTGGTGAGGAAGGAGCTTTTGAAGGAGAATAACGTCTAGGAGGGAGAAGAAGAGGCGGGGTTACTTGTAACCTCTAACAGTGTCTTAGCAGACCGGGGGCGGAAGGGAAAACTCCCGCCATCTCCGTTCTGATGGGCAGGACAACGGGATAAGCACAGTCACATCCACAAGACAAGAAAAAGAATAAATTATGTTTCTCTTGTAATATGTGGCCAGCTTTAAAAAGAGTTAGAAAATTAATTATCTGCTGTTATTAGTCTAATGACCTATACCATTCGAGGTTATTTACCACAGAAATAAAACTTCCCGCCATAAATGTCAGCTAAGCTTCCTGAATGTAAAGTCTCGCAGGCGCCACTGCCTGGAGAACTCAGGCCTGGCTGATTTCTTTTGCGGGTTTCTACCCTCTTTCTTCCTTCCTGGAGAATCGGGGTGCTGGTGGTCAGCAAGTGGCAGGCACCGTGGAGCATAGGATGAGATTTTGCCCCTACTCTGCACCTGCCGCTCACGGCCAGGCCCTCTGAGTCTTGTCCCAGGTGTTCACAATGTCAGGGTAGTCCCTGGGGCCAGTAGTCCAGGGATGTGGGGTGGTCCAAGGTGTGGGGCTCTGGAGACATAGGGACAGTGGGTGCCTGCAATGATGATGGGAAAATAAGCGCTTCCTGCATAGAGAGCGCTTGTTTGGGTACAGCTCGAGAATCCGCCACATGCTTTGATGTGCTATGCCCGTTCCATGAGAAGGCAGGCAGCATGACCAGCACCCTTTATGAATAAGGAAACAGAGGCCCAGAGATGAGACATGACTGCCCCAGTGAAGCGAACAGCCTGGACTCTTTAACTACCTGATAATGGCCCACTCATCTAACTTTGCCCCACTATCAAATCAAGAAAGTATAAATCTTTGGATTAAGAGGAGTGGAGCACCCCCGAAAGCAATCAGGCAGCAGCATGAAATGCCTACATTTGCTACTCAGGGCCCTGGCAACATGGCACAGGGTCCTTTCTGCTTAAGGAGTAGCTTTCTAGGCAAGCCCTTTACTTTGTGTAGCATCCCCAGGGGACCGAGGTTGAACAGGGGCAGGTGATAACTTGGGCTGATTCTTTGACCAGGTCTCATGCCAGAAGAGTGGGGGGTGTCAGCAAGAGTGGGCTGTGCTAAACACCGCCCACTAGGCATTTTTAATCTCTGGTCTGGAGCTCTGGTATGAGGGTATTCAGCGTCCCTGTACCCAGAGCTCAGCTCCAGATAATGGGGCAATGTCCCAGAGGCCTGTGGGAAACCCAGCTGCACAGGCACTAGCCTCAAAGTGTCCATAGAACCTACCTGGAGACAAATGCCTCCTCCACCAATGTCCAGACCATGCCCACAGGCATGGGACCAGCGCTTCTGTCATGGGTTTTAGGGGAAGATGCGCCTCATAGACTGCCACAGCCCCAGGATTAATAGTGTTTCTCATAGCGGACATTGATGGCATTTGGATCTGCACCGTACTTCCTTGGGCCGGATTGCCCCACACATTACAGGCTATTTTGTGTCCCTGGACCCTGCCCACTAAATGCCAGTAGCACCCACGGGCATTGTTAGTAAGAAAATGCCTGACACATTTTCCAACAGCATTTTGGGGCAATGCAAAGTCTGATACAGAGATCTACCATGGAGACTCCTGCAGGAGGCATCTTCATTTTTGACAGTCAAGGCCAGCCCTACCTCAAGCTGTGCCAAGTATGAAGAGCATCCTCTCTGCCCCGGACGCTAGGGCTGACCTGCTGAACAGATGGCCTTGACCATGTTGGGTCACACCACTGGGACCCAGTTTCCTCCTTTCTAAAATGAGGGGGCCCCTCTAGCTTGAATATGTTCACACTTCTCCCCTGCGTCAGGCTGTCAACATGGCTCAGTGTTCTCTCCCCTGCTCATCAGTCATTTATAGCTTAGCATGAATGTGAGTCACTCTCCTTCTTCTCCCAAGGGCATTGCTGTTTTAAGCCTTATCTCTCATTGCGGAATAAAGAGCTTTGTCCCGGTGAAGGAGCTGCAGGTGTTAGGAAGTAGGTGGGAGAGGTGTTTTGAAAGCCAGAGGGTACTTTCCCCGGGCCTGAAATCCCTTTACTTGGTGGTTGTGCTCAACTGGACTCCTCACTCCAGCAACCCATGAGGCCCCCACAGAGAATACATGTGTACGGGGTGGGAGAGGTAGAGACTAGGGGTGAAGCAGAACTCCCTCTCTGTAGGAGTCCCAGACCAGTGATTCCCAGACCTGACCACACGTTGGAATCACCTGGGTGTCTTTTAAACCATCCAAAGCCCCGGCCACACTCCAGACCAATTAAATTACAGTATGTTGCAGGAGACCAGGCATGGGTGGGTTTTGAAGCTCCTTGGGTGATTCCAATGTGCACACAAGTTCAAACATCACCAATCTGGACCCAAAATCCAACCCTGCCTCCCCAACTCCTGTTCTGTCTCTCCTCTGCCAAGCCACAAATTAATCTGTGCCCCTGCCAGAGAAATCTTTGCTAGATGTCTTCTCTTCCCAACGGGCTGGCTCCTGAAGCAATGATTCTAGCTGGGGGTTGCATTTGACCCCAGGGCTTACCAGGTCTCTCCGTGGGAGTGAGGAAGGAGCTTTTGAAGGAGAATAACATCTAGGAGGGAGAAGAGTGCTCCTGGGGCCAGGCTTAGGAGTGAACAAGTTAAAGGGCCAGGTGATGACTTCCAGGCTCTCATCTGGGGCCACGAGTGTGCATGTGAGTGCCTATCATAATAAAGGACTATCTCACCCATACTCAAGCCATAAAAAAAGGCCAAAACACAAAACCCAAAAGGGCCAAATCCAAGTGCACCTGATGCTTTAAACTTGTAATGCACTGACTTTCCAACCTTCGCCCCCTCAAAGCTTATTTACAGACAGGTTTTGAGCTCCCAAGTCCCCTTCTATTTGCAGATTAATAATGCCTTTCCATTCACTACTCTATCAAGAGCCACAAGGTCAGGAATGGCTCCAGTCATTCTTAGGGGCCTAAAGAATAAACACTTCCTGTTGCAAGCCTCGCTGAGGTGGCCCCTCCTGGCTCTGCTCCCCATCCTTCCCCCCGATCTCTGTGAACGCCTGTGATGCTGTCATTCCGATTCAGCTGATTTCAATCAAGTTGAAGCTGGTGGGTGGCTTTGCAAGTTGGCTAGACTTATTTTAATTTGAAACCAACAAATGGTAAAAAGAAAGTTAATCATTTAGTGAAGGTAACCTGTTCTATTTTTTCACTGCTCCTCCTGCACAGAGAGCTCTCCCTCCCACCTGTCCTTTATGGTACCTGGGTGCCCAACATTATTCTCTTTGCACTAAAGCCTTGACAGCTTCTGTGAAATTGTAACTATGTTTTTATGCAGGGGAACAGCAAGCCATTATCCTCCAATAGTGTCTTAACACATGTTATTCAGATGAGTCAGCATTCTGTGATGGAAGTACCTAACTGGTCTCAGTGTCACAAGACTTGGGTTCAAGTCTCAGGTGTGTGATTTTGGGCTACCTCGTCTGTTGGGAGATTAGGTTAACAATAATAACCAAAAATTATTGAACATTTGCTATATAGCAGGGGCCAGGCTAAGTCTTTTAGAGGCATTGATTAATTTAATCTTTATAACCATATAATGAGGTGTAGGTGTTACTATTATCCCCACTTTAGAGCTTTAGAGGCAAGGAAACTGGCTCTCAGTTTATTTCACTTTCCCAAGGTTCCACAACGGGTGAGTGACAGAGCTAAGACTATCTAACCCTAGATCCCATGCTAAGGGGCCTTCCGCTGCAAGTTTAGCATGTTAGGCCAGGAGCGGTGGCTCACACCTGTATTCCCAGCAATTTGGGCAGCCGAGGCGGATGGATCACTTAAGGTCAGGAGTTCGAGACCTGCCTGGCCAACATGGCAAAACCCTGTCTCTACTAAAAATACAAAAATTAGCTGGTGTCATGGCGCACTCCTGTAATCCCAGCTACTCAGGAGGCTGAGACAGGAGAATCACTTGAACCTGAGATGTGGAGGTTGCAGTGAACTGAGATCACGCCACTGCACTCCCAGCCTGAGTGACAGAGCAAAACTCTGTCTCAAAAAAAAAAAAGAAAAGAAAAAAGAAAAAAAAGAGTTTAGCATGTTAGACACGGATGCCCTTAAACATGGCAGGAGATTTCAGTTGATGCTAGTTGACGAGAAGCCAGGGTTCTCATGTCTCATAGGAGAGAGAAGGGGTAGGCATAGGACTTTCAGATATTAAATAACCTGCCTGAGACCGTAGAGCTAATAAGTGCTAGAAGCAGGATTTGGGCTGAGACCTGCCTAGTGTAAGGTCAGCACTCGTAATGCCTACCCTAGCCTGCCCAGTAGAAGAGTATTTATATGTGTACACCTTGCAGCATTTAATACATAGTATGGACTCAGTAAACATAATTATTTATATATAATCTGTATTACTTATTGAATCTGTTACCCGTAGGATCCTTTAGAAGTGCAGCATGGGAAATGTCCGCATGCCAGGTGCCTTGAGGGTGGGGGAGAACGAGGAGCACCAAAATGTAGGTAGTTGAGATGAACTTGAACTTGACCTGCTTCACAGTTTTGCTAAAGAGTCTGGGTCTTTGGCTCCCGTCATCCCCAGTGGATCAGGGCTCTAGTCCTTCAGAACTGAATATGCCAGGAGAAACCAGACATAAAGTAGAAACAACAGCCCCCTTCCTCCAGGACTCTGGAGTGGAGTGAGAGCCCCAGAATGCACGTGTGAAGGATGGTCCATGTGAGCCTGCGGAGAACAGTCAGGCTCATCGGTGAGGTCAATGTTTTCAGAGGCCCATGTGCAGGATCTGCACATGGGCTGTTAGCTTTATAGGCTCACCACCATTGCCAGCCAGCTCCAGCCTAACTCTGTGCCATCAATCACAGGGGGAAGCAAGGGAGGGCAACTTGGTACAACCTGCCCCTGCTCCTGGAAGACAAATAAAAATTTACATCTTACAGATGGCAGCTTCTCAGCTTCTTCATCTTACACCACAGCAGGTGTGTGTCTCCATGGTGAAGCAGGGTACAGCACAAAGCCGCCTCATTCATGTCTGCAGAGCTTCCAGGCCACCAGCCCATTGGGATGGACAAAGCTAAATATGGATCTGCTGGAAAAAAAAATCTGGTATTAATATCATCAGTCCTCTTCTCCTTTTAAAGGGGTCCTCATTTTGGCAAACACCCAAGCCTTGACTAGGCAAATGGTCTCTCATTCCACCATTTATTCATCCAGCAAACATGGACTGAGGGTCATCTAAGTTTCAGACCTTGTAGTGTGCTTGCTATAGTAATAAGTAAATATTAAAATAATATTTCATTGTATAGAAAACTTTTTATGAAACACGTCCTTTCATTGATCCTCATGGTAACCTCTTGACAATCCCACTTTTCAATCAGAAAACTGAGGCCCAAGGAGGCTACATACCTTACCCACAACACCTAGCTAATACATGGCAGATTCTTCCACACATTGTCTTGTTTCACCTTTAAAATAGTCCTGTGAGGTAAATATTGCCTCCTGCATATAGATAAGATCATGAGGTTTTGTGATGTTGTACAACTTGCATAAAACAGCACAGCCAATTCATGAGAGAACCCAGCTTCTAATTCCATAGCTAAGTTCTTTTCCCCAAAAAAATATATATAGCCATATTCTTGGAATGTTAGAGTCCAGTTGAATAACAAGATGCAAGTACATTAACATTTTTTAAAGAAAATGGACCTGCTTTTCCTTTTCCTGAGACTCAGAATCCCCTGGCTTCACTCTTAAAGCACCACTTATCCTCCCTGCCTTCCCCTTTGGTTAAAATGTTCCACGTCTGATAGAGCTGATCTGCTGCACCAGACTTCACAGATAGGTGTCACCACTGAGCCACCTGAAAATTACTTAACTCTAGGGTTTCAAACATTAGCAAATAAATTTATTTCTAGCAGTATATAAATTAAGCATCCACCTGTCATATTTACTTAGAATTGAGCTTTCTGTATGGTCTCAAATGTGTTCATAAGTGCTAAAGGACAACCAATAAAAAGAGTAATAAAACTTGTTAAAATATTTTAAGTAACATGCCTGACAATGCACAGCTAGTAAGTGGTAGAAGCCTTCTTTCAGCAAAGACTTCTAAATGGAGGCAAATTTGGAGCTGGGCTTTGAATGGAGCACAGGTATTTCCCATCTTCAGCTTAATCATCCCAGATGCCATGTCCATAGACAGTAAACCATTTAGCTGAAATGAAGACATTTCTTGCAACCTGGGAGATTTTTGTATCTCTGCTCAAAGCTGAAGTTTGGACTTTAAGTGAACTGTCATGTATTAAGTATCTACTATGTATGCCTGGTACTACATGAAGCACTTTTACATGCATTACCTTCCTTAATTCTCACAATTTTTCTACACAGTAGTTATTATTGTACCCATTTTGCACCTGTGGAAACTGAGACCCAGAGAGGTTTAGTAACTTGCCCAAGGTCACACAGCTAATAAGTGATGAAAATGGAATTGGAATTCATCTGTCTGACTCCAAGTCCACTCTTTCTAGTATTTCACACAGACTCTTCATCCTGTGTTTGATCTCCACTTGCCCCCCATGGGGAGGGCATCCCATGCTGCCTGTTCAGGCCTAAAACGGGTTTATAGGAGCAAGGATATTTTCTCTGTGACATGCAGGAGGAGAGGACAGCCACAGGAGAAGGTGCAGCAAAGTAGGGGGCCCCAGTCCAAACGGGTGGCAAACAGACAAGCCTGTCTGAGCAATGGCTTGGAAATCTCCCCTCTGGAGTTAATTTCAGTCACAGTGTCGTTCCTATTAAGTGGAGCAGTTGGTTGGCTGTAGGTGTCAGAATGGCCTTATAAAACTGGAATCCAATCTAATCTTAGGGGAGGTGTGGAGGACAGAGAAAGAGAGGAGAGGGGAGGAGGGGGAGGGAGAGAGAGCTGGCAGTGTTTACAGGTACTGGTAGGGTAAAGAGAACAATTTGTTAGCTCTCCACTGTCGGTGGCTGATGAAATTCAGACCGGGTTCTCTTTTGTATGGGGAAGCTGGATCATGGCTGGCTGGAGCTGCTTCCTCATCTACTTTAAGAGTTTTAGCCAGGGCTTTATCTGCCATTCTGGAAAAGGTGGCACAGTTTAGGAATCGTTCACATATGGGACCTCAAAGTCACTGGGCTGTAATCCACCAGGCTGTTTTTACTCAGCAATGTTTATTGTCTCCAGTGTACCAAGCACCGTACTAAAGATGTTTCACCAAATTTGCTAATTTTTCTTAAATTAGCTAATTTTTCTCACCAATTTATGGAATTGAAATTATTATTCCCACTTAGGCTCAATAAAGCTCCCTGGGGTCTCAAAGCTAATACATAGAAGAGTCAGAATTTGAACTTAGGTATTGTGCTCCGAAGTCCACATGATTGCCCCTGCATCATGCCTCTTAGTGACCTGCCACAAGAATTTGTTGTGGAAAGGGGCCATAAACAAGGTGCCCTGTGACCTGCTATAAATGTGTGAAAGCATAGAAAGATGTATCTATAATCTACTACTCCATCAACTAAAAAGGATGAGATAAAACAAGAAAAACCTTACTTTCCCAAAATGTAACCATTTTTTTTTCAAATCTTCATTTATACCCCTTTAAGTGTACCAACATGAACATTTTGGAATCAAAATATGTTATCCATAATTCACTTTTAAGTTCTTTAGCTGAAAAGGGAACTACAGATTTCCAAAGAGTACAAAAAGAGATCAAACATATTTTCCATTTTCCTCCAAATCTTAATTTTTCTGAAATATTTCTCCACTCTGTGGTCTATAGGGTTACCAAGTATAGACCCTCCAGCCTGGGAGGGTCTTATTCACCAGCACCTTTCCAGGGATGTGGGCCCTGAGGGCAAACATCGTGAGGCCAGGCCCTCCTGACCCAGGGGCACTCCCTGAGGAAGGTTGGTCTTGGGTGCCCATCGGGTGCCCCAGGGCAATAGCCACGCCTCTGCTGTACCATGACAGCATCCAGGTCTGGCCTTGATGCAGTAGCAAGGCTGTTTCCTAGCGACCAGGTTGGATAGAGAAAGCCTGAGACCAGCCACCAGGGGCTGGAGTAGAGTCACTGAGCACTGGGCCGACTTGGCAGCCCTTACGGGAAGCATATGGGACTGAACAGATGGGCTGGGCACAGGCGCCCCGAGCTAGAACCATAAAGGCAAAAGTGGAGCTGGGGAGGGAACAGAGAGAAAGGCAAAGAAGCCAGGTCAGGAATTGGCTCACTGAGCTGGGCTGGGGCTGGGTGCGTTGGGGAAGGCTTGATCCTGGGATTGTGCAGACAAAGGAGCTCGCCTTCTGCAGTATTCAGCAACCCTGTCTGGAAGGTCCCTGTCTCCTGAGAACACCCCCAGTGAGCGGTAGTGGCACTTAAGGCTGTCCTAAGGGGCATTGAGTGACAAGCCCACAAGTGCTGGTCTTGGGCCGCTTAACACAGCCTCCATAGCAAGAGATCCCATTCCTCAACCCTGTGCTGTCCTTGGCCCACTGAAATGCATCCCCCTCCCTCCCTGCTCCTTGTTTCCCTAGCTCAAATAGAAGCATCTATTTTCCTGCAAAGACAGATTTTTTTTTTAACCAAACCTAAAGGCACTATAAAGAGATGATGAAAGTCACATGGACACTTTAGGGATATTCTATTGTAGGGCTAGAATTTTTTTGCAGCACTATTCTGATGGATGGGTTTCTGAAGCTGGCTTGGAATGGTGGAAAAGGTTATAGGAAGTGGGCATTGTCAGCCTGCGGAAGAGAAGACTCAGGGTGGCTGGGGAGAGTGTGAGTCATAGACAGGTGTTGAAAACTGAAGAGCTGTTATATGAAAGAAGGAATTCACTTATTCTCCAAAGGGTAGAACCAGCAGGTGGAAGTTCCAGGGAAATAAATTTAAGCTCTATTATATGGAAGACTTTTCTTATAATTAAAGCTATCTTAAAATGGAATGGATGCCTTTAGATGGTAGCGAGCTCCCCATCAATGGAGGTGTTCCAGCAAAGACTCAACAACCATCTGGCAGAATGTTGGAGAAGCCATTCAACCACTGAATGAGGTTAGGCCCTTTCCAACCCTGCATGTCTATAACTTTATGAAAGGAGCTGTATTGAATAGCTTAAAAATTTCATTCAAGTAACTCTGAATTTCATGTCCCTAGGCAATTGTCCTTTTTGAATGAGAAGTCATCCTGAAATAGGTATTGTTGAGATCAAAGGTAGCATAGCTGAGAGAGAGGGAGAGGGAGAGAGAGACGTTATTATAGATCTAGTTTATTACGAGTCTTTGCCAAGTGCTCAGGTGGTGTTGTCCTGCATGGTTACCTGGGCACGGACAGACAGTGTGTCCTTCAACAAGTAGTGGCAGGACCTGGCCCTGCCGACCCCTCCTCCTACCTGGTGGGGGGTAGCGAGGGGAGGCACAGAGTGTAGTGAAGTGTGACACGAGGCATTTCTTTTCTAGCTCCACCATCCTGTGGCCTGGAAACAAAGACTCATTCTGGGTCACGGTGCTTCAGGGAGCTCTGCAGTGAGTGTGTGTGTGTGTGTGTGTGCGTGTGTGCGTGCGTGTACCTGTGTGTTGTCTTGTGGCAGTGTGTTGTGGGTTGTTGTTTTTTTCCTAAATGGCTTAATGCGCCAATGTTTGTGGAGCATCCTTGGAATCAAAGTGTCTTTGGTGTAATTATTGTTAATTGCGCAGACTATTCTATAAACTCATCCAATTAAGAGAAAGTTATTAACTTTATAAAATATCACAGGCATCCCACAGTGCCGTGTGTAGATGGAATAACAGTTTGAGAGACCGAGTCAGCGTGAAATATCATGCAAATGAGGAGACTTATTTACCTCTTTTTAAAAATACCACAACATGCATACTGAGTGGGGCTGGGTTTGCTCTCAGTTGGCCAGAAACTCCTGGGTCAGTGGCCGAGCCTGGAGGGCTTCCCAGCCCAGCCCAGCTTCCCTCAGAATGGGCCCAGAGGTGCCTCTAGTTGAGTCATCCCAGGAGCTCAGAAGGTGCCCCCAGTTCCTTAGGACAGTCTGAAACATCAGCTCCCCCACCCCTTACCAGCTGTGTGACTTTTCAGTGCCTACCTAACCTCTCTGGGCCTCCATTTTCTTCTCTGCAAAAATCAAAATACTGACCTCCTACTGTTGTGAGAATTCAATGAACTGATACACAGAAAACACTGGGAACAGTGTCTGATGTGTAGTGATAGTCAACAAATTTAGTTGAATGATCTTTATTATTGCAAGACTTTTGACTGTAACTCCATGAAAATGTCAGTATATCCCCTGAAGTTTCCTCTTATCTGTTACACGTCTGTAAGAAATTAGAAAGTTCCATAACATAAGTCATGACAGTATTACTATTTTAAAGTCAATCACGGTTGGGCCATAATTTCTTAAGTAAACATTTTTAATGTTTATTTTAATAAATGTTTTAATATACATGTCAAAGGACACAGATCTTATACAGCTTATTGACTTTTCATAAAGTAAACACATCTGCATAATTGTCACTTAGCTCAAGAAACAGAATATCACCAGCACCCCAGGAGTCCCCTTGTGTTACCCTTCCAGTCACTAACTCCCTCTTCCCCAACCAAAAAAAGCATAAAATCTAATTATGTAAAGTATACTTTTTTGGGAGTCTGGCTTCTTTTGCTCAACCTTATGTTCATGAGATTCATTCATGGGAGATTCATTCATTCAAAACTGGAACAAACTCAAGTGTCCACCAGCAGTAGAAAAACACATTGTGCTATATTCATGTGATGAAATACTATACAACAATGGAAAGGAACAACCTGTATACATCAGTAGCAGTACAGTCTTCCCATTGAGAGCTTAAGGACTGTTTTTCAGGGCTTAGACCAGAGATTACTATAATTCTTGAACCACACACTATGGCTACCCTCCTAATCCCCTGTGTCAGCTCCAGCAGTGGGATCATTTTCTCCAGCTCTGACTCTCCCATAAGTGGTCCACAGCCCAATCCATCCAAATAGTGCATTTGAGTGAAAACCTTGGGAGGTGGTGAGAACCCCATCACTGGAGGCATCACTAGAAGACACTGGAATCCTGCCTACAAAGAAGACTCAGGCATCAAATGGCCAATCGGGCTGATGATGACCCCAAGATCTCCTTCTTTGTGACTCTGTTAATTATAGGGTTACTGTGTCTGATACCCTGAGTGGCTGCAACCACAAAGCCTGGCAGTGGGACAATCTCAGGGCTGCCTACATTAGAAAAACAATGGTGATTGTGAGCTGGCTGCCAATCCCAGCTCTGTCCAAGCAAGCAAAAGTTTTCTAGCAAGAAGCCTCATGTCCCTGTTCTGCTGGGGCTCCCTGTGCTACTCCCATCCCTAGTCATAGAAGTGACACTCACCGAGTGAACACTCTTCAAAGACCCAAGGGCCACTGATGGGAACCCTAGCCAACAGCTACTTGCTAACCTGGCCCCATCACATGTGGGAAAGTGCATTTGTGAGGATTTCCTTCCCAGGGTAAGGGTGATTTTTTTTTTCCCCACCCAAAATACCTGCTTGGGCTTAATTAGCTCCACTCTCCAGACACACTTCCTTCTACAATCTGGTACAACCGGCCATGTTGTTTCACCGGGAATGAGGAACAGCTGGCGACCACCAACACCTGGGGGGTGAGAGACCTGCCTGTACCTCTCCCTAAAACTGCCCCTGAAGACCAACAGGCTAAGAGGCTAGGGTCACTGGGACTCCCTCCCTGCACTTGCTTCTTATAGTCATGTCTGCTTCCATGAAATCTTCCCCAACTTCAAGAAAATAAACTGGTTCTGGTCAGAAGTTCATGCAGTGAGGGTCACAAGTAGGATTTGCAGCCAAAAGCTACTTCCTCTAGCAGGCCCAGCATCCAGGACCTCAGGATGTGATAGAGGCTCAGGAGTGCAAAAGAAGACAGCTCAGGCCAACCCCTCTTCCTCAGGTAGGAGGGCACACAAAGAGTGTTTTCTTTTATTTTCAACATTATTGTCACCTCCGTTTTCTCATTTTACCTTCGCAGCAGCCAGCGAGTAGGGTACTATTATCTTCATTCTCCAGATGGGAAAACTGAGCCACCAGGGACTCAACTGGCCCTCCCAGGGTCAACAGCTCTTCAATTCCAAGTCTATTGTTTTTAGAAGGACATGTGGTCCAGAGGCAGCCTAAGATGGACTATTCCACTGTTAGATTCTTTACCAGCTTTTTTTCTGTGCAAAATTATCTGGTGCCAAACTGTGCCCTCTGATTTCTATTGGCATCAGAGGTCCCCGCCCTGCCCTGGGCTTGTCTGCAGCCTAACTCAGCCTCAGGTCAGGCTGCCTGTAGGGGCAGTGTTGGCCACACTGTGAGGGGGCAGGTGCTGGATCTTGCATAGTGACCATTACTTCTCCTCCCTCCATTCAAGAAATGAGCTACATTGTTGCAGGTCAACTTCCCTACATGTCAAGACCCTGCTCCAGGCTTCCCACTGAAGCAGGGAAGTCAGACTGGGTTGGGCACTGTGAGGACTGGACCGTTCCAATTCAACTGCTGATTGGCTGCATGACCTTGGGCAAGTCGTTTAACCACATTAAGCCTTGGTTTCTTAAGTCCCACAGGGGACCACAGGGGATAATGACCCCTGCCATACTTTTCTCATAAGGTTGTTTTAAAGAATCAACAACAGGGGATTCAAGGAGGAAGAACAGGAGGAGGTAGAGGAAGAGAAAAGAGAATCAATGGAGACAACTGAAAGCTTTTTGATTAGATAATGTGGCTTTATGTTAGAATCACCACCTCGGAGCTCTTAAAAATCCAAATGGCCACACTGCACCCCAGTACAATGAAATCAGAATCCAGGCGGTCAGAGGGTTCCACTGGGCAGCCGAGTTAAGAACCAGTGGTGTATGTAGCACTCTACCTACATAGGGCTGTTGCACGATTGTCATTTCATTCACTCCTGAGGACACTGGGCTGGTGGACACTGGGGATAGCGATGTGAGCAGACGCAAAGCCCATGTTCTCAAGGAGCTTAGTTGATGGGGAAGACAGGCGTGAGTGCAGAACTGTAAACTGAGAGCCTGTACTGAAGGAAAGAAATGCAGAGAGAGAGAGATAAGGGAGATGCATATATATCTCTCTCCAGGGCAGCTTAGTGGCTTTTCTTCCCTGTAGCCCCTTTCCTCCCACCTTTCCAGGAAAGGAAAAGTAACTATAAATATTTAAAAGTAGCCCCTCCTTCACCCAGAGAGCCCCCAAATTTCCCCACACCCCTGCCCCACCCCAGCAGCCAGATCAGGATACAGCCGCTAGGCTTCAGTGGCCCTCCTTCCAGACCCCTACATTTAGGCAAGGGGAGGGGTGGCTGGGAGGTTGCTTGCAGCCAAGACCTCTGAGCTCTGCAGGGGTCTGCTCCCACACCCCCAACCCTGCATACCCTCCCCTGGCTCTGGCAGGAGATAGCTGGGAAGAGCAGCCTCAGTCTCCGACCCCCTGGGGCCAGTTATATTTGGATGTTAAAAGTAATGACACATCTCCTCAAAGTCCTGCCTCCCGCCTGCCTAACGTGGTAAAGTCTCCTGGCAGGGAGGGGGCTGGCTTATATTTAGGTCTGGCATTCCCTGGTAGGCATCCTGTTCTGAAATGGAAATTCTTTTAATAGCTAGCCAGCCCCGAGTATTTAATGAGCTGGTGTTGACTTTTTGATTTCTTGTTCTCGGTAGAGGACTGTGAGCAGCTTCAGCTAGTTAGGGGGTCTCCTCTCACAAAGTGTATTGTTTTTTGAGCATGGAGAAGAGCAGAGCGCACCCTATTATTCCTCAAGGCCCCCCTTCACCTTTCCCCTTTAAGCTTCTGCCTCACCTTTGTTGTCATAATTCACCTCTTCCAGGGAGTCTTCCCAGATTTATCCAACCTGCTTCCTACCATGTCTGTACTATTACTCCAAGAGCACTCTTGTGTCTTTTTCTGGGGTGCCTGGTGTGCGTCCCCAGCAACATCAGCAGTCCTGCAAGAACACTTGTCTCCTGTTTGTTTGGAGTCACAGAATGCTCGGTCTGAGTTGACCATGGTGGGGGACGGACATCAAGGGTCCCTTTAAGAATCTGATATTAAGGAGGTGGGGTGGGGGGAGCATGGACCCTCTACCCCAGAAAAAAATATACATATACACAAAATTGGAAGAAATTTCAGAGGTACATGGACACTCATAAGCCCATCCATGGACCCTAGGTTATCCAGTCTAACCTCCGTGGCTTTCAGGTGCAGAATCAGTGGCCCAATCAGGGATGGAAAGTGACTTGCCCAAGGTCACAAAGCCAGTGAGTGGCAGAACTGGAACTCAAACCCTGGCCTGCTCTCTGCCTCCCTCAACCCACCCAGGTGTCTTCCATCAGCACCATCTGTTCATAGGCTCCTCAGCTACCATCTGGGCCACCAAGCCACAGGATCCAGGGCAGGGTGCTCTGCACCCAAAGGATGCTCACCCCTTGACGATGCCCATCCCACCAGGAGAGATAGGCTGGTTTGGCTCTGGGCACACCAGCCTTCTGCAGGTGCAAGGGTGTGGAAGGAAGGGGTCAGGGCTCACTGGCTGGGGAGGGCTGCTCAGCATGGCGCTGGCAGTGGGATTCAGGGATATCACCATCCCACTTGCTCCTGAGCACTTCCGTATAACCAGTATTGATCTCTTTATTACCTCCTGGAAGGGCAGCTTCATTTGTCAAGCAAAACTACCTTTGTATCTGCAACACAGGAATTGATCCACAGCAGGGACTAGTGGTGTGTTAGGGGCGGGGGTAGGGGGAGGCAGGAGAAGGAAGCAGGCTGGGGAATAGATTGATAGCATAACGCTGATGTGGAAAATGAAAATGGAAACCTTCCAGACTGATGGGAAACATCTGACTTGTCTGATGATATTGCCTGGGTTCCGGCGTGGGAATAATGCAGTCTGAAGGTTGGCAGGCTACAGGGAGGCGGTGGGGAAGAAAGAGGCTCTCTCAACTTTGCCTGCCCAGTGGAGCTCTTTCTGGAAAGCGTCTCTAAAAGTCTAAGAAGCCAAGTGGGCCTTTTTAACTTGAGCATCATTTGGTTTGATCTTATTCAGAGTTTATTGAACACTTACTGTATACAGAGCACTGTTCTCAGGGCTGAGGGGCATGCAGAGATGAACAAGGTAGGCTTCCTGCTCTCCAACACGTCACACCCTGTGTGTGTGTGTGTGTGTGTGTGTCTGTGTCTGTGTGTCTGTGTGTGTGTCTGTTTGTGTGTTGGGGGGATGGTAGGACAGAAAACTCCATAGACAACTCCGATATTCAGCCAAGGAAAGGGCTCTCTGGAGATACAGCCTACGGGACAGTGAACAAGGTTAAATTCGACTTAGAGAGCTGGATAGTTTCTTAGAAAAGATACAATGTATCTTACAGGAAGAATAGACATCATCAGGCAAGGTAAGGAGGGAAAGGGCACTGAAGGTAAGGGAATGACTTAAAGACCTAGAGAGGGCAGAGGAATTTCTCCTGTAGTGTAAAGTGATTTGACAACCCTGCTGGATGTGCAGAGAGAAGAGAAAGGAGTTTAAGAGAAGAGCTGGGTTTCCTGCTAAGATACTGGAAGGGCACTGATGGCGTTCACCCAGATAATGAGCACAGGGCAAGAAGTTTGGAGGAGGAAAAGGGTGAGCTGGTGTTACTTTTGTTCAGTCATTCAATAAAAAGGTTGAGTGCCTTCTGTAGGCCAGATACTGCGACCTGCTCTTGGGAAGACCACAGTGATCAGAAACAGACATGGTTCTCATGTCTCATGCAGAGCTCATGAGCATCATGGAGCTTAAGAGTCCAGTGGAGAGACAGATGTTTATCAGATGACCCCACAAGCCACTGTAAAGATGCTCCTGTGGCAAGAATAATACTCACCATACTCCAAGACCTTGGCCAAGGGGCTGAGAGCGGCCTGGGAGTTCAGACATGGCTTCCCTTCCCCAAAGTAGCTGCACATGGGCTGGGATCTGCAGGATAAGTGGGACAGAAAGGGGAGAAGAACATCCTGAGTAAGGGAATGGCCCATGCAAAGCCTGGGGCCAGCAAGTGAGGAGGGCGGGTAGAATGAGCTCCCTGAGGAGGCTGACATGAGGTAGGCTGGGCCAGAACACACAGAGCTTTGTTGGCCATGCAGGGAGTTCTGTCTTTTCTAATTGTGCTGGCCACATTGTGGGAAGAAGCACCCTCCTGTGCTGCTGGTGGGGATGTAAACAGGTCCATCCTTAGCAGAGGGAAAATTGGCAGGATATAGAAACGCTGGGAATGTACATACCCTTTGACTCAGCAATGCTACTTCTAGGAATTTACCCTACAGGGATGGAAGTGACCTCTTCATACAAGTGTGAAGAAGTCTACGAACACATTTGGCGGGGGTTGTTTTGGTTTGGTTTGGGGGTTTTGGCAGTGTTACGTGTAACAGCTGAAACCTAGAAGCAACTTAAATGCTCAGGAGTAGTTAAATAAATGAATATGACTGTGTGTAATTGAATACAGGGCAATCATTATAAAGGATGGGGCGGCTTTATGTGAACAAATAAGAAATAACCTCCATGATATTTTAAGTAGAAAAGGACAAGCAGAAAAGAAGGGATAAAAGTGCAGGGTGTCTGGCTGTGGGATCCCACACCTCCATTACCTCTTCCTCCCCACCGTCTGTTCTCACCGCTCCATGAGCCCTTGCTACATTTGGGGGCAAGGGGAGGCTGCTCCTGGAGACTCACTAGATTCCATTTGTAAAGAGGCATCCTTGTCAAGGTCTCTGTTTGACTTAGCAACTCATTTGTCAGAAGACCAGCTAAGAATCTGCACCACCCTTCTACCTGTTCGTAGGACTGGAGGTGTGAGTGTAATGTGGAGTTGCAATGGGGCAGTGGGGGTTGTTTTGGAAGAATGTGTGACCAGAAAATATAGTTGTAGCCGCAAAAGGGGGCGGGAGGAACTGGTCTCTGGAATTCCCCATTGACTCAACAGGAAAAGAGCAGAGCAGTCAAGAGTGTCTTGTTGGCATTAAGAATGTGCATAAACAATCCATTGGAAGCAGTCACAATTTCTCTCCCCAACAAGCCTTTGGTTGAGAACAGCTTGAAAGTCCAGATGCAGAGAGTACTGGTGCCTCCTCGAGGGGCCAGGTTGCTTTTTTGGGTTTGTCTGAGGGGAGGTGGGAATAGAAAGGTTGTCAGTTAAAGAGTGATCACTGGGACAGCCTCATCAGTCCTTGTGAAACATCAATGTAGGTTCTGAGGAGCACAGAGGCAAGGCCAGTTCTGCAGACCCTCTCGATTTCTAACATGATGGCCATGGGAGAAGGCCAGAGTGCAAAGCCAGTCTTCCAGACTGTTCCACACTCCATTCACCACTCTATACTATCAAACAAACACTGCATTTAAAGCTAAAAGGCAAACTACAAACCAAGAAAAAAATCATTTGAAACAAATATGGCAATAGATAAAAATAAAAATCCTTAAAATATAATGTTCTTCTAGATCATTAAGAAAATACTAACACCCAAAACAAAAATGGGCAAAGAACATGACAGAGAATTCGGAGAACAAATAAAAAGAGTTGATAAGAATATAGAGGAAAAAATCAGCATGGTTGGGCACGGTGGCTCATGCCTATAATCTCAGCACTTTGGGAGGCCGACGCAAGAGGATTGCTTGAGCCCAGGAGCTTGAGACCAGCCTGGGCAACACAGGGAGACCTGGTGTCTACAATGTTTTTTTAATTAGCCGGGTCTGGTGGTACACGCCTGTGGTCCCAACTACTTAGAAGGGTGAGAGGGGAGAATTGCATGAGCCCAGGAGGTCAAGTCTGCAGTGAGCTGTGATCGCACATCTGCACTCCAGCCTGGGTAACAAAGTGAGACCCTGTCTCAAAAAAAAAAAAAAGAAAGAAAAGAAAATCAACGTCTCTAGTAATCAAAAATGCAAATTAAAGCAGGCTGCTATTTTTGCTCTTTCAATTTGGCACTTTTTTTTTTTTTTTTTAATTGAGATAGGGTCTGGCTCTGTCGCCCAGCCTGGAGTGCAGTGGCACGATGTCGGCTCACCGCAACATCTGCCTCCTAGGTTCAAGCGATTGTCCTGCCTTAGCCTCACAAGTAGCTGGGATTACAGGCACACACCACCATGCCCAGCCAATTTTTGTTGTTTTTTTGTTTTGTTTTTTGTTTGTTTGTTTGTTTTTTGCAGAGATGGGGTTTCACCATGTTGGCCAGGCTGGTGTCAAACTCCTGACCTCAAGTGATCCGCCCACCTCAGCCTCCCAAGTGCTGGGATTACAAGTGTAAGCCACCACGCCCGGCCAATTTGGCAGATATTTTAAAATGCATAATGCTCAATGTCAGCAAAGGTGAGAAGGAGACTTCAGTACACTGCTGGTGATAGTAAAGAGTGGTACCGATTTATGGTGATGTGTGTGAACAAAGAGCCTTAAGAATATTATTTCCTGTAGACCTGATAACTTTATTTCTATGAATGTATCCTAAGAAAATAATCAGAAATACAGATGAAGACTTACGCTAGTGAAAAAATCAGACATAGTCAAAATACCCAACAATGGGGAATTATTTAAATACATTTCAGTACATCCACACAATGGACTATCTCATGGGCATCCTACATGCTGGTTTATGAAGAATGCTCAAAGATGTTAAAATGTTCTCGTATAATGTTAAGTGAAGTAAGCAGGAAATATAACCATGTACAAGATAGTCTCAACCATATTAAATGTGTGTGTGTTTATATATACACATATAAAAAGAGAAAATGGTATTAAGAAAAGACACCAAAATGTTAATAGAGAGGGTTGGATTGTGGGTTTCAATTCTTTCTTTTATAATTTTCAATATGTTTCCATTTTTAATAAGCGTGCTTCATTTTTATGATCAGAAAAAATTATTCAATAAAAGTTACATTTATTTGCAAGGCTGTGTTCACCATATCAGATCATTAAGTACTGGCACCATCTCTCCATTGTGCAATTGTTCTATTCTGCAGTTGTATTGCTGCTACACTTTACATTTGTTCATCTCTATATCCCCCCGTAGATTTACCCGCTAGGTGCTATCATCCTGCTGTCTCCATAGTGCTTGGCCCAGTGTCCTTACACAATGGGTCTCAAGACACATGTCATGGGTCAGAATTTACCCACTACAATGTAGATGAAACGTCTTTTAGCCCCCATTCCCTCTGATGCAGGTGGAGAGAGGAGGTCTCAAGCTCATCACGTAAAGAAAGACAATTTAAACCATCTTCCAGTTTAAACACTCTGGTGGGATTTCATGTGTACATGCTCTTGTGAGGTTCACGTTCTTTATTAAGACTCTTTTTCCCTATTGACAAGGACGCTTGATTCTCCCTAACCAAAAGGGCTACTGAGTGCAGGGAAACTCATCCATCCCTGTGGCATTGGGAACAGGCCCCTCTGGTTCCTATGCTGCCCTCCTGTTGTGGGGTCCTGCCCTCACCATCTGTACTGCTAAGGTCTGCTGTGACTCAAAGTCTCAGCACAGATAATGTGTGGGGGCTGCTCTCTGAGAGCCAGGCCCTTCCACCTGATGCGTAGGCCCCTGCCTCAGCCTTCACTGGGGAGCTGTGGATCCGCCTGCGACTGGCTACTGGTCTCTGGGTGCCTCCACAGCCCTGCCTGCACCTCTGTAGCTAGTCCCTTCACCAAAGCTCTGCTTTTGAACCATCTGAGTTGAATTCTGTTCCCTGCTGAGCCCCTGGCTGATACAACAGTGCATGGCAGTCTCTGCTGTGGATGGTGGCTCCCTGGTGGGCAGCATCTGTTAGGGGTGTCAGTGGCAGAAACCCAGGCCAGAACACTAGACCTACACATAGTACTTTTCTCTGAGACTGGCAAGCCTGACCTCCCACTCTAGGTCGGTGAGCTGCTACCCCATTTGCCTCTCTCCTCCCGCTTCCTGTCAAGCATGTCCAGCCCAATCTCCAAGGTGGATAGACTCAGCCACAGAGCACGAAGAGGCCGTGTTGGTGTCAGGAGACAAGGCCACAGGGACTTACCACTGCTGGGGTCGAGGATAGCCACATGCAGGTCCCGGAAGAGAGTCAGTCCCCTGCCCTGCTGCCCTCCCCCAGCTGCTGTGCCTCTTTACGAAGGAGACCTTCTCTGCTGGGCATTTTGCTAGTGCCCAGAACACTGTCTGGTCCCAGTAGATGGTGAGTCTCCCAAGGGCAGGGCTGTGATTTTGTCAGTTCCTCATTCTCACTGCTTAGCACTCTGCCTGGCTAAGTATTGGCTGACTCAACCAGTCAACACTCCCCCTTGTCTAGTTTCCTACCCAAATGTCACCCTCCTTCTGTGGCCTACTGAACAGGCACCATCCACAGAAAGCCAAGGAATTTTTTGAAGAAAACAGACATCAGTATCAGAATCCAAATTTGCCTCCTCAAGATGCAGGGATGGGCTAACATTTGCAAGATTTGCGGTGCAATAGAGGTAATTGGGATCCCTGAAATCTCCTGCCCAATAGAGAAATGGGGGCCTCTGACTTACTGATCATCCATGGAACCAGAGCAGAGTCTGGGTGCCGGGGCGGAAGGACGGATGGAACCCATGTCAAATGAAGGATGCCTTTTTGAAAAATGGATGTATCTAAGAGAAGAGAGAATATTCTGGAGAGTTTTATAACTACCTCAAATACTTGAAGTAGCATTGTATGAAAAACAGAGTGCATTTATTTAAGGGTATAACTACAATCAGTGGGTGAAAGTGAAAAAAGTGGGGTTTAACTCATCGATCAAAGTGTTTTAACCCTCAGAGCTATTCACAAGCGGAGCAGGAAGTTTGCACAGCTATGCACTCTCACAGCGGGGGAGTTTACACTGAGGCCATGAGAACTTCTCCAGGGGGGCAGTGAAGGTAAATTTCTCCAGGGCCATGGAAGCCATGGAAGGAAGAGAATGTATTCCTAATCCCTAATTTTCTGTCTGGTCCTCAGGGGGAAAATATTACTTACAGGGAAATCTCAGGAGGGAAAGAAAGAACCCTGTAAGAGTGGGAGCCCTCAACCCATAGCTCACCTGAGAACTCAGCAGAGGAGTCGCCACGGCTCTATGGGGTCTCCTGGGACCACTGCAAGAATAATTTCCCACATACCCAAAAGTGAAGCTCAGCCCCCTGCCCCATGCCCCCTGTTATTATACAGAATGGAAGCCTTAGAGTAGACAGTGGAAAAGACAATAATGACACTGTTGCTGTGTTTTCAGCACTTCCAGGCCCTGGACTAGGTGGTGTACACCCCATCTCCAACCCATCCAGGGGGTTAGGGTTGGCCTCCATTGACAGATAAGGAAATTGAGGCTCAGGGAGATTAAGTGACTCTGCCCACCCACACCCCCACACCCAAAATGGCATGGCTGTAAAGACCCCAAGCCAGGTTTCAAGTCCAGGTCACCTGGCTCTAGCGAGTTCTCTACAACTCCCCTGGGGCAGGAGGTGTTCACCCAGACAGCATAAACTCAAGTCAGAATCCCTTTCCCCATGTTCTCGCCTCTTCCCTTCACCCTGAACCTCCCTGTCACTGGTTCATCCACCCACCCCGCCTCAGACACCTCTTCCTCCCATCACAGGCTCTCCTGACCTAAATGGAGAAATCTAGTCCAACAACAACAGACTCCACGTGCCCAGGACTAAAAGAAGCCAGGTGGCAGAGTAAATGAAAGTTGGCCAAAGGCCTCCACTTAAGCGCTTTCCATTCTGTCTGCCTTTGCATTCTGGGCTATGCTGGGTTTGTGTGTGACTCTGTGCGTGGGGAGAGGGCTCTGTGCTTGCGGCAGAGGGCGGCTCCCAGAGCTTGGGGTAGAGGATTGATTTTAGGATGGGGAGGCTGGAGCCAAGCTCAGGAGGTGAGGGCATGGTCAACCCCATCTTTCCAGTCTCATCGGTGACTCTGGGAAATGTTTGTCAGACCAGCCGTGCTTTGGGGTGGGGGTAGTGGGGAGAATCAAGGAGAAGAGTGGTGCTGATCTAAAACCCGGGAGCAGCCGGGCATGGTGGCGTGCATCTGTAGTCTCAGCTACTCCAGAGAATGAGGTGGGAGGATTGCTTGAGCCCAGGAGTTTGAGGCTGCAGTGAGCTATGATTGTGCCACTGCACTCCAGCCTGGGAGACAGAACCAGACCAGGGAGCAGGGAGAGGCAGGGTAGAAAAAAGAACCATATTATTCTCTGGCTGCCATGGGCCCCATCAAGAAAAGCCCCTCTGGTCAGGTTCCTCCCGAAACCCACAGCCAACAGACAGCCTGTGTGCCACAGGCCAGGCAGTGGCCATCCCCAGAGCACCTGTCTCACATCCCCATGGCAGGGAGCCCTGGATCCCAGACAGGCCCCGTTGCCAAGGAGCCACGGGCAGACAGAGTGGCATGGGAGAGATCTTTTTCCATTTCTAGTCTCTGGCTCCCTCATCCCGGGCTCCTGGGACAATCAAGCCGCTTGGTTTCCCATCTCATCTGCCACGGGAGCCCTCACAGAGAAGCTAGAACTAGTAGGAAAGGCAGGCAGAGAGCAAGATTCAACGAGGGGAAAGATGTCTGTGAACAAACAGGCTTGGCCCGCCCCATCTGAGCATGAATAAATAAACAACAGCAATGATGAGCTGGCCGCCTTGCCACACAGCTCCGCCGGCCGAGAGAGAATTCCTTCAAAAGAATGGAGCCTCGTGCCAGTTCATTATTTATGAGCAGGGCCCACCAAGGTGGGGCCTCTGTTGTTTGTTGCAATTTAACACAGCCTCGGTGGAGAGGCAGGGAGGGGCAGGTGCTGGGAGGGAGGGAGATCTCTGTGCAGCAGCCAAAAGCAGTAAGAGGTCAAATTCATGGCAATCATCTCAGAAAACATGCTCACCCTTTCTCGGTGACAAAGGTCTGGGTGCGGCAGCCGTGTTGGGCCACTTCTCATAAATGGCACCTCTCTACCCCCTGGTCCATCAAATAGATGAATGCCACCAAATGCTCAATTCAGTGAGCATATACAGAACACCTGCCGTGGGTCAGATGCCGTGCAAGTGTGCTAGGGCTCATGAAGATGAATGAGATGCCTGCATTATCGGTAATGAGCTCAGGCTCCAGAATATCTGGGTGCAAGAGGCAATCTGCTTGGGAGAAAGACCACTTTGAGTCAGACAGGCTGGGGTTTGAATATCAGATCTGCCAGTGCCCAGCCACAGGGCCCTGGCCAAGTCGTCTGCCCAGCTGAGCTCCCATCAATTAAATGGAGCCAATAATGCCCTCCTTGAGGTGTCATTTTAGCGATTACAAATAAGATATCTGGCCCAGTTCCTGGCACATGGTAGCTGCTCAATGAATTCAAGCTGCTGGTGGTAGTGATAGTATTTGACCCTCATACAAATATCTTGATCTTCAAGATCAGTCAGGAAATTTCCCTCTTTCTTTCTGCTTTTATCTAAAATTTTGGCATCTCTTAGTAACTCTCAGAGTAGTCTTCATTACCCAGAATGATTCCACTATTGGCCTTACTGGAAGAGAGGAATTGATCTCCCCTTTTTGAATTTAAACATCTTCCTTCAGAATGAATTCTGCTATATTACCTTTATGACATTAGCCTTATGCTTTAGGAAATAATAATATCAAATATTTATTCGCTGACTGTTTGCTGTGTGTCAGGCACTGTGATAAGTGCCCTATATCCACTATCTCATTTGATCTTCACAGCAAACTTTGGCATAGGTAATTCACTATCACCATTTTACAGATGAAGAAGCTGAGGCCTAGAGAGGTTAACTTGCCCACAATCACACAGCAGATGACAGAGCAAAGATCCAAATAAGCCTGACCCAGAGCTCTTCACCACCATGTGATTTACACGTGGGGTTTCCTTACCTTGGAAGTCATGCCCGCTGCCATTTGATTCAGGATAGCAAGGCCATAGATGGGCAAAATTGGGACCAAGGTCACTACCAGTTTTAGGATGAGGATTGCAGCACACTGAGAATTTCGAGGCCAGGAATCGGCAGATTCTAATTTCCCACCATAGCCAGGTTGGGAGACTCTGTGTCAGTTCCTCATATGAGACCTTGCACTGGTCTCTGATTGGTTTGGGTTTTTGTTGTTGTTGTTGTTTTGTTGGGACAGGGTCTCACTTTGTCCTCAAGCTGAAGTGCAGCAATGCAATCATGGCTCACTGCAACCTCTGCCCTCTGGGCTCAAACGATTCTCCCACCTCAGCTTCCCAAGTGGCTGGGATTACAGGTTCATGCCACCACACCTGGTTGTACTTTTTTTTTGTAGAGACGGGGTTTCGCCATGTTGCCCAGACTGGTCTTGAACTCCTGAGCTGAAACGGTCCACCTGCCTTGGCTTCCCAAAGTGCTGGGCTTACAGGCGTGAGCCACCCCACCTGGCCTCTGTTACTTGTGTGTGAATTCCTATCATCCCAACTAGACTGTGAGTGATTCAATGGGAGGGGCTGGCAACCAATCAACAGTACATATTGGGCACCTGCTGTATACCTCACCTTGTGCTGAGTGTTGCAGAGTCGAAAGAGAGGGACCCTTGGGCCTAGTACGGTGGCTCTCACCTGTAATCCCAGCACTTCGGGAGGCTGAGGCAGGCAGATCGCTTGAGCTTAGGAGTTCAAGACCAGCCTGGGCAACATGGTGAAACTCCATCTCTACCAAAAATACAAAAATTAGCTGAGCATGGTGGTGCATGCCTGTGGTTCCAGCTACTCCGGAGGCTGAGGTGGGAGGATTGCTTGAACCTAGGAAGCGGAGGTTGCAGTGAACTGAGATTGCACCTTTGCACTGCAGCGTGGGTGACACAGTGAGACCCAGTCTCTAAATAAATAAATAGAGCCCCCCCCCCCCCGCCCGCCAGGAGTCACAGGCAGCTGGAGGGCAGAAACACACACTCATGCCAAGACAACCAGCCACTCCAGGCCACGTGTGCCCAGGGCCTGTCGTGGAGCAAAGGGAGCATTCTTGGCTGGCACCAAGTCAGACATCTCCCATATCTGGGAGCACAAAGCAGGTGCTCAAACCTACTTGATAAATTAAACTTCTGTTTTTAGAGGTCGTAAGGAGGCAGCACTTCTGGGCCATGCCCAGCTGAGGCTGCTGATTCTGAGGTAGGAACAGAGATAGAGTCGGGAGACATGCAATGCCAAGAGAAACAAGCTTGGGCTTTGCAGGGTCATGGCCTCATTACAGCAGCAGGGAATGTAGTGAGAGTAAAAGGTAATTCTTCCAGCCCCCATTTGGGGATTGGACACAGGGCCTTGCTGTCACAATAGACCTAAACCCAGGATAGATGATACTCAGCTGAGTTGGCCTAGACCCCTCGGGTCCCAACATGGCTCTATCCCAGAAACCAATGAATCAAAACCAGCCCTGGGGAAAATATGAGGAAGGCCAGGCTCCCGAATACAGATTCCTCACCCTGTATTTTCCCTCCTGCTGGAGAAGCCAGGTCCCATGTGTTCAAGGGCATGACATTCTCATGTTTCTCTCGTTCACTTCCTTTATAATCAGCACTTATTCTCAGAAAAGGCTGCAGAAATGTATTCTTATTAAGGGGTAAATAACTGACCACATTCTATAGTGTTGCCTCTCTCAGGGGTATTTGCATTTAAACCAGAATCCATGGTTTAAGTGAAAGGAATAAAACACGGATAGTGGAATTTCAGATCCTGGCAAATACAGGACGGTGTTTTGGATGGCGTAGTGTTTCTGGAGCTTCCACAATTAACACCACCTATTCTCACTAAATGTAGGCTGGTCCTGATCTTGGACATCTCAACTGGGCCCTCTCGACCTCAGAAGGTGAAGGTCGGTCTCCCTGCTGAAGAGTTTTTGTCCCCTCCTCAACACACCCTGGTGGTCTTCAAACCCTGGTTTTGTGATAGGCCCACAAAGGGTTCATGATCCAGGGTTGAGGAGTTGCCTCTGGGTCTTTTTGTCTCTCTGTTTCTGAGGACAGAAATGCTGAACCAGCTCAACACAGGCGTGGTAGTGTTTGTAGCTCACTGTAGTTTATTTGGAGCTAGAGGTGGGGGTGGGGACAGAGGAGCAGTAGTTGGTGCCGGTGGGGGCTGGGAACAGCTGGAGTGCGTTTGAGGGAGCAGCTGCCATAGAGGCTGCTCTGTGGGTGTACGGCAAAATGGTGGCTTTTAACACTTTTCAAGGGATAATCTTGTTCGATAAATCCAGCTGAGGAGGTGGGAACTACTCTCGGATGATTCCTGCCCTCCCTCCCGTCCTCCTGCAGGGCCCTCCCAAGACTCTTCCCAGTGCCCAAGCACAGTTGGGTCTGTGGGATCCCTATGCTTCCTCCCTACCCCTCCTTCTCCTCCAGCTCTGGCCTCCTGGCCTCCTCCAGTGGCCAGCCAGGGCAGAAGGAAAGGTTCTGGGCCCTTCATAAATCACCTTCTCCCTGCCTGGAAACACCCAGAGAAAGGAAGCTGCCATCTCCACAGCCACGTGGCACGGCTACCAGCAATGCCAAGAGATAATGACAGGTTGAGTGTTCTCTGCCTAGTGAGGACTTGCATGCAAATGACTCCACTCTGAATGGGCCTAATTGTCACTGCCTAATGTGGTGGCTCAGACCACCACCTCCTCCCTCCTCTGGTGGGGAGGAAATGGAGCAGGGAGCAAAGGGGATCCTGTGGTGTGGGGGGAGGGATGGACTCAAATGGCCCCTGGGACCTGGAGCCCCAGGGAGAGGGAAGCTGGCATTTCCCCTCTGTGGGCTGGGCCTGCTAGTGCACAGCTGTGGCGAGAGTGGGGATTTGCTCCCCGACATGATCCAGAGTGAGATTCAGCTCTACAACCGTAAATCCCTTTATGCCTCGCAGCTCAGCCGTGAGAGGCAGTCACGTGCCTGCAAGATGTTACCGCTTGGCCAGCCAGGCCCAGGCAGAGAAAGGAGGTGTTGCAGAGAGCAAGGCAATGAAGATCCTCCCTGTGTGCTACAGGAAGCCCTGCCCCAGCCCGTCCCCAGGAACTCCCGCCGGCAACGGAAGATGTGAGGGTGGTCAGGAGTAGAGAGAGCCAACACCTACGGAATGTTTCCTTCATTTCGGAAGCTTTTCTACAGTGTTTACATGACATATATGAAGACTCATTCCCTTCTCGCCATACCTCTACCACGTGGGCTCTATGGTTGTTATCCCCAGTGTTTGCACAAAAGGAAAGGGAGGCACAGAGAAGTGAAGGAATTTGCTCCAGATGACACTTTTTGGCAGAGCCCAGATTCAAATACAGAGCCTGGCCCTAGACCTTCCACTGTGCTCTTCCACCTCCCTCTGGGAATGAACCGCTTACCCAGTGCACTCCTGGAGTCAGGGCAGCCAGATGAGTCCCAGATGCTAAACTGGGCTTTAGTGTCTGTCTCTGAGTGAGTAAGCGTGCGTCGCTATTGATGTGGTGTTTATACATCTCTGTGCACTGTATGCCCATTTTCTGACCCAGCTGGACATCCTCTGGTCTAACCAGAACCAGGGTCCTGCAGCCCTTACCGAGTTGAATCCTGGAGTGGAGTCCATGTTAATGAAGAAAGCACAGAGTGGTGGCAGATGTCTTGTGTTGAGGAAGAGAAGGCTAAGGAAGAACTTAGTGAATATGTTCACATGGTATAGAGAGGGGCTACGGTGCTGCTGAGCAGAGAGGGCTCAGAACCCATCCCAAACATCACCTTTTCACCCATTTACAATTCTGGGTTTCATATGTGATTTCATTTGGAGAAAGCCTTTCATACTCAAAAGAAAAGTGTCCAACATTAGAAGATTTCGAAGTGTCTATTCCATAATGCTATGAGAATGGGTAATAAGGAGCCACTGAAAACTATGATTAGGAGAAGCCATTTGGAAATCCTCTTCCAGTCACAAGTATCCCAGTGAATAAGAAGGTATATGGACCAGAACTAAATGTGGCCATCCAGTAGCTGAGAGGGCTGGCTAGTGAAGAGGAAGCAGCCGCACATTCCCCTGGTAGCAACCAAAATACAGGGCTGGATCCAGTGTCCCCTCCTCAGGGTCATCCTGAGAAATCAAGGAACAAGAGGTGAAATTCACCTGTGAGGTACTAAGAAGATTTCTGGTTTTGCGGCTACTGCCCTGAAATTTAACCCAAGCTGCAACAGAATGTTTCATTGTTAATTGGTCAGGAATTCTCTAATCATTGATAGGAAACTGGTGTTGAGATCCGTATTACTGTGATAATTCTGTAATTCCGCTGCATTAGTGTTATTAAATGTCACTGAGTGATTGCTTTCCCAATGTTTAAATTTTTAGTGCATTTATCCTTTCAAAACTTTAGGCATCAACCCCCAAAAAATATACCACCAAAAATCCTGCTCCAAAATGGGATAGTCAGAATGCTTCTCAAAACTCCCAGAGCTCCTAATCAGTTTAAACCAAAGCCATTCAGCCCTGATTCTGAGATCATGACAAACTCGCTTTGTGCCCAGGAAAGTTGGCGCTGCCCCTCCTTGCCACACAGACTGCCTCCCTGCTCCCTTTTTCCCCTCCTTCAACCCCTTCTCCACCCACCCCAAACCCTGAAATTATACAGACAAGAGCAAAGACATGTTTGGACTTTATGTTTGGGGAATAAAAGAGATCAGTTAGATCAGTCTCTGAATGAAGGCAAAGATGAAGATTCCCAGTGGGGCATGGGGGGCCGTAATAGACCCCAGACCAATTTCAACCCAGCTTCCATGGCTGCATGTTGGACAGCTGCAATCTCCTAAGTCACCCTAGATGCCCATGGTATAGCTGGGCATAGCTTGGATTGGGATGTCAGAAAAACCTGAGTTCTAATGCTTCCTCTGCTCTTCAACCTTGGGCAAGTTAATGAACGAATTTCTGCTCTTTAGTTAAGTGGGGTAATAAGTTATACTCCATAAAATAGGGGAAAACATCAAGGTTCTATGAAAACTACTATCTTTTTAATTTTTATCTTGTACAAATTCATTATAACAAAAAGTAATCCCCTTGGAAAATTTCAGGAAATGACCAAGGTAGGGAGATCTGTTAGACTGGCATTCCAAGTCTCTTATTCTTGGACAGTGGAGGAGAAGGGAGGGGAGGAGAGCTGGAGAGAATGTTTGAAGGTTTCATATTCTGCTTTCTTTTATAAGCTGTGACCACCCACATGTTGGAGGAAAATGTTAAACAATTAAATGACCAATAAATATTTACTTCTTTAATATATATATTTGTATCAGGACTGGCCTGTGTCTAGGGTTTTGGCCAGGCATATTTCTATACGCTCAGTATGCCCAGGCTGAATATGTCTTTGGTTGCTTTTTTTTTCTTTTTTTCTTTAAGTAAAGACAATATTCCTAGAGGTGTAAAAAAGCACTTGAGTTCTGGATGATTCTGAAGTTGACAATTTTCTTTCCAAGTTAGGGAAGGAGAATTAAGGGGCAAAAATAGGAGGTCAGGAGAAGACAGCACCCAAATGAAAAATCAGAATTAGCCAGGTGTGGTGGTTCACGCCTGTAATCCCAGCACTTTGGGAGGCCGAAGCGGGTGGATCACTTGAGGTCAGGAGTTGGAGACCAGCCTGGCCAACATGATGAAACCCCATCTCTACTAAAAACAACAACAACAACAACAAATAGCTGGATGTGGTGATGCACGCCTGTAGTTCCAGCTACTCAGGAGGCTGAGGTAGGAGAATTGCTTGAACCTGGGGGGGTGGAGGTTGCAGTGAGCTGAGATCATGCCATTGCACTCCAGCCTGGGTGAGAGAGTGAGACTCCACCTCGAAAAAGACAAAAGAAATAATTCCTAGGTCCTCCTTCTTGCAGGCTGGCAAGGACCTTGGTCTCTAACTCAGGTTGAGTCTTAGCTGCTCATGGCCCTGCTCCCACACACCTGCCCCCCAGTTTGCTTCTTGCAGAGGTGTTTCTAGCAAGTAAGGTGACTGAGGCCGTTCTGGCGCTGTCCCCGGTCCTGAAATGCCACCAGTTCCTGTCTTAGTGATTAAAGTGGCTCTCGAGTGCTCCCCTCTAGTCAGCTGTTGTGTGGAAACTAATTTCCATATAATAACATTTTGTTATTTGTAATAAATCATACCCACAGTAAGGTGACTGGGTTATGTCATTATTTGCAAACCTACAGAATGTAATTATCATATGTCGGAAAACCTCCATGCAGAACGGTGCTGTTCCAGCTGCAGCACCATCCAATAATAATAAAAATTTATATTGTGCTTTATGGGACTGCTCATCACAGTCACTGTTCTATGCCAAGGGAAAAGATAGCCCACCGCAGGGACAAATTCAGGAACGGACAAACCTTGTAAATGCCAAACTAGTTGATCCCAAAGCTAGCTACTAGGTTTCCTCCTCTTTTTTCCTATGAAACCTTTATATAAGAGACTGGGTGTCCAGGTTTGCCTCTGCATTCAAAACAATGAAAACAATTAAAAGGAGTTTCCCTTTTATGCATTAATTACACATGCATCAGCCTTGACTGATATTTGTTCACAAAGACTAGATTTTTGAACTAAATACCTGCATTGCTCCTTTTCACTACTTTTCCCCTGTATCCCTGTCTTCACCTCCCACACCTCATCTTCTTTTCCCCTAGAATAGGTGCTTCCATTGCTTTCTGTGAACATAGTAATGCAGGTTCCATGAGCAGTAAATGAGGGACATGCTGATTATCCATCATCTTGCATCTGTTTCCAAAATGTCCTCTCTGGTTGAATTTCACCCAAACATAGAAATATGTGATTGCCATTAGCAATGGGCTCCCCTCTTCTCTCTCTCTCCTCCCCAACCAGACACATATGTGTCTACCCCTTTTGGCATGTCCTACTGAGATTTTTTTTTTTTTTCCCTGAGAAGAATGGCATGTTCTGGCTGATCAGAAAATGCTCTGAACTCCCAGGGAGGTTGTGTTTCCTGGTAGAAATCCCAGTAAGAACAGAGTCTTGTAGTTTCAAAAGATCTGGACTTAAGAGTAGCAATTCTCCACCATCCAGTGCCTTGCGATCTTTTATGACTCTGGGGAGTCATTCTCCCACTTTAACCACAATGGTCTTGCTTTTATTACATGTGTGGTTGTGGCAGCTCTCACAGATAATTTTGTTTAGGGCTGTGAAATTTGCCTTCAGACTCAAAATTGAATTCAACCCACTGCTTTCTGCAGGAGCGATGGGCTTGCATGTATATCTCTTTCCCAGGAATGTTTGCAGTTATTGATGCTGAATGTGGTCATTCATCATGGACAATAGAGAACAAAAAAGAGTTTATTAATACATTTCCCGCTCCCACACGATTTTGTCTTGGAGCTTAAGACATGACATTTTGTTCCTTCACCACTTCTATCTGCATATTTCCACACCTGCCTCCTATCCCTCTACTTTGGGAGGTTTGTTGAAGGAAGACAGTCTTACGTTGGTTGCAGAGGAATGAGAACCTGAAAGGTCACTTTTTTTTTTTTTTTAGCCATACATGGAGCTCACAAAAATCCAACTCAGGGTGACCCACACAAAGGTGGAGATAGAGATGGGCGACATTGATAAACTCTTCCTGATTGTGATGTAAGTTACTGAAATGCATCACCAGGGAGAGGCGCTCATCCTCTGCCTCAGATTTCAATGGAAATTGGGCGGGGCCGGCCCTGGCACCTTCCTGTTCTGTTATCCCTGCCATTTTTATCACAGCCTATCCACAGAGGGGAATGCTATGTAGTCCTTAAAATGATGTTTTTGAAGATGATTTGAGGATGCAAAATAAAAGCCCTCATTGGAATATAAAATGAAAAAAGCATATAAAACTGCATACGCAACCTGATCTCCACCACCCTTCCAAAAAAAGACTAAAAGGAAATATACCAAGTCTATCTCTTGTTGGTGGGGTTGCAGGTCATTTTTATTGTCTTACTTTGGTTTTTCTGTATTTTCCAAATTTCTTACAACAAACTGGTATTATATTTTAATCAGGAAAAAGTAGACATTTTTTAAAAGCCCCCCAGAGACAGTGGCTCCACTGACTTTCTTGATCCCTATTCTAATGACTGACTTTCCAACCCTCCCCCTCTGCTATGAAGAAAGCCTTCCTCATTAAAGTGCTTCTGTAGCCTTCCCTCACCCTCATCTCTTCAGAGAAGTGTCTTAAGGAAATATCAAAGGGTGTGTGTGTATGTGTGTAAGAGAAAGACAGAGTAATCATCATATCAGGAAGGAGGAAACCCACCAACCCACCATAGAAATGCAAAACAGAACAGTTAGTTAGAGAACGGCAATGGTGAACTATTGAGGAGTCCCTTCTTGACAGAGGTAACAATGAGGAATGAAAATCCCACCACAGAAACTGCCAAAGGGCAAAGGATGACAGGAGAAGTGAATAATAAAGTCTCTATGGGGCAGGGTGGGGTAGGGGGAAGGAACACATCTTTCATCCCTCCCTGGCCTCCTGTCTTCCTTAGGCTCCAACCACATAGGACTAAAGATGAGAGTCACAGTAGGGAAATGAGGCTGCCCCACACCAGGGAGGAGCCTGAGTAGCCTGGCCACGGAGAGAAGACCAGATAGCCAAAGCCAGAGGAGGAGCAAGGGCTGCTGCAGGTCTGCGGGATGTCAGGTGGAGGTGGTCTAACCCAGCCCGCTGGGGACACCCAGAACACAGATGTCAGAGCCAGAACACCATCTCCAAATTCACAGAAGCTGACACCCAGAGGGCAGACCTGACTGTTCCTGGAGTTTTAGGAAGGGAGACTCACACAGGTGTGCCTGCATTGCTGAGAGCATCAGCGGATCTGATGAGCTTCTCACCTGGGGCAGTGTCATCTTCTCAAGGGTGTTTGTTTGAAAACGCAAGAGGGGAGAATACTTGGGTGTCAGAGTGACTGAGGGATCTACTGGCCTTTCATGCACGAAAGCCAAGGATACTAAATGTCCTTCTTTGCCTAGGATAGACCCACAGGTATGTGCCTCCCCAAAATGTCAAAGTATCCCCACTGAGAAACAACAGGAGACTTTTTTCTAGGATAAACTCTCTCTGAAATGGAGCCTGATCCAGGACCCAATATCTGTGCACCTCCCTTGGAATTCCTTGAGGTTTATACTGAGTGCCACTCTTTCCTTTTTCTGTCCTTTGTCAAGACTGAGAAAGGCTGGTGTTTACTTCCCTAGATAACCATGCCAGGTGAGACCCCACTCCCTTTTAGAAGGGCCACTTAGAAATGCAGTGAGTTCAGCCCAGTGTGGTGGCTCACGCCTGTAATCCCAGCACTTTGGAAGGCTGAGGCAGGCGGATCACGAGGTCAGGAGATCAAGACCATCCTGGCTAACACGGTGAAACACCATCTCTACTAAAAATAAAAAAAAAATTAGCCAGGTGTGGTGGCGGGTGCCTGTAGTCCCATCTACTTGGGAAGCTGAGGCAGGAGACTGGCATGAACCCAGGAGGCAGAGCTTGCAGTGAGCCGAGATCACGCCACTGCACTCTAGCCTGGGAAACAGAGCAAGACTCCATCTCAAAAAAAAAAAAAAAAAAAAAAAAAAAACAAGAAATGCAGTGAGTTCAATACTATGGTTCAAGGAAAGAGGGAGCTCCACATCCCTGTGCCAGGTAGAAACAGGCGGCTCTGTTCCTTGGCTTGTGCCAGGGCCCCAAGCCCTGCCTAGCCCAGTCTTTCCTGATAAATGAAGTTGCAGTGCTGTCCCAGCCTCTGGGCCTGGGGTTTGTAGAACCCTGTACACAGGCCCCGGTGGCAGACAGGCAGCCTGTCATCTTTTCTTTCCAGGTGACATGGGAGCAGCTTTGGTTCTCACATTTCATTTGTCAGGCTTTAATGAGGGAGGCCGCACAGCAGCCCTGAGGTACCACCTGAGTGACCCAGGCCCCCAGGCCCCAGCGAGGTGCACGGAGAGGCAGCTCTGCGGCTGCTTTGGGGAATCTGCCATTTTGCAAGAGGTCAGGGCGGGCAGGGGAGAAAGCAGAGATTGTGCTGCAGGGCAGAAGGCATCCGTTTTCTTCTGCACTGAGCCTGTGAGTCTGTGACCCTGAAGCATCGCTGTGTGTGGGCACCGCCGAGGGCAGGACACGTGGGCCCAGGGCAGGACACATGGGCCCAGGGGATGGAGGAGCTGGGCCTATGCCCCTCACTGCCCCCTTTCTTCAGTAGTGAGGAACAGGGACAGCCTCTTGTTTAGTGCCCCGTAAGTGCCAGGAACTATGCCAGATGCTTGAGATGTCTTTTGCTTAATCTTCACAGCCACCCTCTGGGGTAAGTATCATTAGCCCCATTTGTGGGAGAGGATACTGAGCCTAGGGGAGGTGACTTACACATGGCAGCGGTGTTGGGGTTCACACCCCGTGCTGCCTGAGGTCAAAGCCCTTTCTCCTGAGCCCCACTGGGGCAGCGTTCAGTGCAGCAGCACGGAGCCTGGTCTCTGGAAGCAGAATGCCCGGGTGCCAAGTCTGCACCCATCATGTATGGGCTGGGTGACCTTGCAGCATGGAATCACCTCTGTATGCCTCAGCTTTCCCCCATCTGAAAAATGAGGCCAATGATGGTACCTACTGCATGGGTTATTTAAGGGATTATGTTATTGAATATGTGTAAATCGCTTAGAACATTGCCCAGCATGTAACGAAGGGTGTGTAACTATTAGCTCAATACAATGACTATGGACCATCAGTGAGCCTAGCGCTGCCTCAGCTTCCAGAGTGAGAGGTCTTCACATTAGATATCAGGGGTTGTGGGGCCTTTGCAGCCCTGTGTCAGACCCCACAGGAGACCCCAAAGAAAGAAAAGAAACAGAGCCAGCCCTCAGGGGGCTTCCAGGCAAATGGAAGAGGCTGGACATGCACGCACACATACACACACACACACACACACACGGACACAGATATGGAGAATGCTTAAGACGCTGAGTGAAGACAGTGTGAGCTCAATGAGAGGCAGACTGGCGACACTGCAATGGCTCCATCCAAGCTCCTAGGCAGTCCTTGCCGAGCCGGCCTCCAGGAGGAGGTGCACTGTGAGTTACGGAGTGGAGGGATGATGGGCTAGGATGAGCAGAGGGGTGTAAGATGACAAAACCAGGAGCCCAGAGCTGCGGAGAATCCAGACTCTGACTACTGTGGGCCCCATTGACAAGTGTCCTAGGGCCCCTGCCCTACCTGATGAGCACAGCTTTCCACCCTAGCCCCAGGATTGTCCTGTTCCTCACCCTCCTCCCCATAGACATGATTGACTCAGATCGGGGGCCTGTCACCCAACCTGGCCCAGGGTGTCCCTGCCAAGGCCTGTGGTCCTTTCAAGATTCCCCCTTTTCCCAGCCCTGCCTCCCTTTGTTTAGAACTTGCAGGAAACCCACTTGGCACCAAGCACAGAACCCCACATGCCTGTAGAGCCTGGGCTGACCTGGTGAGGGGCTGGGATGCACCTGGGGACAGAGAGTCCCAAGCAAAGAAGGGATCCCTGAAGCTGCATCCCTGGCAAGTGCTCCTCCCTTGTTCCAGAATGGGCAGTGCACGGGGACCCTGGGGCATCTGTGACAGAAGCATGGGAAAGAGGGACGTAGATGCTGGCACCTGAGCCCGTTAAAACCCCATCAGAGCGCCAGGATAATTTATGAAGAGGACTCTGAAGGAATGCAAAGTGAGGGAGATGCAGAGAATGCCGCCCAGGTGCATAAATCTCTGAGGCAGAAGCACTGGTTCCTACTTCTCCACGTCCCCAGACAGAGAATATTACAGATCGCGGCTCACATAGCACTCGCAGATTCCTGCAGCTCTGATACAATACAGTAAATGCATTGTGACAGTAGCTGAGTGGATTCTATGTGCTGAACAGATGTCTCCTAGCAGACGAGGTTTCTGTGACTGTATCACATTGTGCTTTCATCAATTATACATTCACTCCTCATTACAGAGGCAGGCGCTCAGGACGGGATGCGGGGGCTAAGTGAGAAACCCGGCCAGACCAAGAAGCAGAAGGCAAACTTCGGGGGTGCTAGGGTGCCCACTGGGTTATGAGGGTGTTGGAACCTGCTCCTCGCCCCAGAGACCCCATATTACCCCCCTCACCCTGCCACTTCCTAACTGTGCTGCTCTCTGTATGTGAATAAATAAATAAATGAATTTTTAAAAGTTCTAAATAGCCCCTCTTCTACACTAGCTGAACTAGGATCATTGATTTCCATTCTCAAAATAATTATTACAAATTATTTCAAATTGTGTAGAACAATGAACCTCATATGCCCATCACTCATATTTCACAACTATCAAGATGTGTCTACACCAGCTTCATCACTCCCCCTGTTTTGTGCTGAAGTGTTTAAAGTGAATCCTAGGCCTCTGGTGATTTCTCTTCTACATAAACTCAGTACGAATCTTTAGGAGCAATATGCCCATTTTCCGATATAACTGCATGATTATTGTCACTGCTTACAAAATTGACAATACTTCCTTGTCATCATCCCATTCTCAGTCTGCATTTGAGGGTCTCTGTGGCTGATGACCCCTTCCTAGCCATCACCCTGGGACACACCCCACTGCACAGTGGGTCCCAGCAGAGCCTGACCTTTCTGCTGCAGTTCTTCAGTCCTGGTCCCCAGACCTCATCCAGAACTCAGGTAATATTCTGGCCTCAGTCCCGTGCTCCATCTCGAGATGACAGCAGGGACCTGGCTCTGAGCAGGAATGTATTGCAGACCCCTGGAAGGACGGTGTGGGAGGAACAGGCAGTTCTGGCAGGCACTGGGCGTGGGGCAGTCAGTAATGACAAAAATAACTTAGAGGTGTCTGGCTGCTGCTTTCTGGTGCAGACCAGTGTGTCCTAAAATGTGGCATGCATCCCTCATGGTGTGCCAGGCAATTCTAGGTGGTGCATGGACAAGTTTTTTTTTTTTTTAAGTTATGTATTTAAGCCAGGCATAGTGGCACACATCTGTAGTCCTAGCTACTTGGGAGGCTGAGGTGGGAGGATTGTTTGAGCCCAGGAAGTCAAGGCTGCAGTGAGTCTTGATCACACCACTGCATTCCAGTCTGGGCAACAGAGCAAGGCTCTTAAAAAATCAAATAACATAATGCATTAAATCTTCATTTTTAAAAAAAAGTGAGCTAGCCTCTCAAGCCCATGGGTTCATGGATATCATTGCTGCAGGTGAGGACAGCCAAAAAAGTTTGGTGATTTAAGGTAGATTTTGAAAAACATATTAAATAAATAACAATGCAGATAGTATTTGGATAAGGCAAAAAATACCTAGTGAGACCCCAAACCCTGAAGTTTAGGAGCTCTGATGTGATGGAGGGAATAGAAGATTTGAAACAAGGTCATCTGAATTTCAACCCAAGCTCTGTTCATTAGCAGCTGGGTAATCACTTAACCTCTTAGGGCCTCACTTTTTCTCCTGTACCATGGGGCTATCTATGCCTGTCCACCTTGCCTACCGCACCTCATTGATGTCAAACTCAAAGGAGCAAGAAAGTGTTTTTAAACTGAGAAACCTTCCAGAATGACAAGTTTTAAGGTACACTAAGAACTTCCCCGTTTGAAAGCTTTCCATACCTCATGTTCTTTGCCCAATCCCAGGGGCTCTTTGCAACTCACAACCTGGATTCAGTCGCTCTGGTTAGTTCTTAATGCTGCAGGTTGTTAAGCCTGGCCATTGTAATAAGCATCGATTATCATTATCAACATTATTATATTTACCTAAGATCCCTGGTGCATACGAAGACGCAGAGAGCTCTCCTGCATCATTTCCTTTACAAGAACCATTTGCCGTGTCTAAGAACCATTTCTAGAATTAATTTGCCTACTGCAAACAATATATATTAATGAAAACACATTGAGTTGGGGGAGGTGGGAGGGGGGTGTTCCGCCTGCAGAGTGTGTTTGCTTTGTTCACCTAGAATAAAAAGAGAGTTTGAGCATGGGTTTGTTTTGAATAAATAAATAGCTGGGTGACAGGAGGACGGGCTGCCCGTGCATCGAATCCAACCGGGCCTAGCAGCCATCTCCAAGGCGCACTGCAGAGTCGGCAGGAGCCCGCTCCGGTCGCTTGCATTTTAATATGTGGTGACGTCTGTCATCTGCTTCTCTCTATTTACAGGCCCCCTCTTAGGCTTGCATTTGACCATGGTGGAGGAAGAGGCCACCAGTCCCATCTGAGGCTTGGAGTAAGCTAACATAGGGGCCTCTGTGCCTCCTGACCCCAATGCTTCCCTGCAACAGCCTCCGAAACCCACGCCTTGTTTTTCTTTGTAGCAGCCTCTCCCCCTGTGTGTCCTTATTTTATTTATTTGGGTCGATGAGGCTCATTTTCCCCTCTGCAGATGGCAGCAGGGTCCCCTGGTCTCAGGCGCTGAATCAGACTGATGCTCCGTCTTGTCAGAGGGAGAGGGAAAGGGAAAGGGGAAGAAGAGGAAGAGAAAAGGGCAGGAAGGCAGGGAGGGGTAGCTTAGAGGAGGGGGACAGGATCCCCACACCCGCCCCTGGCCATGCCTCAGCCTCCCCTCCTAGTTGTCGACGTCAGTGTTTGGAACTCAGTCTGCCCCACTGGCCCCACTGAATCCCTCTTGCTTGTTTGGATACAAGCATCTCACATGTTTAGTGCTTCACAGTCCCTGATGACAGCACACTCGAGAGCTCTCCTCAGCAGCAGAGTGTGGTGGCCCGGCAAGGCTACGGGCCATGAAGGCTCAGGCTGGGCTCGCTTGTATCCGGGATGCCTGTGTGTTTGCATGATAACCTACAAAACGCTTCACACCCCTCAATGCACCGGCTCAGAGGACTGCAGGGGAGGGGACTTTGTCAACATGGCTTTGTTTGGGAGCTGCTACCCGTGTTATCCCTGGTTAATTTGCCCCTACAGGGTGCACAGGCTACCTAAGGCCAGATGGGAAATCAAAAGTGATTGGAATGGGCACTGGGTGCTCAAGGAGCAGGGGGACTCCTCTGTCCCAGAGCGAAAGGCCAGGCTGCAGCACTAGCGAGTGATGGAGGAGTCATGGGCACGGCTGGCAGACAGGCAGCCCCCGACCCCCGAGCTAGGGTGGTTAAAAAAAATGGACCCTGGTGCCAGATGCCTGGGCCTCCTTCAGGCTCTGTCCTCTGTTAGCTATATGACCTCAGTGCCTCCCTCACTGTAAAATCGGGGTGACAGTGGAACCTAACCCAGGGAATTGTCAGAGGATTCCATGAACTGATATCACCAACATGCTTAGAATGGCACCTGGCACATTGAAATGCCACATCAGTCTTTGTCAAAGAAACACCATGTACCATTTGCTGCCAGTGGTAGTGGGTTATGCTGAGGTTTAAAGTGATGGCATCACCAAATCCCTGGATGTCAGACCTGGAGATCCTCCAGTGCCGAGCAGAGAGGGGCTGTTATTTCACTCAGGACCACAGGAAAGCTCAGAACACAGCTCTCGCCACACCCCTGGGAGGGAGCTCACTCTGCAGCTGACATTCTCTCAGGGTGGAGATGAGGGACAAAGAGGAGGCATGGAGAACAGAGAATAGCTTGGATCCCAAAAACCAAGGGATTTGTAAGTATTTCTAAGTCACACTTTCCCTCCCTTTCGTTTTCCACTCGCAGAGGGTAACAGCTCTGAGCCCATCCCCTGCTCCTCAGTTTATCATCTCTGTGATGGCTGTGCAAGGCAGCAGGGGCTCCAGGCAGCAGAGGAGTCATGGACAACATCGGCCCGACTCATCTCTTCCGGGCAGTCCCCGCGTCTGGAGTCTTGGGCTCCCTAGAGGAGATAGGGGCGGGGGAAATGTCACCTGCTTTCACAGCCTGGACCAGGATGACAGAGAACACTGGTGTCCCCCGACCCACCATGGAGGTCAGGGGGCCAGGGACAGCGTGATGGGGAAGGTAGGAGGAGGGCAGACTGCAGCATCCGAGCCCTGCAGCTGCCACCTTCTAACTGGTTGACCTTGTGCAGGACACTCACCTTTTCCCACCCTCTGTGTCTTCTACTACAATATAGGAATCATAATAGTATCTAAATCGTGGGGGGGGGGGGGTTGGAAAGAATCGAATGAGCTCATAATCACAACACCCTGTTCGTTGTCCATGTATCAGCTATTTCAGTTACTAGGAGTAGTGAGGGTGGTGGTGAAAAGTCTTGACCTAAGCAGCCATCTCTGAGGGGGCAGCAGCAATAAGAGTGACCCCTGGCAAAAGTGGAGAGCCTTCTCCCTGGGGTCCTGCGTGATGTGGCCACCTGCCTAAAGAACTCCAGAGAAGAGCTGACGTGTTGGTATGTCTGTCCTTGAGGACAGGATCAGATGGAACTGTGGGAGGTGACGGAGGAGCATCCTGGGGGGCCTCACGCTCTGGGCATCACTCCACTCCAGAAAAGCCAACTTGGCCTCAGCGCTGTGCAGAGCAAGCCAGATCTAGGCTTAGTCTTTGAAAACTAACATGCTGGACTCAGCAATCACTAACACCCTGGGAGAGAAGTGGTTCTTCCTCCAGGGATCTGCCTCAGGCAATGTCCCCAGAGCTTAAGGAATCTTTGTATTGCCCAGTTCGTGGAAGGGCTGAGTCCTGAAGGCTCTCCCTGCCCTTATAAACCCATCATGGAAGCAGGCATGAATTCTCCAAGCCTTCCTTGAACTTCCCCAGCCCCTCACTACTGGGCCCGCTGTCATCCTCCTGCTTCCCGCCTCCTGTCTAGATCTGATCCTGCCAGCCGAGTCGAACAGGAGGAACTGGATAACTTGAGAACTGAGAACAGAGAGAGTTGGGTCAAGGTCTCAGCTCTGTGACCTTGGGCAGCTTCTTGGTGTCAAAGAACAGGCTGTCCTAAACCTAGGAAGGGGAAGTTAAGAAGCAGATTGGTCTCTCCAGTGGGAAACTGCAAAGGGGTAGGGGTCCTCCTACACCAAGATGGCTTCCTTGTGGCACACTGCAAAATGCGGAAGGATCAGCTGTTACATGCGCCTTGGAGGCGGCGCCCCCAGTCTCCCCTCCCACCCTCTCATAGAGTGCAAGCCATGTTCTATTGCTCACGGCTGGAGGAGGGGGTTAAGATGGAAAGCAGATGTAGAGAATACAGCCCTAGGACCAGAGTCAAGAGACCTGCATTCTAGTCCCAGCTCTGCCCCCAGCTGTGTGATCTTGGAAAGTCACTTCTGCTCCCTGGCCTATTTCCTAGATCTGCAAAAGGAGGGATTGGTCCAGGGTATCCTCGGATTCCCTCATTCTAGGGTCCTGGAAGTGGCAGATCCCATCAAGGGCCTTCATGCCTTTAGCAGCAAACATTTATGGAGGGCCCCCTGCAACAGGCATGGTGCTGGATGCTGCAGATCCCGGGTGACTCAGAGACCATGCTGCCCTCAGGGTCCTCAGCAGGACAGTCAGTGCAAGGCGCATGGTATCAACAAAAATACTGTGAGAGCATGGAAAGGTGCGATTCATTCTGACAGGAAAATGGCCAAGAAGTTCTCCATGACATTTCAGCGGCGCCTCCAGGAGTGAGTGGGTCCCTGGCCCTGGCGACTCCTCCTCTCTGTGCTCCCAGACGGAGGCACCAGTTCTCCCACCCTCCTCAGCCAGCTACCTCCTGCATTGCAGTGACTGAGGATCAACAGGGGTTCCATTAGCAAGCAACTGGGTCACACCCCCATCGTCCTGATGGCATCCCTTAAATACCAGTGCTGTTCTGATTTATACATGCTTACAGATATATTTGTAGGAACTGAAACTGCTCATTTAAAATAGCAGATAAGCCAGGTGTGGTGGCTCACACCTGTAATCCCAGCACTTTGGAGGCCGAGGTGGGCGGATCACAAGGTCAGAAGATGGAGACCGCCCAGGCCAACATGTGAAAGCCCATCTCTACTAAACATACAAAAGTTAGCTGGGCGTGGTGGCGGGCGCCTGTAGTCCCAGCTACTCAGGAGGCTGAGGCAAGAGAATTGCTTGAACCCGGGAGGCGGGGGTTGCAGTGAGCCGAGCTCATGCCCCTGCACTCCAGCCTGGTGACAGAGCAAGACTCCATCTCAAAAAAAAGAAAAAAAAAATAGCAGAAAACCCCCCAAATCCTTTCCATTTGATTTGAAGTGCACTTTGGGGGACAGAAAGCATGAATTCCTAATTCCATTTTGCTGAGTATCAAAATGAGGCGAGTCACGTGGAAGGATTGAATGACTATGAAGAGAGGAGGCCCTGAATAATCCTGGGAGATAATATTTACAAGGATAATCTGGACAGAGATCGTCAAAATCAGACTGTAGCAAAGACTCAGGCCATTCACTACTAACTGGAAATATTTTCGATGCCTTCAAGTCATGTTATAATCATAAGAGCTAATATGTATTGGACACTTGTCCTGTGCCAAGTATCATTCTGAGTACTTTCCTTGTATGATCCTATTGATCTTCCCGACAACTCTGTGAACTAGGTGGATACTCCTGTTAAGCCATTTTACAGAAAAGGAGACTGAGTCACTTGCCCAGAGCCCATGCTCTATGCCACTATATTGCAGTTGAATATGCCACATCCTCTCTGTTCAAATGTAGCAAGCAACGTTCACAGCCGTTCAAAACCAACCCAAGTGACCACTTCAACTTGGCACCTTAAAAAACAAAACCAACCAAAGTGGCTGAACACTTCAGGTGATGCACATGTCTGATTGTTCCTGACTTGGAACACAGAACAATTAGCAAAGCTGCCGGCAGCTACCCAGGTGCTGAGAACTTTGCTCTGAGGACTCAAAGGTCAAGAGAGTAGTGATCTAGTTTTGTGCCGAGCAAGTGTTGATGCCAGACATCCTTGAAGGACTCTGGATTTGGGCAAACCTGGTGCCATGCAACTCCTTGATACAGGCCTGAATGCAGACAAACAAGCTTGCTTTGAGTTTTGCTTTGGGATTGGTTTTTTCCTTCTAAACATCCCATCTTGGGTAGACACTGGCTCCTGAGAAGCTGATAGGAAGGACTGTATGCCGGTGGTGGGGCTGGGCGGAGGCAGATGAGGAATCAGACCAAGCATCCCAGTGTCTGAGGATCTGGCACAAAAATGGAGCTAGAACAAAGACATCGTCCCTGCCCCTTGGGGCTAGAGCCCAAAGTTAGAGACCGGGAGATGAGGCAAGCATGAGTCAGTCATCTGAATGCAAGGGGACAGAAGCGGAAAAGAATTTAAATGTGTTTCTATTTTCTTAGTTCCCCGAGGATCCCTTAATGTTTCACAGGGGAGTAGGAGAGGAGGGGGTGGGGAGTAGGAAAATCTCCACAAAGCAGGCTTGGCCTTTGGCCATGAGGAGATGACCCCCTGCAGGCCGTGTACAGGGGTACCAGGAAGCCTGCCCCCACAACTCCAAATGTCAGAGCTTCTTTTCTTTGGCCAAAAGCATTGTGCCTGTTAAAATGCAAATTTCTGGAGAAGAGCAACGCTAAAGTGAATCAGTCTTTCACACCAGGGTCTGATGGGGTCCATGATCACAGGGAATGTGGGAGTTGGAAAGGACTTCTGACATTTGTGGATTCAACCTCCTCCCATTCTGTGGATGAAGATGCAGAGAGGGCAGGACAATGACCCAGGTCACAAAGCTAGGCGGGGATGGAGCCAGGCTCTCTCCAGGCCTAATCTGGTCAAGCGTGTCAGATGCTTCTGCTCCCCAAGGGCTCCGGGGCTGATGGGGGGAGGGCAGACCTGCACAGGGAGAGGGGTGGCTAGCAATGCAGAACGGAGGGTAATGGCGCTTGTGGCAGGAACTGGAGAAGAGAGAGCCGCGTAGGCCAGGCTAATCAGGGAAGGCATCCCCAAGGAGGTGGGGCTGCAGCTGAGCCTAGAAGGCTGGCAGGCGTTCAGATTTGGATGGGCAGGGGATTCTTGCGGAGCGAGATGAGGTCAGACCACGAAGCCTAAACTGTCAGATTTAGACATTGGCTAGTGTTCTATAGGTGAAGGGGAACTGAGGAAGGATCTTGAGCAGAGGGGTACAAGCCATGTTTAAGACCTGCCTGGCAGAGGAGTGTGCAGGGAGGACTTGGAAGGGGGAACACCAGAGGCAAGGGGTCTTCAGTGCAAGCAGCTGGTGAGGGAAGCTGCACTGACAATGGGTGGGGAAGAAGAGGCCAGGGGAGAGGGTCCCAGACCTGTCCAGGCCCCGCCCAGCAGCATGCAGAGGGGAAAGGCCACCGTTTCTTGAACTAGATAACCACCTGGTTACTGGGTGACCTTGCATAAATGTCTTCACCTCTCTGGGCCTCAATGTTCTCATCTCTAAAATGGGAATGCTAGTGCTACAATAATAATAATAATAATAATAATAATAATATCCCTGTCTCCTATGCCACATTGTGAGAATAAAATGGGATCATGTTATGAAAACACTTTGAAAGCATGAAGTGCTGTTAGCATTCTTTTGTCCTCTTTCCCTCTTGGAAATCAATACTGAAATCATTCCATATTTCTCCCACTCAGGCTTCTTGTGCTTCAACTTTATTTACTTCAGGGCACAGCCTGAGAACTGAGGGGTCAATATCCCTACGCAGACACCACAGCCCGTGGACTAGGGCACACAGTAGGAGCACTCAGGCCCAGCCTTCCCTGGAGCTGGAGGGGCCCGGCTTCCTGGCAGGGCCCTGCGGATATTCCCCTCTCCCTTACAGCCTGGCACTCTCTGGTTTGCACTTGGCAGGCCTGAGGGTCCCCTTCACTGTCCATCCAAGCATGAGTAACTCTCTCTCTTTCTCCCCCATGCTTACCCAGGCATCCTTAGGCATAAGCATTTAATTTATTTATATTTATGAAACCTCCAACTAGGTCAATGCACTTTTATGCACATCTTGACAATTATTGATACTGTGAGCAGAAGAAGAGGACCATGTGGGCTGGAGGAACCGGCTTATCCCTCTCTCAACCAGCCAAGATCCTTAGAGACCCAGTAAGGGGAAAGTGCCTTTTTGGTGTGCTAGTTGCTGAGTTGGTATCCAAGCCTGCCTTCCCCAGCCACAGCTCAGCACTTCTCCAAAGGAATAGAGAACAGTTTTGTGGGTTCAAACCATACCACATCCCAGGTCCCTCTGGACTTGTAAATGGCTACAGAGCCCAACATCCACAAAGCAGCAGCTGAAATAAAATTAGACACCAGGTCCAGAAGAAACCAGGCTGATTCTGACAATAAATGAAACTTAACATTTCTTTTCTGCGAGTCCCAGATACCCTTCTTGTCCCCTGAACTCATTCCTGTGTCCTCAAATGCATGTCCCTTACTTTCAGAGAATGCACATCCGATGATCATGGGATCTCTGGCCCTGTGAGAACTGTGATGTGCTCCTTATAGGAAGCTGTGCCTAGGGATCTGGCATGGGTCTTTAAATATAGACAGAAGTGAATGTTGAGGAGATAGGATGAGATCAGGGACAAGAAGCATTTCTGGAAATGAAGGTAGAATCTGTAAACAATTGAGTAAATTTGCTGATATTGGTTTCTAGAAGGGCGTGCATGGACTTGGGGTCAGAAATTCTGAGCTTAAATCGTGGCTTCATCACTTACCAGCTGCGTGACCTTAATCAAGTTAACATTTCTAAGCCTCAGTTGCTTCATCTATAAAACGGGGATAATAATAGTCCCTGACTCAGAGGTGTCTTGAGAATGAAAAGAGATAACATATGCATGTAAAATTAATGCATGGATCTTACCTGTGTTCATCACAATGCTTAATGTTCAGATGCATTGTACTAAGTGAAAGAAGCCAGACTTGAATGGCTACTCACTGTATCATTTCATAAATATGGTGTTCTAGAAAAGCCAAAACTGAAGGTAAAGAAAACAGATCAGTGGTTGCCAGGAGCTGGGGTTGGGGAGAGGGGCCGACAACAGGGACATGAAGGGGTTTGGCAGGGGATGGAACTGTTCTGTATCTTGATTGCGGTGGTGGTATGTCAGACCTTTCAGAATTATACACTAAAATGGGTGAGATTTACTATATGCAAATTCTATCTCAATAAATCTGACCCCTCCATAAAAAAAGACAAAATACATTCATGTAAAAGCCTTAATGCATGGTGTTTACTAGATAATTACACTTTGATAGTGAGCAGGTGATCCATGGTAACTTATATTATTATCATTACCGTGGGGAGACCCTTCCTGCCTCAAAGTGCACAGGCACGGCAATTTTTCACAGGGGCAAAAGGGCCACAGTGCTCCTCAAAGGAGGAGGCTTCGGCTCAGTGACCTGTAGCGGTCCCTTCCAGCCTATGACATTTGTTGAAAACATTCTACCTCGTTGGCTCACCAAGTCATTTTTGCATAAGAATGACTGCGAGGTTTTGTTCTGGCTTGAACACCTTGGCAGGCTGGCAGACCTGGGTCCCAGCCTCAGAGCTTAATAGCCACTTTCTCACCTGTCCTCATTGTTCTTTAATCTGTGTAATTTTAGGACCCCGTTCAGCACCTTCTCCATGTTCAAGGTTCCCATTAATAATCATGATCAGCACTTACCTAGGTGCTTTTCATTTTCAAAGCCCATTAATTAACACTAATTAATCCACACAGCAGTGCTAGAAGGAAGGGGAGCTATCATTATCCTGGTTGCAAAAAAGCAGGAAAGAAGAAGGCTCCACGTGATTTGCCCATGGCTTCAAAGAAGAGAGAGAGAGAAGGAAATCCTAAGCAGGGAACCCTGGTACCTCAGATCCCAGCTCAAGGCCAGAACTATTAACGATCATTAAAATGGCCAACATTTATTTAGCAATTACTGGGTGCAAGGCATCACAAAGAGCCTCTCATGCATTCTCTCATTTACATATCACAAAATTCCTGAAAGTACCTATGTGCCATGATTCTCTGTCTTTTACCAATACAGAAAGGGAGGCACAGAGAGATTAAGTACCTACCCGAGGTCACACAGCCAACACACAGTCCAGAGTAAACCTCTTCCAAACCTCACTCTACCAGATTGCCCCTTAGAGCTAAAGCTTGCCCTGAGTCCCTTGAGCCAGCACCTAGGTGAGAAAGCTGCTAGTAACTTTGCCTTGTCCTCACCATGTGCAAAGAAGGAATGAAAGGGTCTTTGGAGGCAGCCAGCCCAGGAAGTATGAGCCACAGAACCAACCATGTTGCCACAGAAAACATGATCTTCTGAGTACATTTCCTCCCTACTCTCTGCCTCAGTTTCCGTCCTTGTACCATGAGAAGACCATCTATTCATTTTCTATACGAACACTTAAGGAGCTCAGCACAACCTTGAGCTCTGAGACACTTGAAGATGGGTAAGGCATAATCCCTGTCTTTGTGGAATTTACCGTGTCTCCGGGAAGCAAAGCTCTGATGACGGAAACAGCTAGACTGCTAAATAGCTATAAAAAACTGACACTCTTCCCAATTATTCTATATTCTAAATCACACTTTTGGACTCCACAAAACCTTTACATGGGATAACAAAATTAATTATTAAAGATTCTAAATATATCATATACCTCTAGAACTAGAAGGAACTTACATTTACTTATTTATTTGATAAATATTTATTGAGCATCTACAATGTGCCAAGCAGTGTTCTAGGCACCAGGAATACAGTGGCAAACAAAACAAATGAAGTCACTGACTGTGTAGATTTTATATTCTAGAGGAGAGAGACAGTCAACTCACAAGCCAGAAAAATATCGTCACGAACTAGAAAATATCAAACAGTGCCACATACTGTGCAGAGAATGAAAACAGAAGAAACTGAAAGAGAGTGCTCAATATCTACTTTGAATCGGGTGGTCAGGGAAGGCCTGTCTGCATAGGGGACATTTAGCTGAGACATAAGTGGCAGGAAGGAGCCAACTGTGTGGAGATCAGGGAAGAGCTTCTAAGCAGGAGGAGCAGCCGGTGCAAAACCTTAAAGTGAAAATGATCCAGTTGTGCCCAAGGAGTGGGCAGAGAGCTGGAGTACCCAAAGTGGCATCAACAAGGATAGGGGAGCCATAAAGAGGAAGTCCAAGAAGTGGGCAGGGCCAGATTGTAGAAGGCTCTAGGTCACCGTAAAGAGTTTGAATTTGCTTGTAAGTGTTATGGCAAGCTCTGGAGGGGATGACATGCTCTTCAAAGGAGCACTTGAGCTGTCAAGTGGAGAATGGATTACAAGAGGACAAGAGTGGAAGCAGAGAGAACATTGGGCTGCAGAGCCTCGGTGGGGGAGGAGGGAGATGTTGACCCGGCCATGGCAATGTACTTAGAGAGGAATTAGATGAGTCTGGGATATATGTGGAGATAGAGCCAACAAGACTTGCTGATAATTGGGTGAAGGCAGAAAGGAAAACAGAAGAATCAAGGATAACTGCTGTATTTTTGGATGAAGTGTCTGGATGGGTTGGGATGCCCTTCATGGGGAATAGGAAGACTGGGGAGCAATAGGCTGGAGGGCTGAAGTAAGGCTAAGTATTCTGTGCTGAACATGATCACTTTGCAATGACTATTAGACATCCAGGTGGAGGTAAAGAGTAGGCAGTTCTGGGTAAAGATCAGGGCTACAGATTCATACCTGGGAAGCCATTGGCATATGGGAGGGACTTCCAGCCATAGGAGAGAGTCTAGATAGTAGAGGGAGCTTAGGACCTTGGGGCACACCAACATTTATTTTATATTTATATTTATATTTTTTATTGATTTTTGAGACCACATCTTGCTCTGTTTCCCAGGCAGGAGTGCAGTGGTGCCATCATAGCTCACTGTAGCCTTGAACTCCTGGACCCAGGCTATCCTCCCACCTCAGCCTCCCGAGTAGCTAGGACTACAGGGACATACCACTGAGCCTGGCTAATTTTTAAAAATTTTTAGAGATGGGGTCTTGCTCTGTTGGCGAGACTGGTCTTGAACTTCTGGCCTCAAGTGATCCTCCTGCCTTCGACCCCCAAAGTGCTGGAATTACAGGCATGCGCCTCTGCACCCAGCCCACACCAATATTTAGATGTGGAACAGAAGGGAGGAAGCAGGAAAGGAGACTGAGAAGGTGTGGCAGTGAGGGAGAAGGGGGATTGGGATAGACTAGTGTCATGGAAGCCAGGAGAAGTTCAGATTTTTTTTCTTTTTTTTTTTTTTTTTTTTTTTTCGAGACAGAGTTTCGCTCTTGTTGCCCAGGCTGGAATACAATGGCACAATCTCGGCTCACTGCAACCTCAGCCTCATGGCTTCAGGCGATTCTCCTGCCTCAGCCTCCCGAGTAGCTGGGATTACAGTCATGCACCACCACACCCAGCTAATTTTTGCATTTTTAGTAAAGACAGGGTTTTACCATGCTGGTCAGGCTGGTCTCGAACTCCTGACCTCAGGTGATCCACCCATCCCAGCCTCCCAAAGTGCTGGGATTACAGGCATGAGCCACCATGCCAGGCTGAGAAGTTCAGATTTTTAATAGGCAAGAGGGGTCAACTGGGTGAATGCCTCTGGTGGACCAGGTAGGATAACAAAATCTTGCTTTAGGGCCGGGAGTGGTGGCTCACACCTGTAATCCCAGCACTTTGGGAGACCAAGGCGGGTGGATCACTTGAGGTCAGTAGTTCAACACTAGCCTGACCAACATGGTGAAACCCCGTCTCTACTAAAAATACAAAAATTAGCCGGGCTTGGTGGCGCACGTCTGTAATCCCAGCTACTTGGGAGGCTGAGGCAGGAGAATTGCTTGAACCCGGGAGGCAGAGGTTGCAGTGAGCCGAGATTGCACCACTGCACTCCAGCCTGGGCGACAGAGCAAGGCTCCGTCAAAAAAAAAAAAGAAAGGAAAGAAGGAAGGAAGGAGGGAGGGAGGGAAGGAAGGAAGGAAGGAAGGAAGGAAGGAAGGAAGGAAGGAAGGAAGGAAGGAAGGAAGGAAAGAAAGGAGGAAAGGAGGGAGGGAGGGAGGGAGGAAGGAAGGAAATCTTACTTGGCTACATAGTTCCTAAATGTGGCCATGCAGTAAAATCACTGTAGAGCTTTTTAAAAATGTAGATGCCCAGGTTGTGTTGAATTGAACACTGAGAGCAGGGCCAGGGCATCCATACTTTCTAAGATATGTTCCAGGTGATTCTGGTGCAGCTAGGCCATGGACAGGGATCTGAGAACCAATAATCTTGTCCAGCCCCTGGGCCAGAGACCAGAGAGATTCAGTAACCTCGGGTGGTGACACCAGTACCAGGGACCTATGGGTTAGACCACAGGCTCCTGTTACCTAATGTGGGGCTCCGTCCATCACACTCCATTGCCATTCAGGTTGGGGCATTGGGGTGGGTATGATTTGCCATATAGAAGAAGAAATTAAATTCTCAATCAAGGATTCAAATTTCAAAGTAAGCCCAAGTCATGTGAAAAGTGGACGCCTCTCGTAAGACGCCTAGAATATGCAGATCAATGGTAATAAGCCTTCGAAGGCCACCAGGTCTGTGACTCCTGCCTGGTTCTCAATTATCTGCATTTGGATTATCCACTTTCGTTGATGAAAATGTTGACTCTCTAGCTGATTGTTCCCTGACACTCGGGGCACAGCTGGGCCACATTGCTCCGGCAGCAACACATGCTCAGGAGGCAAAAGCTAGAAGGGTTTTGGGTACAAAAAGAAAAGAATCCCTTGTGGAAACAGTCAGCCTTGACTCTGTTGTACGAGGCATTCAGGAAGGGGTGGCGGGGCCAGGGACGCGTCCATTTCTTGAGCTGGTATTGTGTGCCAGGCACGGTGCTAGGAGCTCCCTTAACAAGCTCAGTATCTTCATTCTTGTATTCATTTCTGTGGACTGAAATCCGTATTGAAAGCTGGAAGGCAATGAAGATGTTGGTAAAGTGAAGGGAACTGGGAGTAGAAAGCAATCAAACAAATGTTGGGCGAGTCCACTGTTGGGAAAGCGGCCTTGTGCTCCATGGAATGGGGAGGAGCAAGACTGGACCCAAGAGCACAAGCCAGATTGGTCCTCATGCCCTGTGGAGAACCCCTCACCTCTGGGAAGGGGAGTTGCTCTTCCTCCTCGCTGAACAAAAACCCCCTCATCCATCCACATGGAGTCAGTGAAACCCAGAATGAGACCCCAAACCCAATCACCCCTCTCAAGGCAACTTCTTCACAGACCCTGATTGTAAAGGGGTCAGTTGGTCCTAGAAGGTCCGGGTAAGGGTACAGCAGCCTCAGCACACACCCATCACAGGGAGCTGATGGGATTCTTCAGAGCCCAGGCTCTGCTGATGTAGGGCAGGAGCCTCACTGGTGGAAAAAGTGCCCTTTGTGTAGGTGGAAGGGCTGGGCACTCGGGCTCTGGCATCCTATTCAGAGCCCAGACAAGCATCCAGGACCCTCTGCATCCTCTCTATTCTGTAGCGCAGACAAGGGTGTCATTCCAGCGGTGTGGGCCCAAGCCTTTGCTTGCTTGCTTGTTCTTTTTTTGTTTTTTTGTTTTGTTTTGTTTTGTTTTGGGTTGTTTTTGTTTTTGTTTTTGGACAGGATCTGGCTCTGTCACCCAAACTGGAGTGCAGTGGCATGATCATGGCTCACTGCAGCCTCCAACTCCTGGGTTTGAGTGATCCTCCCACCTCAGCCTCCTGAGCAGCTGGGACCACAGGTGTGCACCACCATGCCCAAGCCTTTGGGTTTTTTTATTGTTCTCAACTACTATGTGTAGAGAGCAAAGCTCTGCCTATTTGAAAGACCCTAACTTACAACATCTTAGTTGGAGGTCAAGCTTTGAGCTCTTCTCATGCGGGAGTCTCAACCCCAGCCATACAGCAAATCACCACAAGAAGCTTTATCAAACCAGATGCCAGGACTTCACCTTGGCCTACTGAATCAGAAGCCTCAAGGGTGGAGCCTGTGCCTGTAACTTTGAAAAGTGATCCTAACATGCATCAGAGGCTGAGAACCACCAGTTGGAACTTATCAGGTCCCCTGTAAGCCTTTCCTCTTCTAAGCAACTCCCTACCTCACCCCATTTCTTCTAGTGCCTGTGGTGGGTCTCAAACCATGCGTCATCCCAGGTGCTTTGCTCTGGTTTCTACCAACAGAGCCCAGTCCTCCAGATGTGGTCCCAGAGCCTCTTGTTCTCAGGACACAGGACTTCTGTTCTGTTTTTTATTTTTGAAATGGAGTTTCACTCTTGTTGCCCAGGCTGGAATGTAATGGCACTATCTTAGCTCATTGCAACCTCCACCTCCTGGGTTCAAGCGATTCTCCTTCCTCAACCTCCCGAGTAGCTGGGATTACAGGCGCCTATGACCATGCCCAGTTAATTTTTGTATCTTTAGTAGAGACGGGGTTTCACCATGTTAGCCAGGCTGGTCTCGAACTCCTGACCTCTCAGGAGATCCACCCTCCTCGGCCTCCCAAAGTGCTGGGATTACAGGCGTGAGCCACCACAACCGGCAGGATTTCTGTTCTAGTAACCGTGCCTGCTCACCCCTGGGACTGTAGCTTGTGGCCAGGCCTCCCCTTCCCAGGCCAGGCAGTGGACTCTTTTCCTCTAAGTACTGCTCTTTGCACATGCTGCTTTCTGTAGTCTGGCTGGTGCTGGTGCCCAGGGAGGTTCCATGGCAGGCCCCACAGTAGGGCAGGGGCAGAGCCCAGAGGACCCAATGCCAGTCCTCATTGAGTCCAGGCCTGCACTTCTGCCCTTGAGAGGTAGGGAGTGCCAGGCTCAGGGGCCCACACACTTGGAGCTGCTCTCAGAGGGGAGATGATAGGGGGAGGCACCGCAGAGACAGTGCAGGGTCACCAAGTTCGTGTCCACTGGCGAATGCTAAAGGGCCCCTGGGTCTGGAGAAAAGGCCAACCCATGGCTCTCTGGCAGAGGCCTAAGAGCAGAGAGCAGGTGATTTGCAGAAAGGATGTGGGCCTCAGAGACAGTCCAAACCATGACAGCTCAGCTCCCCATTAATACCAGCAGAGGCAACCTCCTTCGGAGCCCGCCCCAAAGAACCCTCCACCTAATCGCCCCACAGTGGTAGAGACTAGGGCCTCTTTCAAGAGCAGGGAAGACACCCTGAGTACCAGGCCTCTCTAGGACCACCCAGGGATTCAGAACTCTGCTGCTCCTTCCCCTGCCTCTAAATGGGTAGGTTTTGCCCAAAAATGTGGTACCCATTTGTTCTTCTGGAGAATTGGATCCCCCATGGGAGAAAGTGAGACCAAGAGCTAGAATGTGCAGCTGCCAGAGTGGCCCAGGAGTCGAGGTGGAAGGGTGGGTGGACACACTGGCCCCCCTTCCCTCCCATCCAGCTCCTAGAATGAGGGATCCAGCACTTCCTCCTTCCCAGCTCCAGAAAGCTATGGAATGGTAGAGCTGGAGGGAGCTCAGGGGGAAGCAGAGAACAGCCTTGGCCTCGTCAACATCCTGCCAAGCATGAGGGACTCACAGCAGCAGAGGGAGGAGGCAGTAGCTGGCAGATGCTGGGCATTCTCCTTCAGCCATGCCAGGGGCCCTGAAGGATTTGGTGGAACAGGGCAGGAGGCAGCAAGGTTCTCCTTCACCAGGAAAAGGTGCCTGCATCCTCCTTCAATGCTCTTCTTGAGATACCACCCTTTGGCTGTCTTCTGGAAGCATGAGGGAGAACTCAGCATTTGGGGCTTACTGTTCCACGGGGGGCTGAAGCATATTTGCTTTGCTGCATGGCACTGAAGTGGTCGGCGACAGGAGGCTGCAGGGCAGAGGACGCTGATGGCTTCACTGGAGAGCTGTCCTCACTGCAGGATCCCGCCTACCTCTGGATGTTGTGACTCAGGGATGCCCGCCCAGGGGATTACCTGGCTGGGGCTGGAGCAGAGGGTGGGGCGGAGCACCCGAGGTGCCACCGGCTAGGCCTGGGGCAGAATGATCCAGTGGAAGGCTCTGAATGGAAGAGAGATGGGCTCCTCTGCCTCCTGTAGCTGTCAGGGGCTGTCACAGGCAGCCCTGCCCAGCCGGCCCCAGCAGCCCAGCTGAGAGGGGATTGAAAGATTCTTCCAGACTGGAATCTAATTGATAACCACCCGTGTCTAGGCACCAATACCCATAAATGCAAACTACTCTAGTCTCTAGAAAGCTGGACCCAAGCTTGCAGAGGGCGTACGGCCAGCATACTCTGCGCATGATCTGCAGCAGTAGCAGATCGGGGTTGGAGTGTTCAGATCACCTTCTGAATGCACGACAGGACACATGTGAGCTTCAAGTGCTAGCTGGTGCCACGTAGAAGCAGTGTAAACTTGAGCTCCATTTTCCCCATTTGGAGAAGGGGAAGGTAAAACAATAGCTCTCTCACAGGGCCATTATGAAGAACGGCTAAGATAACAACTGTGAAAGTGCTGTTATCACCATTATCACCATTAGGGCCATTATGAACATTAAGGTTGATGGGGCTCAATCTACAGGTCACTTCTGCTCTCCCTGTGCCCCTGGGCGATGCCTGATTGACCCCACACTCTGAGAGAGCAGGGCTCTCTGGCCCTGTGAGGTCTCCAGGGCAGGAGGGTGGGCCAGAGCCTGAGAGAAGCAGGTCTAGTTATACCTGCACTTGAACGGGCAGAGGAGAACCTGATCAACCACCACTTATCTAACGAACGGCAGGGACTCATTTGCCTTCACTCAACTGATTTGCGGGAACCAGATCTTTGCACAGCATATCCCCGCCTCCCCCCAATCCCCTGCCGGATGTTGGACTCCCTATTAATTCCCCTGTAAGTACTTGTTGAGCACTATTTGCCCACCATGGGTTCTAGCTTACAAACAGAGCTGGTGTGACCGGAGGATACACTCCTTCACTAAAGGGGATGGGGCGAGGAGTCCCTACGGCAGAAGAATGAGGTAGGGAGGGGAGGCTAATGCCACAAGCCAGTTTCACAAGGAGTAATCCACATTCATTATCATGGTGGTGAAATGCCAGGTTGAACATCAGGAACCCTGACTTCCTCCAGGCTTCCTCACCAGCCAGCTGGGTGACATTTCCTCACCTCCCAGGCCTAGGCTGGAAACTCGGAGAGGCCACAGCTGAGCAAGCCCTTGTGAAAACCACAAAGGCTTTCTGCCCTGTGAGAAATGTTTACTCATTAGAAGAGGAAGGCAAGAATGTTACAGGGAAGGGGTCCCGATCCAGATCCCAAGAGAGGGTTCTTGGATCTCGTGCAAGAAAGAATTCAGGGCGAGTCCATAACGTGAAAGCAAGTTTGTTAGGAAAGTAAAGAAATAAAAGCATGGCTATTCCATAAACAGAGCAGCCCCAAGGGCTGCTGGTTGCCCATTTTTCTGGTTATTTCTTGATGATTTGCTAAACAAGGGGTGGATTATTCATGCCTCCCCTTTTTAGACCATATAGGATACCTTCCTGACATTGCCATGGCATTGGAAACTGTATTGGGGCTGGTGGGAGTGTAGCAATGAGGACGACCAGAGGTCACTGTCATCACCATCTTGGTTTTGGTAGGTTTTGGCCAGCTCCTTTACTGCAACCTGTTTTATCAGCAAGGTCTTTATGACCTGCATCTTGTGCTGACCTATCTTATCCTGTGACTTAGAATTCCTTAACCATCTGGGAATGCAGCCCAGTAGGTATCAGCCTCATTTTACCCAGCCCCTATTCAAGATGGGGTTGCTCTGGTTCAAATGCCTCTGAAAGGAGCACACCTGTAGGTGGGGGGAGGACAGGCTGAGGACCCAGACCCAGGGCCTTCAACTGCATCCACTCTTCCTTGTTCACCTTCCTCTCAAATAGCTGGTCCCAGCAGGCTAGCACAGAGCTCACCTGGGCTCCAGGGCAGGTTCTTCCCCTGGGAATACCCGAAACCTCAGCAAAACAGTGTGATGAAGGCTAGTGCTCCAGGAGGCCAGAGAGACCAGATCAGAGTGCTGGACAGAGTCCAGACAGTGGGCTCCTCCTTCCAGCGTGGCCCCTCACTCACTCAGTCCACGATCTTAGGAGCATCATTCCCTCTCTCTGCACTGCAGTGTCCTCCTCTGTGAAATGTGCACAGTAATACCTACCTCTAGGATGGGTAAGAGTGACAGCTGCTCAGTAAATTGTAGCAATAACTGCAATGATAAGGATGATCTCCAAAGCCCTTTGCTGCTCTCAAATCCTCTGCTCCCAGGCCAGGGATATTTCTCAAGCCCCCACAACCATTTGTTCTAGAGGCAGAGGGCCCTGGGCACAGGCGTGATCCCTCTGGAGCACTGGTCTCCCGACATCTTCCCCACCAGGGCTCTGCTCATCTCCATAATGAGGTTTGAGTTTCATTATATCATTTGTCTGGTGCCCAGTAAAACATCATCATAGGCACAGGTTCTGCAAGAGGCCAAGAGTAATCTATAAAGCTTAGCATCTACCCTCAGCTGCCATGTGTGGGAAGCTGGCCTTGCAGCTGGCGTGGGGCCAGGCTGGCAGGGAGCTGGATCCTGATTCCTCTTTGAGCTCCTCAAAGGAACAAGGCTTCAGCCTCAGCACCAGGTTCCAGCTGCCGTGGCCAGTGGCTTCTTAGTGTCTTAGCTGGGCCTCCCACTCCCACCCCTGTGAAGGGTCATGACCCTCGGTGGCCCCTGAGTGGTAGACATAATTAGCAGAGGCCCACGCCATCTGCCACTGGCCACCAGGGCAGCATGCACAAAGTGTGGTAGTCAAGAGAAATATTAATAGGTCTTGCAAACACACACAATAGATATTGTAAAGGGATTGGTATTCCTTTGCTGCAGGACTTCTCAGGACCTTAAACTGCTCAGTCACCAAAAATGTATTGAGCACCTACTAGGTGCCAAGTACTCATCTAGCTGCTCGGAATAAGTGGTGAATAAGACACACAAGTTTTATGCTCTCATGACACTTATATTTCAGTGCAGAGGGAGGTATAAAATAAATTTGCAAGTAAATAAGAGAACTTCAAATGGTGAGTGCTGTGAAGAAAGCAAACCAGTAAAGGGATAGAGGGGGACTGATGTGTTAATATGCATTGTGACTGTCTAAGGAGAAGCAGAACCGCATGTTCTATGAGCAAGTCTCAGAACTGCAATTCCTTGGAAAGGTATTGAGGAATGCTCTAGAATGGTCCTAACACTCAAATCTAAAGCGTTCATCCTTGGCATGAGATCCCCCGAAAACTACCCCATCATCTCCAGGATAGCATCTGAGACGCTCCAGCCGACCCCGCCATTGTAGCTCACATCCCCCCGCCCCTCTAGAAAGCTGAGCCAGCTTGAACATCCCCCAACACATTCCCGCATTCCCACATGCTCAACACGTTCCTGCTTCCCAGAAAGGCTCCCGTGCCTTCTTTGCCTGGCAAACATGTCCTCATCCTTCAAGGCTGTATTAGACAGGGTAGGTGATCCAAGATCTCAATGACTTAATCTTATACAAGTTTATTTCTCATTCACATCCCATGCCAGAGAGTCAGGAACAGCTCTGTTCTTCACAGTTCCTTCTTTCTCCTAGGGGCCCAGAGCCCTCCACTGGATTCACTGTATGTGGCCAGCAAGGGGAGAAGAGAGTAAGTGTGGAGGAACATGCAGGAGACCTTAGGAGCCAGGCCTGGAGTGAGTTCATCATTTCAACTGCATCTGTTGGTCAGACTGAGCTGCATTCACAAGCCTACCTGGCTGCAGAGGGGCTGGGAAACGGAATGTCACTCAGCCTACAGGAAGAGGAAAGGTGGCCAGTAGCATTATCTCAGTTCAAGTGTCACCGCCTTAGCCAAGGAGTACAGAATGAGGGAAGTGGCTTGGTGTAATAGAAAGGAAGTAGGCAGGGCTTGGCAGGGTGGCTCATGCCTCTAACCCCAGCACTTTGGGAGGCCAAGGTGGGAGGATCAAGAGTTTGAGACCTGGGCAACAAGACGAAATCCCACCTCTATACAAAATACAAAAATCCCATCTCTACGAAACACAAAAATCCCATCTCTACAAAAACAAGGCTGTGCAGAAGCTCTTTAGTTTAATTAGATCCCATTTGTCAATTTTGGCTTTGGTTGCCATTGCTTTCGGTGTTTTAGACATGAAGTCCTTGCCCATGCCTATGTCCTGAATGGTAATGCCTAGGTTTTCTTCTAGGGTTTTTATGGTTTTAGGTCTAACGTTTAAGTCTTTAATCCATCTTGAATTGATTTTTGTATAAGGTGTAAGGAAGGGATCCAGTTTCAGCTTTCTACATATGGCTAGCCAGTTTTCCCAGCACCATTTATTAAATAAGGAATCCTTTCCCCATTGCTTGTTTTTCTCAGGTTAGTCAAAGATCAGATAGTTGTAGATATGCGGCATTATTTCTGAGGGCTCTGTTCTGTTCCATTGATCTATATCTTTGTTTTGGTACCAGTACCATGCTGTTTTGGTTACTGTAGCCTTGTAGTATAGTTTGAAGTCAGGTAGTGTGATGCCTCCAGCTTTGTTCTTTTGGCTTAGGATTGACTTGGCAATGCAGGCTCTTTTTTTGGTTCCATATGAACTTTAAAGTAGTTTTTTCCAATTCTGTGAAGAAAGTCTTTGGTAGCTTGATGGGGATGGCATTGAATCTGTAAATTACCTTGGGCAGTATGGCCATTTTCACGATATTGATTCTTCCTACCCATGAGCATGGAATGTTCTTCCATTTGTTTGTATCCTCTTTTATTTCCTTGAGCAGTGGTTTGTAGTTCTCCTTGAAGAGGTCCTTCACATCCCTTGTAAGTTGGATTCCTAGGTATTTTATTCTCTTTGAAGCAATTGTGAATGGGAGTTCACTCATGATTTGGCTCTCTGTTTGTCTGTTATTGGTGTATAAGAATGCTTGTGATTTTTGTACGTTGATTTTGTATCCTGAGACTTTGCTGAAGTTGTTTATCAGCTTAAGGAGATTTTGGGCTGAGACAATGAGGTTTTCTAGATATACAATCATGTCTTCTGCAAACAGGGACAATTTGACTTCCTCTTTTCCTAATTGAATACCCTTTATTTCCTTCTCCTGCCTAATTGCCCTGGCCAGAACTTCCAACACTATGTTGAATAGGAGTGGTGAGAGAGGGCATCCCTGTCTTGTGCCAGTTTTCAAAGGGAATGCTTCCAGTTTTTCCCATTCAGTATGATATTGGCTGTGGGTTTGTCATAGATAGCTCTTATTATTTTGAGATACGTCCCATCAATACCTAATTTATTGAGAGTTTTTAGCAGGAAGCGTTGTTGAATTTTGTCAAAGGCCTTTTCTGCATCTATTGAGATAATCATGTGGTTTTTGTCTTTGGTTCTGTTTATATGCTAGATTACATTTATTGATTTGCATATATTGAACCAGCCTTGCATCCCAGGGATGAAGCCCACTTGATCATGGTGGATAAGCTTTTTGATGTGCTGCTGGATTCGGTTTGCCAGTATTTTATTGAGGATTTTTGCATCAATGTTCATCAAGGATATTGGTCTAAAATTCTCTTTTTTGGTTGTGTCTCTGCCCGGCTTTGGTATCAGGATGATGCTGGCCTCATAAAATGAGTTAGGGAGGATTCCCTCTTTTTCTATTGATTGGAATAGTTTCAGAAGGAATGGTACCAGTTCCTCCTTGTACCTCTGGTAGAATTCGGCTGTGAATCCATCTGGTCCTGGACTCTTTTTGGTTGGTAAGCTATTGATTATTGCCACAATTTCAGCTCCTGTTATTGGTCTATTCAGAGATTCAGCTTCTTCCTGGTTTAGTCTTGGGAGAGTGTATGTGTCGAGGAATTTATCCATTTCTTCTAGATTTTCTAGTTTATTTGCATAGAGGTGTTTATAGTATTCTCTAAAGAGCTTCTGCACAGCAAAAGAAACTACCATCAGAGTGAACAGGCAACCTACAAAATGGGAGAAAATTTTCGCAACCTACTCATCTGACAAAGGGCTAGTATCCAGAATCTACAATGAACTCAAACAAATTTACAAGAAAAAAACAAACAACCCCATCAAAAAGTGGGCAAAGGACATGAACAGACACTTCTCAAAAGAAGACATTTATGCAGCCAAAAAACACATGAAAAAATGCTCACCATCACTGACCATCAGAGAAATGCAAATCAAAACCACAATGAGATACCATCTCACACCAGTTAGAATGGCAATCATTAAAAAGTCAGGAAACAACAGGTGCTGGAGAGGATGTGGAGAAATAAGAACACTTGTACACTGTTAGTGGGACCATAAACTAGTTCAACCATTGTGGAAGTCAGTGTGGTGATTCCTCAGGGATCTAGAACTAGAAATACCATTTGACCCAGCCATCCCATTACTGGGTATATACCCAAAGGACTATAAATCCTGCTGCTATAAAGATACCTGCACATGTATGTTTATTGCAGCATTATTCACAATAGCAAAGACTTGGAACCAACCCAAATGTACAACAATGATAGACTGGATTAAGAAAATGTGGCACATATACACCATAGAATACTATGCAGCCATAAAAAATGATGAGTTCATGTCCTTTGTAGGGATATGGATGAAATTGGAAATCATCATTCTCAGTAAACTATCACAAGAACAAAAAACCAAACACCGCATATTCTCACTCATAGGTGGGAATTGAACAATGAGAACCCATGGACACAGGAAGGGGAACATCACACTCTGGGGACTGTTGTGGGGTGGGGGGAGTGGGGAGGGATAGCATTGGGAGATATACCTAATGCTAGATGATGAGTTAGTGGGTGCAGCGCACCAGCATGGCACATGTATACATATGTAACTAACCTGTACATTGTGCACATGTACCCTAAAACTTAAAGTATAATAATAATAAATAAATAAAACAAACAAAAAGGCAAAAATCACATCGCTACAAAAAAATACAAAAGTTAGCTGGGCATGGTGGGTGTCACCTGTGGTCTCAGCTAATCACAAAGCTGAGGTGGGAGGATCGCTTGAGCCCAGGAAGCAGAGGTTGCAGTGAGCGGTGATTGCACCACTGCACTCCAGCCTGGGTAACAGAGCAAGGCCCTAGAAAAAAAAAAAAGAGAGAGAGAGAAAGAAAAGAAAGGGAGAAAGAGAGACAGAAAGAAAGAAAAGAAAGGATGTAGGGTTTGAAATCAACAGACCTGAGCTTCTGTTTTGTCTCTACAATTTATGCAGAGGGTGGAGGGTAGCCTGACTTCTGTCACAGGACCAGCTCTCTAATTTTGTACAAGTCACTCTATAGGTCTCCGTCCCCTCATCTATTAAACAGAGATGATGATGGTGATAATGATAACAATTACCTGGGAGGATTGCAGGAGGATAAAATGGCATAGTCTGCATGAAGTGCCCAACCCATGGCCAGTGCTTACAAATGTTATCTACGATCAGCATGAGCTCTGAGAACCTGGCTTAGGCTACCAGTCCTCAGACCCCACTTTGTCACGGAGATGACAGTGGGGGAGGGGGGAGACAGTTGTCCAAGAGATATCTGCCCATCTCAGAATGAGCCTGCTGTGTGGCTTTGAGCTTTGGCATGCAGAGGACAGGGTCTGCACCGTCCCTGATCTGATCACACCCCCTACTCAGTCTTCCGCCGCCGTCAAGCTCTGAGTGAGCCTGGCCATGCATCTGTCACACCTAGAGGGCAGCCTGGGCCAGAGACACAAACAGCCTGTAGCCAGCTGAGTGCTGAGGGAGAGGGGGAAAAAAACACCAAAAAGGTGAGACAGTGGGCCTAAGCACAGGGGATGGGGGCATGGTGAAGCCATTTCCTGCCACCCACATGGAGCTCCTTCTGTGTGGCAGACACTCATCCAGGATCTTAGGATACAGCAGTGGAATAACAAAGATCCCTGCCCTCATGGGGCTTATGATCCAGCAGGAAGAGACAGACAATGAGTCATAATAAACAAGTAAATTAGATACTGTGTTTGTGTATCAACGCCACGGTCAGAAATGCTAAGGGGCATAGGTACAAATACACGGTTTGAGAGAAGAAATAAGACCTAGTGTTAGATATAGATCAATAGGGGCACTAGAGTTTACAGTAATCTATTGTATATTTCAGAATAGCTAGAAGAGAAACATTCAACTGTTTCTGGCATAAAGAAAAGACAAATATTCAAGGTGATGAATATCCTCAATTCACTGATCTGATCTTTACAAATTTTATGAATGTATTAAATTATCACATGTACCCCCAAAACGATGTACCTTTAGTACACATTGATTTTTAAAACAGAAGAAATACTAAGGAGAAAGCACAGCAGAAAAAAGCAGGTGAGAAGGGCAGGGGAGGGGCGGGATGCAGCACTGAACAGGTGGTCAGGTCGTCATTGAAAGTGAGGTTTGGCCGGGCACAGTGGCTCATGCCTGTTAATCCCAACACTTTGGGAGGCCGAGGTGGGCAGATCACCTGAGGTCAGGAGTTCAAGACCAGCCTGACCAACATGGTGAAACCCTGTCTCTACTAAAAATACAAAAATTAGCTGGGTATGGTGGCAGACACCTGTAATCTCAGCTACTTGGGAGGCTGAGGCAGGGGAATCTCTTGAACCCAGGAGGTGGAGGTTGCAGTGAGCCGAGATTGCACCACTGCACTCCAGCCTGGGTGACAGAGCGAGACTCCATCAAAAAGAAAGAAGAAAGAAAGAGAGAGAGAGAGAGAAAGAGAAGAAAGAGAAGGAAAGAAGGATAGGAAGGAAGGAAGGAAGGAGGAAAGAAAGAAAGAAAGAAAGCAACAAACAAACAAACAAACAAAAGAAAGAAAGAAAGAGAGAGAGGTTTGAGCAGAGCCTTGAAGGAGGCAAGGAGTGAGCAGCAGAGACCCAGGCAGAGCCTCCCAGCAGAGGGACCAGCAAGAGCAGAGGTCTGAGGCAGGAGGGTGCTTTGCATGTTCGGGGGCAGCAAAGAAGCCAGAGTAGCTGCAGCGGGAGAATCGCCGGGACCTGCAAGGCCTATTGATTGCGGATGATTGTTCTAGAGCAGAGAAATGTCCCTTTGGCCTCTTGAGAGCTGTGTGTTCTCTGGTGAATAAAAACAATAACAAAGGCTAGGGAGTGCTTCTCAACATGTTCAAAGAAGAGTGTCTCTGCACAAAGTAGAGAAATGGATTCCATCTGGGAAGGCAATGAGTTGGCCCAGATACTACTCATCAGTCGAAAGAGACCAGCAGAGGTTTAAGTTGCCATACCCTGGTACATTTCTATGAAACAGGAGTGTGAGTCAGTCCTCTGAAGCTTTAAACCAAGCTTACACTTTTCCCTCTTGCGGATACAGTGTTAAACAGACATCTTTTCCCAAAAATAGAACTGCTTGGTGACATGGAAAACTATGTGGCAGGGAATCCTCCACCTCGGTGAACTCCACTAGTGGGCCCCTGGGAACTCCTGGGCCACTACGCCCTTGGCACTTGCAGCCTTCTTGGCACTTTCACCACCTCCCCTTGCTCAGGCTTTGATCTCCTAGTTAGACTGGCACCCGTCACAGATGCAGAGAAGCCCACAGAGTGCATCATCCATTTCATCCATCATTTCTCCTCATGTCTTCCTTCCATTGCCAGGGTGCACAGGCCTAGCCCAGCCCTTTTCACATGTCGTATGTTGTGCAAATCTGCCCTCAGAATGGTCCTCGCTGTCACATGGCTCGTCCCATAAAGAAGCCGTACAACACTGGTCTATTTTCTCAATCAATTCCGCTTTGAGGTCCATTATAATAGTTCTCATCTTCTCCCCACCACTTACAACACTGACTGCTTTTACATTTTCCAAACAAGAGAAAGTGAATGCAATGGTCACAAAGTAGGCACAAACTCAGCAAACACATGATAGACCCACCACATGGGGAACAAGGCCTAATGACAGGTGAACGTGTGATTCCCTCTGGCACGGAGCTTCCTTTGCATCTATGAAAGCGTGGAAATAGAACCTTCACAAGCAGAGGGGCTTTTGTCAGCTTTTTAAAAATGCAGCTGGCCCCTGACTTCTCCATCCCAGTTCTTCCTAGCCTCTGCCCAGGTTCCATATTTAAGCAAGCCTGGAGAGCTGGGGAACTGGAGGGCCAAGCTGAGCTGTCCCAGCACCATGTGTGCTGCCGTGTCATCCATTTCATCTGGTTCTCAGCTGTTCTTTGGGATTTATTTCCCCTCTCTCTTTCCTTTATCCCGTCTTTGCTGAATATCCCAACTTTCTTCCTATATGCAAGAAATAAACACATTAAATAAAAGACAACCTGCCCCAGAGTCAGCTACAAGCACCCTCCACTCCAGGACCAGCTATTGGGTGGGTGAGACACCACTAGGAAATGGCCCTGGTGCTGCAGTGACTGCTCTTGGCGTTCACTTCATTTCAGCAAGCAGTTGGCTAGGATGGGAGGCTGGAACGGGGGCACATCAATGAGTGATTGTAATAATAACCTTGAATTTTCTGCATCAGATCCTTCCATACAGTGTCAGCAAGCCTTCCAACATCCTTATAAAATAGATATGATTGCCTCCACTTTAGAAAGAAGGAACTGATAGCAGGGTGTGGTGTAGCACACCTGTAATCCCAGCTACTCAGGAGGCTGAGGCAGGAGAACCACTTGAACCCGGGAGATGGAGGTTGCAGTGAGCCAAGATGGCACCACTGCATTCCAGCCTGGGCAACAGAGTCTGTCTCAGAAAAAGAAAAAGAAAAACAAGGAAAGAAAGAAGGAACTGAGGAGAAAAGTTAAGCACCTTCATTCGTTCATTCATTTGTTCATTCATTCATTCACAAGGTGCCTACTCTGTGAGCTACTGGCCAAGAACTAGTGTTCAAGCCCAAGTCTGTTAGATCCCACCAGTTTCTGGTGACTCATGCTTCTTTAACCTTGGGCCTCAGAAAACTTGCCCTGCAGCCAAGGAGACCCACATGTCATTTCGGTGCAACTCACAAAGTGGGGTTAAACACATCTGATGCGAGTCACATGTCACATGCTGTGGGAGCTGGAAGCAAGAAATGATTCCAAGGGGATCTGGAAAGGCACACAGAAGACGTGGCATTTGCATGAGGCTGGCACACATACCCTGGCGAGAAGCCCTGGAGTCCAGTCCCTAGAGAGAGGGGGTGTTGTGTGTATGGGAGCAGCCCATCCTAGGAGGCAGGCATATGAGAGGCTTGGGGGGCTCCCTTGGGACCCACAGTGCGTCAGTAACGGGAGCTTGAGCTCCTCAGACTCCACATGGCAGGACAGCATCTTAGAGGGCCACTTCCATGCCCCTAGCAGCTGGCCCTCAGTGCTGGGTCAGACCCAGAGCCCCAGAAAGCCTGCCCCTCTGAACCAAGGGGCATCAGGGGTCTGTGACACCCCATTCCCTCTCAACACTGTCTCTGCAGCAGAGGCTGTGAGTCTACGCCTCCTCCCTGCCCCTGCTTCCCACTCTCCCCACTCCTCCAACATGTTCCTCCTGGACTTCTATGCTCATAGAATTGCTGTATGCAATCATTTATTCATGCCACATCTACCAGTTGACTGTTGGTGCCAGGCGTTGTGGAAGGTGCTGAGGAAACAGCTGGAGTCAAAGCAGACCTGACGCTGTACTCTGGAAGCATGTGCCTTAATGGGGAGATGAATACATAAGTGGCAGTTGCAATGCCGTGTCATGCAGTAAGCCCAGGGCATTCTGGGGCAAGTACGAGGGGCATCCTGCCCTTCCTGAGTGACCTCCAAGGGCTTTTCAGTAGAAGTAAAGCTGAGCTAGAACGTGAAGATAAGTTGTTAACCTAGGGGCTGGGTAGAGTAGGAAACAGACCCAGACCATCACAGGCAGAGGGACCTGCACATGCAAAGGCCCAGAGGAGAGGAGAGGAGAACAAGGGGCGCTATAGGAAGAGGTTCTGGGTGGATGGAGCAAGGCAAGGGGCAGGAGGATGCTTGGAGACATGACTGGAGCAGCCCCACAGAACTGTAGCATGTGCAGATTTCATCCCCATAGCCGCACAGAGCTGCTGCAGGATTTTAAGTGCAGGAGTGGCAGAATCACAGAGCGAGGTCTGAAGAGTCATCTGGCACAACTTCTCATTTTGGACAAAGAGGCCAAAACTCAGAGACAGGAAGCAGCTTGTGCGGTGTCACTGTGGAACTGGTTAGAACTCAGGTCTCCAGACTCATTGTCCAGTGCTCACTGCCCTGGGCTACAGCCTCACCTCCCATTAGGGAGGGATCTGAAGATGCAAGAGGGAGAAGACACAGGTCCTCCTCCCACTGCCCTGCTGAGAAGAGGAGAGCCTGCCTTCCTCACCAGGTGCTCCAGTGCTGCCCAGAGGCACAGACATGTTCACCAATAAACTCTGTGTCTGCAACAGCCTGGGGAGGGGTCTGCCCCTGCAGCCTGAGCTCTCCTGCTCACCTGCCAATAATGGCTGTGCCCAGGGGCCCCAGCACCCGCCCTCCATCTCTATCCCTGAAACCCATCTGGCAGCCCTGGAGCCCCGCCCTCAGGAGAGCTCTTGGTCCAGGCCCCACCAGGGTGGGGAGTTAAGCTTGGTTAGACATTTCATGTTACTGCCTCATTAATTATGCAATACAATGATGATTAATTTTACAGTAAGAAGTAAAGCTGTTGGAGGGAATGGGCAGTGGGGGAGAAGGGGTGTGGGGGGCACAGGATGAAAACCATTGCCCCTAAAACAGGGATGGGCAGGCAGGATGTTACGCCAATTTTTCTCTGACACTCTGAGTCTCAGGGGCATCTCCCAGGGACTCAGGAAACTTGCACAGGAGCTAGATTTCTGCCACCCTGGTAAGAGGCAGGTACAGAAGCAAAGCCATGAGGTTTGCCTGCCCCAGGTCCTAACAAGGTCCCAGAGAGAGCCTTGGCTAGGAGTCAAAAGGCTGGGTTCTGATTCTGGCTTTCCCGTGAGTTAACTGTCTGTCCTCAGATTCTTACATGTAAAATAGGATTATCAACTCTCACCTGGTCTACTTGAATGGAGCAATACGCAAATCAAATGAGAAGGGTTTGAAAGCACCAGTGTAAAATACAATGAGGATATGACAGTAGAGAAGGGGACTGCAGTGGCTACAGGGCTGTTTCTGGACAGCTTGAGACATCAATTCATCCCTCTGGGCTTAGTTGCACACCTCCTGAAGTTGCTGTGCTGATTAAATAAGATACTGTATTCAAAACCCTAGCATAGTACCTGTACAAAGTAGGCACTCAACAAATGGCGGCTGGATTTAGAGCTCTTATTATTTCCATCATCACCATCACTAATAAAATGCAGACCTTTCCAGCCCTTAAATTCTTCACTGTGTCCCTGGTCAAAGTGGCCCCCCCTTTCTTTCAAGGGAGAAGCCCACTTCAATGCCCCATCACACCCTCATCCTGCCCCCACCCCTCCCAGCAGCCAGGCCTGTCTAAATTCACTTGGGGAACTCACCCAAGGAGCTCTGGGCAGGGGGCTGGAGCTTCTCTGGGTTTGGGGCAGGACTTTCCCCCTTTGGCTTCTTCCTACCTAGCCCTTTGCCCCTCCCCCCAACTCTATGCCCTTCCTTCCTGTGTCCCACCCTCCCTCTCACCCCAGCCAGCCTGACATCCCGACACCTGAGTGGCGAGCCCTGCTGTGGCTTCCGTGCCCTGGGCGAGGGTCTCTCTGTAGACATTCTCCCCTCCTTCTCCAATGGGAGTTCTCTGCCCCTTCTTCAGCCCAGGGACACCTGTGGTCTGAAGAGAGCCTCTTCATGCCACCAAGCCAAACTTGGGTCTGCCTGCCTGGCTCAGCAAAGCCAAACACTGATGCTGAGATTTGCAACGAGAGGGGGGATAAAAGGCACGTATTGCGGGGCACCAAACAAGAATCAGACAAACTCCCTGATAGCTTACAAGCAAGGGCTTATAAAGGAAGGGTACATTTCAGAAAAGCAGGAGTTACAGGCAAAAATCATAAATCCATACATAGTGCAAGGTCATACATGGGTTTGGCACAAAAAGGTGAGATATATTGAAGTGCGGGGCTTAGAGGTCACAGGTGGATTTAGAGATTTTTTAATTTGCAGTTGGTTACGAAAGTGAGGCTTTGTCTAAAAACTCGGGGTCAGTGAAAAGGAATGTGAAGATTTGGCCTGAGGGCATGACTCTCCCCAGTCCCCTCAGGAAGGGACTCAGAAAGACCGGCTGGAGTTCAGTCCTCAGTGTCCCCTTACCTGAGCTGTACATGATGGCGGTCGGCATTTTCCATTGGGTTTGGGTCTGGGTTTCTGAATATTAAGATGTTATCTCTGGTGTCTTTCTTTTCTTTCTTTCTTTGTGTCTGTCTGAATTTCTTTCTTTCTGTCTGTTTTTCTATCTTTCTTTTTCTTTTTTTCCCCATATATGGAACGAGACCACCACTTCTGTTGTCCTTCCCAACTTCTCCCCAACCTCCCCTTTTCCCTAGTTTATAAGACAGGAGAAAAGGGAGAAAGCAAAAAGTTGGAAAGAAACAGAAGTAAGATAAATAGCTAGACGACCTTGGCGCCACCACCTGGCCCTGGTGATTAAAATAATAATAATAATAATAATAATAATGATAATATTAACCCCTGACCAAAACTACTGGTGTTATCTGTAAATTCCAGACATTGTATGAGAAAGCACTGTAAAATTTTTGTTCTGTTAGCTGATGTATGTAGCCCCCAGTCACCTTCCTCACGCTTACTTGATCTATTATGACCCTTTCATGTGGACCCCTTAGAGTTGTAAGCCCTTAAAAGGGCTAGGAATTTCTTTTTCGGGGAGCTTGGCTCTTAAGACGCGAGTCTGCCGATGCTCCCGGCCAAATAAAAACCTCTTCCTTCTTTAATCCAGTGTCTGAGGAGTTTTGTCTGTGACTCGTCCTGCTACACATAGAGACGGGGTTTTTCCATGTTGCCCAGGCTGGTGTTGAGCTCCTGGGCTCACGCAATCCACCCTCCTCAGCTTCCCAAAGTGTTGGAATTACAGGCGTGAGCCACCGTGCCCAGCCATTATCTTTGCTTTCTATAGGTAACTGAACATCTCGTGGCTCCAACTTCCTTGGGTGGCTATTGTTTTATTATCTTCTTGCTTCTCTGGTTGCTCATTTACTTCTCAGGGCTAGTAAGGTGCCTGGAATTTCCCTGGAAGGGACTCAAGATTTTCCTTTATTTCTATGTTTGGGGGGACCCTGGCAGGCCCTTAAGAGGGGTCCCCGCTCCACCACTTGCTCATGTTTCGTGAAATTTCATGGATCTGTGGTGCCTGTAGGTGCTGGCAGCAGCTTCTCAGTTTGCCCACAGCTACATGCCCACTGCTTCTTTTGTTGCCTCTATGGCACCCGGCACTGCCCTGTGCCTGGGAGACACTGGCTAAACCTCATCGCCCATCCCCATCTTTTCTGCTTTTTGTCCCTCTCCTCTGATCCTGCCACCAGGGTTCCCAGTCCTGGTGGGAAATGTCCATCATTGACATTTTGGACCTGATCATTCTCTGTCGTGGTTGCTATCCCGGGCTTGTAGGATATTTAGCAGTGTCCCTGGCCTTTACCCACTAGATGCTAGAAGCAACTGCTCTCTCCTCACACCCAGTCATGACAACCAAAAATGCCTCCAGACATTGCCATATGTCTCCTAAGGGGCGAAAATCACCCCTTGTTGAGAACCATGGCCCTAGATCTACACCCTAGATAGATCTAGGCCCCTAAAGCCTCAGCCCGCTTTTTCCCCACCCCATCCCTGCTCCCTTGCTTTGTTCCTTCTCACTGCCTCCCTCCTGATCACCCCACAGCCAAGTGGCACTTTATAGCCCACACTGGACTAAGCACCTTCTGCAGCTGGAACAGCTGCTCTTTCTTCCGGCTACCCAAAGCCAGAGCTGCTCAAGATGGAGACAGAAAATGCAAATTGCACACAGTGAAATGCTTTGCTGACGCCTGGGGCCTCTCCCTTGTTTTCTGCTCAGATGAAAGGCAGGAAGAGGGGCTCGAGTGAGGCGGGCAGGGACTCCTGGGAAGCTGCGGCTCGCTTTCTACCCAGCTCCCACTGTACCCAACCCCCTCCAGGGACGGTGGTCAGGAGGGGGGCTGGGGAAACTCCATGCTCTTCAAAGGCACAGAAGAAGGTGGAGAGCAGGGTGGAGCCTTCTTTCCTGCACCTTAGGGCTTCAGAGCCCCACGTCTCTTCCAGGGAAGCAGCAGCCCAGACTGGTATTAAGTGTTTTCAGCGTAATCCTGAGAGGTCACCTTCTTTCTCTAAGTCAGAGCCTCCCCTGCCACACTGCCTCTGCACCTTCTTCCTGCAAGTCCCCCACCTGCTTAACCTCCCACTCATGACACCTGACTCTCATAGACTAACTACGGGCATCTTAAATTCCTTCAGCATCACCATGAAGTGCTCAGAAGAATCCCTTTATGGCTATTGGAAAGATCCCTCACCCAAGATCTAGCCCAACGTGCATCCTGCCTGGTCCTGTGTGGACTGTCCCTTCCCTGCATCCATCTCCAGGAGAGGGCATTGCTCCCCTCTCACTGGTGAGATGCTAATGTGCCACCGCTTTACTAGCATCCTCCACCCCACCAGACCAATTTAATCCAACAAAAAGGGATTCATACTGCAGCTAAGAAGATGTGGGCATGTCGGCGGTGAAGCTTCTAGAATCTAGATGGATGGCTACATAAGGTCGCCAGCCCTTCCCTAGTGCACTTGAAGTCCCACTGGACAAGCTGAATTCTCTGGGCCTTTGACCCTCACTGGGAGGCCAAGGACATGGTTACACCCATCTCTTCAGTGGTCAGTAATGATGAGGCCATACTGGGGCATAGCTGTACCATCAGACCGAGTCCCCACTTCCAGGGCCCTGGGGTCAGGTGGTATCTCACGTAGGGTAGGTCCATGGGATGCATCTTTGTCTTCACCTTTTTCCACCACCCCTCTGCCTGCTTCCTTCAGGCCCACTAGCAGGGTGAGAGAAACTGGAAAAGATTTAGATTAACTGGACAAGATTTAGATTGACACCTGTGAGTCGAGAAAGGAAAGGGTCTCCAGTTTCTTTCTCTCTGTCTCTGTAAACATAACCTAGTTCATCCTTGTAACACCCTTCTCCCCTCCAGAAACCTTCTGTGGCCCTCTGTGGCCCATCAGATGAGCTAGAGCCCCTTGCCCCGGCATTCAAAGCCTGCACCATGCAGCCCACAGTCTGTACCTGCTGGACCTCCTGTAGCCCCCAACTGACCCCTCAGCTCCAGCCAGAACTGAGGATGTCCCTTCTCCCCATCTCCCTGCAGGGTCACTGAGCTCTTTCTGTGTGCCAGGCCCCATGCTGATCACTTCATAATGCTTCATCTCCTGTAATTCTCATAACGCGCCTCTGAGATTGGTGTTGGGATTAACCTCCTTTTACAAATGTGGAAACTGGGGCACAGAGGAATTGGAAACTGACATCAATAAGTGGCAGAGCCAGACCTTGGCCCCAGACAGTGCAACTGCAGAATCTGCTGCACATCCTACCCTCCTCCTCCACCTTCTCTTCCCCCTCCTCCCCCGCCCCTCCTCCAGGACCCTTGGAATAAGCTCCCCGCTGGCTTCCTGCTGCCAACCTCACTCCATTCAGAGCCCCCTCCATACTCTGCAGGAGAGGGCTTTCCATGAATCAGAGCTGATCACCATAGTTAAGCTGCCATGTCTGTAGGGCCCAGCATGACCCTCTCTCCCTCTGCTGAAAGCCCTCAGCCACCACCTATGCACAGGCTAAAAGGCAGGCTCCTCTCTGGTCACTCAAGTCTTCACACTCAGGCCCTGTGGTGTCTAATTCATCACCCGCCAAACCCCTGCTCTCCCCGCCCCGTGCATCCCTGCTTCCCAGATGCTCCCTGCCCTTTCCTGCCTTAACACCTTTGCATATGATGTGGCCTTCACTTCCAATACATCACCTCACTCCCAAACTGGGAGAGAAGACACGTGTCCTTCAGGACCCAGCTCAACTGCAACCTCCTCTGTGACACCTTCCCTGACTCTCCCAGAGACAGCGGTCACTTCATCCTCTGGGCTCCCTGCGCACCTTGAGCTGCTCCTGTCAGGGAGTTTGTTTCTGGGTCTGTATCCACCTCCGCAGATCCTGAGCTCCTGGAGGTCAGAAGAGTTCTAGTCAACCCGTCATTACTGAGCACTTGCCATCTGCCTGATACACAGGCACCAGGGGTCCAGATCTGAACCAGATCTTGACCTTCAAGGAGCTTCTGTCTAGCAGAGAGCTGGCACGAAATACCCAATCTTAAGAAAGGTGATAAATAGTATGAGAGAGGTGGCCATGGGTTGCTACGGGAGCCCAGACATGGGGTAACACACCCATCCAGGGCAATGCCCCACCTGAGTGCAAAGGCCATGGAAGAAGCTGTCTGGCCAAAAAAAGGAAGCAGCTCAGAAGGAAGAGGGGCCATGCAGGGGGCCCAGCATGAGCAGAGGCACAGAGTGTGGGGTCTACAGGAGATGCAAGGTGCCATCATGTGAGAAGATGGTAGAGAAGAGGCAGGGGACGTGGAAGCAGTCAGAGGCGATGAGTTTGGGTACTGTCTCCATTAGAACTGCATTTGGCTGTATGTAACGAAAACCCTCCACAACAGCGTGGCCAAATTAGAGACCTGTTTTTCTTGTCTAACAAGGAGTCTGGGGACTGGCAGTTCAGGGCTGACCCAGGAGATCAGGCTCCTGTTCCCTTCCTGCTCTGCCATCCTCATGATTGCAACACAGCTGCACTTCTGAGCCTCACTTTCCAGCAGGAAAAAAGGAGGCAGGACAATGTTTAAAATGTTTGTGCCAGGCCGGGCGCGGTGGCTCACACCTATAATCCCAGCACTTTGGTAGGCCAAGGCAGGTGGTTCACTTGAGGTCAGGAGTTCGAGACCAGCCTGGTCAACATGGTGAAACTCCGTCTCTACTAAAAATACAAAAATTAGCCAGGTGTGGTTGTTCCCACCTGTAGTCCCAGCTACTTGGATGAGGCAGGAGAATCCCTTGAACCCAGGAGGCGGAGGTTTCAGTGAGCCGAGATCGCACCACCGCACTCCAGCCTGGGTGACAGAGCAAGACTTCATCTCAAAAAATAAAAATAATAAATAATAAATAATAGAATAAAATGTTTGTGTCCATGGTATCTGTCTTTTACTATTTTTTGAAATTGTGGTAGAATATACATGACAACATTTCCCATCTTAACCATTTTAAGTGTCCAGTTCAGTGGCATGAAGTATATTCACATTGTGGTACAGCCATCGCCACTATTTCCAAAACTTTGTCATCAGAAACTCTGGACCCACTATGAGCAATAGCTCCCCATTCCCCCTCCCCTCAGCCCCTGGAAACCACCATTCTTCTTTCTGTCTCTATGAAATGGACTACTCTAGGGACCTCACATAAGTAGAATCATACAGTATTTGTCCCTTTGTGTCTGCCTTATTTTACTAAGGATAATGTCCTCAAGGTTCATCCATGTTGTAGCATATGTCAGAATTTCCTTCCTTTTAAAGGCTGAATAATATTCCATTGTATGTGTATGCAATGTTCTATTTATCTATTCATCTGTCAGTGGACATTTGAGTTGCTTCCACCTTTTGGCTATTGTGAATAATGCTGCTCCGAGCATGGGTGTACAAATACCTCTTCCAGTCCCTGCTTCAGTTCTTGTGGGTGTATACCCAGACACTTCTGGATACATACCCAAATTGCTGGATCAATGGTGATTCTAGGTTTCATTTTTTTTGAGGAGCCATCCACTGTTTTGCTAGCTGCTGTGCCATTTTATATTCCCACCATCAGTGCACGAGGATTTCAATTTTGCCACATCCTTGCCAACACTTGTTATTTTCTGAGTTTTGGGTTTGTTTTTTAATAATAGCCATCCTCATGGGAATGAGGTAGTATCTCAATGCGGTTTTGATTTTTCATTTCCCTAGTGTTGAGCATCTTTTCCTGTACTTATTAGCCATCTGTATCTCTTCTTTGGGGAACTGTCTATTCAAGTCATTTGACCATGTTTAAACTGGGTTGTTTGGTTTTGTTGTTGAATTATAAGCATTCTTTATATATTCTGGATATTAACCCCTTATCAGAGATATGATTTGCAAATATTTTCTCCCATTCCATGGGTTGCCTTTTCACTCTGATGGTTGAGTCCTCTGATGCATAGAAGTTTTACATGTTGATGACGTCCAATTTATCTATCGTTTTCTTTTGTTAGCTGTGCTTTTGGTGTCATATCCAAGAAATTGTTGCCAGATCCAGTGTAATGAAGGTTTTCCCTTATCTGTTCTTCTAAGAGTTTTATCATTTTAGGCTCTTGCACTCAGGCCTTCGATCCATTGTGAATGTCTGTCCTTTCTGTTTGAAGAAGAAATGCTTTCTCGGAAGCCCTTCCCTATCCCTCAACCCTCAAGAAACTTGATCTCATCACCCAGAACAGGCGGTGATGGACAACTTTGCCAACCCAAAAACATTTGTAAGAAAGGGAAAATAGATATTGTATAGACAGCAAGCAGTGTCTTCCCAACCACGCACTTCCCCGGGCCAGCTTGGGACAATACTGAGCACATCGCGCACCTGTAGTAAGCAGACACTCGCGTCTGTGCCTGTTGAATTCCCTGGTGAATGGTCAACTGGGAACAGGCCAGTGGAGTGACTTCATGGAGGCAGAAATGACCCTGGATTTGACACTAAAGGTGCAAGCCCTGGCCCGCCACTTCCAGCCTTGTTGCCTCCAGCAAGACACTTCACCTAGCTGAACCTGTTGTCTCCACCTCAAAATGATGATAGCAGTCACTTTCCTTTACGTCAGTGTTTCACAGATTACAGGACCCTCTTGCATATATTATCCCTTTCATCCCCACAAGGACCCTGTGAAGTAGATAGGGTAGGATTTAGTTAATCTCTGTTTTCAAGGTGAGGAAATGATTGCCCAGAGAGATTAAGTGATTTACCCAAGGAGGCTCAGCTGAGTGCCAAAAAGGGCCCTCTAACTTCCCAGGCAGTGTGGTCCCCTTCCTGCTCATCTCAGGGGCAGGGGAGAGGGGGGTGGATTGTGAGTGTCAAATGAGGGCCTGGACAGGAAAGTGCTTTGCAGAAAAATGGGTGTGTTTGGTTTTTCAGTGTCTGTGTAGATTGGGGATGGTTCTATTTGCTCCATAGGAGATGCAACAAGATGAGATTAGGTCAAAGCAGTAGAGTCAAGGCACCTGCTTTCCTCCCAGGCACCTGTTGAGACAATTATCAAGGCGGGAGGGCTGCTCCACTGACTGACATTCCCCACAGCCCAGTAGGGACGTAGCTCCCAGAGAGGGTTTTTACTCTACAGGTCAGACACCTTCCAGGTGCATGCCCACCCCGATGGACCTGCAGGCTCTGTTACCGCAGCTCCTCGCCTCTCTCCCTTCCCCGCAGCTGCCCCCACCCCATCACACTCTGTCCCCCACCTTCTCTTCCCCCTCCATACTCCCTCCTTTCAAAAGTATAATGAGTCTGATAAGACATTGTCTCCTTAACAGGATTAGCCACGGAGATCTCTTGTCCCCTCCCACTCATTCTGTAATACCCCTCATCTCGTGTCCCGTAATTTTCTGCTGGTATCAGAAGCTCTGGACCACCTCGGTGATGTTAATTTCTCCTCGCTCTTTAATGGTGTGACTGCTGATATGCTGAGATGCCCCCCACAGCCGCCAGGCCACCAAGGCCCTGTGGGTAAATTACACGAAGCCCTCAGAGGCTCTCTCCCTCCAAAGTCAGCTGCTGTCCCCTCCAGACCCCCTTTCCCCAACTGCCCCATCTCCCAGTTCTGGGGGCAGCAACTACCTCTATCTTATAGGCCAAGGAGGCGGGTCTAAACATGGCACTCAGGTGGCAGAAGGATGACAAATGCATGCCCCCAATCCAGTTCTTCCCTTCCCTTTCTACCCTGCCCCCAACACGCGTCCCTCAGAAGACTCTAAGCAGGGTGCAGGCAGGGAGAGTCAGGCACGGTGGGGGAGAGGGCTGAGCTCTGGACCTGAGTTCTCCTCCTAGGTCTGTGACATAGACAACCTAATGACTTATACAACCTTTCTGAGCCTCAGTTTTCTCATCTGTACATTGGGGATGACCATATACATCTGGCAGGATTGTGGTAAAAGCCCAGAGTTCAGGACCTGACACACAGCAGGTGCCTGGCTGGAGTTTAGTGGGATTGGAGAATGCAGCTCTTGGAATTTACCCAGAAATGCTTTCTCAACCCTGAGGTATATCCCCAAACTTTTTGTTTGCACCAATTCTCTCTGACCTTTGTCCTTCCAGATATCTTTTTCTTTATACGTTTTTAGGGACTAATGCAGAGGAAACTTTATGGCCCTTCAACCCAAAACGTTAATTAGAGGATAACGCAACGTGTAGGGTGAATCCTGAGAAGAGGGGGCAGGAAAAGAAGAGAATTGCCTGACCCCTGCCCCCAGCCCATGGCTGAGGACAGAGAAAAGGGGCATCCTGAGAAAGGCCATGTCCCGCATAATCTGGGGCCAAGGGCAAGAAGAAACCCTGACTCCAGGTCAGCTGGGCATTTTCAGGAAGAGAGAGAGATACAGGCAGGCCAGTGCCCGGAGGAGTTAACAGAGGTAGAGAGGAAATTGCCAGAGTCAGAAGAGGTGAGGCTGGAGCTAAATCTAAGTTAATTTGGAAACAGTTTTGTGATCGATTGTGCAGAGAGTGTCAGCGAGTGAGAGGTGGGAAATTGCACCTGTCTGGTCAATGAGCTCAGAATTCCAAGTGTGCTGGGGAGGCTGGTGCCACGCTGGCCAATGCCAAGGTGGGGAGGCAGTGCATGTCCAGGGAGCTGGCGGGGCCCGTCTCCTTGCTCAGAAGATAAGTGCACAAAAAGCATAGCAGAAATCATCTATTATACCTATACTGTATGCCTAGCCCAGTGTGAAACCGTTACCTAAATTTCTCAGATAATGTTTGTAACACCCTGAAAGCTGGCCATGGGCAGCAGCTAATGTCAATAAACAGACACTGGGCTTTCAGGCCAGACACTGGGGGCGGGGAGGTGGGATTTGAGGCCTCTGTCCTGAAGGAATGTGGAGTCACACAATCTAGGTTTGAATCCCAAATGTGTTGTTCTCTAACTCTGTGACCTTAGGCAAACTTCTGAATCTCTACGAGCCCAGTTCCCTTGTCTATAAAATGAGGATCATATGGCCCGCCTCTCAGGATGAAATTGAGGCAATGCATGTAAAGTATCTAGCACTAAGCCTAGAACATAGTGGAAATTATCAATTAAGAGGTATGCCCTCTTAATTGGCAAGCTATCAGTGAATTTTACAAATTAATAGTAAAAGGCCAGTATACGATGAAAGCTGGATAAGGGGTATAGACACTGTGAGCTAGGGGTAGCAAGAAATGACTAAGGGCTGTCAGGAGACAAGGGAGAAGAGGTGCTGAGATGACCCAGTGTGGAAAGGTTGGTGCGTGGACCAGTAGAGTTGGGGCAGAGCACTCATATACTCATATGTTCACATGTTCACAACACAAATGTTGATGGGACTTGGAACATTTCTACCTTTACTGATAAGCTCCCTGGCTGGCATGGCTGATGTACATACAGTCATGCCGATTAGCCTATAAGTTTAAAAAGCAGAGGTTCAAAATAGCTGAATTGCCTCTGCTATTTGAGCAGCAGCAGAGGATTTTTAACAGTTCTAAGAAGAGGAAAATGGGAGTCAAGCATGATCTAGAATCACTGGCACAGCAGTCACTCCAAGCTCCGGAGTGTACCGATGTAGACGTTGGATGGGAAGCTGTAAGTCATAATCGTGAGAGCAATCGTTTATCACGCAATCACTGTGCAGGCACCGGGCCTGGCACTTTAATTCACGTGACCACTACAACTCTGTGTGATTGGTACTGTTATTAGCACAATTTTATAGATGAGAAAACTGAGTTAGAGAGGCTAAGTAACCTGTGCAAGGTCACACTGATAGAACGGAAGTCTATCTGACTTCAGAGCCATGTACTTGCCACTGAGGCAGAGTAGCCAAGATTCATGCGCTCATTCAATCATCCCTTCATTCATTCAAGGAATATTTTTTGAGCACCATCTCGAAGGTGTTGTAACTGAAACTGAGCCCAGAGCAGTGACCAACATGCACCGGGCATTTACCAAGTGCCAGGCTAGGGCTGTGCTAAGGACTGGGAGGCAGGGGAATGAGCCCACCTGCTGCTCCTGGCCTTTGGAGGCTGCAGCCACTCATTGTGGGGCTTCTGTGTGCAGGAGGAGGCCATTGGAGGCCTCTGAGGCAGGTAGACCCCCGGAGTGGGAAGGTGGTGATGGGGAAACACATGTAGGAAGGACAGAGGGATGGTCTCCACTGCCACCCAGTGCCCTTGGAGCCACACAGGGACACAGGGGCAGACACCAGATGGCTGCAAGAGGTCACAGTGCCATGTCCCTTTTAGCCACATCCCCTTATGAGAACCAGTAAGACCCATTTTCTCCTTGTCTGTGTATAAGCACCCCATTATTACCAAGGCATGAAAAAGCAGAGACAGAAATGAGCCCATGTGAGGCACGGTTCCACGGCAGCCCAGCGACTCCTCCCGGTAACTCTCTAGAGGGTGTGATCAAAACCACTTTGTAGATTTCGAGACTGCGGGGTTTCTTCTCTGGGACTTGCATCCAGGTCACACAGCTGTAAAGCTGGCCCGATCTTCCAGCTCTACATCCAATGCTCCATCTCCAATGTGATCCAACCAGAACTAACGGTGCACTCGGGAATTCCCAGCCTTGGCCCAGCTGTTATGGGGAGGTTCAGAGGAGTGATACTGATGTATCACTCTTTAAGAAGCGTGCAACCTACCTAGGAATACAAAGATGACCCTGTCCAAACGTGGAACTTGAGGCCCTCCTGGGTCCCAGGCTGTGGCCCAACAGTGGGAGCCGTGAACTGCCTGGAAAGGGAGAGAAGGTTCTGGTTAGCTGGACTTCAAGAGAGGGTCTAAGAGGGGCCTTGCTGGGGTGCAGGGAGGGGTGTACCCCTATGGGAAGGAGCTGGCAGGACTCCCCATGGCCATGTAGTGTACTTGGAAATACCTACCAAAAGTCTGGCTCTGGATTTGGACAGCCCCAGCTTTGAGATTTGGGGCAAGTTGCTGTGACCTCTCTGATCCTCAGCTTCCTTGACTGTTAGAGGGGAAGAAGAAAACCCTTAGCCCAAGAAGGCTGTTGCAAGAATTAAAGCAGATGGTGGGAAGAGGGCTGGCTTAGAGCCTGGAATCCATTCCACGGTATTGAGCCTTTGCCACTGAGACAGGACTGGGGCGACAGCGGCCGCTGGGATCCACACCTGCCCTCAAGGGCTTACTCTCTAGGGACAGTACCAGGGCTTGCATGTCTCAGTCCACACCTTGTCCCAGTAGAGACGAGTATGCAATGAAGCGGCACATGAGGCAGAAAGACCCATGGTGGGGGTCTTCTCCAGGAAGGGGATGTGAGCTGACTCTAAGGGGTGGGTCAGGATGAACCCTGGGAAGGGGTGGGAGAGTGTCATGAGCAGCAGCAAGGCTTGGGAGCGGAGGACCAGCGTGGCTGGAGGTCAGGGGCATGACTGTGGGCTTGGGCTGCCCTGTTAAGGATTTTGGTCTTCATCCTGAGAAAAATAGGAAGCCACGAGATGTTTTCAGCATGATCAGATGTCTATTTCAAGTGAGTCTGTCTGACTATAGTGAGAATGAATTAGATGAGACCACAAGTCTTACAGACACACAGTAGCTGCTTGCTAAACGGCAGCAGAGTGGCCTTTATAGCACGCGGGGTGTTGGGGGAGGGAAGGTTGAGCAGGGAGCAGGGCTCCATGAGGGCCAGGCCCTGGGGTCAGAAAGCATATCCCTGCTCTTCCTACCACCTCCTAGCTGCAGAGCCACCCAGGGTAAAAGAACAATCCCAACTGCTCAGTGGCTAATGGCGGTGTAGGGTGTAGGGCGGTCCTTCAGGGCAGGAGCAGAAGGGTGGGGCCGCGCCTTAGAAGCGAGCCAAGGGCGGGCAGCTGCCATCCTCCTCCCCAAGGCCCAGGCACACAAGGGTCCCCTTCCCTGCCGCCGTGCAGCTACTGGGGTTCTGTCGCAAGGGGGTAGCTTTCCCGAATTGTAATAACAGTGATTTCTATTATACCGTGAGCATCTGACACATGGAGTGAGAGCTACAAAGCACCCCCAGCGGGAAACATAAAAGTGGGGGTGGGGGCTCTGGGGAGGGTTGGAGGCTGTCGCCCCCGGCTGGGCTCTGCCATGTGCAGCGGACGAGGGCCGGGAATAAAGAGGCTTATTTCAGCACCCTGTTATTATGGCATCTTGTTTTCATAGTTGGTTCAACAAACCTCTCTCCCTCTCCCTCTCCCCCCTCCTCGCCTCTCTTTTTTTCGTCTTCCTCTCTCAGCAAATCCATTTAAATGCAATTCTATTCTTAAAGCGCCCCTCTCATGCATGTCTAATGAATGTCAGGGAAATGCTATTACAATGGGGCTGAGGAGGGCCCAATCTGCAGTGTGTGTACAAGTCATTTGAAAGGAAGCCTGGGAGCGCTCCAGTTTTATTACAGCATAATTAGAAATAAAATCTTGTTGCAATATGAGGATGAGAGATGTGTGCTAATCCTGGGGTAGAGAAAGATAGAGCTGTATTTAGAGGAAAGGATTCGGGGAGAGAGAGAACTAGCCACCGTGCCTCTGCACCCCCTCCCCCAGGTTTGTCTGCTGCTCCCCACCCTTTGCACCCCTAAGACCTCCAGGAGCTGCTCCGGAGACAGTGAGGGGCCCTTCTAGATCTCAGTTGCCCCAAGTGGTCACTCTGTCAGGGCTCCCGGGGAGCTGAGTAGGGTCCTTTCTGGTAACTCCACACCCCTCCCACCTACTTAAAAGACCAGTCTGTGGGCAGTTAGGAGTTGGTGGGAATGGCTGGCAGAGCCCTGGACTTGGAGACTGAAATCCAGGTCAAGTTCTGAGTCCCCCCCTTAGGAGAGCTATGCATTCATTTATTCATTCAGTTGTTCAACACTTGCTGATCACCTGTTATGTACCAGGCACTGCGCTGGGTGCACTCGTTAACTGGTAATTGTCACAGGAAACAGGTTCAGAGAGATTCAGTGGCTCACGTGGCGTCATCCAGCTAGACAGGAGAACCCAAGTCCAATCCAAGCCTTCTGACTGCAGAGCTGGGTTCTCTCTGCTCTACCATGCTGTTAACTTCCTGTGTCCTCCTGAGTGCTTCCGACACCTGTCTCTCCAGTAATGCCATCTCCTATAGAGCCCAAAGGCAGAGATAAAGATGGTGGGACCTGACTGTTCCCCTTTACAGTGCAGAAAGGGGGACTTGGGGGTGGTGACACCACTTCAGCACTGACGGGCAGGCCAAAGCTTCTGGCTCTGCGTGCCTCGCACAAGTTCGCATAGCCGAGGTCCCGCCTCCCATCCATCCATTCTTCTCCTGACCCAGGCGTGTCCACCCTGCCTGACCCCAGTTGCACAAGCAAACAGCAATGGGCCAGGAGACAGGAGGCTGCTCTTGACATCTGCGCTCTGACCACACAGATGAGTTGTGTGAGGCTGTGCTTCGGTTTCCTCCACGGGGGATGAGATCTGAGTCTTTGATTGAGGGTGCAGATGAGGCCCAGCCTGTGTTAACGACCCATTCCCAGGGCTAGTTCCCTGCCCACCTCATCCCTGGATGATGCCTTTAGCTTCCTCCCTGCCTCCCCTCAGCTCCTGGCCCCTGATGCCCACCGGATGGTCTTAGACTCAGTCTTTCTTCCCCATCACATTCTCTGAACCCAGCCTGTACAGTACAGCCTGAAGCCTGGTGACCTTCAGAATTGGCTCCCCTCTGCCTTTCTCCCCTCCCCATCTTCATGTCTTTGCAGAGCAGGACCCAGTTCTAGAATGTTAGTGCTGGAAGAGTCCTAGGGAAGAGCATGTCCAGACGAGGAGTGTATTCATTTTCTCTGGCTGCCATAACACAATACCACAGACTGGGTGGCCTAAACAAATTTATTTCTTACAGTTCTGGAGGCTGGAAGTCTAAGGTCAAGGTCATGGCAGGTGTGGTTTCTGGTGAGGCCTCTCTCCCTGGCTTGCAGATGACCACCTTCTCGCTGTGTCCTCACATGGCCTTTTCTCTGTGTGTGCACATCCTTGTGTTTTGTGTGTGTGTGTGTATGTGGTTTTTTTTGTTTTTGTTTTTTTTTTACGGAATCTTGCTCTGTTGCCCAGGCTAGAGTGTGGTGGCACGATCTCAGCTCACCACAACCTCCACCTCCTGGGTTCAAGCAATTCTCCTGCCTCGGCCTCCCGAGTATCTGGGATTACAGGCACCCGCCACCACGCCCAGCTAATTTTTGTATTTTTAGTAGAGACCGGGTTTTTTCATCTTGGCCAGGCTGGTCTCAAACTCCCGACATCATGATCCACCCATCTCAGCCTGCCAAAGTGCTAGGATTACAGGCATGAGCCACCACACCCAGCCTCTTCCTCTTGTTATAAGGGCATCATCAGTCAGGACCCCACCCTCATGACTTCATTTAACCTTAACCACCTCTTTAAAGGCTCTATCTCCAGATACAGTTGCATTGGGAGTTAAGGCTTCAACATAACATGTTGAGGGAAACAATTCAGTCCAAAACAAGGAGGATCTAAAACCTAGAGCCAGCCTGGCCTGAGCTGGGACTTGAATCCCAGTTCCCGACTCACATCTCATGTGCTTTTCACTCTGCTACAAATCTCCCTCTGGGGTACTGAGTTGAGGGTTTACAATCCTAGGAGTTCAGAGTCCAAGGAAAGGAGAGGAAGAAGGATGGGCCTGGCTTCCCTTGGTTTTTTCAAACCCAGGCTGGCAGGGACTCCCAGGATATTCACCATCAGCAGGTGGAACCAAAAGGAAAGGAAGGAAGGTGCCCTGCAGAGTCCGCCTTGACTTGCTCCCCGCAGGCTGCCCTGGTGCCAGGGCCCCCAGGCAGGAGCTAATTCCCGCCAGCCAGGAAGTATCCATCACCCTCAACTGCCCTGCCCCACAGCACAAATAGCTTGGGAGGAAAGGACAGCCCTGATTGTGGGGCAAGTTATCTCATTAGTCCTATGAACTATCTGCAGGCTCCACATTGCAGGCTGACGACACTGTTTTTATAAATCTGTATTGCATGGAGCAGCAACTGGTAACCTGTATTGATTGCAATTTCTCTTTTTGAATTGGGAGGTCCCTGGGGGCCAGTTGAGGTACTTCGAGGCCCTGGCATCCTGAAGCTACCCCAGGAAACAGACTTGAGCTGTGACAGACTAAGTAGTTCTTCTCTTCCAAGAGAGACAATGATTTTTTTCTGACCCTGTGGCCAAAGCCTGGTCTCAGTGCAAAGCCTCACCCTATTCGCTTCCTCCTCCCTCTGACTCCATATCCCCCATTACCTACGGGACCTTCCTTGCAGAGGAAAGGGGGGAGGCAAAGCAGGAAACCCCTTCCTCAGCTTCTGGTTTTCCTGCTTCAGGAAGGCATCTGACTCCAATAGTGGAAAAGCAGCTCCCAACCCCATGTGAATACCTATGCACTACATACGCATCATAGACCTGCCTCCCATTTAGTATTAAGATCTTTAAAAAAAAAAAAAACCTGCCCTATAAGCGTACAGTGCATATACATCACAACAGCCTTTCATAAGTATTGTTGCATGGACACCACAGAAGAACTCCACTAACAGAGAAAATCGGGGTTTAGAATCCCTAATTTGGGGGTGAGCAAACGCCCAGAAAGGTTAACGGGTGTTCCTAAAGCCACACAGCTGGTAGGTGGCAGGTCTCAAACCTCCAAATACAGAGCTCTGTATAGTACCCATTGGGACCTATGCCTCCCTAAGCTGCCAGCCCCTTTCTTGTCCCCTACAATGCCCCATCAGCCTGTGCAAGTGTACCCAACAAGTACATGCACCAGCACAGGGTCACACACCAGCGCAGGTACACAACATGACAGCACAGGTACACATGCCAGTGCAGGTACACACGCCAGCGCAGATATACACACCAGTGCAGGTACACACACCAGCACAGGGTCACACACCAGTGCAGGTACACAACATGCCAGTGCAGGTACACCCGCCAGCACAGGTACACCCGCCAGCGCAGGTACACATGCCAGTGCAGGTACACACACCAGTGCAGGCACACACACGAGCACAGGTACACACACCAGTGCAGGTACACACACGAGCACAGGTTCACATGCCAGCGCAGGTACACAACATGCCAGTGCATGCACCATGCTCCCTTGCAGGCACATTCAGCCACCTGCCCAAGATCACACTTCCCACTAACACATGGCAACTGATCGTGGCAGGATTTTTTTCTCCCTAAGCCTCAGCTTCTGAGTCCCCCTAACCTCTTACTTCACTCTGCACTAGCCTGTGAGATCATTCATCCACTCTTTCATTCAGTAACTGTAATGTCTTCCAAAACTGGTCTCATCTCACCATTTGCCCACCCACCTACTCTGGCCCTGGCTAGTGAGAGGGAAGCCTCCATCGGAAGAATGAAGAGGCCAGGGGACCAACCTCTGCCCAGAAAGGAGAGAGAAGTCCACCTCACGGGGAAGGGGTTAGCCAAAGCACCCCCAGCATGCAGCACACACTTTCCTGGCAGCAGGGTTGGAGGAAACAGCTCTGAATTTGTGTTCAGGAGCCCCAGGTGTGAGTCCAGGCTCTTCCACTCACTAGATGTGTGGCTTGAACAAGTCTCTTAGCCCGAGCCATAATTTCCTCATCTGTAAAGGAAGAGAAGGATGGTTTTCCTAGGTGTGTACCAATGGTCAAGAGAGGGAAGATGTGCCTGGCACAGTGCCTGGTATTTGATAGGCATTTCAGCACATGGGTGCCCACTGATTCATGCACCTCGGGGTGCTTTTCTCGCAGAGTTTTTATAACAATTTAAGATATTTCACCTGGATCTCTCTCCAAATCCAAAGTACAGTGCTTGGAGAGAGGTACCTAAAAGAGTTGGGGAGGGGAAGTTTATAGCTGCTGGTGCCCGGACACAGGGCTTCTTCCACAAGGGCCCGAGCTGTGGAAGCCTTTCATGTGTAAGAGATTGAGCTCCCCTTAAGACAGGCAGAGATGGAACCACCCAAGGCAGCTTGATTCCAGGGCTTCTCTTTCCTCAGAGCACAGCACTACATCACCTGCACTGTTTTTTTCTTGTTGTTGTTTTGTTTTGTTTTTTGATAGGGAGTCTCACTCTGTCCCCCAGCTGAAATGCAGTCATGCGATCTTGGCTCACTGCTGGATTCAAGCGATTCTCATGTCTCAGCCTTCTGAGTAGCTGAAATTACAGGAGCCTGACACCATGCCCAGCTAATTTTTGTATTTTAGTAGAGACGGGGTTTCACCATGTTGCCCAGGCTGGTCTCAAACTCCGGACCTCAAGTGATCCACCCTACTTGGCCCCCCAAAGTGCTGGGATTACAGGCATGAGCCACAGTGCCCGGCCTCATTGCATCTTCTATTTCACATACCTCTGATCTGAATGTTGGGTCCTGGACTTGAATGTGGTTCCATCCTGAAACCAGCAGCCCTGTGTTGCTAGTAGTCCCTCTTCGGGCTAGGGGTAGCATTTCCAATCTAATCACCTAACGAAGAGGTACATCTTTAGTCGGGGAGGGACACAGAAGCCGGGAAGCTACTGAGGGAGTGTCTGTTCCCACCTTCCCCCTGGGCCCTGCCATGGGAAGTGTGAGGTTCCACTGCCCACATGGGCTCAGCTGGGAGGCCCTGCAGGGGCCTCACTAAGACCACCATGGCTTACAGTCCAGACAACCTGGGCTGTGTTCTTGTCTGTACTTTTTATCTTCTGTTAGCTCCAAACCATCCGTCTTGCTTTATGTCCCAAGCTGGGGAAACAAGGAAAGGATCAAAGTGGCCCAAAGAGGAAATAGTGGCCCAAACCATTGCAATGTGGCAGCAGTGGCTAGAGGGGGAGACCCCCAGGGCACAGGGCACACTGGGAACAGGAGTCCAGGTTGGAAGTTCAGCTGCCTCACCCCATGTGGAGATGCCTCCTCCACTGCCAGGATTCATTGATTCAACACATCAGATGTTCACTGAGCATCTGCTGTGTGCAAGATGTCTTCTGGAGCTGGCATACAGGGTGAACCAAAATAACTTCTTGCTCTCAAACAGAAGCAGCATGTGCTCCAAGGACAAATAAAGCAGAGTAAAGAGTTGGGCAGGGACGAGGGACACAGTCTAATTTTTAGAGAGTGGTCAGACAAGACTTCTCCAAGGAGCTGTCTACTAAGCAGAGACCTGAATGAGGCCAGAAGTAAGTCAAGGAAAGAGCATTTCAGGCCAAAAGGAATTGTGACAGCAAAGGCCTTGGGGTGGAAGTGTGCAAGTGCACGTGCAGACACACGCATTTTAAAATCCCCGTAGTAGATGATCCTCAAGGGTTATTGCAGCTCCAACATTCCTTAAGCCGTGAACTTCTAAATCGCTGGGGGAGAAAGGTTCTTAAGGATGGTCTGGTTTATTTCTTCTATTCAAGACTGAAATCCCCTCTGCAATATCTCAGCCAAGGGTTTCTTCAGCATCAACTTAAATACCCCCGGTGGCAGGAGACTCACTACCTGACAAAGACACTCATTCCAACTTTTTTTTATTATTATTACTGTACTTTAAGTTCCAGGGTACATGTGCACAACGTGCAGGTTTGTTACATAGGCATACATGTGCCATGTTGGTTTGCTGCACCCATCAACTCATCATTTACATGAGGTATTTCTCCTAATGCTATCCCTCCCCCAGCCCCTCATCCCCCGACAGGCCCCAGTGTGTGATGTTCCCCGCCCTGTGTCCAAGTGATCTCATTGTTCAAATCCCACCTATCACTCATTCCAACTTTTTATAGCCTTGACTTAAATTTTTTTTCAACTTTAATTGTGGTAAAATACACATAACATAAAATTTACCATCTTAATCATTTTTAAGGGTTAAGTTCAGTCATGTTTAAGTTCAGTTGCCTTTTGTAAAACTGAAACTCCATTCCCTTTAAACCAGCAGTCCCCCACTGGTTTCATGGAAGACGATATTTCCACGGGACAGGGGTAGGGGGATATGGGTGAAACTGTTTCATTTCAGATCATTAGGCATTAGATTCTCATAAGGAGCGCGCAACCTAGATCCCTCGCAGGCACAGTTCACAATAGGGTTCGCACTCCTGTGAGAATCTAATGCTGCTGCTGATCTGACAGGAGGAAATGCTCGCTCGCCTGCCACTCACCTCCTGCTCTGAGGCCCAGTTACTAACAGGCCACGAACAGGTACTGGTCCACAGCCCCAAGGTTGGGAACCCTTGCATTAAACAACTCCCCCTTTTCCCTCCCTCTAGCCCCTAGCAACCACCATTCTACTTTCTGTCTCTATGAGCTTGACAACTCCAATACTTCCTATAAGTAAAGTAGAATCATGCCATATTTGCCTTTTTGCAGTTGGCTTATTTCACTTAGGATAATGTCCTCAAGATTCATCCATGTTGAAGCATGTGCCCAAATTTCCATCTTTTTCAAGACTGAATAATATTCCATTGTACGTATATATCACATGTCGTTTATCCATTTGTCTGTTGATGGACAGTTTGGTTTCTTCCACCTTTTTGGCTATTGTGAATAACGCTGCTATGAACATGGGTGTGCAAATATCTCTCTCCCTGCTTTCAATTCTTTTGGATATATACCCATAAGTAGAATCACTGGATCGTATAGTAATTCTATTTTTTATTTTGGGGGGAACCATCATACTATTTAATCTTGACTTTTGAACGCTCACTTTTGTGAGCATCTGGCAAACCTCTTGCCACTGCTAATTAGATCTTTATTCCTTTTTTTTTTCTTTTGACAGAGTTTTACTCTTGTTGCCCAGGCTGGAGTGCAATGGCGTGATCTCAGCTCACTGCAACATCCACCTCCCGGGTTCAAGCGATTCTCCTGCCTCAGCTTCCTGAGTAGCTGGGATTACAGGCACCCACCACCAGGCCCGGCTAGTTTTTGTATTTTTAGCAGAGATGGGGTTTCACCACATTGGCCAGGCTGGTCTCGAACTCCTGACCTCAGGTGATCCACCCTCCTTGGCCTCCCAAAGTACTGGGATTATAGGTGTGAGCCACTGCGCCCAGCCTAGACCATTTTTCTTAAAGGTCTAACTGGTTGTAGTAGAAATAGTGATTAGCAGGACAAGAGGTTTGCCAGGTGCAGAAACACTCAGAAATGGGAGTGGGTTTAATCTGGGAAGGCTTCCTGAGGAAGGTGAATTTCCAGCTGGGATCAGACTTTTCTGGGTTGCAGTTTCCTCGTGAGTGAAATGGGAACAAAACTGCCGTAGAGTTTTGGGAAATTTCTTCGTGCATTCATTCTGGAAACACATACTGAGTGCCTGTTTTATGACCGGATTGAGATGGGAATGCACTGGAGGATTCTGAGCAGAGGAGCCGCAGGATCTGACGTGGATTGAAAGCATTGCTCTGGCTGTGTGCTGGGGACAGAAGGAGGAGGGGCAGGGGTGGATTCAGGGTGGCCAGTCAGGAGGCTGCTGGCCCCTGCCTCCTTCAATCCTTTCCTTTCCTTTGCTCTAGAGACTGCAGTGGGATCTGTCCAGTTCAGATCCTCCCCCAAACCCCCAGTTTCCCCCTCCTCCCCTGTCTATCACCTTCTCCCCACCACACTCCCCCTCACCCCTCCCTGAGAGCAGAGCAGCCAGGGCCCCACCTTTGCAGAGGGTGGCTTCTCTCTGTCCAGCCCTCTGGGGCTGCCAGAAGCCCAGAGGTTTCTATCAATTATCTCTCCATGGCTCCTGCAGCTCCAGCGAGTCTCCAAAGCCCAGCTCTCTGACCTTTTAGAAAAAGACAGAAAAGATGCTGTCAGCTCACTTAACACCTGTGTGCAGGGCCTCAGAATTGCCAAGGAGGCTTCTTCATCTCTAAGCTCCCTGCTCTCCAACCCAGCTCCTGAGGAGGAAGGAGGGAGTCTACCTGCAGGAGGCCTGACCGCAGGAGGCGCTGGGGGCCCGGCAGCCCCAACCTCAGCTACTCCGGCCCTTCATCTTCCTGAGATGACATGGAGCCAGCCACCCACGTGCTGGGGACTTTCATACTCAGTATTTAACTTAATCCTCCCAACAGCCCTGTGACATCAGTTCTATTTCTTTTCTCCATTTTCCTGAAGAAGAAATGGGGCTTGCACTAGTACAGTGGGATCATGGAGACATCAAATTGTCAATGAGTGCGAAGAGTCTTTGCAAATTGATCTCATCCAGGGGTTCTCTGCCCTGCACATTAGACACTCCTTACAGCTCTTTAAAAAATCCATTCCCAGACCACCACACCCTCAGAGATTCAGAGTTCCATTTGAAAAGATCCTTTGATGATTCTAATCTACAAACATGGTTGAAAACACTCACCAAATCCAAATTCCCCTCTTTTTACGGATGGGAAACTGAGGGTCTGAGAGAAGACTGGCCCTCTCTAAAGGCACCCTGGGTGAGCTGCCCAGAGCTGCCATGAGAAATCACTGCAAACTGGGTGGCTTTAAACAACAGAGTTCTGGAGACTGGAAGTCCAAAATGGAGGTGCTGGCAGGGCCAGCGTCTCTCTACAGGCTCTAGGGGAGGGTCCTTCCTGGCCTCTCCTAGCTTCTGGTGGCTGCTGGCAATCCTTGCGTTTCGTTGCTGTTAGGTGCATCCTCCTGCCTCTGCTTCCGCCTCTGCACAGCACTTTCCCTGGGTGCGTGTCTGTGTCCAGATCGCCCTCTTCTTAGACGAACGCTAGTCTTGTTAGAACTCAGGGCTCAATCTAACCCAGGAGAACCCCATTTAAACTTGATTACATTTGCAAAGACCGTATTTCCAGTAAGGTCACATTCACAGATCCTAGGGGGCATTAATTTGTTGGGGGGATGCTATTCAACCCAGGATACACCCCAACATGAGTGGCAGAGCCTGGACTCCAACCTGGCCTCCTATATCCCCACCCTGGGCTTTCCCCACCACCCCTGGTGGCCCAGCACCCCCTTTGTACAGCTCCTTTTACTCATAGCTTCCACAAGACCTTCCACAGCCTTCCCCAGTACCCCAGCACTGACGGCCACACCTTCCATGGTGGAAGGATATTGTCTCCTAATTGTGGGATCCCAGAGGGCAGAGACCAAGTCCAGGACTTCTCCCATGGTGCCCAGACCAAGAACTGGAGACACTCCAGAAAGACGTGATAGATTCAGCCAAACTGAGCTGGATGGATGAATGCTCCTCCAGGAGGCAGTGAGGACCTCATTGACAGAAGCGACCAGGCAGAGGCTGGCTGACCATATGTCCCTATGAGTGGTGCTGTCATTCTAGGAGAGTCAGTCCAGCACAGAGCTTTGGAAGAGCATAGGAAGTCGACTAATTGTCCCGGCTCTACCACCTTCTAGCTGTGTGACCTTGGATGGATTATGTAACCTCTCTGTGCTTCAGTTAATAATAATTGTATCCATTTCAAAGAGTTGTGGGGATTAAATGAGATAATGTATGTAAAGTCATTGGCCTAATTTGTAATAGCTACTCAATAAATACTTAGCTTTAAAAAAAAGTAGAGTCCTGCTCGAGATCACAGAGAAAAGGGGATGGCAAAACAGGTCAGGGTCTTTGTGGTAATAATAAAAGGAAGAAAAGCAGAAACCAACCACTCCCCTAGTCATAAGCATGTAGATAGATGATACCACAGCCTTTGAAATATGTCAATCAAGCAATGTCAAGGGCACAGTCAGCATTTAAACGTAGCTCTGTGTCTTGGTCTTAGAGCCTAAAGGAATGGCACCTTCCAGCCTAAACCCACAGGGACACTGTTGGCATTTGGGGTGGAACAGTTCTTTGTGACTCAAGCCCCTAACCTCTAAATGCCCTTAGCAACCCCAAATTATGCTGTCAACCCCAAATGTCCCACCTCCCCCAACCTGTCCAAGTGGCCTCACGATTGGTGCTGGACCCGGAGGTACTGGCTGCCATTTTATCCTTCTCCTGTGGGACCCAGCCTGCCTCAAAGCAGAGAACGTGGGCCAGCTACTCCTCTCCCTTCCCAGGGATGGCTAGTTGCATCTGGGGTGCAGAGCATGGGCTGCCAGCCCGGGAGGCCAGCCATGTTGTCCAACCCTGGCCCGTCTCCATCCCCAAACAGCGGGCCGGGCCTCCCTCCGCTCTCCACACTGTATGAGGCTCACTCCACATGCCTCTTGCTCCTTCCTTCCCCAGCAGGGTCCACCGTCCGATGCTCATCAAACATGCAGAACTGATGTTGCACAAGCCCCCCCAAGGGGACTAACATCATACCCCTGATTTCTCCTTCCCCTCTCGCACTGTGCATCCCCCTGGCTGCAGCCTGCCTTTGTTTCAGGAGGAGCAAAACACTGTGTCTGAAAACGTTACTGCAATTAAATATGCACAAGAAGGGGGGGAGGGAGGGGAAAATGAGGACAATGAAGGATGTGAAACATCAGATGCAGCAGCTGCTTGTTGCTATAGAAACCCTAGCTCCCCACAACCATCAAGGCAGCATCAGCCCCCCACCCTCCACCCCCCACCCCTAGTTTAAAATCCTCATAGGGCCAAGTGCTCTGTTTGTCTTGAGGTGCCGGGAGATGCAAGATCACAGGGTCCTAGCTGTCCAGGGCTGGAGCACCTGTCGGCTGTGAGCATTGATTTCTGTGTCTTTCCTGCTTTTCCTCACCCCACCATCACTACCTCCCGACACTGGCACTTCTGATTGGCAGCAACGCCCTCCAGTAGTTCTGCATTCCAGTCCCAGTTACATAATAAATTACAAGAGAGCTTCCGCGTTTGACTTTGGGATGTCACAACATGGAGACAAAACGGCACATGCAGAGTCCACTGGGGAGCTGGCTTTCTCCGCGCTTCCTCGGTTCCTCTGACAGCCAGCTGCAGGGCTTGGCGCCCTCCACCTTCCTTCTCGTCCTCACCCACAGCCCCGAGTGGGGGTCTGCCTAGTTGCAGGGTCCGCCCGGCTGGGGTCTGTGTGCTGGAGCCGGGCAGAGCGGGGTGTCCACAAACTCTAGGTTCCAGAAGATGGGCAGGCTGCCAGATGGCCGAGTGCCCATCTGGGAGGATCCCCAACAAGATGTAGCTCAACCGGGATCAATGGGAAGTTCCAGACTCTGGCCCACATAACCACTGTCCAAGGACAGAGAGAGGGAAAGTGGCATGGCAGCAGCTCACAGAGACAGGGCCAGGGTCTTTAGTTGACTGCAAGGAGAGTAGTATAACGGGGGTGCCTCCCTCCTCCCACACCATCCCCATGACAAGGTGATGCAGGCTGAGGCTGGGTGTTGGTAGTCTTGCTCTACTCTGCTCTGATGGGCTAAGTCTAATCTTAGAGGCTCTCAAAGTGGGGCACAGTGTCTGGCACATGGTAGGTCCAGTCCTATACAGAGATGTGCGGGAGGGAGGAAAGAAAGGAGGGAGGGAGGGGCAATTGGAATTGTAGATAAACCAAAGTTCATTCAGAAGCAAGAGACCAGACTGATGAAGTTATTTGAAACTATATTAAATAAATAAATATTAAAAAATAAAATCCCTGTCATCCCAGCTCTTTGGAGGGCCAAGGCAGAAGGATCCTTTGCATCCAGGAGTTTGAGACCAGCCTGGGCAACATAGCGAGACCTCATCTCTACAAAAAAATTTTTTTAACTAGCCAGTTGTGGTGGTGCATGACTGTGGTCCCAGCTACTGGGGAGGCTGGGGTGCGAGGATCGCTTGAGCCCAGGATGTCAAGGCTGCAATGAGCTGTGATCACACCACTGCACTCAGTCTGGGTGGCAGAGTGACAGTCTGTCTCAAAAAATATATAAAATGAAAATAAAATCCTAAGGCTGTTAACCCTGAAGAAAATTCAAAGGGCATCACAGCTGCCTTCCAGTGTATGAGGGAGTATGTCAGGAACACGGGTTTCGGCTGGTTCAGCGGGGCACCAGTGAGTCAAAGCAGGACACACAGAGGGAGCGCCAAGAAGATCAGTGGTCACCAAGGAAGACTGATCTAAAAGTCAACTTTGGAATGGGCTGCTCAGTGAGGGAGGGAGTTCCCCAGCCCCAGAGATATTCAAACGAAGGCTGATGAACCTTTGTCAAAGATATCGTCATGCACTCAGCTTTTCAGCCCTGCAGTTCTACGGCCTCCAGTGGCAGAAGGTGCCCTACGGTGAGGTCCCCACCTCCAGGTGCTGAGAATCTTGGACTTGTGCTTGGGATGGTGGAGGGAGATGGGTGGGATACCACAGAATATTCCTCACAATAGCAGAGCTCTCATCTTGGCTGAGGGGATGTCACTTAGGCCTCAGGTAGCAGACCTCTAAATAATAGGGCTAGAAGGGCATGGAACTGCCCAAAATGTTTCCCTCTGCCAGCCTGACATGTGGTGCTATCGGGTTCTTCCTGTGGGTTCAGCATGACCCTCTCCCCTGCAGCTTTGAAGTCACTATCAGTATCCTGATTCCAAGGCCCCCTCCCATGGAAATGGCAGCCTGGGCCCTCCGGGTCTGCCTGGGAAATCCCCAAAGAGGAGGCAGAGGACCCCAGGGTTCTCCTCTCCATCTCAGTCTGGCCTCAGTGGGAGGACACATCCATGAGCTTAGGGAGTCTAGTGCAAACCCCGCCCCCCAACCCTCAAGTCCAGTTTTCTCCTTTAAATCAGCCTTTATCAGCTCAAGGTCAGGGTGAGCCTTAGGACCTTAGACAAGGAAATTCACTTCCCCTCTGGGATGGAGAGGGGGGTCTTGTGTCACAGTCTGCAAAGTGGGCACGCTGCCACCTGTGCTTCCTGCTCTCCTGCTAGGTCCCAACAGTCGGGGCAGAGATGGCTGTGGCAGTGGCAGGAGACATAGAGCACCGTGCCTGTCCTCTTCACTGCCTTGCACACAACGGGTGTTTGAGAACTGTTTGAATGATTTTTGTGTATCTGCACCTCCTTGTCCCCATCCTGGTATAGCTTTGCCTCAATAATCATTTGTTGAGTGAATAAAGGATTTAAATTGAGAGAAGGGGATGGAGGCTTATGTATAATTCCATGCAGAAGGACAACTGGGAGTCAGAAGTTCCAGTCTACTTCCTGGCTGTGCGACCTGGGCCAGTTACTTTACTACAAGCCTCAGTTTCCTTCTTTGTAAAATAGAGTTAGCATCTCAAACAGTTGTAAAAGCCAACGAGCAAGGAATATGAAAGAGTTTTGCAAACTTGCAAAGAGGTAGGAAAGATGAGAACTAATATTCACTTAGTGAGGGCTTATTCTGCACCAGACACCTTATTATTTTTATTTTTACTTTTTTAGAGACAAGAGTCTCACACTGTCACCTAGGCTGGAGTACAGTGGTGTGATCACGGCTCACTGCAGCCTTGACCTCCTGGGCTCAGGCAATCCTCCTGCCTCAGCCTCCCAAGTATCTGGGACTAGCGGCGTGCCCTACCAAACCCAGCTAATTGTTTAATTTTTTTTTTCTTTTTTAATAGAGAGGGTCTCCCCCTATATTGCCCAGGCTAGTCTCCAACTCCAATTCCCGGTCTCAAGTGATCCTCCTGCCTCAGCCTCCCAAAGCATTGGGATTACAGGTGCGAGCCACCACACCTGGCCCCATTTTTTAAATCTGTACACCCACCCAATTATTTGTATCCTATTGTACAGATAAGGCTCAGAGAGGTTAAGTAACTTTCCCAAGGTCACACAGCCCATAAGTAGAAAAGCCAGATCGGGACCCAGATCTCAGTCTAACTCTAAAGCCCAGCTTCTTTCTGTTAAACCCTGGAGCATCTACACTGAAAGGAAGAATTACTACCATTTCTATTTGTCATTTTGTTTGTGTGTGAAAATCCTCATCTGTCAGAGACGCTACCCTGCCTCTGAGGCTGTACCAAACCGGGAAGTAACGAACTATGTCCTGATTGTGTCTCCAGAAAACAGGTTTTTTATTACCTACCACGGCGGGCTGTACATCTCTGACGTACAGAAGGAGGACGCCCTCTCCACCTATCGCTGCATCACCAAGCACAAGTATAGCGGGGAGACCCGGCAGAGCAATGGGGCACGCCTCTCCGTGACAGGTAGGGGAGAGGGCCTGGGGAGAACGGGGCAGGCTGGGAAGGGAGGACACCAGGCCATCCCTGGAACTTGGCATGCCCCACCGCAGATGGAGGAGCCCCCTGTGTACTCAGGGAAATCAGAGAAAGAGATTAAAGAAATCAGGTACTGAAACCACCAAGGAAGACCTCTTTGCTATGTTTTCATTTTCAAATAATGAGGCTACGAGACTCACCCTCTTTTTCCCTTTTTTTTTCTTTTTTTTTTTTTGTCTTTCCTGTCAGGAAGCTGATAGATAAAATCTGATACTCAAACATAGTAACTATTAGTGTTGCTTTTGCTGGGGGTGGGGGCATTGCATTTCCATGCCTCTAGGTGCTTTTGAGTATTCTATCCTTTCTTTCTTTTCTTTTCCTTTCTTTATTTCCTCCCTCCCTCCCTCCTCCCTCATCCCTTCCCTTCCCTTCCCTTTCTTTTTTTCTGAGACGGAGTTTCTCTCTTGTTGCCCAGGCTGGCGTGCAATGGCATGATCTTGGCTAACTGTAACTTCCGCCCCCTGGGTTCAAGCAATTCTCCTGCCTCAACCTCCTGAGCAGCTGGGATTACAGGCATGCGCCACCACGCCCGGCTAATTTTTGTGTTTTTTAGTAGAGACAGGTTTTCACCATGTTGGCTAGGCCGGTCTTGAACTCCTGACCTCAGGTGAGCTGCCTGCCTCAGCCTCCCAAGGTGCTGGGATTGCAGGTATGAGCCACTGCGCCCGGCCTGAGGATTCTATCTGATCAATGAGTACATACGTATCTTTTGTCATAGGCCACCTCGCAACATTTGAAAGCAGGCAGAACATAATTTATAAACAAAATATTTCTAAACAGAATAGAGGATTCTTCTTTTGGGGTGATTATAGCTTCTCGGGAGGGATAGAAACTGGTGTTTATTGAATCCTCCTGTGTATCTGGGATTCCCTCATTTGTTTCTGTCAGGGACCGTCATAGCCCTGTGAGGTGTGTGCTGCTGCCCCTATTTTTACAGGCGAGAAAACCAAATCTTAGGGAAGCCAAGCGACTTGCCAGAGCTATTTAACCAGTGGGAGGCACAGCCAGAATTCAAACTCTGAACCCCTGGCCTCGGTGTCCTTCCAGCTACAGGACCCCATAGAAGGGGTCAGTTGAATGCCCATACCCATGCTGAGGTCACAGAGAGGCGCTCCTCGAGGTAGGCTTTCTGAACAGTGGTTTCCAAACTCTTTGACCACAATGCCCAGACAGACGTTCTTATCACAGCCTGCGTGATGCACACTGGCATTTTCTACCATGCTCGTTGCAAGGCGCTCTGGAATTTTCTATTCTATTCTATCTAATTCTGATTTCTCTAGATGCTGGTCACAACTCACCAAATGGATTTCACAACCTCCTAAAAGTTTGCGGGTTGCGAGTTGAAAATCTCTGTCTTGAGATTGGAGTTTTTGGAACGGGGATGAACGCTAAGTCAGAACACCCGGCTTTTGGGATTAGACTCATGAAATCTCGCAGCCTCTCTAGGCCTCTGGAAAAGGAACCAGTCTAGGTGGCTGCTCTGATTCTGTGTGCCTCTGCCGCTCAGAGCTCTGCCCTGAGTTTGGTGGTTTGGTGATGAGCTCTGCCCTGACCCACAAAGACTCTCTCCAGGACCACTTCCACTTGTCTGTCACATGTGGGGCAAGGCCAGGAGATCAGGAGCTGGGAGGGCAACAACCCGGCTCCCGATTCACCCCTGTGTCTTCAGCGCCTGGCCCTGTGCCTAACACACAGTAGGTGCCAAGTAAATATTTATGGCATTAATCAATGCCGAGGGAAACCGTGCTGTCATAAGAATAGGGGACGGGGCTGCTCCGTGCAGCCCCATCTTTGTGGCTTGACTTTGGAATCTGCAGCCCAATTTCCAAAGGGCTCGCCTCAAAATGACAGGGACTTGTGTGTATGGTGTTTTACATCTCATTTGCATGCTTATCCTGCAATGTGGGAAAGACACAGAAATCCCCTTCCTGCAGGCCTGCTCCCTTCTCCTCCGTGAATATTTGGCCCCTTCATCCTCTAGTCTCCTGGGTGGACCTCTAGCTTTTGGGGGCACTAGGCAAGAGTCCCTCAAAAAGAGACATTCTTTGAACTGGAGGCCATGCCAGCCCTTCTTCCCCTCCTCTTTCACCACCAGCTTCCGGGAGAAGGGGCGAGGGAGAGGAGACTCACAGATAAAGCCCAAATAGAAAAGCGGGCATGAAGATGGGACGGTACCCAGACAGACAAGAGAGAGGCCCCGGCACAAAGAGAGATTGGCACGGGGCACAGGAAAGGCAGAACGGAGAGACATGCACAGAGACAAAGGAAGCAAGCGAGGGGGCTCCAGGGAGGGGGCACATGCAGCGACGCGGAGCCCTGATATGATGGGATGTGACAAGGCGATCTGCAAGCTGCTTGTCTCGGCAAAAATGCAACTGATACTGGAGCAAGCAGTGCCGAGGGGGTTGGCACTGTGGAGCCCAGAGCCCGTCTCGGGCTCACCCGCCCCTCCCCATTGCACTTGGGTTCCACTCCCCAGAGCTGAGGGTGGAGATCAGTCCCCAGAGAGAGGCAGGGCACGAGTGTCCACTGAGATGTTTCAGTCTCTAGAGGCCAGGACCCCCGAGAGCTCCTGGGGCTTGTTGCGGGTGAGAATGGCACAAATGGCAGTGCATTGGAGGTGGTCAGTTCATGAGAACAGGAAGCACATTTGTGGTCTCTTCAGCACTCAGGGCTGAAGTTGCTGGGGGTGGGGAGAGATAACGAGGTGTATTATTAAGATGGCAGTTATGAATTAGGCCAAACTTTCCATCTCCGCCTCAACACTCACTAGTTGTGCAGCCTGGCATAAAATAATGTTCCAAACCTCAGCTGCCTCATCCGGAAAATGGGAGTAACAAAATGTACTCCTACTGGGTTGCCATGAGAATGAAACAGAATATCTCCTATTAAGAAAGGCCAGGCGTGGTGATTCAGGCCTGTAATCCTAGCACTTTGGGAGGCCAAAGCAGGTGGCTCACTTGAGGACAGGAGTTCAAGACCAGCCTGGCCAACATGGCAAAACCCCATCTTTACTAAAAATACAAACATTAGCCGAATGTGATGGCACATACCTGTAATCCCAGCTACTCGGGAGGCGGAGGCAAAGAATCGCTTGAACCAGGGAGGCAGAGGTTGCAGTGAACCGAGAACGCGAGATCATGCCACTGCACTCCAGCCTGGGTGACAGAGTGAGACTCTGTCTCCAAAATAAATAAATAAATAAATAAATACCGCCTATAAAAAGCTTAGCTAGTGCCTGACACAGGAAGCTCTGGACAGACAGTAGCTGCTATTATTATTGTCAGTGGTGGTTGTTGCTACATTGTTATTCCTACTACATTCCCAAGGGAGGGGCGGGGGGGCGGCAACTTTCATTTTTCTGTATTTTCCAAGTTGCAGAGGCAGTTGCAATAGTCTGTGCCTCCACAAAAGACAACCTAATCATAATCATTCCAGACATCTAGGTGCTTTTTCAGAGCTTACCAAGTGCTTTCAGGTGTATTAACTCACTCTGTCCCCACCATAACTCAGTGGGATGGGCATTGTCACCTGCAGTTATAAAGGAGGAGACTAGTGGTCAGAGAGGCTGAGGGACTGGAATCAGATCCCCAGCTCACAAAGGACAGAGCCAGGTGCAGAAGCCATGCTCCTGGTGGTGCCCTAACCACCTAACCACAGCAATGCTGTTCAGCTGGCTATGGGGGCTGGGGTTCCCAGCAGCCTCCCCAGGGTGTCTCAGATCCCCAGCCAGCCTAGCCTAGCTCCAGTGCACCCCCAGCAGTTTCTCAAGCCTGACCATCTGTCTCCCCCAGCCCTGCTTCAGTGCTAGGAGCGCCCAGTCCCCCCGGGCTGTCGCCATGTACACGCCGCAGCATTTTACTTCTGCTCTGGAGTAATGGAAGAGGTTTCTTTCCCTCAGAATTTAATTTCACGCCTGAGCCTCGGTGATTAATTCCCTCCCCCCGCCCCTTCCTCCACCACCCTGATGGCCCCTCTGCTTGTAAATTCTGCAGTGTGCCACGGAATTTGTGTATTTTGCATCAATTAAATGTCACATTGAGTAATTCTTCCTTGGCACTGGGTTTGTTTATCCCAGCCATTCCCACCGGGTTGGGGGTGGGAGAAGAGGCCACAGAATCTGGCAGGCAGGGCGCATGGGCTCTAGATAGTAATTGTCCCACGCATCTGCAGCTGGATTGAGCGTCTAAAGCGCTTCCACACACCTATACCACTGGTTGCCTGCAACGGCCTTGTGAAGTCTGGAGGCAATGTTATCACCTCCACCAGGGCAGGTGGGAAACTCGGGCTCTAGGAGATCACAAAACTTGCCCAAGGTCACAGGGCTTCTCAGTGATCCAAGCAGAACTTGCCCCTGGAGAGCCTGATTCCTAACCCGGGCTCCTTCTGTAGCCCACAGGCAGCCCCTGACGAGCACTGGAAGGTGGGAAGAGAACAGAGATTCTTTCCCCTAGAGAGGAGAATTCTCACCCCAACCCCTCTCCAGGGCAATTGCTGAGGGCAGAAGAAAGCTTCCATTAGTGAAGGGACCGCTATCCACTCCTAAGCAAAATTTAGGATTTTAGATTACTCCATCTCAGATGCCATTTACTGAACAAGGGTGGGGGAGACCTGGCTTCTGATCTTAGCTCCATGTTGTGATCCCAGGCAGGTCCCTGTACATCGCTGGTCTCAGCATCCTCATCTCTTTGTGCCTCAAGCTCCCTAAGCCAGCTCTATAATTCCACAAGTCTATACAGTTCTGCAATGTGGATTTCTATCCAGAAAAATCAGACTACTGGCCTGCCCATGCCTGAGTGCCCCATTCATCCTCCCTAGACATTTATGGTTCAGCAGCCTGGGGAGATACAGCAGCAGTTTAACGCTGCCTTGAGGAGCTCGGTCTTCCAGGTGCTGACTGCCCTTGGAAGGGGCAGTGCTGATGGGGGCTGCCTCTGGAGAGTCACGTGGGGTGGCAGAGGGCAGGAGGGTGGGGAGATGGGGAGACTCCCTTTATGACATGCTCTTCTATACTTTCTGAAGTTTTGCCAAGTCCATATGTTATCTATTTTATCTGTTAAAACACTTTTAAAGCTTGTATTAGTATTAGTATTATCATTATTTTTGAGACAAGATCTTGCTCTGTTGCCCAGGATGGAGTACAGCAGCACAATCATAGCTCACTGCAGCCTCACATCTCTGGCTCAATTGATCCTCCCACCTCAGCCTCCTGAGTAGCCAGGACCACAGGCTTGTGCCACCACACCTGGCACTATAGTCGTGTGTGTGTGTGGTTTTGTTTGTTTGCTTGGTAGACATGGGATCTCACTGTGTTGCCCAGGCTGGTCTCCAACTCCTGGGCTCAAGTGATCTTCCCACCTCAGCCTCCCAAAGTGCTGAGATTACAGGCATGAGCTACTATGCCTGACCTATTATTAAAACATTTATTTTAAAATAAGGGGAAGTTCTGAGCTGGGCACGGTGGCTCATGCCTGTAATCTCAGCACTTTGGGAAGCCAAGGCGGGTGGATCACAAGGTCAGGAGTTCAAGACCAGCCTGGCCAAGATGGTGAAACTCCGTCTCCACTAAAAATACAAAAATTAGCTGGGCATGGTGGCGGGCACCTGTAATCCCAGCTTCTTGGGAGGCTGAGACAGAGAATTGCTTGAACCCGGGAGGCGGAGGTTGCAGTGAGCCAAGATCACACCACTGCACTCCAGCCTGGGTGACAGAGTGAGACTCTGTCTCAAAAAAATAAAAATAAAAATAAATAACAGGGAGTTCTTTGAAAATAAAATGAAAGAAAAAGAAAAATCTGTGGGAGTCATTGAGAGTGGCCTGGAGAAGGCATCCAGAAGAGGTGACATTTAAGCTGGTTTGTGAAAGATGAGTAGGAGCTGGCCAGGCAGAGCAGGCTGGCTGGGCATCCAGGTGACCCAGGTGACCCAGCACACCGCCGCAGGGTTCCATGAAGACAGGGGACAGTGTAGGCAGGCCAGGCCGACTCATTGGCCCAGATCATAGAAGGCCTTGGCATTCAGGATAAGCAGCGGAGGTGTGTTGTGTAGGTGAGGGGCATCCTGGGGAGGTTTAAAACAGGAGGAGGTCCCCCAGGGGCAGGAAACCCAGAGAGGCCTTGGAGGGTGGGAACGAGCCTGAGAGGGCCGACAGGACACCACTCAGAAATGCCTGGGCATTGCACACAGAATCCTGCCCGCAGGCGCTATGGTTTTCTGCAGCTTCAGGCCACAGGTCTCGTAGTTGCTGGTTTCTCTTGGTTTTGGAATGCGAAATAGAGGATTGTCACAGGTGACTGGTGGGGCTTCTGAATCCTTCTAGGCTCTGATGGAAATGCACTGGTCATTTCTGAATCTGTCCAGAGTTTAGGCAGAAGACAGAGCAGGAACAGATAGATCGTCCTCCCATCTCCCAGTAGGCCTAGAGAGATACTTACCATGAATTGCAAACTTGAGACGTCATGACACATCACTGCTCTACAGCCTGGGCCAGAATCCAGGGACAGAGCTAGGTATGGTGGCTCAGGCCTGTAATCTCAGCATTTTCGGAGGCCAAGGCAGGCGGATCACCCGAGGTCAGGAGTTCGAGACCAGCCTGGCCAACATGGTGAAATCCTGTCTCTACTAAAAGTACAAAAAATAGCTGGGTGTGGTGGTGCGTGCCTGTAGGCCCAGCTACTTGGGAGGCTGAGACAGGAGAATTGCTTGAACCTGGGAGGTGGAGGTTGCAGTGAGCCAAGATCACCCACTGCCCTCCAGGCTGGGTGACAGAGTGATTGAGACTCCATTTCAAAAAAAAAAAAGAAGCCAGGGACTCTCCGTGGGAAAGGAGTTCTCATGCACACCCTCTCCCTCCCTGCACGTCTTGCTCTCTTCCGCCTTCTTCCCTTCTTCCATCTGTCTCTCTGTCACTCTAGTCCCGAACTCCATCATATCCTCTCCTCCTCCCAGCCCCTGCTGGGAATCCCAGTCAAAGTAGTCTGGGGCTTGGTCTGGCCTGAGCACAGAAGACACAGTGCACCCTCCCTGAAATGTTCCTCTGGAGCCGCCCTGGAAACTGCTCGCTATGGGCGCCAATGGGCAGCAGGCTCCTGTCTGGGTGCTTGCCTTCCCTCCCCCAGCGCCACTTCATCCCACCCAGGGCTGGCCAGGGCTGCCGACCCTCTCTGCCTTCCAGACCCTGCTGAGTCGATCCCCACCATCCTGGATGGCTTCCACTCCCAGGAAGTGTGGGCCGGCCACACCGTGGAGCTGCCCTGCACCGCCTCGGGCTACCCTATCCCCGCCATCCGCTGGCTCAAGGATGGCCGGCCCCTCCCGGCTGACAGCCGCTGGACCAAGCGCATCACAGGGCTGACCATCAGTGACTTGCGGACCGAGGACAGCGGCACCTACATTTGTGAGGTCACCAACACCTTCGGTTCGGCAGAGGCCACAGGCATCCTCATGGTCATTGGTGAGTCGGGGAAGCCCCTTCTGCAGCCCCAGTAACCTTTGAGGGCGCCTCAGGGGTCGGGGGAGGAGTGTGGCCGACAGCTGGACCTGTCTCTGACCAGGCCCTGGGAATAACCCTGGCTGACTGGGGAAGGCAGTCTGGTATCCTGGAAAAGCCCTTGGCTTGAAATCAGGAGGCCTGCCTTTTGTTTCTGGCATTAGCAGATAGTAACTGACTTTGGGCAAATCACATAACCATGACCATCAGCTCAGTGCCGTTCTCTGTAAAATGGGAAAGTGGTCCCAGCCTTCCTACCTCCCAGAGGTCATGAGGCTCCAGTGGGATGAGGAGGGTGATGGTGATGTGCTCGCCATGAGGGCAGGGCTTCCGGGCTTGTAGGGAGGTAGTGTCCAAACCAAGGGAAGCAAGGCAGCTGTCAATCCACTAGAGAGGACATACATCCCAATCCTAGGGTGACATTCAGGATGTTTCACAATCATTGATAGGGGCACTGATTAATCAGATCAGAAACTGGCCATAAACAAGCAAATCATCTCTGCCAGGACCTTCCAGCTGGATGTCAACCCTGGTTCCTTCCTATTCCTCCTCCTGCCCCTTCTAGGGGTCCAAGGAGCTGGTGTGGAGAGCAGGTGGCCTTAGCATACCCCTGCTGCTGAGGAGCCCCCAAGGCAGGCAGAGAGGGTAGAAGCAGATGGGCGAATGCCCTGGAAAGCACTCTGGATGCGGGTTTGTGAGGCCCAGCTCACCCCTTTCCCCCTACCCCACCTCACCCCTTTCCCCCTACCCCACCTCTCTCCACTCCTGTGTGACCCAGCCTCAAGGTTCCCATCTGTGAAATGAAGAAGTTCCTTCTAGCTCCGGCATCAAGAGTCTGACTCTCTGAGTTCCCTGCTCTCTAGGCTGCAGTGGGGCTGGGATCTGGACACCCTTGAGGAAATGCCGTGCCTCATGAGACAGGAATGAGGCTGTCATTACTAACAGCATCCTGAGGGTTATTCAACGTGGGCAGTGGAAAGAGAACGTCCAGAGGTGATCCCACCTCTCATCCTGGTTGACCAAAGAAACTCTCTTCCCACCTCCCATTTATTCTGAGCATAGGGCAGTAGGGCTGCAGACCCTCAGGCTGACCAGAGAACCACAGCAGAGCCCACTTCTGGGCCTAGTGTCTGACTCCCACAGCCCAGATAAGGGCTGAGTCTCCTTCCTCACAGTCAAGAGAGTCTTGAGAGTTGGAGTGTGTTTATCTACAGTGCCTGGAAGAGCGCCCCCCCAACACAAATTCACTGTCAAGGTGGAAGAACAGAAAGAGCCCCAAGAAATGCTCTGGGATGGCAGTGCACGGTGCAAATGCTTAGGTTAAAACGCTGAAAGCCCTACTTCAGGGGCCTGGGGGTTCCTCTCGTACAAACAAGCCCTGGACAGCAGAGCAGACAGAGGATCAGGATTGGCACCTCCCTTCCTGCCCTAAGCACTGTCTGAAAAAGTTTATTCCAGTATTACCCTCACCTCCTTCCCACCCTCCTGCTCTACACTCTCTCTCTTTCTCTCTCTTTCTCTCCAAGTAGGTCAGAAGGGCAACACACCCTCAAATCCTTGGAAAATTAGCAAACCTTCCTGTAGGTAAATGCAGTGTTCACAGCTCCTGCACCAGTGTATGCAGGCAAGCTGAGACACACAGACACAGGCACACATGTTGAAAATGCACCTGCCCGCCTCCCCATGTACGCATGCACACGTATATGGTGCCTGTACCCATGCACAGCTACACAATCCCTTCACAGGAACATGCCCATATCCAAGTACACTCTCACAGATGTACAGCAAGTCACCACCTCCAGATGTGTACACTCCCACACTGACCCTGAATGCATCTTCTCTGATCCCCAGCCCCCTACCCCTCCCCACAGCAGGCTTGTTTGGACCACCAAGGTTCAAGGGGAATCAACGTGACTTTTCTCCATCTGCCAGCCTCTCTACAGCCTCTCCCTGCCAGGTTCATGGAGAGGAAAGCAATGCTTTCCATACCCCCTACTCCTCCACGAAGCCCCCCACCTAACCTGCGCCAAGCCCACACAGGAGCAGTGAGGAGACGGTGGCTGGCAGAGCACTGGGAGCTCCGGCTGGCGACTGGGATGAGCAGGAGGCCACCTGACTCAATGTGCACTGACATTTCCTGGAGAGCAGGCAGAGGCTCTGGGAAACGAGTAGGGAGAAGCAAGCATGCAGTCATTTATGCTTTGGCTGCACTCGGCCCACATGAGCTTGCAATCTTCCTCTCTCCTGCAGGCTTCCTCACTTGGGGTACCAAGCTATACAGGGAGCCTGAGCCCCCATACAGAGCCCCTAGCCCATAGAGATCAAGGAGAGGTCAGTTTGGAGCTTGTAAATGGCTTGCTAAGCCAGTTAGACCATCAGTAATGACTCCGGTCATGGTAGGCCTATGAAGCTGAGAGATGTCACCCTGCTCTCAAGTGGCCCACAGTCCAGAGGGAAAGGGAGACAGACACAAAAGAGGTGATGAAGAGACAGGGTGCTCAGTGTGGTGTGAGTTATACACAGGGGGGCTAGAGGAGGGATCCTTAGCCCAACCTGGGAGGGGGAGTGATGTCCAGGAAGGCTTCCTGGAAGAGGTGACACCATGCGAAGGATGAGCAAGAATTAGGCACAGAATGCTCTAGGTGAGGCCCTGGGGCCGGAAACAGCCCAGGGTATGCAGAAATCGCAGGCAGGTTGCTGGTGCTCTAAAGACCTATGGCTTTGGTGACAACGGAACCCCTTTGAACCCCTACAGTCAGGCCCTTAGGGCCTTAAGGGCCTCAAATGCCATGCTGAATTGGAGTCATGGAAGTTCTGAGCAGCGAGTGGCTGGCTGCAGCATGGAGGACAGCTGGGGGGAGGCAGGGAGGTGCTGCCACGTGGATCCAGGTTGGGAGCTCCAGGCCTGCAGTGGGGCGATGCCGAGCAGGGGGTCCACAGATCCAACTAGAGGAAATCAGACCAGCAGCACATAGCAATGTGTTATCTCCGCAAGTATGGGAGACAGCCTGCTGGGCCAAGGGTGCCCCCCCCCCCCGGTTTCTGAGGTGGGTGGCGGGGAGAATAAAGAGCTAGTCAAGTCTCCGCCCTCCTCAGTGAGCCAGAGGGAGCCTCACACTCTCACCAGGCACAGGGACACGTTTTAGGGGAGCACAGGCCATCAGAACAACAAGTACCAAGAGATCCCTCAGTCTGAGCCTGCCATTTAACAAATGAGTAAACTGAGGACTAGAGTAAGGAATTCCCCAGTCCCAGTCCACACAAGGGGTCTGGAGGCAGAACCTGGGCCTTTTGTGACCCCTAACTACCCCCAGCTACACTCCACTCACAGTAAGCCCTTTTTCTGTTCTTTCCTCCCTCCCATTTCCCCTCACGTCCCCCTGGCCCGGCCCAGATCCCCTTCATGTGACCCTGACACCAAAGAAGCTGAAGACCGGCATTGGCAGCACGGTCATCCTCTCCTGTGCCCTGACGGGCTCCCCAGAGTTCTCCATCCGCTGGTATCGCAACACGGAGCTGGTGCTGCCTGACGAGGCCATCTCCATCCGCGGGCTCAGCAACGAGACGCTGCTCATCACCTCGGCCCAGAAGAGCCATTCCGGGGCCTACCAGTGCTTCGCTACCCGCAAGGCCCAGACCGCCCAGGACTTTGCCATCATTGCACTTGAGGGTGAGCTGGGGCGCCAGGACACAGGGGGCAGGTTCAGGGCTGCCGAGCTCATTCCCTCCCTCCTGCTGAGGTGGGAGCAATGCCAGGAGGCATTAAACCAGCGCTCACTACACACCAGGCCGGTGCACCATCTCACCCTAAGGGCCCTGTGTGGAAGCCCTTTTTTATATTTAAATCTTTTTAATCTTTTTTCCTTTTTTGAGGCAGGGTCCCACTCTGTCTCTCAGGCTGGAGAACAGTAGTGCGATCACAGCTCACTGCAGCCTCAACCTCCCTGGCTCAAGCAATCCTCCCACCTCAGCCTCCCAAGTAGCTGTGACTATGGTCAGGGACCATCTTGCACCATGCTAACGTCCAAGGTTATTCTGTTCACCTGGCTAATTTTTTATGGTTTGTTTTGTTTTGTTTTCAGAGACAGAGTCTCACTATGTTGCTCAGGCTGGTCTTGAACTGGGGTGAAGCGATCCTCCTGCCTGGGCTGAGGCCTTTACTTTTTTTTTTTTAATGATGTTACCCATTTTGCTGTTGAGGAAACTGCAGCTTTGGTCACTTGTCCGAGTTCACACAGCTCTGCCCAAGGGACAGAGCGGAGATTTGAGCTCAGGTTTCTTAACCATCATACTCTACTGTCTCTGCCCTTGGAAATTACTAGAATTTCAGTATTAGAGGAGTCTTCAGAGGCTGGAAGAGTGCCAGTGACCTCTAGACTTGCAATTCCTCTCCCTGCCTGAGACCTCTTCAAGGCAAGCTCTGTGTCTCACCAGCATCCTGGGTTTTTACCTGTTTGTTTCTCTATCTCCTCCTTTAAAGCTGCCAGCACCCGGGGTTCCTTACCCAGCACCTCTGTGTATGGTTGTTCAGGTTGTTCACTGCACACATTGCCCAGCCAAGAGGGTAGGTGAGGACTGAAATCCAGCCTGCACCTCATTTGCCAACCCATCAGCCCTGGCACTGGGCTGTGCCCACAAAGAGGAGGCACCACTTTCTCATTTGTACAAAGGAGCAGTGGGGGCTGGCAGAAACCCTGTCCTTACAAACAAGTTTAATGGTTCCCCACCTCCTCCTTCATTGCCACCAAAACAAACACAACACAATTCTGTTCCTTCCAAGGATTTGTCCTAACAAAGATACCAGCCAAACCCAAGCAAGCCCCACAGGTATGGGATCCTCCCCAGGTGTCCTCGTCACAGCCTGTGGGTCTGCACTCCTTGAAGGTGTGAGGCACCCAGGAACCTAAGCCCTCATTCCTCACCCCGACCAGACAAACATTTGTCTTCCTTTTTGTTTCTTGTTTCTGTTTCTTAGAGACGGGTCTCATTGCTCTGTTGCCCAGGCTGGAGTGCAGTGATGCAATCATAGCTCACTGCGGCCTCAAACTCCTGAGCTCAAGCAATCCTCCTGCCTCAGCTCCTGAGTAGCTGGGACTACAGGCATGTGCCACCACACCTGGCTTTTTTTTTTTTTACATTTTTTCTAAAGACATGGTCTCCCTACATTGCCCAGACTGGTCTCAAACTCCTGGGTTCAAGGAATCCTCCCATCTCAGCCTCCCAGAGTGCTGAGATTACAAGCATAAGCAACTGTGGCTGGCCTACTTTTAAAGTACTTAATGCCTATTTTAATCCTTTTCAACAATCCTGTGCGGAAGGATGGCCAGGGTTAATGATTACATCCCCGTGTTCCACGTGAGGAAGCCAGGGCACAGAGGTTAATTGTCTTGTCCAAGGTTATTCTGTTAGCCAAGACTTAAGCCCCGGCCAAGACTCCTCACTGCCACGGCCTCTGTGCACTTTCAGCCTCAGACTTAAGGCCTTGTGCTAACAGGGTTGCAGCGCCACCACCCCCTCCTGAGGCCCCACGCAGAGAGAACTGGAATCAGACTCCACAGGGCCAGGCGGTTCCATATGTAGTTCTAAGCAGTTAACTTCTGAGCTTGTGTCTTTATTAATAGAGGAAGAGTTGAGAGGAAGCAGCATTTATCAAGAAATTACAAAGCGCTGTGTGAAGCCTCTGAAATGTATTAATTCATTTTATCCTCAGACTATCCATGAGGTGGGTATAATCATGATTGCTATTATCCCCATCCTCCATCCATGAGACAAAAGACTCAGAGAGGTTAAGCAACTTGCCCAAAGACCCAGAGCTAATAAGTGATTGAGGGAGGATGCAAACCCTACAGCCTGAATCCATGTACGGCAGTAACCGGCACCACTTGGGGTTGCGGATAGCAGAAGAATTGATGTACACAAAAGTTCTTTTTTGCTCTTATGGCTGCTTTTTGCCTCCTCCCCTGCTGAGGTGGGGTGGCTGGGGGGACCGTCTCTCCATGGCTTGGTGACCCTGAAGGGGGCTCCTCGCTCCCTGCAGATGGCACGCCCCGCATCGTCTCGTCCTTCAGCGAGAAGGTGGTCAACCCCGGGGAGCAGTTCTCACTGATGTGTGCGGCCAAGGGCGCCCCGCCCCCCACGGTCACCTGGGCCCTCGACGATGAGCCCATTATGCGGGATGGCAGCCACCGCACCAACCAGTACACCATGTCGGACGGCACCACCATCAGCCACATGAACGTCACAGGCCCCCAGATCCGCGACGGGGGCGTGTACCGGTGCACAGCGCGGAACTTGGTGGGCAGTGCTGAATATCAGGCGCGAATAAACGTAAGAGGTGCCTGTCTACATTTAAATATCAGAATAGGTTTTTGAGTTCCTTTGCCATCTCTGTGGTTACCATTATTCTTGTGCTGATTAGTACTTATTATTAATCGTCATTTTGATTTTAGTAGAGGTCTCTCTCCCCTCTCTCGTCCCCTTTTCCTGCCCTCCTCAAGCGCCATCATCCATTCTTGTGTGCGTGTGTGTCTGGTACAGTTCACCCTCATTCACCTCCCCATTCCCCCTCCTCCTTCCTCCTATCCAGAAATCCAGCCAGCCCAGCCCCTTCTCTTTCCCTCTAGCCCATTCCTCCCCATCAAATCTCTCTGGGGCCCAAGTATGCTAAACACCTGCTGGTATCTGCCAGCCCCACCAGGGCCTTGTAAGGGCAAGACAGGGCAGGGGCTGGGGACCAGGCTTGGTCTTTAACATGGTTGCCCACCCAAGCTGTGCTCCCTCTGTCCTCCCACTGAGCCAGCCCCCAAAATGCTCCAGGAGGTATAAGCAACCAGGAGCCAGAGCGTCATCTTCTCCCGCAAGGCTCACACCATCAAGAGTAAGAGGCTGAGGCTGGGTGGGGGTGTCCCAAGGAAGGCAGCCTCCAAGAGTGGGGAAAGGAGTCCTCAAGGGCATCATCCCCACATCTCAGTTCTTCAAGTCACTGTGGTGAGAACACAGTCTCCTCTGAAGCTCTTTGTAGCCCGATGGGGTCTGACTGGTCTTCATCTGACCCTACTGCTGACCCCTGACCCAAGGGCAGAGGAGCAGGGGGACAGCAGGAAGGGAAGGGGCACTGATCCAGGGGCACCCCTGGTTGCCATGGGGGTAGGAAAAGGAGCAAAGGTGGAGTTTCATGTTGAATTTGCCTGTGCCAAGCCTTGGACTCCTGACAGAAGTGTGGGTTTCCCATCTGGCCACCCTCCTGCCCTCTCCTCTGTATTGGAAGTGGGACAGAGATGCAGGGCCCTGGAAGATTTCCCAGTCGGGCCCTGGAAGATTTCCCAGTCGGGCCCTGGAAGATTTCCCAGTTGGGCCCCTCATGTTCTGGATGGGGACCTGAGGCCCAGAGAGTACCTTGTACCCTGTGGAGCACTGTCTTGCTTGGTAGCCTCTGAACTCCCTTTCCATCCCCTAGATTGCCATCTGCCCAGCAAGCCTAGCCCAGGACACTCTCTCTCCCCAGCCAGCACTATCAGAGCCCCTTTCACAGCTCCTTCCCAGGGGCCTACAATACACGTTTACTTGTTGAACGAAAGTCATCAGCTCACCTGGCGAAGACCTTCCTGTTGTTTTTAAGTAGTTAACTTAAATTCCTTTTGGGTACGAGATCAAAATAAGCAAGTAGAATGGAAACAACAAAATCTCTACCTTTCCACTTTAATCCCAAAATCTTAATCTCCCCATAAATGAGGACTTGCCCTCCCAAATCCCAGTCACTTCTTGGTGGGGCTGCAGTTTGGTCCTATCCCTGTCCCACGAGGGGAATGGCTCTTGGCCAAGGCATGTATATACTGCGTCCGTTTGCAACTCTTTGAAGCTATTAACAGTGAGTCCTGGAGAGACTGTGGGCACCCCCCAATTCCAGCCCGTCTGTAGCTTTGTAAAAAGGCATCCCTGTGCCCCCACCAAATGTCCGCCCCCGAAAGTCTCAGGGGCAGAGTGCCTGAGAAGAGCACCACAGGGTGGTGCCCGGCTGTCCCTGGCTGACGGCAGCACATGCCCTTCTCCTCCTCCTCCTCTCTTCTGACTCCTGCCCAGGCCCCCCCAGCATCCGGGCTATGCGGAACATCACAGCAGTCGCCGGGCGGGACACCCTTATCAACTGCAGGGTCATCGGCTATCCCTACTACTCCATCAAGTGGTACAAGGATGCCCTGCTGCTGCCGGACAACCACCGCCAGGTGGTGTTTGAGAATGGGACCCTCAAGCTGACTGACGTGCAGAAGGGCATGGATGAGGGGGAGTACCTGTGCAGTGTCCTCATCCAGCCCCAGCTCTCCATCAGCCAGAGCGTTCACGTAGCCGTCAAAGGTAGGCCTCCCTCACCAGCCAGGGCCCCTGCCCGCCTGACCACCCAGGATGCGTGGGCCTTTCCCCAGCTGGGACTCAGACAACAATAGGCAATCCTGGGTGAACAGAAGGCTGAGCAAGAGAGGCCCCAGCTTGGCATTCAGAAAAAAGGGAGCAGGGCAGAAGACTGTGGGTGGACGCAGGCCATGAGCTCCTCTACATCCGGGGTCCTCCTCGGGCTGCAGAATAAGACAGCACACACCCCAGGTGCATGAGAGGGTGAGTTACAGATAGAGGAGGCAGGCTGCCTTCTGGGAGAGAGGCCAGGTCAGAGATGGGCTGCATGGGGCCTCTGCTGTTGGGATGGAGCCCCCAGGAGCTCAGCGGGCCCACACAAGGAGGCCACAAGCAACAGGAGGCCAGGGTTGAGAGAGCACGCTGGGAGCCCTGACCCCCTGTGGGATACACAGTACCCAGGCTGCTTCTACAGGACTGGGAACACCCTTCCACCTGCTAGTACTGCTTGAGGCCTGGAAAGTGCTGTGTGGTGCTTAAAAGCCTCCTCCCTCAGGCCGGGCACAGTGGCTCACGTTGTAATCCCAGCACTTTGGGAGGCCGAGGCGGGTGGATCATGAGGTCAGGAGTTTGAGACCAGCCTGGCCCAAATGATGAAACCCCGTCTCTACTAAAAATTCAAAAATTAGCCGGGTGTGGTGGTAGGTGCCTGTAATCCCAGCTACTTGGGAGGCTGAGGCAGGAGAATCACTTGAACCTGGGAGGCGTAGGTTGCAGTGAGCCGAGATTGAGCCATTGCACTCCAGCCTGGGCAACAAGAGTTGAAACTCTGTCTCAAAAAAAAAAAAAAAAAAGCTTCATCCCTCCTGAGCCCTTGACATCCACCTGGGTGAGGTCTTTGTTTCATGCCTGGTCCTGGGTAGCCACTCACTAAGTCTGTGGATCAAATGAATGAGTGAATATAAATGTTCAAATACATGAGCATGTGAGTCAATGACAATGTCTCCTTGGTTCTGGGGCTGCGAAGGTCTTCGAAACCCCCAAATACATTCTTTGGGACTGACAGACCTGGAGACTGTCTGGATGGTGTGTGACAGGAGGGTGGCCTGGTTGCTCTGGGGCCAGGCTGGGGAGGTGGATACCCCCAGGCTTGACTAAGGAGAAGCCAGTGAAAACCAGGCTACAGGGGTTGGGTACTGAGTCAACCACGGCTGTGATGGCTGAAGAGCTTATGTCTCTTCGTGAAGAGCCAGGATGGGCTCAGGCCTGGGGAGGATAAGTGGACAGGCTGTCCTCTGCAGCCTGAGGCTCCAGAAGCATGAAGACCTCAGCCTGGGGCTCCGCCTGGGAGGAAGGGAGGTCTGGGGGTCTCCAGCCACCATCCTGGGCTATCGCAGCAGGCTGCGATGGTTATAATGATCTGCCACTGTCACTGCGGCAGGCGCACTGTGTGCCTCTCACATTGCTCCATGCTCCACGTGCAGTGCCATCTTCGACCCCACAGCTGCCCACTCAGCTAAGGCAGGTAACATTTCCTCCCCAGTTTTCGGGGCAGAAAATGGAGGCATAGAAAAGTTAAGAAAGGCCGGATGCAGTGGCTCACGCCTGTAATCCCAGCACTTTGGGAGGCTGAGGTGGGCGGATCACCTGAGGTCAGGAGTTTGAGACCAGCCTGACCAATGTGGAGAAACCCTGTCTCTACTAAAAATACAAAATTAGCAGAGCGTGGTGGTGCATGCCTGTAATACCAGCTACTTGGGAGGCAGAGGCAGGAGAATAACTTGAACCTGGGAGGTGGAGGTTGCAGTGAGCTTAGATCGTGCCATTGCACTCCAGCCTAGGCAATAAGAGTGAAACTCCATCTCAAAAAAAAAAAGAAAGAAAAAGAAAAGAAAAGTTAAGTAAATTGCCATCTGGTGTCAGAATCTTTCCCAGGTCTGCATAACTCCAGAACCTGGGCTCCAACCGAGAATGGCCCCGAGCCAGGGAAAGGACAGGCTGGAGGGAGGACCGTTTGCTCCATGCTCTGCCTTAGGAATAAAGACATAGAGCTTCTGGGACTGCCAGGGAGGGTGTGGAAGAGACAAGAGTCCTTGAGAACTCTGAGGGCCCTGTCACCTGGGGGCTTCCCTCTCCTGAGCATCTGTGTCACACCCCAGGGCAGTGGGGAGGGGAAGCTGGGGAGAACCCCCTTTGTATCCCCAAGGGAAGAGAGGGAGGAATAGCATTGACCAGGGGAGGAGAGCTAGCAGGAGGCCCATGGAAGGAAGAAAAAGAGAAAAGGGGTCCAGGCCTGGGAAGGGGCTCTGGCATGGGGGGAAGGCCCTGGGGACCCCCCTGGCTGCTGCTTTGCCCAAGACTGGAAGCAACATGGAACACACACACTATCGGCAGCAAGAGGGACGTATGGGAAGAGGAAGGGTTTGTGGAGGACCCTCAAGCATGTGATATCACTGGACATCCGGTGGAAGGGCCTGGTGGCCAGCTGGAAGGACTGAACAGTGGCAGTGGAAGGCTGGGTGGAGACTTCTCCCCCAGCTCCTGCCATCAGTGCACAGGAGCCGAGTCACAAGCCTGTGTGCCCAACACCCATCACAGTGCCAGACAGTGTGTGCTTTGAACTGAAACTAAGACATTAGGCTGAGTTGGAGTGACTTACTAGGAAACCTCACTTTGAGCCCAGGAAAGTGGACTTTTTTTTTTTCTTTTTTTTGAGATGGAGTCTTGCTCTGTCACCCAGGTTGCAGTGCAGTGGCATGATCTCGGCTCACTACAACCTCCTCCTCCTGGTTTCAAGCAATTCTCCTGTCTCAGCCTCCTGAGTAGCTGGGACTACAGGCACACGCCACCACGCCCAGCTAATTTTTGTATTTTTAGTAGAGATGGGATTTCACCATATTGGTCAGGCTGGTCTCGGACTCCTGACCTCAGGTGATCCACACACCTTGGCCTCCCAAAGTGCTGGGATTACAGGCATGAGCCACTGCTCCCGGATGAAAGTGGACTGTCAAAGTCTACTTTGAGAACTTACTAGGAAACCTCACCGTGGCCATCTGAGGCCTGGGAGGAGAGGAGACCCTCACAGCCAAACACCCATTTCCCTGCTGTTGCAAGGGAGCCATGTGGAAGGGCATCCTGGCCACTTTCTCTGCCCAGCCCAGGGGCCTTGCCGTACCACCAGGGACCTCACAACCCCCAGCCCACATCCCCGCCCCTGACATCTGGGACAAATCAGCTTGGTGGCTGTGTACACAGCTCAACCTGCCTCCTTTAAGCAGCATCACGGGCCGGGCCGCCTGTATCCATTTCCCTTACAAGCAGTGGACCGAGAGTTTAAGTGTAAACATCACATATTAAAACATCTAACCTTTGCTCCACTCCCTGCGCCAGCCCTCACTGGCAAGCATTTGGTCGGGTTTGTTGGCTTAAAAAAAATAATAACGGCTGCAGCGGGCCTCAGAGGACTCGGAACGTCCTGAAAGCTGCTTCTGCTCATCAATTATTCAGCCCCATTCAGGGAGTGATCAGTCCTAATGAATTGAATCTGATGCATTCCGTCTCAGCGACTCGCTGGGCCTGTTGTGATGGTGCTGAGCGACAGCGTCTCTGCAGCCCAGGGAGAAGGAGGGAAGTGGGGGGAAGGGGAGGGGTGTGTGTGTGTGTGTGTGTGTGTGTGAGATCCTAGAGGACAGAGCCCATGCCTTGGCCACGTGTGAGTCCCCAGCACCCAGCATAAGCTGTGCATAGCAGGTGTGTGTGTGTGTGTACACAAACTTGCATGCACATCTTCCCCCTTCCCCACCCTCAGGGTCTGAAAAATCCCAGAAATCCAGCCCTGAGGCGGGTGTAGTCACCTGTTTTCTCTCTGGACCAAGAAGCAGCACTGGTGTGAGGGGCTCTGGGACATGCCCCCACCACTCCAAAAGCTCAGGCCCCCTCATCCCCATTTTTTCCCTGACTCCCTCTCCCACCTCATTAGAATGCACTTTTGCAGAAGAACCATCAGAGCTGATTATGATCACGCTGCTTGATTAGCGGATGCGCTGTTCCAAGAACTACCCAAGGAGGGGGGTGGAGGAGGTGCCCGTGGGCATGGCGGGGGCCCTGACTTGCAGGGGGAGAAGGGTATGGGCCTGGGGGCAGCTCTCCAGACCCCACTGCTGCTGCCCGACTAGGAAGTGCATCCCACTCAAGGTTCAGAGCAGAGAGCTAGAAAGTAGAAAAGGGCAAGTTGGGGGGGCAGGGACGGTGGGGACAGAGCACCAGAAGTGTGAGATAAAACTGGAAGTCTCCCACCCCAGCTCTCTGTGGGGCCAAGGGTCAGTGGGCAGGGTGGGGCTGAAACCCATGCTGCTCCATGAGCTGGAAAAACAATTGCTGACTCCATTCCTTCTGGGACTGCTTGTCTTCTAACGAATTTTTCTAACACTAAGCTGCGAACAGCAGCACACACCCAACATGCATGCACATGTGTGCAGAGACCTGTGTGTGAGCACTCGTGCGTGTGCACCCTGGTACGTATTGCATGCACGTGCAGCCAATTAACACATTAGCCCATTCACACTTGAGCACACATACATAAACATGCATGCCAGCAGTTACACATACGCAAGTGTGTTGTCCACGAGGGCCCTCCCGTAAGGCAACATTCCTGAGCCCAAAAGGTGGCTGCAGGTGGGACCATATGAAATATTGCCCAAGGGAGCCTGCTGCGTTCCAGTAAAGTGGGAGGAGCAGAGAGGAGAGAGGGTGGAGGGTGCTTTGAAGGCTGTGTGTGCCTTGGCATATGTGACACTGGCTGGCAGTGGAGAGCCAGGCTGCAGGGGAGGCTGGTATTTGTCTCTGGTCATCCAGAGAAATCCTTGGCAGGATGCTAAGAGGAAAGCACACAGATCAAACCTAGATTTGGTGACTTTAGAGCCACCTGTAGCTGAAAAATAATGTAGCACAAAAGCATCTCTGGGCATGCAGGCTGAATGTTTAATTAACTAGGAAGGCAGGGCTGCAACTGGGGCCCCTTTGCATTGGCTCCGTGAAGAAACATCTCCATTCCTACATCTGAGCTTCCGAGGCCTTCTTGAGCCAAAACAAGGCCAGGAGGTGCTTTCTGCCCATGCTCAGCAGGACCAGGACAGGGAGGTGGTGCCAGGCTTCTGTGGAGGACAAGTGGAAGAGGGACATACTCACCCACACACAAACACCCTCTCTCCCAAATGCCCATGTTCCCTCCTCCCTCCCTAATTTTTCCCTAGCTGTTCAATGATGAGCTTCAGCACTGCTCCATCCAGCCTCTGCCGTATGCCTGGGAGCATGTGCCAGAGACCCTCTCCCACCCTAACGAGTAGGTTGGGGGTTTCTATGATGATAAGCCTAAGGGAGAGTCAGCCACCTGGCCAAGTGCCTGCTACTGGTGAAGGTGGAGATTTGAGAGGAACCTCACTGGCATCCACAGGAAAGGGGCACAGCAGGCTCCCTAGGAGGAGATGGCCTGCATGCCATTTGGGGGAGGAACACCAAGGAAGCCACTGCCAACAACCTTACTTCCTCAGCCAAGGGAGCCAGTAACAAAGGATGAAGCAAACTCCCGTGGGACAGACAGGGCTCATGACGATGGTAGTGGTGATGAGGATAACGACCACGAATGTCATTCATTCAGTGACATCTACTGTGCCTCCACTAGATTCCAGGCACTATTTTAGGTTCTATGAATACAGCTATGCTCAAAATAGACAAAAATCCCTGCCATCAGGGAGTTTACATTTTAGTGAGGAAAGGGATCCTACGGCAAATACCCCAGAGATGTCTCCTGTCAAACAGGAGACAGGCTGAGAGTGCCAAGGAGACGGGGTTTGCAATTTCAAATAAGGCGATCCGGGATGGGCTTCCTGAGAAGAGAGGGTTGTGTAAAAAACTTAAGTCAGCTGTCATTATTCCCAAAATATGGGACTTGTTTTAACTAGAAAATCAGTGTCTGACTTTAGAGATCAGTTGGTTCAACCGCTCCATTTTGCAGATGAGAAAACTGAGGTTAGACTGGATGGTGATGAGGAGGTGCCTTGCCCACAGTCACTTGAATGGGTAGCAGAGTCTGGAACCGGGTGTTTTGGGTTCCAGGCATGGCTAGTGCCCCATCTCCGTGCTGCAAGGGCAAAGAAGCCCAGGCTTCCCATGGCGCACAGTCTGCTAGCAGGTGCAGTAAATAAAAGGCTCCATCTCAAAGAGAGATGATGAGAGACACCATTAAATGTTTATGAGCTGGGCTGGTGGTCAGCACGCCTTCCTCTGTGCAGCACTCCCAAACAAGTGGCCATAAAAGCTTTATGGTGACTGGACACTGAATGGCCTGCCTCGACCATTGTGTCTTCTCAGCCACTCAGGCCTCTGCCTCTTCACCATTGCAGCACCTTGCTAAAGATGACTGTGGCCAGAGCAGGGCTTCTGGGGAGAAAGCCCTGGGTTGTGAGGCATTCATGCCCCCTACATCCAGCTGCCTGCTAGGGACACGCTGGGACTCGGGGACAGATCTGTAGGCTAGACTCCACAGTAAAGAGGGCCCAGGTCATCACCGGGGTGCAGGGGGTCAGACCCCACCTCCGGGAGGATGGCTTTCCCAGAAATGGAAATGGCCAGGCACACATGCATCTACTAGCCCTGAGCACTGGAGAGGGCGCCGCTGACTCACAGGTCAGAAGGCAGCCCCATTTGGACAGCCATGTACATATATGGAGGAGTTCCCACCCTGCTTTGGAGACCCCACTCACAGCACTCCTAGTACCGAATGAGCTGGTGGAGAAGCCATGATCCCTGGGCTCTCTTCCCCCTCCAGGCTGCCCAGTGTGTGTATTGGCCGGATGTGAGTGGCTAGCCTGGAGCACTAGCCATGCATCGCACCTGCCCATCCCCCAGAAGCAGGGTTGGAGAGGAGCGAGGAGCCTGCCTTGGGCCTCTGGGAGGTCATCTGGTCATCTGCCTCCCAACAGCCCTCTGGGAGCGCGGGACCAGCCCAGCTGCATGTCTAACTCCCCAGGATGGATGTTGGCTGCTACTTCTTCAGTGGCCTCTCGGAGCTGTTGATGTTATTCAGAAGACCAGAAGGAATGACAGCCCCTTGGCTCAGCCTCCTCCGTCTCCTTCACCCCATGTATTGTTTGAAAGCATGTGTGTCCTTTAACTCTCAGCTCAAATTCCACTCCTCCATGAAGCTGCAGTCACCCCCAGCCGATGGCATCGCCCTCTGCTTGAGCTCAGCATCTGTATATCCAGGCGGTCCTTGTCTAATCATCTTTGGGGAAGTATCTTGCCTTCCCTAGTAAACGAGAAGCTCCCCAAGGCTCCGTCTGTAGCTGAAGTGTGTTTCTACTTTCCCCAGCCCACACGGAGCATAATGCCTTCACAGAGGAGCATTTCATAAATATTAGATGAATTAGTTAATTAATGAATTAACCTGCCTTAGTAACTTGCTCCATTATCTAAATTCCTCCTTACTGAGAGAGACAGTCTTCTTGCCTGAACTAAACCTTCCTGCCTGATTTCACTATGTCTCTATCCGCTGGCTCTGGCCTCAATGGAAACATGGTGTTCTGGCCGTCTGTGCCCGGGCTTGGCCGTCCAGACTCCACAGCCCCTTAGCTTTTCTCTCGGCTCTGCAGAACCTTCTACCTCCTTGCTTTGCCCATACATCCTGTTCTCCAGCTCCTCATGACTGCCTCCACCCTCCCCTTGCTCGTGTTCAAGCATACACAGGGCTCTCAAATCACAGCAGCTTGTTCCGTGCTGTGACAGCAAGGGCCTGGCCCCTAGGAGGGACCAAGGGACCAAGGTTCCAAAACCCCAAAGCATCTCGAGGAGCAGCACAGACCCCCCGTCTTATTCTGGCTGAGCCCCCATCCTGTGCTTGCCGCACCCCCTGCCCTCTCGCAGGTGAACTTCTGAGGTCACCCTAGGAAATGATATTGAGACATACGTTTGTGCATTTCCTCACCCGACAAGCATTCACCAGGCACCTACAGTTTGCTGGGTGAATAAGTCCTAGTTATATAAGGACTTATATAGGGAGTTACCCCAGAGAGGGGGTAATGCAGTTACCCCGACAGCCATGTGATACGTGCCCTAATCCAGGTGTGGACCGAAGGCTTCAGGGCTGTGTGGAAGGAAGGTGGGCTTCACAGAAGAGGTAGCATTTGAGCAGGATCTGAAAGGATATAGGGGAGTTTCCCAGGGGAGTTTCCCAGGAGGCCTTTGTGAGCAGGAGAAGGACTTGGCCAGAACTGGTTCTTCTAGGCCTAAGGAAACAAACTGGGCGGCACATCTGGGTCTCTGCTACAATCCATCAGAAAGCCCAAGGGAGCTGGGAGGCCTAGATCTGACCTAGGGATACACACCAACTAGGAGGGGGGTCAGCAGAGGCCCAACAAGAGAAATCTCGGGGAGGTCTCAGGAATGGGCATTGAGCCATTGCTAGAGTCAGGGCTCCAGAGAAATCTATCTGAAGATGTCTAAGGCCCAATAAACCACTCAGAATACTGGGGGCAGAGTCCCAACCCAGGAAAAGAGGCCGCCAGAGACTGGGATGAGGTGGTCCAGGCCATGACCAGAACCCCGGAAAAGCTGGCTGGGATTTAGGTTCCAGGTGGATCTGGAATAAGGTGGATGAAAGCCAGCTGGTAGGTGAGGAGCCCATGTGCTTGGGGATGAGAAGGACAGACGCCCAGCGGTGTTCACTCGGGCAGGCTGAGGTGTGGGGCTGTGGCATTCACGGCATGCTGGTGGGAGCACAGGCTGGAGTGAGCGCGAGGTGGAAGATGACATTGGAAGGGTCACCTGAGGGCCCTACTGACGGTCACAGAGGCCACATCCCTCCTAAATATCACTTCCTCTGGACCTAGAGCTCCTGATCAAGAACTCTCCCAGGATCCAAAGGGCTGCCTGGGTTTTTCTGTGTCCACACCTGGCTGCTCCCTGCAGGCAGCTCCCTTTTGAGCCCTGAAAGTGCAGGGGTGACCTGAGGGCGGAGGGCCATGCATCTGATGCCATCCGTCTTTGCCCCCAGAGCCCATCCCCCACTGTGCCACTCTGGATGGGCCCAGGGTGGAGAGTAGCAGGCTTCCAGGGAGGGGTGCGGCTGGTGCCTGGGAGAAGGCTAGAGGACTGTGCATGGCCTTGTAATTTAATTATTCGACTGCAGAAAGGAGATCTCATCTATTGGGTGCTCATCCTTGTTAAGCTAATTGTCTATCTCCTTCTGTTTTCTGCCCCACTTGCTGGGGAAGTCGCTGCAGCCTAATTGAGTTATCATAAAGATAATGGCTGATGCTCTAGCCAGAGCCGAGAAAGGAGGATCCATCTCACATCGACTCAGGCTCCAGACAGGCCACACAGGGGCTGAGACGTAGGCAGTGTTGGCAGGGGGGTGCAGGCTGCATTTCTAGCGGGAGGAAGGCTGGGTGGATGGTGCTTTGCCCAGAGGCATCTAACCAACTGGTTGTCCTGCAGAAGACAGGGCTTCCTCTCTGCTCTTTCCTGCCACCCAAGGAAGCTCACCTACAAGACAAAAAGATCTCTGGACCTGGTGTGGTGGCTCTTGCCTGTCAACCCAGAACTTTCCGATGTTGAGGTGGGAGGATCACTTGAGACCAGAAGTTTGAGGCCAGCCTGGCCAACATAATGACACCTGTCTCTTAAAAAAAAATTAAAAATTAGCCAGGCACAGTGGTGTATACCTGCATTCCCAGCTACTCGGGAGGCTGAGATGGGAGGATCACTCGAGCCCAGGCTGCAGTCAGCCATGTTCACGCCACTGTACTCCCGCCTGGGTGACAGAGCAAAACCTTGTCTCAAAAAAAAAAAAAGTTATCTCTTGTCTCTTGTCTGGGCAAGTCTGGGGCTTTCTTGGAGAGGCAACCAAGCCACATGGTGATGACACTTGGACTTGAGGAGCAGACCATGGGTTTCAAATCCCATGGTCATATCTTATGACCTGGGCAACCTAGGGCAATTTCTTTTCTGCTCTGAACCTGAGTTTTCTCATCTGTAAAATGGGGACATTATTGGTAGGAGGATCTGGTGAGATCATGTGTATAAAGCAACTGAACAGTGATGTGAGCTTCCACTCGCCTGTCCTAACACTCAATGACAATAAAGAGGGGTGAGGTGGCTGAGGGCCCTGTGGGAGACCCAGAGTTCAGTGCTCTGGTTTCAGATGAGCAGCCGTAGGACATGCATAGGGGACAGTCCCAGCACCACGCTTCCCCTCTTGCCACCGGGCACCTCGCCTCTATCCCAGGCCCCCAGAGAGCTGTGAGCTGCATCACTGGGATGAGAAGGTGGGTACAGGGGTGCCGAGGAGCAGCAGGGAAGCTGGAGGGAAACGTGAGCAGAGATCAGCAGGCATGAATCAAATTCCAGGACACATAGAAAGGTCAGAGTTAATCCAGGCCAGTCAAGGCCCTGAACAGAGACAGTGGGTACCAGCCTGGGCGGGCAGAGGGACAGGAGCCAGGCATCATTAGGAGACCCTGCATGTATAGGAGAACAAGGCTGCAGTGCCCCAGGGGATCTTTGTTCAAGGCCCAACCCAGAGCCCCAGGTAAGGCAGGTGAGGCGGCGTTGGCGGCCAGGTGAGAACGCACAGGGTCCTGACGGCAGCACCCCCTTGCCTTCCCAGTGCCCCCTCTGATCCAGCCCTTCGAATTCCCACCCGCCTCCATCGGCCAGCTGCTCTACATTCCCTGTGTGGTGTCCTCGGGGGACATGCCCATCCGTATCACCTGGAGGAAGGACGGACAGGTGATCATCTCAGGCTCGGGTGTGACCATCGAGAGCAAGGAATTCATGAGCTCCCTGCAGATCTCTAGCGTCTCCCTCAAGCACAATGGCAACTATACATGCATCGCCAGCAACGCAGCCGCCACCGTGAGCCGGGAGCGCCAGCTCATCGTGCGTGGTGAGCAGGGACAGGCCAGCCTCAGGGGAGGGAGGAGCCCGTTCTGCCTGCTGCTACTGCAGTCTCTAGATTTCCAGTTCCAATCACGGGCTCATGGAAGGTGGGCTCCAGCATCTTGAAGGGCCTGTTGGAGCCTAAACCTCTTATTTTCCAGGGCAGGAAACCGAAGCCCTGAGCAGAGAGACACTTGCTCAGTTAGTCAGTGGCAAAGGCAGGATTGGAACTCAGAGCTCCCAAGTCCCTACCCAGTACTCAACAAAAGTTCTCAGCATCTTGGGTTTCAGAAGCTGCCCGCTTCCAACTTTATAATGGCCCGGGCAGGGCTGACCTCAAACAGAAGGTGCTCGAAGCCCTAGGAGACCCATCAGAGACTAAAATGGTCTGTTTCCCTACCTTCCCTCTTTCTGCAGTGCCCCCTCGATTTGTGGTGCAACCCAACAACCAAGATGGCATCTACGGCAAAGCTGGTGTGCTCAACTGCTCGGTGGATGGCTACCCCCCACCCAAGGTCATGTGGAAGCATGCCAAGGGTAAGCCCCTGGCCCAGCCAGAATCTCCAAGAAGGGCAGGGACGGGGAACGGAGGATGCTCTGTGGGATTTGAACCTGTTCCATGCAGGCAACTCCTATCCCTGGATGGGAGTCCTCTGGTCTGCACCCCAGTGGACCCCAGGCTACACCTCACCTGGAGTCATCCTCAGCCACCCCCGGGGGTCTGTGGACCAGGAACAGCCATCATGCTGACTCCATATTTCCTCTTGTCCCCCCAGACGCGACCTCTCCTCTCCCATCTCCGCCCCAGAACTCCGCCCTGCTTTCCCTACCGCACCCTCCCCTGGGGCCCCAGAGCCTCGAAGCCCCCTGCTTCTCACCAGTCAACCTTTTCTGGGGTCAGGGTCCTTCTTGGAGCCCAATTTCATCCCAAGGATGCCTTTGCTTTCTGACTGAGGCCCAATCCTAGACTGTATTCGTGACTGACACTGGGGAATGGAGGGGCAGGGGGTGCCCACAAGGCCCCCTTGGAGGATGCTGGCCTCTCTCCCAGGCCTGGTTGCCTGAGACCAGGCAACTGCCATTTGAAGGCTCAATCTTCTCTCCACCTGCAGCCAACTGGCCAAACACAGCTCTTTCTTCCTCTCCAAGGAATTCACCCCAAGGAAGCTCCATGCCAGTGTCAAAGTGGGCATTGAGCTGAGACTCCCAACCCCATCTCCTTGCATCAGAGCTGGGGCAAGGCCAGTCCTCTGGTGGGGGGTCTTTCCTGTTGCCCACCAGGAGCCATGTGGCCTCAGCATTTTGGGGATGGTGCAGCTCTGCTACAAAATGGCCCTAGATCTGCAAGAGCGAGGTGTCAGGGCCACTCCTGGGGCACTCTCAGCTTATGCCCCAGTGCAGACTCAGCCCTCCTAACAGCTGCCTCCTTCCAGGGAGCGGGAACCCCCAGCAGTACCACCCTGTGCCCCTCACTGGCCGCATCCAGATCCTGCCCAACAGCTCGCTGCTGATCCGCCACGTCCTAGAAGAGGACATCGGCTACTACCTCTGCCAGGCCAGCAACGGCGTAGGCACCGACATCAGCAAGTCCATGTTCCTCACAGTCAAGAGTGAGTCCTGTCCCCACACGCCCCCCTAGCACCCCCAAATCACAGCCAAGCCCCGGCTCTGCACTCTCTCTGCCTACTCTCTCAGTCTCCATTGTTTCATCTATGAAGGGGAGGCAGGAAGGCTTCCTAGTGAGAGGTGGCCTTGGGACCCTTGGATGGGGCATTCGAAAGCACTGTCATCTAAAACAGGGGCCTCACCCTGAGAGGCCCCAACTCACCCCACCCTGGTCACAACAAGCTCATGATTTGCTCTGCTGCAATATCACGTAGCATCCTGTTTACTTCGGTCTGCCGATTGGCGATTCGATCTGAATAATCCTATCAAACCATTTATTTTTGCTACTTAATATACACTTGCTTGTGTACAACCTGCTTGTGGCTTAGAAAGGAAAATAGCATATACACAATGTAGAAGAAGGGCCTATAGGTCAGAAAACCTGGGTTCCAATTCCAGATCAGCCTGATGAGCTGAGTGACCTTGGGCGAGTCACTCCCCCTCTCTGTGCTCCAGTTTCCTCACCTGTGCGAGGGTTCCCTTCCCAGCCCACTGATCTCACAAAATTGTTGCGAGTCCTGCAGGAACTGATCTTGGAAAGAGGAAGATGCTTCAGAAAAGCCCAAGGACCAATGTAGCTCATTACAACTCGGTGCTGCACCCATGGCTTCTAAATCCCCCTGCCCAGAGCCAGCCTCAATGGCCTTAGAAGCACACTGCCTATTTGCTATCCCAGGATTTTCTTAAGTCTCATACAGATATCCCTACTGGGTGAGCCTCTCCCTTTACACTGCAGGGGTCTGTATAATGGATTCCTGGGAATCACATCAGAAGGGCCACGTCCATCTGGCCCCATGTCAAGACATGGCTATAAGGGCCTGAGTGTTAGCATCTGACCCGGCCAAGTATGAATCTGGGAGCCAGGACTTAATGCCGTGGGACCTTGATGAGCATACTTGGCCTCGTGCTACTTCATTTTCCTGATCTACACTATGAGCGGGGGGTTGGGCTCGTAAGAGGGCCTTACCCGTTACATTTCATGTCAAGAGCGAGTCAGATGGTGTAAGTGAAGCAACCGGTATGGTAAGTGGCCAGCAAAGATTTCATGGCCTGGCCAGCTTTATTATTTGTAGCGGCAGTCCCTCCAGGGTGCAGGTGGGAAAGCCTGCTGATAGCATAGCCCCGTGTGTGGTCTGCCCAGCCTCTCCCCAGAGTTCCCACCTGTAAGAATCATAGCTCCTTTATCACTTGCCAAAGCCCGCGTTCAGCTCAGCATAAGACAGGGAAGCCCCAGCGATCGATGCTCAGGGAGCTCCGAGCCGGAATCCCCGCCCTGGGGAGCCACTTCCCTCACAGTATCAAAAAGCACTTTGTCCTTAATAAAACCAGGCAATCAATCTACATCCCTCAGCTTGGGAGAGCTTGGCTAATTCTGGCTGCGCAAGGCGGGGGAAGAGCAGGCACCTCTGCAACCCTCCTCATCTCCCAAACTCGTAGATGCTTTTTCGCTGTTGTTGTTCTTTGCCTTTTCCTTTAAGTTGGGGGATTCCGCTGAGCTGCCGGCTCTGTGGCAAGTAGTTGTTCCATGGAGATGCAGGGGTCGCGGGTGCCAGAGGACACAGTGGTCAGGAGCTGGGCTGTGTGTGAGGGGACCCCACGTGCCTCAGGCTGTCACTGATGCCCTGGGCCCTGGAGCAAACCACTTCCCCTGGCGGGCCTGCACTTTTTCTATGCCATCCTCACTTGGCAACCCAGCAGCAACTGCAAAGCGCTCTGAGGGGTTCAGAAGGAGCATATTTGGTAAATCCAGGGCCACCTCCTGAACACATGCTGCACAAAACCTCACGCACCGCACACACGCTGGGGCTCACCTATGGGGCCCCATCTTCCCAAGGGAATGGCAGGAGTTTCCCACTATGCCAGTCACTGCTGGGCAGAACCTGGACCTGGCTTCCTCCTTCCTTTCCTCCCCCATGTCCTCATCTGCAGGCCTCGGTGTGTTCCTTCACTTCTCTCCCGGTAGGGCTAGTGACACGCCTTTCTTACAGCTGCTGTCTCTGCACACCTCGGGGTCACGTCATCCTGCTCAGGGCACCTCTGATCACCCTCAGAACCTCTCAACACCCACTCATGGCTCCTGCGTGGCTCTCAGATGGGCTGGCAGGGGCAGTGCCTCTGTCTGGGGTTGGAGGTAGCTGACTGTCTTTGTGTAGCAGCCTGCGTGATTCTGCGCTGTATCTGGCTGCCAGAGGACGCTCCTGTGACAATGCAACACTGTCGGGGGGCGGGGTGGAAGTGGGCACTGGGTGGACCGCTGGTGCGCCTGGCCTTCTTTGGAATATTTGTTCTGCCTCCTGCTGCTTCGAGGCAGGTGCCTGTTCCAAGTAACCCGCCCCAGCTACTGCCCTGCACAGCCTCTCTCCTTGCCTGCTCTTTTCTTTCCCTCCTTTGCTTTTCCTCAACCTGATAGCAATTCTCCCACTCTCCCATTCTGATTTCAGTTTAAAGGGCACAGGTAGGTAGAACCTTCGGGACCTGGTTACCCATGCCCTCAGCAGGAGAAACCATTCCCCGTCATCCCTCAGTCCATCTCAAACGCCCACATCATCGCCCACTTGCAGAGCCAGCCACAGAAAGATCTACCATTTGCAAAGCCAATTCAAGGTTTGCCTCAATGCCCCTAATACACTCGGGAAAGTTTTGACCCAAAATAACTTTACCTTTCCAGAACTCACACTTTCATGAACTCTTAGAAAGCAAACTGATCTTAATCCCCACTTTGCCCAAGCAGAAGAAAGAAAATAAATCTATCAAAGGGAATATAACAGCAGAGAAAGCCTCCAAGTGTCAGATTGGACGTTTGTGGTTGGCTTCTAATGGGGAGTGTCTATACCATTGATCCCTGCAGCTTCCAGTGATAACTCAGCACTCACTTAATGGTGCTCCCTGAGCACTCACTAAATAGGTCAATAAAGTGTGGTGATTAAAAGCACAGACTTTACAGCCAGACAGCCCTGGGTTCAAAGCCCAGCTCTGCCACTGGATAGCTGTGAGGTCCAGGACAACAATCTCTGTCAGCCCCAATGTCCTCCCCGGTAAGTTTGGAATTACTGTGTAGTACTTTGTGCGTTGGTAAGGTCTAAAGGAGACCATGCACTTACAGCAATTAATACAGTATTTGGCACAAAATACACATTCGATAATTAGCAGTCATTGGTTTTAGATGCTAGAAACCTGGTGATGAGTCAGACAGAGCTGCCGTTCTCAGGGAATTTAGAATCTTGAAGAGGAAATAGACAGACACCCAAAACAACTATGATACACAAAATGATAAATGCCTTAAAAAGCTACAAACAAGGTGATACAGAAAGAATCTGAGATAGAGTCATCAATTTTAACTCTGGGGGTGAAGAAGCAGGTGTCAAGAAAAGCTTCACCAAAGCAATAGTCTCTAATTAGGGCCTGAAGGATGAGAAGTATTTGGACAAGGGCCAGCAGGGATGAAGTTCACGCCCTTCCAGGGATGCAGAAACAGCACAGTGTGGAGACAGGAAGGCCTGTGACTGTCCTATGTTGAGGAAACTCAGGGTGTCTGGCAGAGAGTGACGGGGAGAATGAAATGTGAGATGCTATGGCCTTTGGAAGCTAAATGTTTTCTTTCTATGTAGAGTTGACTCTTGACACTAAGCTTCAAACAAGAGTTCCAGGAGTCCAAGGGTCTGGATGGAAGTCGGAATTCCCAAGCTAGTTCTTGGAGAATTGCTATGCGGAACCCTTTTCAGGATCACAGGGAGCTAAGGGTTTATTAGAGCAGGCAGGTGGTTTTCCAAGTCCTTGGACATCTTTGATGGCAACCAACCAGGCCCAAGTGGTCCCCACTCCTCCCTGAGTCTTGGTGTGGGTTGAACTCGCGAGTGCCTAAGCACACAGTCCAGCATCGCCGCCTGCATGGACAGCATTTTACAGTTTACAAAGCCATTCCCATACCTTGCTTGTGAGGTTGGTAGGCAATAGCTCCCTCTCAGAGAACGTCAGAGATTAGATCGAGGTCATTGGTTTAAGTATAGTCCCAGCTGAGGCCAGAACTTGCTTCTACGGACTGATGGTTTGGTAGAAGGAACACAGAGTAAAAAGGCTGGGTGCTAGTCCTGGCTCAGACCCAGTGGCTCTGCATCCGTGAGTTGTCCCTTCCTTTCTCTGGGCCTGTTTCCTCATCCATACAGTGAGAGGCCTGAACTAAGATCTAGTCACTAGATGACCCCAGTTCCCTTCCAGCTCAGACTAGCTGTGACTGTAGCAGCATGGGTAGTCTTTTCAAGGCACCAGACCACCTCCCAGAACTTGGTTGAAAATAAATTTAGTTAACAGAAGAAAATACCACATCCACAGAGCTGCCTTTTATTTCCCTTTTAAAATGTATTTTTAAAAAAAGGAAGAGAGATAATGACCAAAAGGAGGAGGAGGTCATTCCCCCTTCAACTGACACATGGGGAAAAAATAAAGCATCTTCAAAGAGAATTCTTCAACGAGAGGCAGGTACAAAGCCAAGCTGCCCAGTCCCAGGCATAAGAAGGCTGGCTGTGTTTTGAGGCAGCCATCGAATGGCAGTGCCCTCCTGGGACTCGGCCATCCTCTTATCCAGCAGGTGACCTTATTAGACAGGTCTCGTTGGACCTCCCAGACTCTCTTCCACTCTGCGAAGGCACCAGTGATTGGGTTCTAGACAAAGCCCATGGCCAATTAAACCCATAAGGGCTCTTTGTTTGGTCTGAGTTTTGATTTATTTGTTTAGCAAAATGTCAGACCAATTAAAATAAGGTCCCAGTGCCCTCAGCGAGCACACACCCAGCTGCGCAGCCACAACATCAGGAGCGGGGAGCTTGGGGCCAAACTCTCGTGGGGACTTGAGAAATGGAGGGGGCGGGCCTAGCAAAGGAAGCCCTCGGGCCTCCGTGGACCAGGTCACCCACCATGATTGGCCACTGGGACTGAGGTCAGGATGCAAAACTTTGGAAAAGTGCGTCTGGAGATCCAAGATGGTCCTCATTTCAAATTTGCCCAAAGGAAACTCCTTCTTGTCAAACAGAAGCAGCACCTCCCTGAGACCTGGGGGACTGGGGCCCCCACCCCTTCCACAGGGCAAGGAGTCTATGAGCCTGAGAAAATGGCTGCTCAGAGCCCACAAAGCCCTTTCTAGACCACAGTCCAGGTACCCAGGGAATTCCCTGCTTCCAGGACCTCCCGAGGGCTCCTCCACAGACTATCCTCCCACGGATGGGCCCTGCCACCGCCGTGACCCCTAGAGCTGAGGGACGGCTGTTGGCAGAGCATGTAAGTGGGGCCTGGGCACATGGATTGGGTGTCCACACACTATACTCACAAGGCCCCTCTCAGCACAAGTGACAAACTGAGGCCCCAGAGAGGGCAGACAACTGGCCCAAGATATTCCTGTGTGTTCCCCGGTGGTGGGTCCTATCTTGTCACAGACTGAAGCTCCTTGGGGGCTGGGGCTGGTCTTCGCCTCCCTGGGTGGGAACTCTCACTTCCGGCACCCAGCTCAGCACAGGCCTTTGCCCACTCTGGAATCTGGACTGGCTGACGGACCTCTAGTCCACAGGTCTGGTCCAATCCCATCCGGGCTCACAGGTCACCCCCTCTGCTCTTCCCTTCTCCCCTTGTGAGTCTCCCTGATTGGGCGAGTGGGGGACGGGATGGACTCTCTGCTGCATCAGCAAGCAGCAGGGGGAGGAGGCGGGGCAGCACTCAAGGGCTGAGGCCTGGGATCTGAGTTACGCTGGCCTGGGCCTGGGCCTGGTGCTCGGCCCTGCCACAGCTGTGGGATTTGGGAGCCATCACCTGCTCTCTCCAGCCAGGTAATGATCATAGTCGGCCTCACCTGCCCAGCCTCCAGGTGGCAGAAAGGGCCCCAACCTGGCCCATGCCAAGCTAGGGAGTCCCCTCTGGAAACCTGGGGCCCAGTGCCCACCCCCACCTCCACCGCTGCTGGAGGAAGGGAGGGAGGGAAGGGAAGAGAGAATGAGCCATTGTGATGATTTCCATGGCAATGATCATCCGGCTGTCTCTTTGGCCTCATTGATTTTGAGACTTCACAGAATAAGGAGCAACACTCTGACTCCTGCTTCATCAAACAGAGGTGAGGAGAAAGGCTGGACACATCCTCTCATCAGGCCAGGCTCCCCGCCGCAGCCCCCATTCTCAGAGGAGCAAGGAGTCAGTAAACCTCCTTGGGCCCTCGCCAGGAGGTCTGCAGCCCTGAGCCAGCTGCAGGCTCTCCCCACCCTCTGCAGAGCCCAGGGAGGCCAAAACAAGTGGTTCATTTAGGGGACAGAAAGGTTCTGATCCTTGTTCATGTCCCAGTGCTCCTCGCTATGCCCTGGGTAAACTGGGCATAGTCCTTCTCCCAGGGACTCAGTTTGCTCCTCTATTCAGAGGGGTCACCATCCTCCTGTCCCTTTCCCTCACCCACTAAGGCATGACTAGAGCACAAGTGGGTTGCGTTCTGTTGTGCCAGTGGAGACTCGAGGGCATGTGTCGCCAGTTCCAGGCCCCAGCATTCAGAAGCTGTAGGCTTTTGTGCTTCGGGGAGCTATAGGAAAGATGAAGATAAGCCTGAACCAACGAAACGTGGGAGATCTTACTGACCTCCCAATGCCAACAGTATCATTGGAGCAATCACATCGCATCCCAAACCTAACCCCAAAGTGGACGTTTGTACAAAAGTTTCAAGGTCGAATAGAACAGTCTCCATGTGGAACAATCTCCATCCTCGCCCTGGTCCCCTGACAAGCAGGGAGGTTTTATTAAAGGGATAGGAGAGATGAACCTGCCCATGCATCCTCCTGTTCCAGTTTAAAAGTGCTTGTCCCTAAGGGTCTCATCTGGGCTCTTACCTCCTTCTTAGAGGCCTTAGCCAGTGGTGGCAAAAAGCACATCACCACCACTTCACTCTCATCCCTGCAGTCCCCATGACCACAGCACTGAAGAGTTCCCAGATAGATCTGAGCTCCAAGGTACCATAAAGGGCAGAGACCAGATGAATCACAAAATTGTGTGTATCCTGTATGTCAGTTAAGGTGAAGGTGCCAGCAAATGCTCCGAGACAAAAGAGAGTCAAGGTTATCATGGGGTGGCTCTACTTAATAGATAAGAAAATGCAGGCAGGCACAGAGCTTAGCAGTGCCTCCAAGCCCTGCCCTAAGTGGGCAGCCCAGAATTGCTCCCCCAATGACAGTTGAAGCCCCTCTGAATGGTGGGGCCAGAATAAATTGTTGGATGAGCCAAGTAATAACCAGGTGCTTCCTGAGCAGTCCCCGGGTGTCCAGCCTGGTGACAAAGACTAACAGAGAGAAAGGCAAGATTGAAGCACCCTCCCTGCCCTCCAGGAACATACAGACTCGTTAGGAAGCTGGAACTGACCTTCAGGAAACAAGACAAGATCACGTGCTAAAATGTTCGGCACTGGAAGTGTGATGTGAGGTTAGAGAAGGAAAAACCCAAGGTGGACAGACGTGGTCAGATGGAGCTTCCCGGAGGGATAGGCTTGAGTTGGGTTTGGAAGGGCAAAGGAAGAAAGGAGGCATCCAGGTGGAAGGAGGAGCATGAGCAAAGACCCTGGGGGCAGGAAGCCCAGGCAGGCAGTGAGGCGCTCACCTGACCAGACGGAGGCTGCTGGAGACTAGAGGAATGGGAAGTATGGTTCTGAAGTCTGGACATGATGCACTAGATGATAGGAATGATATTAAGATCTTGAGCATGGAATGGAGAGAAAACGGAACTCTAAGAGTCATTCTGAAGGAACAAATACCAGGCCTTGATGAATGGGACAGAGGAGCTGGGAGAATCTAGGGCTCCAGGCTGAGAGATGAGGATGATGGTCCCACCAATAGAAATGGAGTAGATGGGAATGGAGGGGTGGCATGTTCACTGTGACTGTGTCAAAGTGGAGGTGACAGGGGGTGCCCTGAGCAGCCGGACGCTGGCTGACACTCTGCCAGGATCCTCCCTAGAGCTGTGTGCTAGACCAGACGAGCCTAAGGCTCCCACCCCCTGCCCCCCGCTAAAGTGACTCATGACTCGTGTGACTGGCAGGTGTCCTGTCCTGAGCCAGAAAGCAATGAGACTGGGGGCTGAGTGCAGATTCGCCTAGAAGCCTGAGCCTCCACCCACCCCTCCCTGCCTAGTCCTCTAGGCCTCTCAAGTCCACAGAGACTCTAGACGTGGCAGGATTCAGTTCTAAAGAGCATCTTCTCCTGTCTGTGTTTGCTTGCATTCAGCCCTGGCACTGTTCATCCATTACACAGCAAAGAGCTTGAGTCAGGTGCTGGGGAGGATATCGGGGGCAAGATGGGCTTGGTCTTTGCACCTGCCTGCCTACCGCCAGCTGGGGCCTTTGGGGCTGGGAGCATAACAGGGGGTGCACTCCCCATAAAGCAGGGAATGTGAAGCCCAACCTGGCACCTAGGAAGCCCCCCTACCCTGGCCCAGCTCCATGGGGCAGAGGCTTGGCTACCATCCCTGGGCACTCTGCACTGAGAAGGTCTCATCACACACTGGATCCCTGCATTAGTTTCCAGTGGCTGCTGTCACAAAGTACCATAAGCTGCATGGCCTGAAACAACAGGAACTTATTCTGTCACAGTTCTGGGAGGCTGGGAGTCTGACATCAAGGTATTGGCAGGCCCATGTGCGCTTGAAAGGCAAGGAGGCTTCTTTGCCTCTTCTGGTGGTTGCCAGCAGTCCTTGATGTTGCTCGCACTGTAGACACATCACTCCAGTCTCTGCCTCCATCACCACATGGCCTTCTCTTCCTGTGGCTTCACATCCTCTTCCCTCTATGTGAGTCTCTTCTCTTCTTATGAGGACACCAGTCCTATTGGATTAAGGGCTCACCTTACTCTGGTATGACCTCATCTTAACTTACATCTTGATTACATCTGCAAAGACCTTATTTCCAAGTAAGTCCCCATTCACAGGTACCAGGGGTGAGGACTTCAACATATCTTTTGGGGGCACAATTCAACCCACAACAATCCCATGCCCAGCCGGTGATCTGTTATTGACAACTCCATGCTTTCCAGCATCTGAAACTGACATGCTCTCCCTCCCTGCATCCTATAACTGCCGCTATCTGAATGCAAAATAGTTTCCTAGCCAAAAAATCCCTCTAGGTCAAGTCTAAAAGCCCAACACTCCTGTGCACAAAATCTCAGGGCAGGGTTCAGTAACCGGGTCTCAAATCTGGCCAGTGGTCTATGTAACTGGAAGCCAGCCACACCCGTTCTGTATGTTGTGTTGTCTGTGGCTGCTTCCAGGTACAACAGCAGAGTGGAGTCCTTGCAACGGAGACCTATGGCCCACAAAGCCTAAAATATTTACTTCAGGCCCTTTACAGCTCTAGGGTATTCACAGCAATGACCCGGAAGTACTTTCCAAGTGATCAAAGGAAGATGGCATATCCTTCTGTTTCTGAAAGGATTCTGATGTTCGGAGTCATTTTTCTCATGTCTAAAATGGAAATAAAAAATACTACCCACATCTTAGGGCTGTGTTTGGAGAAGTGAGGGTTAATGAGATAATTCATGTACAGCATTAGCCATGGTGCGTGCACATAATAAGCTTTCAATAAATGTTAGCTATTATTATTACTATCATTTTTCCAACATTCTCAGGAAAGTAGAAGACCAGGCCAGGCACAGTGGCTCACACCTGTAATCCCACCATTCTGGGAGGGAGAGGGGGGCGAATTGCTTGAGCCCAGGAGTTCAAGACTAGCCTGGGCAATCTGGCGAAATCCCATCTCTACAAAAAATACAAAAATTAACCGGGCATGGTGGCACACACCTATAGTCCCAGCTACTGAGGAGGCTGAGGCAGGAGGATCACTTGAACCTGGGAGATTGAGGCTGCAGTGAGCCATCATCATGCCACTGCACTCCAGCCTGGGTAACAGAGTGAGACCTTGTCTCAAAAAAATAAATAAATAAAAAGTAGAGGACCAGGCCCGGTGCGGTGGCTCATGCCTGTAATCCCAGCACTTTGGGAGGCCAAGGTGGGCAGATCACGAGGTCAGGAGATGGAGACCACCCTGGCCAACATGGTGAAACCCCATCTCTACTAAATACAAAAAATTAGCTGGGCATGGTGGCGCACCCCTGTAGTCCCAGCTACTAAGGAGGCTGAGGCAGGGAAATCACTTGAACCCGGGAGGGGGAGGTTGCAGTGAGCTGAGATCATGCCACTGCACTCCAGCCTGGTGACAGAGCGAGACTCTGTCTCAAAAAAAAAAAAGAAGAGGACCAGAGGCAGGGGGAAAACTGGGTCCCCATCTTCATTTGAGAACACTCCCCGTCCTACGCGTCTACTCTTTAGCAAGGAGCCAAGAGAAGAGGTGACTGGCCCCATTTTAAAGCTGGACAAAGTAAGGCCTGGCGAGTTTGAGGGCCTCAACTGGACCCCCAGTGCAGCAGAAACAGCTCTGCAGTCCAAGTCCCCAACCATTCTCTGTGACCCTCACCCCTACCCCTTGCACACATACTGTTCGGGCCAGTTCTGCTCCCTGTGTACTGGAGCAGTGGACAGCCAGGGTCCCATGGGCCCCAGCTCCCCTGGCACCTCCCCACTGGCTCTCGGCGCTGAGGCTGATTGCTTCCATGCAATCTGAATTAATCTCATGCTTCAGGTGGAGCTTGGCTAATCAGGAGAGACAAGAAGCCGAAGTGGGTGCAATCAAATTAACAACGCCATGGCCCTGGCTCTTTAAGAAGGGAAAAACAAAACAGGCACCAGAAGGCACCCCCTCCCCACTCCGCCCCCAGCCTTTCCCAGGGGAGGCCTGGAGATGCCGCTGCTGTCGAAGGCTGAGCGAAGCGCTGCTCCCACCCGCCCCGCCGACCACCCGGCGCGCCAACAATGCCCCTTTGTGGCGGCTTATCTCACACCGCCAAACAGCACTGCAGCTCTTGTCGGGAACTTGTTAACAAGGAGCAGCGACACAAGGCTTTGGGGGGAGAAGGGGAGTGGGGTGGGTTGGGGAAAAGGAGGGGCCCCCTCACCTCTCAGGGGTGCATGTAATCCTTTCAGAAACAAAAGGCGATCTGAGCCTTGAACACACGGGCTCCCTGCTCCCTGACAAGGTGGGTTCACAGAGCCCTTGAGAGGCTTCAGGGCACCTGCTGTCCCTTGGAAAAGCCTCTCCCAGAAGGCAAAGAAGAGGACATCCAAGAAGGCATTTTATCGTCCCCAAAGCATCCTTTTTGGCGAAAAGCACTATGAGAGTCCCGGAGAGATTTCAGTTAGACTTTCAGAAGGACTTCCTGACAAAGTCAAGTCCCTTCCTGATGAAGGACACCCTAAGTTTGCTGCCCTTCTTCCAATCCTGTTGCCTCTGGGGTTGTCCTGCCAGAGGCAGCTGCTGTCATAGGAGGTAGAGGAGGGCTCATCCAGCCCTGGGGTTCTTCTCCAAACCACGTGAGAATTACCTCGGGGTAGGGATGGGGAATGCAGGTGGCCAGGCCCACCATGGAACAATAAGTCAGAGCCTGGGGGGCAGGGTGGGATCTGTGTAATATTTTTTAAAAGCTTCCAAGGTGATTCTCAGGTGTAGCCAGGCCTGAGAACCTCCTCAAGACCCTCCCCCAGACCACCCACCTGGAAGTGCAGACTAGCCTAACCCCTTGGTCCCCTGGTTCCCAGACCAATCTTCTTTCCCCCAAATTCACGTGCATTTTTCTTCAGAGAAGCTCAGCTTGGCACCCCTATTCTTGGGCCCCTGATTCTACTTCGATGTCTACTGGCCTTCTCTGACATTCATGGGTTTTTTTGTTTTTTGTTTTTATTGAGAGAGTCTCACTCTGTTGTACAGGCTGGAGTGCAGTGGTGCAACCTCAGCTCACTGCAGCCTCCACCTCCTGGGTGCAAGCGATCCTCCCACCTCAGCCTCCCGAGAAGCTGGGATTCCAGGCACACGCCACCATGCCCAGCTAATTTTTGTATTTTTAGTAGAGACAGGCCATGTTGGCCATGGCTGGTCTCAAACTCCTGACCTCAAGTGATCCACCTGCCTCGGCCTCCCAAAGTGCTGGGATTACAAGCATGAGCCACCACACCTGGCCAACATTCACATTCTTACGTCATGGATGAGACCACGAATGACCTGGGCCATGGCCTGACTCTGCCACTTACTAGCCATGTGACCAGGGGCAATTTATTTATCTCAGCCTCAGTTTCCCCATCTGTAAAGTGAAAATAAAAATAGGGTTGTGTGAGGATTCCATGAGTTAATGCAGGTAACAGAACTCAGAACAGTACCTGGCACATAGTAAGCTCTCAGTATAACAGACTGTGATGATTATTATCGTAGTCACGCCCATGAATGGGGTGAAGATGTACCCAGGCTTCCTTTTGGAGTTCAACATTCCATGCCTCTGTTGCATTTTAGCAGCCTCTCCCAGCAGCCCGTGGCATTCTCATCCTGTTCCTTCAACATCCTCCTTCCCACACACACTGCTCACTCCTCTCCTTTGGGTATTCACAACTGAATCTTCACTCCCTGGTGACTTGGGGACTTGTCAGAAACACCAGCTGAGCTCCAATCACCAGAGGAAAAGAGGCCAGGAGACAAAGACAGGGAAGGCCAGACTCACCGTTCTCCCCAGCTCCTGCCTCCAGCCCCAGCCTGCCCTCCTGGCCCTGCTAGCCTGGCCCTCCTCCAGTGTTCAGCCTCTTTCAAAATCCCCCACTCACCTTCACTCTCCCCAGAATCTCTCCATGTGAGGAAGAAAAACCTACACAGGAGAAGGCTAGGATAAACCGAAAGAAAGGAGCTGGCCAGTTGTCAGAGGACGTGGGGCTCAGTCTCCTTCCTGCCACTCACCAGCTGTGTGACCTTACATAAATCACTGAACCTCTCTGGGCTTTCATTTCCTTACGGTTCTGTAGGGGATAATAGAGCCAGGCCACCTCCTTAGTAAGAATGAAGCTGGAGGCAAAGGATGCAGCACTGCTTTGTAAACTGCAAGGAGCGGGCCTGCCCCAGCTTATTAAGTTGGACCCCAGTGGAAGGGGGGATCTGGGGGTGCTAAGTAGGGGCCAAGTAGGAGCAGAGTTTGCAATCCCCGTGGCAGGGTCTGGGGACCCCTAGAACTCTACCTCCATGCCTGGGGGTTGGTCAGAAAGTGTGTGGATGCCGGGAGTGAGTGAGGCAGCAGAGCTGTCTTGTGGTGTTTTAAAAATCTATCAGCCTCTCACATCAAATTAAAATGTAAATAGCAGCTGGTCCAAGCAGGACCTCAGGGGTGACAGGAGCCGGCCTGCGAGTAATTTCACAGGCGGGAACCGGTTACATCAGATTCTGACAACTGTCTTGTTTCTGAAATTGATTTCCTCCCACCTCGGCTTGCTGCCCTGAAAGGGCCCTGGAGCAAGGGGAGGGGGTGATTCCTCTACAGCTCTGGTGCCTTTCTCCTCTCCGTGGTGCTTCCTCTTGGAGGGGTGCCTGCCCATCTCAACGAGCAGAAGGAAATCTGGAGTTTCCGCATGGTTATAAGGCAGCTTCCTGAGCCCCAGTGGCCCAGCAAGGCTCCCCGCTCCCCTGAGTGAGCCTAAGTGTGGACTGGGGCAGGCTGCCCTGGGGCACTGGAGGAGGACGGCAAAGATACCCAGTAAAGCTCTCCTTTCCACAAACACGAGCCAAGCCCTGCAATAGAGATGCTTCTGCCCTGGAGAGTCTCACATTCAGACACAAGGAGGCAAGGACGCTGCCGGAGGACATGTGCCATGCAGGGGATGCCCCGCAGGAGAGGCCTGCATGCAATGTGGGGTGTCAGGGAAGAGCCCTGGAAGTCATCAGGAAGCCTCCTTGGCCTCCACCAGAGTATGCCCCAATTTGGTCATCGCAGTGCCAGGCACTGTAGCAGGTGCTGGGGACTGTAACTGAGGCTTGAATGAAATGGGCCGTCTTCACACCAGGGTCTTCACTCCCCCAGGGTCTCAGAGAGAAGACCCTACCCCGCCTAAAGCTGCTGTATAGGAAGGAGCTGTGTACTGAGAAGGAGCTCACCCACACCACTGTGCCTAGCCCTAGCCCTTCCCTTCTCTCAAGTCCCCAGAAAGTCTCCCCTGCACCTGTTTGTAAAGAGAAATCAGATTTCCCTGGCTGTTAATTGAATTAGATTGCAGGAAAGCAGAGAAGTTGTATTTCATTAAAGCCTCCTGTGCCCTACAGAGCAGTGAGGTGCTTTCGTGGCTGTCATTAGCATTTGTCACGCAGGACCCAGCCCTGTGCATACACCCCACCCCGGCTCTCCCGCCTGCACCCCTAAAGCAGCAGTCCCCACTGCCTGCCCCAGGAGTACCTGCTGCAGCTGCCCCGCCGCAGAGGCCACAGCTTTTTGGTGACAGCCAAATTCCATTTCCAAAAGCCAGGGACTGTATGCAAGGGTGGCAGACAAACAGATGGCTAGAGGTGGCCAGCCCCCTTAGAGGTGGAAGAAGCACTTTCTGGAAGCCTCAGTTTCCTCATTTGAAAAGTGGAGATGGTAAGACCTGCTTTCGTGGTTGCTGTTGGGAGGAACCACTGAACGATAGGCCAAAAGGCAGAGGCATCCAGCTCAGGGCCTGCTTTGTCAGGGGAACCTGGGCATGCGGGAGGCCATGGAGCTTCGTCAAGAAATACACTGAGACACAGGCTTTGGAACCGGGGCATAGTAACAGGGCCTACCTCAGATGAGTTCATTCATGCAAACTACTTAGAATCCTGCCAGGACATGGTAAGCACCCAATAAAAGGGAACTATACAAGTGTGTGTGTGGAGAGAGCCTGTGCTTATGGACTACAGCAGTGTGGGGAGATGTGTGTTAAACAAGCACATCAGGGTATTGACGTGCAATTGATCATTGCATCGGGTTATGTGTTTGTAATGCCGTCCATGGGTTTATGGTAAGGGTGTCAGAGCGTAGGCTGTGAGGGTGACTGTGTTTGTGACTGTCTGTTGAGGTGTGTTTCTGACACTGCCCCTCTGTGTGTGGTGTGTGTGTGTGTGTGTCTGTGCATGTCAGGATTTGTACTCCTGGTAAGTGCATATGACCATCTCCCCAGGGAATTCGTGGTGGCCGCCTTCACCCAAAAAGCCCTGTGAGGTACAGCTGGTCTCCATAGAGAGAGAGTTCAATCTTGTTTATTACTGCAACTCAGTGAAGCAGAGAGACCTTGTAGTCCAGAGCAAGAAGTAAGGGGGAGGTGGAAGAAGGTGAAGGATCAATTGGGCAGGCACCTATGCCCTGAACTTCCCCCTATTAAGGGGCTGCCTTGTTAAGCCCAGCAGTACAGCAGCCAGGAGAGCCAAAGCTCCTATTTGTGGGCACAGGAGGACACCGTGGTCCTTGGAGGCTGGGTGCAGGGCCTGATGGAGGGGCACAGTGGCAGAGTTCTCTGTTCTGGTTAGTTGGCAGAAGAGGGAAAGAGGATTCCCTGCCTCTTACTGAGGACAAGGGGCTGAAAGCACCCATCTGCAAGGACACGAGTACTCTGATTCATAGAACCACTTCATCAGACAGTGAGCCCCATTCCCAGACCATCTTTCCCTCTCCTGAGACCCGGGCACCCCCAAGGGCCCAAAGACAAGGGGCCCAGATCCAGGCCTTAATTGACTCCTTTCTGTGAGGCCACAGGTTGTCTACTTCCAATGCAGGGAGCTTGCCACTTCCCACTGTGGCCCTTTCCCCAAACAGCAGAAAATACTAGAACATTCCTTCTTAGGCCAAGTAGGAGGTCTTCCCTTCCCCCCTTGCAGTGTCTCTCCCTTGCTCCCCGGGTTACTAATTCCCAGTTCTCAGCATGCTTTGAAGTCGGCCCATCTTACTGGTCACACTCCAGCCTGTCAATATCCTTCGTCAAATAGGGTCCCCAGGACAAGACCTGATATTTCTTGGTTAATGTTAGGAACAGATAACCTGAGCTTGTAATTATGAGTCCTAGAGAGCTGAGAAATCGCATTCCCAGTGATACTGGGCCGCCCACCTTTCACAGCATCGCTGTGTGTTCAGTACTGCCCTCTGCAACCCATCCTCTTTTAAGATGCTCTTCTGCTTACCAGCAACGTGACCTTGGGCAAATTGCTTCCTTGCATCACCTCAGTTTCTCCATTTGCCAAAGGAAGGGTCTGTGTCACTGATCTATACCAGTTCCATTCAGTAGAACCATAACGTGAGCCAAATAATATGTAATTTGAAATCCCCTCTCTGTCACATGTTCAAAAAAATAAAAAACAGGTGAGATTATAATAGTATATTCTATTTAACTCCATACATCTAAAATATTAACAGATAGTCAATATAAAACTTAATGACAGCCAGGTGCAGTGGCTCACGCCTGTAATCCCAGCACTTTGGGAGGCTGAGGCGGGTGGATCACCTGAGATCAGGAGTTCAAGACCAGCCTGACCAATATGGTGAAACCCCGTCTCTACTAAAAATGCAAAAATTAGCCAGGCGTAGTGGTACGCACTTGTAATCCCAGCTGCTTGGGAGACTGAGGCAGGAGAATCATTTGAACCCAGGAGGCGGAGGTTGCAGTGAGCCAAAATTGTACCATTGCACTCTAGCCTGGGCAACAAGAGCACGACTCTGTCTCAAAAAAAAAAAAAAAAAAAAAAAAAAAAAAGGTATTTTACATTCTTTTTTTTTTCTTCCTACATTTTTGAAATCCACTATGTATTTTATACTTATCACACATCCCAGTTTGGGCTGGCTGTATTTCAAGTGCCCATTAGCCCCGTGTGGCCAGCAGCTGCTACAAATTCAGTAGAACAGGTCTTCATCTGGGCTCTGCAATGCTAGGATGCTAGTATTCTATGGAATCACCTGGCAAGTAACACCTGAAGCCAGTAACTTGTACACGTGTATTTTCTGAACTTGTAGGAGTAACAGACATGGGTCTTATACAGTCTTGCACTTCCCAGATTAACTTTTAGGGGCAAGGCCTGGAAGGAAGCTGGCAGTATTCCCATGGAAGGATATACATCCATCTTACTGCACCAGGGCTCTGCTTTCCTTCTTGCCTGAGACATCCGCCATTTTCACATCCACTACTTTCATATCTGCCATTTTCACATCCGCTACTTTCACATCCGCCATTTTCACATCCGCTACTTTCACATCCGCCATTTTCACATCCGCCACTTTCCCATCCGCCACTTTCCCATCTGCCATTATCACATCCACCATTTTCACATCCGCCATTTTGGGCGTTCAGCAGACCCAGTTTAGCTAATTGGCTGATTGCATTCACTTGCACTGGCGAGGATGGAAAAGGAAATGACTTCCGACCTAGTTTTTTCTTTGGGCCTTTTCCATGGAGTCTGGTAATGCATGTCAAGCCACACACCCTTTTCCCTGCCACTTGTACATGTGAGGTAGTCCTTATTACCTGGCACCCAGTTGTTTTGAATTCAGGGGCTCATTATACCAGCCCAGTGAGGTTCTGGTTATCAAGCTAGGACTGGCCAGCGCTGGCTGACACCAGTAGGTGTAGCCTATGACACAAGGAACCATTGGCCAGGCCAAGAAGAGCCACTTTTGACACTTCAATGGAGGTTGACTCTGGCCAGGTCCTCTTTTGCCTAGGACCACATTCTCTGACATTTGCTTTCAGTACCACAGTCTATCTTCAGGCCACAGACCTAGGCTTTTTTCCTCTACCCAAAAAGACCCTTGTCCTGACACACAAAATGAAAGACAATAGTCTATGTTGCATGTCACACGTTTCTATAAAAAAGAGCTCCTGTCCTGATGGAACCCCTTGGGGATAGGACTAGAATCCAGGTTTCTTAGCAAGTGCTGTGTAGCAGGCAGTTTACATATGTGGGTTCACTTTGTCCTCACAATGCTCCGTGGGGCTCACAGAAGTTAGCTTTAAGGGGTGGAAGGCCACATACCTCGCAGCCACAGAAGCAGATCCCAGGCTGGCCTGGCCCCCAAGCCCCTCAAGCTTCTCTCCTCTTCCTCATGAACGGGCTCCCCTGAACTAGCCCTGAGCTAGGGGACTGTGAGAGTTGTGGTGTGTGCTGCTCATTGCCATCCTAAGCTGGTAGAAGGGTGAAGGGACCCTGTCTCAGGCTCCAGGTATGGTTGTTACCACACACAGAAGGGCTGAGGGGCCAAGGATCCCTGGGGACCCTGCTGTCCCTGGCTGCCCACAGGGCTGAACAAAGCTGACTAGAAAGGCAGGTTCCCTGAAGTGGGAATGGCATGTATGGATACATAGGTTGTGCACTGCTCAAAAGTACATAGCCTCAGGGGTGAATGGGGTCTGAAACATGGTCCCTGCTTCATTGGCCAAGCTGTGGCTCCCGGCACCGGGCAGCACCCAGCCAGAGGCATGGTGGGGGTGCCTTTGTAATTCACACACAGGTCCCGGAAGGGTTAGTGCAGGCCTGCCTGGAGAACAGAACAGAGGTGTGCTGCAGAACTGTGAAGTCCTCCTACCAAAGAAAGACTCTCCCTCCCAGCCCCACTTACACACTTACACACACACACACACACACACACACACACACACACACACACTGTTCCCCTGCTTCTCTGTGGCTTCAGCAGCAACCTCTCAGGAACAGGATTCCTCCCCAGGAAGGAGGCCTCAGGGCCCGACCCGTGGGGGTCCCAGTCCCCAGTCCGCTTACGAGCCTCCCCGACACCCGAGCTCAATTCTCCAGTAAAAAATGGAGGCATCTGCAATGCAAGTCCTGACTTGTTGGTGTAAAATCTTACTCTATATTCCACCCAGGTTTATACGAGTGAATTATGCAAATCTTTGATGGAAAAATATTCCTCCGCACATCCTTGAGAGTGTAAAACCTTAGTCAATAATTCATACTCGGATGTCTCTGACTGCAGGCTTTTTCTTCATTATAAATTGCACCTCGTTATTTGTCTTTTGCATTTTATTGTATATCCTAGTGTAATGCCGTGCATTATAAAATTTATCTGTTTCATTATTTGATGAGCTGGGGCTGGGGAATGTGCTGAGAGGCTGGTGCGGGGGCCTGGAGGCCAGGGCTGTCGTCAGCATCAAGTCCTGCATGACAAGGCAGCAGAGGAGGTGGCTTGCTGTGTGGTGTGACTTCGGGGAGCCTGAAACCTCCCTTCATCCACCCTACTCCTGTCCCAGACGCCTCCTCACCCACGGACTGGTGTCAGATGGCACCGTGGCAGCTCTGTGGCTCCCCTCATTTCTTCAAAGGCTTATTTGTCCATAAAAGTCAGATGTCCCTGGAGAGTTTGCTGGGAACAACTTTGTCTGAGCAGGCCTTTAAGACTAGGAGAGAGAAAAACCCTGAGAATACCCGGAAGGAAGGAGGAGAAAGGGCCAGCTGTCGAAATGGAGCAGAGAGACGGTGCGGGGGCAGGGGCGGGGGGGGGGCAGGGAACTGGGTTTTGAGGACAGAGAAGACAAAGCCCCTTTTTGCACGATTGCCCAAAGCAGGCCAGTGACCAGGATAGGGTGAGCTGGTCTCTGCTGTGACAAGAGGTATTCCCCTGAATGGGGGTGGGGGTGGGGGGTTTCTGATTCTTGCAGCCAATGACAGCCCCTCCCCATTTATATACTCCAGGATGGCTCCTGGGCATCCCTCCTGAGACAAGAGCCACTGGAAGGCAAATTTTCCCAGAGAAGAAAAGGACAAGGGTAGTCTCCAGCAGCACCAAATCACTGACCTTCCTGGGACCTGCCCCGCCTATGTCTGCCTTGGAGCCTTGGCTCAAGCAGATTCTCCTGCCTGGGCGCCCTTCCCTCTGCTCTCCCCATTTAAGTCTTGCTGGGTCAGGGGCCGTGCATTTCTCCCAGCATAGGACTCACCACTCTTCACTGAAATTGCTAGTCTTATCTGTTCTCACCACTAGAGTGAAACTCCCTGAGATCATAGGAGTTTCAAACATGAGATCACGCCATGTTTGTCCTATTGACTGTCAGCTCCAGAACCCGGCACAAGACCTGGCACATAGTAGGTCTCAATGAATCCTTGCTGAATGGATGGACTGTGCTTTCCCTGATGCCCCTCAGTCAAAGTTAATGTCTCCTAACACTTTGATGAAACACTCATCAGATTTTCCTCCAGTTCATGTTGCCGGTGCAGGTATCTGTCTTCCCCTCCCTCCAGAGGCAAGGACCCTGTCTCATTGTCATGTGTACCCCCCAGCCTGGCACGAGGTCTCATGATGGCATAAGTGCCCCATGTGTGTTCGTTGAGTTGGGTGGAGGAGAAAGGGGACAGGGTTTTGCTGCAGCTGAGACCATCTTTCCCCTGCCCCTTCCCTCCTGCTGCTGCCGCAGGTGCTCAGGCCCAGAGGAGGGGCCGGTGATTGACAGGCTTCTTGTCCGAGCAGTAGGGACGGGGGCTTCTGATGACCAGCCTGGGCCCTGGTTGTTTGGTGGTGATTTTCTCAGTCCCGTTAGCACTGCTTGTGGATCTTACTTGTGGTAGTGGTGTCCAGGGTTTTCCTTTGTATCTTGTTTGAAGGAACAGGAGGGAGATAAACAAGCCTTAGCTATAGAGAAAAAGCAGAGCCTTGGTGCTTTCAAGAAGGGTTCTTAACCTGGGGTCCAGAGGCCGCTAGAAGCTCTATAGATCTGATTCAGGGGGATCCATGAATGTGGGTGGAGGGAAAATCACATTTTTTCACTAACTTCTAACTGAAATTTAGTATTCCTTCCATTTTGAACATAAGCAACAGAATGCAGCAATAGCAGCCCCGTGACTGTCACCAGCAGAAATCCTCGGATATGCTCCCATCACATCACAGTGATTGCAAATATCTCAAAATATCACTTATACGCAGCACTATTACAGGATCATGGTAATATAAGACAGCAATTATACGAGCTACCACTGGATCTTATTTTGTAAAGAGTAGTAAAGAACACATACTGATAGGTGATATACGATATCGAAGGTTTGCTTGTTCGTGTTTTTAATATTTGCATAACCATATTTCAATACAAGTGGTTTCCTTTATAGTTCTATGTATGGCATACCTGTAAAAGCATTCTGAGCACAGGCCACTCCCTCCCCAGAAGAGGAATGTGGGACCCCCGGTGAAGAGGGAGGCTGCCCCAGTCATGGATGGATGTGGGAGAAGGGACAGGCCAGTGGGGTTCCCTGTACTCCTTTATTGGAGCCTCTCCTGGGGGAGGAGGGCTGGGGCGGGGGCTTCAGCGCAGGGCACGCGTGCCTCCTCCAGGCTGGTCTCCCGACCCTCACTGGGCCTTCTCCGCCTCCGCCCCCCAGTCCCGGCCATGATCACTTCCCACCCCAACACCACCATCGCCATCAAGGGCCATGCGAAGGAGCTAAACTGCACGGCACGGGGTGAGCGGCCCATCATCATCCGCTGGGAGAAGGGGGACACAGTCATCGACCCTGACCGCGTCATGCGGTATGCCATCGCCACCAAGGACAACGGCGACGAGGTCGTCTCCACACTGAAGGTGAGCACCCCCACCTCAGTGCTGGGGGGACCCCAACTCTCGGAGAGTGGGGAGCCCGCAGCTATCACATCTGCATCCAGGAGGCAAATGGGGAGCCTGGGAGCCCCTCCCCACACCCCAAAAATGTACCTCCCTTTTCCCACCTATTTCCCCTCTCCATCCAGGAATCTCTGTCTCAGAACTTCACTGTATCTCCTTTCTGACAACCCCACAGCAATCAAATGTGGTTTCCTCAGTCCCACCTTCTTTTCTGGAACCCCCAGGGCTCCATTCTCCCTTTTGGGACCCCTCAGACCCTCCCTCTCGCCTGGATCCCTCAGCCCCTCCCACTCTCCTGGACCCCCCTCCCCCAGCCCCTCCTACTCCCCTGGGACCCCCTCAGCCCCTCCTACTCCCCTAGGACTCCTCAGCCCCTCTCTCCCTCTGGTTTCCCCCAGCCCCTCCCTGTATGAAGCCCTCCATACTTCCATCTTTGGAAGTCCCTGGGAAGAGAAGCCCTTGACAAAGCCCCTGTGGGTCCCCCTCCCAGAACAAGAGGGCCTTGCTGAGAGCCCTGGAGTGACCCCTTCAGCTGACCAGCTCTAAAAGACTCTCCCTGTTTCCTCCCTCTCCTGCCCCTGCTGGTGGTCTCCCAGCTCAAGCCCGCTGACCGTGGGGACTCTGTGTTCTTCAGCTGCCATGCCATCAACTCGTATGGGGAGGACCGGGGCTTGATCCAACTCACTGTGCAAGGTACCTTCACCTGCCCCACCCTTCCCATCCCACCTCCCCAGGGCCCAGGGGCCCACCGCTAACTCCACCTCAAAGAGCAGGGGCCGCAGCCTACGCCATGGTGGAGGATGACAGGAAACTGCCTTCTGGGGAAAAGCCTCCCTCCACCTGCCCTCCTGCCCAGAGTAGGGAAATAAGACCTTTCCAGGAACTTAAACAGCAAAAGTTTGCAATGGCTACAGCCGCTATAGATTCCACTGCCCCTTCTGGGGAGGGGTGGAGGAGTCAGGTTCCTGGGTCCAGGCCCCTGCAGCAGGTGTGGGAAGGGAAAGTCAAGCTGGGGAAGTTGGAAGGGGAAAAATGCCGTCAGCTAACAGGAATCCCTGCAGAAGAGTCAGCCCTCTCCCAGGCCAAGAACAAGATGGTAGCAAGACAGGAGAGCAAGCCAGGCCTCCTCAGCCTCCAAGCCCGGCTGCTGGCCTCCTCCAGCCCCCACCCTGCTCAAACCCTAGGGTGCCAGAGTCCTTGGCTAGACCAAGGTGATGCCAATCCTCAGGGCCAAGCAGGAGGCCAAGCTCCCTGCTGCCCTCCTCACTTCCCTCCCCTCCCCTGCCGCACCCTAGAGCCCCCCGACCCCCCAGAGCTGGAGATCCGGGAGGTGAAGGCCCGGAGCATGAACCTGCGCTGGACCCAGCGATTCGACGGGAACAGCATCATCACGGGCTTCGACATTGAATACAAGAACAAATCAGGTAGGCACTGGGCCAGGAGGGTGACAGTGTGGCCTGCCATGGCCCCTTGTGCCACGTGTCCTGCCTGTGCCCTCTGGGAGGAGAGCCCCTGAGCCTTAGGGCTGCCCATCCAAGCTAGACACACAAGCACCCACCAGTGCACAAGCAGCTGTGGCTTCTGAAGGGAGGGACACTGGCTGGGCTAGGAGTCCGGGTGGAAGGTGGAGACCTCCAGTTGATGGGTAGTGATGTCAGCTCCTTTCCAGGACTGTCCCTGGGCCAGGGTCCCCAAGGGTGCTCTGATTTGAAGCCATGTAAGGGCACTGAACCCAGGGCTGTGGGCTGTCTCTGGCATCAGAAGCATCACGGGTTTGGCCAGGTCATATGGGTGCTCCTGGTCTGGGATGAGGAGGATGATTGGAGATCAGAGAGCTGGTCCTAAGAATGGTCCCCATGAGTGGGGGATAGGAGGCCCTGGAAAAGCCTGGACCTATATTTCCTCTAAGAGCCCTTCCCAGCTGGGCGGAGTGGCTCAAACCTGTAACCCCAACACTTTGGCAGGCTGACGCGAGTGGATCACCTGAGGTCAGGAGTTCGAGACCAGTCTGGTCAACATGGCGAACCCCATCTCTACTAAAAATACAAAAATTAGCCAGGCGTGGTGGCGCACCCCTGTAATCCCAGCTACTCAGAAGGCTGAGGCAGGAGAATTGTTTGAACCCATGAGGCGGAGGTTGCAGTGAACCAAGATCGTGCCATTGCACTCCAGCCTGGGCAACAGAGTGAGACTCTGTCTCAAAAAAAAAAAAAAAAAAAAAGCCCTTCCCAGAGCCCTCCTCTCAGATGCCAGCTGGCTGCTGTGCGGCTGCCCCGCCACTGTGAGGCACTGTGGGGCGCCATGGGCACCCCGCATCTGGGGAGACTGTGGTAAGTCCCATGGTCAGGTGGCAGGAATGGCAAGGAGGGGCCTCAGGGGGGAACAGAGTGCACCTGGGTGGCTTCACAGCAGGGTGAGAAGAAAACAGCTGTCTCTCTCTGGATCCTTTGTACCTTTTGAATTCGATACCATAAGCCTGTATTCAATCCTCAAAATAATTACAAATTAAATTAATTATAAATAAAGCATAGAAAACAGTAGAATCTAGATTACTCAATCTTCCTCAGTCTCCTTCCCTCACCAGCTCAACTCCTCTTGTGGGTCCTTACTTAGATGGAAGGTTTCGTTTTCTCCTGAAGCTTCCAGACCCTTCTCCCACTTAGCACGGCAGTGGCCATTGGCCGGCCGGCTGTCCTCTCCTCTTGATTGGCCAAGTCCTTTTCCCTTTGCATTTCCAGCACCTGGCACAGGGCCCAGCCACATGGTAGATGCTCAGCAAGTGTTGGCGAGTGAGTTGAAGTGGGACATGTGAAAGCAAATCTCTGAGCTGCATTCACACCTTGAGAAGCCACTCTGTCCAGGGACCTGGGTCAGTCATCTTTGATACACATGTCTACAGAGACAAACCCTATTCTCAGACGCTTCCGGTTTAGTTGCGGTCAGCCACCCAGGAGTTCAACCTGAGTGCAGGAGGGCTACAGATCCAAGGAGGGGCGTCAGCCAACAGGGGTTGTCCAGGAAGGCATCTGTCTGGTCCCCTGTAGATGCTACGCTGAGATAGGTCTTGGGTACTGAAAGGCAACAGGCCAAGATCTTGAGAAAGCGAAGAACAGAGACCAAGTGAGGGTGCAATGCACACCAGGAAGTGGCCTATGATCTAGCACAGGGCTCATAGATGCAATTCATGGGCAATAAATCTACAAAGGTGCTTTGGGGCCAGGTTGGGAGGGAGGCGTCCAGGCTGAGCTTTCACTTTGCTGGGGAAGGTCCCTGAGAACCACTAACAATGTCTGAGCTCCCAGGGGAGACTTGAGCAAACATGGTGCCTTAGAAGAATGAATGTGAGTGGAAGAAATTGGTATCCAGGAGAAAAGAAAAGAGGCCATTGCAGCCCTGCAGCTGGGGAAATGTGATGAGGCAAAGGGGACAAAAGGGCTGACTGTGTCCATGTCACATCTCAGGGCTCCCTGAGGTTGGGCACAGGCCACCCAGGAGTAAACAGGAAGGGCTGGGTCCAGAGGGTGACATCCCACATGGCACTGCACACACCGCCTCCCTGCCGGGGCACATCTGGGATGGGAGGTGAATGCCTGGGCTGTCGCTCGCGCCCCTCCCCCCGTTCCTCCTCCCCCATGCTGCCCTGATGCCCACAGCCCCTCCACTGACCAGTCTCTAATGCATGGGAGCCTCTCCTGGGGCACCCCTCAGCAGGGGCAACGTGGAGAACATCACACATCTGGAGAGCAAGGCAGAAGGCAAGGTGGAAAGGGAAGATGCTATTCTTACAGCACATCCACGTCTTGCCCTTCTGGCTCCCTGCAGAATGAGGAACTGCGGTAGACCACCCCAGCTAGGAACGCCAGGATGGGTGGGGAGGGTGGAGGGAGAGACAATGAAAGCTCAGCTTCAGTCTCTGCCTACCACAAGGGCTTTGCACTCTTAAAGAACTAAGTCACAGGACCCAGAGCACTCAGAAGGCAGCCGGTCCTTTCCACACCTTTGGGTGGGATGGCTCCAGGCAGGCATCTGTCACATCCTGGCATTTAGGAACAGGAGTGCCATGAGAACTGCAGTGTGCTATCACTGGAGGCCAGCAGAGACCCTGGGCATGGCACGGCTTCCCCATCTGTGAAGTAGGGGTGGTGATGCCTACCTCATGGGATTGTTTAGAGGATTAGAGAGAAAGCATCTATGATAGCACGGGGCTAGAGCAAACTTTTAATAAATATAACTTCTTCTGTCTCTTCTAACTCAAATACCTCGTGCAGCAATTTATAGTCCTGTGGGACTTGCAGGCTGAAATATATGTGTCTGTCAGTCAGCCACATGTACTGAGTGCCAATTTTTTTTTGCAGAATCATGCACCAGCCATGTGGTAGAGGAAGAAAAAGAAATAGGAGACAGAATGTTGCCCTTGGAGCTTACAATGCAGTTGGAGTGAGAATATACACATACACATACACACACACACACACACACACACACACACTTTCAGAACCATTACAAAGCACTATCCAATCAAGTATAATATGCCACAAACTGTATTAGGTGAGAACTGAAAAAGGTATCCAAGGGAACAGAGATGACTCAAAGAAAGGAGAGGGTGTGCACACGTGTGTGTGTGTGTGTGTGTGTGTGTCTAAGGACAGCTTCCTGCACCTGTGGACTAGTGGAACAAGAACCACTGGCAAAGCTGAAGACTTGGGCTGACCAAGTGTCAGAGCTGCATGATCTTTAGTGAGTACTTAACATCTTTGGGCATCTCCTTATGTATAAAATGGAGACAGTAACATTTCATTCTCAGGGTAGCCATGAGGATTTGGGGAGTGTGATGACATACATGGAGGTCCTAGCACCCAGCATGGCACATGATAACCTCCCACAGATTCCTGTCCTGTGTCTCTGCTTCCCCTCTCCACTTCCCGCTGCCCCAGGCCACACCCATCCTGGGTCCTGACCATCGGCTCCCGACCTTCTTTGCCCCAGCTGTGCCTTTGCCAGGATTTCTGCCATGTTGCTCATCATGCTAATTTTCCAAGAGAAATTACCGAGTCTGCCCTTGCTAAGCCATCCCACTCATGCTGACTTCTCCTGGCCCCAGGCAGCAGAGTAATAATACATGAATGCCGAATGATAAATAGCACCATCCACACAAATCTATCAGATGGCGCTGTGCAGATTTAAAAATGCAGACACCACATTTCGCCCCTGTTCACCAAGCACAGAGCAAGGATGGGTTCTTTGAGGATGGCCCTCCCCTATACCAGCCTCATAGCGCAAGCTGGTGTAGGCGCTGTGCCGGCCACCATGGGGTGAGCTGGCCTGGCATGGCATGGTGTTCTGTGGGAGCTGGAGTGTGGCTGTCAGAGGGACTGGTGTTGAGATGTCGTGAGCTGTCGTTGTGACGCAGGAGGCCTCTTCGTCCTGTGAAGAGATTGTCATGGGGGTCTCAAAGGTGTGATCCAAGGAGAAAATTAGAGATGCAGAATGGATGTGCTTCCTGAGCCCAGGCAGCTAAACGCTCCAGATGTGGCTTTTCTCCAAGCTGCGTCCCCTCTACAGTGAATGTATCTCCTGAAAAACCAAAGATTCCCAGTCCCCTCTCAGCAAGCAGCCCACAGAGCAGAAGGCACTGACATCTCCCCAGCCGCTTCCTTATTTTTAAGAAGAATATTTTGCATCATAAACCCTTTGATGAAGAAAGGGAGAGAGAGCCCTTAATGGAATATGTTAATCTGGGTAAGCCAGGCTCATATGAAAGGGAATATTAAAAGAGACAATATTCACCAAAGCCAGCTCAGTACTCTGAGAACTGAAAAGGAAAAGGAAGAAAATAGGGCCCCTGGTCTCAGCCATTCAGGGTCAGGGAGATGACAGTGATCAAGTTTGGCAGATCAGCCAGAGACCTCCAGATCTGACTCTGATGCATTAGCCTGGAAAGGTTATGGAGAGGGAGCTATTTTGTGCTAACACCAAAGATGGTTTGGGAACACAAGGTCAAATCCACCTGCAAACTACGGGCGGCAAACGCAGAAAAAAAAAGGACTTGTTCTCCGGGACACTCCCCCGCCCAACCTTCCTGTGATTTGCAGCTGAGCAAGGCAAGGAGGGGAATGGCAAAGAGTACACTGTGGCCACAGAGTGCAGAGGAACTTCAAGTCCCAAGTAAAGGGGAAAAACAGTGGCTGTGGTTTAAAATCAACAGCACATTTTACGTGCCCAACACATGTGAAATTGGGGAGAGGACCAAAGGTTTAGACATGGCTCCTGACTTCAGGGAGCTTAGCATCTCCTTGGGCAGTTACCACCAAACAGTGAACCCTTGAAAGAAGATACTGTGGACTGAGGAGGGGCTCTAAATGCTGGAAGAGTTCAGAGGAGGAGAAGAATAGAGAAAGATAAGGCTGGGAGGTGAGCAGGAGCCAGATGTTGCAGGGCCTGGGTCAGGTTGTGAAATTTTACCTTTATCCTGAGAACAAGGAACAACTATTGAAGAATTTTATGTCAGGAATGGCAGTATCAGATTTGTGTTTTGAGAAGACTACTCTCAGACTCTCAGGGCCAAGATGGAATGCTCACCTGTAAGAGGAGCTCAATTGTATTTGTAGAGCGGACAATGGCTGCAGTGTAGAGAACAGATGAAAGAAACAGGGTATGCTGAGCACATGGAGGGCTAGGGAAGAGGCCATTTCCCTGGTCTAAGGAGGGATGACAGTGGCTAAGCCTGAGGTAGAGATGGGGATGGAGGGAAGCGGAAGGATTCAAGAATGACACAGAGGCCAGGCGCGGTGACTCACGCCTGTAATCCCAGCACTTTGGAAGGCCAAGGTGGGCAGATCACGAGGTCAGGAGATCGAGACCATCCTGGCTAACACGGTGAAACCCCATCTCTACTAAAAATACAAAAAAATTAGCTGGGTGTGGTGGCATGCGCCTGTAGTCCCAGCTACTCGGGAGGCTGAGGCAGGAGAATGGCACGAACCCGGGAGGCGGAGCTTGCAGTAAGCCGAGATCGCGCCACTGCACTCCAGCCTGGGCGACAGAGCGAGACTCCGTCTCGGAAAAAAAAAAAAAAGGAATGACACAGAACACAAAAGCTATCCCACTTGATAAGGAGAAAGGGAGAAGGGAGAGTCAAGAAATTGATAATGGTGGTGCCATTCAAGATAGAACCCAGGAAGTTGCTGGGTAAGCAGGGTGTATGGTCAAGAGTTCTGTCTTGGACAGGTTGAGTTTGAAGTGTCCATGAAACATCCAAGATGAGCCGTCAACTAAAAACTTGGCTATAAGGTCTGGAGTCGGACGGAGAGGTCCAGGCTGGATATTAATCTGGGAGGTATCTGCGCAGAGATGAAAATAGAATGCATGGTTGGGAAAGTGCATGGCAAGAGAGAAGGAAGCCTCGGGTGGAGGCTTGAAGAACTCGAACCATTCCTGGTAGGGTAGAGGGGGATGCACCTGCACAGAGACAGAGAGAAGCTGGCCCAAGAGATAAGCAAAAGGCCAGAGAGTGTTTTATTATGGAGCTGAGTGGGGGGGTGTTTCCTGAAGAAGGCAGAGAGGTCCAAGTGTTGAATACACCCAAAAAGCCAGGAGGGAAATTGGGTTTGGTGCCGCGAAGGTCACCTCTGCTGTGGAGATGGAGCACTGATGTCGCAGGAGGATGTGAGGAGTAAATGGCGAGCATTTAAATTGCCCAACGCTGCACCTGGCACACTGCAGGTGCTTGGTAAATATTAGTGCCTCTTCTCCAGACACACCGCCCCAGTCTCCTCCCTCTGCGTGCACTCATCAAAAATGAATGCACTGACTTGTGCTCCCTCTCCCTCTCCTATAAACATGGGCACATCAGATGTGACTTATGAGCTGGCGCCAGCTCCCAGGATGCCACAGAGAGAAGGGAGCACCTGCCTCCACATGACTAGCCTGTTTTGTCCCAAACCCACAAGCAAGTGCCCACAGCAGGTAGGAGCCTGCATATTTGCAATTCCAGCTTAACCTGCCAACCACAAAGTGACCCTCCTGTGGTTAGGGTGTTTTAAAATACAAAGAGAAAATAATGTGTTTTTAAGCACCAACAGCCTGCCATTTTGTTTCTCTGGCTCGTGAAACCAAAGAATTAAATGAAAACTACAGATGGGGAGCTGGGCCGGTGCCCTTCACAGATGCTAAGCCTGAGCAGCTATAAGTGGTGTTTTGCAAACCATCAAGATCTCAACTAACCAGAAACTGGAGGCCTGGGACATTGTCTTCTGGTGAACCAATTCTCCTGATTTATCAGGCATTAAGTTTTTTTGTTTTGTTTTGTTTTGTTTTGTTTCATTTTTGAGATGGAGTCTCGTTCTGTTGCCCAGGCTGGAGTGCAGTGGCATGATCTTGGCTCACTGCAACCTCCACCTCCCAGGTTCAAGCAATTCTCCTGTCTCAGCCTCCCAAGTAGCTGGGACTACAGGCACCCACCACCACGCCCAGCTAATTTTTGTATTTTAGTACAGACAGGGTTTTACCATATTGTCCCAGCTGGTCTCAAACTCCTGACCTCAAATGATCCACCCGCCTTGGCCTCCCAAAGTGCTGGGATTACAGGCATGAGCCACTGTGCCTGGCCTATCAGGCACTAGTTTTAACCAAAAAAAATTTTTTTAGTCTTTCTAGAATGTGCTAGCCTCCTTTCCTGATTTAGGATTTAAACTGTGGTGAATACAACTTAATCTTTTCTATGGAGAATTTTTCACGATACTCTACTGTGGATTTAAAGGCATAGAAAATTAGATGGAATAGTGACATCTGGACTTGCCCTGGGAACATTTTTCAGCCCTACTATCAGCTTGTTTCCTTGTGATTTGCCTTTTTTTCTTTTCCAAGTAAGGTGCCAAAACAGTTATTTGGTTAAGAATCCCGGGTGTGGAAGGTCCTAGCTGAGGCATTTTTAATTGCAACCCCTTCCCGTTTCCTCTGGAGACCCCTAATAGGTGCGCAGCAAAAATATATTGAACAAATGACTGGATTCCTCTGGAGATGCAGAGTGTTCATCATGACAATATGTTTAGTCACACCTGAATGGTATTTATCTGGTATTTTCCACCTCCTACAATTTTGCTAAACATCAGCCGTGAGGTAGACTACCAGTCTCCCTGGATAAATCGTGAACGTGTTAATCTCTTTGGTGGCCCCTAACCCTAATGACTCTGAAACCATCCTCCTGTCGATGAAGGAAAGAGGGTAGGGTTTGGACTGGGGACTCTGGTACTTGGCCTGTCCCCCTCAACCCTGACATATAACACTCAAGTTCATCACCTCACAAGTGCACAAGGAAAAGAAATACAGAAGCACACACAAAAGGAGGAGAAAAGGAGAGGAGACTTAGCCTCCTGCTTTGCATGGGGGCCACTGGGTAAATGGGGTGTCTCACTGTTAGACCAGGTCACTGATGTGAGGGGAGACCCAGGAAGAAGGGCACTGGCCAGTCAGACCCTCAGGGATAGCAAACAGATGGTGATCTTGGCAGGGACCTTGGGGAACGTCTCGTCCGACCTCTGCCTGAAGCTTGAGCTTACAGGCTGGCCAGTGGCAGAGGAGAGTCAGGCTTCTCCCAAGCTGGAGCTGCATGGGACAGACCCCTTGCACCGTCTGTGAAGTTGTTCAGGCCTGTGCCCTCTCTGCAGTCTGTGTGAGCTGGACCCCTCGGGCATCCAATTTAATATTGGGTTGTACTGGTACTTCAGGCTGGGAAGGGGTCCTGGAGTTTGCCTGGCCATGCTTTGACATAGGTGTCTTCTCTCCAGATTCCTGGGACTTCAAGCAGTCCACACGCAACATCTCCCCCACCATCAACCAGGCCAACATTGTGGACTTGCACCCGGCATCTGTTTACAGCATCCGCATGTACTCCTTCAACAAGATTGGCCGCAGTGAACCAAGCAAGGAGCTCACCATCAGCACTGAGGAGGCCGGTGAGCACCTCACCCAGCCTGCCCTGCCCATGGCCTCAGGGATCAGGGCCACCAGGGGCCTACAGCGATCCTGTTCATTGGCAATGAGCTTGCAGTTAAAGGGGGTGGGGTGGGGAAAAGCATCCTAACAGATGTTTGTGTCCACCTCTGGATCACTGGAGGCTCCTATTTGACCTTTTTCCAAGCGGGGTTCTAGATACTGGGTTTGGGGGAACTATCTGTGGTTCTGCCCCACTCCCCTGGCCCCAGCATCTGGAAAGATCTATCTGCAAGATAGGGTACTAGGGCCTGGATCATTTTCTATGACCCTCATCATAGAGTTTTCTTGAAAGTTTAAACAAGATTTATCTTGCTGTTTTCTTTTGTTATCATGTAATACAAAATAATGCAGAAGAGGCCGAGAGTGGTGGCTTAGCCTGTAATCACAGCACTTTGGGAGGCCAAGGAGGGTGGATCACCTGAGGTCAGGAGTACGAGACCAGCCTGGCCAACTTGGTGAAACCCTGTCTCTACTAAAAATATAAAAATTAGCTGGGCGTGGTGGCGCATGCCTGTAGTTCCAGCTAATCAGGAGGCTGAGGCAGGAGAATCGCTTGAACCTGGGAGGCAGAGCTTGCTGTGAGCCAAGATCGCACCACTGCACTCCAGCCTGGGCAACAGAGGAAGACTCCATCTCAAAAAAAAAAAAATGCAGAAAAATACACATGACATATATGTGCAGTTTTATAAACAAGCATAAGGTAAACAATGAGTATAACCAACACTCATCATCAATTAGCCAGCATGGCAGAAGTCCCCCATGTACCCCTTTCTGGTCATAACACCACCCCTCCTCTTGAAGTAATCAATATCCTGATTTTTGTGATACTAATTTTCATTCTTTTTTGTACTGTCACCACAGTGTATATGCAATAAAATGTATAATTTAGTTTTCCCTATTTTCCAGTAGAATGTATTCATGACATCATACTTCATCTATTCTTCCGTGTCTTGCTTGTTTTAATCAATATTACTTTTGCAAATTTCATTCATGTCATTAGCATAGCTATATCATTTATGCTTTTTCAGTGCTGTATAGTATTCCATTATATGACTATACCATAGGGGATTTGTCCATTCTACTGTAGATGGACATTTAGATTGTTTGTAGCTTGGAGCTATTACAAAAATACTGCTATAAGCATTCTTGTATGCTAGTGTACCGGTTCATGAGTTTCTCTAGGGGATATAAGCAGTTGTAGAATTACAGAGTCATCAAACAGGCAAATACTTCTACCTTTAACAAAAAATGCTAGAATGTTTTCTAAAGTGTTGTGCCAATTTTCTCTCCCATGATCAGAGGATAAGAGTTCAGGCTCCACCCCCTGGGTTCATGCCATTCTCCTGCCTCAGCCTCCCAAGCAGCTGGGACTACAGGCGCCCGCCACCTCGCCCGGCTAATTTTTTGTATTTTTAGTAGAGACAGGGTTTCACCCTGTTAGCCAGGATGGTCTCGATCTCCTGACCTCGTGATCCACCCGCCTTGGCCTCCCAAAGTTCTGGGATTACAGGTGTGAGCCACAGCGCCCAGCCTAGACATTCTTTTATGAAGTAGACACTTCATACTCTTCAACTTTTAAAAACGTTTGCCATCCTACTGAATGTACAGTAGTACCTTATTATCATTGTTTGCTATATTTTCAGCAAATTATAGAGAATGAAGAGGAAATTGAAACCCTATGTTACTTTCAGGGGAACTCAAACAAAAGTTCTCTGCTATCTGCATCTGAGCTTAGTCTTCTCCCCAGGAGCCCTCCAGCTCAGGAGGGTGGGAGTGGGAACATAGAACCCCTTCCTCTTCCAAGTCTTGACTTGTAATGTTTCTCCTCCCCGCTATCCTGCTCAGCTCCTGATGGGCCCCCCATGGATGTTACCTTGCAGCCAGTGACCTCACAGAGCATCCAGGTGACCTGGAAGGTAAGTGTGTCTAAGGCATCTCCCCTGGAATGTCTGCTTGCCTCCTCTCTCCTCAATCCAGGACGAAAGCTCCCAGCAGGCTTGCTAGTCTCTAGTCTTATATGATGCCCATGTCTGTTTTGTCACTAAACCTAGTGAGATTTGAGAGATGGAAGGAGAGGGAGGCAAAGGCAGGTCCCCCCAGCACAATAATCCCCACTTCCCTCTCCTCCCTGGTTCTCTGATGGAGGCTCTGCCTGGGGTGGAACGAAAAACTTGCAGTGCCAAGGAGGGAAGATGGTTCCTTGGTGGTGCTGGCCCGTCCTCCAAACCCCACATATTGTAATAAGGTTGGAAGTAGATTTGATTTTGTGCCAAGTTCCTCCTCTCTAACATCAGCATGAAAACAACTGCCCTCCCTACCTCTGAGGGTGGAGAAACTGTAGAGAAAAGAGACCACTATGTGCTATAGCCATTTCTAAGGGCAAAGACCTGTAAAATATAGGGGGTGACTGAAGCATCTGTCACTTAAGGAAAATCTTAGGGGAGATTCCACAGCTGGGCAGGGAAACAGAACAGAATGACCTTGAGCAGGACTCAGAAATGCTTCCCTGGGCATCTTCTGGCCCTACCACCAAACCCCTCCATGGGCATAGAAGGGCTGGCAATCCAGGGGCTTCCTGTCTCACTGCATCCTCCAGTCTCCAAGTGCTTTCTCTTTACCAACTTATCTGACCCTCTCCTCATTCCTGGGGAGCAGCGAGAGAAGCCACTTTTATCCCCTTCCACCAGAGGAGGCCATGGAGACAAGATGTGAGGTGGCCTGGCTAGCAGAGACAGAGCTCAGACTGCAACACAGAGTCTGCAGCCCCAGCCACTCTTCCCTCCACAGCCACTGCACAGGGCTCTGGATCAGAGAGCATTCTCAGGGCCTTCTGTGTTCTTCCTGGAGCTTTCCCATCTCAACAGTGGGGCTCGGGGGCTGCCTGTCTTCATCAGGGACCAACTGTCCACGGTGACTTTCTGACTCTCCTCCTGACAGGAAAAACCCAGGTGCTTGAGTCCTTCTTCTGGGCTCTTTAGAAAGGTAGACTTGAGAGTGAGAGAGATTCAGAAGGACCTAGTGATATTTTTCCTAAGACCATGTGCACGCACACTCACACTCACACACATAGCAGCAGCCTGGTTCCTTCCCTCCCAGAGGCATGACCAAGAGGAAAGCGAGGTAGGGCTGGGCAGTTGGTCCTTCCTGGGGGCAGCCCACCTAGTGGATACCTGGAGCCAGGGTTCCTCTCCAGATTCAGATCTGGGTTCCAGGGCTCTCCTCAGAAAGTGGGGTGAGGCCGGGCATCCAATCCCAAACTCTTGGCTGCGTCCTGGCTGTGGACCTGTATCCTAGAAACACTCCAAGGCAGCCAGGAGGTGGGGGCAGGGATGAATAAATATGTAAAATACTGAAACATTGGGCTACAAAGCTCTGACCCACAGGTCGATAAAAATTTAGAATCAGATTTATTTCCCCAAAGTCTCATAATGAAAAATAAAATTGATTAGAAAGTTAGAACTTCAGAATGAACCAGCTGGTCAATAAATTTTGGGCTGACTTCTCAGGGGATTTTTTTTTAACTTTGAGAAACAGATTAATGAAAAATAAAGATTCACTTGAAGATAAGTCACTTCATTTTAAGACCCTTTCCATGAGATGGATCACCCCTGCCTTATGACATAAATTTGCAATCAGCCCTATTGATTTCTTAATGCTTCAGCGAAATATTGTTAAGATTGATTTAAATCCTGACTGTGGCTGTTTGGAGAGGCGGGGGACAGAGAAGGAGAGAAAAAAAGAGAGAGGAAGGAGGCAGGAAGGATCTGTGAAGATTTGTATAAATACGTGAATCTATCTGGATGGATAGATTGGGGTGTGCCTGCATGCCTGTCTGAGACCTGTCAGTATATGTGGATGTGGTCACGTGTGCAGGTATATATCATGGTATACATAGCTCTGGGCATGTAGGCAATCTGTGGCATAGTATAATGATGTTCAATGTGTGTCAGTATAGATACACGTACATGAAGCGTGAGAATGGGGGTCGATGTGAAGAGGAAGGTCTCAGGCTCTTGAAGATACATTTGTATCTATAATGGATGTCTGTGTGTATGTGTGTGTGCATAGACATACATGTGTAGATACAAGACCCAAATGTAAAAATGTGTCCACTTACAGACCAGCAAGCAGAACTGCCCAAGTGCAGAGAGAAACATTCAAGCAGCAACAAAGAGTAAAGTCAATTAAACACACACAGACACACACCTATTTAGTGAGTTCAAAACAATTATGTTAAATTAAAAACTTCATTTTATTAACAGTGAGCTTAAAAATGCAGTTCATTTAAAACATTCATTGACTAGAAAAAAAAAACAGCAGGGCTGTTTTACTAACTTAATTGTTTTTATCTCACTATTTTTTAGTACAATAAAAGGTGGGCTTTTAAATTAACTTCATTGTCTTTAAAACCCCGATTCAAGCTGTTTTTAAATGCGCTGGGGGGGGTGTTCTGTCTCAATTTATAGATGGGCAGGCCCGGGCATTAAAGGAGCCAGTTTCTATTTGCGGATCTAAATGTATCTGGTTGGGAGTGGGGTTGTGGATTAAGATGTGTGCTTTGATGGGTCTGGATACGTGTTCCTGGTTCTGGGTGTGAATGGATATATTGGCGGCGGGGAGAGGGGGGTGTGTGTGCACGCGCATGCGTGCGCGCACCTGGCTGGGTGTCTATCAGGTTTCGAGCCTGGGGTGAGAGTGTTTTCCAGCCCCAGACCGATGCCAGTGGAGTTTCTCCATTCGCCTGGCTGACTGGGCTCAGTCTTCATTCCCACCAGCCCCCTTCTAACCTCCAAGTCCTTGCCATCTCTGTGCCTCCATCCAGGGCTCATTCGGGCCTCAGCCTTCACCATTCCCCAATCCCTGGCCTTGGTGTCTGGGGCACTGCAGCCTTAGAGTTCCCAGAGGGGCTGCACCCAGGTGAAAGTCAGGGATCTTTTTTTCTTTAGTTTTAATGAAATACATATAACTTGAAATTTACCGTTTGAACCATGTTTAAGCGTGCAGCTCAATAGCAGTAAGCACATTCACAATGTTGTACGACCATCACCACTAGCACTTCCAGAACTTTTTCATCCTCTCAAACTGAAATTCTGTACCCATGAACCATGAGCTCCCCATGAAAGCTCTATTCCACCCTCCTTTTGTTGAGACAGTCTCACTCTGTCGATCTTGGCTCACTCCAACCTCCGCCTCCCGGGTTCAAGCGATTCTCCTGCCTCAGCCTCCTGAGTAGCTGGAACTACAGGTGTGTGCTACCACACCCAGCTAATTTTTTGTATTTTTAGTAGAGATGGGGTTTCACCATGTTGGCCAGACTGGTCTCGAACTCCTGACTCAACTGATCCACCCACCTCAGCCTCCCAAAGTGCTGAGATTACAGGCATGAGCCACCACACCTGGCCTCTCTATTTTCTTCTCTCTGATTTTGACTATTCTAAGTACCACCTAAGTGGAATCGGACAAATAGCTTTTGTCCTTTTTTGTCTGGCCTATTTCTCTTAGTGCAGTGTCTTCAAGGTTCATCCGCGTTGTGACGGATGTCAGTGTTTTCTCCCTTTCATGGCTGCATACTATCCCATTGTATTGCACTATCGTATTCTGCTTCTCCACTCATCTCCTGGTGAACACTTGAGTTGCTTCCACCTTCTGGCTATTCTGAATAATGCTGCTTTGAACATGAGTGTACAAGTATCTCTCTGAATCCCTGCTTTCAATTATTTTGGGCATAAACCCTAGGAACGGAATTGCTGGATGGTACGGTTATTCTATGTTTAGCTTTTTGAGGAACTGCCAAACTCTTTTCCATGGTAGCGGCGCCTCTTTCCATTCCCACCAGCAATGTACAGGGTCCCATTTCTCCATCCTCACTACCACTTATTTTCCATTATTGTTATAAGAGCCGTCCTAATGGATGTGAAGTGGTATCTTGGGACTCTTTCTTTTTATTCAAACTAATTGCTCACCTCCCTCTCCATCTGATTACTTTTTGTCTGCTGTTCTATTTTCCCCAGGCCCCTGAACCCATGCCAAATGATATCCCTATTCATTCATTCATTCATTCATTCAATATGTATTGAGGGCCCATAGTATGCCAGGCACCATTCTAGACACGGAGAGTGCGACAGTAACAAAGCGTCCTCACAGTGCTTCCGTTCTAACGCAGGCAGACAGGCAAATTTCACTAATGCATAAGTGAAATTTATAGACTGTCAGATGATGCTAAGTGCTGTGGAGGAAAATAAACCGGGAAGAAAAATAAGGAGTGCCAGAGAGAGGCAGGAAGCTGTCTTACATAAAGAGTTAAGGAAGGCCTCGTTCAGAAGAGGCATTTCGGCAAGGACGCGGCAGAGGGGAGGAGTGTTTCCCCTGAGATGGGGATGCGGCCAAAGAGGCCAGAGTGCTGGGGCGCAGGAAGCCAGGGCACAGGAGAGGATCTGAGAGGTAATGGGAGGTCGGGTCACACAGCGCAGAGTAGCCATTGTAAGGACTTTGGCTTTCATTCTGAGTGAGACGGGAGCCTTTGAAGGGCTGGGGCGGAGGAGTGACATGATCTGACTTTGGTTTTAAGAGCATCATCTCAGCATGTTGCCATTTCTTTGTCCCCACCCCCACCCCATGCTCACAGGCACCCAAGAAGGAGCTGCAGAACGGTGTCATCCGGGGCTACCAGATTGGCTACAGAGAGAACAGCCCCGGCAGCAACGGGCAGTACAGCATCGTGGAGATGAAGGCCACGGGGGACAGCGAGGTCTACACCCTGGACAACCTCAAGAAGTTCGCCCAGTATGGGGTGGTGGTCCAGGCCTTCAATCGGGCTGGCACGGGGCCCTCTTCCAGCGAGATCAATGCCACCACTCTGGAGGATGGTGAGGGCCCCAGCAGAGGGGAGTGGGCACAGATTCCTGCCATGGGCAGAGCCAGGGCTGCCAGAGAGGGTTTGTGGGTCCCTCTGTTTGCCCCTGGGCCCCATTTTGGTCCTGTGGTCCACGCAGGCTCCCTGCATCCCCGCCGTCTCCTCTTGTCCATTAGCTCCTAGAGAGATGTATGGGCCATTCAGCATATCGGGCCTCTCCTTCCTTTTGACCGATGCTGTGCTCATCCGGTCTGTGTTGACCTGTTGGCCTGTCTGAGCACTTGTCTGTCCACCTGTCTCCCCATCCACGCTTCTCCCTTGGCCTTCCTCCTTCTTCCTGGCACGCTAACCCCTCTCTCTTCCCTCTACACCTGGGTCCTATTTCTCCTCCTTTACAATTTCTTGGAAAAAGGGCAGGAGCCAAACTGCCTTTGTGTTCTAGTCTGGAACCTGTCCACCATCTACCTGAGATGAGGCTGAGGAGTTAAGAAATCCTAACGTGCATGCGGCAGAGGATTTAGAGGATTTTTAAGTCTTCATTCTTCCATGACTGGAGAGAACCCCACACTCTGATTAGCATATCAAAGGGCCCAGTCTCTCCAGGAGGAGAGGGTTAGGAGGAAGCAGGAATATGCCTGCTCTCCAAGCACAGAGAAGATGCCAGCTGGTACCTGAGCCCGCACCAGGTTGAGAAAAAGGACATGGCCCCTGATGCTCCCAGAGAAGGGGCCAGGCTGACCTCTGTCCCCTAAAGAGCAGAATAAAGAAGAAGCAGAGCATTCTTCCAAGCTTCCTTCTTGATGCCCCAACCCAAAACTAGGGTCTGAGACTAAAGCCCCCCTGAGTCAGAGCCTACCCACCCCGCCCCAACAGAGCGAAACCAACAGTCCGGAGGGCAGAATGATATTTCCCTATTCCCATCAGGAGACCAAGCATTTCACCATCAGAAAGCTATTCCTTTAGAGGAAGCAATGTCCTCCTGCTAGCTCATCCTCTCTGAAAATGCAGCACCCTGGGCATGGGGGACACATTAGGTCAGAAACACCTGAAAGTAGATTCGCTCATACCAATGGTTCCTAACGCTGGCCACCAGTCGGCATCATCTGGGGAACTTTCAAAATACTGATGCCAGGCTTCAACCCCAGAGATTCTCATTTCATGATTCTGGGGCAAACCTGGGCTTTAAGATGGGGCCGACTTCAATAGCCCCAGAGCACTGAGCACCTGAGAAGAGGGGAGAACTGAAAGAAGGAAAGAGGCACATGGCAGAGAAGTCCAGGGGGAGGGAGGAGAGCCGCACCACAACCAAGCCCTCAGCCCATGGCCCTCGCTATCCCTCTCCATCCCTCCCACCCTGAGACGCTGGCCTCGGGCCTGGCTGGATTGAGGAAGATCAGCTTGTATCCTCTTAGTGCCAGGAGTGTTCATTTGAGCAGTGCCCTAACACGTGGTTCCCAGCCCTGAGCACAAAGCAGACCTCCTGGAGGTCTAGGAAATGCAGGTTGCTGGGCTCCAACCCCCAGAGCTTCTGCTTCAGCAGGTCTGAGGTGGGGGCCAAGAATGTTCATTTCTAATCCGGGTGTCCAGCATGGGCAATACAGCAAGACCCCATCTCTTAAAAAAAAAAAAAAAAAAAAAAAGGATGTATTATTTCTAATAAGTTCCCAGGTAATGCTGCTTGTCCAGGGAGCACCTTTGGGAATCATAGCACCAAGAGTCGCACCATTATCCATGAAGGGAGGCCAAGGCTCAAGGAGATTAAACCATCCAGAACCATCTATCCAGAAAACAACAGAGTCTGGATCAAAATCTCTGATTCCCATAGCCTTCCTGCTTCACCTTGTGCCTCCCTTTTGCTTGGGAGCAAGGCTGGATGCACGAACAAGTGACGCAGATGCGGGAGGCTTTAGGAAGGTGTGTCCAGGGAACAGTCGTCCCGAGCTGAGGCCAGCCTGCCCCACCTAACGCTAAGCTCCCATGCACCACCCGGGCCACGCCAGGCCCACCTCTGGCCTCTGTCCAAACATCACCTCCCTTGCCTCGTGGGGGGCCCCTGGAATTTCCAACAGGGAGAGATCAGCACGGGCTATGGAGTCATTTTCAAAACAGAGGAGGAGAGGGGAGAAGAAAGTTTCCAGCAGCATTTGCTCAGCAGTTTTTCATACTTAATTAAGGCCCTCGTTAGCCTGTCAGATCCTGATCATTTCCTGGCAATATTAGCACTCCTCCTGGGGTATTCAAGGGCCCCTGCTTTAGCAATAGTGTCTTTTCCATAATTATATTACCTTCATTTTGTTCGAACGGGCGATCTGTATTAGTTTATTACACTGGGTCCCTAATTACATGGTGCTTATATTTTTATACCTAAGTAATATGAAACAATAGTCATTCTCAAAGAGGATCGTTAGGATGATGTATTATCATTTAAATGCTCATAAAAATTAGAGTTGCCTCTTGTGGGGCAACGGGATCTAATTACCTTCCAGCCAGCCTGTGCCTCCTTTCTCCCACTCGGAGCGAAGCAGACTCCGTCTTGCGCTTTGTCCCTGGCCCTCGGATGCCAGCAGGAAGTGCCACCAAAGTTCCGCCGAGCTGAGGTGGATCCTGGGGCGTGGGGTTTCGGAGGCCTGTCATTTCAGGAGGGGCAGGCTGCACTGCGCCCCAGGGTGAACCTCAGCTTAAACTCAAAGGTGGCTCTCAGAGGGAGAGTGTGACTGGCGGGAGAAGCACCTAAGCTGGTCTCAGAGAGGGTTTTCCCATCACATCAAGCCTTTTGGTGTGTTTGAATACAAGGGCACGAGCGAAGGTTTAATGGTCCCAGAGGTCCCAAGGTCCGGGTAGAAACTCCTCTCCTGCACCAGGGTTAGCTGAAGTCCTTTTCCCTTCTTTGCCTTCCCTTTAGCTTGGAACAAGGACACAGGAGTCCCTAGAACCAGGCCTTGGCCCAGACCCCCGGTCAGACGACACAGAGGGGCTGGCAGCCATCAGATGAGGTGATGCATTGCAGACACCTCCAGGGCTGGCTTGGTGGCCTTCCAGGTCTGTCATGTTCATCACAGCAGGATTTGCCTGGGCTGTGGTGGCCTGCTGGGGAATTCCTAGGGGCTCCTGCCCGGAGTTCATCACCTTCTTCCCCAGGGTTTAACCACAACCAGGAATGTGCTACCCAGAGAGCAAGGAACCAAGTCTGTAAAGATTTCTGTCTGCCCCAATCTCCAGGAAAGGAAACTCGGTTCACTTCCCAGCCTCCCTGCCCCAACAGTCAGGATGCTCAAGTCAGGAGGTCCCCCCCACTTGTCTAACTGGACGCTCCTCTGGTTGGACTGCGGGACCCAGCCTGGGACACAATTGCTGTACTGTCACTCACATCCACGACTGACTGGACCCTTGGTTCTCCCCCTACCCCCTGCAGTGCCCAGCCAGCCCCCTGAGAACGTCCGGGCCCTGTCCATCACTTCTGACGTGGCCGTCATCTCCTGGTCAGAGCCCCCGCGCAGCACCCTCAATGGCGTCCTCAAAGGCTATCGGGTCATCTTCTGGTCCCTCTATGTTGATGGGGGTGAGTCTGCTGGGACTGATGGCTGGGACTCAGGGGAGAGGCGCAGGTCAGTGGAGTCTGCTTCCAGGCGTAGTTAGAGCTGAGCATCCTCCCACAGCATGGCAAGAGGAAGTGCAGCCCCCTCTTCTCCACACGGGGAGACCACAGGGGGCAATAATGGCTATAGGGGCCGGGGGATAGTGAGGAAGGGGCTCGGGATTCACTTGAACACCTCCGTGTTCAACTGGGGTCAGAGCCAGGAGCAAGGTGGGGGGGTGGTACCTAGGGTGGCATCTCTGGTGAGGGGTGGGAAGGAGACACCCAGCTACTCCTGGACAACAGTGTGTGTTTGGGGAAGTGTTGGGGGCATGATAGGGGCAGATTGGCTTTTCTAGTTTCACGTGTTGATATTAGGCCTTTATGGCTATGTGAGCCAGGGACCGGTGGGGAATAGTCGGTACACTCAAATGGGGCGATCAAAGAGTTTAATGAAGGGACTGAGGAGGGAGGTGGGCACCTGGGACCAGCATCAGCAGGAAACCATCAACACCTAAGGCCAAGGGGGAGAGGGAGGAAGCAGGGCTACCAGAACCCAGGGAGAGCCTCCCTTGGCCAAACCCAGCTGGAGCCAGGCACGCAGCAAGGCGTGTTTTCTGTGCAGACAAGCCGCCCGGGATCCAGAGAAGGGCAGAGAGGTGCGCACAGTGGAGCAGGGGGGTAGAGAAATGGCAAATGGAGAGAAACCAGTAAGATGGCCCAAACTTTTGAATGTCTTCCTTGCCCTGGAATGTGCAAACAGGTTTGAGTAGCTTCCCGCAGGCACACCAAGCTCCTGCCCACTGGTGTACACAGACCTTCACGTGACCTGGAGACTTGTAGCTCACACAGGTCAGAGGACAGGCATCCCAGACTGTGGAAATGCTCCATTAAAGGCCTTAGTCATCTCAATAGACCACAAAGGACTAAAATGAGTTTGTCCCCCACCCAGCTCCTGCACTTTCTGCCTCCCAGCCCCCTGGGCCCTCTCTTCTTTCCTGGAGGACCTTGGAATCCAGCTCACAGTCATTTGTCCAGCGCTACTACGGTCCCCTCTCCCATCCAGATTCTGCTCTGCCCAGACACACTGCCAGTAGGAAGTGTCTTTCCCCACCACCACTTCCACTCTCTCCCACAAAAAGCAGAGGGCTCTAGCTCAGATTGAGCTCTCTGAAGGTCTCCCCAGTTCTTTTGCTGTGTAGTGTCAGGCCACGCTGCTCACAATGTGACCTCACTACGTTCATATTTGTGTGGAACCAAGTAAAGGGTGGTTCCCTGTTTTCCAGAACTCGCTTCCTCTTTTCGAAGCCTGCGGGCTTCTCCAGCTTAGCCCCTAAGGAATGTATTAGCCTCAGTAATCCCCAAAGACAAGCTGGACTCCTGACCACGCTGCCCTCTTCCTGCCCTTTCTCTGGCTCCAGTCCTGGACAGGCCAGCCTGGTTTCTGACTCCAGGAGAGGAAGGCCCTGCTGCTCTGACCTCTGAGGGTCCTCCTGCACTGACCTGGAGTCTTCTCACGCTGGGCACAGCCTTCTCGCCCTCTGGATCCCAGCAGCTGCTGCTTTCCCTGGCCAGGCCCTCTGCCTTGGCCTTTTGCCTGCCCTGGACCATCCGCGAGGTGCTGGGAGGGGGGTCTCCAGAAACTCATGTCTACGAGGCTGGTCCTCAGCCCGTTGCTGGACCTGTCTTTCTGAAAGCCCAGCAGTCCTAGTGGGAGGCTCCAGAGTCTGTCCCTTTTCCTCCTTTTACAACTCTGGCCCCCATGGGACTCTCTCCCTAAGCTCCTCTTTAGAGTCTATGAGAAGGTCCTTGCAGGGCTGGGACGTTGGGTCCTCCCTGAGCCTCAGGAGTGTCCCAGCCCTTCCTGGCTAAGGCTATCGGCTCCACCAGACTCACCCAGGCTTTCTGTGCAGGGAATGGCTGGGTGTCTCCAACAGTGGGGAGAAGGCAGACGAGTCACTCAGCCCCTTACCCCAACTGGGAGTCCAGGGCACTGGCCCAGGAGTGGTCAGAGGCAGGGGAGGCAGCCTCAGCCTGTCACACATCATCCCCAGGTTGATAACTGCCCAGGGAGGTCTGGCGGCCCAAGGCGGGCTGGCCAGCAGGAAGAGTGGCTGCTGAGCTGTGCCTCCTGCACGGGACCTCCTCCATCCAGGTCCAAGCCACTCTGGGCTCTCGCATGGGAAGGGAGTTGGGTAGCGGGAGGGAGAAATGTTGCCTGGAGAGATGGAGAGAGAGAGGCATTTTAAAGAGCGTGTCAAAGTGAAGTTGGTGCAAGGTCAATTGAGGCCGGGCCCAGGCCAGCATCTGTGGCTCGCCCTCACTGGCCCCTTAGAGAGACGTGGCCTGGGGGCAGTGGCCCGCATCTGCTCCTGGGTACCTTGAGGTGAAAGACCCTCTAGTCCTTGCCACCATGGAGTCGAGGGCTAAGCCTGTGCAGTAGGTGTGGGCAGAGCCAGGCAGCAGGGGTAGCAGCAGGGGCCACAGCCCGATGGAGCTGGGCCCTCAGGGTTTGCTGGTCTCTGGCAGAGTGGGGCGAGATGCAGAACATCACCACCACGCGGGAGCGGGTGGAGCTGCGGGGCATGGAGAAGTTCACCAACTACAGCGTCCAGGTGCTGGCCTACACCCAGGCTGGGGACGGTGTGCGCAGCAGTGTGCTCTACATCCAGACCAAGGAGGACGGTGAGTCCAGGCCTCTCCTTGGGACAGGCTGGCCCTGCCACCCACTGCTATTCCCCAGCCCCACCCCAGGAGGCAGGGTGAGAGCAGGGTACTGTCCTTTCTCCTGGCCTTCAAACTGTGGGAGAGTAGCCTTGAGGACTCTTGAGGGAAATGCTCTAGGATTCATGCATGAGCAGATAAGCAACTGTGAACCTCCCTGCACCTCCCCCCACACCCCCCACATACACACCTGCTCTCTGCAGCATTGAGTCAGAGGCCGGAAAAACCCTCTCCTCCCACACCATGGGCATTCTTTCTGTGGCATCTGCTCCCCTGCAAGATTCAGCCTGCTTTCCTCTGGATACACACTGGGGCTAGGGGAAGCAGGAGCATCGCTCAGTACATCACGGGTTAGGGACTTCGTGGTCACCCCACAGAGGCCGCAGCATGGTCCTGGCCCTGGACTGTCAAGGCAGGGATGGGGGTGTGCCTCCATTTGGAGCTGGGTGATCTCAAAGCCCTTCCTCATGGGGCAGAACTGGAGGAAAGCCAGAGACAGGGGGCCAGACTCAAGGACAGAGTGACACGGTAAGGGCAGGGGAAAAGGGGAGGCTGGGATGAAGTCAGCCCAGGAGGAACAGGTCAGGAGAAGGACCAGGCTTCCACCCAGGCCTGGAGCTGCACTACCCCAGGGGCCGCCAGGGAGGCACGGTTGCATGAACAGCACACAGCTCTGGGCTTCTGCCTCCAGCCCCGCCACTTTCTTCCCCTCCCAGTACCAGCTCCATCATTTAGTTGTTTCATAGGTGAGTGCTCTGGGCCGGGTACCCCGTTACTAGAAGAGGTGTGACAAGCGACTGGCACACAGCAGGCACAGAAGCGGGAGACATCCTTGGCATGGTGGCTTCCTTTCCACTCACCCTTAGTTTTTTCAAGGGATATGGAGACCCAGAGTCTAGATCCTACCCAAACAATTTGGCTGAAGGCACTGGAAGGGTTTGACATGTTGAAAAGGAACGACTCAGCTGGGAGTGGTGGGGGAGAAGCTGCCATTGTCGCCCAGTGCCCGGGGACTGGACCAGCTCCCAGCTCAGCTTAATCTCCCGGCTCTCCCTCCCTCTCCACCTCCAGCAGGCCCCCTCTCCCTTTAAGCTCTGAGCAATTCAATATTTACCAACCTGCCTGCCCTACTTTTCCTGTCATTAATCCTCCCATCAAGGCCTCCTGGGACAGCTCCGGGCAGAGCCACCTGCTCCAGCGTGGAGACTGAGCTGAGATGGCATCTAGAGCCTGGTCCCATCTGAGGCCTCAGGGCCACACTCAGGCACCTTTTGGCCTCCAGAAATGAGCCCCTGGGGCCCCCAGCCTTCTTCTTGCCTCCTATTCTGATGCAAGGCCTGAGCTATAAGCACCTCCACCTGTTTAACTGAACAAGGCAAGGCCCTGTGAGGAACCCAGAGGTCTAGGAGCATCACCCCTCTCTGCAAGGAGCCTTCAGCCCTCCGCCCCAGAGCCACTCACGGTTATACGCAGCAGGAGCCCGGGCCCAAAGAAGCACTGCCCCTCACCTTCGGGAGGTGGTGCCGCAGCATGGAAAAGGCGCTGGTAAATACAGCGGAAGTGCATGCCCCCAGCCTGGCATTCATGGGGAAGTCACTTAGCCTTCCTGAACCCCAGTTTCCTCATAACATGGGGAGAGTGGTACCTCATCAAGTACTAGTACCAAATCTAAAATGTCAAGTACTAGCAAATAGCAGTTGCTTTATGGCTACCAAGGTGCTGGCAATGAAATGATTGCTTCAGGCCAGATGCGGTGGCTCACACCTGTAATCCCAGCACTTTGGGATGCCGAGGTGGGTGGATCACCTAAGGTCAGGAGTGCGAGACCAGTCTGGACAACATGGGGAAACCCCGTCTTTACTAAAAATACAAAAATTAGCCGGGTGTGGTGGTGGGCACCTGCAGTCCCAGCTACTCGGGAGGCTAAAACACCAGAATCGCTTGAACCTGGGAGGTGGAAGTTGCAGTGAGCCGACATCATACCACTACACTCTAGCCTGGGTGACAGAGCGAGACTCCATCTCAAAAAGAAAAAAAAAAAAAAGAAATGACTGCTTCAGATAGCGGCATCAGGGCCTCCAAGGGGAAGCCCAGGCCACAAAGAACCCAGTGTCAGATGACGTCTCATCCAGAATAGCAGTCATAATATGACTTAACCTGCCCAAGAGCCCTGTGAGGGAGGCATTATTTCCATGTTACAGGGGAGAAAACTGAGGCCTCCAGAGTGTAAGCTACTTTCCAAATGCCGCTCAACTAACAGGTGACAAATCCAGGCTTTCTTGTCTCTGTATACTTTATCCTTTCCATCAAACTACTTGTGTCTGTTAGGAAGCTTTTTGTTGCGAAAGCCAGCAAAAACAGATTTCAGCAATAAGCACATTTATTATCACACATAGCAAGAAGTCCTGAGTAGGACAGCTCCAGGGTTGGTTAAGTCAGTGGTTCCCAGCCTTCTGCTCTGCCATCCTCTGAATATCAGCTGCCCCTGCTATGATTTCAAGATGGCTGCAGCCCTAGGCATCACACAAGGCAAGACAGAGTTCAGAGTGAGAAGAGGGAGTCTCTTCCTGTGGGCATGCCTCTCTTGAGAGTCAAAGTAACTTTCCCAGAAACCCCCTCAACAGACTTATCCTCATTTCCCATTGGTCAGAGTGGGGCCACATGCCTCTTGCTAAGACAGTCACCAAACGGGAAATGGAATTATCATGACCGATTTACCCCAAGCACGACATACCCTCTACTGTAGGCAGTAGAGACAGCTGTCTCTGAAGTGTGGAGGAACACGGATACCTAAGCAAAAGTTAGGTTCTAATTGCAAGGACTAGGAGGGAATGGCAGAGGGTAGCAGTCAACTCTGCCTGTCCTCCACAACCACCCCAGCTCCACCAGGCTCTCCCATTCATAGGTGGAAGTTTTTACAGTTATTACTCAGTTGGCATGGAAAGCAGACAGATCTGTGGTCCAATTCCAGCCCTGGTATGGGAGCTTTTGCAAATATCCTCATCTGAAGACACCGTGATCCCACCCTCAGGATTTGCATTTTTCTAAAGGAAAAACAGTATGAGGAAATTTAGAAAAAAGCAAAATAAATTTAAAAGAACAAAATGCAAACATAAATTCAGGTTTATTTACTGAGTCCAGATCTCAGTCTGAGTGTGGTTTCAGGCTGGCTTGGCTGGACCCAATTCATGAGTTCCAGTGCTAACTCCTCAACCTCCCCCTGTGAATACCAAACCTAGCAATATGACCTCCACATGCAAAGCTGACTTGGATTTTAAACCACTTTAAAGACCTTTAACTGAGGAAGAGGCATGACTAGACCCATGTTTTAGGAAGGTAATTCTTGTTGATGGCAGGCAAAGGGTGGGTAATGAGGACTAGTGTCAGAGAGACTGGTTAGAACCTGTCGAGGCAGAGACGAGGAAGTTATGTACTAGGGCAGCAGCACTGAAGATGAACGGCAGTGACAAGTTTAGAGAAACATACCAGAGGAGTTCTACCTCCAGCAAGGGTGGATTGGGTGACTGAAACTCACTCTTCTTGCGGAGGACAGCTAGGAAATATGGACAAACTATTTTTTAGAACACCTGTTGAAGGCATCATAAAGCTAGCAGGAGAGTGAAGAATCATTAGGCCGGGATCCAGGGGAAAATAGAGGCCCTGGAGGTGAGCCTGACATTTGGAACAGCTCCTTCCCTTAGGGACATTTGCTGAATCTGGAGGAAGTGGCCAAGAAGCTGAACAGCACTAGAAAGACATGAGCTGGAGGTCAGGGCCTGCCAGGATGTGGGGGTCTGTCTGGTGAATCCCCCTCACTTAGCGTTGAGACCATGAAGGACAGCACTCTAAGGGTAAAAGTGGACCAAAAGCAGACAGTTCACCTTCAAATCATCCCAATACTGGAAATTGAATTTAAGTTACCCCAGATTGCTCGTGCCCAGATTGCAGGTGCCTATCAGAAGCAAACATGAATCCTCTCTTTAGGAAGATAACATCAGCAGATGCCACAAATTATTTCTACAAACTATTTTGCAAATGCCGTGTCTGGCATACAATAAAAAATAATGGGACAACATGAACAAAAGCCAGCAGGGAAAAAAAGACAGATAAGAGCAACAGACCCACAAAGGTTTCAAACTTGAGTTTTATCAAACATGGACTTTAATTTTGCTTGACCAGATTGAAAACTTCAGAGAATTGGAAACTATCAAATGGAAAATCTAGGGGAAAAAAACCCTAATACTTGAAATTAAGAACTCAGTTGATGGGTTAATAACACATTAAACACAGCTGAAGATATAACTTGTGAATTGGAATATAGGCAGAAGAAAATATCCAGGTGTAGCACAGAAAGACAAATAGATGGAAAATTAAAAGAGCAGGTAAGAAACATTAAACTTCAGTGTGTATACAGATCACTTGGGGATCATGTTAAAATTCAGATCCTGATTTGGCAGGTCTCGGGTGGAATCTCGGATTTTCCATTTCTAACATGCTCCCGGGTGATGCTGGTAATGATCCACAGACCACATTCCAAGTATCAAGGACATAGAGGATGCAGTGAGAAGAAATCCCAAAGAAGAAGAGACAGAGAATGGAGCGGAAGATAAAATGTCTGAAAATGTTTCAAAACTGATGAAAGATATCAAGCCACAAATTCAAGAAGCTCTACAAACTCTATTGTCACACATTTAAAAAATCTGCACTTTGGGAGGCTGAGGCGGGTGGATCACGAGGTCAGAAGTTCAAGACCAGCCTGGCCAACATGGTGAAACCCCATCTCTACTAAAAATACAAAAAATTAGCCGGGTGCAGTGGCAGGTGCCTGTAATCCCAGCTGAGGCAGAGAATTGCTTGAACCCAGGAGGCGGAGGTTGCAGTCAGCCAAGATCGCACCACTGCACTCTAGCCTAGGTGACAGAGCAAGACTCTATCTCAAAAAAAGAAAGAAAGAAAGAAAGAAAGAAAGAAATCCACACCTAAGCATATCATATTAAAGCTGATAAAGAAAAGAGAGAGAGATCTTAAAAGCAACCAGAGGAGAAAAGACGGATTACCTCCAAAGAAGAAGCAATAAGATTGTGGCTAACTTGTCAGAGACAATGGAAACCAGAAAAAAGGACAATGATGTATTTGTATATATATAAAATATGTAAGGGAAACAGTTACCAACCTATGATATTATACCTAACCAAACTATTCTTCATGATTAAGATGAAATAAAGACATTTTCAGACAAATAAAAACTGAGAGAATGTATCACCAACATACCTGCCCTAGAGAAATACCAGAGGATATTCTTTAACTAGAAGGAAAATGATTGTAGGAGGAAGCTCAATGATGCAACGAGTAAAGGCAGAGCAATTAAATGCTGAATGTATGGGTAAATCTAAATTAATGTTGGCTGCATAAAACAGCAATGATGATGATGATGTATATACAGAATTAAAATAAACGACAATGGGGTTGGACATGGTGGCTCAAGCCTGTAGTCCCAGCACTTTGGGAGGCCGAGGCCGGTGGGTCACTTGAGGTCAAGAGTTTGAGAACAGCCTGGCCAGCATGGTGAAACCACGTCTCTACTAAAAATACAAAAATTAACCTGGCATCATGGTGGGCACCCATAGACCCAGTTACTTAGGAGGCTGAGGCAGGAGAATTGCTGGAACCCGGAAGGTGGAGGTTGCAGTGAGTGAGCCGAGACCACACCACTGCACTTCAGCCTGAGCGACAGAGTGAGAGTCTGTCTCAAAAAAAAATGAAAATAAAGTGAAATAAGATACACAACAGTGGCAAGTTTGGGACAGGGTAAATGGAAGCTCTGAGGTCGTTGCACTGTCTGAGAAGAAAAGTGCCCATTGATATTAGAGTTTGGTAAACTAAAGATTCATGTTGTAATCTATTGTGGAACCACTAAAAGTAGTGAAAGACTGTTTAACAGTCAAGCTAATAGAGGGAGGAAAATAGAATATTTTTTATTTGACTTAATTAAAGAAGCCACAAAAGAAAAGAAAAAGAAAAATGGGGATAGGATAGATGAGACAAATAGAAAGTATTTAATAAGATGGTATATTTAAACCCGAATATAACAATAATTGCATTAAAGATAAATTAACTAAATCCTCCAATTAAAAGATAAAGACCGTCAGAATGGTAGGTGAAAAACAATACCCAAATATGTACTGTTTACAGGAGATGTCTAAAACATAAGGGTATAGAAAGGTTCAACATGAATGGAAAAAATAAGACATATCATTCAAACTGTCTAATAGAAAACTGGAATATTAGTGTCAGACATACTATAAGGCAAAAAGAATTTGTAGAGATAAAGAGGAACCCTTTGTTCTGATAAAAGACTCAATTTACTAGGCAAATAAAACAATTCTAAATTTGAATGTACTCAATAATATCGCCTCAAAATATAAAAAGCAAAAACTGATGAATTACATGGAGAAAGAGACAAATTCACAACCACAGTGGAAGATTTTGACACACCTCTTTCAATAACTGATAGGAAAACAGTAAGCAAGGATAGAGATTTGAACACTCCAATTAGTGCACTTACCCCAGTGGCCATCCATGGACTCCTTTACCCCACAGCTGCAGAGACATCCAGCAGAAGTGACACACGGGGCTGTGTAGCAGGGAGGACAGGTGGAGTCAAGAACAATTCCCAGGTTCTGGATTCAGGCCCCCAGAAGGATGATGACGCTGCATCTAGTTATTTTATTTAGCCCCAAATGATTGACTAGGAAAGAAAACATTGAGGTAGGTGCCATCAGCTGAGAGTAAGAGACAGAATGCAAAAATAATAATCGTTACAATTTATTGAGTGTCTTATGCAATAGGCACTGTGCTAGGTGCTTTATTTATTTATTTTTTTTTTGAGACAGAGTCTTGCTCTGTTGCCCTGGCTGGAGTGCAATGGCGTGATCTCAGCTCACTGCAACCTCCGCCTCCTGGGTTCAAGTGATTCTCCTGCCTCAGCCTCCCTAGTAGCTGGGAAAACAAGCACACACCACCATGCCTGGCTAATTTTTGTATTTTTTTATAGAGACAGGGTTTCACCAGGCTGGTCTCAAACTCCTGACCTTAAGGGATCCGCCCGCCTTGGCCTCCCAAAGTGCTGGGATTACAGGCATGAGCCACCGCACCTGCCCAGTACTTTAATTAGCACTAATTCTCAATACAACCTTTTAATACAGTTCTTATCTCCATTGTATAGATAGGGAAACGGAGGCTCAGAGAGGTAAAATAAATTGAATGGGATGCTATCACTGTCCTCAAAAGATCATAAAAGTTTCTAGAAAGGAAACAAGTACACAACCATACAATGGAGAGATGAGGATAGGGAGTGTGAGCTGAGAACAGGAAGCTTCCAGTCTCCCAGGCAGAGTCCTGGGGTCCCAGTTAGGAGAGACAGGCCCAGAGAGGAGGGTAAGGGGACATCAGAGTCCATAAGAGTTGGAATCCACTTAGGATGGATTTCCTAGTGACTTCTAAGGTAGACTTTCTTCCAGAAAGGGCCCAGCCAGCACTCCAAGGGCAATGCCCTGGGCTCATGCCAGAAAACAGGTTGTGGTCCCAGCTTCAAGAAACTCACAGGCCAAAAAGGAAAGTGACAGGTGCCGGGTATTTTCCCCCTAAATACATGCTTACAGTTAGTAAGGGGGTGAGGGTCAGGGGTTAAGGTCAGAGGGATCAAGATGAATTCCTCATAGGTTCTGTTTCTCTTTTGCCTATCCTAAGTCCTTGGTTCTGGCCAAACAGTTCTGAAGCTGGCACTCCAAGGGCCTCCATTTCAGAGACTTTGTTACAATTCCAAAATGATCATTTTCTCCTCCCACCTGTTTACCATGCTGGATGGACCCTCCCCTTCTAAACCACAGCTCAAGGATGCCACCTCCAAGAAGCTCTCCCAGATTGATCTGCCTCCCTCTCCCAACTCTGTCATTTTCCCCAAAGGCTGTGCTCCTGCTTTCTCTCAACTGACCAGGCCTTCTCCCTGCTCAGTTCCAGGTCCCCCTGCTGGCATCAAAGCTGTCCCTTCATCAGCTAGCAGTGTGGTTGTGTCTTGGCTCCCCCCTACCAAGCCCAACGGGGTGATCCGCAAGTACACCATCTTCTGTTCCAGCCCCGGGTCTGGCCAGCCGGTAAGTGAGTTCAGGGCCAGATGATGAAGGGGATGGAAGAAAAGAAAAGGGACCTTGTACATCAGCCGGCTTCCAGGCCAAACCCTGAGGCTGCCTGTATCTGAGCTTCTGCCTGGATTCATAGATAAGAATGGGGACTGGCCACCCAGAGTGGCCGAAGCCTTACTCAGTGTCCATCTTGGGTCAGTCCTCTGTTCCAGAGGCCACAAGATTGTCACAAGCACTGGGGGCTCCTTTGAGTCAGGTGGGCCATGCCCAACCAGGCAGGGTGGAAGGGAGGTCAGCCTCAGCTCTTCTGCTCTGGCTCACAGAGGAAGCTCCCAGCAGGTCCCCAGGCTGGTCTGTGCCCTCTGGGAATGACTCATCTTTCAATGTGGTTGGTCTGGGCTTGGAGGTGCTGTTGGAGCTCTGCCCTGCATGAGCGCCTCCACATGGAGCAAGCTGAGGGAGGAGGAAAGACGGGGGAAAGCTGAGAGAAGGCACAGGCGTCTCTTGACCAGGGCCTGGGGTCAGGTGAGAGGAGAGGATTGAGAGGCTGCGATATCTGCCCTAACCATGGGAGCAGAGGGGGCAGCCCCCAGGCAAGACACAGGGCAAGGGGCTAGCCCCGCCCTTCCACTGACGCTTGGAGGGGCCCCACAGAGAGGGAAGGGAGGATGGGGATGGGTGCAGTGGGATATGCACCTATATCCCATCATATGCATTTTCCCCTCTGCCTCTTTCATCATCTCCAGCCAGTCAACCACCAAGTCCTGCTGAGTGACTACTATAGAGCATGCCTGTTCTAGGTACGGGAGCAGGAGCAGATACCTGCCCTCAAGGGGCTTCCAGTCTAGTGGAGGTGGGTGGCAGAGGGGGGCACCCTAGAGGAGCAGGAGTACTGTCAGGAAGATGTGCCCAGGGCTGCAAGCAAGGAGCGGAAGCAAGGAGCAGAAGCAGGAGCAGGAGGCCTGCTCCTCCCTCCATCAACAACTGGGCATCAGCCTGAGAGCTGCAAATAAGCTTATGGCCACCAGGAAAGCTGCCCTGAAATTGCTCAGTAATTGTGTCATCATCTCCTCCTATACTCTCTGCTTTCCTGTGGTCTTTCTGAATTACCCTCTGAGTGGTAGGTGGCCCAGCTCCCCGCCAGTGAGGCCAGAGTTCTATTACCAGAGGGGAAGCCCACTGACTGCGGCCCCCCACTCCATCCTCACGGCCACTACCTCACATGCAGCAAAGTGCACAAACGTCATCACTGTAGACCTCCGCGAATTTTCACAACCCACCCGAGCAGCAGCGCCCAGAGCAGAACAGGACATTACGACACCCTGAATCCCCATGCCCCCTTCCAGCCCCCGCCTGCCCCTCCTCCCGGGTAACCATCATCCTGACCTCAATAGCATAGATTAGTGCTGCTTCTTTTTGTACTTTGTATAAATGGAATCATACCGTTTGTCCAGCTTCTTTTACCCAACATTATTTTGAATTCCTGAATTTCATTCGCATTGTTGTACGTGGTTATAGCTCATTCATTCTTCTGTATAGCTTTTGTGTGCATATGTTACAATTATTAATCCATTGGGCTAGCCGTTAGTATCCATTGATGGAAGGCTTTGGGGCAGTTTTCAGTTTGGAACTCTTCAAATGGTGCTGCTGTGAACATTCCTGTATGTGTCTCTGGATGCTCATGGGCATGGATCTCTGCCAGGTGTATGCCTAGGAGAGGAAGCGCTAGGTCACAGAGTTTGCAGGTGTTCACTGAGAACAGCCTGCCATTGTTGGGTGTTCATGCCAATCACACCCCCACTCACGGGGGATAAGAGTTCCAGTGACTCCACATCAGCACAGACACTTGGTGTGTTTTGGGCAATGCTTTCAGCCATGTGTTCTGCTCTGTTTTCCCGTCTCCCCCCAACTCTACCCACCCCCCCCACACACACACACATTCTAGGCTCTCAGGACACTAAGCTGTTCACAATTCTGGACAATACTGTGCCTCTTCACACCTCCACACCTTTGCCCCGTGGCTTCTTCCCGTGGCATGTTCCTCACTCCCGTCAGACACTGAATGCATTTGAAGGCAGTCACTGTTCACATATCTGTCTCCCACCCTGGTTTCTGAGGCCCCCACGAGGACAGGGGCAGCATCTTTTCATCTTTGGGTCCCCAGAGGCTGAACACTGTGCCTGGAACATCCTGGTCATGGAATACACATTCGAAGAATGAATCGGTAGCAGCCTAGCAATTCTATAGCCTCAGATATTGGGCAAGCTTCCGTTCCTTAATTGGTGGGAGAGGGTAGTCATTCTCTAGCCTGGACTTTTGCAGTCATTTCCTCCTCTGATAATGAAGTCTTTCCAAGGTTGGTGTCCGGGAGCCACGCCTCCTCACTAACTCAGGCTTCAGGCTCCTCTCCCGGGCTCCGGAACAGAGCTCCTGGTCCCCGTCCCCTCCTCCTGCTGATGGAGACATTGGGACCCTCCCTCCATCTTCTTCATGTCTTGCGATTTGCCATCAGACAGTATCACACAAGTCCTGCTGATGTGATGAGAACTTCAGTTCAGCCCTGTAGGGGGACTGGGGTCAAAGGTTGGGGGGAAACTGAACTTAGTGAGGGACCTGGGGACCTAACCACTGTGTGTGACATGATCACTTTGCACAAATATATTCCAAATTCCAAACAATTTCAACACAAACTCATTTATGAAAGACAGCTCTGGGAGAGGGTGCTAGGGGTGAGGGCACACACGCGTATCAGTGACAGTGCAAAACCGTGGCATGAGCCTGGAATTATAGGCAGATAGCTGAGACTGTGTGTGCTCACACATGCTGGTGGGAGCGGATGAACCATACCTGTGGCATCCTCAGAAAAGACTGTGTATGGCCTTGGCTCTAGGGAAGCTATCCCTGGGGATGGCCACAGCTACACTGAATCCTGGTAGACATTTTACTAATAATATAATACATTTTTCACTGATTATAAAAATAATGCAATTTTATTATAGAAAATCTGTAAAACATATAAAAGAATAGAGAAGAAAGTAAAAATTACTTGTACTTCCTACAGATAAACACTGGTGATGTACTTCCTACAGATAAACACTGGTATATAGTCTTCCAGTCTTTGATCTGTACATATAGTACAGGTTTTGAGGTGTTTCATTAAACCAAATTAAAATAATATTATACATAACATAATGCAATCTGCTTTTTTCATGGAATACCTGTTGGTGCTTTCCTACACCATCAGATATTCTTCTAAAACATTTTTTCGTGTGTATGTGACGGAGCCCTGCTCTGTCACCCAGGCTGGAGTGCAGTGGCACCATCTCGGCTCGCTGTAACCTCCACCTCCCGGGTTCAAGTGATTCTCCTGCCTCAGCCTCCCAAGGAGCTGAGATTACAGGCACACATCACCACGCCTGGCTAATATTTGTATTTTTGTAGAGGCAGGGTTTCACCATGTTGGCCAGGCTGGTCTCGAACTCCTGACCTCAGTGATCCGCCCTCCTCAGCCTCCCAAAGTGCTGGGATTATAGGCATGAGCCACCACCGCACCTGACCTAAAACATGATCTTGAGTGGCTGTTTATACAGAATCTATTTAACCAGTCTCCCATTATTCTGTATTTAATGTGTCTTTGAAATTTTCACCATTATAAATTACGTCTCAATGAACATCCGTCACCGAAGTCTTTATGCACATATTTTAATATTTTCTTAGGGTAAATTTCTGTAGGAATTCCTGGGTCACAAAGAGTAAGTATTCTTAAAGTTCTGCATACAGACTTACAAATTGCCCTTCGGAGCATTTGCACCCATGTATGTTTCTACCAGCAGGGTGAGTGGCCAACAGTATTGTCCTTTGCACCTATGCTGATCCCACATTTGTTTTCTGATTTGTTCTGCTTTATTTTTGTTAGATGGATTTTTTATAAATGTGCCTTATTTTAAAGTACCTTCCTTTGGTTACTAGTTAGGTTTTATATGTTTATTGGCTATATTTTTCTTCTTTGGGTAATTGTCAATTTACGTCCTTTGTCCAGGTTTCTGTTTGGGTTTCTCATATTTTTCTTATTGATTTATAAGTGTTCTTTACATATTAAGGATAATAGCCATTTTCTGTCATATAAGTTGCAAGTATCTGCCAATTCATTGCTTGCCTATTGATTCTGGTTTTTTGTTTTTGTTTTTGATTTTGTTTTGAGACAGAATTTCACTCTTATTGCCCAGGCTGGAGTGCAATGGCACAATCTCAGCTCATTGCAGCCTCCACCTCCCAGGTTCAAGCGATTCTCCTGCCTCAGCCTCCCAAGTAACTGGGATTATAGGCATGCGCCACCACGCCTGGCTAATTTTGTATTTTTTAGTAGAGAGGGGATTTCACCATGTTAGTCAGGCTGGTCTCAAACTCCTGATCTCAGGTGATCCACCTGCCTTGGCCTCCCACAGTGCTGGGATTACAGATGTGAGCCAGTATGCCCAGCCTTTGATTCTGTTTTTGATGTATCATAGTTTTTCTTTTTACAGAAGCTGAATTTATCAATCATTTCCATTTATGATTTTGCCTTGACTTTTATGATTAGAAAAATGGGTAAATATTTACCTATAGTTTCTTCTTTCATAGCTTGCCTTTCTTCAAAAACCTTTGATCCACTGGAACTTTATTTGGGGATATGTCTGTGTGCTTTTGAACATGATTTCAGGAGACTCACGGGGTGTCCAGGTTAAAAGGAAAGCGCCCAGTATCTGGGTTGGATGCTAATACCTACAAGAAGAGGCCAAACTTTCTTGCCCTGCCTGTGTAGGCACAAATATACACTCAGGTATACACTGATGCACACAAGCACATACACTCAGCTGTTCTCCACACTTGCACATGTACATAGAAACACATACGTTCCTGTACTGTCACCAAAAACAAGCCCGGAGAAGAATATGTCCTAGTTTACAAAGGACGTGCACACCCCTGCCTCCTTGTGCCTCAGTCACACACAGGTTGGGCAGAGCTGCATTGCTTCCCTAGTTTGCAAGAGAGAAAACAGCATCCAGAAACTATGGGCAACATTACGGGCTGTATGCCCAGGAGGAAGGGCAGGAGGGTGTTGAAGCCACTACACTACCCCACACTTCAAGCACATATCAACGACAGATACGCACACCAGTCCCAGGGTGCTGTGGCCTGAAAGGGCTTCCCAACCACCAGGGCTCAAGGGTGGCTCTGCACCTGCCCCCCCGGACCTCCTGGATTCAAGGCCAGACCCCCACGAGGGAGGCAGGAGGAATATGCCAGGGAGCTCTGTGTGTGTGTTGCAGAGATGCCTGTGCCTTTTCCCCTAACATTTCCCTGCAGATGGCCTGGGGCCAAAAAGGATGTCTCCTCCTGTTATAAGTTATTGGGCCTCTCAGCCCCACTATGGGGCATGAAGAATGTCCCTCTGTGCCCATACATGCCTGGAGGTCTGTTCCTCAGCATGTGTGCATGCATCTACATGTGTGTGTGCTTGTGAGCGTGTGTGTGCAAGATCCTGTGACTGCAGAGATAACTAATTATTAGCTCCCTCTGGCCTCGGGCCCCCATCTGTTCTGGGGCTGCTCTCCCTCCCTGGACTTCCGCTCTGTTTTCAAAGGGGCCCTGGTGCTGTCCTCCTCTCCCTTCCCTGCGGCTGACCAAAAAATAAAATAAAATGAAAGTCAGCCCCATCCCGCCCGTGCCAGGGAAGAGGCTGACAGGAGGTCTGCAAACTAGCGCTTATCAAAAGCTCCTTCTCAAATTCATTTCAATATCTGAGCCTCTGGTTTCCAAGGCAACATAATCTTTTCATCAAAGCAACTGGTAAAACCACTGGGATCCGATATTGTTTTGTTGGCAACTTGTCAAAACTGTCATTTTGTTAAAAAAAAATTTTATAGATTTGTATAACCTACAAATATATATGGTGATCTATACCACTAATAATCATTAATAAAGTGCTACCCAGTAAAGCTTTCATAGTTCCTTCTCCCGCCCCCTCCTCCCTGGACGGGCGGGCATGCTGCCTGCAAAATGCAGGAGTGGTAATTAGACGGCAGGGCTAGGAGGTGACGGGAGCCAGGGCAGGCTGCAGCAGCCTGTCTCCAACCCTCATCAGGCAGAGGCAGTCATTTGCCTTCTTCCTGAAGACTCTTTCCTCAGGGCTTTCCTGGGACCCCCTGTCCCCCATTCTCCCTTCTCCTGGCTACCCCGTCCCTCACCTAAAGTACTCACATCCTCTGGCCTGAGCCACAGCTGCCAGAGCGTGGATCAGTTAAAGAGGTAAACTGAGGCTGACCCAGCAACACCACGAGGCAGGCCCATCAGCTCCCAGGGACCAAACCCAGGGCACACTCTGTCCGCTGCATCTCTAAAACTTGGAAAGGGCAAATAGGACAGAATCCTGCCTCGCATCTGACCCCGCCATCCTCTCCTCTGAGCCCCGGGCACTGAGGAAGATTTGGATGCTGGAGGGCCCCAGTTCTGCTTCTTAGAGCCTCTTTGCCTCTGCCCCGCAGGCTCCCAGCGAGTACGAGACGAGTCCAGAGCAGCTCTTCTACCGGATCGCCCACCTAAACCGCGGTCAGCAGTATCTGCTGTGGGTGGCCGCCGTCACCTCTGCCGGCCGGGGCAACAGCAGCGAGAAGGTGACCATCGAGCCTGCTGGCAAGGGTGAGAAGCCTGAGGCTGTGGCAGAGGGGCAAACACTTCCAAAAGCTCCCTTACAGAATCCTGGTTCTCCCCAGACAGGGTCTCTGCCTGCTTCGCTTTATCTGCCACCCAGCTGTGAGGAACTGGCCACCCGCCTGCCTCCCGCACACACCAAGACTGGGCCTCTGCTGCCCCCTGACTCCAGCAAAGCCTCACAACAGGCTGCCTCCAGCTCTTGCCTGGGGCGGGTGGACAGGGTGCACTCAGTTCCCGAGGTCCAAACCCTACTCCCAGCTTGAAAAAAGGGGAGTCGCCTCTACCCCCAATTCAAAGCCGGGCCTTTGTCCCAATGCTCAGCTCCTCCAGAGGTGCCTACAGCCGGGTGTGCTGCTTCCACAGAGCAGCTGAGGCTCAAAGGAGAGCCCCCGTGCTGAACTGGACACCGGGCAGGGGTGATTCCGGCGATGGCGGATTCCTGCGATCCGCAGACCTTTACGCAGCGCGTGCTGTGAAGGAAGGCTCTGGGCTAGAATCAGACCCTCTTAGGGAGTGCCCCACTGAATCTCTGACCGGCACATGAGTGTGCCATGGGGGCTGCACCCCCACTTTTCAGAGGAATGACACTTCCAAGGCCTCATCCCCAGGGCAAGCTGCAGCAGCCGCGCAGATAGAGCTGCAAGGCTGAGCGTCTGCCTCTCCCTGGGGCGTAGGAACTGGCCACAACTAGCCCAGGACCGCAGGTCCTCTACTTGCCGCTGGGCCTCCCTGGGCCCCTCCTCACTCCCCCACTCTCTTATCCACCGCAGCCCAGACGAGAGGAGGTGGTGCCTGCGCAGCCTGGCCACCCTACCGGGGCTACTCAAGCTTCTCTTGGCCCAAACATAAGAGCCCCAAGCCCTACCCTGCCGCGGGCTCAGAGCCAGCCAGCATCTGATCGAGGGCCTACGGTGGGCCAGGGGCTTCCACCTGCCCTGCCAGCAGGGCTTGTTGACCCATTCCACAGCTGAGCAACCTGAGGCAGGAGTGGCATGGGCTGCAAAGACAACCGGGAAGGAGTGAGCTAGCTCTCCCAGCGCCAAGTCAGGGCTCTTTCCACACAGCCTCAGCACCTCCTACCACCCCCTAACCCCTACCACCAACCTCTTCTTCAGGAAGGGAAGGGGCCTAAAGCCTATCACCCTTCCAGAACAGCTAGCACTGGCCCAGAGGCAGGAGTGTGAGGGCTGGGCATCTTTGCAGAAGGCTGGCCTCTTCTCCTGGGGGCATTAAATAAACACGGTCCTAGAGAGCTGTGGACTTCCTAGAACACATTCACACAGCATCACCTCACAGCTGCCCTGTGACGTGGGAAAGACAACCACTCCTGCCCCCTTCCCCCATACACACACACGCACACACACACTGCACACTCACATACATGTGCACACGCACAAACACATGCATATGCACGCGCACACACTTATACATACAGACCCACACTCATACACTTACGCACATACACATACTAATGTGCATACACATGCATACACACACTATACACACTAATACATGCATACACACATGCACACACACACTATACACACTAATACATGCATACACATATGCACACACATATACACACATACGCACTATACACACTAATACATGCACACACATGCACACGCATACACACGCGCACACACTAGACACTAATACATGCACACACATGCACACGCATACACACGCATACACACACCATACACACTACATGCATACACGCATATGCACATGCATATACACACGCATACATGCATGCATACACGTGCACTCACATATGCATACACACTAACATGCACACTCACATGCATGTGCACAAACACGCATCTGCACACACACATACACACACATCCACACACTCACATGCAGATGCACATACACACCCACACATACACACACATATGCACACACACCCTGAGACACAGAGATTCAGGGAGCCAACCCCAGTCTGTGGCAAAACCAGGTCTGGAAGCTGATCTCTGGAGAAACTCGGAGAACCCCCACAAAGCCCCCAGGCTTCTCACCGCCCCCCCATGGAGGCCGTCTTCATGTGGACCCCTCTGCCAGGCCTGTCTGGTGCCCCCACTGCTCCAAGCAGACCCCAGAACTCCCCTGTTCTGAGAGCCCCTTGGCACCTGGCACGACCAGCACAGGAGCCCGCCCCCACGCCATGCACCTGAACCTCTCAGCTGCTCCCTCACTCTCACTCTCCCTCCACCCCAAGAAGGGCCCCAGCTCCATGGGCCTGCTCTACTCTCTGAGGCACTTGGGCACTTGGTTCCTTTAAATCTGGGCCTGGCGATCTCCCAGGCACTAGATGCATTTACCCACCCACCACACTCTGGGCACCTGTGGCCCCGCGCCTTCTGTGATGCTGCTGACCCAGTCCTCCGCCACCACCCTCGGGACACTCCCGTCCTCTCTTCTGTGCCTGTGCATGCTGATCCTAGAGTTGGTCACTTCCCTGTCAGTCTGCATCCCCTCCTGTGGCCTCATCATGCCTGCTGACTCCCAGATCAGCGTCTTTGGTCCAGGCATCTCTCTGGTGCTCCAGAACACGCACCCACCTGTGGTCTAGCTACAGCTGTGGCTGCACTGTGGACTCAGTATGAGATGAAGCCATCCGGTCCTTCCTGCCAAGCCTGCCCCTCCTTCAGTGTGCCCTGTTCCCATGAGGGTGCCATCACTCACCTTGGTGGCCCAGCCAGAATCCTGGGAGCCATCCTTCCCTCCCCGCTCTCTTCCCCCAAACCAGCCAGACCCTAAGTTTTGTCAGCTCTTGCTCTGAGCCCCTCATCTCCCCACTGCTACACATCACCTCCAGCCTGCATTCTGGCCACCATCCTGTCACGGTCTGTGTCCTCCAGGACCCCCTCCACCAAACTATCCTCTGCAAGCAGCCAGGATGCATCTGAAATCGGCTGAGGACACCACTCCTTTTTTTTTTTTTTTTTTTTTTTTGAGACAGAGTCTTGCTCTGTCACCCAGCCTGGAGTGCAGTGGCATGATCTCGGCTCACTGCAACCTCCACCTCCCAGGTTCAAGCGATTCTCTCGCCTCAGCCTCCCGAGTAGCTGGGGTTACAGGCACCTGCCATCGTGCCCGGCTAATTTTTTGTATTTCTAGTAGAGAGACAGGGTTCTGCCATGTTGGCCAGGCTGGTCTTGAACTTCTGACTTCAACCTCAGGTGATCCACCTGCCACAGCCTCCCAAAGTGCTGGGATTACAGGCGTGAGCCACCAGGCCTGGCCAACACCACTTCTTATAACCCTCTGGTGGCGGCTTTCTAAGAGGGAGTCCAGTCTCCCGGCCCTGCCAACAAAGCCCCCAAGATTCTACTTCTGCCCGTCCCCTTGGACTCAAGCTTTGGTTACCCCAGAGTATTTGCAAACCCTCACACCTGCCATGAGCTTCAGGTCTCCATGTCCGTGCTTAGTGCTATTCCCTCTTCTTGACATGTGTCTCCTTCCCTGCTTATAAAGTCTTTCTTAACCTTCAAGTCAGAGCTTCCAATTCCAGATGCTATTCCCGGCCGTTGCCTCCACCGCCCACTTATGGGCAGCATTCATTCCCCCTGCCTCACACCCCTAGGCTTCCTCGTGCCTGCACCTACCATAGCATTTTGCCCCGTTATAATTTTTCCTTAAGTATCTGTCTCCCTCTTGGATGGTGATCAACGTGAGGACAGGGAATAAATCATACTCATTTTTTGAATCCTCAGAGCCTCTTGTGATCCTGACCATAACTGGTATTTCATCAATGTTTCTTGAGTCAATGTCTCCCAGCCAATATTCCCTGACACCTACCCCTCACCAAAAGCCCAAGGTGGAGGTCAGATCGGGGAGGGAGGATTTGAACTGTAAATCCAGGGGGCCCTAAGGAAGGAGGCCAGGATATTGTGCAGGGGTAGAAGTGGAGTGGCCCTCATCCTCTCCTCCCTGTAGCCCCAGCAAAGATCATCTCCTTTGGGGGCACCGTGACAACACCTTGGATGAAAGATGTTCGGCTGCCTTGCAATTCAGTGGGAGATCCAGCCCCTGCTGTGAAGTGGACCAAGGACAGGTGTGTGTCGGGACAGTGGAGGGATGGGGTGGCCCCAAAGAGGGATAAAGTAGAAGAGCGGTTTGGAGAAGAGTCTGGGGCCCTCCTGCCTGGTGACCCGGTTGCCTCCAGGCCTGCAGAGGCCCTGCAGGGTGTGCTGCTACTGCTCTCTCAAGCAGGCCTGTCCTCCTGGCTCCCCTCTTGGGAGCCAAGGACCTCCCTTCCCCGGATGGTTAAAGAGGCTGGGTTACCTCATACCCCCAGGGAGTGCTGAGCAAAGCCCCAAGAACCCGGCGTTCCCTGGCGAGCCTCCTTCCACCCCCAGCTCTCTTTGTCACACACCGGGGGGAGGGCCTCAGGAGGAAGGGGTGCTTGACATGACCCACCCGCCCCATCCTCGCCCCTGGCAGTGAAGACTCGGCCATTCCAGTGTCCATGGATGGGCACCGGCTCATCCACACCAATGGCACACTGCTGCTGCGTGCAGTGAAGGCTGAGGACTCCGGCTACTACACGTGCACGGCCACCAACACCGGTGGCTTTGACACCATCATCGTCAACCTTCTGGTGCAAGGTGAGGCTCTGTGAGGCAGGTGACCCCAGGTGGGGACAGGGATGGAGAAAGGGTAGGGATTCCATCATGCGAGAGGGTCATCGAATGGAAGAAGCCAAACCAAGGGAGAGACAGACCTCTGGAGAAACAGAGGTGCACATGGAAGGGGAGGCAGGAGAGCTGGGGAGTGGGAGTGAGGGTGTGGGAGAGCCAGCACCTTCCCGTCACGGGGGGACTCCCCACACCCCATTACAGGGTCCACCCTTGTGCTAAGGGGTGGTGGCTTTCCCCTCACAGTTCCCCCGGACCAGCCCCGCCTCACTGTCTCCAAAACCTCAGCTTCGTCCATCACCCTGACCTGGATTCCAGGTGACAATGGGGGCAGCTCCATCCGAGGTGAGGAAGCGTCTGGATGCGGGGGAAGATAGGGGAAGGAATTCTGGGCCCGGGGCAGGGAAGGGGCTTCACCCACTTCTGCCATTTGTCTCCAAATGACAGAAATGATCTGGGGGCCAAGTGACCCACAAGGAAGTCACTCAAGTGCCAAGGGAACTGCAATGGCCCAGGCATCTGGGATTTAGTACGCCCGCCCCTCCAATGCCACTTGTGAGCTGTGTGACCCTGGAGTAGGCTGTTTCCCTCTCTGAGTGTGGGTTTCCCAATCTGTCGAAGTAGACAAATGGACTAGATTAGTGCTTTCCAAGTGTGGGTGTGAGTCTGCGTCACCAAGGGGCCTTGTAACAATGCAGTTCTGACTCAGCACTCTGGGCTGGGGCTGAGGACCTGCCTTTCTAACACGCCCCAGGTGCTTCTGAGCCTGCTGCTCAGGGGGCCATGTCTAGATCCTAGTGAAGATCTAGACAGGACCCCTTGTGAGCCTCACAACTCTGGTTTTCTCCCCTCCCGAACCTGCTGCTAACCCCTAACACTAGAACCAAAGTGACAGCGTCAGACCCGCCCGGGGGCTGGACCCCAGGCCCTCACAGTGTTTTGTTGATTGGTTGGTTTAATGTAGAGAGTTGACTGGGGCTGATCCTTCCAATTTTGCTTCTAAGGAGCATATGCCCGTTCCAATGACCAAAAGCCTGACTCTGCCCCCTGCCTGGAGCCCAGCCCCCTGTTGGGGTACCTGAGGCTGGGCTTCTGCTGCCTTGCCCTGCCCTGCCCCCACCTGAATCAGGCCTACCCTCCGCAGGCTTCGTGCTACAGTACTCGGTGGACAACAGCGAGGAGTGGAAGGATGTGTTCATCAGCTCCAGCGAGCGCTCCTTCAAGCTGGACAGCCTCAAGTGTGGCACGTGGTACAAGGTGAAGCTGGCAGCCAAGAACAGCGTGGGCTCTGGGCGCATCAGCGAGATCATCGAGGCCAAGACCCACGGGCGGGGTGAGGCCCAGGCCACTGGGGCAGGGAAGGAGCGATGGGCCCAGGGAGGGTGGGCTAGAGGGGCCAGGTATGGGGTGTAAGGTGGCTGGGGTGGGGAAGGAGGGGTCCAGGGATGCAGGGAGACTGAAGGGAGGAGCCTCAGCCTCCTTCCCATCACCACAGTGTCCCGATGGATCCCATCAGGAAAAACTAGTTCCACTTCCCCACCGGGTGGCCGAAGGTGGCATTCCTTTGCCTCTTCCCAGCTCCCTTCCTCCTCTACTGAGGCCCCTCTCCAGGCCCTGCCCTTTTCTTCCCTCTCCTCCCTCCCCTCCTCTTCCTCCTCTGCGCCCTGGGGCTTCCCCACCCCATCTGTGCCAAACATGTATTCTCCTGGAGCCACTGCCATCCCAGCTGCCCCAGGGAAATCCTTTCCAGCCCAGCCCAGCCCAGTCCTGCCTCCCCCCGAGTCTCTCTAACCTCTCTCTCTCCCTCCGGCCTGCCAGAGCCCTCCTTCAGCAAAGACCAACACCTCTTCACCCACATCAACTCCACGCATGCTCGGCTTAACCTGCAGGGCTGGAACAATGGGGGCTGCCCTATCACAGCCATCGTTCTGGAGTACCGGCCCAAGGGGACCTGGGCCTGGCAGGGCCTCCGGGCCAACAGCTCCGGGGAGGTGTTTCTGACGGAACTGCGAGAGGCCACGTGGTACGAGCTGCGCATGAGGGCTTGCAACAGTGCGGGCTGCGGCAATGAAACAGCCCAGTTCGCCACCCTGGACTACGATGGCAGTGAGTCGCAAGGGTGGAAGGGATGGTACAGAGGCTGGAGCAGGGTGGTGCGAAGGAAGTGGGCAGAGTGGCAGATACATAAAGAGACAGACTAATAGAAAAACAGGCAGGAATGCAGGTGGGGGAAATGCTGGCCTGCAGGTGAAGGGGCTGACAAAGGGGACATCAGGTTTGTTGCAGCCAGGTAAGCGGGCAGATGCACCAATGGCCACTACAGATGGATAGACACATAGGTCAGTAATACCAAAGATAGAGAGTCTTTGAAGCTGCAGTCCTCAATCACTGTGCATTGTTTCAGGGAGGTGACAAGGGAGGTAGAGGTGTGGTTGAGGTCCTGACCTCTAAGAACTTTCTGCTGATATGGAATATTAGCCAGGAGGGGACAGCCTATGCTGCAGTCGCAAATACCAAAACCTGGTGGCTTAACCCTGTACTGATTTGTTTCTTGCTCTCTTGGAGTCCTGCGAGGGTTGAGTGGCCACCATCTTTTTGAACATGGAGACTCAAGGATCCACAGAAAAGGCATACTACCAGTTCCTAACTGCATCTGCCACATAGGGATACATACACACATGCACACATACACATACACACACATACACACACACACACACACATCCATTGAAGGAACATGGAAGGCTGAATTCATAGAAGCCCATTGTCACAAGTCTACCTATGTGTTAAGGAAACAGAATAAAAGCAGTATTAGAAGGGGATGGATTCAAGCAAGGAAGGCTTCATGAAGGAGGTGACTCTTAAGCAAAGCTCTGAAACAGGCAAGGGTCAGGGCTTGGCAGAGGGTTATGTCAGCAGGAGAACTTGCCATGCTTCCCCACAGGAGCCCCGGGTTAACAGATATGGCACCCAGGAGGGGTGAGCAGGGAGAGAATGTAGGGTTTGTAGTGGTTTTTGTCTCCATCTGGGGAAGAGAACCCAGGGTCCACTGCCCTGACTTCTCCCTACCATGCTTCACCCTTTGTCCTCCCCACCCCAGCTGGATATCAGAATTTAAACCCATCAGTCCACTCTCTGGGAATGAGCACTGAACTTCAACAGGCGAGAGACTAACTCCAGGAGACTTTAGGCTAATTCTACAACAGTACCAGGACGTTGTTAATATAATGCAATATTAAAACTACACAACTGTTCGTGGCTGTCCTGATAGGACCAGAATTTGGGGAGCAGAGGGGAAGTCCAGGGTTCTGTGCCAGGAGGTGGAGGTCAGAGCCCAAGGGCAGCAAGAGAGGTCAGAGGACTGCCCCACCCATGAGATGTTCTGCACAGCACCTGGCTCATAAGGGACATCGAATTCTATTCTTTGCCCTCATTCAGGCACCATTCCACCCATCAAGTCTGCTCAAGGTGAAGGGGATGATGTGAAGAAGCTGTTCACCATCGGCTGCCCTGTCATCCTGGCCACACTGGGGGTGGCACTGCTCTTCATCGTACGCAAGAAGAGGAAGGAGAAACGGCTGAAGCGACTCCGAGGTGGGGGAGCTTCCTATGGGCCTTCCAGGAGGGGGTGTTGGCTCTCAGCCACATTGTCCCCACTTCACTGGCTCACAGCACCATCTGGATGATACAGAGTGCCTGTGTCCCCCTGAAGGAGGAGCAGCCACTCAGACTTTCTGAAACCTCCTTAGTTCAGAAGGTTTCGTTCACCACTTCCTCCTCTATGCCCCCTAGACTTTGTGCCTGCCCCAATCAGGGCTAATATTTAGAGGTACACACTGGTAAAGCCATGTTGATTGTTAAATATTTAAACATTTCCATGTTGGTTGGTAAACAGATGTTGCTCCTTTCCACACTGGATGCTTCATCTCCTCTCACGGGGTCCCTGCAACTTTCCTAGGACCCATTCACTAAAGAATAGACCTGCAGGTAGTCTCTAGGACAATGCTCAGTTCTAACTGGGCAGTTTCTGCACCATGTCAGGTGTTAAATATTTTGAATATTATCCCCTTTTTCCATTACCTGATGCCACAGTCTACTGTGAATGGGTCTGATTTACCTCAGTTTTCCCACAGCCTAACACGGTGTCTGGCACCTACTAGCTGCTTCATAAATATACTTTCACTTATTTGGAAAACTTTTATTGGGTCTGCTTCATCATAGATACTGCAAGACTATAGAGATCAATAAAGAACGGCCAAGCCATAATCTTACAGAGTTTATCATCTAATGTGAGGAGCCAGGAGACAACAGTAGCACAGAAGAGGGAATGACTAATGCTTCCTATTGTGTTCAGGAATTGGGTAAATGGATGAATAGATGGTTCAATGGATGGTTGATGATTGGATGGATGGATGGAAGGATGGATGGATGGATGATTGGGTGGATAATTGAATGACTAGATGGGTGGTGAGTAGTTACATGGTTGGATGGTTGAATGGATCACTGAATAAATGGTTGAATGGAAGGATGTATAGATAGAAGGATGGCTGGATGGCTGAATAGATGGCTGAGTGTAAGGGTGGTTGAATAAAAGGCTGAATGAATAGATGGGTGGATGGATGGATGAATTGATGGATTGTTGAATGGCCAGATAATGATTATATGAATAGTTGAACAGATAGGTAGATGATTGAACAAATGCTTGGATGGATGGATGGATGGATGACTATTCTGATAGATCGATGGATGACAAGATGGATGGATGGATGGATGGAAAAACTATTGGAATTGTGGAATGATTGGGTGAATGGTTAAAGGAGTGGTTGGATGTAAGGTTTAACATATAAGAATGATTGAATGGATGTTGAATTCATGAGTGAATGGTTGAATGGATTACTGGTTGAATCAATGGGTGGATGGATAGACAGATGGATGGTTGAATAGGTGGATGATGAATTAATGGTTGGTTGGATGGATGAATGGATAATTGGATGGTAGATGGTTAGATGGATGGATGGCTAGATCAGTGAATGAATGGATGGATGGATGGATCAATGGATGGGTGAATGGATAGCCAGACAATTGGATGGTTGGATGCATGCATACAGCTATTTGGGATTCATTCTGACAGCTCATTCTCAGGTATCAGGGGTCTAATAAATTAACTAGGCCCTTCAATTCTCCTGTCTTCCAAATTCCTAACCTGAGAGTCCTGATCTTATTCAAGGCTCCTCTGAGACAAAGCAGGGGCCACAAAATCCATCCATGGACGTTTTGGGGACAGAGGCCCCAGAGGAGGAAGTGAAGCCTCTTGGTTGATATGAGAGTTTAATCATCTGGGGCTTCCCACTGACCACCTCTACTA